>NC_136067.1:1586594675-1587794675 GCF_964261635.1 Lissotriton helveticus | reverse complement strand
GATTGGTATCAGTACAATCATGAGCAACCTCCATCCCCAGTCCTTTACAGTACTCCAGAACCAACTCCCGAGCGACCATCCTTCTTGTTCCTGATGAACTTCTGAGGAGAGTCTGTGGAGGTGTTCGATGGCCTTGTAAACGGAGCGTGAATTGTCTGGTATGTAGGTACAACAGCTGGACCCGATGATACGACATGCTCCTCCACGGTCCGCCAGAACCACATCCAGAACAAGACGGTTTTGAAGAGCCACCAGACGGACCGCCTGAAGCTCGGCTGTATTGTTTGTGAGGATACCAGCTGTAATGTTCATCGTTGTCTCGACTGCCTGGGATAAATGTCGAATGGCACGACTGTTCGCCATCGGACCCCAAAGTGGAACAAGTCCTTTCATTGCATCCAAGAATTGTACTCCAGTGGAGTCGGCCCGCTCGATGTCCTTTGCTCGTCTCTGTCGGTGGTGGTTTGCCGGAGCCACATAGGTTGGAGGAAGGATGAAGGCTATGTAGCAGGTACCTCCCCAGCCCTTTGGGAGCCAGGTGTAGGCTTTTGTACCACAGACGAAGTACATGTTTGGAGAGGTGACAAAAGAGGGTGGGTCGGTTGAGTACAAAGTTCTGGTGATGCGGCAAGTGCTGTGGCCCACCATTTGTGTCCCATGGCCTGTGATGCATACGAGGCCCGAGACATTGACGACAGATAGGGCCACAGTCAGGGTGGCAGCTGTTCGTTTCCGGAGGTAGGAGAAGGTGGGTCTGGCTGGATTGTTGAATATTTGCATCTCCACCCTTTCTTTGGCGGGGATGTCCATGTGAACAGAGGCATTGGAGGATAGAGGGCAAAAAGGAGCAGCAGCTCTCCCGGTTTTGTTCAGCCAGACTCCATGATAAAAGTGTGACATAGTTTCTCCGGAAGTGGCGTTGTCTCTGTAGCTCTCTTGCAAGAGGATCAGCCAGGCAAGGCAGGAGCCATGAACAGAGAAAGGTGAAGGGATGAAGGGGATGGAATGTCCGGTGGCATGTGGTATCAACCCACAGATCCAGCAGTTCGTGGCATTTGCAGCAAGGTTGTGTTGGTGCAGCAACTGTACGAAGGAGTTGTTCCAGAACTCCTTACGCCTTTCTTGGATTTGAGGTAAAAGAGAGACCAGGTAGTGTTCTTTCATGGTGGTAGGCTGTGCAGTCGTTAGAAATGTCTTATGAGCCGGTGCGTTCTCTTCCACGATCCAGAAGGTAGTCATGAGGAGGAGGCAAAAGAGAAGAGTGATAAGAAGAGCAATAGTCTTTGAGCTGTGCAAACTGTCAGTTTTCGGGTTCCTGTAGCGGGTCTTCGGATGTCCGGTTGCTTCCATCATCTTCGTATCGGGCGCTTCCATCATCTTCAAGGTGCTCGGTAGTGGGCAGAACCACAGACTTCGTTTGGTTTCTCTCCTGGCAGCCTTTGTAGTGTTAGGCCGCCGTTCTGAGAATGATAACTTAGTCAGTGGTCTACTTAGCCGAAGCTCCCTCCTTTCGTCGCAGGTTATACCCTTCTCTGGATGGCACAGTGGGATCAGGGAATTTCGCCAATTCGAGTGTCTCTGTTTCAGGGTAGCAGCTCAGGGATGGTCGGTCTTTGTTCAGGAGCTCTTCCTGGGTGCTCACGTCTTCGGTCAACGTCAGGGCCGGAGAGATTTTCTTGCAATGATGTGCATGCAGCCAATTCCGCTTCCCCTCCACTCGAAGAGCTGTTCGGGTGGTGATCAAGACTTGCCAGGGGCCCGTCCAGCGGGGGTCCAGACTCTTCTCCCGCTGGAAGTTCCGAATCAGGACGAAATCTCCAGGCTGGATGGTATGACCGGGGCCCCTGGAAGCATCGGGGATGGCCTGCAGCACCTGATGATGAATAACAGACAGTGTTTTAGTTAGGTTATACAGGTAGTCAGACATTAGGACGTCCGGGACGTCGTGAATAGATGTCGGTTTGGGTGCGGACCAGATACTCATGGGCCGGCCGAAAACGACCTCGTAAGGGGTCAAGTGGTGTTTGGTGGGGGTGGAACGCATTGACAGCAATGCTAGGGGGAGAGCGTCTGGCCATTTTAGTCCTGTGGTAGCCACTATTTTCGCCAGTTTTAGTTTCAATGTGGCATTGTGTCGCTCGACCAGTCCAGCAGATTGGGGGTGGAAAACTGCGTGGAATTTCTGTCGTACCCCCAGTCCTTTCAGGATGAGCTGGATAACCTCGGCTACAAAATGGGGGCCATTGTCACTCCATAAAATACGGCAAAGGCCGTAGCGAGGGAAGAACTCTTTTAGTAGTACTTTTGCAGTGGCAATAGCAGTGTTGTCACGCGTCGGGTAGGCTTCCACCCATTTGCTAAAAGCGCACACAACAACAAGTTCATACTTCAGTCCTTGACATCTCTCTAACTGGATATAGTCCATCTGTAGGACTTCGAATGGATGGTTGGGGACCCCGAACCCTCCCCGGGGTACGACAGTTCCTTTCCCAGGGTTGTGTTGCAGGCAGACTAGACATTGTTGGACTAATCGTTTGGCTGAGTCTGTAATTCTATCGTTATGCCAAACTCGGGAGACAAGTTCGGCCATAGGGGCAGATCCTATGTGTGCAGGGGAATGGGCCATCGTCAGTATGGGGATCAGGTACGAGTTGGGTAGCAACCATTTGTTCGTGTCCTTTGTCCGCCAGCAGCCTTCATCATCCTTTAATCCCACCCGTGCCCATTCAGTCAATTCTTGCGGTGAGCTGGCCATTTGGATGTCCCTAATAGTTTCCCTAGCGTCCGTCCATTTTTCTGCTTGTGACCTAGTCACGTACATGCGAGTCGTCGTCCTGTTCTCAGCTGTGGTTCGGGCAGTGATGTCGGCCAGTGCATTTCCCTGTCCAATGATGTCTGTCACCTTTTTGTGTGCTTGGCATTTGATTACGGCAAGTTGTTTGGGGAGGAGAACCGCTTCAGTCAGAACGGAGACTAGATCTCCGTGCAGGATGGGGGTGCCGTGTGAGGTCAGGAATCCCCTCTCCTTCCATAAGAGCCCAAAATGATGAACCACCCCGAAGGCATACTGGCTGTCCGTGTAAATGTTTGCTGTCGTCCCCTTTGCTAGGATACATGCTCGTGTGAGGGCAATCAGTTCTGCCGCCTGGGCGGATCATTGCGTGATGCGGGCGGTTTCAACTACAGTTCGGGCTGTGGTAACTGCATAGGCAGCTGAGGTGGTGCCGTCGGGGAGTTTAATGCAAGAGCCGTCTACCCATAGCTCTCCGTCAGGGTTTGGGAAGGCAGTGTCTCGGAGGTCAACTCTACTACTAGTCTGTTCGTCCGTGAGGGTCACACAGTCATGTATTGGGGGCACATCGGGATCGTTTTCAGGCAGAGGCAGCAAGGTGGCTGGGTTCAGTGTGGTGCATCGTTTCAGCGTGATGTGAGGTGCGAGCAGTGTCAGTTCGTACCCAGTCAGTCGTGCGCTGGTCAGGTGTTGTGTCTTGGTCTGGTTTAGGAGGGTGTCAACAGCATGAGGCACTAGTACCGTGAGGGAATTCGAGAGTACGATTCCCATTTTTTTTCTTATAGAGACAGCAGCAGCGGCTACTGCTCGAAGGCAGGCAGGCAAAGCTCTTGCTGCAGGGTCAAGAGTGGCAGAGAAATAGGCACATGGTCGTTGTTTGGGGCCAATGGACTGAGTCAAGACAGACAAAGCGCATCCCTCCCTTTCGTGAGTGTAGAGAGAGAAGGGCTTTGTATAATCAGGGGTTCCTAGGACGGGCCCTGAACAAAGGGCATCTCGTAGTTCCTTGAAGGAGGATTGACATTCAGGGGTCCAAGGGAGCGGGAAGGGGACATCTTTAGCCAGTAGGGAAAGTAGTGGTTTCCCAATGAGGCTGAAATTTGGCAACCATTGTCGGCAGAAGGAGGTGAGGCCTACCAAAGAGCGGACTTGCTTCGGGGTTTTAGGGATAGGGGTCTCTAGAATAGCCTGTATTCGATCGGGTGTGAGCTTTCTCCCGTCTTTGGACAAGAGGTGGCCTAGGTAAGTGACTTGAGGTTGGCAGAATTGCAACTTCTTCTTGGAGACCTTGTGGCCATTTTCCGCGAGGAAGTGCAGGAGTTGGATGGTGGCCGCGACTGCAAGTGGAGTGGTGTCGGCCGCCAAAAGGATATCATCGACGTACTGTATCAACACCACTCCATCCGGCAATTGGACTGCATCCAGCTGTCTCTTGAGGGCCTGGCTGTAGATGCTTGGACTTTCAGTGTAGCCCTGGGGTGCTCTGCAAAATCTGTATGAGCGGGATTTTAAAGTGAAGCCGAAAAGGTAGCGGCTGTCCGAGTGAATGGGGATGGAGAAGAATGCGTTCTTGAGGTCGATTACCGTGAAGGTGGTGGCAGTGGAAGGAATCAGGGTCAGAATGGTGGTGATGTCTGAGACTACAGGGTACTGGGGTACAACTACTTTATTGACTTCTCGTAGGTCGATGATGAAGCGGTACGCTTTTTCATCTCCCTCACCCTGCTTCTTCACAATGGGTAGGATAGGGCTGTTGCAAACATTGCTAACTACTTCTTCCACCACCCCTGCATCTACCAGGGACTGGATGATTTTTACCAACGCCTTCTCGCCTTCGGGCGATATCCGATACTGCGGGAGTTTGGGGAGTACTGCGTCCTGTCGAACAGTTATGTGTACAGGGTCTATCATCATGCGTCCTACGTCCGAGTCAGTCTTTGCCCATAGGTACAGAGGTAGGGTGTCGAGTAAGGACAAGTCAGTGTCAGTGATAGAAAACATGCGTTGTGTGCGACAAGATCTGAGCAGCGTTGGGTTGTCATACAGAATGACTCGAACTCCGTCTTGTGAACACCTAATAGTAGCTCGAAAATGATTCAATAAGTCAAGTCCCATAATGGCGTCGGGGGTGTTGGAGGAGAGCAAAAACGTCGTGTCAGTGGTGTTTTTGTCTAAGTTAAAAGAGATCGGTGTGGACAAGGGATTAGTGGAGGGCGTTCCATCAAAACCTATTGATGTCACATGTGAGCCAGACAAGGGTGCCCTGGGAATCAATCGTTTAGACAACGCACTACGTGTTGCACCAGTATCTACCAGAAATGGAGACTTCGTACCTAGGACCTTACCGGTGACATAAGGGCCTTGCTGGTCAACATAGAGCTCGACTGGATCCCTTCCTTGCCCTTGGCAGTCCTATGCAAAGTCGTGGGCATTGTCGCAGTCAGACTGTTGGCACTGATTCTGTCGGGGACGGTCAAACGTGTTTGGTCTACCAGGTCTGTCATTGTTGGTGTCGCTTGTGTGCCCTCGTCCCTGTCCTCTATTTCTCGGCCCGCCCGCTACGTCTCTCGTGTCTTTATTTCTGAGTGCTTCTTGCAGAACTGGACATTGAAATTTCCAATGGCCAAATCCTTTGCAAAACGCACACTGGTTCTCGTCGAGGTCTGTTCGTGGAGCGCCGGGTGCGGGTGTGCGGTCTCTAGGAGGTGGATTTCTAGGAGCATTCGACTGGTAGTTCCCTCTATACTATTCCCTTCCTATAGTCACCCCTTGCAACTGAGCAATCATTACCCTCTCTTTCAAGTCCTTTTTCTTTTTCTCAGTCGCTTGATCGTTCTCGTTCTTCTGTCGCTCATAGTATATTATATATGATTTATATATTGACATAGTATGACTCTGACATTTGGGGCAGCGCTTTATAAAAGGGGAATAATTGCCTGTTTATGTGTAAACTGATTACTAGTTCACATTGTTAAAAGAATTCTGCTTACCCACACTCACTGAGGGACCAGCTCCTGTTGTTCTTCCACCTGTGCCTGCACGCCCAGTCCGACCCTCAAACCAATCGCGGGTGCGGAAGGCGGGGCAGAGCCAGGAACATCCAGGGAGGCGAGCGGTTAGCGCTCTAGCTCTCCCAGACTCAAGGGCTATAAAGGTAGCGAGGAGGCACTCGTCCTCGCGGTAAGGGGGTCGGTGGCAGCTTTCCCTGAACCCGCTTGGCGCCATTCTCGAAGCACTGTTGCTCGCTATTTGTTTTAATTGGTTTTACTACTGAAAACTAGCTCCGTGAGCTTGTGAATATTTTTACTCTGCCATTTGGAGCAGCGCTTTATAAAAGGGGAATAATTGCCTGTTTATGTGTAAACTGATTACTAGTTCACATTGTTAAAAGAATTCCGCTTACCCACACTCACTGAGGGACCAGCTCCTGTTGTTCTTCCACCTGTGCCTGCACGCCCAGTCCGACCCTCAAACCAATCACGGGTGCGGAAGGCGGGGCAGAGCCAGGAACATCCAGGGAGGCGAGCGGTTAGCGCTCTAGCTCTCCCAGGCTCAAGGGCTATAAAGCAACTTATCGGCTCAACGCGCAGTGTTGACGCGCAGTGTGGCGCCTACTCCTGCGCCTAAGACGAGCCAAAGACCAGCCCGTCTGCGCCCGTCCGCGACTGGACGGGGCAAGGGGCTATGGCGGTTACCATCATGTGCTCGGAGTCAGTCCGGCGTTTAGCTCCTTCGTACTCCAGCCAAACCCTAATTGACATGGGTAGGGATGTTACTACTCTGTGCTCCCACAAGGTAGGGAGTAACTTGGAGGGACCGTTTACTTGCAGGGAATGCTCAACTCAATTCACCATAAGCGCGGTAATTACCCCATGTCAGTTAAGATCTACTTTATCTGTCACTGCTAAAGACTCCATAAAGCCGACTATCAGCCCTTCTAACGATCCCCTTTTAAACTGTAAGAGCCTATTGTGTAATGTTCGCTCCTTGGTTACGCATTCCACTCAGGTCTGGGATCTCCTAACATCAGAGAAACCACATCTTTGCTTCCTGACTGAGACTTGGCTTAAGCCTCACACTGTCCCGGCCATTACATTGGGGGTGCCGACAGGATATAAAATGGTACGGATGGACCGCCCGATTAAAACTGGAGGTGGGCTAGCCATTGTCTTCAGGCAGGAAATGGAGGTGGTGGTTACCGAGACGGTGTGTAATCCACAAATGGAGCTCCTAATCTTCACCATTAATCCTAGTTCTAGGGAAACCAGGAAGGGAGCATTGGTCTATCGCCCTCCTGGTCCACCTGGGAATTTTTCCATTCATTTTGTTGAAGCTTTAGCTCCCTACATGCAGGTGAACTCAGATTTTATTCTGGTAGGGGATTTTAATGTCCACAGTGAAATAGACACCTGCGTGGAGGCACAGACATTACTGGCGGATTTGGCCACACTTGGCTTTAACCAAATGAATCAGGGACCTACACATATAGCTGGCCATACACTGGATCTTGTGTTTTATACTTCTACAGTAATTAAATGTCTGCCTCCTATTCAAGTGGACTGGACTGACCACTTCATTATAGAGTTCCATACTCGTTCCAATCAGAGGGTAAAAGGCGTTCAGAGGACTATGGCGGATGTCAGAAGACCCTGGAACAAATTAACATCAGAGAGTTTTAGGGGGAAATATATAGAACCCAACTGGGTTGAATGTGGCGACAACATCACCACTGCTTTAGCCAGGTTTAATGAAGCTGTAATTACAACTATAAATCATGTTGTCCCTCTTAGGACATATAAACCACGGCCCGCCCCTAAACAAGAAGTCTGGTTTACGGACGATCTCAGACAATTAAAGCTAATTGCAAGGAAGTTAGAAAAACGATGGAGAGTCACACGCAGGGTCGAGGATAGAGATAACTACAGGATTTCCCTAAAAAGCTATCATAAAGCTATTCGGTCTGCTCGGAAACACCATATAGCGGCCCAATTAACAGCAGCCGGGGAAAATGCTAAAGTTTTCTATCAAATTCTACAAACATTTACTAAGCCCATAGCATGTGAAACTGAGGGGATTGAGTCCCAGGAACTCTGTAATAACATCTCACAGTTCTTTGTCAGAAAAATTGAAGGTATTTATACTAAGATCTTGACCTCAAAAACCACTTCTTACAACACTGGAACTGTTGACAGTTTGCCACACCTTAGTACAGCAGAAAACAAGGATAACAGACTTACTGAATTCCCACCAATATCTTTGAAGGAGATTACCATTCTAACCACTCAAATAAAAAGTGGGTGCCCTTCAGATATTATTCCAGCACGGGTCATGTCACTTTTGAGCGACGATCTGGGTGATGGAATTCAGCAGGTCGTTAATCTATCCTTGAGTACAGGGGAAGTTCCCCTTGACTGGAAGCACGCTTTGGTGCGGCCTCTACGGAAAAACAACTCCATTCCGTGGACCGACCTGACTAACTTGAGACCCATCTCTCTCCTCCCTTTCCTGGGGAAGCTTACTGAGAAGTTTGTAAACCAGCACTTATCCAAATATGTTGAAAGTACGGGGGGACTAGATCCGTCCCAATCAGGGTTTAGGCCAAGGCACAGCACTGAGACCGCCTTGCTGTCCGTCGCTGACGATCTTCATATGCTACAGGATAAGGGTTACTCCGTTATCCTGGTGCTTTTAGATCTGTCAGCGGCGTTTGACACTGTGTCACATGAGATCATGACCTCCAGACTAGTTGACATCGGTCTGGGAGGCAAGGCGCTGGCCTGGTTAAGGAGTTTTTTCACCAAACGTACCCAAAGAGTCATATTGGGTCCCTACCAGTCTGAGGAGGTGGAGATCTCTAAGGGGGTGCCACAGGGCTCCTGCTTGAGCCCAACGTTATTTAACATCTACGTGGCACCCCTAGCTAACATCATGAGATCCCACTGGTTCATTCCCGTATCGTATGCAGACGACACCCAACTCCTCTTCCCGTTTAAAATCATGACTCCGGAAGTACGTAGCTCCTTCTCCCAGGGGATGAAAGAAGTGGCACACTGGATGGCAGCAAACTTCCTCCAGTGCAACGTCTCCAAGACCGAGTTGATGCTCTTCGGGGAAGCCAAACGTTTGTGGACCCCTGACTGGTGGCCTCAAGACCTAGGCCCAGTCCCCGAACCCAAGGTGGTCGTGAAAGACCTAGGAGTTAAACTGGACCAGGAGCTCAACCTTAAACATCATGCCAATCAAGTGGTGAGCTCCTGTTTCCATGTAATTGGGCTTCTCTGACGGGTATTCCCCCTGCTACCTGATACCACCAGGAAAACTCTAGTTCAGTCACTCGTATTGAGTAGACTGGACTATTGTAATGGTTTGCTGCTAGCCGCAAATGAGGGGATTACTGCCAGACTGCAAGTGGTGCAGAACACGGCTGCCCGCCTTGTTCTCAATGCCCCGGCTCGCACTCCCTCTAAACCATTGCTAAATAAACTCCACTGGCTCACAGTGAAACAAAGAGTGTTGTTTAAAATTGGCTGCATTATCCACAAGTGCATCTCGGGTAATGGTCTCCATTACTTATCACAAAAATTCATCCCTTACATCCCCTCAAGATCTTTGAGATCCGGAGATCGTGAATTGCTAGTTGTCCCCAGATTCTGGAAAACAAGACAAGGGTGAAGGTCGCTGTCAGTAGCAGGCCCTAAGTTCTGGAACAAACTACCTTACGAACTTAGATCATGTAAGGAACTCTTTCCCTTCAGGAAAAAATTAAAAACCTTCCTGTTTAACTATTAGTTCCTGTTGGATAATTAATATTAAATGATAGGATAGGGCTTGTGTGCTCTGAAATGCTGCCAATGGCGCGGAGATACTCCTCAGGGAGTCGATTCCCAGCGCGGTACAAATATGTAAATAAATAAATAAATAAATAAATTGAGCCATCTGAAGGATAGCTGCGGGCTTGGAGGCCGCCCAACTACTCTCGCTAGTCTGTAGTTTCTGCGAGACTTCTGGTGTCAGGCCTTTCACATAGTTCTGGACAAACAAGTGATGTCCGGTTGCAGTGGTCATGTCCTGGCCGCTGTAATCGGAGAACACCGTTTCAAACCGGGAGAAGTATTCTGATACGTCTTCCTGGGGTTTCTGGCGACAGGCCGTTACTACCGACCAGTCCACCTTCCTTTCTGGGACTAAGGTTTTTCATTTCTGCTCGATCTTATCTGGTAGGTCTAGAATGGCTTTCATAGGTTTCTGTCCCGGCTCTCGCTGTTTGTCTACATCACCGAGTTGTATCCAGGTATGTCCGAACAGCTCAAGGTGGTCGACTTTCCGGATTTGCATCCACACATCAGCTGGCAGACATAACCCGAAAAACAAATCGATATCCGCTAGGGTCATAATCGTTGAACCCAGAGCGGTGGCTAATTCTGTATAGAAGGCTGTGGGGTTCTTTCGCAGATCAGGCAAGGACTTTCGGAAAGTCAGGATGTCTTGCCGATCCCATGGTTGGTAAACCCAGTTGTAAACTACCCTCCCTCTCGCATCTTGGTGGTTAATATCGTCATGTGTTCCCTGTCCTCGTGGGGGAACCCAATAGGGAGCGGCCTCCTTTATGGGCATCATAGTGTCAATTTTTTCTACTCTGGCTTCAGTCACTGCAGGAGTCGTGGTGTTGGTCTCTGGTTTCAGTTCCGTGAGGTGGCGGAAAACTTCAAGCGTACGCGTGAAGAGGTTCGTCACATCACACTCGTCTCCATCCCCGATATCAATTTTCCTATACAGAGTCGTTAGGTTTTCAGGGCCTTTTCCTTCGTATCGGTCCTCGTAGGCATTAAGGGTGTGGTAACAAAGGCGTACGACAAAGTGTCGTCTGTGGCTATTGGCATATGTATTGTACATATCCGTTACATAATCCTCACTTTCCTTTCGTACCACCAGTGTCTTTACAATCTTATCGATCCCAGCTCGTTCGTCCTTACTTAATCTATTCGATCTCGCGGGGTCTTTCCTCCCCGCTTCGGGATCACCTGAAGTTGCTGCTTGTGCTTTGCTGAGTGCAAGGGATTCGGTCGGCGCAGAGGCCATGAGGACCGAAGCTCCGGCACTACTCTCGCCTGTCGTTGGGGGTTGCGGGTGCTGCGCTAAGGGTTGGGAAGGGGCGTATGGAGGGGGCATGTAGATGATCGGGGGACCTAATAGTAAATCATCGTTCGTTCGCTGTTTCGAAGGTAGCTCGGGGTAAAGCGTAGAGGGTGTCCTGACGGGACACTGGCCTGATGATTCGGATTCTTGTTTTAGCTTGGTTTCCTCTCTTTCTTTTATTTCTTCCTTTAATTTGTTAGCGACCAGGTGAGCTGCCTTGCGTAATTCCTTTTCTAACCTGGCCTCATTTCTCTTCTTTCGCTGTTCTGTTTCTTTGCGCCACATGCCGAAGCTATCGAGCATAGTGGGTGTTGTCTTATTGTTATAAAGGGCTGTTTCCAGCGCATTTATTTTGTCGTTATCAAAGGATCCTATCAGTGGCCACTGACTTCCCTGATCCTTTCTCGTGTATTTATGCCACAGCTTACTATAAGCCACGATGACTAGTCCATATTTAGTAAACATGTCCTTATTAGGGGTGCCCTCCAGTGGAGCCGGATGGTTCACCTCTAATAAGCGGTCTGGGCTGAACCAACTACCAACAAACGGGGCGAAGATAGGCATGACGGGTTACAAAGGGGACAAAAGTCTGCACTACCTATCCTTCACTATCCGCAAAGACTAAACAGAGTATTGCGACCCTGTGCTTATTTGTGAATAGAGAATAACCCAAAGAGAACCAATTCCGAACGATCAATGTTCGGTCAAACAATCAATCAAATGAGGGATAAAAATAGGCACGACGGATTACAACGGGGGCAAAAGCCTGCGTTACCTATCCTTCACTATTCACAAGGACTAGACAGAGTATTGCGACTCTGTGATTTTTTGTAAATAGAGAATGATCCAAAGAGAACCAATTCCAAAACAGTAAATGCTTGGATAACAATCAATCAAATGGAGAGGGAAGTAGGCACGACGGATTACAAAAGGGGGCAAAGGCCTGCGTTACCTACCCTTCACTATCTGCAAAGACTAAACAGAGTATGGCGACCCTGTGCTTGTTTGCAAATAGAGAATCTCTCAGAAACAATCAAATGAGTAATACTAGTATTTTCAAACAATCAAACAATCAATTCGCAATTCGTCGTGTTGCACGACCTTACCCGGACCGCATGGACAGTTTCTCGTCTTCCGCTTCCAGCGCCCGATCGTCCTCTATTCTCCGTAATTGCTGTGGCACTCCTGATGGTTCCCAGTCAGGACCGTAGATCACTCGAGAGAGCTCTGCTCGGAACCGGTGAAGTTCGGATGATCGGCTGCCAGACGAGGGTCTATCGGGCAGGAGCTCTTCCCGATCGTTGCAGTCGTTCACACTGTCGTCGGGACCTCTCCCACTGGATCCACGCGTCGCTGATGGGCCCCACGTTTGGGACGCCAATTGTTGAATGGTAGGGCCGAATTCGACCAAGAACCCTTCAGTATTTGCCCGGCGTTAGCCGCCTCTCATACCATTCGAGATTACCAAACAAAGAGGCAGGCGCTGGAGACAGAAGGCAGGAAACAGGAGTTTATTCCGACGGAGCAGAACACGTCAAATCAGACAACAGGGTATCTTCTCGAGGTGCTCTCCATGCATCCTTGAGGCCTGGCCTCTTATACACAGGTTTATTGCTTTATTACATGAAACACATTCTTGTCAATACTTTGAAGTACGGAAAGGCATCCTCGGAATCTCCGCTCCAAACCCGTTCCCACACATATTTACAGTAAAAGTCCCCACCCCGATCTCATTAGGTGATGACTATCGCGCAGCTGGATATCCCGCCGGCTCCCGGAATGTGTGCGGCTGATCGGATCTCATGGGGTGGGGGCTTTTATCAGTCATAGATTCTTTGAAGAGGGACAGCTTCCTACTGTAGGGGGCAATAAACTGTATCCGCAGAGCTAGGTGATGGCCTGGGATCGGGCGGGACAATCGGGCACAGAGGAAGGGGGTTCATCAAAGGATGCGTGATCATTAAAGGGATGGAGGGAGGTGTTAGTCGGGTACGGGATGTGGCTCCGAGGCAGGGCCGCGCTGAAGGGGTGGTTTATGGCCCAAGCATGTGAGAACGTGGGCTGCCAGCGCGCGGGGGATGCTGGCGAGGTCAGAGAGGGAGAGAGAGAGACGCGCTGGCTATCGGCAGTGGGCAGAGAGGCCATGGCGTTCAAAATGGCTGCTACTTACGCGCACATTTGAGCTAAAAAGGGACAAGATGGCGCCGATAATGTTTACGTCGCAATCTAGATTTTAACAGTACGGTAAAGTTACAATACATTGGCAGGAACAGCCTTGACTGCAGTACCTGTCAATGCTTCAAATATCTGCCAACTTGACCAACATTTCAAAATTTGATCATTGGGTCCTCTGTCAGGGCGACAGAGTAATTTACTCTGTCACCTGTTGGAGGACGGCTCCGACCACCCACTTTTAGATGGGTCCTTTGTGTTCAATAAACATTACTGAAAAATATGTGAAAGCATAAATGTCTAAATTGTATGTGGCATTCGTTGATTTTAAGTATCGCAAGTATTGCTTTTGAGAAAACTGACCGACCATTGTTGAGGCAAAAAGTAGTAAATAGGGGCATCTCTAGCTTTTTACTACAGCCATTGATTAGTTTGTAATGTGAAAATTGGTTAAAATTCTTTCTAGGTTTTGGTTCAGAAATATACTTCTAAAATTACTGCCCTTAACGGTCTGAAACAGGGATGCATTTTATCTCCCATATTAGTTTCACTGTATTGGGCTGTCTTTCCTAAAAACATTGAAGAGGTTTGTGCAAATCCTCTGAAGTTGGGCACCAAAATCATTTCATTGTTAAGGTATTCTGATGATTTAATTTTGATGTCCTTTACCCCCATTGGCCTCCAAAGACAGATAGAGGTATTAGTGAGTTTCTTAGAAAATCACAATTTAATGCCAAACAAGGCAATGACAAACATTATGATTATGGGGACATCAAGCTTGAATTCCCTAAATCAATGGTACCACAAGGGCTCAAATTAGAAATAGTAAAGGTTTATAACTATATGCACATTTCTATCAATTTATCCTGGCCAAATCAAGTGAAAGGCAAAATTACTAAATGAACAGCAATAGGATTTGGCCTTAAAATAGTTTTTTAACTCTGTTTGTGAAAGAGACATACCCTGTATCCTACAGGTCTAAGTAGTCAAACTTCCTTCAGTAGATTTATATGCAGCTAAATCTCATTCAATTTCTGCCCTGAAAAGGTATATAAGTATGGAATTCTAAATTATAGAAAACTTTTTAGCTATAGGGCAGTCGATTTTGATTTGGATGATTCGCTTAGAGCTTCCCTTAACTAGTATTAATTTTAGAGAATATGACCAGATTTTTCGTTAGTCTCATAGGCTATTCTCCAGCCCAGAAAAGTGTCTATAAAAATACACCTGGAAAGCTGTTATCCACAATTTGCATTGGGTATTTAATTTTACCAAATTATTTTAATATTCTGCTGAAATACTAAATCTTTGCACATAATTCAATCAAATTTTGTCTTCATTTCGAAGATATTTATAAAAATAAAATGACCTAGATCGCTGAATGCAGATTGCAAGACTGCAAATGAAATGTTTATTTTCTAGATATTGTTTATTGCAATTTTATTTAAAAGTACATCTAGATCTGTGAGTTTGGAGTATTTTTAGGAAATGTACATGTGGGTCGCTTCCATTAGGAGCTAACTGGTGGACAAAAAAACGGAGGATCACAAGCTCTCAGAGCTGTCAATTTTTCAATGCCATGGTGCAAGATATGACACATGTATTGTTTTGCTGTCCAGGATTGGGGAACGACAAAATGAATACATTAGCCTGAATATTGGTAAAACTTGGCTGTGAAATGCATGAGGAAGCATACATACTTATGATGAATCCCTTGTCTATAAATGTTGTTTGAAGGTTGAAGAGTTTTTTAGTCATTTTCAAAATTATAATTAAGGAACCTTGGGGTTTCTCTGAAACTGATTTAGGAAGGAACATTGGCACTTTTCGAAAATGTTAATGCTTGATTAGTGGTGATGTTGAAGGCTTATTTGCATGTTTGTCAAATTGTGAATTAATAATGATTAATAATCAGTTGTCCAGCTCTGTCCACATACGGATTTGCAGTGGAAGTGTGTTCCAATGAAGTGCAGCAAGATAGGAGAAGATTTATAATTAAATATTAATGATGACATTTTGCGGATTGAAATTTCGTATCCTGGAATGCAGTAAACTGGTGGTATTACTGTGACTATTATGTCGATGTTTAATTAATTTCTGTATGATGGTACAATAGTGCTTCTGTAGATTAACTACTGTGTTAAATAAATAAATACATTTAAATAATTTTTAAAAAACATAGGGCTGAGCACAGTATCAAAAGTGATGATCACTTTACAATAATTGGGACACAGGTAGTGGGTGGGGATAGCTTTAGGTTCTCAATCAATATGTTGTTGGAGAGGATGCTGAATAATGACCTGAAACTGGTCCCAGTATGCTTGTTTCCAGTCAAGGGAAGGCCTTGTTTGTCAGTTCGGGCTGGACTGTTCCCATGAGGAACAGGGTCAAAACTGATTTGCATATGGCTGGGTCTTAACTGGGGTGGCGAAGTGAGCTAAAGTACAATGATGGATTCAACCCAGAACTGTGACTGGGGGTGAGTGTCTGAAAAGTTTCAGCGCTCTGTCTATCATCTCCTTTGGTTTGCTTAGTTCGCCCTAAGTTGGCAGGCTATGCCCAGACGTGGGTCCCTTGCTCACTTAGCCACTGGATTCAAGCTAGCCTGGCTGATGAGAGTTGTTATCCCAAAACCAGTACCAGGATGCTTGTTTACGGTCCAGGGAAAACCTGCCTTGATAGTTCGAGCTGGACTGTTTCCATGAGGAACAGGGTCAAGACTGATTTGCATATGGCTGTGTCTGAACTGGGGTGGTGAAGTGATCTAAAGAACGATGATGAATTCAATCCAGATCGGTAACTGGGGGTGAGTGTCTGAAAAATGTCAGCGCTATAACCATCATCTCCTTGTTTTTGGATTTAAATATTAGGACATCATTTCTGTGTCTGTGTCTTACAGTCATGTGAACACTTAAAAGGCATCCATGATGACCCCAAAATGCATGCCAATCTCAATGGAAATTATACAAATAGACAGTAAAGCAGTGATGAACATTACATACCAACTTGATGGTGAAGTTTGTCAATCACTCCAGCAGGATTTATAAAATGCAGTATGTCACTCGCAAGGGTATTCAGGTCTTAAGGGCAGCCTTTGTATTGTAGCACGAGAAGAGTTGAATTACACTTATAGCCCGAAGTGTGCAAAGCTTCAGAAGCGTGTCTTGCTACTTTGTGTATTTAAAAAAGATTTTTCCAGCTTTGTGAGCCGTAAGCACTGGTCAGATCAGGTTTTATAAACAGGTCGTAGAGTGATCACATATATTAGTCCTGAATGGTAGAAAGATACCACTTTCACTCTGGTCCATGAGTGGCAGTGATTAAACCACTTCTCCTCAGCAGCCGTACACTGCTACTCACCACAGGCAGAAGCTCCAACCTGTAATGGACTTGACTTCCTAATGTAATTATGTAGGAAATCAACAGTGCATGGCTTCAAGCAGTGGAACTTTCTCTATTTACTCACTGGTTATCTTCATTACTCTTAGTTTCACCTTTTCTTGTTCCATTTTTTACTCAACTGGTGGTTTCCACCTCGAAACAGGAAAAAACATCAGAAGGTTGCTGAAAACTGTAGACACCATGCAACACTATCTTGGATTAACACTACCTACAAAATGCCACAGAGCCTTCTCAGCAACAGTCTGAAGGCTTTGAAACTCCTTGACCCTTATTGATTGCCTCGACTTTAAACTGCAAGCTCTTCACAAACAATAGGCCTGTGGGGTGTAGTAGGCCGGCTTACTCCTGAATCATGTGCAAAAAGAAAAATTGATGGACAGAATGCAGAACAATGTCATACATTCACCGCAGTACAGAGATCTGGGCCTAAATCCATCGGTGGTTGCTCCCATTGCCATTCTACTTTGAACCCAGCCATATGCAAATCAGTCTTGACCCTTCCCCTCCATGGGAGCAGTCCAGCCCAAACTGCCAGGCCAGGTCCTCCCTGGACTGGAATCACAGCAAAGCAAAACTGTTTAGGCTAAATTGAACTTTGTACAGATTGGATGTCCCAAGCTGTGAATAGCAGACCCTGCCTGACCGAACTCACATTACCCTGGTCACAGTCATCATATGTTCCATCCGAAACCTGGCTCACCGACGACTCCCTTCCGGATATTCTGGCGGCATTACCCCCTGATTACTACCTGTTAAATGCCAATCGCCCTGGGGGCCGATCCGGTGGCGGGGTGGCAGCAGTTATACGTAAGAACCTAAAAATTATTGCCACTGCCTCCCTGATCCTCCCCGAAGTGGATAACCTGGTCCTCAGCCTAGGAACTGAGGTGGGTGCATTCACTGTTATAATTCTCTACCGCCCCCCTTCCCCCATGCCCTCCTTTCCCTCTTCCCTCACTGAGCAGCTCGCTAACCTGATCACGTCCACCTCTCGTGTCGCCATCTTTGGCGATTTTAACTACTGGTTCCAACACAAAGATGCCGGACCGCACGCCATTGAGCTTTTTGAGACTCTTTCGAGCCTTAATTTTATTCAACTTATTAAACTCCCCACACACAGCGGTGGCCATATTCTTGACCACATATGGACTCTGGGGGTGAAGTCCTCTTGTCCGCAGATCACTCCCTGTGTGTGGTCTGACCACTTCCTGATCGATATCACAATCTCGGTCAGCGATAACATCAGAGCCCCCCCTTTAGAGGGTGGTGTGGCCCGCAAGTGGAGGACTGTTGACTCTTCTGCATTCCTCTCCCACTTGTCCCACTCCTGTCCCTCCCTTCTCAGTGACACCTGTGTCGACGAGCTAGATGGTAATATCTCTGACTGGCTTACTTCTGCCAGTGACATCTTTGCTCCGCTCACCAAGTTTCCCCGCTCACGGCATAGCAACTCCCACAAATGGTTTGACCACCAACTAAAAACCCAACACCTGGAGCTACGCCAGCTGGAGCGCAAGTGGAGAAGAACTTATTGCTCCACGAGCAGAGACATCTATGTGACTGCTCGTAACAAATACAAAAAAGCCATTGCGATGGCCAAAACAGCCTATGCTTCTAACAAGATCCTATCTGCCCCCTGCAAATCTAAGGAGATTTTCAGAGTGCTTGAAGAATTTTCTTCCGACCCCAGGACGCTTCCTATCCAGGCCCCAACACAGGAGTCTTGCAATGCCCTTAGTTCGTTTTTTCTGGAGAAAATTGTTATGATCAAGGACACTATTCCGGCCACCTCTCCTGGCGCGGACTCTGTCTGCCCCCCTCCTAATGCCCTTGTCCTCACACATTTCCCTCCTCTAGATTCTAAATCTCTGGCCATATTGGCCGCCCGGGTCAAATCCGGCTCTCCGGACGATTGCTGTCCACCCTCCATATTACGGGACATCTGTCTCCAGCTTCCCGATAATATTCTTCCTCTGCTGAATTCTTCTCTTTCCTCTGGCTCCGTACCCAACTCCTTCAAGGCAGCCGTCCTAGTGCCTTTACTGAAGAAACCTGGAGCGGACCCTGCGGCTTTGGCGAATTATCGGCCTATCTCCCTTCTGCCCTACTTCGCCAAAATTCTGGAAGCCCACGTCACCGCCTGTCTCTCTCAGTTCATCGAGAGCTCCAACTTCCTCGAAGCCAACCAGGCCGGTTTCAGACCCGTCCACTCTACGGAGGTAGTAATCCTGGCCGTACTGGACGCTCTTCGAGCTGGCGTCGACAGGGGCACTTCTCAGGCCCTGGTTCTTTTAGATCTGTCGGCCGCCTTCGACACGGTGGATCACAACATCCTTCTCCACCGTGTCGAGCAGGCCGGCATCCAGGGCCTGGCGCTGACCTGGGTCAAATCCTTCCTGACTGGGAGGTCTCAGACTCTTAGCCTGGGTACTTTCAGGGCACCTAGGGAGCGCTCACTTTGCGGGGTCCCTCAGGGCTCTTCTTTATCTCTCCTTCTTTTTAATTTGTATCTTCAACCTCTTCTCTTTTCCTTGAGGCAGTGGGACGTCACCGTATTTAATTACGCCGACGACCTGCAACTCATCTTTCCTCTTGTCTCTTCTTCTGCTATTTCTAACTTCCAGGCGGTTATGACTCACATCCTCCAGTGGATGAGTCAGAACCAGCTTAAATTAAACCCCGGGAAGACGGAGCTCCTTCTTCCCGGTAAGAGCTCTACCCACTGGGGCCCGCACTTCTGGCCGGGAGACCTCGGCCCTCCTCCCACCCCTGTGGCCTCAGTAAAGAGTCTCGGGGTAATCATTGACTCCGAGCTATCTCTTAAACCCCAAATCGGGTCGGTGGTCTCCTCCTGCATGTACCAACTGCGCAGGATTAGAAAGGTGGCTTACCTCCTGACGCCCGAAGCCCTGATTGTAGTCATCATGGCCCTTGTCCTCTCCCGCTTGGATTTCTCGAATTCACTCTACTACGGTCTGCCCAAGACTCTCATCTCTAGACTTCAGATCGTCCAGAACCAAGCGGCGAGACTGGCCTGCGGGATCCCGAAATGGCAATCTGCCAAACCTTTTCTCACTAAACTTCACTGGCTTCCTATTTCTTCGAGGGCAGCCTTTAAGATCGGTTGCCTCACCTTCAAATCTCTTACCGGCACCTGTCCTGCTTTCTTGAAATCCCTCATCAGTTCTTATTGCCCCTCACGTAATCTTAGATCCTCTACCTTTCGCCTTCTGGTCGTTCCTTCTTTTAAACTCTGCAGAATGGGTGGACGGAGATTTGCTCTCCTTGCCCCCACATTCTGGAATTCTCTTCCTTCCCCACTCAAATTTTCTGACTCGCTTACCCAATTCCGTAAATCTCTAAAAACTTTCCTTTTTCCACATTCTGGTTAACTCCCTTTCCTTTTCTCAGTGTCAGACCAGCGCCAGGAAACCCACGGTGACAGAGCGCTCTAAAAGCTCCCCTTAACATAACATAACATAACATAACATAACATAACATAACATAACATAACATGTGCTAACCCATTAGGACTCTGAAGCACTTGTAAGCTGATACTTTGTCCTTTATTAAAACTTCTAAATATGCACACAATTCTGCCTTAAATCCCATGTACTGTCTTTCGTCTCTTTAGTTTATCCATGTACTCATTACTACAGTTCTAAAATAGGTGCTACTTCCTTTATTTACCATACAGTGCAAATATGTTTGCATTTTGATGCATTACACCACACAGCTCCCAACATGTATCACAGTAAGATGTACATGCTGCCAGGTGCTCGCCGAGAATGGTAATACGACAGTGCAGAAAGACGGGGCTTCCTCGAAAATGTGTCCACTTCAGCTGTTATCCATGGCCTCTTTCGTCTCCTACCGCTATGTTGCTAGAGTGCAGGAGGTGACGAGGCCCAAGTACCGTAATTAACCTTACCGTGACCATGCCCGTCAGAGCTGCATTAAAGCTTCCAAGGCAGGTCCGTTGCTGATTTATTACTGCGTCGATGTAGGTGGTAACAGGCCATTCATCCTTCCCCTCCCAAACAAAAGGATACACCGACAGAGAATGATTAACAAGCATGACTAAAGATGCGAATGTTTATAGCGTCGCGCGCGACACCTACCGCAGTCACTCACGTAAACAAATGTCTGACTAAAAACTGGGCGCGTGTGGAGGTAGAAATCGTAGGCGCTTTAAAGGTGGGCCTCCGTGGCAAAATGATTGGACTACTAGAGGCGTACCAGGTCACCTAGGTTTAAAGAGATAGTACACAGCACAGTTTGCTGTCAAAATGTGCACGTGCCAGATGCTTTTTGCGAGAATATAACTAGGAGGATACTTTGGGAAAAGACACTTCAGGGTTGTGAAAATGATTGACCGGTGCGCATCTACTTGTTAATGAAATTATTAGTGCTCTGCAACAATATTTAAAATGTATACTGGGCGGGAATATAAGAAGACGGATGATGAAAATGAGATTGAGTCAAGCTCACAATGCCTGAAATGGAAGATGGAAAAAAAATCTAATACAGTTAATGCGAAATTTCCAACAATTTGCCCTTTATGTAAATCTGTCAATGACATTATGGCACTTGATTGTATTTTATACATCGTTAGAAAAAAACAAGCCAATAATTGTTTGCAGTTCTGAGGCAACTGCAGATCAGGAAAGTAAGCCAATTGTTTGTATATATATATATATAAAGAATTGTGTAAACCTAGTGTTATGTTATAAATTAGTGAAACATTTCAAAATAATTAACAAATCTATGGAGAATGGCAAGCAGCGTATATATGCAACTGATGGATTTTGTTAATGTCATATGAAATAGTCAAATAGGAGTTTCAGGTTAAATAATATTCTTTTTTTGAAGTTGGCAGCTGTTTTACCACCGTATTTTATTGTATTATAAGAACAGAGACGAAGTTTGAATTATATAGAAAGGGAACGTGGATCTACTAAAAGCTGTAGCAATTTAAACATTGCATTTGGAGAATAAATTGTAAACAATTCATTTTAAGTGAGGAAAGATTTACAGCAAGTTATTTTTTATTAGTTTTTCTTTGTATTAAATGTCTGATGCAGCTTTTGTGGTGTTTATATAATTAACGTTTGTTCTGCCAGATCGGCATAATATCAAACAGATAAATTAAATGTAGTGATTCAGACAGTGACTCTCGTGAGAAATTGCAGATCGGTTTAGTTTTATAGGGAGAGGCACCTAAATACGAATGGGGCTTCAGAGGTCCACGTTCTACTTTCAACAAGCATTTGCAAAGCCAATAGGCCTTGCCTGTAAGAGAGCTATTGGCTTTGCCAGTGTCTTTAGTTCCTATAAAAAGTGCACAGGATCTGCGTGTTTAAACAACATACAGTGTAGGATTGGTGTCAGATGAACTCTGATCACCCCCACCCCGGTATGTTGCCCCTTTTGAACCAACTAGCCCACAGTGGCACTATAATCTCCTCTTAACAAGGAGAGAATAGTTCTTGGCAACCATCGACATGACAACCCTGATCTACCAGGACCGTGGAAACAATGTACTACCTTTCGCTCAGTCACTCGTGCTTACTTAGTTTGTCTCAGAGAGATACGTCGAATAAAACAGGCAGGGTGTTTTCAATAACAATTTATTGAACAGTTGTTATTCTCGTGTAGGGTAGATGTGCTGCAACAACCGTTAGACAGTATAAGATATAAATGATTAGCAGTACTATGAAGGTGAAAGGATGGTATAGTTCTACCCTCTTACTAAATTCATAAATACAGTCAAGTATATAAAACACATGATAAAAGATGCGTACCCCTACGAAGCCTCCCTAACTAGATGTATCTAGCATGGGTGTAGGTTTTAAGCCAAGATTTCCTCTAGGATTTAATCAACCCCATTACCTGAAGTGTGAGACTGTGGAACCCGTCCTGGTCTCGAGCTGATAACGTGCGAGGGATGTTAGACCACTGTGAGCCTGCGTGTCTGCATGCAGGAACCCCAGCGTCTCTGGTCATCGAGTTGGCCAGGAAGTCTCGGTCTCCTCTGCCTATCTTAGCAAGATGTGATGTATATATACCCATAGGTCTCCCCATGGGTCCTACCTTGCTGTATTACTGTGTCGGCCTAAGGATGACATCAGGCATGAATTTATACATGATTTTATACAGGAGATGGTAGTCCTGCTGTGCTTCCAAGAATCGTCATGCATAATGTATACGATTTCGAACTAGGAAAAACCTGTGTTCTAGGTAAAAGGTAAGTGCCTGTAAATGAGACAAGTGTAATGTAGAGAGAAAATATAGGTGAAGGGTAACACGTTTATCAAGGACTATATTATGGTACCTATATGGAATATAACAGCTATGTTATACAGCAGCGTAATGGTGCAGCCTGGCTAAAAGTACTATTAGAAAAAAAAACGGAACAGTAAAGATGAAATGCTATTACATGGCAGTGCTGGCCACATCATAGCACATTTTTATGTTATGGTCGGTGGGGCAAGGCAGATAATAGGACGGTGCTGTTGGGTGAGATGAAGCAACACAGACAATAGGGGAGGGGGGATCCGAGGGAAAGAAGCAACAGGGAAGAAGCAATAGGAGCATAGGGGTGGGAGGGAAAGAAGCAACAGGGAGCATGGGGTGGGTAATGGTTATGGGGAAGGGAAGAAGCAAATATATACAATACCTGACTAGCAGCGCGAGTAGTAGATGGACAGCATAAGAGCTAATTCAATCAGTAGTTAGTCCATGCTCCACAAAAAAAAGAAGAGGAAGCCGCTATGCGCTGGACAATTAGGAGGCATCATTCAACAAGAGTGACACTGAACCTAAACAATGGTGACCAATCAGCGGGCTCCAAGCCCCTTCCAGTACTAAATACCCCTTGAAAAGATAGCACATGTGCTAATGGCAGACGAGACCTAAAAGGAAGAACCATGTATCTGCAATTTTTTAAACTTTTGTTAAATACATAAGCAGTCCATACCACACCAAGATTTGCTTTGGCTCACCTCACAGATTGAGGGAGACACCCCTTTGTAGCTCACTACTCAGTACCTTTCTCCATACATTGTGTATATTCTATGAACTTCTGCCACAGCTTTATCATAGCCACCTGCTCAGAAATCTCGCAACAATTCTTGAAAGCGCAAGAGGCCGTGAACAAAGCACACTGCACGTCTTTATGAAAGGGAGATTGTGTGAACCGCTGTGTTTCAACCCGAATAGTCCACAGATGTTGGCTATGGTTCAGTCCGTGTCACGTGATTTCATACTAACTCTAAGTCTGTTTATTACGCACCTGTTTCCACATTTGCTAAACTGATATTGCGTGCATACTAGATTTCTTTTTTCCTGGAACATGTAAGATGACAGTAGCTCAGGCCAAAAACGATTCCGAAAAGTTTTATTACAAGAGCGTCGCGCGTCTCTGGGCCTCCTGTACATACTAAAAGAACATTAATTCTGGAACAATTTTTAGAAGGAAAGTGCTGTTCAGTAACGTCACTTCACAAAAGGCATAAGAGACATGTAGAAGCAGCCTGTCTCTGAAAACACAATAAATGCTGCCAGAAGAGAAACATTTGAGTGGCACCATGTTTTTGTTAATCTCCCAGCTAAACTCTTTCACGTTTTATAATGGGGGTGCGGCAGAACCTCCCGCATTCCTAGCCACTGTTCATGAATGTACTAGGGAAATAGCAAATGGTAAACTCATTTCAAAAAGGGGCGGCTACGGTAGGAACTGAGAAACTCTGTTGCTTCTTTCCTTCTCTGGGTCTAACAAAGAAATCCCCGACCCCTGAGCCCGTCAGAGCCACAACCGCGCCTCTTACGGTGAACTCTTCCTGGCAGGAGCCAACTTGAAAGAAACATCTGTGTTATGCATTAACTTCTGAAGGCAAAACAATCCGCGCGCCCTTTCTTGTGTCAGCAGACGGTGTTGATCAGGGCTTCTCTCGCGCGCCCAGGGGAACAGAGCCCCAGGCAGCACGTGAGCAGCAGAAGAAGACAACTCTGATCCAACAGTGGATTCACAATGTTATTTAAAGTGTCTGCACAGCAGCATCATGCGGGCTATTGTGCTTCAAATTAGAATGTTGCACCGCAAAACGTCATGCATCAGAAGAGTAATGAGCACACCCGACTGGCAATAGGTTATTGAATATGCTCTGTGCCTAATGTTCCACTTTTTATTTTCTTTAGCATTTTTCATAAACGAGTTTAGACAGAGGTCAAAGTGGGCGGAATCTGTTGAGAACTACGGGGCATATTATCAAGGGGGTTTATCTCCGCTTTTTTGGCTTTAAAAGCCAAGAAAGCGGAGATAAAATTATCTCCCTATTACCTAGCTGTCGCTAACACCAGTTAGCGACAGCTAGTAGGAGATAGCGACCATCTTGGGCCCCGCTTTGCATGTCCGTGATATTTATCACTAATGACATGCAAAGTGGGCGAGCCAAGATGTTAGCGACTGGAAACAGTCGCTAACATCGCTATCTCCTATTACCAACTTTTGGAGATATTCGCGCTAAGCACGAATATCTCCAAAAGCTAACACCTGCCCCTGAGCAGTTCTTAGCCATGTCATCCAATGGTAGGTGGATAACATGGCTAAGAGCATTAGCTCGGTAATGCATGAATATCGCTGACTTTTCAGCGATATTCA
This sequence comes from Lissotriton helveticus, assembly GCF_964261635.1. Taxonomy (NCBI): domain Eukaryota; kingdom Metazoa; phylum Chordata; class Amphibia; order Caudata; family Salamandridae; genus Lissotriton; species Lissotriton helveticus. Next base: position 1,587,769,512 of record NC_136067.1, on the reverse strand, counting down.
TGCATTTCAGCCGATTTTTTACGCTTAGGAGATATATCTTGATAATAGCAAGGTTCCTAAGCGATAAAAATCTCCGTAGCTCGGCGATAAAAATATCGCCGCTAAACCAACATAGCGATAATTATCGCTAGTTGTTGGTAATATGCCCCTACGTTCCTAAGATTTTTTGATTTTACCAAAACAGTTCCCATACTATTGAGGGCGAGACACCAGACTACATAAGCTGTTTGCCTGTGAAAGACAAATTGTGGGCTCACTAACAATATACATGGCTTGCAGCCCACCCATTGCATACCTTTGGTTGGCTTTATTGTCAGTCTCATTTGCCTGCATTGTATTTGTGTCTTAGATTGTGAATCTTGTGTTTGTCCCTTCCATGGAGCGAAGGGCCCGATGTAGGTCGGTCGGTAACGGCCGAAAATCGGTATTTTCGGCCGTTACCGACCGGTATCGAGGTTTCGGGATGTAGGAGTCCCAAAAACGCCCGAATCAGTAAAAATTCCGAATCGGAAAAGTTACCGTGTCGGAAGTATATCGATTCGGAAATTAAACCGATTCGGCAAATATACCGAATCGGTAACCAAACAGAATCGGTAAAAAATTAGGGAATCGGAAAATTCACCGATTCTGTACTATACCGATTCGGAAAATACAGAATCGGGAAAAATTACGAATCGGTAATGTTATCGAATCGGTAAAATTACCGATTCGGTAGAATACCGATTCTACTGAAGAGTGAGATGTAGGAAAGCACTGAAATACCGATTTTGAGTCAAATTCGGTATTTAAGAATCGGTATTTACCATAGATTTGAATCAGGTGGTAACCAGGTGCAACCTATAAAAAAGGACCCAAAATGCATTTCTGCTTGCACCATGGCAGCTTTTTATGTCATAGCAAGACGGCTACGGCTACAGCAGGATGGAGAGAGGGAATGGCAGAGAGAGGAGCAGGTGTATAGAGAGCGTCTCACCCTGTCCATGCAGACAGATGCCGAGATCCTACAGAGGTACAGGCTGGACCCAGAGACCATCTTACAGCTCATTAGGGACCTCAAACCCCTGTTGCAGCACCCCACCCCAAGGGCACACGCAATCCCAGTGCATACACCTGCTTGCGTCTGGCAGCTTTCAAAGTGCAGTAGCTGCGGTAGGAGGGGTGAGCCAGAGCTGCCTGTCCCGGTTCTTCCACAAGTTCCTAGACGCCATGATCGAAAGGATGGACCAATAAATTTCCTTCCCTGCAACCCATGCAGAACTGGTACAGACAAAAGCAGACTTCTACCAGATGGCAGGATTCCCCCACATCATTGGCTGCATAGATGGGACACACATTCCGATTTGTCCCCCTGCTGACACGGAATACATATACCGTAATCGGAAGTCAACGCACACCATAAATGTGCAGGTGATTTGTAATGCCAAGTGTGTCATCACTGACGTGGTAGCAACATTTCCAGGGAGTACCCATGACTCCTATATCTTTCAAAATAGTGGCATTTATGCACGGCTGACGGCAGGGGAATTCGGTGAAGGATACCTCCTAGGTAAGACACAGTGTCAGACCCCCATAACCTAAATATCAGTGTGAAGTACATGTATGCATGTGAGTAATGTTACCCCATTCTCTTCTAGGCGACAGTGCATATGCCCTCCGCTCATTCATTCTCACCCCTTACCTCAACCCCTCAACACCCAGCGAAAGGAGGTATAACCGTGCGCACAAAAGCACAAGGAATGTAGTTGAACGGACCTTCAGCATCTGGAAGAGCAGGTTCAGATGCCTGCACAAGACCGGAGGTGCTAGACAATATACCCCCATCACCTGCTGCAAGATAATTGCTGTATCTGCAATGTTGCACAACCTTGCGGTCAAGAAGGGCACAGAGATAGAGTTGTCTGACTACGAGGACCCTGACGATGACATAGCTGTGCCACTAACACAACCTGCTGGAGTGTCTACACCAAGTGACGGGAGGTACAGACGTGAGGAGATAACAGACAACTATTTCTGAGTGAGTACAGATGCACAGACACGTCAATGTATGTGGAACATATAAAAATTTACTAATGTTGGCACAACGTTACTGCACTGATGTGCTACAAATGTAACTATAACAGAATAGGTGGGGATTGTAAATTGTCCGGTTTGCCTCACCCACCCTGGCAGTCTTACTTCTTGCTGCGCTTAGCTGACCCACTTGGATGTGGCTCATCCCCTTCTGTGTGTCCGGCTGCCTCAGCGGAGCGCCTGCTGCTCCGGCGCGGCTCAGATACAGCGCTGGCCGGGCTGCTGCGGCTGCTGCTGTCCCCAGCCTCGCCCATGTCCAGGGCAGGATTCACCACCGTGTTTGATATGAGTAGTGTCTCCATGGCAGTGGTGATGCGGGCCATGCCCCTGGTCATCTCAGCAGTGTTCTTGGTGAGGCAGTCCTCCATATTAGCCCCTCGGCGGCATAGCGGGGCGGTTGCTGCAGCAAGGCGGTTGAGTGACCGGTTTTGCATGCGGGCATCCCTGCGCCTACAGTGCTCGTGCTCCTCCATCTTAGTGCATAGCTGGGTAATGGCAGTAGTCATGCGCCCCAGTCCAGTAGCTATCTCCTTGTTGCTCTCAACGAGACTCTTAAACCCCTTTCTCATCTCCCCCATGTGCAGGTTGTGCTCCCGCAATTGGCGATGGCAAGCCAGGATCGACTTGGCCTGCATCCTTTGGATCCGGACCATACTCCCCTCCAGCCCTTGGAATACAATGCCCTCCCATGCTGGTAAAGCAGGGCTGGATGTGCGTGGCCTGCACCGATTGCTGCTGGCCTGCTGTGTGGGCTGGTGTGCCACGGGTGTTGCAGGGGTGGGTGCTGGAGCCTGAGCCGCTGCTCCCTCCATGATGTTCAATGGCGCAACAGTGATCCTCCTGGCAGGAGATGTGGCAGGTGCTGGGTGGGTCTGTGTTGGGGAATTGTTGGGTGAGAACTGCACTGTGGGCGTTAGTGACAGTAGGGGGGAGTGGGGAAATGAGAGGGTATGTCCTGTGTCATCCTCATTGCCCCCGGCACTGCTGCTCTCCTCCTCCTCCTCCTGTGATGGTAGAATGCTGCTTTGCCCTGCCACCGCACTGTCTGATGCCGCTGGAGCTGGAGCTTGTGTAGCTGCTGCTCCACTGCCTGATGGTGCCCCTAGGTATAAAGAAGCATTTGTGAACTGAGTGCAAATGTCTTACAGTCACTACAATAAAAGCATTGCACATCCCATTTTCAATACTCTGAATCATTTTCTAGGTGCATTTCATTTGAATGTGCACTGGCATTTGTTACTACATTAGCTTACTACAGTTGCCATGATGCATTGCTCATGTATGTTGCTAGCAGTACTGAGCTGGGGTTTGGCTGTGCATTGGGGCTAAAGGGGAGGTGTCTGGTAGGGTGTGTCATGCTGCGCATGCTTCTTACCTTTTGCTGTGGATCTGGATGAGCTGTCCAGGTCGCCAACTCCCACCACACTCTCTTTCTCAATTTTCGTGGACACAAGTTCCTCAAGGTCAGTGAGGGGTGGCGCGGGGTTACTGCCTCCACCTGTTAGTCCTGCCTGCTTGTGCAGCTCGGCCAGTTTCCTCTTGGTGAGGCTGCGAATGTCGTAAAACCTCTTCTTGAGGTCGTCCAGGCTCCTGGGGGTGACACCAACTGCGTTCACCCTCCCACCAATTGCAATCCACAGGTTCCTCTTGGTGCTCTCTGGGAGTGTGAGGGACAGCCTCCCAAACAGCTGCCTGTGTACCCTCACCACCTCCTCCACCAACACTTGCAGCTCCTTGTTGCTGAACTTGGCCTTGCGCTTGCGCTCAGCCTTCTGGCTCTCAGAGCTGCTTGCCATTTCCACACAGTTCTGGATAGTGCTACCACTGCTGCTCACTCTGAATGCTCAGCTCAGGCTGCCTCTCCAGAAAGTTCTAATGAGTTTCACCTGCCTGGGTAGCCACTCCCTGCTAGGGTGGGGTAGGGTGCTTCCACCTCATTGGCTGTTGTCATCAGTTTCACTTTTTCTTTCTCGACGATTCTGTGTTTGCCGATTCGGTATTTACCGATTCGGTATTTACCGATTCGGCTACTACCGATTCGGCAAATACCGAATCGGTATTTGCAATGCATTCCTATGGGCCTTTTGGCCCATGGGGGTGTATTGCAATTACCGATTCGGTATTTGCCGAGTCGGTATTCGCCGATTCGGTACTTACCGATTCGGCAAATATCAATTCGGTAAGTATCGAACCACGATACCGATTGTTACCGATTCGGTAATTTGCCGCATTTTTTTATCTACATTTCATTTACCGATTTCAAAATACCGATTCGGTATGATTCGGTATTTTAAAATCGGTAAATGCGTTTTACCTACATCGGGCCCATAGTCTCTTACCCAACTCTTTCATTGGCTGTCACTACTTGCTTTTAGAGAACTACATTTTTTTTCTTTTGTTTAGCTACTCTGTGAGAGTGCATGTGTTTTCCAGCTATCTCCCTGCTTGCTTTTCTCCCTCCACATTACTCTCTCTGGCCCATGTGCTTCTGTGCCCCTCACCCGCACCTGTGGTGCGCTCACTGACTTCTATTTTCTCAGCCATACCCTCGGTCCATGTTGCTCTCTTTTATTCATAATGATTCTACGCCTGCCCTCATACTGATTCTTTCAACCCCCTCCCATAACCTACTTCAGCAAACCAGTCATCCTTTTCTATTTTTCTAAACACTTTGGCCCAGATGCATCAAGCAAAAAACCGGTCGCAAACGGGCAGATTCTCAGAATCTGCCCCTGTGCGACCGGTATTTTTACATTTGGGATGCATCATCCCAAATGCAAAAATCGCAATTAAGGAATCTCTAAATTGAGATTACTTAAATTGCGATTGCATTTAAGGAATCCCAAATTGAGATTCCTTAAATGCAATGCATCAAACTAAAAAAAATAGCGATTTCGCTAATAGGAGTAGCAAATGACCATGAAGTTCAACTTCATGGTAATTTGCAAAAACTTTAAAAATGAACTTTTAAAAATTTCAGGGGTACAACAGGGTGTCCTTTGGACACCCCTGCACCCTTGAAATTGCATTCTCAATTTGCAAATCTCTAATTGAGAATCGCAAATTGAGAATGTCTTCCATTCATTCCTATGGCCCTCTAGACCCATTGGAATGAATGAGGAGGTATTCCTTAATTGCGACTCGCAATTTGCGACTCGCAATTAAGGAATATTAAGAGATCGCAATTTTTTTAGCGATTTCTTGATGCATTACATTTTGCGATTCCTTATTTGCGATTCCTTATTTTTCGCAATTAAAGGAATCGCAAAAAGTATTGTTGATGCATGTGCCCCTAAGGCCTCATTTATGAAAAGTGTTGCACCGCTGTGATAAAACAGCGATGCAATACTTTTCACTGCGCCCTCCTTGCAACACCATGTATGCACTGTATTTACTTTACGGCGCTCCATGTTGCAAGTATTGACAGATGAGTTAGGAATCCTGATGTATCTGTCGGTGCAAAACTCACGCGTTGCTGGAGTTGTCTTGTAAGCATGATGCAACTCCAGCAATGTATGGGGGAGGTCTATACTTATTGCACTGCATCACCCTTATGCCTGCTATGAGGCAGGAGTAAGGTTTTGATGCAGTGGCGTGCTAGTAGTGATGCAGTGAAATCTGGTAGATTTTACTGATCCACTTCTACAAGGCTTTCTTGCGGGGGAACGCCCACCCTGCATACATTATACCTAACACAGGTATAATGTGGTGCAGGGGCTTACAAAGTGACGCATCTGACTAGATGCGTCGCTTTGTAAATATGGCACAATGTGGCTCATAAATAAGCCCCTTTTGCACTTTCATTTAAACAGCACTTTAACATTCTTTTATTTAATTCACCAATCCATCTCTGATCTAAAAGAAAAAAAGAAAAAATTCAATAACACCCCTTTTTACTTTGTTGGTGTGTACATGCATGTTGAACCCATGCGTGCAACTACAAAATGACGCAGCAGCCACATCATTGCACTTTTGTTTAATAGCCATGCTGCACAGATTGGCAAAGTCAGTAGGTCTAATAAGAGAGAACTATTGGCCTTGCCAATGCTTGTGGTAAAAAGACAACCGTTAGTGAATGGTTAAGGCCTACATTGAGTTGTCTCAGGCTCAAAGAAGGAGAGGGTTCGCCTGTACTGTAAATGTTTGAAGTCGGAGTTTTTCCCTTTCACTGTAAGTCAGCTTCAGTTCACCCTCTCCTACAAAAAGCTATTCTAAACAGGATGGATTTGAATATTTATCACCCGATTTCTAGGCTTCCCTGTCCGGCGAAGTTCGTGTAAAGAGTAATGAATGAGCAACTGACCTCTTTTATTGACTTCCATCACCATTTGGATGATACCCAATTTTGTTTTAGTCAAGGCCACAGCACGGAATCAGAACTGGTAGTGGCTCAGAGGATATCAGGACAGCGCTAGATCATGGAAGAAATGCAGCTGTGGTGTTAGATCTGTCGGCTGCCTTTGATACGGTCAATAACAGGTTGCGGGTTTACTGTATGCACAACCTTCAGATCAAAGGCCCTGCCCTCGCTCTGCTACAATCCTTCTTTTCTAGTAGGAAACACATAGTAATGGTAGGAGAATTCACATCAAAATCCTATTCTCTTTCTTTATGGAGGACCGCAAAGGCTCATCGTTGGGTCTGATGATGTTAAACCTATATGTGACTCTCCGTGCTACACTTATAAAATCTTTTGGCCAGTCATTGGCATCGTATACTGATGAAATGGAAATCGCTGTCTCACTCTTAAATGATGAGCTCCATTCTGCTGAGGTTTTTAGGAACTGCATGAGTGCAGTAGGAAAATGCATGGCCAGAATTTTCTGAAACTGAACTCCTCCAAAACAGAGTTCATTCTGTTTTGGAACAACCGATCCTTTTGGTCTCCATCATGGCGGCCATCAGATTTAGGTTCTCTATCAATTCCAGTACCCAAAGGTATAAACCTTGGGATAATTCTGGACTCTGAGAATTATAGATGCAGGTTCAGAGGCAAAGAAGCTGTCTGGAGGTGCAATGTCATGTGCCCCCTGATGGCAGCCCTCTGAAGAGGGAGAAGGGGGTCCTGTGGCCCCCCTAGACATCCCCTTGCAGGCAGGTGCATTCAATCACTGCACCCGCCTGCAACAGGTTCTCTCACCCCACTTAAAAATGCAGGCGGGTTACCGACTGCACAGTTAAACACGAAGTGACTGCTTCAAAGCTTAATGTCTGTCTAGTGTGGACAAGAGCAGCAGACAAAGGTCAGTAATGGGCAGGAAGATGAGCACTGGCAACTGCAGCATAGCCAGTGTGTCTTGGGCCCTAGTGCAAGGAAGGAAACGGGCACACAGCTGCTTTATGAATTATAAAACACAGCAATAATCAGGCTTCAAGGAGACCCGCAGACCTCTTGGTCAAAGTGCTGCTGCAAATGCAGCACCACTATAAGCTATGCTCCTGATTGGCAGTTAAGCATCTGGTCCCCTGTGCCAGGTCTGCCACTTGGAAAGTGGGAAATATTCTTCAGGGACAATTGTAGGGGGTGCAGTACACGTGGAGTTTTCATGTAACTCTGCAGAATTTCACGGATTGAAACTCTGTGAGTTCTGCTCAGCATAACTCTCAATGCAGCAACAGGGGTGAATTATACAGGCACTCAAAAAGGAGAGAGGGCACTCTAGACAATGAATGCTGGATCCTGTTTTTGGCAATGTGTGCACTACTGTCCTCACAATGTAATAGCAGAGGCGAACTATGCGGGTATTCACAAAGCGCCAGCATTACTCACAAAGGAGATGCAACTATGGACAGCGAAAGAAGGATCCAAGTTTTGGCTCATTCTCCCTGAACACCTCTCGGCAAGATCTAAAATGTTGAAATTGAACTTTTGAAGAGGGCATGTCCTATGCTCAAAGGAAAGTCCTTTTTGGTTCCATGATGAAATATCGATTACTAAAACATCGACCTACAAAAATATCGCTACAAATACATCGTCTACAAAAATATCGTAACCATATACTTAAACAAGGATTTACACAAATATCGATATTGTTTTATCGACTACTCTAATATCGTTAACAATTATATCGACTACATAAATATCGACTACTACATTATCGACAATATTTAAAATAACATTACCTTCTACACTAATATCGACAACACTAATATTGACTACCTTTCTACTTATATTAATATAAAAAAAATATCGTCATTTTCTTTATAACCTTATATACACATTACCTTTCTGTTATTCACTTTTTCATAGTTATTTAAATTAAAAAAAAGCTTTTCTAACATATATGTATATACAATATGTATTATTTATTTATATATAAGAAGAAAAAATGCATTAGTAATATAAAGTATGTATGACGTTACAACACATACTTTTACAACGCATACCTTTACAACGAAATTTTTACAACGCAAAAACCATTACAACGCATGTATTTACAATGCATGTTTTTACAACACTGGTACCTTTACAACGCATACCATTACAACGTAAGTATTAGTAAATATATAATAATTTTTTAAATATAAATTAATTAAAATGAATAGATTTTAATTAAATTTAATTTAATTTAATTTCATTTCATTTAATTTATTTAATTAATATATATATTTTTTTTTTTTTACCCTGTACCCCTGTACACCAAAAACACAAAACTGAGCCTGAACAATAAAAATACCCCTTTACCCAAAAAGTAAAAACTGACCCTGACCCCTTAAAATACCCCTTTACCCAAAAAGTAAAAACTGACCCTGAACCCTAAAAATACCCCTTTACCCAAAAACTGAAAACTGACCCTGAACCCTAAAAATTCCCCTTTAACCAAAAACTGAAAACTGACCCTGAACCCTAAAAATACCCCTTTACCCAAAAAGAGAAAACTGACCCTGAACCCTAAAAATGCCCCTCTACACAAAAACTGAAAACTGACCCTGAACCCTAAAAATACCCCTTTACCCAAAACTGAAAACTGACCCTGAACCCTAAAAATACCCCTTTACCCAAAAACTGAAAACTGACCCTGAACCCTAAAAATACCCCTTTACCCAAAAACTGAAAACTGACCCTGAACTCTAAAAATTCCCCTTTACCCAAAAACTGAAAACTGACCCTGAACCCTAAAAATACCCCTTTACCCAAAAACTGAAAACTGATCCTGAACCCTAAAAATACCCCTTTACCCAAAAACGTAAAACTCACCCTGAACCCTAAAAATATCCCTTTACCCAAAAACTGAAAACTGACCCTGAACCCTAAAAATACCCCTTTACCCAAAAACTGAAAACTGACCCTGAACCCTAAAAATACCCCTTTACCCAAAAACGTAAAACTCACCCTGAACCCTAAAAATACCCCTTTACCCAAAAACTGAAAACTGACCCTGAACCCTAAAAATACCCATTTACCCAAAAACTGAAAACTGACCCTGAACCCTAAAAATACCCCTTTACCCAAAAACTGAAAACTTACCCTGAACCCTAAAAAGACCCCTATACCCAAAAACTGAAAACGGACCCTGAACCCTAAAAATACCCCTTTTCCCAAAAACACAAAACTGACACTGAACCCTAAAACCAAAATTTAAATTTCAAATTTCGATTTTTTTAATAAATTTTTACATAATTTTCACAATTTTATAATTTTTAACCCAAACCTTGTTTTTGTGTTTTTCTAATCATTCTTAGCATATATTATAACAAATACACAAACATAAAATATTACACACTTGACTTATTTTAATATAATTTAAAAATCAATTTTCTAATTTCAAATTTCAAATTTCAAATTTAAATATTGAAATTTCAAATTTCGTATTTTTTATAGCAATTTAATTTTTCATTAAACACTATATAAATAAAACCCACACTTAATTACAAAATTATTATATAATACATTCAATTTCAATTAAATATAATATTTTTTCGTATTTCAATTTATAATTTTTTTTAATTAAATTTAAATTTTATGAAACATATTTTAATATACTACCCACCCTTATCCCCTATATCACCAACAACCCGCTACAAAATCTTTTTAAAAACCCATTAAATAAATAATTCTGTTATTTAAATTAAATTTCAAATTTCGCCATTCAATATAAAAAATAAATTAAAATCTTCTAATTTTTTACCATTCTATACATATTATTTACACTACTTTTTTAAATTACTACCCACCCTTATCCCCTATAATACCAATAACCCGCTCCTAAAATATTTACAAACATTTAATTTTTTTTTACATTTTGATCCCTATAATAATAAAAATAGACATTTAATTAATAATATTTAAACATAAAACAAATTTTTCTACACTTATATAACACATTCAATTATTTTGTCAATATTATATTCAACGATATTTCTCTAAACGATATTCTATACAACGATATTTTATTTTGACGATATTTTTGTCATTATACAAAATCGATATTTACAACAACGATATTTACTTCAACGATATTTTTTAAATTCGATATTCTTACCTCGATATTTATGCTAGTCGATATTATCCCGTCGATATTCCTGCTTTATACCGTCCTTTTTTGTCTTTTTCAGCTATAGCAGCAGCCGCAAAGTCAATTCTTCACTCTGGGAATAGAGTCTTACCTTCCAAAGGGAGACAAATATGAATTCTACCCCTGATCCTAGCCTTCCTCTACATAGGTGTGCAGAGGAGCCTGAATAAAAGGTGACAACAGGATAAGCAAAAGGATCATCTTATGTCCATTCTTGGGGAAGTTGCCGGCAAACACCTGTTGAGTGAAATTAAAATGTAGCCCCAAAGTTTAGGGAGGAACCAATTATGACAAATTGAGATTTCTTTGCAGCTGTGTCATAGTCCCTTGTCAATGAGCCATGTATATTTGTTTCCAGACAACTCCCTGCTTATCAGGGACTGGTCCTGGTATATTTTATCTACAAAAGGACATCTCACAGGATATAAGAGTGGGCAGGTACCTCTCACATTTGTAGAAAGGTATGCAGGCTTTGCCCTGCATTTTAATCTCTCCATTGTTGAGGTGTTGCTCTTGTCCGGCCAAAGGTAGGTCTGCTGGAACTGGCCCAGGTAATCTCACCACCTCTGTTCACCTGATGTATATCAGACATTATATATGCACACAAGGCCTCCCAATGAATTCTACATGGAGAAGGAATGAGAAGAGCAGCACAGTGGAACATGCAGCTAGAGGGGGGATAGCAGCACAGACTACCACTAACCGCTATGGAGCACCCAGCAGTCTTAGGGGCTTTATAATCCAACGAGGACCCTATGATAGGGGGTATAACACTTATTATATACAACCAAGGGAATCATGGCAACCAGTCATGGCATACTACATGGATTTACCTCAGACAGCGAGTAGATAGGCTCCTCAGTGGGGTTCAGGTAGAAACAGCTATAGTTCACCACAAGAAAAGGTGTCTTAGACCATTAGTACGACATTGCCTTCTTATGGGTGTTCACTTGACAAGGGGCTTGCAAAATAGGTCTCCTGCACAAGGTCATCCTAAGCACTCACACCCCATTCATTGATGCATTCCCTCATTCATACATCCATTTGTTTATCCATTCATGCAATCAATAACCCATTCATTCATTTGCACAGGATGTCACTCACCTATTCCATACTTTTCAGCTCACTCTTGCATTCACTCACTCATGAAGCCACATATAAAGTGTTGCATTCTTTTTTTGCTTCCCTTACTTTATTAGTAATATTGCTGTTCTCTGTGAATGGGACAATTTCTACTATGAAGACTTCTACCCCCAGTGGAAGTGACAGCTGGTTCAAGCTGTCCAACCTAAGGCAGGCTTTGTCCAGAGTGCCCAAGACCTCTCTGCAAGAGGCAGAGGCTCCAGCATTAGGCAGAGATGACCACACACAGGTGATGCCCCTGAGCTCAGGGCAGGGGGCCCAAACATGACGAGACATAGACATCCATACTCTCAACTTGATTTGGTAAGACCATCTTCTGGTCTGTTTGACCTGAAGAAGCAGGTGAGCCTCAGCGGCTTGTGAGGAGGATGTGTGTGTGAAGGAGAAGGGTGGGGGAAGAGCAGGCATACTAATTCACGGGTTTGGCTTGTCAAATTGTTGCTTCACTCATCTGGGTATATCAATTGTTTTCAATAATATTCACCACCACCTCTCCATCCTATCTTTTTAACATTCCCTCTTTTGTAATAAATAGAAGGGCAACATTGCCCAATCTTTAAAAATTCGACCTTCCATGTGTCACCTTTCTAGTATGTACGGGGTAGCGAGGAACTATATATAGCCCCCAATTTATGGATGAATTTGTCCATTGTCTAACCAGCACTGTTGTGCACTGCCTTGTTCTCTTACATATTTTCACTCTCGGAAGTTCCCCAAATGGCACTGTGATACACTGTAAGTCTCACAATTTAATGTCAATAGACATTGCAGGATAGATGTCTGGAGGACTTCTTCTTTTTCATTTGTGACTATGTGGGGCAGATTTGTGATTGCACATGCGGAATTGTACATAGTGTGCAATTGCTCATGTAGAAATGCTAACCATCAATGTTCATGTCTTTTACCTGGTTTGTTCTGTTAATGCCTGTCACCCAGACAAACCATGACCTGTAGGTCATTCCTTGCTGGAGGAAATTGTCACAACCCCTCCTGCTCCCTCTCTGTCACAACTCCCTCCTGCATCCTCTGAGTAGTGGTCTAGAGCACAGGGCTCATGTTGCTTTATCCCTATGGTGCCCCATGGCACGCTATGGTATCCTGACAGATTTTTCCCCAGCATCCTCATGACAGATGTTTCCCTCAGCACCCTTATAACTGATGTCCCCCTAATGCTTCGTGTCTGATGTTTTCCACAGCAATATCATGACCGATATTTCCCCAGCACCCTCATAACTGCTGTTACCTCAGGGCCCTTATGACTAATGCCCTCACCAGCATCCTCATGACCCATGATTCCCCAGAACCCGTCATTTCCATTACACATGAACCCCTGTCAGCATTCCCCAAATCCTGTGAACCAGTGGATTAACTGCGCTCGCTGTTCCCAGGACCTTGGTGTCATTTTTATTAAATCCCTGCAAGCTTTTCCCAGAATCCTGTGAGTCAATGGCAAGCCTTGCTCTCACTGTTACTGGGAGTTTGGTGTTGTATTCCATTATGCTTGTTTGAGCAAACATTTACATTAGTTTCATGTTATTTGGTTTTGATCAACAAGTTGCAAGTGCTCATCCTGTAAGGTCAAAGAGAGTGTACTAACACAAGTTTTCCCCAAGGTTCAAGAACCTTTCAGGCGACCCTGTGCCTCATGTGCAACATTTGATCTTGCTATATCCGTTAAACCTTCAAGAGGGCATATAAACCACACACAGACCCGAATCGTGGCTTGGTCTTGCTCCCTGCAGATCAAGCTTCACCCTTCCCACTCACCTGAACAATTCTGCCTGAACCAAGAAGCGCACCAGTCTCCTTCAAGTCCATCCAAACATGTGGTTTTCATGGCACCCCTCCCTTGATGTCTTTTTCCTTACTCCCTCCTGCACAGCTACTCCGGCCGCCCTTGCGACTACCTGAGTCAAAGACTCAAGATCTTCTTCAAACTTAAGTTAAGTGGAAGAACTAGGCTAGTGTGTACTAAACCTAATATAGTAAACAGGACTGAGTATCCCCATCTTCAAAGACTATAGACTTTTCCTCCATGTCCTCTCTGTGAATTACTCCAGCGCTTCTCGTGTGTTTATCCTCTGGACTATCCCTACAACCTTGATGCTAGAACTATGATCGCGTGAGGATTAAAGTATTTAGTCCTGTGTTTCTCTGATGAACAGGAGTGCCAAGAGAAAGCACTTCAGAGTCTTTAATATATGCATCAACCTTGTACCCCACCCTATGTTTTGATTGTATCCCTAGGAGTGTAAGTAACTCCAACCTTTGCTCCGAGTGTATCCTAAGGAGTGCAAATAACTCCAACCATTGCCCTTAATGTATCCTTAGGAGTGCAAGTAATGCTGACATTTGCCCTGAGTGTATCCTGAGGAGTACAAGTAACTCCAACCTATGTTCCGAGTTTATCCTTGGGAGCGCCAATAACTCCAATCTGCAGTTCAGGTTTATTCCTAGAGGTGCCTCACTCCACTATGTGATTTTGATTATTCAGCTCTCAGTGCAAGCTGCTGATGAGACCTGTAAGTTTGTGTCACTAAAGTTAATGCATGTTCATTGTATGTAAAGACTTGTTAGTGTGCTAATGGTAACTGCCTCCTCTTGTTATTTCCAGTACACTGGGTCATCACAAAGCCAGAGGTTCTGGTCCAGTGCATATCTACCTTGCAAACTTAGATGGTCTCAGAAGTGACAAATCCTGTTACGCAGTGTCACACAGCCACTGAGCATATCCAGTACCGCAAGTCTCTCTTTTTTTATTTTCTCCCAATCCCTCTTTCCCCCAAGAGGACAGTTTGAGATCTAAGGTTTCAGTTCCTTGACTTGCATTGTCTTCGGGAAAAAAAAAAAAAAAAAGGTCCAGCATCAGCTCCTGAGTCATATCTGTGGCTGGGACCAGACACCTCCAATCCTCAACAAATGGATCAAATTAAGGCAGAGATCGTGAGGAAAAGGACTGGTGGAATACTGATGCTCATAATTACTTATTAGGTGAGAGTGATGAGCTACTTAATATATGTTCTGAAGGTTAGAATGTGTTCCACCTATTTATGTTGTGTTTCCTTAGGGTAAACCTTTGACAAAACAGCCACTTCAGTTCAACTGGATCCACTAAAAATGATGTAAAATCATGCCAAGAGAACAGTAGCAGTATATTTTAGATCTATGTGACACCAAACTATGCAAAAATGAGGAGCTACCTTTATAATAAAGTGAATATAAGAAAAACAATATGGAACAAATGCGATTTTTGAATTGCATCGAACATTATAACAACACTTTAAGTGAGGGCATCCCTTGACTAAACCTAACCCTAACCTATACCCCAAACTTAATTCTAAACATAAATTTAACCATAATCACATACCCACAATTTACACTAACAGTAAATTTTAATATCACCCAGCCATCTTAATACAACTCCAGCTGAAACTGCTGCCGCAGTACAAACCCTAACATTTAATATTTAAATTGATAATAATGGAAAAGAGTTTCCAATGGTTAATTGATTATTTTCATCACTAGTTAAAATTATTTTTTTGCTATAACTGTTTTTCTTTATTACTTTTCCATGGCCGTCAAAACCATATAACTAGCCTGTAGATCTAAAGAGCTGGGGAAATAGATCGGGATCTCACCAACACTCCTGTGGCAATCATTCTCCAGGATGGATCATTATGTATACCATCACCACGCAAGCGACTCGCTGGTAAATTTAGACAAGCTTGATTCGCTCTTTGTGCAGAAAGGACCACAATTTTATATTTTACAAGCCTTTGGTTGACCCTAATGTAACCCATAAAATTTGCAAGGATTATTTAGAAAAAATAAAGGCTACTATTGAAAATGTGAATAGATAGTAAATACCCAACAAATATTAACAGCTAACAAAAACCTGCATTTATGGACAGCCGATGAAATGGAAATTTTAACCTTCTAATCCAATTACACCTCTCCTTAGGTTAGTGATAGTGAATCCATTCATTGTGAAGTTGGTGTTTAGAGTTCATTGTCATGGTACTGAGCTAACAGGCATTGTGGCCTGGAATCAAAAAAAGACCTCCATGAACATCTAAAACCTGCGGCTTCAACACTGTTCCTTCTAGAAGTAAGAGAATTGTATTTGTCGACTTCCTCACCAGACATCAGGCCACAGTCTGAGAAGTTCTGTTTACTGAAGCACTGGAAAAATCAATGCAAGAACTGTGGAAGTGATCCTTTGCTGAATATGAGCAATGGCAAACCTTAATAAGATTAACTTTATATAGATATATGATGTAAGAAAGCAATTGTAATCCACCACGAGCCAACACATGGAAATGTTATGCTGCTTCAACATTATCGTTCTTTTTAACACTGTTAACAGTTCCATGTGTACGTACCTGCCTTGATTATGGTTGAATATTTCATAGTTTGCCCTTGCTTCTTCCTGGATGTTATACAGTAGTAGCACTTGCCTTATAGGTTCTGTTTCCTTTGCCTCTACCACAAGGTTGCCTCAAAATTAGTTATTTCATGCCCTACAGCATGACTAAAACCATCTCCTCCCTCAATTGTGGTTAGACTGCATACATCTTCATGAAGAAAGGGGATTGAATGATACGTGACATCCTGATATGATCTGTATGTGCTCATAAACTAATTTTCTTGGAAGGCACGGGGAAATATGTGGTAGTGTGTGTCCATTTGTATTCACTTAGAGCTAAGTGCAAATGGCAGTAGCCATATTTACACAAAGATATGGCCTGATAATGGCAAGGTTGCCTGCCCTGTGTGGCTGTACATGTATTAGTATGCCACTTAGGGAACTGCAGGATGGATAAACTAACATGGAATTCTACTGTAATAATATTTTCTGCCTTTCCTTTAGTAGTTGCATTCCCTATGGTAGAAAAGAGGTCTGGAATCCTCAAATCAAAGAGAACAAAGTTGGACTACATGTGAAATCCTGCCCTTATGAGAGTCTAACCAGAAATTAAGAACATCTTCCTATGTGGACATCTAATGCATTATATTAGCAATGTTTTTTACAGGCCAGGGTCATACTATGTTGAGTGCAGTGGGTTTGGGCTTCAAGTCGAATAATAACCAAAAGGTAGTAAGAAACAAGCATTGACAAAGCCAACAGATCTGACATTGGCCTCCATCCTTTGTGCTTTGTCAGTGTTTGTTTTACAAAACATTTTTTGGCATCAAAGACCACACATTCACTGAATAATTTTAGCTGGTGGATGCACGTGGGGGGCAATAGCGTTATTAAGTTCCCTTCTTTTATTAAACACAATGACATTTGACACACATTCGATTGTGTGCCTGTGCAGGATAATATTCTCGGAACTGAATTTGCTTATATTACCACTTTGTAGGCACATTATCAAATACCCTGAACATTCTCTACTAGGGTTAAGTTTATTACACAAAATGTTGTTATTTGTTATTGGCCGTTCGGTGACAGAGCTATCACTATAGAATAAACAATGGCGGTCTGAATGGGGCTTCGGCCTGGCAACATGGATGATGTTTATTATATAAACTATATCATTCCTTTGTTTAGACAGAGGAGCATTTCACTGGCACTGAGAGGTCGGCCGATGCCAGAATTCCAGCCCAGCTAATTCCTTTTTACCTCTTGCGAGGGATGCTGCCCAGCTCTCTACCAAGACGGGCAGCCTCATGACACTTACCCACAGGTAATAGGGAGTTAGATCACCCTACAGGGATTTGGCAGATTCACCCACACTAGATGAGGGAGTGCTAGGTAGGAGCACAATATATTATAGTAGTCCTATGCAGGCATATATGTTTGGTAAACAGCAAAATAGTTGAATGCTTTATCTTTTTCAATATTCTCATAATGCTAATCATATTATTCTGTTTTCTTCTACTGATCATTGCACTGCATGCTTTTTATTCAAGAATCACAATGCTTCAATAAATGTTGAAACGTCATGTTGTGTATTTCTTGTTTATCTCTCTCTATTTGTGCCTTTACCACTCAGGCCTTTACCAAGTATTAGTAATGGTACGTGTATGCACTAGTGGAAAAGTGTTGTAAGGGTAATTTTAGGGTTTGGTGGCCGTACGGGTAATTTAGGGTTTAGGTGTGGGTAGTGGTAAAGGTTGGTAAGGGTAATTTTAGGGGTTAGTGGTGGGGCGCGAAATATGTATATATATATATATATATATTCACTGAAAAAACCATAGGTTATAGACCATATATAGTTAGGAATTAGCATTTAGAAAACCTTATTTTACTCACACAAAACCATTGAAATTCCATATATAGTTAGTTGCACTAACTATATATCGCGCACCCGCAATCCACTGCTGATGATGTCACATATTACATCATTCATGACATGGTCAGTGACATCACTGATGACATCACTGATGACATCTCAAATGACATCACTGATGACATCACTGATGACAACATCCAGTGACTGTATGTTTCTGTAAAGTTAAAATATGTCTTACATATTGAAGAATGAGTGGATGTATAAGTGTCTGGATGAAGGATTTAGTAGGTGCGTGACTGACAGTATGAGTGAGTGATTAAATGTGTCTCACTGAATGCATGGGTTAGTAACTAAACTGTCTTAATTTGTGCATCATTATGTCTGTTGTTCTGTAAACTGCTGCATGTGTTGATCATTAGCTATACGAGAGGCTATATGTGTTATTAATTGGTTGCCCAAGTATTTCTATGGGAGATTGAGTTTGTGTGGGGGTGGCTGGAAGGTGTGTGACTCTATGCATAGATGTGTGAGCAGTTTATTCACTAGGTGTATGAGTTCAAGAGTGCATGTGGAAACAGCTACATGGGCAGTTGACTGTGTGCATGAGTGTATTGATGAGTGAATGGATATCTCAATGCTACATGTCATAGTAAGTACATATGTAAAACACAGTACATGTGAGAGTTGGCATATATAAATAACTGTGCATGAGAGCCACTGAATGAGTGAGTGGTTGTATCGATCATTGTGAACTTGTATCAGGGATTGTATAAGAGAGTAAATATGTGTTAGTATATGTTTCAATAAGTAAGGTGTGTTTAACTGTATAGTTGAAGAAATGGAGGTGAGATTGTTTCTTTGCATGACTGACTGGGTGTGTGAGTAACTCCATGGATGAGTGGCAGTGTGTGAGTGTCTGTATACACTGAGTGTATCTAAGGTTATATTAGAGTCTGAAGAGGTTTATCGTATTAGCACAAGAATGATGTCAAATGAGATGTCATCAGTGATGTCATCAGTGATGTCATTTGAGATGTCATCAGTGATGTCATCAGTGATGTCACTGACCATGTCATGAATGATGTAATATATGACATCATCAGCAGTGGATTGCGGGTGCGCGATATATAGTTAGTGCAACTAACTATATATGGAATTTCAATGGTTTTGTGTGAGTAAAATAAGGTTTTCTAAATGCTAATTCCTAACTATATATGGTCTATAACCTATGGTTTTTTCAGTGAATTTTCAAGGTTTTGTAAATGCTAATTCCTAACTATATATGGTCTATAACCTATGGTTTTTTCAGTGAATTTCATTGGTTTTTTAACAGCTAATATCTGTAGCTGTAAAATGTATTCTTCTTTAAATCCCAAAATATATTTTATATGTTTATGAATAATTTTTTTTTTAAATATTTTTTTTTCTTCGTTCCCGCTTCGCGAATCGGGAAGCTTCCCGTTAGCTGACCTTGATGCCGCGAAATAGACCGCGAGCCGGTAAACGTTTCTTTACCGCAAGTGCCGCGTTAGAAAACAACATCGTGACGCCTCCCGTCCGCATGACGTTTCACGTTGTCGCGTGATACGTCATATGACGTGCTACGTTAGCGAACTGGTACGCGAAGCGAGTCGCAAAGCGCAGGTTTCTGGAAGCAAACCGGGAGGCCCTGCAAAGTGCTTAACGTAAACACAGCAAGTCATGTGACTTGGTAATAACACTTTTCATTGGTTCATTTCACTTTTGGTTTCCTAATGATGTAAGACTAGGTCATATAATCTAAAATGAACACTTTTGATTGGTTGAGAACTCTTGTTTTTCCCAAATGATGAAAATCCCTCCTTCTTTCCTCACTCTGACTTTCATCATTGTGAGAGAAAGACCCTTTGTGATCACTGAGCAATGGCTTCTTTAGTAGCTTCAGCTGGTGCTTGCCCACCACCTCCACCACATCCAAGGAAGAGTGGACCACCTGCTCAAGTTATAATTCAACAAGAAGAGGAAGAAGAGGAACAGGACGACGAGCACGAAGAGAGGCAGTTTTTGCCTGAGCAGCCCAGGACGTCTCACCGGAAAGAAAACTTCATTTGGCAATTTTTTAAAATTCCCAAACGTCAGAAAAAAGTAAATGCAAGATACGTAACTTGCCTTATATGTCAAGATAGACTGTCCAGAGGAACCGAGAAACTACACAATGCATCGCCATATGACTAGGTGGCATCCTAACAACTACAGTGCTGCACAGTTTCGGAACGACCTAGATAATCTCCCTATTATGGCCAGAAGATCTGTTGTACCGGAAGTAACGGGACCAGAGGGCAGGGAGATGGTGCCAAATATACAAATGAAATTTGGTGAAGTAAAACACATCTGCGTATTTTGCGATGGATTCATTTCCTACGGAGAAAGAAGCATCACTCTGATCAACAGAGCTATTGACTATCATATGCAAGTTTGTACGAAACGCCCAAAATAATAAATACTTCTTTTTTTGTTTTGTTGCTCCTGTTGAGCCCTTTACAATGAATCGTTTTCATTGCCCCCTCCAAGAAAAACCCCAAAAAATATAAAACTGTTCAGAAAAATTCAAAAAAAGTAAAAAAATGTTCCGAAAAATAATAAAAAAATATAAAACAACAAAAACAATTAAAAAAAAAGTTCTTTTCAGAACTACCTCCCCGTTATTAAAAAATTGGTACAATATTTGGAACTGTGCCAACCTCTATTTCTCTTAGTTCGCTTCCCAGTTCGCTCGCCGGTACGCGAACCGGAAGCGAACCAAAAACAGTAAGTATAAGGGAAGGAAACAGACACTTATGTTAAAAGAAAGACAGCTATAGGGGAGTAAACTAGAGATACTATTACCCGTAATCCACTGCTGATGATGTCACATATTACATCATTCATGACATGCTCAGTGACATCATCAGCAGAGGATTGCGGGTTTTTTGGCAACGTGCCTTATCCACGGTTTAATAACGCTGCCTTTTGCTTTATATAAGTTTTCAAATTGTATGAAATATATACCAATAGGTCGTTATGAACCTTTAGGTAGTGCTTTTCTTCATGAGGTCTGGTCGCTTCCATACACATACAGATGTTTCAAAGATGATCAAGAAGTTTATCTGAATGGAGAGGAATGCACTGAGACGCCAGATCATTCACTAATGTGTAGGCACATACAGTTACACGGTTCATGCAACAAACACCGACCAAATATGGCTTGCGTGTTGCAAGGCACGCCAGTTCCTGCTATCATCCCCACGTTCAAGTTGTTGGAAAATGGTAGTTATTTGATGCTCAATAATGAAGATTGTTCTGAGTTAATTAAAAGTATTCCTTTTATCGTAACAGTAAGTGAACGGGTTATTTGCTGCAGAAATGTTCTATTTTCTCCCACACATGAACATAGGGAGTTTTCAATCTGGCCACAAATACCAACCTTGGGAGAGATTTCAACGGCATGGCAAGAATAAGAGCTCTTTTGTCTCAGAGAGAGGTGGCCTTGAGTTCGGCCCGTGAAACTTTCGTGCTTCACATAGCGAACACCCGTACAGAGGTGCAGACCCTTTTCAATTCAGATTTGCCTTTCAATTTCAGCAAGATGGTTCGGACTATCTTTAACGCATCCTCCACAAAGGCCCTGGCGCACTTTTTTAAAGTTGTTACCAGTGGTCTCGTGACTTCATTTGAGAAAATCTTTGGAGTCATCCCTGCTTTCTTTCATTCTATTTTCTCCACTCTGCTTCGTGGATTGGCATTTTTACTTGCATTACCAGCGGACGCTCTTGTGCTTTTTTACATTTTTAAATATGGATGTCCCTCCTATGCAACCTCCCACCCTGCAGCTGCTGACACTGTTCCGCAATCGCATGCTAGAATATTATGGCACAATGCCGTTGGCGATATTAAGCACGGCATATGGATTATCTTTTCGATTCTCCTACTTCACCTGTGTCCAGCCTGTATTTCACTGCCTGACCTGTGATTTCGATTGGGCCATTGATTTGTGTCTCTGCGGACCGGTTTCTCCTGACGTCGACTTTAATCAGCTGATGACTCCTATCATTACTCACGAGTTGGTTTGTCCTGGCGAAAGGATTATGGCTGTGGCATTGATGCATGGACTAATTCGTCCCTGGAATTTATTGGCGGCAGCACAGTCTTTCTTGGAACAGAGCTTTCTTGAAAACCCACCGAGCTGTCCTCTGATGGTGATAGAGGATCCGGTGCTGGGAGAGCACGTATGTTCTTTTCCGCTTTTAAATTGGATGGCTGAACTGTTTTCGGATGAAGACGGTGACTTCCTATTGGAGGCTGTTGCAGCTTATTTTGCATACACAGTTATGTCATAGACCTTTTTCATGTTTGATATGCTGAGTACTAGCATTTCATTGACAATTCATTGACTTATTTGTCAAGTTTTTATTATTTACCTTGCCTATTGGCTTAAGACTCGATAAAGTACTTGGCTGTTTTATTTTTCTTTAGCATTAAATTTTCCTAGTTTTTAATGCTTTACCTTGCGGACCGTCCACATATAAACTTGCAATCTGCTCTCATGAGATGGCACTTCTATTATCTTATTCAGTTCGTTTCCGGATCATGGGGAGGTGTCATCTAGGTCCTGGATATCTTTACACCGTGTTAAGTTAGCATGGGCTCATTACCGGTTTAAACGCCATTTTTCCTTTTTTGCAACTTCTGCACACGACACTTAGTTGTTGCTTTAGCTTTCCACCTAGTAGTTCATCGTGGTTTACATGAGAATAATATGTTATTGCTCTACTATCTGCTTTGCTTGTTAAACTATATCTGTACAGCGAGTGCTAAAGTTTCAAGAACAACACGATACAGAATTGTTATGAGGTCTGATCTCCACGACTTCATACTCATAACATAAGTGCAACTTCTGCCAATTCTGGGCATGAGGCGGGTTTTATATTGCTTTGCCGAACACACATACACAACAGTTGATGCGGTTCACATGAAGAGAGAGCTGGTGTATGCTGATGTGATTCCTTCAAATCTAAGACACTAAAGTATGGGCACGCCCTAAACCAACACAAAGAGACCTTCTTAGCAAATAATATAATATGTGTATTAGGGAGGGTGAGATATAAGCAGCCGCGGGCCGTGGAGGGAGTTACGGTGAGGCAGGGAGGCGGGGAGGGGGAGAAGCAGGGTGGAGCCCTCTCTACCCTGCCCCTCCCCCTCCCCGCCTCCCTGCCCCACGGTAACTCCCTCCACGGCCCGCGGCTGCTTATAAGTGTTGCTAACTCTTATTCATTTACAGCATGTTAACATACTGTCACCATTCGCTTTTTATGTACTAGTAACTATGCTGGTAATTTTGCTACTGATAATATGTGTACTTGTATTCTCCACCCTGCTTCTCCCCCTCCCCGCCTCCCTGCCTCACCGTAACTCCCTCCACGGCCCGCGGCTGCTTATAAGTGTTGCTAACTCTTATTCATTTACAGCATGTTAACATACTATCACCATTCGCTTTTTATGTACTAGTAACTATGCTGGTAATTTTGCTACTGATAATATGTGTACTTGTATTATCTAAGATACTACGCCTGAGAAGACGGCATTAGTAAATAAACATTTCAAATACACATGTGTTCTTCTTAACTCCATGTTCTGGTTTCTAAGAAATATATAACGACCGACTGTTCATGAGTTCCACGTATCCTGAGGTACTATAAGTTCATATTCTGGATTGTCTAAACATTGAGAGTTTGTTATATCCAATGTGACACTGTACCTAGCTTGCTAAGGAGTTTTTGATTACTAACGTGAGTTTTGGGACACCCTAATTCGCCGAGGTTCCAATCCTCTGTCCACAGTTCTGTGTGAGAACAGAAACCCTGCGACAGGGGCACCCCCGACCCTTGCTGGAGCTTCATCACACTTGCGATACAACTCCAGCAATGCGCCACCTTTACGGCACAGATACATCACGCATCTGTGCTGTTTTTGCCCCATGATGCGCCGCATTGTAAATGCAGCACACCATAGGTGACGGAACAGCGGCACAGAATGACTAACACATCCCTGGTGATGCGCCAGTCATCATAAATGTATCCCTATGCTTCTTATCTTGTTAGAGATGAACCGCCATATGTATCATCAAAGTTTTTTGCATTTCCTAAATAGCGAACTTTAAGGAATAAATAGCGATTCTTTACCATTCCTAGTTTGCGATTAGCTATTTGCTAATTACAAATTACCCATTCATTTCCTTCATTTCCATAGGGCGGTTGGACTCACTTTTAGCTCGAACGGCTGAATGGATTTCCACGAAACTTGGCAAAATTGTAGGGACTGGTAGCCCGATGTGCCTTTGCTATGTCTCAAGATATATGCTCCAGTGGTTTTTACGAAAATTAACTTTGAAAAATATATATTGGGCTACATTGGCCTATATATATGTTGGAGCCCAAATGTAGCCCAATGTAGCCCAATGAAGCCCAATGTAGCCCAATGTAGCCCAAAGATGGCCGCCAGACACACAAAAAAACAAATGTAGCCCAAATATCAGCCAGATGTAGCCCAACTATAGCCCAGTGACAGAATGACCAATCAGCTTCGCAAACCTCCGTTACGCGAAGCGGAGCGCTGTTACAGATATATATCTTTTTTTGAACGTTAATTTCTCAAAATCCACTGGAGCACATATATTGAGACCTAGCAAAGGCACATCGGGCTACCAGTCCCTAATATTTTGCCAAGTTTCGTGCAAATCCATTCAGCCGTTCGATTATTATTATTATTATTTTTTTTGCCCCGCGGGGCCCTTTTAAAACCTCCACATCAAACCTAGGGGGTCAGCGAGGATCTACTATGCCCCCTTATGGTTATTTCCCCCTTTGTTTTGGCCTCCTCTTGTCTCTCGATCCTACCGAGAGACAAGATGGCGGCCGCTACGGACTTTTTGGAATGTTGACAGACGCCAGAGAACCAATCAGCTTCGCTTCACAAAGCTCCGTTGCGCGAAAAGTACGCGTCCTGGGACGCTTCCCGGTCCGCTGTTACAGATATATATCTTTTTTTAAACGTTAATTTCTCAAAATCCACTGGAGCACATATATTGAGACCTACAAAAGGCACATCGGGCTACCAGTCCCTACAATTTTGCCAAGTTTCGTGCAAATCCATTCAGCCGTTCGGGCTAAAAGTGAGGCCAACCGCCCTATGGAAAACTCAATGTTAAAAACACGTTTTGGGACCCCCCTTTTTTCTCGGCCCCCCCTTGACGAACCCCCCCCAAATTTTCAAGGGCTGCTCAGAAACAAAATGTGCCATTTTCCTGAAAATTTCAGCCAATTCCGTCCACAAACGCCAAAGTTATTAGACATAGAATTTTCAAAAATCCCATAGAGAAAAAATCCTAACTATATATACCTACTGGCGACCGCCAGTAGGTAATATATATATATATATATATATATATATATATATATATATATATATATATATATATATATATATATATATATATATTCACAGAAAAAACCATAGGTTATAGACCATATATAGTTAGGAATTAGCATTTAGGAAATCTTTTTTTACTCACACAAAACCATTGAAATTCCATATATAGTTAGTTGTACTAACTATATATCGCGCACCCGCAATCCACTGCTGATCATGTCACATATTACATCATTCATGACATGGTCAGTGACATCACTGATGACATCACTGATGACATCTCAAATGACATCACTGATGACATCACTGATGACATCTCAAATGACATCACTGATGACATCACTGATGACATCTCAAATGACATCACTGATGACATCACTGATGACATCACTGATGACATCACTGATGACATCTCAAATGATATCACTGATGACATCACTGATGACATCTCATTTGACATTACTGATCACATCACTGATGACATCAATCATATGATAATACGATGAACCTCTTCAGACTCTAATATAACCTTAGATACACTCAGTGTAAACAGACACTCACAGACTGTCACTCATCCATGGAGTTACTCACACACCTAGTCAGTCATGCAAAGAATCAATCACACCTCCATTTCCTCTACTATACAGTTATACACACCTTACTTATTCAAACATATACTAACACATATTTACTCTCTTATACAATCCCTGATACAAGTTCACAATGATCCATACAGCCACTCACACATTCACTGGCTCTTATGCAGTTATTTATATATGTCAACTCTCACATGTACTGTGTTTTACATATGTACTTACTTTGACATGTAGCACTGAGATATCCATTCACTCACCAATACACTCATGCACACAGTCAACCGCCCATACAGTTGTTTCCATATGCACTTTTGAACCCATACATCTAGTGAATCAACTGCTCACACATCAATGCACAGAGTCATACACCTCCCAGCCACCCAGACACACACTCAGTCTCCCATACAAATACTTGGGCAACCAATCAATAATCCATATAGTTACTCATATAGCTAATGATCAACACATGCAGCAGATTACAGAACAACAGACACAATGATGCACAAATTAAGACAGTTTAGTCACTAACCCATGCACTCAGTAAGACACATTTAATCACTCACTCATACAGTCAGTCATGCACCTACTAAATCCTTCATCCAGACACTTATAAATCCACTCATTATTCAATTTGTAAGACATATTTTAACTTTACAGAATTATACAGTCACTGGATGTAGTCATCAGTGATGTCATCAGTGATGTCATTTGAGATATCATCAGTGATGTCATCAGTGATGTCATCAGTGATGTCATCAGTGATGTCATCTGAGATGTCATCAGTGATGTCATCAGTGATGTCATTTGAGATGTCATCAGTGATGTCATCAGTGATGTCACTGACCATGTCATGAATGATGTAATATGTGACATGATCAGCAGTGGATTGCGGGTGCGCGATATATAGTTAGTACAACTAACTATATATGGAATTTCAATGGTTTTGTGTGAGTAAAAAAAGGTTTCTTAAATGCTAATTCCTAACTATATATGGTCTATAACCTATGGTTTTTTCTGTGAATTTTCAAGGTTTTGTAAATGCTAATTCCTAACTATATATGGTCTATAACCTATGGTTTTTTCAGTGAATTTCAATGGTTTTTTAATAGCAAATATCAAAAGCTTTAAAATGTATTCTTCTTTAAATCAAAAAATATATTTTATATGTTTATTAATACATTTTTTTGTTTTTTTTAAATTATTTTTTTTGTTTCGCTCCCGGTCCGCGAACCGGTTAGCTTTCCGTTAGCTCAATTTAATGCCGCGATCCGGTCCGTGAACCAGTAAACGTTCCGTTTGCGCAACTGTCGCGTTAGAAAACAACATCGTGACGCGTCGCGTCAGCGTGACGTATCGCGTTGTGGCGTGATACATCATATGACGCGCCGCGTTAGCGTACTCGGAAGTGCTCTGGTACGCGAAGCGAGGCACGAAGCGCAGCTTTCCGGAAGCGATCCGGGACGCGGCGCGAAGCGCGTAACGTAAACACAACAGGTCATGTGACTTGTTAATAACACTTTTCATTGGTTCATTTCACTTTTGGTTTCCTAATGATGTAAGGCTAGGTCATGTGACCTAAAAGTAACACTTTTCATTGGTTTAGAACTATTGTTTATCCCAAATGATGAAAACCCCTCCTTGTTTCCTCACTCTGACTTTCATCTTTGTGAGAGGAAGACCTTTTTTCATCACTTAGCAATGGCAAGTGTTGTAGCTTCAGCTGGTGCATCCCCACCACCACCACCACCTCCTAGGACGAGAGGACCACCTGCTGAAGTTATCATTCAGCAAGAGGAGGAAGAAGAGGAAGAAGAGGAAGAGCAGCAAGAGAGGCAGTTTTTGCCTGAGGAGCCCAGGAGGTCTCATGTCAAAGAAAATTATATTTGGCTATTTTTTAAATATCCCCGGGGCCAAAAAAAAGTGAATGCCCGGTATGTAACTTGCCTTATCTGTAAGAAAGATTTGTCCAGAGGGACAGATAAAAAATATAGTTATGGCAATTATACAATGCATCGCCATATGGAGAGGTGGCATCCTAACAACTACAGTGCTGCGCAGGTACGTGACCTGCAAGATAATCCCCCTTCTGTGGCCAGAAGATCAGTTGTAGAGGAAGTGACGGGACCAGAGGCGAGGGAGATGGTCCCAAATATACAGATGAGGTTCGGGGCAGTCAAACAAGTGTGCGTGCGTTGCGGTCAGTTGATTTGCTACAGAGAAAGTAGCATCACTTTAATCAACTTAGCAATTGACAATCATGTTTGTACAAAACGATTTAGAAAATAAATTATCTTTTTTTTTGTTGCTCCTGTTGAGCCCTTTACAATGAATCGTTTTCGTTTCCCCCCCCCAAAAAAACAAAAAAATATAAAACCGTTCAAAAAATACAAAAAAAGTAAAAAAATGTTCAGAAAAATAATAAAAAAAATATAAAACAACAAAAATAATTAAAAAAAGTTCTTTTCAGAACTACCTCCCCTTTATAAAAAAATTGCTAGAATGTTTGCACTCTGGCAACCTCTATTTCTTTTGGTTTGCTTCCCGGTTCGCTCGCCGGTACGCGAACCGGGAGCGAACCCCAAATTTTTTTTTTAAAAAAAGAAGAGTAAGTATAAGGGAAGGAAACAGAGAGTAATGTTAAAAGAAAGACAGCTATAGGGACTAAACCAGAGATACTGTTTAATAGATCTATTTACCGAAGAAAAGATGGAAGAGGGTATAATTGTGAAAAACAAAATAGATAAGGAAGTGAAAGAAAAAAAGGAGAGTAGAAGAATAACAAACAAGAGTTTCTTAGAGAATGTGAGTGAATGTTCAAATTAAGATTAAAACATTGGAATAACAGAGAGAAAAAACAGAATGCAGAAAAGAAGAAGTAACAGAAAAGGAATGATTGAAACAGCAAAGAAATGTAAATAACATAGGGGCATATTATCAACATAGGCGATAAAAGTTTCGCTGCTTTTATCGGCAGAAATCTGCCGCTAAAGCCGCTTTTGCGGCAGAAAACTGCCACTAAAGCCACTTTTGCGGCAGTTTTCTGCCGATAAAAGCAGCGATAATTTTATTGCCTGTGTTGATAATATGCCCCTTAGTGTGCTTGAACTACAGGGAGAAAGCATAATGAACAAGTAGTGAAAGAGTGATCAGTCAGAGACAGTGAGAGTAATAGAGACGGAGTGAGTGAACAAGAGTGAGGAACTATGAGAAGAGAGGGACTGAGAAAAAGAGTGGAAGGAGTAGAGTAAGTAAGTAATAGAGAAAGGAATGAGGGAAGTAGCAAAGGCAGGAAAGTGAGGGTTAAAGAAATGAAGCAGTGGAACTAATAGAAGTTAAATGTGATAGAAATGTAACGAAAAGAGTACAAAACATTTACCTTATAATTGTCGTTAACTTAGTCACTTGTTATTTTTATACTTTCAATCTGTGAAAGAGAGAACAAACATTTGAAAAATATTAAAACATGTATTTAAAAATTAGAAAAGACAAGGGAAAAGATTGAAGGACAAACAGTTTTTCAACAACTTTGACACTTACAGAAGCCTCTGCTTCTCCATGCCCCCTACACAGTCCTAAAAATATACATTTTAAACTAACAGTATCTTGATGCAGATGAAGTGAGGCCTATCTTGCAACATGGTGCATCTTTTGCACTGCTGCTGTCTCACAAAAGTGACGCAACGGCAGCGCAAAAGAGGCGCACGGCCATCATAAATCTGCCCTTAACATTTTAAATGATTGTTTCTAGATGCTGATAAGGTGTGGCCTATCCACAGATTTGTTTGAGGTGAGGCCTACTCAGGGTTGCAGATAAAATGTAGACTTGTTGAAGAGTACAGAGGAGATAATACATGTCCATGCCTACCAATGAAGTGAGTCATGTCCACTTCACTCTTGAACAAAGGCCAGACCTCCTCTGTCTCCCTGGACAGGCCTAAACTTGATCTGCACAATGTGATTCGTAATGTTAGGAAACACAGGTGATGTAATTGAAAAACGTGCAATTTTTTTTGCTCATTTCACAATCACATCACTTGTGTTTCCTTTGCTTAGGTATCTCATTGTGCAGATGTAGTCCAGCATATGAAAGAGTACGCAGAAGTGCAGCACTGCATGCAACAACTTTGACACCTACTGAAGCCTCAGCTTCTGCATGCCCCCTACACAGTCCTAATTATATACATTTTAAACTGACGGTATCTTGTTGGAGATGAAGTGAGGCCTATCTTGCAACA
This sequence comes from Lissotriton helveticus, assembly GCF_964261635.1. Taxonomy (NCBI): domain Eukaryota; kingdom Metazoa; phylum Chordata; class Amphibia; order Caudata; family Salamandridae; genus Lissotriton; species Lissotriton helveticus. The sequence goes on along the minus strand of NC_136067.1, from coordinate 1,587,739,270 downwards.
TGGTGCATCTTTTACACTGCTGCTGCGTCACAAAAGTGACGGAACAGCGGCGCAAAAGAGGCGCACGGCCATCATAAATCTGCTCTTAACATTTTAAATGATTGTTTCTAGATGCTGATAAGGTGTGGCCTATCCACAGATTTGTTTCAGGTGAGTCCTACTCAGGGTTGCAGATGAAATTTAGGCTTGTTGAAGAGTACAGAGGAGATAATACATGTGCAGGCCTACCAACGAAGTGAGTCATGTCCACTGCACTCTTGAACAAATGTCAGACCTCCTCTGTCTCCTGGAACAGGCCTAAACCTCATCTACACAATGTGATGCGTAATGTTAGGAAACACAGGTAATGTAATTGAAAAACGTGCAATTTTTTTTGCTCATTCCACAATCACATCACCTGTGTTTCCTTTGCTTAGGTATCTCATTGTGCAGATGTAGTCTATCATATGAAAGACTACGCAGAATGTGAGCGCTGTATGCAACAACTTTGACACTTACAGAAGCCTCAGCTTCTCCATGCCTCCTACACGGTTCTAAATGTATACCATAAATACAAAAAGTACAGAATTAATTATACATGTTAAATGGTTTATTTTTGCTGTTCTCAGAATTTATCAAATTTCACTAAAAATAGTGACTTGAAGGTATTCATCATATAACAGCGGGGAAAAAAAAACACAATCAAAATGATTGTGTTTAAAAAACCCATATAACATAACCAATCAAAAATCAGAACTCCTTAAAATTAACTTACTTTCCATGACGTCGAAGGATATCCTATGAACAGCTTACACTCTGTTGTGCTGTTATTATTTTCAGCCCGCCACTTTCTGAAAGAAAAGCTCCATCGTTTTGACAAATATGTTACATACAATAAATGACTTCTCGCTCTCTACCACACTTTTCCACAAGGCCAAATCGTGTAAGAGCCATTTATAACTCTTGGAATTCTTCTAAGCAAATCCCGTCATTTTCTTTTTCCGCAACTTTCAGAAAGAAAACGTTCAAGATCACTTTCATAATCCTGTACTAGTAATATCTTACCCTTCTTGCTCACTCATGTTCCACATTTCCTATGACACTGATACTGCTTACTATGAAGCAGACTTACACTACCTCTATGACTACTACAATTATTTAATTCTCTACATCACTTTTAATCACAAAGCAATTTAAAACAGTACATAAAATTATATCAACCCCTAGAATCATTATAGGCCAGTTACCTACCCTAAATTCTTTCTTCTGAAAACAGAAAGTAAGAATATTTTTAATAAGATGTGTAATAAGTGGATGTTGTCAAAGGACCATCATGTCATATAATAGCTGCAGTTAGAAATGTTCTTCCTAAAATCAACAACTGTGTAGCCATAACATTTGTAATTAAAGTTGAAAATTTATTTTCATCAGGTTTATATAGTTGGAATTTTTAAATGACATTATAACCAAAAGTTTGTTCAAAATATGTCGACAGCATTGCAGACTTACATTACCTCTACTCCATGTTTTGATTGGCTGCTTGAATTAGCTTATTAAAAGAAACAGTTTTTCTGAACTCATTCAAAGTGCAGTTATTTTTCCATGACGTCAAGTGTTATGGTAAGAACACCGTTTGCTTTGGGAAATACTCTGTTGTCCTTTAACTAATCCGTGCCCACCACTTTCTGTAAAAAAAACGTCTTTTTTTTCAGGAAATAGTTAAAACTGAAAAATAACTTTTGACTCTGTACTACACTGATCCTCAAGGCCAAATAGTGTAGGAGCAATTAGAACCTCTTGAAATTCCTCAGAGCAAATCCCGAGATTCTTTCCCTAAAATTTTGGTTGTAAAAACACCAGGTAAGAATTTTTAAGGTCAAAAGGCAATTTTTTTTTGAAAGTTAAAACAGAATCATTGCAGAATGACCAGCCGTTTCTAGACTTCAAATAAGCTGTGTAATGTCCTGATGTTGATGAAGGACCGTCATGATATATAATTGCTGCAGTTACAAAAGTCCTTCCTGATATTGACAACTGCGAAGCCACAACATTTTTAATTAAAGTTGTCAATTTTGTTCCATCAGGCCTACATCGTTGGAACATTAAAATGACATACTGGCCATATGTTCGTATAAATAATGTGTACAACATTTCAGACTTACATTGGCTACACTCCATGTTGTGATCAGCTGCTTTTACTAGCTTATTAAAGGACACTGATTTACTGTCTGGCAAAGGTAAATATATAAATTTTTCTGAGTCTACACTAGTAGTACTTGATACCCTACAGTTCTCGCAGTCATGCTGCCATTGATAAGAAAGCCCAAACAGGTGATCTACATCTACACCTTCATCTTGCAATACATCAAGCATATACATTAAAAACTCCTGACAATCTTGCTGAATATTTTGAGAGAATTGTGTTTGACCTGAACATTTGTCTAACAGATTTCGAATTTCAGACACACTTTCTATTTTTGTTCTATCAGTGCTACATTTCTCTAACACAGAATTCAACAAACTGCAAAATCTTTGATCCGAATTGACCACAATGTCTTCTTTTAAATTTTCTAGAGAAAACAAAACATTAACCACTACATTAGCATAGCAGTTGACACCAGAACTGTTTTCAAATTGAAAACCAACAACATCTTCAACAAAATCCTTTTTCTTTCTGCTTATAATTTCTGGTTCATCGACTTTTCGTCTTTTTGCTACAACCTCTCTACTATTGGTCACATTTCTTCGTTTCCGGCCTACCACACGTTTCTCAAACAAAGGATATTGAGGCAAATGTGGCGCATACTCTCTTCTTAACCTATTGTATTCCTTAACCCAATCTAGATCCGCACAAATGTTTGTGACATCACACTCAATCAAGTACAATCCCGATAAAGTTCTGACTCGTGACAATGCCACAAATGCCATACCCTCCTTGAACACAGAACTGCCAATATTCACCAATGCACTGTCTACACTTAAACCTTGCGATTTATGGATTGTCACCGCATATGCCAAGCAAACAGGAAACTGCTTACGGCGAACATATAAGTCTTTTACAAGCAAAAACCTAGCAGAGCAACGACCAATTAGCTGTACTTCCTCAATGCCATCAAATTTAATTTTTAAAAATTCAATTCCATCTCTATTTCTGTATTTCTCAAAATCAACAACATTACCCATTGATCCATTTACCAGACCTCTTTCAACATGTAAATTCCTTCTCAAAATGATACGGCAATTTAAGCACACATTCAGAGTCTTTTCAAAACCAGCAGTTTTAGATATAGTCTTCTCTAATGAATCCAATTTTGATTTCAAATTCTCAGACAAAATAATTGTTGCTCCCATATGCTCTACTCTGTCAATAGCTTCCAGTTTCACAATCTCTTGGTTTTGTAAATGCAACATTTTGTTGTTGAAGATGGCACATTCTGCAAGAGTTGGCATCAAACATATTCCAGATTTCTTCTCAGTAATTTTCTGAAAAATATTCTCAGGCACAACGTCTTCTTCTGGATACAAATTTGACAGTAATCGTGCATGTAAAGCTTCTTTCCCATGCTCGGTCACTTTTCTGATTCTAACATCTTGTAGAACATTCTTATAATCTTCATCCTTAGCTTGACGCATATTTTCACGCAGTTCAGCATAATTGAAGTTTAACCATATATTGACGTTTCCAATACTCCCTAGGCACTTCCTGGTATCTTCATGCGTGAGCATTTTGAACACAGGTTGTCCTTTCACTGGTGTCAGCTGCAGAAGATGACCGAAAACAATGATGTGTTTGCCACCAAATAACACATCATACTCTGTTTTGAGAACTTCTTGCATTCTCAAATGCACAAAGGCAAGCATGACATTGGAAACCATGCTTACTTCGTCAATGATACGAAGTTTCATTTTCCTCAAGACTCTTGAAACTTCACAACAAGCATCTCCAGATAACTTGTGGTATTGTAATTTGTTATCATGCTCCACTGGCAGCATCAGTAGACGATGCAAAGTAATACCTTTAATGTTATGTGCTGCCAGTCCAGTTGGAGCGGTGACAACACAAGACAGCGATGACTCAGTCCTTTTCTGCAAATAACATGAAATTGCTTTAATGAGGAAACTTTTTCCAGTTCCCGCTTCTCCACTCACGTACAGTCGGACAGGCTTCAACGACGTACATGAGCACTCTTTCTTCTCATGACTTAATCCATGATCTATTTGGTTGGTAACTTCGTCATATATTTTCCTCTGCTCAATGTTGAGTTGTCTTTCCAAGTCTTCTAAGTTAACCGCATCCTCCTGAGCATGTGCCATGGCTCTTTCCACTTCAATCATGGCAGTGGCAGCTTCATTTTCGATAACTGGTCCTCCTAGTGGATCCTGACTCAATGAAACAGAACTCTGACTGTCCTGAGAACTGTCTCTAGCAATCTCGGCTGCAATCGTTGCTTCCTGCTTGATTTCCGCATTCAACATTTCTAGATATTTGGGAAAAACAGGACATTCTATGGTCTCCTTGGCGGCATTGAAAGAGTCTTCGTAACAGAGGAAATCTCCAAGCAGTTCCTCTTCTGCACGCCAAGGCTTGAAAAGTTGCAAAAGTGCTAAATAGAAAAACCATTTTCCTTCAGGAGATTCGCCACTCAATTTTCGATGGTTTACCAAGTGGCATTTTCTTTGCTTGACCAGACATCCCTCACTTCCAATTACAGCACACACTCCTTTATCAATATCTTCTTTGATGTTCCTCTTGAATATGTAATTTTGTAGAACCTCACACAGACAAAAATTCTCGAGGTGACTGCTTCTATTTGGATAATATGTATCCAACATGTTGGTCTTCAAAATATCTGTACTGTTTGGCTCCTTTTCCGCCAAATACTCAATTTCCCGTACAGGTTTCAGAACTCGATTACGCGTTGCAGCAAGACCAAGACTCGCCCAAATGATACTCCTGGATTTGGCATAGAGACTTGCCGAAGACAACCGGTCAGAACATTCGTAAGCTCCGATTTCTCGATGCGACAACATCTTCAGACTGAAACTGTACAACTTCTTACTGAGGCTCTTTTCATGGGAAATGTCCTCCCACATATCCTTCAATTGTGTCTTTTCTTTTTTGGTGATGTAAGATGTCACATACCGAGCCACAGCCATACAGTTATCAGCCACAAACTGTATATCCATGTTAGCATTCCACATGGACAAAATCACTGGGTTGTAGTCGTTGATGTACTTGGACTCTTCGTTCCTTTTCAAATTGTACGTATTTTTGGGTGATTTCTTCATCACATTATGTCGCAGTGAAGACATCAAACTGTTCACTCTTCCTTTAGAAATCACCGGTCGTGGAAAGGCGAAACGACATTTTGTGTAGAACTTGTCCTTGTTTCTGAATTTACGACGACAGTACTTTCCACAACGATGGCTTTGGAAGCGTAAAACTTGTTCTCTTAGGCTTTTGTCTTCCTTTGCCTTTGGAACAGCACATGTAGAATACTGTTCTATGAAACTCATCACTAAGTCATCCGGATCTGTTCCAAAATTGGGTGCATCTTTGATCCACAGCAGCATATGTATATGAGGAGCACCTCTTGCTTGGTACTCCTTTCTCCAGAAGAAATCCAACACCTCTCCAAGAGGTGGATTTTTCTTGTTCATGATGAAAGACATCATAGCTTCAAATCTATGATTGAAGTACCTGCATACATTCACTGGATCCAAGGAGCACAGTTCTCCGGGTGTCTTGAATTCGATATTTTCAATGTTTCCATTTGCCTCTCATAGAAATTCAAGTAAATCTTCCCAGCCATACTCGGCACAACTGAGAGTGAGGAACCATGTGGGAGTTCCTAAGTTCCTCAGCATACATTTTAAATCACCATGACGACGGTACCAGTACTCATTTGTACCACGCTGACACGCCATGAGATTAATCAGGTGAGAATCCAAAATACTGTCTTGCACATTGACTTTATCCATAAAGTCACTTGCAGAGATATTTTGCATCTGTACACCACTTTTCAAGATGTGGTTCACTGCATATGACAGTCCAGACAGATCGCTTTCAAACAGTAGATGACACAAATAGGGAATGCATTGACGAAACCTAGGATCTTCTGCATACAATCGTAAAGTCCGGTATTCAGAAGCAGGAATTTGATCAGGTCGCTCATCATATCTTCCTCCTTGACCTGTTGGAAATAGCTGTGGGAAACACCGAGCTTCCAAACTTTCCTCCCAAACACTAATGGGACTTCCTTTGGCTTGTTTAATTTGAAACAACTCAATAGCATTCCCCATGACTTCCTTGGAATGCAAAGTATGAACACTATAATGTTCATATATTTCTTCATTTTTAGAGGCTTCTACTTTCTCAATTTGACCAGCACACAAATCGCTATCCTCTTCTTCACTTACTTCCTCTTCTGCAACATATACATTCTTGTAGTACTTATTGTTTTTCTTCAAATACAATGTTGCCTTTTTGACTTTCCTAACATCCACTAAATCTTGCCAGATTTTCTTACTCTTTGTCGGAACCCTATTAACTAAGATAACCAGAGGTTCCTCTTCCACTTTCTCTACTCCAATTGTATTAATGTTTTTCTTCAAATCTAGAGGCAAATAAACAACTCTTCCCTTTAATCCTCTCTGTAAATCTGATGGAGGCAATTTCCCTGTCTTTGGCTCCATTCGTACAATAGCCTGAAAGGGATGGATACTTTGAATCAAAATAGATTCATAAGTATTTAAATCCTTCAATTCAGAAGGAATCTCAACCAATTCCAGATTATTATGAACCGCTCTAGCAGGCATCCGGTTTTGATTTAGTTTTTTACAACAATAAGTACACACACGTTGATCCAATCCCAAATCAAAACAATTTTCTACCATCAAGTATGTTGCAAAATCCTTCCATTCACTATTATTTTCACTTTCACTTTTCACATATAAATCCACTAACTTAGTCTGATTCTTATAATAAGTGCGTCGACAACACACACAAGTAAAATTAGGCCTCTCACTTGATTTCACCTGAAACGTGGCAATTTCTTTCTGAAAATTATCTGTACTGGAAACCTGTACACTATCTTCCACATTACCTTCTTCTTCTGGGTCAATTTCAACATTCTCCTCTTTACTTGCAAAGTAACAAAACTCAATTTCTTCACAAATATTCTTCACATCTACTTCAAAACCATGCAAAAGAGCAGTGCATAATTGTTTAAGCATAATTGCTGGACTCTTAGCATAATACAACATTCTAACTAATTTCCTCACTTTATTATGATGCACTGCTAGCATCCTGAAATGATGAAAAACACTCTGGCATACTCTCCTGAAAAGACAAGCCAGTGAATGACCATGCAAACCTGTCACTTCTCTCACTCTGCAAGGATCTAATTCTTGCAACAACTTCATTTTCTGTTTTAAAGTTTTCTTATTAAATGTCCGTACAAAATCACAAAGCAAATTGATGGAATCCTGTCGCACACTGCAAATACTACTACACTTCCAGATATACACTGGTCCCTTAGGACGTCTTTCTAAAACCTCATTACCTAACACCTCTTCTGCCTCTGTTGCCACAAGTTTTTCTTTTTCAACTGGACAACCATCTTTCACCTCATAAGCTCGACCACTGGTGTCAACTGCATGCACCAAATCATTATCCTGGAAATAACTCTCCTCATTAAAAAATGCCTCACAACTTGAACTATGCATCCATTCTCCTGAACAAACTTCACAAAAATTACTACGATTAACTGTTCTCTTCCATCTACTATTTCTTTTGAAATCATAAATTGCCTTGTTTAGCTTCCTAATTCTATTGATTATCAAAATAAATAACTTTCGCTTAATTTCAAATGCCTGATCAATAATTTTCTCAACTTTTTTTTTCTCTTATAAAAAACCACTTTCTGTTGACCTTTCTTAATATTTTTTAACAAATTGCCAATTATCCTGTTGCGGAACATTCGTCTACGAATGTCCCTAAATTGATTTTTCCTTCTACTACCATGCACAGAGTTATCTCCTGCTCTAGCAGTAACATTTTTGATTGGCCTTTCCTTTCCGTTTAAATTGGTTCTCTTTTTCTGGACTAAAACATTTTCTGTAGTACTACTTTTTTTTCTACAAATGTTTCTTAGGAATGATTTCGTTGTCTTACCCGGAGCTTTCTTGGTGACTTGACGAGTTTTTATTGTAGAGGACTGCTGCAAGCATTTAGTAAGCTGCTGTCTTTGACGTTTTGTAGCCTTTCGGTTTCGTTGTTTAGATGGCATTATGTACTTTTGAAATGATCTGCAGTTGAATCTATGGTAAAATATAATTAAAAATGTTATTAACCACTATTAGCAAACAGTAAATCAATAACAGTCGTCAAAAATTTAACACACTACTTGTCATTTTTACATACAATAATTTTTAGTGCATTGGCAAATTTAGTAGTCACAAATAGTAGCAAAGAAATGGAATGCTTCTACATTTGACCTGTGCTGTTTTATATGGGAATCTGAACTAATTTTATGAGCATATTTGACTATTTTATTAAAGACACTACACACAACCTGTTTTTGAAGTTGTGTTTAATTTTAAATGAAACGGTTTACATGTTTACTTTTCATTTCCAGTAACTTTTAAAAATAAATGTTTATAGTTCCATAGGCTCAAGCAGGTCAGCTTCCCACCCTGTGTCATACAATTCTGACAAATCGGCATCCTCATCATGTTCTTCATCATCCTCAGGATTTAAATCATCCAAGGGATCTACTTCCACTGATGTTTCAATCACAATATAATATCGAGATCAACAGATTGCTCATTATCACTCATGCTTGATGTTGTCGTTGTCTTTAAAGAAAGAGAACAACAATGAGATGTTGCAGAGTAAGAGACAAATCTCAGAGACTATCATTGTAATTTTTTTTAACAAGAGTAACATTTTGCAGATATTATTTAACCATGTCCAGCGATGCTGAGGAGGTGAGGCATTTGTCCAATTTTTCAGTGAACAGGACTCATTTCTTCTTAACCTTGGATAAGCCTCACCAACTCTGTGTCCCCTGCTCATACTTAAATGTAAAGGGGCAGATTTATGTTAACTGGCGCATCCCCAGGGATGCACCAGTTAACGTGCGCTGCTGCTCTGCCACCCATGAAGTGCCGCATTTACAATGTGGAGCACCATTGAGCAAAAACAACACAGATGCGTCACGCATCTGTGCCGCAAAAGCGGCACATTGCAGGAATCACGTCGTAAGCGCGACATGTCTACTGCAATGCACAGGGGCAAGCCACACATTGCATGGTCCATCACTCCTTATGCCTGTTTCAAACAGGCGTAAGGATTTGATTCAGCAATGCCATAAAGCTGACTCAGTGAAGTCTTCTAAATTTCACTGTGTTAGTTTTACAGGGCTTTCATGCAAATGAATGCCCACCCTGCAACAAAACGCCCATATGAAACCTGACGCAGGTTTCATGTGGCACAGGACTTTACACCGTGACACATCTGCCTAGATGCATCAAGTTGTAAATATGTCGCAACATAGCGCATCTTTTGTGCCGCCGCTGCGTCACAAAAGTGACGCACAGCGGCGCAAAAGAGGCACACGGCTATCATAAATCTGTCCCTAACATTTTAAATGATTGATTAAGGATGACGATAAGGTGTGGCCTATCCAGAGGTTTGTTTGAGGTGAGGCCTACTCAGGGTTGCAGATGAAATTTAGGCTTGTTGAAGAGTACAGAGGAGATAATACATGTGCAGGCCTACCAATGAAGTGAGTCATGTCCACTGCACTCTTGAACAAAGGTCAGACCTCTTCTGTGTCCGTGAACAGGCCTAAACCTCATCTGCACAATGTGATTCGTAAAGTTAGGAAACACAGGTGATGTAATTGAAAAATGTGGAATTTCTTTTCCTCATTTCACAATCACATCACCTGTGTTTCCTTTGCTTAGGTATCTCATTGTGCAGATGGAGTCTAGCATATCAAAGAGTACACAGAAGTTGAGCACTGTATACAACAATTTTGACATTTACAGAAGATTCAGCTTCTCCATGCCCCCTACACAGTCCTAAATGTTTACAGTTTAAACGGATGGTATCTTGTTGGAGATGAAGTGAGGCCTGTCTTGCAACATGGTGCATATTTTGCATCACTGCTGCATCGGTTTCATGTGGCACAGGACTTTACAGCATGACACATCTGCCTAGATGCATCAAGTTGTAAATATGTCGCAACATAGCAAATCTTTTGCACCGCCGCTGCGTCACAAAAGTGACGCACAGCGGCGCAAAAGAGGCACACGGCTATCATAAATCTGTCCCTAACATTTTAAATGATTGATTCAGGATGACGATAAGGTGTGGCCTATCCAGAGGTTTGTTTGAGGTGAGGCCTACTCAGGGTTGCAGATGAAATTTAGGCTTGTTGAAGAGTACAGAGGAGATAATACATGTGCAGGCCTACCAATGAAGTGAGTCATGTCCACTTCACTCTTGAACAAAGGCCAGACCTCTTCTGTGTCTGTGGACAGGCCTAAACCTCATCTGCACAATGTCATTCGTAAAGTTAGGAAACACAGGTGATGTAATTGAAAAATATGGAATTTCTTTTCCTCATTTCACAATCACATCACCTGTGTTTCCTTTGCTTAGGTATCTCATAGTGCAGATGGAGTCTAGCATATCAAAGAGTACACAGAAGTTGAGCACTGTATACAACAATTTTGACATTTACAGAAGATTCAGCTTCTCCATGCCCCCTACACAGTCCTAAATGTTTACATTTTAAACTGACGGTATCTTGTTGGAGATGAAGTGAGGCCTGTCTTGCAACATGGTGCTTCTTTTGCATCACTGCTGCATTGGTTTCATATGGCACAGGACTTTACAGCATGACACATCTGCCTAGATGCATCAAGTTGCAAATATGTCGCAACATAGCAAATCTTTTGAACCACCACTGCGTCACAAAAGTGACGCACAGCGGCGCAAAAGAGGCACACGGCTATCATAAATCTGTCCCTAACATTTTAAATGATTGATTCAGGATGACGATAAGGTGTGGCCTATCCAGAGGTTTGTTTGAGGTGAGGCCTACTCAGGGTTGCAGATGAAATTTAGGCTTGTTAAAGAGTACAGAGGATATAATACATGTGCAGGCCTACCAATGAAGTGAGTCATGTCCACTTCACTCTTGAACAAAGGCCAGACCTCTCCTGTGTCCGTGGACAGGCCTAAACCTCATCTGCACAATGTGATTCGTAAAGTTAGGAAACACAGGTGATATAATTGAAAAATGTGGAATTTCTTTTCCTCATTTCACAATCACATCACCTGTGTTTCCTTTGCTTAGGTATCTCATTGTGCAGATGGAGTCTAGCATATCAAAGAGTACACAGAAGTTGAGCACTGTATACAACAATTTTGACATTTACAGAAGATTCAGCTTCTCCATGCCCCCTACACAGTCCTAAATGTTTACAGTTTAAACTGACAGTATCTTGTTGGAGATGAAGTGAGGCCTGTCTTGCAACATGGTGCATCTTTTGCATCACTGCTGCATCGGTTTCATGTGGTACAGGACTTTACAGCATGACACATCTGCCTAGATGCATCAAGTTGTAAATATGTCGCAACATAGCAAATCTTTTGCACCGCCGCTGCGTCACAAAAGTGACGCACAGTGGCGCAAAAGAGACACACGGCTATCATAAATCTGTCCCTAACATTTTAAATGATTGATTCAGGATGACGATAAGGTGTGGCCTATCCAGAGGTTTGTTTGAGGTGAGGCCTACTCAGGGTTGCAGATGAAATTTAGGCTTGTTGAAGAGTACAGAGGAGATAATACATGTGCAGGCCTACCAATGAAGTGAGTCATGTCCACTTCACTCTTGAACAAAGGCCAGACCTCTTCTGTGTCCGTGGACAGGCCTAAACCTCATCTGCACAATGTGATTCGTAAAGTTAGGAAACACAGGTGATGTAATTGAAAAATATGGAATTTCTCTTCCTCATTTCACAATCACATCACCTGTGTTTCCTTTGCTTAGGTATCTCATAGTGCAGATGGAGTCTAGCATATCAAAGAGTACACAGAAGCTGAGCACTGTATACAAAAATTTTGACATTTACAGAAGATTCAGCTTCTCCATGCCCCCTACACAGTCCTAAATGTTTACAGTTTAAACTGACGGTATCTTGTTGGAGATGAAGTGAGGCCTATCTTGCAACATGGTGCATCTTTTGCATCACTGCTGCATCACAAAAGTGACGCAACAGCGGCGCAAAAGAGGCGCACGGCCATCATAAATCTGCCCCTAACACTTTAAATGATTGATTCAGGATGGATAAGGTGAGGCCTATCCAGAGATTTGTTTGAGGTGAGGCCTACTCAGGGTTGCAGATGAAATTTAGGCTTATTGAAGAGTACAGAGGAGATAATACATGTGCAGGCCTACCAATGAAGTGAGTCATGTCCACTGCACTCTTGAACAAAGGCCAGACCTCTTCTGTGTCCCTGGACAGGCCTAAACCTCATCTGCACAATGTGATTCGTAATGTTAGAAAACACAGGTGATGTAATTGAAAAATGTGGAATTTCTTTTGCTCATTTCACAATCACGATTCAGAAAAGGGGGTGGTGATGAACAGAGTGTCTGAATTAAGCAGACCACTCTTACCCAGTCCAAAGATCAGGGCTTGATCCATCACCGTTATTTAGCTCACTGCCCCATCCCAGCTCAGCACCTGGCTATATGCAAATTAGTCCGTCCCTGGCCCAGTGCATCATGGGAACAGGGCAGACCAAACTACCAAGCCAATTCTTCACCAGAAAGGAGACAAGCTTCCGGGGACCGGTTTCTGCCATTCCAGGCGTCGTCGGCCCGGCTTGCTTGAATCCTGATGGAGCAGTGAGCAAGGGACTCATGTCTGAGTATACCCTTCCACGCTTATGGTGGACAAAATGATTCAGAAAAGGGGGTGGTGATGAACAGAGTGTCTGAATTAAGCAGACCACTCTTACCCAGTCCAAAGATCAGGGCTTGATCCATCACCGTTATTTAGCTCACTGCCCCATCCCAGCTCAGAACCTGGCTATATGCAAATTAGTCCGTCCCTGGCCCAGTGCATCATGGGAACAGGGCAGACCAAACTACCAAGCCAATTCTTCACCAGAAAGGAGACAAGCTTCCGGGGACCGGTTTCTGCCATTCCAGGCGTCGTCGGCCCGGCTTGCTTGAATCCTGATGGAGCAGTGAGCAAGGGACTCATGTCTGAGTATACCCTTCCACGCTTATGGTGGACAAAATGATTCAGAAAAGGGGGTGGTGATGAACAGAGTGTCTGAATTAAGCAGACCACTCTTACCCAGTCCAAAGATCAGGGCTTGATCCATCACCGTTATTTAGCTCACTGCCCCATCCCAGCTCAGAACCTGGCTATATGTAAATTAGTCCGTCCCTGGCCCAGTGCATCATGGGAACAGGGCAGACCAAACTACCAAGCCAATTCTTCACCAGAAAGGAGACAAGCTTCCGGGGACCGGTTTCTGCCATTCCAGGCGTCGTCGGCCCGGCTTGCTTGAATCCTGATGGAGCAGTGAGCAAGGGACTCATGTCTGAGTATACCCTTCCACGCTTATGGTGGACAAAATGATTCAGAAAAGGGGGTGGTGATGAACAGAGTGTCTGAATTAAGCAGACCACTCTTACCCAGTCCAAAGATCAGGGCTTGATCCATCACCGCTATTTAGCTCACTGCCCCATCCCAGCTCAGAACCTGGCTATATGCAAATTAGTCCGTCCCTGGCCCAGTGCATCATGGGAACAGGGCAGACCAAACTACCAAGTCAATTCTTCACCAGAAAGGAGACAAGCTTCCGGGGACCGGTTTCTGCCATTCCAGGCGTCGTCGGCCCGGCTTGCTTGAATCCTGATGGAGCAGTGAGCAAGGGACTCATGTCTGAGTATACCCTTCCACGCTTATGGTGGACAAAATGATTCAGAAAAGGGGGTGGTGATGAACAGAGTGTCTGAATTAAGCAGACCACTCTTACCCAGTCCAAAGATCAGGGCTTGATCCATCACCGTTATTTAGCTCACTGCCCCATCCCAGCTCAGAACCTGGCTATATGCAAATTAGTCCGTCCCTGGCCCAGTGCATCATGGGAACAGGGCAGACCAAACTACCAAGCCAATTCTTCACCAGAAAGGAGACAAGCTTCCGGGGACCGGTTTCTGCCATTCCAGGCGTCGTCGGCCCGGCTTGCTTGAATCCTGATGGAGCAGTGAGCAAGGGACTCATGTCTGAGTATACCCTTCCACGCTTATGGTGGACAAAATGATTCAGAAAAGGGGGTGGTGATGAACAGAGTGTCTGAATTAAGCAGACCACTCTTACCCAGTCCAAAGATCAGGGCTTGATCCATCACCGTTATTTAGCTCACTGCCCCATCCCAGCTCAGAACCTGGCTATATGCAAATTAGTCCGTCCCTGGCCCAGTGCATCATGGGAACAGGGCAGACCAAACTACCAAGCCAATTCTTCACCAGAAAGGAGACAAGCTTCCGGGGACTGGTTTCTGCCATTCCAGGCGTCGTCGGCCCGGCTTGCTTGAATCCTGATGGAGCAGTGAGCAAGGGACTCATGTCTGAGTATACCCTTCCACGCTTATGGTGGACAAAATGATTCAGAAAAGGGGGTGGTGATGAACAGAGTGTCTGAATTAAGCAGACCACTCTTACCCAGTCCAAAGATCAGGGCTTGATCCATCACCGTTATTTAGCTCACTGCCCCATCCCAGCTCAGAACCTGGCTATATGCAAATTAGTCCGTCCCTGGCCCAGTGCATCATGGGAACAGGGCAGACCAAACTACCAAGCCAATTCTTCACCAGAAAGGAGACAAGCTTCCGGGGACCGGTTTCTGCCATTCCAGGCGCCGTCGGCCCGGCTTGCTTGAATCATAATGGAGCAGTGAGCAAGGGACTCATGTCTGAGTATACCCTTCCACGCTTATGGTGGACAAAATTATTCAGAAAAGGAGGTGGTGATGAACAGAGTGTCTGAATTAAGCAGACCACTCTTACCCAGTCAAAAGATCAGGGCTTGATCCATCACCGTTATTTAGCTCACTGCCCCATCCCAGCTCAGAACCTGGCTATATGCAAATTAGTCCGTCCCTGGCCCAGTGCATCATGGGAATAGGGCAGACCAAACTACCAAGCCAATTCTTCACCAGAAAGGAGACAAGCTTCCGGGGACCGGTTTCTGCCATTCCAGGCGTCGTCGGCCCGGCTTGCTTGAATCCTGATGGAGCAGTGAGCAAGGGACTCATGTCTGAGTATACCCTTCCACGCTTATGGTGGACAAAATGATTCAGAAAAGGGGGTGGAGATGAACATGCAATGGCAGAAACCGGTCCCCGGAACCTTGTTTCCTTCCCAGTACAAGAATTGGCTTGGTAGTTTGGTTTGCCCTGTTCCCATCATGCACTGGGACAGGAACAGACTAATTTGCATATAGCCAAGTTCTGAGCTGGGATGGTGCAGTGAGCTAAAAAACGGTGATGGATCAAGCCCTGATCTTTGGACTGGGTAAGAGTGGTCTGCTTAATTCAGGCACTCTGTTCATCACCACCCCCTTTTCTGAATCATTTTGTCCACCATAAGCGTGGAAGGGTATACTCAGATGTGAGTCCCTTGCTCATTGCACCATCAGGATTCAAGCAAGCAGGGCCGACGATGCCTGAAATGGCAGAAACCGGTCCCCGGAAGCTTGTTTCCTTCCCAGTACAAGAATTGGCTTGGTAGTTTGGTTTGCCCTGTTCCCATCATGCACTGGGACAGGAACAGACTAATTTGCATATAGCCAAGTTCTGAGCTGGGATGGTGCAGTGAGCAAAAAAACGGTGATGGAGCAAGCCCTGATCTTTGGACTGGGTAAGAGTGGTCTGCTTAATTCAGGCACTCTGTTCATCACCACCCCCTTTTCTGAATCATTTTGTCCACCATAAGCGTGGAAGGGTATACTCAGATGTGAGTCCCTTGCTCATTGCACCATCAGGATTCAAGCAAGCAGGGCCGACGACGCCTGAAATGGCAGAAACCGGTCCCCGGAAGCTTGTTTCCTTCCCAGTACAAGAATTGGCTTGGTAGTTTGGTTTGCCCTGTTCCCATCATGCACTGGGACAGGAACAGACTAATTTGCATATAGCCAAGTTCTGAGCTGGGATGGTGCAGTGAGCAAAAAAACGGTGATGGATCAAGCCCTGATCTTTGGACTGGGTAAGAGTGGTCTGCTTAATTCAGGCACTCTGTTCATCACCACCCCCTTTTCTGAATCATTTTGTCCACCATAAGCGTGGAAGGGTATACTCAGATGTGAGTCCCTTGCTCATTGCACCATCAGGATTCAAGCAAGCCGGGCCGACGACGCCTGAAATGGCAGAAACCGGTCCCCGGAAGCTTGTTTCCTTCCCAGTACAAGAATTGGCTTGGTAGTTTGGTTTGCCCTGTTCCCATCATGCCCTGGGACAGGAACAGACTAATTTGCATATAGCCAAGTTCTGAGCTGGGATGGTGCAGTGAGCTAAAAAACGGTGATGGATCAAGCCCTGATCTTTGGACTGGGTAAGAGTGGTCTGCTTAATTCAGGCACTCTGTTCATCACCACCCCCTTTTCTGAATCATTTTGTCCACCATAAGCGTGGAAGGGTATACTCAGATGTGAGTCCCTTGCTCATTGCACCATCAGGATTCAAGCAAGCCGGGCCGACGACGCCTGAAATGGCAGAAACCGGTCCCCGGAAGCTTGTTTCCTTCCCAGTACAAGAATTGGCTTGGTAGTTTGGTTTGCCCTGTTCCCATCATGCACTGGGACAGGAACAGACTAATTTGCATATAGCCAAGGTCTGAGCTGGGATGGTGCAGTGAGCTAAAAAACGGTGATGGATCAAGCCCTGATCTTTGGACTGGGTAAGAGTGGTCTGCTTAATTCAGGCACTCTGTTCATCACCACCCCCTTTTCTGAATCATTTTGTCCACCATAAGCGTGGAAGGGTATACTCAGATGTGAGTCCCTTGCTCATTGCACCATCAGGATTCAAGCAAGCCGGGCCGACGACGCCTGAAATGGCAGAAACCGGTCCCCGGAAGCTTGTTTCCTTCCCAGTACAAGAATTGGCTTGGTAGTTTGGTTTGCCCTGTTCCCATCATGCACTGGGACAGGAACAGACTAATTTGCATATAGCCAAGTTCTGAGCTGGGATGGTGCAGTGAGCTAAAAAACGGTGATGGATCAAGCCCTGATCTTTGGACTGGGTAAGAGTGGTCTGCTTAATTCAGGCACTCTGTTCATCACCACCCCTTTTTCTGAATCATTTCACAATCACATCACCTGTGTTTCCTTTGCTTAGATATCTCATTGTGCAGATGGAGTCTAGCATATCAAAGACTACGCAGAAGGTGAGCACTGTATGGAACATGGCTATGTAACTCAAAGAATCAAAATCTAAATTTGCCAAGCACAGATGGGGGCGTATTTACAAGGACCTTGCACCACGGGGAAATGTCTTAAATTAAAATGGGAAAAATAACATCAAAGGGACTCAAAGGCCTTGTAAATATGCCCCAAGCAACCTATGAAACTCTAGCAGTACATATCAAGAAACCTAATTGATTTCAAAAAACATTTTTAAACACATCATGTAAAGCAATTATATACCTACATTCATGGGGAAGTGACCTAAAATGCTCTAAGACACATGAAAGCGTTTTTTTAAGGCCCTTGCACCATTTTTGCGTCACTTTTAACATGGCTATGTAACTCAAAGAATCAAAATCTAAATTTGCCAAGCACACATGGGGGCGTATTTACAAGGACCTTCCACCACGGGGAAATGTCTTAAATTAAAATGGGAAAAATAACATCAAAGGGACTCAAATGCCTTTTAAATATACCCCAAGCAACCTATGAAACTCTAGCAGTACATATCAAGAAACCTAATTGATTTCAAAAAACGTTTTTAAACACATCATGTAAATCAATTATATACCTACATTCAAGGGGAAGTGACTTAAAATGCCCTAAGACACATGAAAGCATTTTTTAAGGCCCTTGCACCATTTTTGCGTCACTTTTAACATGGCTATGTAACTCAAAGAATCAAAATCTAAATTTGCCAAGCACACATGGGGGCGTATTTACAAGGACCTTGCACCACAAGGAAATGTCTTAAAATAAAATGGGAAAAATAAAATCAAAGGAACTCAAAAGCCTTGTAAATATGCCCAAGCAACCTATTAAACTCTAGCAGTACATATCAAGAAACCTAATTGATTTCAAAAAACGTTTTTAAACACATCATGTAAAGTAATTATATACCTACATTCATGGGGAAGTGACTTAAAATGCCCTAAGACACATGAAAGCATTTTTTTAAGGCCCTTGCACCATTTTTGCGTCACTTTTAACATGCCTATGTAACATGGCTATGTAACTCAAAGAAACAAAATCTATTTGTAAAACACTTGACACAAAGCAACATTTTAAATACACAACTTTCTTCATAATTTTCTCCTTAAAGCATACTATTCTCTATTTAAATTAAATTAATCTTTTCTCACCTTAGCAAATACTTTTTGAGTTTCAAAACAGTCTCAGATACACACCAATTTTTCTTTAGCAGAGCAAAAGGTATGCACTCCAGAAGCTGCAACCAACAATGGCACAGAAATGCTGTAATTCATCACACATATCTCTCATGTCACCCAATCAAAACTCTTCCCTCACTTTTTTCAAATCAACACCCTTCCCCCCTCTGCCCTTTCTGCCTTTTTTCCATAGCAACCACCTCCTGAAAGACCTCTCATGTTTGCAAGTTCACACAACAATGTTTCAATTGAACTCTGAACTCTCAGTACACCTGCGTATCCAGTGCAATCTTTCATAAAATGATTTTTTCTTGACCATTCAAATTACATCTTTCAAAGAACTCATCCATGCACCCTAACTTTCTGTTTTCAGCAATCAAAATCCACCAATCACTGCTACTGATTAATTACTACAGAAACTCCACAGTTTTTTTCATTACACACTCCTACTGTTTCAACTGCCATTTCATTACCACACTTCATCTGACTGCAGCAGAACCTCCTCTCACCATGTTTTCTGTCTGGATTGCTGGACATAGTTATATCCACTGGGCTCAAAGGTTTGCTGATAACAGAAATTTACACAACCTCAATTTACAAAATGTGGAAATCAACTGGATTGGCCACAGAGGATTAAGATGTCACCAATTGATACCATTGGTGAAAACCTTTTTGCATTTGCCAAAACCTGACCTGTTAATTGTGCACTGTGGAGGAAATGACTTGGGCACTTTGACTGGGGTAGGTCTGGAAATGCTTTTAAAGGACACCTTTGAGCAATTGATGGCACTATTGTGGAAAATGACAATGTATATGTACATAAGCGGCGTTCATTTGTGTTCACCCTCGCCATTGTCGAAGGTAAAGCGAAAGTCACGGCACAGTGGCCCCGCCATCTTGCCCCCTTTTTAGGCCCCATCACGAACATAGATAGTAGCCATTTTGTGTGTCATGACCTCTCTGCCCATTGCCAATAGCCTGCATCTCTCTCTCTCTCTCTCTCCCCCCAGCCTCGCAAGTATCCCCCCCTCGCGCCCCGACAGCCCCCGGTCTCTCCTGCTCGGGCCATAAACGCACCACTAAACACGACCCTGTCTCCGAGCTGAACCCCTGCCTCCTCGCTCTTTCATCCTACCCATAGAACAGGCCCTTTTGGTAACCTCTTCCTCCCTGCCCGATTGCCCGGCCTGATCCCAGGCCATCACCTAGTCCAACAGATGCAGTTTATTGCTCCCTACAGTAGGACCTCGCCTCACATCAGAGGAGCGGTGATTAATCAAGGCCTTCACACCCCTAGATCTGACCAACACCCCTGCATTCCTCCCAGGAACACCCTTCCTCTCTTCTGATGACCCCCCCCCCGGCTACACCTGGCCTCTCGACCCAGTCCCATGTCATAAAACTAGGTCTCGTGGATGTACCCCCTCCGGCCCCGCATAGCGAAACGTGATCTTATCGCCTGCCCAACCTTAGATCTGACCACCCCCTCTTGCCCTCGTGTCCTGTCGGGACGTCCGGCTGCAGATTACAATCACATGTTACATTTGGGAGGGGAAAACAACATCAGAGCGACCGGTATGGGAATAGGCCTGAAGCTGGGATTCCAAACATGCCTTTTCGTACTTCAAAGTGTCTTTATTACAATAAGGAATGTTTGTACATCATAAAACTGTGTATAAAAGACGGAGCCGTAGAGAAACTTGTTAGAGCACCTCGAGAAGATACCCTGTTGTTTGATTTGACGTGTTCTGTTCCGTCGGAAATAAACTCCTGTTTCCTGCCTTCCAGTCTCCAGCGCCTGCCTCTTTATTTGGTGATCATGAGATGGGTGAGAAGCGGCTAACGCCGGGCAAACCTAGAAAAGGGGTAAAACGACCTGATCTGCCTGATACCCTTTTTCATCAATTGGCGTCCCAAACGTGGGGCCCATCAGCGACACGTGGATCCAGTGAGAGAGGTCCCAACGTCAGAGTGAACGACTGGGAAGAGCTCCTGCCCGATAGACCCTTGTCTCGCAGCCGATCATCCGAACTTCACTGGTTCTGAACAGACCTCTCTCGAGTGATCTACGGTCCTGACTGGGAACCATCAGGAGTGCCACAGCAGTTACGGAGAATAGAGGACGATCGGGCGCTGGAAACGGAAGACGAGAAACTGTCCATACGGTTCGGGTAAGGTCGTGTAAACACGACAAATTGCGAATTGATTGTTTGATTGTCATTGGAAAATACTAGTATTACGCATTTGATTGTTTTGTCCTGAGAGATTCTCTGTCTACAAACGGAGAAGGATAGGAGTATTCTCCCTTTGCAGATAGTGAAGGGTGGGTAGCGCAGGCTTTTGCCCCCGTTGTAACCCGTCGTGCTTACTTCCCTCTCCATTTGATTGATTGTTATCCAAGCATTTATTGTTTTGGAATTGGTTCTCTTTGGATCATTCTCTATTTGCAAACAAGCACAGAGTCGCCATACTCTGTTTAGTTTTTGCAGATAGTGAAGGATAGGTAACGCAGGCCTTTGCCCCCGTTGTAATCCGTCGTGCCTATTTTTATCCCCCACTGATTGATTGTTTGACCGAACATTAATCGTTCGGACTTGGTTCTCGGAAAGGATCTTCTCTGCCTACAAACAGAGAGGAACAGGAAGATCCCTCTCTTTGCAGATAGTGAAGGGTAGGTAGCGCAGGCTTTTGCCCCCGTTGTAACCCGTTGCGCCTATTTTTTCCTCATTTGATTGATTGATTGTTTGTCCGAACTTGACTGTTTGGAATTGGTTCTCTCTTTGGGTATTCCCTATTTGCGAATACTGTAGAATAGGAAAATTCTACCTAGTCTCCGCAAAGTAGTGAAGGATAGGTAGTGCTGATTTTTGTCCCCGTTGTAACCCGTCATGCCTATCTCCCCCCCCATTGCTCAGTAGTTGGTTCAGCCCAGACCATTTATTAGAGGTAGACCATCTGGCTCCACCGGAGGACACCCCTAATAAAAAGGACATATATAAAGAAAATGCGGATTAGCCGCTGTATCGTGCTAGCAAATAAAAGAACATAAAAATCGTTAGGAAAAACAAAAGGAATCGAGTAAAATCAGTAGGCCACTGATGAGATCTCTTTTCAACCTCACTGAAATGGAAGCATTAGGAACAACCCTCAGGAAATATGAAACTAGTGAGGAAAGCCGAACTCAACGCCATGATGACTGCGAGACAGCTCGGCTCCACCGACCACCTCGCCCAATTGACGACAAACCCTAGGCAAATATTAGAAATATACAACACTATAGCAAAGTAACAGGTTAAAACGTTTTTATTTGAATAAAAATATATTAAACAACTATTTACATGGCAAACGGCTGCAACAACAGACCCACAATGCATTTCGCCGTCTGCTTGATGCCGTTCCTGTCCCTCCTTCCCCAAAGTAGCAACGTCGGGCTACCTTGGGCTACTTTCTAGTAGGTTTTTGGGCGTCAGAAAGTCTACAAAAGCCGTCGGCGGCGGCCTGGGGTGGAGAACCATTACGCAAATAGTCCGGAGGCGACACCACGCGCCAAGGCCTGTCCCCAGGATGAACCAAGGGACCCGTTCCTGGGGCCGTGGCAAAGAGCGGCCGGCCGTCATCGGCCGGAGAAGGCATGGGCCCGACCCGAGATGTACTGGTCCTCCCATTCCCTTCTTCTCCCGACGCCTTGCAGGCCACAGGGGGGGGATGTCTTGCATATGCCTCCGACCCCCCCCTCTTCTTCATCGCCTGGTCCGGCCGTAACAAGTGTCAGCGAGACGCCGTGGGGTGCACTGGGAGGGAGAGGCGGCGCGGACGAGCCTCTCCCGCCTCCCCAGGTGGAGGCCCTCAGCTGCACCCCCAACGCTCCACGCACCCGGCAAAGGGTTCGTCCACTCTTGCGGTGCAGGGACGCTTCACGCACCCGGCAAAGGGTTCGTCCACTCTTGCGGTATAGCGACGCTCCACTCACCCAGCAGGGTCTCGTCCACTGTGGCGGTGCTACGACACCTCGCCCAGCAGGCTGGAGTCCGTCCGCTCATTTGACCCAGTGACTGCCGGTAGCTGCAGAACTCCTAAAAATGGCGGTCGACTCTGCAGGAATGAACCTGGCGTGCAAGGATGGCCTGGTCGCTGGCCAGCTAGAAAACGAGTCCCCCGTCCAGAAGCGTTCTCCTCAGCTTTGAAGATTCTATGAGAACTGCAGGGGCCCCAGGCCCCCGATGGGGAACGACTGCCATGATTGCCCGCAGAACGACCAAGACGTAGCCACGAGACGTTGGCGCCCTCACGCTGGCGCCAGCCTCAGTTTTGAATGACCAAAAATACTGCAGACTACCGATTTGATCAGTTCCGGTGGAACATCAGTATGACCCGGTAGGAAAGATTGTTGCCCCCTCCCTTTTCTTTGATTGATGGTTCATGTCACCGGTCCCTTCTGTTGCCCCTTAACGAAACTTCTGGACTGCCGAAAGAGGTTCTGGTCCGACCACGAGTTGGTGGAGACATTTTGACTATACTTGGACCCACCCGACCCCACCCAAAATGGCGCCGGTACAAGCGAAACCCGCAACTCCCTGTTGTGTTCCGGATGCTCAGATTTGATATCATGAGATATGTATGCAGTTTTTGAAGCACATGGCGGGAGGGGATGAGTATTGCTTGAACATTCGGACAATGAATTGATATTAAGTTCTGACGCATCATTGATTACAGTATTATTGAAAGTTCGAATTTTTTCGACACTGATGGTACTTGCCCACAATGAATTTTCGATATGATTTTATTGCACTTATCGTACCTTGATGAAATAAAACGACCACCGACTCAGTTATGTTTACCTCAGATAAATATGCCCTCATGTACATTTCCAGTCTGCTCCGTGGCTGGCCCACGTGGTCGTAGACCTGCATTTGTACGTCACCATTTTTTTAAATAAAGATTTTGTGAAAAACAAATATAGTCGTAGCTCTTGGATTGGTAAGTTCGAATACATAGCCATTGTTTCCGATCTACGTAAAATACAGGCGAAATAAAGCAAGTCAATTACTAAAGGGTTAAAAAGCAAAGTGCCCAGGAATATTGAAAATGTGAATGGTCCAAGTTTGTTGCGTGTGTGTTTTTTTACTTTTGTGCAACATAAGGCAATCGATAAAGGTCCCGGTGTTCTGTTTTACTTTGTATGCCATATATCTCAGGGAAATTGTTTCAGATGCCCCTAAACCAGACCCGGTACCACTGTCGACCACCCCGCCTCCTCGAAGGAGAACACGAGTTCACCCCCCACTTTACACTGACTGCCCTTTTGTTTTGACCCCCCCCCCACACAAGATCCGCAATACCACAAGTGGGCGATCTATGCAATGTGCAGTCCATCAATGATTATGCCTCCCGCACTACCAGTCCCTCTGGGCTTAAAACGCCGAGATGGAAGGGACTGCACCCCGCGGAGATAGGTCGAATACGTGGTAAGTAAAAGCCTTTTGGGTTTATGCGCGCGGATGTGTCTTAAAACGCTGCTCCCACCCATTCTTTTTCCCCTTCTTTCTGCAGGTCACATTGGAACATCGACTAAAGTATGGAGAAGACCTAAGCAACGCGCCATGGTTCCGCGGGGACAAATGATACATTATCCATGGGGACTGCCCCTGAGGACATGACGACTTTGGGTGATATGAATGCACGCGTGTATGACCGGATGTGTATAACGCGACTGAATATACGTTGCACGCGTTGACTTGATAAGAGAGATGTTTTTGTACGACTTGAGTGATGATCGCACAACGGATGGAATGGGGAAAAAGGGGGTCTGAGCATGGTGCCTATACACGACGAGCAAACATAGATATAACACACCCTTACTTAGAAACGACCCTCTCCCTCTCTCTGAACTCAACGACTGGAAGGAGGGGGGGGGACGAAACAGAAACTTGACGGGTTATTGCAGTATGACAAAAATATGACTCTAACCGGCCCCCGAATGATGCAACCAAAGAAGGACGTGCACCTACGAGTAGGTTCATACGATAACTAAATAGGGGAAGGTTCAGGGCTATTCCAGGGTGAGGTTTACCCAAGTACCCTCCTCCTGGAAAACTAAGAATATTGTCAATGTTTAAGATTTACCACCTCCTTCTTGCACCCTCATGGACATGAAACTCGAAGCTGCCCATTGTTCCCCCGATTGACACCCTCCGTTGCCTCAGCCTGGATACCCATTCGCTAATAACAATTCAAAGATCCCACCGTAAGTACTAGCCCGACCAGGTTAGTTCCCGAACAATTGACGAAAGTGTAAGTATTTGCAACAGAGGCCAACAGCAAAAGACAGCCAAGCGAATTAAATAGGATACTAAGGATGCGCAGCATGCAGGAGGAAATATCTTTGGC
The DNA here is from genome assembly GCF_964261635.1 of Lissotriton helveticus. Classification (NCBI taxonomy): domain Eukaryota; kingdom Metazoa; phylum Chordata; class Amphibia; order Caudata; family Salamandridae; genus Lissotriton; species Lissotriton helveticus. The sequence continues at coordinate 1,587,714,230 of NC_136067.1, read as the reverse complement.
CAAGTACTGTTCTATGTGTTGTCTTGAGTTCTGTATATAATACATGTACCCCCCCCCGCCTGAATTCATGTGTACGTAGTATATGGATTTACGTTGTCCCTCAGTCTGTGTTTCTATATAACATGACCCCTACTGTTTTGTGTTGTGAGCGCATTAAATGGCCTATTATTGTACACGTTTCTCTCTCACTCTCTCTCTTTTTCTCTCTCTTCGTGTTGTACGTGTACCGAATAGTTCATTTAAAATGCGGACGACCCCTGCTCCCTCTTCCTTTGTGTGGTAACGTTGTGCCCCGCCGGCACGAGCCTAATTGGTTTTCGAACACAAAGGTGTTCGGCAAATTGACAGAAACTAAAACAATTGTAATTTGCCATATTACTACCTCTCCTTTCTGTAAAATGATGGAACTTGAATTGGCTATGAAGGAAAGGACAGGTTAGACGACTGAAGTCCCCTAATCTGGCCTTCTTACAGGAGGACTATATGTCAGTGGCTTTCTGTTCTCAGCTCGTTAGAAACAATGCCCAGATTGCCCCACCCCTCTGCACCCAAGTACGGATATCCAAAACGTCCCCGTTTTCTCCCGATTGGCCCCAGCTCCATAACACGAAGTATAACTGATGACCCTGATTAACTGTTGCCCCCCCCCGAGAAAAGAATGTTTAGCCTCTATCCCTCTCTCTCACGTTGATAGAAGACTGTCAGGGCTAGGGTCAGAAAGCCACATACGTCATGAATGAACGCCAAATAGACTTAGTACAAACTCAGTAGACATGCCTGTATACATGCTCCACAGTGATAACTCCTGACCGTGACCGATGAAACGTACCCCCAACCACCTAGATCTGGGACGGAATTGAAATGTATAAATGCCTTCTCTTGCCAGTTCGCTAAAACCTGTTTTCTACCCATTCAAGGATACACAGTCACCGGAGGAGAGGGGCTGGACGTGACGCACAGCCTGGCCACAGATCATGAGGCGCGTGTGACCTCGACCTAAGATGGAGCCGCAGAGCAACGGGACGCGGGACGATGCACCACTCTCAAACGCAGAAAATGAAGGAATGGAGGGCTGCCTTGTAGCCCTCTACTTGTTGACCCACGCGTGCCAGAAGTTCCCGCCCCTTTGAGCCCGATTGATGGACCTGCCTGCGCATCACCCTTTGCTCCCTTGGTTTGTCTCAAAGATCTGGTCCCACTCCGCCCTCTCTTCCCTCGATTATCCGACAAAACCTCCCCCTCTTTCCCTTTCACATGGATTTTTGCCTCAGAGAAAAAGAACAGCATTTAGGTAGAATAGGGTTTGCCACGGAAGGAGAAAAGAAATGCGGGTGCCCAGCATGAGGCGCCCTTAAAAAGATTAGTTAGGAAACAGGACTGTGGTCTAACAGCAGAAGACAGATCGCACCCTGCGACGTGTAAAGAAGGATCCGAGCTGGACCTATAGCTCCACCGCCGGTGCTAAACAGCGCCAACGGAAGAAAACGAACTACCAGAGCTTACCAGTGATGGCTCGCTGCTAAAAAGACACTGTGGCGAAGACCCCCCCTTTTTTTCGGAACTTTCTACACCCCTTGACTAATTGCTTGTATTGGACTAGATCCCCCCCCTCAACCACTTTTTGCCTGTAAAATGTTTCATCGGTCACTTTTTTAAATACGACAAATGTAAATTTATATGTATTCCACCTCGTATGTCGCATCAACTGCACACGGTTATATGCAAATCCACCAGTATTGACAAACGCTATTCCATTGACCACACACGACTATATGTACACCCTGTCAGCTATGATAAACACGCAAATGACCTAACTTATGTTAAAAAGCGGCGACTGTGGAAAATGACAATGTATATGTATATAAGCGGCGTTCATTTGTGTTCACCCTCGCCATTGTTGAAGGTAAAGCGAAAGTCACGGCACAGTGGCCCCGCCATCTTGCCCCCTTTTTAGGCCCCATCACGAACATAGATAGTAGCCATTTTGTGTGTCATGACCTCTCTGCCCACTGCCAATAGCCTGCATCTCTCTCTCTCTCTCTCTCCCCCCAGCCTCGCAAGTATCCCCCCCCGCGCCCCGACAGCGCTCACAACGGCCCCACCAATTCCGGGGATGCCTGGCTCCACCTTGGGGACTCCCAGCAAGGGACCATCCCACAGGGAAAGCCAGGACGGGTTCCCCAGAGTTATACAGCGCCGGGACGCCCCGTTGCTGGGGCAGCTGTGCGCTTTACAAGTATACTACATTTACATTTACATTTACATTTACATTTACATTTACAATAGCCTGCATCTCTCTCTCTCTCTCTCTCCCCCCAGCCTCGCAAGTATCCCCCCCCCGCGCCCCGACAGCCCCCGGTCTCTCCTGCTCGGGCCATAAACGCACCACTAAACACGACCCTGTCTCCGTGCTGAACCCCTGCCTCCTCGCTCTTTCATCCTACCCATAGAACAGGCCCTTTTGGTAACCTCTTCCTCCCTGCCCGATTGCCCGGCCTGATCCCAGGCCATCACCTAGTCCAACAGATGCAGTTTATTGCTCCCTACAGTAGGACCTCGCCTCACATCAGAGGAGCGGTGATTAATCAAGGCCTTCACACCCCTAGATCTGACCAACACCCCTGCATTCCTCCCAGGAACACCCTTCCTCTCTTCTGATGACCCCCCCCCCCCGGCTACACCTGGCCTCTCGACCCAGTCCCATGTCATAAAACTAGGTCTCGTGGATGTACCCCCTCCGGCCCCGCATAGCGAAACGTGATCTTATCGCCTGCCCAACCTTAGATCTGACCACCCCCTCTTGCCCTCGTGTCCTGTCGGGACGTCCGGCTGCAGATTACAATCACATGTTACATTTGGGAGGGGAAAACAACATCAGAGCGACCGGTATGGGAATAGGCCTGAAGCTGGGTTTCCAAACATGCCTTTTCGTACTTCAAAGTGTCTTTATTACAATAAGGAATGTTTGTACATCATAAAACTGTGTATAAAAGACGGAGCCGTAGAGAAACTTGTTAGAGCACCTCGAGAAGATACCCTGTTGTCTGATTTGACGTGTTCTGTTCCGTCGGAAATAAACTCCTGTTTCCTGTCTTCCAGTCTCCAGCGCCTGCCTCTTTATTTGGTAATCATGAGATGGGTGAGAAGCGACTAACGCCGGGCAAACCTAGAAAAGGGGTAAAACGACCTGATCTGCCTGATACCCTTTTTCATCACTATTTCCTCAAACTGCCTTGGTATATTCAAATATATGCCAAAGACAGAAATGGAGGTGGTCAAACGAATTGTGTCCACAAATTGAGAAATCGAGGAAGCATGTAAATAAGTCTGTTTCAGCTTACATGAGAGACCATGGAATGGGCTCCATCTACAACAATAACTTGCGTTACTACATGCAAGATATCTACAGAACAGATGGAGTTCACTTCTCAGATGAGGGGAACAGAATTTTCATCCTCAATTTAAGACTGTGCATTGGTACCTACTTGTAGGTACCTACATCAGCCACAGGACCCAAAAGCTCTTTTCAGAGCTACCCTACATCTGATCACTCACAATTATTATTTTACTCTAACTTTTTTCACTAATTTTCACCAAAGTACGCTCCCCGGAGCGCTACCCGGTACGCGCACCGGACGCTAACCGCGCGAAAATTTGAAAAAAAATGTTTTTTTTCGCACATATGGGCCTCCTCAGCCTCCCTCAGAAAACCTAGGGGGTCAGGATACGTCTACCGTGCCCCCTTCTACCCATTCTCAACATTATTTGCCCTCCATCTTGTATCTCAATTCTACCGAAACACAAAATGGAGGACTCCCGTAACGCTGCCGGTTCGCGTACCGGGGCGCACACCGGGAAGCGCTCGCTCAAAAAAGGTGGGAAAGTAATTCACAGAAAAACCACTGGAGACACTTTCACCAAATATAGATTAGCTCATACTACATACCAATCCCTACCATTTTCACAAATTTGATTGAAATTCCATTTAGCCATTTAGCCTGTAGACCTCTCTAAATACCCTGAGGTAAATTACTTCACAAAACACATCTGAAGTGTTGGAATTGACAACCAATTAAAATGTTACTTTCATTTTCTACTTTTTTTACCTGACATTTGATTGGTTATGTACCTGAATATATATAAAGAAAGAGAGAGAAACACAGCCATGTTGACTACTACTTCCTGAACTACATTGCAAGATCATTTTCACTCACAACTTAAACTTGTTTTTAAAAGGTAAGATGTTATTTTATAAATTTGAAAACATTTTCAGATAGTTATATACTATCCCTCTGTAAGAGTTAGACATTGAGAAAGGCTTGTTTATTATAATTATGGATTGATTTAGGTTTCTGTGGTATAATTATGAATTTACTTAGGCTTTTTCACAGGCACTTTTTAATAGTACTACTTCACGCCTCAAAAGTACCTGTCTGAACTTAAACCCAACAGTGCCCTATCTCTACTGATATATTTATTTTTTATGCAAATTTCAGCACAAAAATGGAAGGAGAACAGAACGTTTCCTTTGAAATTGTCCTAGACATGAACAATGAGGAAATCATTGAACCCATTGACTTGGAATTCATGGATGAATCACGAGACCATGAACTTCTACAATGTGTAGAATCTGTGGATTTCTTACTTCAATATGAGGACGGTCAAATGTGGGAAGTTATGTTCAGTCAAAAAGAAGTCATTTCGGACAGTCAAATGTTAGACGTTCTATTAAATTTTGAAAAAGAATCAGAAAAATAAAATTATATTTAATAATAAAAAATTGTTTGAGTCTTTAATCATTTTTATATGTAATTCATAAACCAGTACCAAATTGATTATAATGTAAAGTCAGACTTATAGTATACTGTGCACAATCACAAAAATAAATTTATATTTAATAATCATAAATACTGCTACTTAAATAAAAAAAAACAAAAAAAAACAACAAAAAGAACAATCAATAAACATACAATATTTCAAAATATCATAGTCTATCATTCTTTTTTCCTTATAGTACGCTCCCCAGACCGCTTCCCGGTGCGCGTACCGGGCGCTCCCCAAGAAAAAAAACAAAAACAAAAAAAAATATTTTTTTTGCCCCGCGGGGCCCTTTTAAAGCCTCCACATCAAACCTAGGGGGTCAGGGAGGATCTACTATGCCCCCTTATGGTCATTTCCCCCTTTGTTTTGGCCTTCTCTTGTCTCTCGATCCTACCGAGAGACAAGATGGCGGCCGCTCCGGACTGTTTAGAATGTTGACAGACACCGAAGAGCCAATCAGCTTCGCTTCGCGACGTTCCGTTACGCGTCAGGTATGCGAACCGGGGCGCTGCCCGGAGCGCGCTTACAGATATATATATTTTTTTGAACGTTAATTTCTCAAAATCCACTGGAACACATATATTGAGACCTAGCAAAGGCACATCGGGCTACCAGTCCCTACAATTTTGCCAAGTTTCGTGAAAATCCATTCAGCCGTTCAAGCTAAAAGTGAGGCCAACCGCCCTATGGAAAATTTTCAGGGGCTGCTCCGAAACAAAATGTGCCATTTTCCTGAAAATTTCAGCCAATTCCGTCCTCAAACGCCAAAGTTATTCGACATAGAATTTTCAAAAATCCCATAGAGAAAAAATCCTAACTATATATACCTACTGGCGACCGCCAGTAGGTAATATATATATATGTATATATATATATATATATATATATATATATATATATATATATATATATATATATATATATATTGCCGCTCTGTTGCGTCAAAGAACCGGGGCACTCGTAGGCGGGTGCCTCTCGTGGTGACGCCCCACGTCTTCAAATTGCCGCTCCGATATCTTTAAATCCAAAAGAAATCCGGCACTCACTGAAGAAGTATTTAGGTTCGTTTAATGACAACAAACACTAAGCAGACAAACGCGTGCCGAAAGCAGCCATCCTCCTTCATTGGTGAGGAGTATCCCGTATGGGGAACTCCTTAGAATTAAAAGGAATTGTTCAAGGAATACTGATTTTATAAAAGCAGCTCGAGAGAGCATTAGCAGATTCCAGACTAGAGGATATAACAAAAACCTCTTAGAAAAGACCTTTAAAAGGGTAGAGAGAATTCCTCGAGAAGAGTTACTTAAAGAAAGAGAAAGAAATCAAGAGAAACATGGAGGCAAATTCAGACTGATTACCATCTTCTCAGAAGATTCAAACCATCTGAGAAACATACTGAAGAGAAGCTGGCATATCCTTAAAACTGATCAAATCATAGGAAGGATATTCCAATCTCACCCTTAATCACCTTCAGGAAAGGGAGATCAATAAAGGATAAAATTGTACACAGCCATTTGGCTGACAAAATAGACACTACTGGGAGAATAAGAGAGATGCCGGGCTTTTTCCCTTGCGGAAAATGCAAGGCATGTGAGAACAGCAAGAGAGTAACCACCTATGAGATACCAGGGATGAGTGATAAGAAAAGAATATCAAAATTTCTCACATGTCAAACTACCCATGCAGTATATTGCCTGATATGTCCATGCGGACTGAAGTATATAGGCAGCACTGTCAAGAACGTCAAGTTACGAATACTTGAGCACCAACGAGCCATTGTCAATAAAGACTTCAATTACCCTGTAGCGAAACACTTTGCCATCAGACACAAGAGTAAAAGAGAATTGCTACAATATTTTGCACTAGACTGTATACCTGTGGACCCAAGGGGTGGGGATAGGTTACGGAGACTAAGAAGGTTGGAGTCCCGTTACATAATAGACCTACAAACCAAGGTCCCGACAGGTCTTAACAGGAATGAAGAATTATCATCTCACCTAGGAAAGTAAAATGAGGAGAATTTTGCCCTAATTTTAAATCTTAAATTACACCCTGTGAGAAATGCCGATCCACGGCTTAATAACACACATACAAAGACGACTAAAAAGTGCCTGTAAATGAAGGTAAAGGCATAGTAATCAAATGATTATTTAGGTCTCCTAATTAAATTATATAAAGGAGAAAAGTAAATGTTAAATTCTGCATGTATGAATTTAAATGTGTGTCGTCTTTTTAATGATATTAGAATGTAATAGACAACGATATAACTTTGCTCACAGGGTTTTACGTAAGTCTCCTTTCTATGTACATGCCTACAATGACGAAATGTTTTCTTAAACCTGCCTCCTTCCGTGTCAATGGTAGACACTGACGAAGGAAAACCGAAACGCGTTTGTCTGCTTAGTGTTTGTTGTCATTAAACGAACCTAAATACTTCTTCTGTGAGTGCCGGATTTCTTTTGGATTTAAAGATATCGGAGCGGCAATATATATATATATATATATATATATATATATATATATATCACACAATCATCGCGCCTGTTGCACGCTCATGAAAAGAACGGAGATTCGCCAGGAGAGGCTTTCCCCGCAAGAGCAACCTTTGTGTGATGGATATATATATATATATATATATATGGGACAATGTTGCTGAAACGCGTCTTTCTCTGCCTAATTAAATACCTTTTGACTCCACCAGTGGGCTTGTAGTGATTCTTCCTCTAACACTCCGTAAATTTTGATAGTGCAAACCCACTGGGGTATCATGTATGCAGAAGGGAGACAACCTTTACAATGCAACTTTTACTACGCAGTGCCATTACGACGCAACTTTTACAACGCAAACCATTACAACGCATTGCCCTGGGGGGCGCTCTAGGATAGGGAATAGGTTTAATTTACTATCCAACACCTTCCCTACTATCCACGGGGACTGGAGTTGGAATAGTAAATTAAACTATTCACTATCCAGCGCCCCAAAGCACTATGCGTTGTAATGGTATGCGTTGTAAAAGTTGCGTCGTAATGGCATGCGTTGTGAAAGCATGCGTTGTGATGTCATACATCCATGCAGAACCACCATGACCATAATGCATGTATACACAATGAGGCCCACTGTGGGTGTAACTATTAAAATTAGGTGACTGCAATTATGGCGCTGTTCTCATCGAAGGCCTGTGAACGCGTCAGGCTGCTTGTAAAAGGATCCAATACGTACTGCTGACTTCGCTACAAGTATCATTAAAGAGGCTAAACTCACCTGGGAGTGCGTCTTCTCTCGAGGGTCAACCTATTTGTGAATAATTATAACAGCCGGTTCAGACTTGGAGACGCACCGCCACTTCCAAATGGCGGATCTGTGGTGACATTGAGTTGGAACCGAAGGCAGAACGGTGAGTCCATGATGGAATATGGATTATGAGTAGCGGACTCAGAAATGCGGCATTGGTATCAACCCACTGGGGTAAGAAGTGTTATAAATTGGGAAGCTGCAGCAAACCCACTGGGGTATCATGAATGCAGAGCCACTATGCCCATAAGGCATTTATTCACAATGAGGCCCACTGTGGGAGGTACTATTAAAATTATGCGACTGCAATTATGCCGCTGTTCTCACAGAAGGCATGTGAACAAGGGCGCTAGCCCGAAACACGTCAGGCTGTTTGTAAGTGCGCCTTCTCTTGAGGGGCAACCTATTTGTGAATCAGCCCTCTCGCACCCCCTCCAAACCCCTCTTGAACACCCTGCATTGGCTTCCCATTAAGCAAAGGGTGAAGTACAAGACTTGTTGCATTATATACAAGTGTCTCCAGAAGAAAGGCCCTGTGTATTTGTCTAACAGATTTTTCCCCTATAAACCTTTGAGATCCTTGAGATCTAGTGAACAAGCCCTGCTGCAGGTTCCGAGAGCAAAAAAGGCTAGAAAGGGTGGTAGAGCCCTCTCAATTGCTGGCCCGACGCTGTGGAACAGCCTCCCACTTTCCTTGAGACTTTGCAAGGAGTATCTCCCGTTCAGAAAACAGTTAAAAACCTTTTTATTCCAAAACTAGTGTAAATTTTTATATACCTACTGCTATGTGTTGGAAGGTTGCCAAAGGCGCGGAGATACTCCTTTGGGAGGTGATCCTAGCGCGTTATAAACCCGCAAATAAATAAAAAATAAATAAATATATACACATATATATATCATATGTATATATGTATGTATATATTTTGTAGTTTAATATTACATTTTTATTTTCATTATTTTTTGGATTAACACTCCTAAACCCCTCCGTTTTTAATTTACTCCTAACCTTCCTTTACTACTGTCCACCCTTAGATCCTACAATTACCCTTACGACCTATAAACCCTAAACCTACCCTTACCGCCCTTTACCACTACCCACTACCTCTATATGGGTTTCACTTTCCTTACTATTCTTACCATGTGTGGGAAAGGTATGTGTTTTAAAGACATCTGCGTGATAAAGGCTGCATGGAAAAGGCATGTGTTGTATTGTCATACAACTGCTGATCGTGTTCTTTGTGCATGGCCCCTTAGAGGATGAGTGTGCAGAAATCTGCACTGCAGGCATAAGGTCACTGGGCGGTCGCAGTAAGTATTTCATTTCCATTGTCAGGGTTGTAAGTGACCTGTAAAATCGGATTGTTCCTTAAAACACAAGTGACTTTTTCTCCTTAAATATGGCCACATTTTGGACGAATGAAACCGCAAGCTCCAGCAACAGAGTCATAGCTGTGTTCCCGATTAGCAAAATTCTTTTCGATATCAATTTCATCTGCAATATTTATCTAGGTTTTGTTAAGCTCCCAGTCTGTACCTAACTTTATTTCCAGTGGCAATGGTAGAGTGAGTTTCATATTTTCTAATATATCTTGGCCAAAGTAGAAACCTGATGACCCTTCCTGCAAGTCCAGTGAGAAGGCCGGATGCACTGGAGGAGTCCTCACGTACTTGTCTTCATATTTACCCCCACACTCATGACCAAAGTGCAGCATGCAGTGATGAATCTCCCTCTGACTCCATACATTGTCTTGCCAGGCCTCTTCCCTCAAGTGTTTTCCTCTTGAAACTGTTGGAAGGGAAATTAGTAAACATTGTTTTTCTGTCGCCATATGTTGAGGAAGAGGAAGCAGCTGTGGCCAGCAGCATGAGGCAGAAGGGAAGGCCCCATTGTTATTTTCATGCAGCAGAACTTCGCAGAATGGGTTTGTCTACAGAAGGCAGTCAATAGCTTGAGTATTCCTAATGGCTCCTATTAGCAGGGACGACCGCGACCAGCAGCGTTGCCTCTATGGATTTAGTTAATAGTGATTCAACTGCCATTGTCAAAACTCACTGTGATCAATTACAATTCCTCCCTTTCACCTCATCCACTCCCCCATTGTGCTTCTTTGTGCTTGAGGCTTTTTGTCTTTGGGGGCATCCCCCCCAACTAGCACAATCGGTCTGTAAAAGGAAGGAACGGACTCTGGCGCGGCATTGTTCCCTACTTTTTTGCGCTTCAACGTGACATAAATCTGGAGGGCGCCGGGGTGGGCCCAGACCTGACACAGAGCAGGGCGGTGAGAGAGCCTGGAGCCCAGCCAATCTGTGCCAGATTCAGAAAACCCAACCAGGCATGTCCTGCACTGAGAATGGTGAAGCATAAGGGGGGTGAGAGGATGTCAAAGGTGGGTGAGACTCGGGCCACTCTTTAGGAACTTTCCTTTCTATCTCAACAGTGCAAACTCTGGGAATGCAAGGCTTTACATGTCTTGGGGCCTGGAATAGTGGAATAAAGCAAAGACCACATGCATTCACTGGGACGATGCCTTTAATGGAGTGAATACACTCAATGAGCTTGAGAGAAAACAAACACGCTCGAGGCCTGTGTGTTATCCGACTTCATTGTGTCTGGAGGCTGCTGTGTGTATCTGAAAAAAGGAATGAATGTGAGCTGCCTGCAGCCACCACCCTTAATATTCCAATGTGTGCAAGTTTTTGTTCCTGTACCCCAGGGGTAGGACAACGATAACTGAGAAAGATATCCAAAGAGATATATAAGCCTTTTTGTACATTGGTTTTCCAGGGTGAAAAATAAGCATTTTGTACATTTTAAATGACGTAAAAACGGAGCCTTGCATTGCATAAGTGTATGCACAAACTTTATTTTTGCAATACTTTATTTGACATCGGGTGGGCAGACTTCGGTTGTTCCATATGTATGGACGTTGCTTGATGTACACAGTCTGTGAGTGCAAACCTCGTGGTCACAAGTTCAACTGTCATCGGGGTCGGCCGGGTCGTTCCGCTTTCCAAAACAATTAAAATGAAGCCCAATTAAGCCGGGTGATAACAAAGGAACTAATTATTTTGTAAATCCTTGTGATCCTAAAGTGGATTGGACGAGCTATAAAGCTTGCGTTAGTGACACGTAAAATGCTCCATAAACATGGCGTGACTGGATTTCCCCTTTTTTTCGACGGCGACCTGTGTTTTTAAGGATCTAATCTCACAGATCAATATTGTCAGAATATTAAAATGAAAATAATTAGCTCAGACGTGTCACTCATTAGTTGCAGAAAAACTTAAATATAACGTTCTTGATTTGGAACACGTTACCAAAGTTAACATATCTGAAAGGGTACTTTCAAAAGTGATGATAACACTTATAAAAATCCTAAGAGAAAAATATTATGTCATCATGTGCATCTTCAGATTGTGCACATGGTCTGATGTCACGAATACAAGTATTTTTTACACTCTGTTTTCTGACTCCCCTTCGAGATGTAGCTTCCTATCCTGCCCCCAATGTAAGCAAACAACGATGATGCTCGACTAAATGGCAGTTTCCAGCATAGTGCATTCAGCCACCATACGAGAGTCCTCCCCTCGAGGCTGCTATCGCCACACATGCCAACTTAGGGGCTGATTACGACTTTGGCGCAGTTGCACTGGCTCTCCGCAGACTCAGCTGCGCCAAAGCTGCGAAAGGACCGCCCACCTTATTATTAGTTGAACTCATGTAAGGCGGACGGTCCTTTGCCTTTCCCATTGTGGTGCTTGGAAAACCGTCACCACATGGGATCGACCGAAAAGTTCCAGCAGGGCATGGACGGTGAAATCCATGACGTGCTGAAACTTTGGGGGAATACGGACACGGGGGCACATGTTGTGCCCCTCTGAATGTATCCCCATGGCGGGGGCATGGTGGCACTGTAGGCCCCCCTTTGTTCCTCCACCGCCAGCCTTTTTATGCCGGTTTCTCACCATTAAATGGCTGGCGGTGGCGGAACTCGCAATATGCTGAGCAGGACTGCTCCAGTCCTGCTCAGCATGTGACATTGTGGCTCAGCTCTGCCACCGCCAGGGAACAACTGTTTCCTGGCGCAGCCAGTGGTCCTCCGCCGCAATAATATTTGAAGATAGAATGCGGCAGACGGAGGACCGCCAGACTCATAATCAGTCCCTTAGACAAGTCCTTTTTACATGCATCATAATGACCGGAACTCCAAACCTTCTGTCATCTTTCCTAGAGTCTATGGATATTTAGATGTATAAGGCTTGATATTTCTATTGGAACCACGCTTTGTCCCCTTCTAACAGGCTTGTAACTCCATCTATTCATTAGGTTTCGCATGGCGCCCGCTGCGCAGCAGCGTTTGCACAGGCGAAATCTTATGTTTTTACCAGTATGGGGCTTTGTCCCGTGTTCTCTTCCATTGGCTAGCTCCATAAATGGAGGCTAGCCATTGGAAGAGAGATCTGTCCGTCATTGCCGGAGCATATTCGTGGACGTTCCGGCGATTTTTACTCATCCCGCCCCTTTGCGATCATCATGCGGCGGTGGGCGGATGTTTTTATTTTTTTTCGTGATGTTTTGGCCATTTTGGACGTGTGTTTTGCAGGGGTGGGTTGCGCGATTTCAGTCCTCTCCTTATCAGGTAAGCAGCATTTTGTTTATTTACGTCTTTGCGTGTCTCGTTGCCGTCGTCCTCTGTTCCCGGATTGCCCGCCTCCTGTCGATCGCTCCCAGTGCCATCCAGCCACATTGCCTAATGCCCACCCGTCCAGTATCATCGCTTGTTTAATGTTCCTTTGGGTAATGTCCGCGCTATATAAAAATGCCCAAAATAATAATAAATAAATACTGCTGTACTGGTCCTTTTGGATCTCCGACCCTGCTGCCCCTCCCCTAGTACCTGCGGAGGTCGTTCCTGTCCGTTGCAAAGCCATAAGCTGTCTTTGAGCTGGAGGGGCGCAGTGTGCTCTGGGCCAGTGGTTTTGTGTTACCTGTTTTCGTTCCTTTTGGTAGATATGTGTGTGTATTTGGTGCGTGTGTTTAGTTTGTATTTGGTGTTTTGCCCTACGTGTCTTGTATGCTAAACTGCATTGGTGCGCCTTTGAAAGTTTGTGCTTGCTACTGTCCTGCACCCCCCCGTTCGTGCTTGCTGTCCTGCCTTCCACCCCCGCCCCCCCTCCCGCTGTCCATGTCTCCGATCCCACCCCCCCTCCATTGGTTTTTTAATGTTCCTTTGGGTAATGTCCGCGCTATATAAAAATGCCCTAAATAAAAATAAATAAATACTGCTGTGCTGGTCCTTTCGGATCTCCGACCCTGCTGCTCCTCCCCTAGTACCTGCGGAAGTCGTTCCTGTCCGTTGCAAAGCCATAAGCTGTCTTTGAGCTGGAGGGGCGCAGTGTGCTCTGGGCCAGTGGTTTTGTGTTACCTGTTTTCGTTCCTTTTGGTAGATATGTGTGTGTATTTGGTGCGTGTGTTTAGTTTGTATTTGGTGTTTTGCCCTACGTGTCTTGTATGCTAAACTGCATTGGTGCGCCTTTGAAAGTTTGTGCTTGCTACTGTCCTGCACCCCCCCGTTCGTGCTTGCTGTCCTGCCTTCCACCCCCGCCCCCCCTCCCGCTGTCCATGTCTCCGATCCCACCCCCCCTCCATTGGTTTTTTAATGTTCCTTTGGGTAATGTCCGCGCTATATAAAAATGCCCTAAATAAAAATAAATAAATACTGCTGTGCTGGTCCTTTCGGATCTCCGACCCTGCTGCTCCTCCCCTAGTACCTGCGGAAGTCGTTCCTGTCCGTTGCAAAGCCATAAGCTGTCTTTGAGCTGGAGGGGCGCAGTGTGCTCTGGGCCAGTGGTTTTGTGTTACCTGTTTTCGTTCCTTTTGGTAGATATGTGTGTGTGTTTGGTGCGTGTGTTTAGTTTGTATTTGGTGTTTTGCCATACGTGTCTTGTATGCTAAACTGCATTGGTGCGCCTTTGAAAGTTTGTGCTTGCTGCTGTCCTGCACCCCCCGTTCGTGCTTGCTGTCCTGCCTTCCCCTGCCTCCCCCTCCCGCTGTCCGTGTCTCGGATCCCACCCCCCCTCCATTGCTTTTTTAATGTTCCTTTGGGTAATGTCCGCGCTATATAAAAATGCCCTAAATAAAAATAAATAAATACTGCTGTGCTGGTCCTTTCGGATCTCCGACCCTGCTGCCCCTCCCCTAGTACCTGCGGAAGTCGTTCCTGTCCGTTGCAAAGCCATAAGCTGTCTATGAGCTGGAGGGGCGCAGTGTGCACTGGGCCAGTGGCTTTGTGTTACCTGTTTTCGTTACTTTTGGTAGATATGTGTGTGTGTTTAGTGCGTGTGTTTAGTTTGTATTTGGTGTTTTGCCATACGTGTCTTGTATGCTAAACTGCATTGGTGCGCCTTTGGAAGTTTGTGCTTGCTGCTGTCCTACCCCCCGTTCGTGCTTGCGGTCCTGCCTTCCCCCGCCCCCCCTCCCGCTGTCCGTGTCTCCGATCCCACCCCCCCTCCACTGCTTTTTTAATGTTTCTTTGGGTAATGTCCGCGCTATTTAAAAATGCCCTAAATAAAAATAAATAAATACTGCTGTGCTGGTCCTTTCGGATCTCCGACCCTGCTGCCCCTCCCCTAGTACCTGCGGAAGTCGTTCCTGTCCGTTGCAAAGCCATAAGCTGTCTTTGAGCTGGAGGGGCGCAGTGTGCTCTTGGCCAGTGGTTTTGTGTTACCTGTTTTCGTTACTTTTGGTAGATATGTGTGTGTGTTTGGTGCGTGTGTTTAGTTTGTATTTAGTGTTTTGCCATACGTGTCTTGTATGCTAAACTGCATTGGTGCGCCTTTGAAAGTTTACAATTGTGTTCAATGTATGTTTGGGTATGTGCACATGTCGTTTTGATATGTACATGTCTATGTGACATAAGAGTGTTCCGTGTGTGTCGAATGTATGCATTATGTATGAGGGATTGGTTGTGCTTCTATCGCTGTGATTTGTGTTACATATGTTTGTAAGTTTTTGTTTGTGTTTTGTGGTTATGTGCCTACCCCAAATGCACAGGAGTTTGTATTGTTATAGGCGTGCATGGTTTGATTGCTGTATGTGTGTGCTTCCGTGAAGTATTCCTGTAATTGTGTTTTGGGCTCACACGTCCTTTTGAGTGTGTGTACTTTGAGTGTGCGTGTTTGCGTGAATGTTGGGTGTTCATGCTGGTGTTGTGCTGTTTGAGTGCCTTGCTTCTGTGGCCCTGTTTGTGTGTGCGTGTGTGTGTATGTGGCAGAGAAAGTGACGCGGAGCAGGGATGAGGTGTGCCTCGGCCCAGGGGCAGCAGAGCTGGCCTTGTTTCTGGCCCTGCAGTCCCCTCAACACCACCCCAGAGCTGACATTACCGCAGGCATTATCTGTGTAATTAGGTTTGCTCGGTCCATCTCAATGGGTTTAAGGAAACGCAATAACAAGGACACAATGGATTGCTTATGGAGTGGACCTGGGAACCTTAAGATTAGGGAGAGGGGTAATAGGCATCACGATTTGATTTCATTCCCTTGCAGGCAATGACACTTTGGGAGCTCGGGGTTGACTCCCATGTGGTAATTTGCTTCACACCTCTTATTTTCGCAAGGGAAACAGACCCTACAGCTCACACACAAGATTTGGTTTAGTTTATGTTTGCTTCAGTGAGTATGTTAATGGGAGGCCAAATATGCCAGACCACCTAGCTAGAGTGGTGTACGCATTATTCACACATTCAAACTCTAATACACTTGTGCATTCTTCCACAAATGCGCACAGACACACACTTACACGAGTGCACATGCAAGAACACACACGTACATTTTGGTTTATGATTGCATAGATGAGCAGGAGAATGAGTTGCTGACATTTGTTGCATATTGACACCAGCCCTTCAAGGCCTTTTGCACACTATCTCTCTCTTTCACACACTTACCCTCACACATGCACGCACCACTTTCAACACATTGCCACAGATACAAACATATGCATTCTGACATTCACTTGCTTTCACTCACACATGCAGTAAACATTGTATCTGGTCCATGATTGCCTCAGAGGGCATGATGAAAAAATCCTTGCAGACCACGAACTAAAGTGGCACATACATTTTCATGCCTTGTGGATCCATGCATATGCACACTCACTCACATGCGCACATTCATACACACTCGTGAACGTTCATTCACACAATGATCATGCACCCACACCTGTGCACATGTGCATACTCACGTGCACACGCGCACACACACCTACAAACACACACCATCACTCAGGGAGCTCCTAATTGAATGTGAGCATTGCATGTCAGCAATACACACGTGCACACACACACACACACACACACCTACAAAACACACACCTTCACTCAGGGAGCTCCTAATTGTCAGCAAGCTCTTTAATGACTGCAACTTAAGGCGGGGCTTTTGGTCCTTTGATAAGAAGGTTAGTTATTATTAATCATTTTTACTGTTTGCGAGAGATTAAGCTATTGGCATTGTAAATGGCAATGCCATTTATTTATCTGTTTTCAAAACCAACACATAAATAAAAAAATTGTCATTTACAATGCCAATAGCTCTAACCTTTACAAAGGCGAAACCGTTGCATTGTAAATGCTTATTTTTTCCTTGTCAAGAGGCCCTTTACCAGTGCAATCCAAATTCCCATGTTTTAAAAGCTCCACATCAGCTCTCTGTTTTGCTTGTAGGCATAAGCCCTCAGTGCAGGGCACCTACAACCTTGGACATGTTCAAACTTGATGTCACATGTCTCCATGTGTAGCTACCCTCTCCCTTCCAACTGCGCAGATGTACAGGGTTCACTTCCCTCAATTTCTATTTGTAAGTGTTTATGTGCATTATTAGAAATAAAATAATAGCTTAGATTAGGTAGCTTTGATTGACATGTCTAAGCAGTATTAGACCACATTAAAAAAATGTTAGCAGCATTTTAGAATGTAGTGCACGCTTATTTTTCTATGCAACAGCTAAGCACCCTCAGCTCTACACTTCAATGCCCCAAGTTTTCCTGCCAAAAAGCTTGAATTTCTGGAGGCTCAAGATCCTCTTGAAGCTCCAGCACCCTACTGCTAAAACCACAGCGATTCTTCAGGACGAAAACCTACAATAGAGCTTTCTCTGGCATTGCCCCTCGAATTTGGAACTCTCTCCTCCATGAAATAAGAATGACCATTCAACTACATCTTTCCAGAAAGTAGTCAAACTTTTATTTAAGAACACATTTCTAGAACAGACCTTCAGAATTTCGCTTAATGAGCAAACTGTTCTCTTAACCTGTAAGTATTTAAACTATGGGGCCCATTAGGATGGCGAGCGGATCGCCCCCGCAAGGCCGGCCGGAATAACCCCCGCCATATTAGTATGGCTGGGGGGGGGGGGTAGGTGGCAGACGGAAAGACTGCCCGTCGCCTTGCAACCGGGGCGGAAAAGGGTTTAAATGGTGGCGGTATCTATCAGACACTGCCAGCCATATTACCATGGGCATTTTCCAATGCCTTTCCGAAGGCATGTGGAGTCTACTTTGGGGGCCCGTTGCGGGTCCCCAAGGACTCTGGGGGCGGGGGGGGTGCACATGGGGGGTACCTATGGTAGCCCCCTGCATTTCAAAGGACAACGTGGCAGGCACCGCGCATTCAACACCACCCGCCGCATTGTTAAAAATACAGGATGGGCCCGCCACTGTGGCGGGCGCATCCTAATTCCCCCCACGGGACCCCCGCCCTTATGGCAGGGGGTCCCGTTATCCGATAGGATGGCGGGCGGACAAAGTCCGCCCGTCATCCTCATGACCCCCTATGTTTGTTGATTGATATGCTTTTGCCTTCATTCACTTGTAAAGTGCTCAAATACAAAGGCCACGTCCATGCTATACAAAACTTTTCAAATAAAAATTAAATAAATGTGTTTTTCTCTTTCAGAAAATCATTTTAGTTCAGATGCAGTTATGGTATCTGTCATTTGAACTTGTTAAAAAACATTTTTTTAGCTTCCCTCCACTAGGCTGAAAAGTATTAATTTACAAGATGATGTCCATTGTTAGGAATGTGCACAAGAGGCTGATTGGGCAATGTTTCATTTCTTGTTATATTTGCTCCGCAGTTAGATTATGTATTCATTTAAACCAGATATATTCTATGTACGGCCTAGGGTCTGCATGGTCCTCCTAACATTTACATGTGGCCCTTGGTGTTAGGCTGCTGTTTACTTTACAAAGTTCTAATGCTCATTACGATATTAAATAAATGGCAAGCAATTATATATAGTCGAACTGTAATAAAGAAAGAAGCACAAAAGCAGTCCTGCACCACTTAACTTTAAGAACACTTTTTTAAGACATCTTGCAACAAATGTTTAATAATGTGATATAGCCCCTTCAAAATTCAAAAAAGTGTACTTAATACCCTGCAGAAGCATTTCACTATAGTACATCAGATTATAAAAGTGCACTGCAAATTATTTTTTAAAGTGACAGTTTTCGAACTTGAATTAGGAAACATTCATGCCCCGCCCCCCACCGTGACAACAATGCCAATAGGCAAAGTGAAATAAAACAATTACCTAGGATCACACAGTTTGGTCAAGTGCAGAAGCTGGCAATGATCCCAGGTGCAATTCAACCTCTAGATATACATGTATCGCTTCTGCTACTCCTACCTTACACCTCCCACACCGCGGACAGCCACCATGCTGGCATCAATGTGGCCCTTGGTCACCCCACAGATAAACGTTTTGGCCCCTGGGAACATTTTAGCGAGTTCAAGTTCAAGTTCAGGAATTTGTATAGCTCACTACTCACCCAGAGGGTCTCAAGGCGCTTGGGGGAGGGGGTGCATTATTTATCGAATAGCCAGGTTTTAAGTTCCTTCCTGAAGGAAATGTGGTTCTGGGTAAGGCGGAGGACCCATGATTTAATTTCACAACTGTTTGAAAGTAGGTGGTTTTTATATTGTTTGCGAACTAATAATTTGATTGGTTGCTATACAAAAGTAACCTATTGCTATGACCCATTTATGTAATGCCATGCTATGAATTTGTGTGCTTCTATTTTCTGAAAACATTATAAAAAAAGACATGCCTTTTTGGGGGTGAGCAACGTCTTATGCAGGATTTCTTAGAGAGCAGAATCTATGCTTGTTTAGGGAGACACTTTAGCTGAGAGTGGGTCACCTATTTGATTCTAAAAGAATGTGCTGCTCTGATTCAAGTCATGTTTTCACACAGATTTTTCTCCTACATTTAGCAGTAGAAGTTTTGATCAGGGGTGAGCCAAACACAGAGACACCAGGAGTGAGTGTGTACATATGGATGTGTCTGAAGCCAAGTTTGAGGAATATGGAGAGCCCAAGAGCCCTTTACATAATGATTAGGGAACATCCCTTTCTCAATGGACTTCACAAGAATGGTTGAGAGGATGAGTGTGTGTGTGTGTGTGTTTGTGTGTGTGTGTGTGTGTGTGTGTCTGTGTATGAGGGTGATAAAGAGATCCAGATTTGTTCCACAGCCCTGAGGTGGACTAATGCATTTCAACAGTTTCCCTATCAAGTCCCTGTAATAAATGATGAGTACACTAGAAAACAAGTCTAATAGCTTCTTCATTCTCTATTGGAAAGTTGAAGCATTCAGTTCAATATTTTTCCTTCTGATTGCAGAAGAATGAGGGTACACACATATTCATCACAAATATCATACTCTAAGTTCCACAACTAGAACTCTTGTTCTGAGTTCTCAACTATTAACGGCATGAGTTACGCTCACCTTGTATTGGCCATGTGGGATGACAGCTATGCCCAAGCACTTGGTCAACATTTGCACTTAGAGAAGCAGTGGAATGGATGCAAAATATGACATCTGGAAAGAAAATGGTGAAGCGGATCAAGAGTCCTCAGGCCAAGGAGAATGCTGAAAATCGTAAATATCACCTTATGGTTTGTCTACACAGACATTAAAAGCACAAAGAGGAATACCAGAAATTGTCCCAATGCAAGTCACTTTATGCACAGAAGTGCTGGGATAATGGAGGGTACTGTTTGACAGGACAGTCAATTAATACTAAACAATTCTTAAAAAGACAGGGGATATAGAAATCATGATTTTACACAAAAATACGTAAACTTACAGATCCTCCCCTAGTTCCAAGTTAAAGTCCTTCCGTTGTAATGCCACGGATCATCTGGCCAATGATAGGTCCTGCCCGGCCTTATCTTCTAAATGTAATAATTGTGGAAAGGTTGGACACTATTCGAAGGCTTGCAGGTCTCAAACTAATAAAAAAAAAAAAAAAACAAGTGAAGGAAGTGATAATTGATGAGGACTCAAGTTCTGATTCTGATGAGTTACATTGTGGTGAGATTTCCTTGTTTGAGGAAGACTCTAATCCTGATTCAAATGACGTGATCTGTCATGAAATTTCCTTGTCTAAAAAAAAAGGTGTAAAGATGCTGTTGACATTGTACGCATTGATAATTGTGAAATCAAAATGTTGTTTGACTCTGGGGCAAAAATTACTTTGATACCAGAAGTTTTCTTTGAAGAAAAACTTCTTGGAAAGGTAAAGGTTTTTAAACCTGACATAAGACCACTAGCCTATGGGAGAAAGCCTATTAAACTTGTGGGTTATTTTAATGGTCAAATTGATTATAAGGGACGACTCACTGCAGGGAAAATTTACATCTCCTGCAAAGGAGACAGCATTCTCAGTTGGTTCCATCAGGCAGACTTACACGTTGCTTTAATTCCTGGTGAAAACCCCTGTATTGTTCTGAGGGACACAACATCTCACTCCGGAGATGATGATGGTGTCTCAAGTGATGTGTCCCTATGCTCAACTAGCTGTAATATTGTAAACATGAACTCAAAGGATGTGTCCCGATGCTCAACTAACTGTAATGTTGTGAACGTGAGAAAAGTCATTGATCTAAATACGAATGAGATATCTTATCCTGACTGGCGAGGTCAATTTAAAAAGGTCTTTAGTGACAAATTGGGTTGTCTATCTGATTATGTTCATAATATTACCCTGAAAACTAATGCAATTCCTGTGGCATGTAAAGTGCGTAATGTTCCTCTAGCTATGCAGGAACCTATGCGGCAGGAATTGGAGAAACTCTTGGGTGATGGGATCATTGTGAAATCTGAAGCAAGTGAGTGGGTTTCGCCTGTTGTTTTAGCACGCAAACCCTCAGGCGAAATTCGTTTTTGTGTTGACCTTAGGGGTCTTAATAGGGAGGTTGTAGCAGATAGGTACCCTCTTCCCAATATCAATACCATGTTGACTCAACTTGGGGATGCCTGCATGTTTTCCACACTGGACCTTAGGGCTGCATACCATCAAGTCAAGATTGATGACATATCCATGGGTCTCACAACTTTTATCACGCCCTTTGGCACTTATAAGTTTACTCGTCTACCTTTTGGATTAGTCTCTGCAGCCTCTGTTTTCCAGAGAGTAATGGAAGATGTTTTGAGGGGTATTACTGGAGTTAAAATTTATCAGGATGATGTGCTTGTTTTTGGTTTGTCACAAAGTGAACATGATCTTAGAGTTAGATCTGTTCTGGAACGTTTTGAGGACAGAGGATTGACTTTGAGGGAAAATAAGTGCAGATTTAACTTGACTGAGATTGATTATTTAGGTCACTGTTTGACTCCTGATGGTGTAAAACCTAAGGATAAATTAGTAAAGACCATACACAGTTTGCCTACACCAAAGTCTAGGGAGGAATTGATTACCTTTATAGGTATGGCAGAATATTATAACAAGTTTGTGCCTCATTTTGCAAACAAGACATCTAACATGAGAGAACTGTTGAAAAAAGGAGTCAAATTTTCCTGGTCTCAGGGGTGTCAGAAGGAGTATGAACTTATCAAACAGGATTTAAGTCTAGCTCCTTCTTTACAGAGTTTTGATGTAAATAATGATTCAATTTTAGTCACTGATGCTAGTTCTCGGGGCTTAGGAGCTGTGCTCAAGCAAATGAGAGATGGAAAAGAGGTCACTATTTTGTTTCTGTCCAGATCTTTAGTGGGCCCTGAGTTATCATATTCTGTAATCGAAAAGGAGGCTCTTTGCATTTATTGGGCAATTAGGAAATTGAAGAAGTTCCTCTGGGGTAATTTGTTTGTGGTTCATACCGATCACAAACCGTTGAAGGAAATCTTTTGTAAGAAAGGTCTAGATGCCATATCTTCTCGTATTTGTAAATGGGTTATTGCACTCCAAGATTTTGAATTTGATGTGAAGTATTTACCAGGAGTGAATAACAAAGTTGCTGATTGTTTATCTAGGTTAGTTGTGGAACAGAATGACAACATTTCTTTATCTTCAGAAGATTCATGGGAAGTAGATGAATTCAAGGTATGTGAGATTGTGGAAGGAATTGTTCAGGAGTGTGATTGGAGAGATGCCATGAGTACAGATTCTGATTTACAGGAAATTTGTGATTTATTGTGTAATGGATGGCCTTGTCTTAAAAGTTTGAGTGTTGCTGCCAAAAGATACTGGAATGTTAGGGATGAGTTATCCTTAAAGGATGGTTTGTTGTGGAGAGGCACTAGACTTATCCCACCTTCTCTAATGAGGGAGAAGATTCTTCATTTAGCTCACCAAGGTCACCAAGGCATTTTCAAAACTAAGGAGAGAATACGGTTGCATTTTTGGTGGCCAGGTATAGATATTTTTGTAGAACGAATGATTCATGATTGTGTTGAATGTAACTCTTCTGATAAAGTATGCAAGACAAGGACGCAACCAATGGTCATTAGAGAGCTACCTGTACGGTGTTGGCAGGATGTAGCCTTAGACATTCTTGGTCCGATTTCTTCTGGGATTGGTCAAAGATATGTGTTAGTCCTGATTGACATGTTCTCGCGTTGGCCGGAGATAAAAATCACCCAAAACATTGAGACCAAAGATGTGGTCAAATTTTTACGTGATATTTTTGCTAGGGAAGGTTTCCCAGAAACAATTCTTACAGATAATGGTGTACAGCTGGTATCAAAAGAGATGGAGGATTTCTTAGTGAATAAAGGTATTAAACACAAGCGTTGTTCTCTCTATCATCCGGAAAGCAACGGAATGGTGGAGAGGTTAAACCGTGTGCTTAAGGAGTCTATCCAGATTTCTAAAGATCAAGGCTCAGATTGGAAAAATAACTTGATGGAAAGAGTAATGGTTTATAGAGTTACACCACATTCTACTACGGGGGAGATTCCTTTTGAACTTTTCCGAGGTCGCACTCCAAACACTTCGATATTCCAGACTTGGATGAGAAAATTAGGGGTGGAAACTGTGAATCATAACAGGGGCCTAAGTTCATTGAGGCAAGAGGTGAAATCTAAGCTGAGGAAGAAGAACTTTGATTGCAGACATGCAGTTGCTCATTCCAATGTGTGTGTTGGGGATTGGGTGAGGATACGTCTTCCACTTAGATCTTCAGGACCTAAACACTCTCCTCCTTTTTGTGTCACAAAACTCTTTCGCAATGCTGTTAAACTAAATGATGGCAGGATTTGGAATCTGAACCGCATTGCTTCCTTTTCAGGTTCTCTTTCAAAAGACAGAGCGTCGAACAGTAGTAATGGTTGTGCTGAAAACACTTCAATGAATAGCCATTTGGTTAATAAAAAGGAAAATGTCGTGTCTGATGTGCCTGTCAGGAAAAGTACACGTAGAGTTTGTACTCCTGCAGCTCTTAGTGATTATGTTTTAAAGTAACACGGTTTTAAAGTAACACAGTTTTATGTTACAGGGGAAGATGTGTAGTATCCTTCTTTAATATGTTTAAAGTGATTACAGAATGTTACTCTTAGAATGTATGATGTAGTTATGGCAAGATTCCATTTGAGGCGAGGACAGAGTCAGTTGCTGCCAGCCTGTGCCTCCTGTGGATGAGATCCTTTCTTCATGTGATAAGAATGAAACAAACCTTTTAATCATCCTTCAATTGAGATATACTTCTTCACAAAACCCCTTTAACTACTGCAGCGTCCCAATGCCCCTGGTTTCAGGAAACACCTTGTGCCCACTCATGGTCCACTTAGAGGTCTGTTGCACTTCCTTTAGGGCCTGTAGCTATAACAATACAGTCTAATCCAATGTCAATCATGAGCACATATTTAAATGTGTGCCCGATATGATTTCGAAGCCCAGAATAATGACTTTCCCACTGCCACCCAATCTATCTGATAGGTAATGTTCTTAGATGCCATTTAACTGTGTTTAGGGCAGAGGTAACCTTAGTCACTCAGGAGCTCACTATCACGACTTGTTTTAAGGAAGCCATAGGAAGTGAAGGTGTGTTGGGCTTCTGATGTTTTTAAAAATGTCCTTTCCTAGAGGGAGATCTGTAAGTGTTATTTTGGAAATATCATATTATGAATAAATGCAGAATATGGATGCACAAAAATACAAAATAAAGAGGGGGGAATCCAGAAATTCGCATTAAAAGTATGTAGCTTTCATAATTTGAATGATGTGATTAGAAACAAAATGTATCTGAAATATGCATATCAGATCCAATTTAATCATATAACTTATTAATGTAAGATTTACACAAAATGCTGTAATTTATAAGATTATAAACATCCAAATGCAGACATTTCTGTAGAATCGGTAATGTAGCCGTGGCTGCTTTAAATCTTCTTAATGAGCAGGAAGACCTTCTATTTGTATCTAATCAGATAGTATAGTGTTTAGGGACTAACCTTTGTTTTGAAGGTCATTCCCCACTGGTCAATCAACGGGAGCTTAGTCACAGAGAGCTGGATGCTGGAAAAGAAGAGTGACGTTTCTTGAAATGTGGCGTGGCTGCAGGGCATGGGATGCTGCTTGTGGTGATCTAGATTCGGGCACAGCATGGCACTTTAAATGACAATTTGGTAAAGTCCGAGCAGATCAACATCAACAACTGCCAGATCAGCAAAAAGAAGCGTTGACCTTCACTTCACAACTCCCTACCTGTAAATGATTTCAACTGGGGAACAATGTTAAATATAAATAATAGATCTACATATACACACACACGCACAACCACACACACACAAACAAACACTTATCATCTTAAACTCTTGTAACGCATCCATTTTCTGTTCTTTGGTTTCAATTAATAATTGCATTTGCATTAAAAAGAATATACAAAATCAGCACAAACTAACTTCATGGCACAAAATTTCAGCATAGATTAAGAAGGTAAAAAAACTGCAACCAAAAATATATCTATAAAGAAATAAAATTCATTCAATAAATCGAGCAGAAATATGAAATGAGGATAACAACAGGGAATGTTTAGTTAAAAAAAATAGCAAAGGAAACTAAATTATGATGTGGCCCATAAATAAAGAATTTCACTTTAGAGCAAGCAAATTAAGATTGTGCCTAAAAATTTTCCGTAAACAAACCCACGCCATGACTTCTGGTAGGGAAAGTGTCATAGAAGCGAAAATTGAAGTGAAGACACCTTTACAAAGAAGATTTGATGTGTGCTCCCTGTTATGTGCCAGGGAGTGTCCAAATATTGCAAATCTTTGTTGCAGCTTCAGGGCGATATCAGAGGGTTCACTGAGACCCATAGCCCTATGGGAGCCTGGGGGTGAGGCACTGACTGTGTGACACCTCAAGGTGGTTCACTCTCAGTCCTCCTCCTGACAGTTTATTTGCCTCTGTGCCTACATCTATAATGCCACAAGTGTAAAGGCAAAGGATTACCTTATTTGCCTGATGCCACACCCCAAGGCAAAGGAGGAGATGTCCCTTTGCTACCATGCCAAACGTGACCAAGGCTTCAAAAGGGATAGCACAAGCATCCATGGGCCAATTTATGCTACCTAATGCTCCAGCAATGCAAAAAGAGGAGCACCATTTATAATATGACCCTAGCAGCTTTTCATGGGCTGGAACATGATCCAGTTTTCATCTGCGGAGCAGCAGAACAGATGCTTGTGTTTGATTGTTCCAAAAGTGTGTTGTCTACAGAGCATATATTACCTCCGCGTATTTATGGGTTATTGTGTGAACTGCAGGAGAACAGGTCAGAAACACGGAGAAACAATTTGTTCCTGGCCTTGTCTGAGCTTTGTCTGCAGCTCTTGCTCTAATACATAAATGTTTTATGTATTTACTGTCTGGGCTGTTGACAGCGCATTTTTCAGAAAAAACAAAGGCATACGGCCCATTCTGTGTCTGAGCAGTACAAAACGTGAGGATATGATATGGGCTTTGCAATAAACAGTTTTCCTTCTTGCATTCAAGTTAACCTCACCCCCTCTGAAGTTTGTCGACTCTGCTATGATCTTCTTAACCGCATGCGTGCGGGCGGAATTCCGCTCGTACGCTGACTTTTTTAAAAGCGCACTTTACGTGACGAGCTGGGCTCGTCACGAGCGTGCGAGGAGGCTACCTCATGACGAGCCCAGCTCGTCATCAGCGTCGAAGGGGTTAAAATATTTCCACAGGCAGAGTGAGGTACAGCGGCCTTGAGGCCGCAATATGCTTGGCAGGGCCATTGCAGCCCGCCGAGCATATCTTGAGTTTCCTCACAACCACACTTTTCATGGTAATGCAACTGCCATGAAAAGTGTGGCAAAGAAAAAACAAAGGGGGTCCCACAGGGCCCACTGGTGCCTTTGCCCTATGGGGTGCATAAAGGGGGTTATATGGTGTGCCCCCTTTCTGCATACACCCCCATGTTCCTGTACAAAATGAAATCCCCAACATTGTGCATTTCTGTCCGTGCAGGAACATGCCTTGATGTTCCCATTGCAGTGCCTATTTTAAAGACCACGCGGGAATGCCAAAGAACTGCCTGCCAGCGACTTAAAAAGTCATAATCTGTCATGGCTGTCTGTTTTGGCTTTCGTGGTGTGGGTGCGGAGCAGCAACGTGGTGACCCTGCTCCCACACCACCAATGTCATAATAAGGCCCTAATTATCACGATCCTGGATTCTAATCGGTCAGACTTTCCATTCAGTGAGATACTTGCGTTGTTCAGCACCCTCACGCTATCAGATTTTTCAGTTTAACCGATGAGTCCACTGGTTGATACAAAGTATTTTTATGATTTTAACTACAGAATCTGGCGTTTCTCATACTTTATAGAAATGCCCACCATAAAAGGCTTACCCAAAATGTGCAGGCTCAGTTTGAACAATGAGCAGCGGATGTGGAGGATAGTGGAGAAGTGTGGCTCAATGGTTAGAGTGGCAGACCCTGATGCAGAGGTCAGGCCCGGGACCAGGGTTCAATTCCCGCCTCGGCGGGTCTTGGGCTCAAATTCCTCGGACCTGATATTTCTCGCCTCGGTGCCTATTCTAATCATGGGTCCCACTCTGCAACTCTGGGCAATAGCTTGCTTAATCTCCACAACGGCCCCAACAGCGCTGGGATGCCTGACTGCACCTTGGGGGTGCCCAGGAGTGGACATTTCACAGGGAAAAGCAAGGAAGGGTTCCACAGCGGTATGCGTTACAGCGCCAGGACACCCATGGGTATTAGTGCGCTTTACTAGTACAAATGACATTTACATTACTTGTGGCAACATGAGCAGATTTTTTTGTCCTCATATTGCAGTCTCCCCAAAATATCCTGACCTCCCATCCACTTCCTTTCACAGGTTGTATGTTTTTTTAGGGAATGACTGAGCAGTAAAGATCTCATTGCCAAATTTTAAAAGGTCTGCTCTGGAATCAGAGGAGAGCTGAGGGTCTCTCACTATCCTGGTCTCTTTTCCCAGAGGGACTTGTGTTTTAAGCTCTTCAGGGGACATCCTAAATCGCACATTAGGCCAGCATCATTGAGAGGCAGAGAGCATAGTGTGATGGATGATAGCTGTTTAGCCCATTTCCTCCATAATTCAGTCAAGAACCCTCCTTACTACGGCAATTCTAATACCAAATACTGAAAGTGAAGATCTGATGGGGAACCAGGAAAGATGCCCTGTAAACAAGAGACAGAGTCTCACTCTGATGCGTCACTCCTCCAGAGAGCTTGATTTTCAGAGAAGACACATGAATAGCAAGTGTGTTAAGAATTGCTGTGTTTCATTAAACAGTGTAGTTCTGTTTTTCAAAGCATGTAGACGTGGACTTAACAGTAGAAAATTCACACTTACCATTATTTGCTTACATTCACAATATTGCGGTTGTCGATATTTTGGTTACAGTATTATTGTAGGATGACATGTGTGTACTCAATATTCTGACAATTGACCGAAGCATCTTTAAATATCAAGTCAAGTCAAAAGGCTTTATTTCGATAAAAACATATCATAAAAGCTTCACATTAAAAAAAAACCACAGTTTGAAGTAAAAACATGAGATAATCTATTTACAACCAATTTTAAAATCATTATTTACAGAATGCAAAACATAAGAGACAATTGATTTAAGATCTAATTAAACATTTCATTTAAGCCTTTTGCTTCTAATTTGCCATGCCCATGCTAGAAATTTAGATAGGCCACAAGCATAGACAGGCTGTGAGTCTGCTATTAAAATGCACAACGCCTCATTGTGGGACCTAGTACCCAAAAACCGACACAATGGTTTAAGCCACCTATCTCTTGGGAGCCTGTACTCCGGGCATTCAAACATGAAATGCGCTACAGTTTCTGGCCTGGTTGGGCAGATAGGGCAAAATACTATTGTCTGGGCTGGGGGTTTCCAGCGAGCTGTAAAAGCTCGCACAGGGAGAGCCCCAACCCTGAATCTGAAGTAGAGGGCCCTATCAAATGGCTTAGAGATGATGTCCAAATGAAGTTCGCGGATCGGTAGATCCTTAAACTTCAGAAAATCATCCGTGAGCCTATCCAGATCTTGGTTAGTACTAGTTTGAAGTGCGACCCAATTCCAATACAGGCTTTTTAAGGTTGTTTTTGAAGGAGAGGACCTGCCGTCCCATGCCTCTCTAAGACCCAGATTATGAAGCAAGGTTTTTAGATCTTTTAACCACTTTACTTTGTGCCATCCAGGCAATGACATAACTTCTAATGACCCTTTAGCGTATTTGGACAATTCCGGCACTCGCCACAGCCGGGCCCATAAGAGCAATGGCCGCAGTTTAGCCAGATCGCTAATAGGGCGACAACCTAATTCCAGGATGAGTGGTGTCATTGGGGTGCTTTGGGGAAGTGACAAGAGGGCCCTATAAAATTTATTTTCAGACCTCGTTAGTTCGTCTATACTGTTTGTACCCCTTAACTCTGCCCTGTAAAGAGCAGCACTAACACCCTTAGCCTTATAGATGTCAATTACTGGGGCTATTGGTCTTATTGAGCAGGAGCGCTGCTCCTTGAGCAACGCTCCGGCTACCCTTTTATGGGTTAACAACATTTTGCAAAGGTGTGGGGACCACTGCATGGTGTATGATATTCGTATACCCAAGTAATCAAACACAGTGACCCTTTCCAAGGGAACAAGATTCAGGATAGGGACTCGGGCAAGATTTTTTGGGGGATTCATCACTAAGCGCCAGATGTAGGTAATTTCGATTTACCGATTCTTAAATACCGACCTATACCGAATCGGTATTTAAGAGTCGGTAAATTTGAAGGAGGCAGATGTAGGTAAAAAGTTACCGATTCTGTAAGAGTCGGTATTTACCGATTCTGTAAATACCGAATCTGTATTTCACATTTATTCCTATGGGCCTTGAAGCCCATAGGAATCAATGGGAAATACAGATTCGGTATTTACAGAATCGGTAAATACCGAATCCTGCAAGGGTGCAGGGGGTGTCACTTTGACACCCTCTAGCACCCCAACTACAGGCTTGTGTGCCATGTGGCACACATACATGCCCTAAGTGCATGTCTGTGTGTCACATTGCACAGGTGTGCATGCACAGATGTGCATGCACACCTGAATTCGGTATTTTAAAACCCAATAGGATTGTGTGGTAAAATACCGACTCTTAAGGGCCTGTGGCACTCTCAGGAGTGTCATCTACATATGGATTTACAGAATCGGTATGTTTACCGATTCTGTAAAATACCGCAGTGGTAAATTTACCGAATCGGTAAATATACCGATTCTGTAAATTCCGACCCACCTACATCTCAAAAACCAAATACCGGTCAGTAACGGCCGAAATCGGCCGTTACCGACCGGTATTTGGCGACCTACATCTGGCCCTAAGTATTTTGTTTTATCAGTGTTAATTGCTAAGCCCCGCTCCGAGCAGAAGATCTGGAAGTTGTCAAGGAGTTTTTGCAAACCCATAGGAGATTTGGACAACAAAAGCGTGTCGTCCGCAAATAGGAGGGTAGGTATTCGATCGCCCGCCTTCAGATGGTTCATCTGAAGGATCTTTTAAGAGATGCTCGACCACACCATTGATATACAATGAAAAAAGGGTGGGAGCAAGAACGCATCCCTGGCGGACCCCTCTCTCTACCGGGATTCTGTTTGTTTTTTCGCCCTCTGTACCCCATCTTATTTGTGCAAAATTATCTTCATGGAGTCTGATCAACATGGAGAGAATGTAACAAGGTAACCCCATGTCGGCAAGTACTCCCCAGAGAGCCTTCCTAAGTACAAGGTCAAAGGCAGTCTTTAGGTCGATAAAAGCGAGATAAAGACTGCCTTTGCCTATGACCACCACCTTCCAGTAAATTAGCATTAGCCTAAACGCTTGCTCTATTGTACCAGTTCCGGCCCTGAACCCCGCTTGGAAATCGGAGAGAATTTCATTTTCTTCAATCCATTGTAATATTCTCCCCAACAACACCTTACCAATAACCTTCTGGGTTGTATCTAACAAGCTTATAGGCCGATAATTAGAGGGATCGTCCCTTATCCCCTTTTTAAAAATCAGCACTACCTCGGCCCCTCTCCAGGACTGGGGAATATCGGCACCTTTATCGATTGCAATAAGCAAAGAATGAATAAACTTTCCCCATTTCAGCTTGTCCGAGCGAAGCAAGTCCCCAGGAATGCCATCTGGGCCAGCTGCTTTTTGAGTCACAATTGTACTAATTGCGTACTCCACCTCCTTAATTGTGAATGGGGACTTATTTGGGTCGCTTTCAGAGCATAAGAATTAGATGAAGTTAGGGCGCTAGTCTCATACTGGCTAGTGTACAATTTCGAAAAGTGGTCGAACCAAGCGTGGCTAGTGATACTACATGTAATAAGATCACTATCTGGTCTATTTCTAGCTCTTATGGCATTCAGAAGCGCCTGGTATCCTTACTAGAGCTAGCCTCTTTTAAGGTCTGCCAATACTCATGTTCCCACTCCTTTTTTAAATTGGCTATCGCCTGCTTATACTCTTTCCTGGCACACTGTATCAAGGGTTGTGACTTGTCTTTGATCGCCTTGTTCAGGGCTGATTTTTTATGACGGCAAGTAGGGGTGAACCAGTCGTGCTGGCCCTTGGGTTTCTGGGTCCTAATGGGCTTACCCCTGGACCCTTGCTTCAGAAATAGTTTCCCTACTGTCTTAATGGTTTCCTGAAACACAAGCATTGCCCTACCCAGAACTGGGTGGGCTAGGAGAATAATATCCATCTCCCTTTGTGAAGTTGTTAATGCTGTGTCAATAGCTTTTAGCTTGGATTCATCAAAGGCTTTTTTGCACCATTTGAGGCGTCTCCCACAATTAGATGGAAAATCTCTGGGGACACACTCCAACTTATAGGGTATTTTTCCATTAATTTTACTTGGCCACAAACTTTTAAGAGTTAGTGAGAGAAGATTGTGGTCACTATCTATAGTAGGTATAACAACCATATCCTTAACAAACGTCCATAACTTAAAATCAAGGAGGATATAATCAATCCTTGATGTACAGTTTGTCCTATTAAAGGTAGCGGCGCCCACAGGGTCCGAGATGGTTCGCCCGTTTACAGCTCTTAGCCCATACTCCATGGTCAGTGCATTTAGCTGGATTGCCCTTTGGGACCATCTTTTAATTGGTTCGATGGATAGCATGGGTATGCCCCTCCTTGCGTCATCTTCACCTAGATCTAAAATGTCCTCAGTCGCAAGAGGCTCATATGTACAATTAAAATCTCCTGCGACCAGAACTTGGCTGCCTTCATTGCAATCATTAAGTTCGCTTTCAAGGATAGTTATTATCGGGGACAAAGAGCCATTTTTTGTTCCGCTAGCATAGATGTTAAATAACTCGATGGATTGCCCTCTATTAGAGCCCCTCCTCGAAATTCTAAGAATATCTGGAGAGTTGCACTGTTTTTGTGTAATGTGGCAGCCCAGTGAGATGCTTACCCATATAAGAAGCCCTCCTGAAGGGCGGCCCTTTCCTGTGGTTGAAGGTGTAGCAGGCAAAAAGAAGGTGACATACCCAACTCTATGGAGAGGTTTCAAACTCCATGCCTCTTGGAAAATGCAAATCTGGTGCGCTTCTACCAAGGTACTTCAGTGTGGTAAGCCTAATTTTCTATGAATGCCTGCTACATTCCAGCTAATGGCCTTGAGTAGTTCGGTATTATCTCGGACAGAGTTTGTTACTGAGTCTGGTTGTGCTCTAGAGGGATAGGTTTCAGTTACGATTGACTCTGAGGCTGGAATGGTCCCGGACGGTATGCCCAGATTCAGGGTATCTTTCTGATTAGTTAGATGTGCTGCTATCGCAAGAGGATCACTAATGGGATTATCTTGTGAACAACATAAAACGGAATCAGTATGACAATACCTTAGGCCAGGGCCATAATAATCTCTCCTGTTACCAAAGTTTAGGGTTGGCTGAATACAATAATCAATTGGTTGCCCTTCCCAGGGTGATAGGTGTCCATAGTTCTGCCATTGGGGGGGGGCGCTTGGTGTTGCGGGTAAAAATACCCCAAACCAACTGCTCTTATTGTGCTATTACCAGACCCGTTATAATGGTTGCAGATAATCTTTACGGCGCTTGTATCTCGAAAATTAACCAGGATACAGTCGCCTGGGACATCTTTTGCTCTCCTACCCACCCAGCTAACTCTTCTAACAAGTAGGACCTTTCCATCAATTTGCCTCGGTAGAGGCTTATTGTTATTCAGCCAGTATGTAGTTTTGTTTTTTAAGTCGGAGTATGATTCCGTTTTGCCAGGCAGTAGCTTGGGTACTCCTATTAAAACAACCACATAGGGCAGGCTTGCAGGAGGTAGGTCGACGTGGGAGGACCTGAGCTGTTCACTATCTGATTTGTCCTCTCATTTGCAATATTGCTAGAGGTACTTTTGTCTTTCTGAGTCTGTGTGGATATAACACTGTTGCCTGCCTTACTGTCTTTGGTAGCTGCCTTTCCAAGGACATTTTTGCTACTTTGGGGTTGGGCACTTGCGCTATCTCTACAGCCCTTGTCCCTTTTTTCTATTAGTGTTTTATTTGGTTTGCTTCCCTTTTTTATAGTGGATGCTGGAGGATTATTGCTACCTGTTGTCCCAGAGGGACCTTTTTGGTTTAGCGGAGCAATAATCGGTATCTGCATCGGGGCTTGCAAATGTTGCTCCTTGGAGGGAGAACTATTTTTTGAATGCAGCTTGATGAGTGCCTTTACCGAAAAAAAGTTGTCAAGAGTCCTTTGTTCGAAGCTATCAAGTCTTCTTGACAACTCTTTTACCCTCTCAGGTACTGGTAATATTAGGGACTTCATAATCTTTTCAATGTGGGTAATAAGCAGATTATCCTTGGGAGGGCATGGTGGGCTTTCGAGAATTGATGTTTCGCAAGGCAGTGGAGTAGTGGTGATGTTTAGAGATCCACTGCTTATTTGGGCAGGGGTTTTTTGCAACAAAGCCTCCAATCGCTGCAAAAAGAGTTATGCGGGTATGGGGCTATCAGATTCAGCAAGCGCAGTTGCAGAATCTAGTGCGTAGCTGCTGTTACTCTTATTTGGTGATGTTGTTTTTTGCTTTTCAACCCTTTTGTGTTTGTTCTTCCTATTTTCTCCTACACTCGCCTTTAAGCTTAGGTCGGGAGGATTGTCTCCAGAAGCAAGTTGGGACCTTAACCTGGCCAATTGACCTCTAGTAGTTACATGGGGACTATTTGCGCCTCGGTCATCCTCGGTGATCGAAGTCGAGCTAAGGGATATTTCAGAATTCTCACTGCTTATATTGTCATCTAGTATCGGGGTCTGGGACAACCTGTCTTGCGGGAATTCAGATAGTGTTATGATAAGCATATTGCTATTAAGAGTGGGTGAAGTTTGAGCTGCTACAACCTGGCGAATACCAGGG
The DNA here is from genome assembly GCF_964261635.1 of Lissotriton helveticus. Lineage (NCBI taxonomy): Eukaryota > Metazoa > Chordata > Amphibia > Caudata > Salamandridae > Lissotriton > Lissotriton helveticus. The sequence goes on along the minus strand of NC_136067.1, from coordinate 1,587,679,913 downwards.
AGGGAGACAAAGGAAGGTGCCAGGATTGAGTCTTGAGAATTTGTAGTAACCATCGATGTATTAGATGGAGGAAGAGGAAAACCCATGGGTAATGACATACGACGTTCTGTATTCTCAATAGCATTTGCCACCACCCCAACTGTTTTTTGCGGCATGCGATCTATCGCAGTCAAGCTCGGAAGCTTGGGATTGGTAGCTGGTTTTGTTTGGGTGCCGTGGCGGACCTCAAGGTGTTACGCCTTCCCATTCCTATACAGTTATAGGGTAAATCAAGGTGCTGGGCGACAATTGGATGCCTATGAAAACTACCCTATGAGCGCACTACGTCTCCTTGGGGGACAGTGAATATTCAATCAATTGTTGCTGCATGCAATCAACCCTTAAGTAATGTCTGCTCATAAGTGTGCTGGCCACATATAACAGATATAACAAGCCTTCCCGTGTAGACATTAGGGTGCGGGACCATAAAAACAAGAGGGGTGGCCCAGCCCAGCCTCTTCCGGCCATAAACGGTCCCGCCCTTGTCCCGGGCTTCTCCCGGGACGCTCCCGCGCAGCGGTTAGCTATGCCTGCTATAAAGGGAGGGAAGTGGTCAGGGGGCGGGGCAAGCAGGGAGAGCGGACCAGGTGCTGCAAATTTGATCGTGCAGGGACTCCTGGGAGATGGAGTCCCTGCGGCACCACTCGCAGCCCTGCTGCGAGTCCAGCCCTCGCCTCTACCGACCTCTGTGCCTCGGCCCCAAGTCCAGTGCAGGCTCCTACAATCCACGAAGCGGGTCCCAGAGAAAAAAGGAACAGCAAATCCTCCTGGGCAGTGTCAGTACAAGGTAGTGTCCCATCTTTAAATATGTTTTTCCTGTGGGGGAAAAAAGCTCATTCCTATGGGAAAAAATGAATTCTGAGATTTTTTTGAGTTTGGGGGGAGTAAGTGGTAGCACAATCCAAATAGTTAAAGATTAAGGAAATGCAGTATGTATACTGAGACATAACGTGTCCCACAAGTATGAGAACTTTACGAATCAATATTGTCTTTTCAGTAAGACACAAGCAGTGACAAAGCCAATAAGTCTAGCTTTTAAATGAAAGTGTCTCTTCAGTCAATGAGAGTTTAGGCATTCAATAAGTCATCATTCATGCACCAAGTCACTAATTTTAGTAGTCATGCATCCAATTATCGACCCACTGACTCGTTCTTTAATTAATTCACTCTCACAACCCTGAAACTGGCCCTAGGATGCTTGTTTCCGGTCCAGGGAGGACCAGGTCTGGCATTTCGGGCTGGACTGTTCACATGGGTAGCAGAGTCAAGACTGATTTGCATAGGGCTTCGTCAAAACTGTGGTGGTGTGGTGAGCAAAAACAATATAGATTTAGGCTCATATCTCTGTACTCTGGAGGAGCGTTTGACATTGTTCAGCATTCCATCCATCAATTGTTATTTTTACACTTAAAAATGGAAGGCCTATGTTTACAATATTTATTTATTTATTAGGAACACAATTACATATAGAAGTAGGTAGCCATCTTGGCATGGTATTTTGCATTATGTTTCACTGTTCTGAAGTTCCAGGCATGGCTGCCATGTTTAGAACCAATGTGCTGACCCTCTTAGAAAGGTAAAACAGTGAAACTGTTAACAGTACAATTCCATGACATTGGTCTGGTCTAGATGCTGTGGCTTTGTGGGATGTGACGCTCTGCAGATGTAATGAACAGCAGACAAAGTCTGTTAGCACTTTCTCTGGAGCTGCAGAATACTCTCAATATATTGAAAATAAAAAGATGAGAGTGATAGCTATGTGATGAAACATTGGAACACTGAAGGACTGGCCCACGAGTCCTGTCACTGAAGCACACTCATTTGCAGGAGGCGGTGCATGTGATAAGAGAAATGCCATCACTCCTGGGGGAATACAAACAGTGTTTGAAGTGGCTGAACCTTCGCCTCATGTTGAATATTATCATGGATGCAAACATAGTGTTTCAGGCTTTGGCTTTATTGCATTGGCTCTATTATCCAATGACAGTATTTTCCTGATCTGATTTCTTTTCTTCTCCTTTCTCCTCTTTTTATTTCCAATATATATATTTTACACAGTGGCAATCACCACTGTGTAGTTATAGGATGGGCCATATTTCGAAAATTGATTTTCTTTGGTTTGCTAAAAACGTTGGCGCTGTTTGATTATTCTTCATGAAACTTTCCACAAAAAAGCTTTCCTGGAAAGTTTCAGGGGAGCGAGGCCCTTCAACCAACACCCCTCCCCCCGTGGGCGGTCAACCTACCACTGTACAGGCTTTGGCTGTGTGCAGCAAGGGGTTGACCGGAAGGCCTGGCCTCTGGCCAGCAGTGCCACAAGTGATATTCCTTACAATGTTGGCAAGTACTACATCCAAACTGAGGCTATCATTCTAATAATGGTTAGTAGCAACAGTTTATGTTAGTATGGAACAGGTCTTATGTCTGCATCCCAGTGGGGAGTCTGCCTACTCACTCTCCATGGTAAATCTATGTACTGTATTAGAATGGAGTTATCTCATTCTTCCTGATTGAGGGCCTCATTTACTTTTGCACTGCCGGAACATCGTTTTTGTGACGTTCCGGTGGCTCAATGTGCCACGGCATATTTATAGGGCCACATAAAGCCATTTTACTTGACTTTTCATGGCCTTATAAATATGTGCTCCTTTCACGCAGAACACTGCGTGAAAGGGGCATTCCATGGGTGTTCCTGTGGATGTTCCCATGCATCACCCATGGAACCTGACACATTCCCAGATTTCGAAAAATCATAAATCTGGGAATGCATCAGAATCTAACGCCACCCCAGGGGTAGCGTTAGGGAGGCGCAAGGAGGAGAAATTTAAAAATTTCTCCTCGTGCTTTAGAAAGGAAATCGCCTACATTTATTGATTTTGTGCAAGAGGTATCAGCCCCACAATGCAGGTACCCTTGCACCATGGTGCAAGGGTGCCTGCGTTGGTGCACGGCAGCCCATTGTGCACCAGCGCTAGGGAAAAGGACAGGAATGCACCATATCCCATAGATATGGCACATTCCTACCCTTTTTTTTAAGTAGGGCAGCGTAGCAAGATTCCTTGCAGTGCTGCCCTACGTCAAAACCTCATAAATGAGGCCCAGAATGCGGAGTGTGTACGAGTGTGTTTGGGAAACCTCTGTGGTTTCAGGATTTCAGTCCCAGAACAGCAGAGGAAGGGGCTAGGTTCTGCATCACTAGACTATAACAGGAAAGGAATAGAAGCATTGGAACACTGGGGTATGGAGAGTGAGGAAGCTAGCATGCTAACCATCCGGATGTATGACGTTACAACGCATGCTTTTACCATGCATGCTGTTACAACGCGGTTTTTACAATGCATACCATTACAACGCATAGCGCTTTGGGGTGCTGGATAGTGAATAGTTTAATTCACTATTCCAACTCCAGTCCCCGTGGACACTAGGGAAGGTGTTGGATAGTAAATTAAATCTATTCCCTATCCTAGAGCGCCCCCCAGCGCAATGCGTTGTAATAGTTTTCGTTGTAAAACCTGCGTTGTAATAGCACTGCGTGGTAAAAGTTGCGTTGTAAAGGATGTTTCCCAACCATCCTGAGTGAGGAAAATTCCAGATTGCAGTACACTTCCACATTTATACAGGAAGAACATAGGCCTGCTGTGGTCCCTCTCTGTCTAGAACTCACAGGGTTGCTGCATCATAGTAGTACTCAAAGTCAATGCTGCAATTTACTTTCTTCACACTGCTGTGATCCTCTCAATTTCACCCTCACCTAGATTGCACTCTAAAACCAATGCAACTGCTTCCAGTTCTCATCCTGGAAGAAGGAAAGGCATTTTATGGTTCACTAGACTTGGAAACACCAGTTCTAGCATGCTAGGCTGTGACCTATCTTGAGCCTCACCTACACAAAGAAACAAACAAATGGCAAGTCTGGTCTACACAACTCCATCTACTTGGATTCCAAGCTTTTTCGTAAAGAGGAAAGGTGGTCTGAGTTTTAATACAGGAAACAAGTAAGCCAATTTCACCTGAAGCTGACTGCTGCAGAGCTGTGGTACTCCCAGTAGAAAATGTACTTTGAGTTCAATGGTTCTCCATACAGTTTTTGGTTGCCTTTAAACGTGACTCAGTTGGAGCAGGGTCACAGAACAGAAACCTTAATATAGCATCTGGGGCAGTGAATGCCAATGTCTCGTGGACAGCAGAGGTATCAAAGTATGCAACAGCGGGACTGACGTACAGAGGCTCAGGTCAGCCTAATGAGTCATTGTCCTTTCCCGGGATGTCCTTGGAGAATGCGTGGGATGTACCTCCTTTCAGCCAGAAACGGGAATACACATGTTCCATCAACTTGATACTTCTATTCTTCTGCTCCTCCACCAGACCAATCAAAAAACTCACCATATTACTTATACACAAGAAAGAAAATTGATTTCGTGAAAAACTTTATTGTTCATATCTCAGCTGACAATGCAGCACACAACAGTCAGTGCCCTAGGAGACACTTGCACTAGACAGTGCCAGCGCGATTTTGTTATACACAAACTCACCATGGGTGACTCCAGCTCTCCTTCCACAGTGAGACAAAGGACTAATGGAGCGGGCCTCCGCGGGTCACTTGAGGACATCGGCCTGCTGCGGGCCACAACTGAGAGTTGGGACGGAAATCTGCTGATGCCCTCGGACGCCCCGGGTGTTGATTTCTCCCGGAGCTCGTTCGCAGGAGAGTTGCGATATCTGCACAGAATCCTGCTGGCTGCTGGTGCAACGGAGATGCTCGATCCTCCCCCCTGCTCTCCGACCCCCCTCCGACAACGCTGATGCCCTTGACCGTCTTGCTGATCGGCGGATTGTAATCAGGCCTCTCGCGGATCTTCAGAGGCTGCTGGCTTGCTTCAGGCCACTGTTGATAGTGGCTGTAGGCACAGGGGGTCTCTGTTGCCCTCGGTCACCCCTGAGGCTGGTTCCTCTTCCACCCTCTGAGGATTGATCGATGCTGACACTGTTTAATTCTGCTGGCTGCTGTGCACTACTCTTAAGGATGCAGGGGTAAGTGCACATTTCTTCGCGCATTTTTTTCGTCCTGAAAGACTGCCTGCTTCCCAACCTCCCAGCGAGTCTGAGCCCCAGGAAAGGGCCACCCTGTGACCCTTTCTCCCTTAATTTGGCCTACTGCAGGACACACCCTTCATTTTGCTAGAACCTCTATAAAATGGCCGCTACCCAGGCAGTATTGCTATTGCTATAGCTGAGCCTGGTACCCCTTGAAAATGGCCGCCACCTGGTGCCTCTTCTTCATGGAGCACGCCCTCTGTGGAATGATGCTATCTATGCTGAGCCCAGCTTGATGCTGTGCACTACACCTAAGGATGCGGGGGTAAGTCCCTATTGCTACACGTTTGTACTGCCTCTGTAAGACTGTCTGCCCCCAATTTCCCAGCGAGTCTGAATGCCTTGAAATGGCCATCCTCCGCCCCTGTCTCGACTAACTGGGCCTACTGCAGGACACAGCCTTCTTTATTCATTATTCAAGAACCCGCTATAATGGGCGCTACCTATCCTCACTGACCACGCCGGATCTACAGCTTACTATCTAGACACACCATCAAGGAGGATCGCCCTGTAGCCTCTTCCCCTCCCTTACCTATCTGACATACACCCTTCCTAAGAGCGCACCCTCACGACCACCCTACCCTTCTCCAATATGGACGCCACTCTAGAACAATTTGGCACCAATAGCTACAAAATTAAGTATCCGACCAGCCTCTCCAAACAGGCCACAAAAGCTTTGAAACACAGACTCCTCAAAGCTAATCCAGAAATCCTTATTTCTGACCCCTACATCTGTCCAAAAAAATCTCTAGCGACCTGATCTTCTACACTAAAAGAAGAGCTCAGTGGAGTTCTATGTTCCACTCCTCACTCAAAATCTCCTCGACTAAAAGGATCCCTCATGGCCTACGACTCTAGGCTACGACTTCTCCCACATTAAAAGCTAATGCTACAATATCCATCTACAACAATTGAACTATTCTAATTCAGGCCTCCGATCTCAATTTTAACATCTTTGATGACAGATTTGCCCTACTTAAAGGTTCACTGGTCACTAATGTCACACCTATGCAACCTAGCAACCGGCGTACCCTCTCTCTTTCCCCATCTCAAGACGATACTGATCCCACCCCATTGGATCTCAACTTGAGGACTGCCCATCAAACCGCTACCACCACACTCTGGGCCTTACCCCCTACTGTAGGCGACATAACTTCACTCAACTTGCACCGAATAAACCTCCCACCTGCTGCCAACTCAGGAACACAGTGTACTCCCTGCACCACCTTCCTCTCTGACACCCCTCCAGCACCCACCATTTCCCCCTGTCTCCACACCCCTAGACAACGGCAGACTCACCCGCGCTACAAAAGAATCTCATCTAACCTCCCTTCCCCTGACCAGGCCTCCCCAGCTCACCCGCGCCACTTCAGAAACTCGTCAAACCTCCCCTCACTTAACCTCTCCTCCCCTAACCGCCCTTTCCCCAACCCCCTTTCTTCGAACCTCACTCCGATTTCCCACTCGACTGGCATTCCCTTACATGACTTTGTGAATTCTCCCAACCCCCCATCTCCTAACCTCCTTACCACTGCCCTCTCTTCTGGCACTCCCCTACTTCACAGTGGGAACTCGCACAACTTCTCTACCCCCACCCGCCATCCCGGTGCTGCTCCTCTTGCTGTCTCCTCCCCTCAACCACCCTGGGTCTCCCCCACGCCCCTCCCACTGTCCAATCCTCCTCCTCCCCCCACGTGACATAAAATCCTCATTCAGAGCCTGCTACAAAACTCAAGGAAATAAACCGCGTACTTCTATCTCTCCAAATGGTCATTCAAAAACGTATTGAGTCAACCGAAGAGCTGGCACTTGATCTCTCCTCCAAAAAGATCTCTCAGGTGACCCCGCATAGGACTCAGCTGAAACTTCCAGTCCAGAACTGGAACGGCAACCCTTATCCTAATGCGCCAGCTAGAACCTCCAGGAACATAACTCCTCTCTCAGTACCAGATACTCTCTCAGTCCAGAATTGGAACACCACCCCCTACCAGAATGCCCCATCTAGACCCTCCAGGTCCCTTAATCCTTTGTCTGAAACAGATATTATTTCCCAGCTGAATTCGTACACCTCTATGCACCCACTCACCTCAGTCCCTGCTAGAGCAGCACATACTGTCCCACTATCTGTCCCCACCTCGAATGACCCCAAGCACTGTTCCTCGGAGCCCATTCAAAGCATTACACCTAACCCTTTCAGAGCTCCCAGATCCAACACCAATGTCCTAAACATCAATAATCTCATGCAGATCCCCCTCACACTCCCACCACTCTCTGATAGCCTGCACAAACCGCACCTGAACTGCATGCTACTTAACTGCAGATCAGCGGTTAAACATGTGGCAGACCTTGCAGATCTCATCCTTGCCCAAGAACTCAACCTCCTTGTCCTCACAGAAACCTGGCTCAATGACTCCTCTGGCCCTATCCTCGACCTACTAGCCCCTCCAAGCCACAACATTATCAGACTGGACAGCGTCAAGAAAATAGGAGGTGGCATAGCCTGCATCTTTCGCAACTCTCTCACAGCAAAACAATACTCCTCAGCTAATCTCGCTTCCTGTGAATACTTAGGAATTGACATCACTAGTGAACACAGACCCTTATGCTCCCTTCACATCTTCTACCACCCCCGTGGGGATAACCTCCCTCTCATTGAATAAACTATGGAAACCATCTCCTTCAATCTGGGCCGTCACTACCCACAGATCTTCCGGGGTGACTTCAACCTCCACTGGAATGACCCGCATGATCCGGAGGTTAACACTCTCAAGAACTAACAGACCTCTCTCTATCTCAATTCTGTGACAACTCCACACACAACTTAGGCTCGACTCTTGATCTAATCATTTCTAACCCCAACTCCATTCATCTCAAATCTATTCTTCCTTGCGACTGGTCGGACCATCACTATATCAAATTCCTGATCCTTGAATGCTGGATCCCTATTAGATCACAACCACTAAAATTAAAACACTGGAAAAGATCGCTTCTCAAAACTGGTGCAAATGACCTAATAACACACTGCAATGACTCCCTTCAACCGCCTGCAAACATGACTGACGTGCACGACCTCACCGACCATTATAATAATGCCATACCATCTGACAACCTAAACGCGGACAGACGCAGCCTTAGACTAGCTGAACGCACTTGGAGATCCGCTCCCTCCACGGAACTTCTTGCAGTGTAGTTCCTATTATCCCAATAGGCTCTGCGCATTGGAATAATATCTTCAATAGTATAGACCTAGGGCAGAGGTTAACTAGGTCTTCTACCGACGATATTAGACTTAAAGTTTTGTGTTTGTGCCAGCTAGCTCAGAGTTCACTAGAAACTTTCTTGAATAGGCAAGGAGGATTTTAACCTCCCTGGATAGACAAGAAGGGATTTAGGGCCAGATGTAGGTCAATTTATTTTACCACCTCTTAAATACCGAATTATACCGATTCGGTATTTAAGAAGTGGTAAAATATAAGTACCGAGATGTAGGTAAATACAGATGTGCATTTACCGAATCGGTAAAAATCGGTAATTACCGATTCGGTAAATACCGACCGGTAAATGCCCATTCATTCCTATGGGCTTTGAAGCCCATAGGAATGATTGGGCATTTACCGGTCGGTATTTACCGAATCGGTAAATACCGAATTTCACAAGGGTGCAGGGGGTGTCACTTTGACACCCTCTAGCACCCCCAAAACGGGTTCAGGTGCCATGTGGCAGGCATACCTGCCCTAAGGGCAGGTCTGCCTGTCATATGGCACAGGTGTGCATGCACACATGTGCATGCACACCTGAATCGGTATTTTACCATCAAATTGTATTTGATGGTAAAATACCGATTTTGTAGGGCTCAGAAGAGTCCCACCTACATCTCGATTTTACCGAATCTGTAAAAATACCGGTCGGTAAATTTGCCGACCGGTATATTTACAGATTCGGTAAATTTACCGAAATGGCCTGATTTCAGGCACCTACATCTCAAAAGCCAAATACCGGTCGGTAACGGCCGAATTCGGCCGTTACCGACCGGTATTTGGCTACCTACATCTGGCCCTTAGTTTCTGACAACCATAGAACATGACAACTTTGCTCTCCCCTAATCAAGAGTGTATCTCTAGAGTCGTGTGAAAACAAAAGACAACTTATTTTACTGAGTCAGTTCAGTGCATTCTTAGTTTCACCAGATTGTAGAGAAAAGGAAGAGACGGGCGTGTTCAATAAAAAGATGTTATTTATTGATCAGTCTCTTTTCTCATACAAGAGAAATGAATCGCTATTATTGCAATACTTGTAGTTAAGTAAAGTGCATACAGTAAAGACAGAATTATAAAATAATTCTGTAAAAGCATTGATATGGTTTCTGAGCCATATGATACTTTAAAATGGATAAAATAGATACATACATATATACATTTGACTAATCGTACTCAACTGGTGCTTCTAACCACGCCTACCCCAGTGTACCTGACCTAAGCCTAATACGTGGGCGGGAGTAGATAAGTAGCAGTTTAAGTTAAGTTTGTTTGCCAAGGGACTGATTCGAGAATTCTCTGCAAGGGGTTATTCAGTTCTGTACCTGAGATCTAGAATGATGGAGGGCTGGTATCTCTTATCCCGGGTCTTGATATTCCAGCTGCCTGCGAGGGCTGCTTGGAAGCGCCGGAGCTGGATTTCTCAGCAGGAGAAAGGCAGCGTCTCGTTCTCAGCGCGTCAGGAAGGCGGGGCAGCGCCTGTGGGCTTCGCTCTCTGCTGGGCTCCTCAGCACGTCTCGCTGCTCCGATCTCGTCACCACCGCATGTGTTTGCTTAAGGCAATGTCGGTAATATTTATACCTGAAAGGTGCCGAGATTGACGTAAGGATGGACATATATACGTCAATAAGGATGTCATATGAACGGGCTCGTTCGCACATTCTTTTGCTGAAGTTCTCGGTGAAATCAAAACAATGGTTATGGGAATTTCCCAGGTCGCTGTAGGTTTGATTTGTTTTGAGAACTCCGTATGCCTTATCAGGGGCTGGAGGAATATCGCTTGTCTAATTAGATGGCATGCGTTATGACCTAATCAGATAACGCGCTTCTGTGCCGTGGTGTGGCTTAATCAGATAACGTTTTTTGCACCGTTAGATGGCTGCTAGTTAATTATTAACCAAACCAGGGTCAGGAATAGGGGAATCGATACAGTACCTATAGGAATACATCACACCCACTCCACGTAGACTATGTCCATATTTACAAATCTAGGCATAGTGAAACCAGTAGCGTTGGTGTAAATCGTACCACCCCAAAATACATTCATATGTATCCTGAAAATTTTGAAACATAATCACATGTACTATCACGTGTACTATATGCACAAGCAGTCTAATAATGCTTAACATATAACGCATATTTCTAAATTCAGCATGAATAAATGCGAAAACCACACATGAAATGGCTCTTAATACAGAAAAAAAGTGCGAGACCATTTCATCACAATCATAAAGTTATGTATAATAGTGCTAGAGGATAGCAAATGTCTCGTGACTACCTAAAATAGAAATTTCGTTCTCTAAGAATAATGTCTACTTTAAGCAGAAGATAAGTGTCCCAAAAATCGTAAATATTTTTGAATTGGGAAAAAAGGTTCTTGCAGTCTGAAAAACTGATGAGAAAAATTTTTCATATCGCTTTTTAAATGTTGAAGGCCAAATTCAGGATGTAGGGAACTCCCAGTTCTAGTTTGCTCAAAGTTATTCCTGCTGCTCTGGTGAAAACATCATATCATTTAGACTGTTGAAAAAACTGTCAACAGCTTCTTGCGTAAGTTCCACTAATTCGGAAAAGGTTGTTACCATGCATTCATGAGCCTGAGCATGATTGCCTCCATTGATGTTTTGATCAGCATAGCTGACTGAAGGCCGTACCTGATCGATGCTGCTTTCATCTTGTACGGCAATTGCAAAAACAACAAGTGATGGACCGAATGTGGATCAATGTCACACATTCCCCCAGTCAAAAGATCTGGGCCTAAATCCATCGTTTTTTTGCACTCCACACCAGCCTGGGTTAGACAATGGCGATATGCAAATCAGCTCTGACCCTGTTGCCCCATGGGAACAGTCCAGTCCGAACTACAAAAGCCATGTCCTTCCCAGAACGGAATCAAGCATCCGAGGACCGGACCGGTTTCGAGGTAACACCTCTCATCAGCCCGGCTAGCTTGACTCCAAGTGGTGTGGAGTGCCTGGGACCCACGTCTGGGCATCCCCAGCGCACTTAGGGCGGCAATTGCAAAAACAACAAGTGATGGACCGCATGTGGATCAATGTCACACATTCCCCCAGTCAAAAGATCTGGGCCTAAATCCATCGTTTTTTTGCACTCCACACCACCCTGGGTTAGACAATGGCGATATGCAAATCAGCTCTGACCCTGTTGCCCCATGGGAACAGTCCAGTCCGAACTACAAAAGCCATGTCCTTCCCAGAACGGAATCAAGCATCCGAGGACCGGACCGGTTTCGAGGTAACACCTCTCATCAGCCCGGCTAGCTTGACTCCAAGTGGTGTGGAGTGCCTGGGACCCACGTCTGGGCATCCCCAGCGCACTTAGGGCGGCAATTGCAAAAACAACAAGTAATGGACCGAATGTGGATCAATGTCACACATTCCCCCAGTCAAAAGATCTGGGCCTAAATCCATCGTTTTTTTGCACTCCACACCACCCTGGGTTAGACAATGGCGATATGCAAATCAGCTCTGACCCTGTTGCCCCATGGGAACAGTCCAGTCCGAACTACAAAAGCCATGTCCTTCCCAGAACGGAATCAAGCATCCGAGGACCGGACCGGTTTCGAGGTAACACCTCTCATCAGCCCGGCTAGCTTGACTCCAAGTGGTGTGGAGTGCCTGGGACCCACGTCTGGGCATCCCCAGCGCACTTAGGGCGGCAATTGCAAAAACAACAAGTGATGGACCGAATGTGGATCAATGTCACACATTCCCCCAGTCAAAAGATCTGGGCCTAAATCCATCGTTTTTTTGCACTCCACACCACCCTGGGTTAGACAATGGCGATATGCAAATCAGGTCTGACCCTGTTGCCCCATGGGAACAGTCCAGTCCGAACTACAAAAGCCATGTCCTTCCCAGAACGGAATCAAGCATCCGAGGACCGGACCGGTTTCGAGGTAACACCTCTCATCAGCCCGGCTAGCTTGACTCCAAGTGGTGTGGAGTGCCTGGGACCCACGTCTGGGCATCCCCAGCGCACTTAGGGCGGCAATTGCAAAAACAACAAGTGATGGACCGAATGTGGATCAATGTCACACATTCCCCCAGTCAAAAGATCTGGGCCTAAATCCATCGTTTTTTTGCACTCCACACCACCCTGGGTTAGACAATGGCGATATGCAAATCAGCTCTGACCCTGTTGCCCCATGGGAACAGTCCAGTCCGAACTACAAAAGCCATGTCCTTCCCAGAACGGAATCAAGCATCCGAGGACCGGACCGGTTTCGAGGTAACACCTCTCATCAGCCCGGCTAGCTTGACTCCAAGTGGTGTGGAGTGCCTGGGACCCACGTCTGGGCATCCCCAGCGCACTTAGGGCGTCAATTGCAAAAACAACAAATGATGGACCGAATGTGGATCAATGTCACACATTCCCCCAGTCAAAAGATCTGGGCCTAAATCCATCGTTTTTTTGCACTCCACACCACCCTGGGTTAGACAATGGCGATATGCAAATCAGCTCTGACCCTGTTGCCCCATGGGAACAGTCCAGTCCGAACTACAAAAGCCATGTCCTTCCCAGAACGGAATCAAGCATCCGAGGACCGGACCGGTTTCGAGGTAACACCTCTCATCAGCCCGGCTAGCTTGACTCCAAGTGGTGTGGAGTGCCTGGGACCCACGTCTGGGCATCCCCAGCGCACTTAGGGCGGCAATTGCAAAAACAACAAGTGATGGACCGAATGTGGATCAATGTCACACATTCCCCCAGTCGAAAGATCTGGGCCTAAATCCATCGTTTTTTTGCACTCCACACCACCCTGGGTTAGACAATGGCGATATGCAAATCAGCTCTGACCCTGTTGCCCCATGGGAACAGTCCAGTCCGAACTACAAAAGCCATGTCCTTCCCAGAACGGAATCAAGCATCCGAGGACCGGACCGGTTTCGAGGTAACACCTCTCATCAGCCCGGCTAGCTTGACTCCAAGTGGTGTGGAATTCCGTTCTGGGAAGGACATGGCTTTTGTAGTTCGGACTGGACTGTTCCCATGGGGCAACAGGGTCAGAGCTGATTTGCATATCGCCATTGTCTAACCCAGGGTGGTGTGGAGTGCAAAAAAACGATGGATTTGGGCCCAGATCTTTTGACTGGGGGAGTGTGTGACATTGATCCACATTCAGTCCATCACTTGTTGTTTTTGCAATTGCCGCCCTAAGTGCGCTGGGGATGCCCAGACGTGGGTCCCAGGCACTCCACACCACTTGGAGTCAAGCTAGCCGGGCTGAAGAGAGGTGTTACCTCGAAACCGGTCCGGTCCTCGGATGCTTGATTCCGTTCTGGGAAGGACATGGCTTTTGTAGTTTGGACTGGACTGTTCCCATGGGGCAACAGGGTCAGAGCTGATTTGCATATCGCCATTGTCTAACCCAGGGTGGTGTGGAGTGCAAAAAAACGATGGATTTGGGCCCAGATCTTTTGACTGGGGGAATGTGTGACATTGATCCACATTCAGTCCATCACTTGTTGTTTTTGCAATTGCCGCCCTAAGTGCGCTGGGGATGCCCAGACGTGGGTCCCAGGCACTCCACACCACTTGGAGTCAAGCTAGCCGGGCTGAAGAGAGGTGTTACCTCGAAACCGGTCCGGTCCTCGGATGCTTGATTCCGTTCTGGGAAGGACATGGCTTTTGTAGTTCGGACTGGACTGTTCCCATGGGGCAACAGGGTCAGAGCTGATTTGCATATCGCCATTGTCTAACCCAGGGTGGTGTGGAGTGCAAAAAAACGATGGATTTGGGCCCAGATCTTTTGACTGGGGGAGTGTGTGACATTGATCCACATTCAGTCCATCACTTGTTGTTTTTGCAATTGCCGCCCTAAGTGCGCTGGGGATGCCCAGACGTGGGTCCCAGGCACTCCACACCACTTGGAGTCAAGCTAGCCGGGCTGAAGAGAGGTGTTACCTCGAAACCGGTCCGGTCCTCGGATGCTTGATTCCGTTCTGGGAAGGACATGGCTTTTGTAGTTCGGACTGGACTGTTCCCATGGGGCAACAGGGTCAGAGCTGATTTGCATATCGCCATTGTCTAACCCAGGGTGGTGTGGAGTGCAAAAAAACGATGGATTTGGGCCCAGATCTTTTGACTGGGGGAGTGTGTGACATTGATCCACATTCAGTCCATCACTTGTTGTTTTTGCAATTGCCGCCCTAAGTGCGCTGGGGATGCCCAGACGTGGGTCCCAGGCACTCCACACCACTTGGAGTCAAGCTAGCCGGGCTGAAGAGAGGTGTTACCTCGAAACCGGTCCGGTCCTCGGATGCTTGATTCCGTTCTGGGAAGGACATGGCTTTTGTAGTTCGGACTGGACTGTTCCCATGGGGCAACAGGGTCAGAGCTGATTTGCATATCGCCATTGTCTAACCCAGGGTGGTGTGGAGTGCAAAAAAACGATGGATTTGGGCCCAGATCTTTTGACTGGGGGAGTGTGTGACATTGATCCACATTCAGTCCATCACTTGTTGTTTTTGCTTTCATCTTGTACTTCACTACCCCTCAATCGTAGTGGTGAAGTCTCCACGAATGCCGTCATCAGGATTGGTAGCCGCTGGGGACAGCACAACGCATGAGCCGTTACCGGACCCAACAAGGTATCTGCGTCCATTGGCACATCCGATTGTAGTGCCAGACAGGTGTCCAACACGCATTCTTCGCCGCATAGCAAGCACCTTAATACAGGCATAACACAACTTTGCCACATTGGTCTAAGGATTTTAGTTACCCGGTCCCGGTAGCCAATGGCTAGGATCATTTCTTCCCTTGTCGCAGGTGTTTTGTCTGTGACATGGTTTGCCATAGCGAAATAACAGGATCAAAAATAGAATACCCGCTACTAGTCCCAAAAGGAGTGGAAGTCCGCCAAAAATGGAATGGACAAAGTCTGGAAAAATACCCAGGATGGCTTTGAATGGAGTTAAAGCACCCGAAAACACTGCTTTAAATACACTGGAGACACCAGTGGTATCAGAAATATTTAAGATTTCGTTCAGTATTTCTGCGAAATGTATGGGGGAATTAGTTGATAATAATGAATGAATCTCTTCTGTTGTCCTTGCAACTTGGAGATCATACGTTTCTTTTGATGACGTGAGCCTGGTCGGCGTCTGTAGGAGCACAGTCTTCATTCTGCTTAAAGTATCTATTCGAATAGAAGCAATTTTCAAATCGGGCCATAACCTTGCCTCTCTGTCTGGAGAATCGTTCGGGAACAAAACTCGATCACAGCACATGACCTTCCTAGTCACGGTTATGAGATAAGGTTTGCCGGGCAGCAAACTACAACATCTGCAATCTACTATTAGAATGTAACTCCCGTTCGAGAGTCTCCTAAAGAATGGTTCTATTCGTGTTGCAGGTGTGCCTAGCTGATAACATGAAAGGTTATTTGAAGTCCCTTCACAGGCTCCATGCAAGCTAATACCCTGACACAGAAGTGTACCACTTAGTGATCTTGCACAATTATTGCCACTGAGAAACACTTTCTGGCCTTTATTACTGACACATTCGTGTGTATAGGGCAAGTTCCATATTGACTTAATGTATCCTTTACCCAACCTTTCATACTGGCCTGCCTGTATATATTTTTGGCAGAATTGAAACTGGAAAGTAGTTATCGGAATATTTATTATTCCATGTATTATCCATTCAATGACAGGTCGTTCTGACATTGTCAATGGTAATCTCTCAAGTTTTTCAATGCTCAGAATTGTATAGTCAGCACCCTTCTGTGCCAAACTGATTTGTTTATCAGTAAGGTTAAAGATATTAAATAATGACGTTGTGTTGATTAAACGCCAAGGCACATAGCCAGAACGCAGATTTTGTAACGTCCAGCCAAGCTGTACAATAGAACGCAATTGGGACTGACCGTGTTGTAACATCAGTAAGTCTTGCGATATTATATCGATTGCTGAAGACACAATGCTGTCCAGAGAATATATTCTGGAGGACAGAGTCATTAACCCATTGTCCACCACAGAAAGTGATTTTTCCAAATTAATACGGTCAATTTCCGGTATTTTTTCTGCTGTCTCAATTTGAGTTACTTTCCAAACTTCGTTATAAGCTGCATATATAGAGGCCGCTATGAAACGTTTTTGACGCTGTTTGCGTGGTCCCAATATGAAATCACGCAAGTCAGCACCTTCTGTAAGTAAAGTTAGGTGTTGCTTAATTTCAGCCAGTGTGGACGTTTGTAGCCATTGAAGGCAGAGCTTGCCCACGCTGTAGGTGGTTACTATCCCTGGATGTTGTCTTTGAGAATATCTAGGGTCTGGCCTAGTCAATGTGAACCCCTGTTTTTTGTTCAGGAATCTGTCTTGACAGTTATTTGTATCTGTGGGCCAGATCAACCAT
Organism: Lissotriton helveticus; assembly: GCF_964261635.1. NCBI lineage: Eukaryota > Metazoa > Chordata > Amphibia > Caudata > Salamandridae > Lissotriton > Lissotriton helveticus. Next base: position 1,587,663,147 of record NC_136067.1, on the reverse strand, counting down.
TTTTTCCATTCAGGATGTGTTCTGTTTTGGTTTAATATATGGTTTACGTCTATCTCATCATCTATAGAGCTATTACTGTTCACTGTTGGCTTTGGAATAGACGGTTTGTTCAAATCTTTGATTTTTGCTAAGCCAAGACAGGTAGTTTGTTGAGTAGTGTCATTCAAGAATATAATTTGTTCTGGGATCATGCAGGCTCTAAACAATGATTCTATACCTCGTACTTGCCAATCTCTTGTACCCCAAACAGTTTTTGCTTCAATATTATTGTTCCAGAAATCAAACCCAAATGTATTCATTTGTTCAAAGAATGAGTCGGAATATATCAATTTTGTGTTTGTAAGCATGGTCTTCATACCTGTCTTATTTGTCAATTTGAAATAAAATGTTTCTGGATTACTTGTGTTAAACCCTGAAAAGTAAGAATATTTATCATAACATGTTTTTGAGCTGTCTTTTGGAGGAGTAGCACAATGTTCCCATTGGTTATAATTTAAAACATTTCTAGGTTGAGCAGATTTATGTAGATAATGGTTACCATAGTGGTTATAGCAGAACATCTGATCATAATTAGACGAACCCTGCAAATAATCATGTTCTGTAAATTTAGCAGACATCACAAGATCAGACATCATATCATTAATACTTTCAAAGTCCCAATCATCAGCAAATGAGCTCGGTTTTACAAAGTCACTCAATGAGATCTTGAATTGGTGTGGATACTTCAGGATTTCAACCGGACCATAGATTTCATAATCAGTTTTGTCCCATGCTACACCGCCTGGTATAGGATTGGCTGTGAAGTTCACTGAAGAAAGTTCTCTTTTCTCGATGTGTGACGATGTGTTTAAGGACCAAGTTGATTTTCTGGCTTGCTGTGTCCATTTTAGCATATTTTCCTTCAATGAAATGTCCCAAGCATAGTACCATGATGAGCCAAGAATGAGGATAAATGCACCGAAGGCTACCCAAAACTCAATCCATGGAGCAATCAGATAGGTTTCTTTCAGCTGTTGAAAAAGTTCCTTAGCTTTGTCTTTAAAAGTTTTTGTTGATGGCTGTTTCTTTGCTTCACTCAGGTCTTCAGATGAATCATCGTTGATTGATGAAGTAGCCGGATGCTGTTCTGTCAATTGTTCCAATTGTTTTTGGATTTTGCTTTGTTTCATTAGCAAAGTCTGCAGTTACATCATCATAGGTTGTTGTTTCTTGATGAAAAGTTTTAATTTGGGTTTTAAGAGGTTCAAGTTCCATTGCTTTGTTGCATAGTCCTTGTTGATTCACTGTAGTTTTTCCAAATGTGATCAGTCTTCCAGTTTGAGCCTCTGTATTCGTAGCAAACATTGGTGTTCTGCTACTTCTTGGGTTTCCACTTGGCCTACTGTTTGTTATGGGCCACATGATTGTGGTTTAACCAGGTCGATCGATACAACTCGGTTCTCCTTTTTACCAGCAAGGGGCGGTAGTACTACTGATCTTGTCCCGTTGACAGACAAGACAGGAACTGCTTTTCTGTAAGAAGGCCCAAATTCCTTCTTTACCGCGATCTTCTCTCTGACTAGATCCCCGACTTTTGGAATCCAGACAGGCCTTGCTGGGACAGGTGGTTTCTCTTCAGTGGTTGTTGGCTGTTGTTTCAACTTTATGTTGCTCAGGTCTTTTCTTGTTTCATTTAAGTCCTGTAAAATAGCCAAACGATCTTTGATATCAAAGCTTTTGTCTTTAACCACTGAAGTCTGACTATCAAGATCTTGGATCATCATTCTAGTCCCGAACAATAGTTCGTACGGACTGAACCCTTTCAGAGAATTCCTTGGCAGGTTATTTAGACTACGTTGGACACTTATTAAATGTTTGACCCACCCAGCACCCGAACCTAATACCTTTTCCGTTATAGATTGCTTTATGTCTTGGTTTTTTTCTGTACACCATCCCGTATCCCTCAGGAAGGAAGTGAGAAGAGTCCCGCTATGCTATGCTCATTTGGTCATGCTTCTCTTTAAGCCTGAGGGCTAAAGGGAACACATTATTCAAAACGTAGCATGCTCCTAGCGTATATGCCATTATAGACTTGCAAATCCTTGTATAACAGTCAAGGCGTCAGCCGAGCGCTGGGGTCTACATCATAAGTGAAAATTAGTCTTCTTATGTTAATATAACGCTTTTTCGTGATGGGTACATTCTTATTGTTGTTGTTTTTCTGGAGCGAAGTGCCATGGCAATAGTCCTCCTACTGTACGCTTTTTTGTAGCTACGGAAGCCGGTTTAGTTGCTCCTGCTGTGGCTGTCTCAGCCAATGAATTCCCTGCAACCAGAACGCCATCACGCTGATGACTCAGTGAATGTATCACGTGAGTTTTTGGTAGTTCTTTCTTTAAAAGAACTAATTGTTCCCAAAGTGCTTTCTGCTTTATTGTGGCACCTGTGTCATCTTTGTAACCGTTTTGAATCCATTTCTGCAAATCGTTATTGTATGATTTGACGCAGTAATACGAATCGCACACTATAAGTGTCGGGAATTCGCGATCGGCATTATCTAGCGCCATTTTCAATGCTATTATTTCAGTTTGTTGTTCTGAATTATTTTCCACTGAGTGTGTTTTTGTAAGTAGAGGTCTTAATTTACCTCCGCGCCACACTTCTTTTACAATTTCGCATGTGGCGTTGTAAGCCAGCTCTCCCCAAACTGAGGGTTGAGCATGCCCGTCTGTATATATTACACAGGCGTACTGTCATAAAGGCAGAATGTCGATTGGCAGAGGGTATTCTCTCTCATATTCTAGATATTTTAATTCTTTCATTTCTGGGTCAAAATAGTATTTTACTTTGTCTGTAGCAACAGAATGTACCCATTGTATCCATTCTGGATTTAGTGCAGTTGTCGGTAAACTACATGGTGTTGTTAATGCCTCAAAAGCTGATTCTGCTGTTCTGACTGTAACCTGTCTACCGTCTGCTTGGTATTTTTCTTTTGCTACAGCTGTTTGAACCGCTTGAACCATATTTTCTTTAATGCTGAACCTTTTTTCAGCTTCTGTGTACAAATGTGATTTGTATGCTGTTGGTACCTTCTCCCCCTCATTAGAGGTCAGGTATGTGAATCCGCATCTTCCTGGGATGACTCGAATCACAAGGTTGCGTGTGTTGTCACGTGTTTGTAGTTTTGTTTTAACTAACATATCTGTTTGTAAAGATCTCAAAATTTCTGTGTGTTTTTGAGTCCAATTGATTCTTTTAAAATCTGGTTTTATTAGATCATAGAGAGGTTTAATTCTCTCTGCATAATTTATAATGTAAGTTCTTCCGAAGTTTAGGAAGCCTAGAATTGATTGTAAGTTTTTCAGTGTTCTAGGTGCTTGGATTACAGCACATTTCTCTAGGAAATTGTCGGCCAGGCTTTTGCCTTCACTTGATAGTTCATATCCTAAAAACAGGACTGTTAGATGGGCAATTCTTGACTTTTTAAAGTTGAATTTGTAACCCTCTGCTGCGAACCCAAGTATTATGGTGTTCACTCTCTTCAAGTGAGTATCCAAGTCATCGTCTGTTAGATAGATGTCGTCGACATAAGATAATGCCTCGTCATCATATGTTTGTAGTAATTCTGTTACTCTCGCTGAGAATAATCCTGGGCTGTTTTTGAACCCCTGGGGCAAACGACAGACATTTTTTTGCGTGCCATTTATTGAGAACGCCGTCAAATATCTGCTCTCTGGTGCTATATTTTGACAAAAGAATCCATTAGAAATGTCTAAGGTTGTTTTGTATTTTTTGCGCACTATGTTATTCATTAGTGCAGCACTATGCGAGTTTTGTACCGCAAATGTTTTGCAACATGAGTTAAGGTGTCTGTAGTCCAAAACAAGACGATATGAATTGTCTGGCTTGGAGACAGGAAACAAAGGGTTGTTCATTTGTGAGGTGCAAGTTTCAATCACCCCCTGGTATTCAAGTTGATCTAGGATCTCTTTTACCTGTTTTTTAGCTTCTTGCTTAATCGGGTACTGCCTCTGTGCAGTAGGTTGTGATTTTAACTGGATTTTGTGAGGAGGAGAGTCCTCATCCCATCCCACATGATTTTTATATAAGGCAGGGGCTTGAGCTACTGCCCACTTTCTTGCAAGTGTATTTTTTTATGAATTGGAATATGGTTTGAGAAGGCAGGCATAATTATTTCTTCGCCATGTGGGCACTCCCTGACAAACTCTGGAGGCCAGTCTCGTTCAGCTAGAAGGATGTCATAGCCCTTGGAGAGATTATCCCAAAATAGACCCCTTATTTTTCTAGTCTTATCCCCTTCTATACGCAATGTTATTTCATATATTTTATGAGGTTTGCTAACTCTGGTATCTGCAGTTTCCACCTGAATGTATTCATTCGTGTCCACTGTCTCCAGATGATTCATAAGGACTTTGCGAGCTATGCTCACTTCTGCTGCGCTGTCTAGCATTGTCTGAGCCCATTCTCCGTTTTTCAGCTGTGTCCTCAGTATTCTCGGCATTGTTAATTACTTTAATACTGGCTACCTTCTTTTTTGGAAATTGTAATTTTTTATTCAGATGAGCAGGTTCTTTGTCTTTGGACTTGACGTGCTCTTCCCTGTGTTCTGATCGTCCTCTTCTTTCCGATTTCTGCGAGGAAGTCTGAAAAGATTGAGAGGGACGTGTATCAATATCTTGATATCTATCAGGTTTTTTTATATTTTCCCTATTTCTAAGGTTGTATTTTTTTACAGAGGGCTCCCTTTGGGGAGACTTGCATCCTTGATCAGGAGATCTTTCTCTCCGCCGAGGAGACCTTCCTCTGGACTGGAATCTTTTTTCTTTAGGATTGGATTGTTTATTTCCATCCCAGCTCTTTTTTTGATTGTTTAAATTATTTTTTATAAATACCTTTTCTGGACTTTCAACTAGTTGGGGTTTCACTGGTATTCCACCCAAACTATCTCTTCGTAGTTCTTCATAGGATTTTTCTATGATTCTGGCAATTTCAGATGGTTGGTCTGCTATATTTGTCTCTTTTAACCTCTGGCGAATCGCCACATTTGCTGCTTCTCCCTTTATGTTGGCTAATAATATTGCAGAGACCTGCTTGAAATCTTTCAGTAGTTTCATACCGAGAGTTAAAGCGGGTTCTGGACCGTATTCATCTTGAATCTGTTTTAGCACATCTGGTATTACTGACATGGATGGTACACCAGGTGTTTTTGTGTAAATGGAGGCAAAGACTGTTCCCCAAGTGTCACAGTCCTCCACATGTGGTGCGATTCCCATTGGGAGACAGATAGTCAGAATCCTATGTTTCTCAACAGGGGTGGTATCTGGAAACACCGCCTCTATTTGAGTGATTTTTTGTGTTAGCCAGAAAGGAATTTGTTCCCGTTTTGCGGGTACTTTACCTAGACAGGACTGTATGTTCTGAGGTGTAATTTTATTTGTGTTCCCCTGATGATTGGTCAGCTGTGGAATTTTAATAGCTGGTTGGATTGTTGAAGTCCGCATTACATATTGGACTAATTGTCTATGTATTTTTATTAATTGTTTTAGCTGTGCTAAAAGCTCTGGTGCAGGCATTTCTTCAATGTCTGGATGTGGTGTATATCCGGCTAGGACCGGCCACGTTGCTCCTGGTCTACCTAGTGGACCGAGCCTGGTGATGTGATTATTATGTTTTAGGGCGCCATGAAACAAGAGCAGGTGCTCTTGGAATTTGAGTGGTATTTCCACTTCCTCGAAAGGAGTGTACTCACTAGGAGGTTCCTCTATTTTGTAATAGTGGAAGTCCTTTGTTACAGCGTTTGCTGCTGGAAAGTTTATCCATGAATAGAATACCTCTGTCTGCCGATATTCGTGTGCCTCAATTACGAATATGACTGTACCACCTCTTGGTGTCAGTCCATTTTCTATAAGTTTTAGGGTTATAGATTTCCTTATGTTGACCGGGATGAGTATTGCATCTGGGTCATTTTCCAGCAGAGTATTGTCTGCTACTAGGAGTTCAGCTGCTAGTCTAACTGTCTCCCTTTCTTCTTCACTTTCTGTCATTTTACTGACAGGAAGGTTATTCTGTTTGTTTGCAGATCAGGTTTCTATGGAAACAAAGATTAGATGCACAATATTTTGGAACAGTGTATCCTTCAACGTTGAATTAACCAAGAACCATACATAGGAGTCTCCTCCTGCGAGGTTTGGCGGATATGACCTTTCACCCACTCCAGACGTCTTTGGAGTATTATGGGAAAAAAAAGGGGTTCTGTGTGAAAAAGCACGACTGAGTTACTCTAATGTCTTGCGTTAGTTTTATCGCCTATCCAAACGTTTGGGCGCCATGTAGTGTAGTTCCTATTATCCCAATAGGCTCTGCGCATTGGAATAATATCTTCAATAGTATGGACCTAGGGCAGAGGTTAACTAGGTCTTCTACCGACGATATTAGACTTAAAGTTTTGTGTTTGTGCCAGCTAGCTCAGAGTTCACTAGAAACTTTCTCGAATAGGCAAGGAGGATTTTAACCTCCCTGGATAGACAAGAAGGGATTTAGTTTCTGACAACCATAGAACATGACAACTTTGCTCTCCCCTAATCAAGAGTGTATCTCTAGAGTCGTGTGAAAACAAAAGACAACTTATTTTACTCAGTCAGTTCAGTGCATTCTTAGTTTCACCAGATTGTAGAGAAAAGGAAGAGACGGGCGTGTTCAATAAAAATATGTTATTTATTGACCAGTCTCTTTTCTCATACAAGAGAAATGAATCGCTATTATTGCAATACTTGTAGTTAAGTAAAGTGCATACAGTAAAGACAGAATTATAAAATAATACTGTAAAAGCATTGATATGGTTTCTGAGCCATATGATACTTTAAAATGGATAAAATAGATACATACATATATACATTTGACTAATCGTACTCAACTGGTGCTTCTAACCACGCCTACCCCAGTGTACCTGACCTAAGCCTAATACGTGGGCGGGAGTAGATAAGTAGCAGTTTAAGTTAAGTTTGTTTGCCAAGGGACTGATTCGAGAATTCTCTGCAAGGGGTTATTCAGTTCTGTACCTCAGATCTAGAATGATGGAGGGCTGGTATCTCTTATCCCGGGTTTTGATATTCCAGCTGCCTGCGAGGGCTGCTTGGAAGGGCCGGAGCTGGATTTCTCAGCAGGAGAAAGGCAGCGTCTCGTTCTCAGCGCGTCAGGAAGGCGGGGCAGCGCCTGTGGGCTTCGCTCTCTGCTGGGCTCCTCAGCACGTCTCGCTGCTCCGATCTCGTCACCACCGCATGTGTTTGCTTAAGGCAATGTCGGTAATATTTATACCTGAAAGGTGCCGAGATTGACGTAAGGATGGACATATATACGTCAATAAGGATGTCATATGAACGGGCTCGTTCGCACATTCTTTTGCTGAAGTTCTCGGTGAAATCAAAACAATGGTTATGGGAATTTCCCAGGTCGCTGTAGGTTTGATTTGTTTTGAGAACTCTGTATGCCTTATCAGGGGCTGGAGGAATATCGCTTGTCTAATTAGATGGCATGCGTTATGACCTAATCAGATAACGCGCTTCTGTGCCGTGGTGTGGCTTAATCAGATAACGTTTTTTGCACCGTTAGATGGCTGCTAGTTAATTATTAACCAGACCAGGGTCAGGAATAGGGGAATCGATACAGTACCTATAGGAATACATCACATTCTAAAAATCCTTAGACTCAAAAGAAGTAGATACAACAAACTCATCAGACCCATTAAACTTTCCTTCTTCAAATCCCAACTGGACAAAGCAAGAAATCGCCCGAAAAGAATTTTTGAGCGGATTAAAACTAAATCCAACAACGCACCCACCCAATCTCAGCAATTAGCGCGCCCGCAGCCAAATTGCGAAGCGGTTGCTGACTTCTTCCTGGAAAAGTCTAACAAGATCGAATCTGATCTAAGGTCTGCTGCACTCTTACTCTCACCCCCTCCTGCCTCCTCCCTCTCCACGCCCCCCTCTGCCTGTCTTTCTGCTCTCCCAAAAACAATGCCTCTTGGAGTCAATTCACACCCCTCGATGACATTACCATCCTTAACACGCTCTCGACCATTAAACCCTCAAACCACTTTAAAGACCCACTCCCCCCAACTTCTATAAAGAAATGATAGGCTCCTTAGCCCCACTCTGGGTAAAGATCATAAACGCCTCTCTCGGTCAAGGCGAGGTCCCGGACTGCCTGAAGGAGGGCCTAGTGCTCCCCATCCTAAAAATACCTTTGGCTGACCCTGAAGACCTGAATAATTACAGACCAATCACAAACATTCCTACCCTGGCTAAACTTCTGGAGAAATGTGCTCATGAACAACTGTGCAGACACATTGAACAATTCCAGCTTCTTGACCAATTCCAATCGGGTTTCCGCACTGGCCACAGTACCGAAACGGCCATCACTCACATAGTGGATGATTCTCTCACTTTACTGGACCAGAATGAACCCTGCCTACTAATTCTTCTCGATCTCTCATCTGCATTTGACACTGTCAAGCATGACAATCTTCTCCAACTCCTTGAATGCAGAATGGGTCTTTCAGGTACGGTCCTTAAATGGTTTGCCTTTTTCCTCAGCAACAGAACTCAAAGAGTCAAATCCAATCAGACTCTATCCAACCCCAGTCCCTGCATGCTGGGTGTTCCGCAAGGGTCCTCGCTCTCCCCCACGCTTTTTAACCTTTTCCTGGAACCACTGACAGTAATTCTTAAAGCCTCCAACATCCAGTATCACATGTACGCCGATGATACCCAATAATACATGAAAATTTCCTCCCCTGAAGACATCAATGCTCTCAACGATACCCTGCTCAAAACCCTAAACTGGCTTACCTCCAATCATCTCAAACTAAATGCCCTCAAGACGGAATTCCTCCTCATTGCACCAACTAGACCAACCCCCACTGTTGTGAAATATCTCTCTAATCTCACTGCGCTCAACTGCACTCCTCACCTTATTGACTCCTCAAAATCACTGGGAATACTTCTTGATAAAAACATAAACATGCAAGATCACATCAGAGCTTCCACCAAAGGAGCGAACTTCCAGCTGACCATCCTAAGAAAACTCAAACCCTACCTGCCCCATGAGGACTTCAAATCGGCAGTGCAAGCACTGGTCATCTCCAGACTTGAATATGGAAGTGCGACTTTATGCGGATTACCGAAACTCAGCCTAGCCCCCATCAGAGCTTCGTTAAATGCGGCTACTAGACTCATCACGGGCTCCAAGAATAACAACCACATCTCACCGGACCTGAAATCTCTCAACTGGCTTCCTTTTGAGGCAAGGATCCAATTAAAGATTGCTTGTATGACCCATAGAGCTCTTCACTTCAATACCCCACTCTACCTGGCAAATAAGCTGGAACTTTCTGGGGGCTCCCGGCCCACAAGGAGCATCGGCACCTTGCTACTCAAACCAAAGAAATTCAATCAGCTTAAAACCTACAATCGTACATTCTCGGGCACTGCCCCGAGAATCTGGAACGCCCTACCAGTGGAGACAAGGCTTATTCCATCCACTTTTACCTTCAAAAGGGAAGTTAAAGCACTACTAATGTACAATGCACTGATCTAGCAACTTTGCTCCACTTTACGCAAGACTTGTAATATCCCTACTATTACCTATTGCAACCCACTGCTGCCTACCATAATGTCCCTTTTGTTCTTGATGCTTCTTGTACTTATCGTCTGCCACATAGCCTGCTCCCTATTTATCTTTATAATGTATTTCTGTGTGCTTATTTCTTCTACGACTTATGTAAAGCGCTCTGATACCCACTTGGGTCATGTTCGCGCTATACAAAACTTATAAATAAATAAATAACTAAATAAACAGACTATCTTCCACAGTAGCTCATTGACTGCATTCCCTACCAGGTTCAACCTTCTAGGCAATAAATGCAGTTCAAATTCAAACACATATTCCCACTCACATCACACATTCCTTACTCTGGGCCATTCATGAAATGATGGTTACTCTGTTGTTGTGTATGTGTTATACTGACGTCCACCCAATGGTGTCCAATTTTGGTACTCCCAATCGATTGCATGAGCTCTCCCTCTTTTTCTGCTTCACCAGAAACAAGTCCTCATTATTTGATTGCCTCACACTCTTCCTATAACATATATTATCTGATGTGCTTTACTGACATATACTATCTGAATGAAGGTTATCCTGTTGCTTAGTTTGTCACCTCTGACTTTTCAGAGAAAACTTATGTTTTAAATGACATTTCTACCTAAATTTGAAATTCAAATATGCTCAGCGTGGACATTCGCGTGTTCTGTAAGTAAACATTATTACCAGAGGCGATGCACAAGGTGACATCATGCGCAATGAAGCCACTTTTGCTGTTTGGATGAAAACCTTTCAACAAACAATCATGGGATACAGGGGCCTACTCACAGAAGGCTGAGGTTTCGCCTTGGTAGTGTTTTCACTCCATATGTTTTGCCACATATAGAGGAGAAAGTAGGAAAGTGAGATGCTTCCATATTCATGCAACATTTCTAAGGGCCTGATTACACATTTAGGTGTTATTTATAGCACATGATAAATAACAATACCAATGGGTATGTTAGTTATCGGGTGCGATATATAACATATATTACCAGTTTGTGGGGAATAACATTTAAATGTTGGTGTTTAACGCACCAAACTCTGCATGGTATTGTAAATACCAGATAAATTCCCCGGGTAAATTTCATCAGGTTTAACCTGCCAAAATTTAAGGAAGGTTAAATGAAACAAAACTCTTAGGGCCATATGTATCATCAACCTGATTTGCGATTCTGAAATAGCGATTTTTTAGAAATCTCTATTTCAGAATCGCAAAAAAGTGATGTATGTACAAATTCACCATTTTTTTGCGAATTCTTAGTATTTCTTAATTGCGATTAGCAAATTGCGAATCGCAATTGAGAAATACTTTCACATTCATTTCTATGGGCCAGGAGGCCCATAGGAATGAATGGGAAGTTATTCTCAATTTGCGATTTGCCATTTGAGAATCGCAAATTGAGAATAATTTCAAGGGTGCAGGGGTGTCCAAAGGACACCCTGTTGCACCCCTGAAATAAGCATGGGTGCACATGTGGCGCACTTGCGTCACATGCCACTTTGAAAAACGCAAAAAAGAGCATTTTTCAAGGAATTTGCAAATTGCCACCAACTTGAAGTTGGTGGTAATTTGCAAATCCTTAAGGACAATTTGCTTTTTTTTTTGCTTTATACATTGCATTTAAGGAATCGCTAAATTTGCGATTCCTTAAATGCAATTGCAAAATAAGGAATCGCAAATTTTGCGATTCTTTGTTTTGCACCAGATTTACCTTAATATATACCATTTGGCAAATTCGCATTCGCAAACGCCAAAATTCTGCGAATTTTGGCGTTTGCGAATGCGAATTTGCTTGATACATATGGCCCTTAATTCCAGCCCGTGCATAAACAGGAGTTTGCCCATGGGTCAGAATAACTTGACTCACTCATAATCATTCCCTAAGCCTTGTATAAATGAAATGCAAAGGACCGGCCTTTTTTAATGAAAACTGCATGGGCAACATTCTGGCTTGTACTTCAGGGGAGCTAGGGAAGATGCAACATAAAACGTGTGTCCCCTCACACTTTATCATCTACAGATGTCTACTGACTACGTTGTGTCAATCCTCCTTATTAAGCTCGAATATCACATTTCGGAATTATTCCATAGACATTTTCCTTTGCTTCTCATGTCCATTATATTCTTTATCGTCTACATTGGTCTAGCATGTGCAAAAATGTATTTATTCATTATTTATTTATTTATTTTAAAGTTTTATAGAGCGCGAACTTGACCCGTGAGTGTATCAGAGTGCTTTACAGGTTCAAAGAGTAATACAGAAAGATCGGTTGACAAAATGATAGCAATAAATCGGGGGATATACAGAAACAGGGGTCATATGGTAGGCAGGGAGTCAAAGGGGTATGTGCAAGGAGGGAGGGGATGAAAAGGTACATAGGAACATTTTCCAGAATAAATGAACATACATTAACACAGTGATCTTTAAAGAGTCAAGGATCACACAATAGAACAGGGTATCATACAATAGAACAGGGTATCACAAAGGTAATAAGTCTCTCGGTGCTTGTGGAGCAGGTTAGCCAAGGAATTTAGCCATGAGGAAGGATTTGGCCTCTTTTTTAAAGTGTGCCAGGGAGTGGATACTTCTAATGTCAGGCGGGAAGGCGTTCCATATTCTTGGAGCACACCTGGTGAAAGAGCGATTGTAGTTTTTTTTTCTTAAAACGTGCAGGCCGGAGTAGGAAGGTATTTGCTGATTGAGAGTTTCTGCTTTCTACGGATATCGCAAGCTTCTGTGCAAGATACGCAGGGGAGTTGACGTGTAGGGCCTTGTGCGTGATGCATACCAACTTGAGGTGAATCCTAGCCTCGAGAGGGAGTCAGTTCAACGCTTTCAGGTGGGGGGTGATGTGATCAAATTTTCTAGAGCCCGTAAGTAGTCTGGCGGCTGCATTGAGGCAGGCTTTTAAAGGTGCCAGAGTGATCTTGGGTAAACCAGAGAAGGTGGAGCAGCCATATTCCAACCGAGAGATGACTAGAGATTGGACTGCTAGTTTTAGGTCGGGAGCAGCTAGAAATGGTTTCAGTTTCTATAGGTAACTCAGGTGGAATCTGGCAGATTTGGCCATTGAGTTGATGTGGTTTCGCATGTTTAGGTTGTAATCCAAGGTGATTGCCAGTGATTTGGCAGAGTCCACTATGGTCGGGGAACAGTTGAGGGCTGTGATAGCTTTGATCGAAGTCTGTATCTCAGAGTTGCTCTTGGGCGGGGAGATTAGAAGGAACTCAGTTTTGTTAGCATTGAGTTTGAGTTGGTTTGAGGCTAGCCAACGGACGGTCAACTTCAGGGCCTCATTCATGGTGAGGATCTCCGCAAGAGAGGGGATTTTTATGTAGATCTGAGTATCATCAGCGTACATATGGAGGGAGATATTAGCATTGCGGAGGATTTCAGCAAGGGGTTCTAGATAGAGATTAAACAGGGTGATCCTTGAGGGACTCCCACCGTGACCATGGAGGAGGAGGAAAGTTCACCATTGATTAGGAATCTCTGAGATCTGTTTTGGAGGTACGAACTAAACAAGTCGAGTACTGTGCCGTCTATACCCATCCTAAGTTTGAGGCGTTCGAGTAGCATCTCGTGGTTGACAGTATCCAAGGCCTAGGATAGATCCAGGAGTATTAGGAGACACGTTTTGTCTTGGTCCAGGGCTTGAAGAGCATCATCAACAACGTGGAGCATGGTGGTTTCGGTGCTATGTCCTGGTCGGAAGCCGGATTGGCAGCCATCGAGTAGATGGAAGTTGCTGATGTGACGACTTAGCTGTATGTGAACACACTTTTCCAACACTCATGCCAAGAGGGGAATGTTGGAGATTGGTCTAAAGTTGTTTGGGGAGGCTGGGTCCAGCGATGGGTTTTTCAGAATAGGGAGAACTTGTCCTGCTTTCAGTGAGATTGGTATTGATCCGTGCCGGAGAGAGGCATTGATTATCGCGGTCCAGCAAGGAATGATGGATTTGGTAATCGTCGCAAGACAGTTCGAGGGGAGCGGGTCGTTGAAATGGCTGTTCGGGTTTAAGGAGGAGAGGATATTTGCGACTGAGTCTTCATCGTAGGGTAAGAATTCAGACCAGTGCGCTAGGTTCTTGGGTGAGGTCAGTGTCAGTAGCAGTGATGGAGGAGGCGGATGGTCAGTGTTTGGTGGGGGAGTGAGGCAGCTTTGAGTTCGGTATCTAAGGTTATGATTTTGTTTGCGAAGAACGAGGAGAAATCTTCGGAGGAGATGAGAGACTAGGGGTTTTCTTTCGCTGTTTTGGACAGTTTGTTGGACTGGAGTTTGAGCATCTCAAAGAGTTTGCGAGGCCTGTTCTGAGCATTTCCTAGTTCCGCTCTGAAAAACTCTTTTTTTGAATTGAGGATGTTTTTGTTGTAAGCATTTCTGGCCTGGCGAAGACGTTTCAGGTGATCTGCCGATGGTTGCTGTCTCCAGATTCTTTCGGCTTGACGGAGGGATCTTCTCTCGTCGTTGAGGGAGCCAGTGAACCATGGGTTTCTATCTTTGACTTGAGTCCTTTTTAGTTTAAGAGGGGCGAGGTCATCCAAAATGTTCGACATCGAAACAGTGTAGTGATCATTGAGGTCACTGGCTGAGGTGATGTGGGGAGGGGGTGGGAGGTCGGATTTGCAACGTGACTCAAGTTCAATTAGGTCTAGGTTTTTGGTGTCTCTGACCCAGCGTTTTGGGAGCACTGGTTGAGAAGCCCATGTTTTGAGGGTGCAGGGTAGAAGAAAGGCGATGGCATGGTGGTCTGACCAGTCGCAGGGGGCGGTGGATATGATCTTGACAGTTTTCTCATTAGAGATGATCCAGTCGAGAGTAGCCCCTTTCGAGTGGGTAGGGAGTGGGCGAGCTTGGGTCAGGGCTAGATCAGCCATGAGGTCTTTAATGGCGTTGACATGAGGATCCTTAAGGTCGATCCAGTGCAGGTTGAAGTCCCCAAGGAAGATGTCTTTGGAGTTGGGGGAGTTCTTAGCTGTGATAATTTCCATGAGGTAGTCAGTGAATTGATTGTTATTGCCTGGGGGGTGGTAAAAAGTGTGCAGGTTGCACAGGAGGGTGGTGTTGCTCCAGACTGAGAGGGCTAGATATTCGCAGGAATCAGTGGTATCCGTTGAAAGCTCTGAGACAAGGAGGTTAGAGCGATAGATGTAAGCGATTACGCCACCTTTTTTGTTAAGCGGTCTGTCTAGTCTGGTAATGTTAAAATTGGGGGGACTAAGAGGTCGAGGCAAGGGGATGATGCATCATTAAGCCATGATTCAGTTAGGATGGCTAGGTCGGTGTTATTGTTCAGAATGAGAGCAGCGACATCGGCGGCATGCTTTACTGCCGATCGGCAGTTGATTAAGAGCCCCGTCAGACCGGGCAGGGAAGTGGTAGTGGGAGTCGGGGCAGTCAGGGGTACAGGTGCAAGATTGCTTCTGATCGCCCTTCTATTGCCGAGCTTGGCCAGTCTGTGTGGGTCGATGTTGGTTATATGTGGAACTGTTAGATGTGTTTGGTGTTGAACTTAAAGAAAGACACTGCTCAAATTCTGAACACAGACTTCATACACAGCAGCGGCTGCTATCGACTAGGGGTGTGGGATGAGGGAAGGGAGGGTAACAAAACAAAGAGCACCTATCTCTTTACAGCCAACTGCCTCCTCCTCTTTCTCTGTCCTCCTCTAGACAGGTAGCACACAGCCTCCCAGACTCCCTCGACCAATCACAACACTTCCTTAGAAGCGTTGTGATTGGTCTGATCGACTTGGTTTGGCGCTCAGACAGGGGTTGGGAGGCTCTACATGCTCCCCACTCAGTCTGTATTACAGCCTAAATGGAGAACATGCAAAGTGCGCATGACAACACTTTGGCCAGCCCTATACGGCCAGCCAAAGAGTCATGCGCCCTTTAGGTGCTGCTACCACTCCTCACCCTAACAAACGTTATTATAATTTTATCGTTTGTATTCAGCTTGCAGCTGAAGCAGTGGGGCGATGCTCCTTCACCTTACCAGAGGAGCCGCTACTGTTAATAGAAGCGTATTAAATGTATTGAAAAATGCTAATTTGTAAACACACGTGAGCAGTAACAGTAGCTTTGAAGTTTGGTAACAGGAATCTTCCAGCTATGGTCACCAATTTATTTTAAGATGTTAATGAGTTTACATGCTATATCAATCATTTTTAACGCTGCTAATTATATAACAGTGGCCTGGATGCAGCTATACCTGTTTTGACAGCCTCAAGCTTTAAAAAAGAAATCTATAATAAAACACAAATGTAAATGTGTAGATATAGGTAGTTATGACAGTCCACTTCAACCTTTGGTACTGGCTCGCTCTGCTTCAGTTATTGGGTCCATTAGTTGACCAATTTCTGTTTTTATTTCTGCTCTCCTTCCTTTGCTTTTCTTTCCATTCGTTTTAGTGATGGATGTCGTTTTTCTGCTGATTTCTTCTCTAAACATATGCACACCACATTTAGATAGTGTTATTTTTTACGTTGCAATGCTTTTAAATGTGTAATACTTACAGCATGTTTATAAAAAATCCCTTTTGATGGTCAACAATCCATTTTACTTCCATTATATTTTTGTTACTTCCAGGCACTGCACTGCAATATTCAGATGGGCATTCCTTGAGAAGAAAGTTAGCCACAGTGTTATAGAAGGTTAATAACATGACTTTCTAGACTCTTGAAAATTAGTGTAAGGGGTGTCTAGTAGTCAAACAAAAGAGACTCATATATCCGCTTTCAGTTCAAGAAGACTTAGTTCACCTTACAAGCCAACAGTGTGGTCTTTAGGATTTTGGTGGCTCTGGGCAAGGCATGTTTTTGGCGCCCCATGTCCATAACAAATTTGAATTTTATTACCCATTTTCTACTAATTGTAGCTCTCATGGTGACCTTTCAGAAATACGCTTCACACAAAAACAGTTGCAATATGTTTTTTAAAGGCCACAAGAAATCCTAAAGATGTCACTGAGCAAAGATAAACTGACTCTGTGATAGAGGAAGACAGAGAAGTTGAAATATTAAATTATATAGGGGTGAGCTAGATAGAGAGAAATTTTATTTCCCAGGGGACCCCATGAAAGGTGGGTTTGGGGGGGGCTGGGTAGTTGCCAACTTTACAACATGCCTTAAAGGTTCTCTGCAAGCCATTCTCTATCTGTCCTCCATCATTTGGCCTTGCGAAACTGGTTAGTTTCCGTTCTCATTTCAGCCTTCACATGGACCCTCCCTGTAGGTGCCACACTCTGAATAGGCAGAGCTAGATAAAGAAAGCTCATCTGGAATGGCATAAACCAACACCCTTCTCGTAACTCCATCACGGCTCCAAAAGTCATGTCTGTGCACTTTAGGGCAAGAAGTTGTTGGGCAGCGGATTGGATGGACATCCAGTAGGTTTTGTTATTATTTATTAAGTACTATTATTTGTCCTTTTTGTTATTCCTCCTACCAACTAGCACCATTTCAGGATCACACCTGATAAACAATCTATAAATAATGTGGTATAGATTGCTCTGTCTGATATTTATATACCATAGTGGGCACTAGGTCAGAGGGTCCTCAAAAGACAATATTGCAAAGAGTACTTGGTCCCTCTCACCTACCAGGGTTGGGAATCAATACATTGAGACTTCTACAAAAACTCCCATACCTCTACATGTTTTGTCCATTTGTGAAATTACAGTGTACTTTGCTAAACCTGCAATTTAGCAAACTGGATAGTGATCTTTTAAAAGTCCAAATATATTTCATTTTTGCAATATTTAGCAGCTGACTCCTTGGGTCTGTTATTAGTCATAGTGCTCTAACTTGTACAAGAAGAATTTTCCAAAATAATTATTTTCATTAAAAGGTCAATGTCTTATCATCAAACTTATAGGGGTTAAAAGACATTTCCTACGTCTGCTACTTTAAGATTCTGGTAAAATGTCCCCAGTAGATCTTTCGAGAAAACAAATGCTTTGGTAAAATTGGGCTCAGCACCAAAAATGTAAACTCGGTCCTCTTTAGGCATTAAAACTTCCCATTTGAATATTCTAGGTTTCTCTGCAGACAGAGCTTCCTGTCATTTTCCAGAAAGCTTGTCATCAATACATCAAAAATAAGTATAAAGAAGAGAGTGGGCTTTTGGTCGCCCCTCTTCAGTCATTGTCTTTCATACCTTTATTATGGTTTACTGCAGTGTGGATGCCTGTGGCGTTGCATTGTCCTGATTGTGTTCCTATTATATTTTGGTGATGGAATCAGAAAGTCCCTTTGCCAAACTAGGAATGCAATATGGCATGAGCTAGAAGCTGAAACACAGTCTGTGCTCTTTGAGGTATTTATTTTGCTTCCACAATAACATTTTAATTACTGACTTACAGCTTTATTGCTTTCTGGATGGATGCCTAACCCAATCATAAAATAAAGCCAGTGGATATCTACTAACCACACCCGTTTGCATTCGTCTGGTTTTGTTTGCTGTCATGAAAAGATGCTGATGGATTTACAGTTTTTCTGTTCACAAAGTAAAGATGTGAGGTAACATAGGCCTTCTTAAAGAGCACATAAAATACTTAGCCGTTTGTCTAAATGATCTCATATGCAATATTTAGGTCTGTCTATTAAATTTAAATACTTCATCTTCTGTCTCATGTGTCTGTCACACAATTTACAGTATAAAAAAAAGTATACCTAAGCAAAAAGTGTGCTTTATCAACAACAGTACATGTTTTGCTGCTCATCAGAATTTCTAAGCAGTAAATCCTTTAATAGCTCAACTTTTTAATATCAGGCCTAAAAATGACTATGTACTACCATACCTACAAACCAATACTATATCTTACCTAAGATACCTAACTTTCATTACCTACCAACCTTATCTATCATAATTAACATACCATACCTAACCTGGCAAACCTAGCCATCAACTAAACTGACCTATCTACCGTACATAACCTACGATACCTACCAAATATACTTGCCTACCATACCTAACTTACCTTTAATAACCTGTCATACCTTCCTACCATGCATGCATACCATATCAAGCCTACTTTAAATACTATCTACCAGACCTAAACACTTACCATATTTAATTTACCTACAATATCGACCCAAACACATCTAACCTAACACCTTCTTTACAGTAACTATATCTTACGCCTGACCTGAGGTGGTGGATTTAAGAAAAAGGACAAGCTGTGCAAATATTGTGTTTAGAAATGGCTTTTGGCACTGCAGCTTTCTACAGAAAACACGTTTGCCTAACACAAGGGACCTACATAAGGTATTGCAATCTGCACTGGGAAAGTACTGATTGCAACTTTTTAGGCGTATGAAAATGTATATGCCATTGCTTCTTAAACATAGTGTCACCCACTGGCATTGTCAATGCCTGCCTGGAGCTATCTTTACCTATGTACTTTGCCACAATTTTTTCCGATTTGTGTGTTATGTGTAATGCAGAAATCTTAATAAAATGCATAAACAGATCAGTCCCAAAGATTGCATTTGTAATGCCACTTTTGCAAATTCTTATGCACTCTTTTGCAGTGTATAATGTGTTTATTTGTGTGCCGTTCTATATACTTATATATTTTTCTGCAACTGCTTGCTTCTATCTGAATTTTTATTTAGAACATTTGACATGCTGAGCTTGCTGTAGTGGTAAACCCTGCTCCTTCAAAGTTAAGGTGCTATGTGCCTAGCACAAGGTGATCTCCTACCAACTACCATGCACAACTCCGAACGACTAATTGGCTATGGAAGAGATGTTAGTGGTACTTATTCTAAAGAGTTCACATCCACATCAAAGGAGCATGTGTGTGTCAGTCCTTCCTTTTTACTGTAGTTCACAAAAGTATAATCCCGTTCTGTATATTCTTTATCATTCAAATACAAAAAGGTCTCTTGTGAGTCTCATTTAATTGAATTTTCATTTCCAAACATATTCAATCTGTAATACATCAAAAAAGAAGCAGTTAAATCAATCCAGCCATCAGTTAGATCAATCCAGCCAACGCGTTTCGTCCAATATGGACATCATCAGGGCTGAAAATTTTAAAAAAGGCACATCGATAATCATGATTAGTCCTACACCAATTAAAACTGTCATGATGAATCATTATAATAGTTAGTATAAAGTCATAATATCGCAAAAAGACCCTCAAGACTTCCTGCCTATATACAGCCTAATTGAGAATATTTAGCAAACAATACTGCATTGTTAACAATTTCCCTCATGGGATCAAAACCTTCTCTTCACATTTTTAAATTAAATGTTCGGATCATTAGTATTATACGTCTTAGATGCAGTCTAAATTCCCTACTCTATAATCCCAAATACATCCTACTGTTCTTCCTTTGGGTTATATTACCATAGAATTTTTTTTATTTTTATTACCTCGTAATCCTTATTGAAGCACAATAATTTGCATTCTTCAGAGTGTTATGCTAATCCAATATATTAACTTTGAGCTGTCCTTTTCTTACTATTATCATCTACAATAAAAGAGACCAAGGTTATAGATCCAATCTGTCTAAATAACCCATCTTTGTCCCATCAATAGGTGTATAATTGTCCAACACTATAATTATATCTGAACTCCAAGATATGAAGGCTCTATTTCTATTGTGTCCCAATTATTGCTCCACACCCCCCAACCAGTATATAGTTGTGCATATTTATCCATCAAAACTTTCCAGTGTCGACAAATTTTCTGAGCCTGTTCATGCACAGGGTCGCACAAAATTAATCCTGTTGCTGGTTTGGCAAAAATATAGATTTCTATCCCAATTCATGTAAACAAACAACCCCAAATTGCAAATCCTCACAGATAACTGGTCCCAATTAGACACACGAGTTTCTGCATTTGAACAAAGTGTCTCTTCATTCAAGGAAACATGTGCTAACGTCTCTCACCTTTACTCCCAAGTCTCTGTTCAACGACAAGTTGAGGACCTTGAAAACCGAAATAGGCAGAATAACCTCCGCATTTACGGCTTGGCGGAAGGACTTGAGGGGTCAGATGCTCTCACCTTTTTTAGATCCTTCCTTCCCAAACTACTTCACATGCCAGATGGTACTACGCTTAATATTCAACAAGCACACAGATTGGGCCGTGCTTCTTCCAACTTCTTCCGCTTCATCTTCATAGCGACCAAGAGGTGTTATCTTATATTTCCTAGAGTACACAGATTTGCTAAAAGCCCTGTCAGCGGTCAAATCTACTCAAAGAATCACCTGGTCCGGCTCCACCTTATTTTTTACGCAGGATTACGCTAAAGCTACCGCTAACAGATGCAAAGCTTTCCTCAACATGAGACCTGATATTCGCTCGATGGGATCTCGATATGGACTTTTCCATTCTTGTCTTTTAAAGGTTACGTACAACAACAGAACAACTACATATGAGAACCATTGCGACTACAGAGTTTCATAAACTCGTGCAAAACTGTCAGCGTGGACTCATCTAACTCTTTATCCTCATCCAATGCTTAATGTTGTGTTAATGCTTTAAAAGTTTCTCATAGTTGATTCTGTTCTTGCTAGTATTTATCTGCATAGGGAATGGTATTTATTGGTCTTATATAAGTTCTTGTTCTATATTTACCCTAGCACACGTTTTGTCTATCGATATGTTTTACTGTTTTTCTCGTTCATATTATGCTTTATTACTTTCCCTAACTAATTGTTGATCTTCGCTACCACAGATTCTTTTTCTCTCATGGCGCGGCTTCCCTTGGTCTGCCGTGTGGTCTCTCCCGGATGATCCATCTCTCCATGTGGTCTCACCTCCGCCCTCTCCACATTTCCCTTTTGTAGGTATGTTTTCCGTCTTGTTTTTTTTTTTATATCACAATGTCTCTGTTCTTTATGTATGGTTTGCACCCAAAAACTAATTTTTCATTTAATATCTTCAATACTCTTCTTTGCTATTCTCTGCTTAATTTACTCTTTATATTAACTATTACATAATCATTTGGTACCATATTTTCTTTCTCTCTTTTCTTCCATATGTTAGATATTTTCTACTCTGCTGTTACAATCTCCTCATTTATTAGCGTTCAAATTCTTTATTGGCTTTTGGTACCTGATCTTGACATTCTTCCTCACCTTGATATTTCACCACTCAGTACTTCAATTCAATGTTCTACTTTTATATCTTATATTGCTACTATAATGGATTGGACTCTCATTTCACATTTTTATTTCAATTTGCTTTTATTAATCTATGTCATGAAAATTAATTATCTGGAACGTTAGGGGTTTAAATTCTCCTATTAAAAGACAAAGAGTCTTGACCCACTTAGCCAAGTTACATGCTGCTATTGTTTTTCTGCAAGAGACTCACCTTTCGGATGCTGAATCCTTAAAATTAAAAAAAAGGTTGGGTATGTGAAGTTTTCTCCTTTCTGGGAGATGGCAAACGCAATGAAGTAATGATACTTTGTCGTAAATCCCTCTCGTTCTCAGTCTTATCTCAAGAATCAGATGTTTCTGGTAGGTGGTTGAATGTTAAGCTATCCCTAAAGGGTGTTCCAGTCTCTCTTCTAAATGTTTATGCTCCTACATGCGGAGAACCTGCCTTCTGGCCCACATTAGCTAAGAAAATCACTCACTGCAACGGACCACGCACTCAACCTGGGATTCATCCTGGACTCTTCCCTCTCAATGACCAGACAAGTCAACGCCGTCTCATCATCGTGTTTCAACATCCTACGCATGCTCCGAAAGATCTTCCGTTGAATCCCCACCGAAACCAGGAAAACGGTCACCCAGGCACTCTTCACCAGCCGACTGGACTACGGAAACACCCTCTACACCGGAACCACAGCCAAACTGCAGAAAAGACTCCAACGCATCCAGAACGCCTCCGCACGACTCATCCTGGACATCCCCCAACACAGCCACATCTCCGGACACCTGAGAGACCTGCACTGGCTCCCCGTCAGCAAGAGAATCACGTTCCGACTCCTCACCCACGCACACAAGGCCCTCCACGACCTGGGCCCAAGATACCTCAACGACCGCCTGACCTTCTACACCCCCACCCGTCAGCTACGATCAACCAGCCACGCCCTCGATACCCGTTCCTCGCATTCGCAGAGCCACCATGGGAGGAAGATCCTTCTCCTACCTGGCAGCCAAAACGTGGAACTCCCTCCCCATCCACCTCCGGCTTACCCAAGACCACCTCTCCTTCAGGAAGCAACTCAAGACCTGGCTGTTCGAGCAGTAGCGGACCCCCCCCCAAGCGCCTTGAGACCCTCCGGGTGAGTAGTGCGCTATACAAATTTCTTGATTGATTGATTGAATATAACTTTATTCTAGCTGGTGATTTTAATAAGACTTTTGATCCATTTATAGACAGAAACAATAAAGTCTCCTTTGTACCCAATAAACCACATAAATCTTTTGTCCACGCTATCAATCAGCACAAACTCCTCGACGCTTGGCGTCTATGTAATCCAGTCACAAGAGAATTTACTTTTTATTCCCCATCCCATCAATATCAATCACGAATTGACTATATATTTGTATCCCATGATATCTCGCAAACTCTCACACATGCAGAAATTGGTCCCATTTTACTGTCAGATCATGCCCCTGTCTCAATTGGCCTTGACATCTTACCCAAATTTACAGGTCCTAGAAGATGGCGTTTTAACAATGCCCTTTTCTTAGATCCAAAATTCACTGCTTCCTTTAATACTTTCTTTGATGAATATTTCATGATAAACCAAACCCAATCTATGCCCTTTTTCACCTTATAGGATACATTCAAAGCCTCAGCAAGAGACTTCATAATTGGTTTTGATGCGAAAAAACAAAATAATGCCAGTAAAATAACTAAGGATCTCCTTCAAGATATTAAGAGACTGAAGCACTCTTACTACACCTTTCACTCATAAGACTGTTTAACAGCCCTCATTAGTGCCAAAATGAAATTTAATAAGAAGTCCACGGAAGACGCCTCATTATACTTGTTAAAATCCAGCGCTAAATTCTATGGGGGCAAAAATAAAGCTGGGAAAATTTTGGGCAACTACCTGAAAGTCAGACACAATAAGCTGAACATTGAATCTATTTACGATACAAACTTGGATTTAAAATTTAAGGATGCTGACATTCTAAAGGAATTCTATATATTTTACAAGTCATTATACACTTCTGAAACACAACCTACATATCATTCTTTACTACACTTTTTTCCAACATTCAGAAACCCCAAAATACTCTCCCTGATTTATCTCCATTGGAACTAGATCTAACACAGCAAGAGTTATCTCAAGCTCTTCAACATCTTAAAAAAGACAAAGCACCGGGACCTGATGGTTTCACTGTTGAATTTTATTGATATTTTCCCAAACTTTTACTGCCCAAACTGTATTCTCTAATAAATTCTTTGAGCACATTGGGTGGTTCTTCAGGCTCCTTCTCAGAAACGCATATTTGTCTCATCCCCAAAGACGGTAAAGACTCCAAACACTGTAAAAATTATAGGCCCATGTCTTTGGTTAATATCAATTATAACATTTTCTCCAAAGCATTAGTCACAAGATTAGATTCCTACCTGCCAGATCTGTTGGGAAAAGAACAATCTGGATTAGTCAAAGGCCGTTTCATAACTGATAATACATGACTTCGTTTTAATGTCTTATCCAAGTCTTCACATTCTAAACAACCCATTGCAGCAATAGCATTAGATGCTGAAAAAGCATTTGATCGAGTTGAATGGACTTACTTGTTTTACACTCTCAAATGGTTTGGGTTTGGACCTAAATGTATAACCTTAATTTCTCTCCTTTATTCCAATCCTCGTGCGGCTGTCTGTGCCAATGGTTTGATATCCCCATTTTTTGACTTAGGAAGAGGTGTGCATCAAGGATGACCTCTTTCCCCCTTCCTTTTTAATTTGGCTTTGGAACCTTTCCTCTCTAAGTTACTTCAAAATTCAAATTTACATGGCTTTCAAACATTAAACTGTCACATCAAACTGACAGCATATGCAGATAATATTTTGCTTTTTATGTCTAAACCAACTGAATCAATCCCCACCTTTATGGCAGAGGTACAAGCTTTTTCTAATGTCTCCAGTTACAAACTGAATAATGATAAATGTGAGATTAAACCTTTAACAAAGTACACTTTTAAACCAGACTTTACTACTTTTAATTTTACATGGAGTTAACATTACATTAGATATTTAGGATTGCATGTTACTTCCTCAATTTCGGACACAGTAGCTCTATGCATGAATAAATGTATACAGAAGATCTCAGACCTAACCACTAAATGGCATCCCCTCTATTTATCATGGTGGGGCCACTTAGACACTATAAAGATGGTGCTGTCACTAATAATTATATACACTATTTCTAATATCCCGGTTCCTATTCCTACTAAATTTTTAAAGAAAATTAACTTCATCCTTTCCTCCTATCTATGGAACAACAAGAAATCCAGAATGTCTCTTTTTAAATTAATTTGTCCCAAAACAGAAGGGGGAGTCAACTTTACCGATTTCACGGCATACCAAAAAGCATTCCTTTTACGTCAAGCTTCCCTTTGGTTACGCGATCCCAAAGAAGACTGTCCCTTATGTATTACAATTGAACGTCTTTTTTTGTCTCCCTTTTCCTTTGACGAATACCTTTCCTTCTCTCACAAACCACAGTCTTTTGCTACCACTACCCCCCTCTCCTCAGAATACTAGAGATTCCTTCCTAAATTCAACAAATTGGCATAACAAAAACTTGCTTATTCGAAATAAGCCACTTTATTGGAAGGCTTGGCGTCAGAAGGGATTCCTTTGAATCCATCACCTATTTTCCTAATTGGATTTTATATCTTTCCCCTCACTTAGTCAATCATTTAACTTACCTGCCTCATTCATTCATAAATACCTTCCACTTAAGAAAGCTGAAATGGATACCCATAGTCAATTGTCTGATGACCTAAAGCTTCCATCATATACAGTTTTTTACATAGTACGGACGCTGTTAGGCAGAAATCCAAAATTGAAGAGGCGTGGGAACGAGACTTTGAATTGTCTTGGTCAATGTCTTTATGGGATAACCTATGGACCAAGATCCGTAAGTCATCCAAAGCTGCCAACATTACGCAAACACTGTTTTTTGTTTATAATAGAGTCTTAATAATGCCAAATTTTTTAAGTAAACAATTTACGACTGTACCTGATGTTTTTTGGACATGTTCCTCCCAAATGCTGATTTGCTTCAAGTGCTATTTTCTTGTCCTATCGTGTTTAACTTTTGGAAACAAGTCTGGTCCCAAATTAAACTGATTTTTGGTACTACATTTCCTCTCGCCTATATTCATGTTTTCTTAGGAAGTCTCTCATCTTGTTGAGAGAATAGTACACTTCACGTTAAAATTGTTGATTATTATTAGCAGTTGCATTCCAGCAAATCACGGCAAATTGGAAAGACTTCTCTAAAATTTCCTACAGGGCATGGTGGTATGCTGTGTGCCATAATCACAGCTGGATACCTCCTTTGTATACCCTATATACATGGCAACGAAACAGTTGGACTTATGGTCACCTGTTACAATATTTCTGGATGCAAGTGCCAGCCGGTCTTTTCAATTTTACTTGCAACCTATTCAACAGGAAGTCTCAAAACTCCCTTGAATTCCCTAAACGTTCCTAAAATATCTCTTATTCCAATATTTTGTATGACTCATTTGTACTGTTCTACTCTGCCTTGTTTTAGATTTTGAGTCCGATTCATATAACTTTATTGTAATGTTTTCAACAAATCTTATTGCTATGTTTTCTCCTGTATGACAAGCATTTAATATTGTGAACCATATTGTGTTACCTTACATTTTATGAATACAAATTTTCTGACCTTATAAAAAAGATACAATCAATCAATCAATTCAAACTTTATTTCGGCAAATACTGCCATAAAAGCACAATAATACAACATTTCTAAGTACAACAACATAAAATGGCATAATGTAGTTTAAAAACAAGTCAATAATTGCTCTCTATCATTTAAACCCTTAGTAACGAGAGAATGACAATATAGTGAAGGTCACGCCGGAATTGAAGGAACAATTTCTTGGCTACAAGAGGTTGAATCAAATTTAAAGCCAGCTCCAGGCTACAGTGTGATTTTACGTCCAAGAACCTGGAGGTTAGACTCGATAAATTAGTCGTTTTAATGATACTAGTCAGTCTATATTCTTTTAATGCAGATGTTAGTGACTTTTTGGAAATAGCAGGACAAGACTCCTCAGGTACAGACCACAAGTCATTTCTCCCTATTTTACGAAAAGTATCCCGAATAAAGGACAACCAAGGGATCTTC
This sequence comes from Lissotriton helveticus, assembly GCF_964261635.1. NCBI lineage: Eukaryota > Metazoa > Chordata > Amphibia > Caudata > Salamandridae > Lissotriton > Lissotriton helveticus. The sequence continues at coordinate 1,587,636,174 of NC_136067.1, read as the reverse complement.
CCCGCCCCCAAAGTTGACATAACCGATTTAAGTTCCTCCCTATAATCTTCCAGCTCTGGCGTGCTCCATAGCCATCGCCAGTAGAGGAGCGGGCGAGAGGTGATCAAGTCAGCAATGGGAGCAATACCCAGGCCCAACCTTAAGTAAATTAAGGGGGTGCTTTGTGGAAGACCCAGGAGTTGCCTTCAAAAATTATTTTCTGTCACAGTTAAAGTGTTAATTGAACAATGGCCCCAGAGTTCGGCACCGTATAAAGTGGCTCCCCTAGTTTGGACCTTATATATTTCAGCAGGGGGGCCAATAACGTTTACGGCATAGCTTCTATGAACTTTTAAAATCCCCCCACTTGCTTGAATTAATTTTAAATTCGCCTTAGTAATCTGCGGCCCCCATTCCATTCTCTCATTTAGGGTAAGGCCCAAATAATCAAAAACAGGCACCCTTTCCACAGGCCTTAATTCCATTTTAGGGTGTGGGCAGTTGGTGGTGTCAGCATGAAAGACCACATACTTTGTCTTCTGTATATTAACCTCCAGATTCCTTTTCTTACAAAACAAGCTAAATTCCTCTAAGACACCCTGCGTCCCCATAGGTGTTTTAGATAGGAGCAGCGTGTCATCCGCAAACATTAAAGCAGGTATTCTGCGGTTAGCAAGTTTTGGTGAATCTATGTCCTTAACAGCTAGAAGATCCTTTATTAGCCCATTTAGGACGAGGGAGAAAAGAGTTGATGCTAGCACACAACCTTGTCTCACACTCTTCCCTACAGGGAATGGAGCTGAAAGTTTCCCACTATTCCCGAATCTTATTTTGGCAAAGGTACCTTCGTTTAAGCTGTAGGTAAAGGTAAACTGGAGCCCCCATTTCAAGCAGTAAACCCCACACATATCTCGATCCACCATATCAAACGCGGATTTAAGATCCACGAATGTTAGGTAGAGAGAGCCCCCCTCCAGCACTATAGTATTCCAATGTATTAGTTGTAATCTAAACAACTGGTCTATTGTTGAGGTTTTGGACCTGAAACCTGCTTGTAGGGTCATGAAAATATTATGGTCGTCCATCCAGCTCTGCAATCTTCCCAGAAGAACACGGGCAAAGATCTTTTGTGTAACATCGATAAGGCTAATAGGCCTATAGTTTGCCGGTTCTACGGGGGAGCCTTTTTTATAGATGGGAATGATCTCAGCACCTGCCCACGTTTGAGGGGGTGATGAACCATGGATAATTGCATTAAAAAGGCACTGTAGATATGGGCCCCAGATTACCAATTCGGATTTGAACAGGTCTCCTGGGATCCTATCCAATCCGGGTGCCTTATTTGGGAGGATTTTGGCCAGGGCCACTGTAACCTTAGCTAAAGAACAAGGAGGAATATCTGCCTGAGGGACAATAATAGAATCAATGGCAGGGGCCCCGTCTTGATGGCTCCTATTTGGGGCTTAAAATACAGAAGTTCGAAGTGAGATCGCCAGACCTCCTCCCCAAGGTTTGGCTCAATTGCATTCCTGCTCTCGGGTCTTCCATTCCTCACCAAATTCTAAAACCCTCTTGGATCTTTATCGTCTAGGGCTTTCTTAATGGCCTGCCTTCTATCAATTTCCCATACGGATTTTGATTCTAAGATAATTTTCTTAAAAGATGCTCTTGCCTCCCTAATACATACAATGTCACCTTCTCAGAGTTTTGTCAAAAGGGCATTCTTTGTTTCTCTGCATGCCCTATTATACCAAGGGTTGTTACTTCTTTGTTCGTTCATTTTATGAGTTTATACACTAAAAGAAAAACTGAGCCAGGGTACTAACCATGGCCAAATGGGTTTCCCTCAACACCTCTAAAGAATCAATGGCGCCACTATTATCTACAATCGAACTTGCCTTAGCTAAAAAGGGTATAACAGATTAAAGATAAATTAGAAGGGAGTGGATTAGGTGGATTTATCGAGGCAGTGGGGTTACATAATACATTTGCTGTTGTTGCAAGAAGCCCAATGCCCCCCCCCCCCAATTGGCTTATTGTTCTTAACATGATTACGTGCAGAGAATGATTCAAAATGCAGGAGTCTTTCCTCTATTGATGAAAGTCTCCCAAGGAGTGGAAGACACGATTTAATAAATAGAGCTTCCATTCTAGTACAAAAATACGCTCCAATTTGAGTCAAATAGGCATCACCCATATTTGGAACAATATTTGCCGCAAGCAGTTAAGTGCTGGCAGCAATCAGGGGCCAATGCGCCACAGGTGTTAGAGGAATGGGGCTCGTGGGACGTGTAGTTCTCCCCTCGCGTCAGGGCAATAGCAGGCAAGCAGCAGTGAACACAGAGGCGGTCTCCCACATAAAAAAGATACATGAAACGATCGATAACTTTAATACATGCACTAACTCTCATGCAGTTTTGAACTTAGAGTGCCCTTTTACTGCGTGGTATGTGGGAAACACAATCCCACCTTTAAAAAGAGGATTTGTGAGTATCCATAGTGCAAGGGTGCCTTCGTTGGCAGTAGGCTGCCGGAAGTGGGCCAGTGCTATGATAGAGAAGAAGTGTGCCATTTTTATGTAGATATGGCTCATTTCTGCTGTCTCCCTTTCACACAATGCAGTGAAGCAAGTTGCCTATAGGCACTGCGTTGCGTGGAAAGTTACTAAATCTAGCTCATGGTCGCTACTTTTATTGTGAATGGCTGAGTAGGTATTGTGGGAGATGTATTGCAAGGCCTGGGGTCATTAACCGCCTGTTTTCTGTTCCCCACTTCTGGAGATGTTACTTTTGATATTGTCAAATTTTTAAAGGTCATGACTTTTGGATAGGCATTGCCACTCACCGTCAAACAAACTTGAAGTTGATTCCTCTGTTCTGCATGCAGTATTTCCAGCTACCTATGCATGTGGACACAATGCAGTGAGACAACGGCCTTTCCTGATGCGCTGTGACTGTTCTCATACAGAGATTTGTCACATCTTGTATTCACAGATTAGTCAATTGCTGAACAGGGCACACTATCACACCTCAGGAACATCCTGTCTCTGCGATGACTTAAGTTCTTCGTCAGTTGTTCTTGTCCTGAATGAACACCCTAAATGTTAACTGGCAATGAGTCAGACTGCTGGTCAAAGCTTTTGGCAATGGGTTAAAATGTCACCATTTACTAGGCGCTCCTTCTCTGCAGTTGACAAAACAAAATCCCATTTAAAGCTACAGTTAAAGTCCCATTAAACCATAAAACTGGCTAACAATTGACATTGCCCATCCTGTACAAAATAGCTATAAACTGCTTTTAACAAGGACAGATCACAGTGGTTGTTACAACGGTTGATTTTTTAATGAAGAGTGCTAGGTAGAAAGCAAGTTTGTGACAAAGTATCAAATTCACAAAAAGATGGAAACACCATGAAACTGCAGATTTAACACCTTGTTTTTACAATTTCAAAACACTGAAGAAGTTAAAACGTTCCTAGTGTACAGGACAGATGTCTGTCAACCCTCACCTTGGGATTGCACACGGTTTGGCTATTCCACAGTGATATGGTGTGCAAATGCTCATTTTTTCATTTTTTTCTCCACATTTCTTTGTTTGGAGAAATTATTTTACATGCAAGTCCCCCCACCCCTCCTACAAAAAAACACGGAACACACCTGCTCTACATTTAGGACTGACCAGAGTGGGAAAACACATTACAAATGTTTATGAATACCCATAGTTACACATTTACCTGAAAATCCACATCTTTGCTGCAAATGTGATTGGGACACTTCCAAGAAACACCAACAGAAGCACCTTTTATTTCATTCATAAGAGTGACGTATCTAAGCAGAGAATGCAGCCAAGTTGTGGATTTTACACTAAAGCTAAAAGTGAAATCAGCAAATGCATAAAGCTGCACACCCTTATTGGGTAACAGGATTTGACATTTGCAGGATGTTGGTGGGACTACAATAAAGATCTTTGTGGAGATTTGGTGCTACCAGCACCCCACACTTAACAGGTGAGCTTTACTTTTTCAGTTGTGTGAAGAATGTCTGAATTTCTCCTGTGACTGCCTGTGTGTTACCCCTTGTTGTTTCTGGGTGGACTCTTAATATCATTTGTCATGCCTGTCTACATACAAAGCATTCAGTTGGGGTGCTCTCCTGTTATTCCTGGGTGAACCATATATAACATATACCATGGCTGCCTGTAACCAGCAAATGCCTCAGGTTTGCTCACATGTTGCTGCTAGGTAGACTCTTGCAATAGATCATTTATCATGGCTGCCTGTGGCAAGAACATTTCTGCATGTTGTGCACCTGTAGCTCTGCTAGGAAATTATAGACATTATGAAAGAAGAGTGGCGCAGCGGCTAGGGCGACTTAGTGGAAGAGGTGTGGCGCAGCGGCCAGGGCGACTGACTCTGGAACCCGGGATCTCACGGTTCTATCTCCGGTGCCGGCGGCAGATCAGCCCAGCACCATGTGACTCTGGGCAATAGCTTGCTTAATCTTTCCGACGGCCCCCAGCGCCTTGACACCTTCGGGTAATTGTTTGCGCTTTTCAAATACAGGACATTTAGAGCATTTGCAGTGACTGTATGTGTCCTATGCATACTGTGTCCTATGCATTCTGTGGATTACTTCTCTGTGACAATGCAAGTATTGCACCCTCTAACAGATGCTTATATACTTACATTTATTTAAAATCTACGAGTACAATTTTATTTCTTTAAAAATGTTGCTCCCCTAAGAATTTTGCGCCCGGGGCAATTGCCCCATGTGACCCCGCCCACACTTCGCCACCGCCTGTATTGACTCTTTCTAGACCCACTCATTGTGGCACAATGAATAATTAAGACAATATGTATATTTTGTATCCTTCACCCCTCTTCCCTCTGCATTACACGCCGAAACACAATGACCTAAGTCAGGATAAGAGCACAACTGTATTCAATCATACACAACACCAAAACACTTCCAACCATACTATGTAACCACCGTTCCAATCAAGCCCTTTCCCCACAATGGTATATACCATCCGTCAACTTGTAGGTCCCCTGGCGGGTGAAGGCCCGTGCGATATACATGGGAGTCCAGTGAATCATCACTAATGCCATGTCCACTAGCAAACAATGAGTCCATGGGGGATTAGTTAATCTCCATTTCAAGACAATGGGATGGATTTAGAGATTATCAGATGTAGGAAATTGACAACAAGTATGCGGCTGTTCCATCCTCCCGATTTAGAGTTTATTCTGAATAGGCCAGACCAGACATCTGCCTATTCTTGGCTGATGTCCAGCATCTGCCAAAGTCTAAACCAACTCCAATGTGTTTGCTTCTTCAGACTGACCATTACAATAATCTCACACTTATGCAAAGAGCTTTTTACTTTCTTATCACTAATCTCATTTAAAATTTAAAAATATGAAGGGGGGAATGGCATCAACGACATATTCATGTTTCTGATGTAAATCTTCACAGCAAACATTTCTTCATGTGAGCTTTTGTAGTTGCATATCATGCTGTTTCATACCCCTCAAGAGGAACTAATGTGCATTTGAGGATGGGCAGCAAACTATTCTGTGGATGTGGGTTTTAGTGTGGCCTCTGTGGGAAGTTTTTCATGCTTAATGCCCATCATTGCACTTCGCTTGTTTGTTTCGCTGAGCTTATATCATGTTGCGAGGTGCAAAGAGAGATATGTTGCATAAACCTATAAAGAGTTTTTGCTTTGATAGAAAAGTGTGAGAATGCAGGGTGGTCAATGTGAGCAGCGTTTTAGAGCTTTATTGAGAGTTTGGAAGTCCTCCTGCAGCGCAGCCACCACACCGTCTGCAGGAGGACCGCCAAAGCCGTGGTGAGCCTATCTGCTGGATCATGTTTGTAATCCATGGCAAGCGGGCAGTGCTGTTGTGGTCTCAGGGCAGTGGACTGTTAGGTCCATATGAGAGCCTAACATGCAGCCCGCTACTATGACAGCACCCGCAGCATGTTCTTGCCCGCTGTGGCATGCATGCCACACCGTGCAGGAACAGGGGTGCAATTCCAGGGGGCACAATATGCACCCCCAAGCCCTGCAGCTCCATCACCCTATCTATGGTGGGCTCACCACCATGAAAAGGGAGGTAAACAGGCAACTCAAAATATGCTCTGCGGTGCTGCAGCGCCACCGCCAGCATATTCCTGCTCCTGACCAATGCGTAACCACCGTGGGATCCTGGATTCCTGGCGGACGCAGTGGCCCTGTGGTGATCCGACCACCTCACACGTAATACTGCGGGCAGGACCGTAGCGTGGCGATGGTTGAACTGCCACTGCAAGTACAGCGGTCCATAGGACTGCCGTACTCGGAATAAGGCCCTTAGTGTTTTATGTGCATGGCCGTGGCTGCTCATATGTTGTTTTCTGCGTTTAGGAGTAAGACACATTTCGAAATACACAAAGCTTTGTGAATCATTCCCCATGTCTTTTGGGAGGAGAGGCAGTTGAAATTTGCTTCACTGCGTTTGTGTTTTGAGCCCCCTTCCTTGCTATGCACTGAAATGCAATTGGAGTTTATGACCTGATGATGGCTACCAGCAGGTCATAATCCTTCTAATCATATTCCAAAAGGCTGAATATCTGGTCTGTTTGGGTGTTGGGTTGCTGAGTGGCTTAGAAACAAGTGATTGTGCCCTTCTTAGAAGAGGGCTTAGGTAGCTAAGCACTGTGTAGAATTCTAACAATATACAGCCAACAGAGGAAGTAGTTACTCAGTCCTCGGCATTATCTGTAGTAAGTGGACTGAGGTCTACTCTTCCCAGAGTTACCAATGCGAGAAGAACCAGTAGATCCTGGGAGGAAGTGCATCAAAGGATTATAAATGGGTGCATCAGGGCCCTCTTAGCAATGAGCAATTATGGGAGAATTGGCAATTCCATGACAAAATCCCCCAGTTTGTCCTCATTGTTGCTTGGTGTTTCACCTGACAGTCGACATTTTCTGGGTGAAATGCCCAGGCTTAACATTGTTCCTGAACATCCCATTAGCCAGTTCCTTTTCGTAGGTTTGTCGCTGGTCTCATCAGAGTTATGGAGGGACTCGTAATGTAGCTTTTTTGTTGATGGGTATCTTAAAGGTATATACTTTGCTCCAAGTATTATATGTGGAACAGTAGCCTGACTGCCATAGAGTTGCATTTTTAGGCTCATTGGAGGCAGCCATTCTGCTTCACTACTTCCTCCTTACGAAAGCGACCCTGAGTAGGCAATTAGAGATGAGATTAATTAATGTCTTTCGTTTGTCAAAATTCTCATTTTTTTATTTAACACTTGTAGGGCATATGCCAAACCACTATTTGGCTAAAAGATGCAAAACTTTTTGAAAATGACTAAAGGCCAATATGTATTTATCTGTCGGGCTTTGATCGAAGTACTTACCTGTGCAGTAATTTTCTATGACCCCTCCAGCAACTACCCAAAGAATTTAAAATTGACTAGCTAACACAAGCAACCCAATCCAAATTGAAATGTGGGAACCATTTCTAAACCCAGCTGTTGAAAAGTCTCTGATTTTCAAAGCTGATGTACATCTTGTAAATATGGTTCAGGAATATGGTTGATTTAACAAATAATAAAGTATTACATTAATACAAAATAAGTAATATAATGCAAAATAATTGACACTGTGGACACATATTGTTAACTTGGTGTCACCTCTGACTCAGACTGCAAATGTAATGGTCTGGATGGGAAACCTCCCAACCTGTTGAAAGTTCGCACTTATATCCAACGAAACATAAGTTCCTTATCATCTTCTCAAAAATAATATATCCTCGTAAAAATGCATTTCAAACTTCTTTTATTTCATTTCATGTTTTTCAAAATTTCTTCTTAATTTCATGATTTATACATCTGTCTCATGAATTACACCCAATGCATTTCGGGTCTCTTATGAGGACCCTTCCTCAGGGATCAAATACATGCCACGTGGGTTGGTTCACATCGGTCTGTAGGTACGTGAGGTGAGATAGATGTATAAATCATGAAATTAAGAAGAAATTTTGAAAAACATGAAATGAAATAAAAGAAGTTTGAAATGCATTTTTACGAGGATATATTATTTTTGAGAAGCTGATAAGGAACTTATGTTTCGTTGGATATAAGTGCGCACTTTCAACAGGTTGGGAGGTTTCCCATCCAGACCATTACATTGTATTATATAGGCACTCTGACTAAGTGTAACAAAGGGAGCAGCACTGACACTATTGTTCAAAACAGGTATTGAACGTAACAAAATTGAAACAGTGTGCACGGAGCACCTTTTTGTATTTCAGACTGCAAATGGCCACACCACATCAGGCATCAAACAGTCAATGAAGTGGACAGAAGTCATCAATTGATATAGGAGAGATTTTGGAGCCTCATGATCGAGTCCTAAAATTCTGCCATGATGATCAGCTAATGGAAGGATCTGAAAGATTATTTTGAGAGTTTGAAGACCAATCAGCCACGCTGTGCTTGGAATTAGAATGTGCAGAACAATTGACAAATTAATTCTTAAGAAAACACCACTTCTGGCTAGTTCAATATTTGAGGGTGAAGATTTGTTCAAGGAAGGCACACCTCCTATGACAGAAGACGACACACCCATTTTACCTATGAACAGAAGAGCTGTTTGCACACATTGAGCTGTTTTGTAAAGAAGACTCATGGCTATTACAAGAAAATAAACCAGAAATAATGCAAAATATATAAAACACATAAACCCTGAAAAACGTTTGTGCTTAACTCTGAGGGAGAATTTCTGCAGCCTGACCATGGGGAATGAATGCAGTAACAAACCTACTGTTTCGCACGTGCAGGGTGACTGCACTCGTGTTGAAATGCGTGTACTAAGATTTTGCGCCGTGTTTGCATCACAAAAGTGACGCAAACCGGCGAAAAATCTTTTTTTCCTATTTACTTTCCAGCGCCAAACCTGTTTAGCGCTGGCAATACAGAAAAGTCATTTAAAGCAGCGCATTGTGCTGCTTCGCATTACTTTTTCGCCATGGGGGCGTCGTTCCAAGGGTGGAGCATGGGCGTTCCCATGCAACCACCCAAGGTTTCTCATGCTAAACACAATTTACTAAAAAAAATAGATTAGGTTTAGCGTGAGTAAACTGCCCTTTTCAAGTAGGCGCATGGAAGGAGAAATGTTTTCATTTTTTTCCTTCCTTTCCTTTGCATGCGTGTTGCTCTGTGCAGCACACATACAAACTGGGATAAACTTTGCATTGTGTCTGGGCATCGTATTTTGTAAAGGAAGGGTACTCTTCCTGTACAAAACCTATGTTAGACTAATGCATACACCCTAGCGCTATGGTGCTAAGGTGTGTGCTTGGCGCATGGCAGCTGTAATCAGCATCGGCGCAACATTGAGGGGAGGATAGAGACATATCTCTGAAGCTCCCTTTCTGTCGAGCAACGCAGCGCAGCCTCGTGGGGGGCTACACGGCGGTGCAGGACTTTTTTGTAAATATCCCCCAAAGTGTCTCCCAGAAAGAAGACATGTATGTGTAAAAGAAAGAATACTGCTTGGTGCTGCCTCTTCCTCTGACCATTTCTGACACTGACTGTGGTCTTTGTTCAGTCCTTCTTATCCTGGAAAGAGACATGAACGGTTGACCGGGATTGACTCACTCCTGATTCAGGAGGAGGACAATATATGTCCCTTTAAAGTGGATGTTTAGGCTATTTTTACAGCTTGACGAAGCAATTAGCTTTGCACAATGGTAAGCAACTGGAACCAAAAAAGGGTGCGAAATGCACCTTTGTGTTCAGTTATGGTTAATGATTGTCCATTTTAACAAGGCTGACGTGTACCTCTTTTGACAAAGGTTAGACTGTGTGCTTGAATTCTGAGTATGAAGTGAAGTGCACGTGTTTGTGACTAGATGTTTGGGTGTTGAGTCATGCCAGTGATGGGTGCTGTCGAAGTCCGAGAACACAAGTAAAACATCCACGTCATGGAGGATACAGTGCGACTGGAAGTGGCAGCCATTATACCGTTTACCGCTCTGGCAGGGATGGTGCAGCCATGGACAAGGTAATGCAGCAGCCTTGATGAACCACTTCTTGTTGGTGCCAAATTCCTATAAAAGATCCTGAAAATGGACTCTGTCATACATGCATGGGGCATGGGCGTCCGCAGGGGGGCAAGGAGGGGCGCTTGGCCCCCCCCTGGAGCGACCCTCCTGCCCCCCCTGCGGACGCCCATGAAAACCGTGACTTCAAGACGGGGTTCTCACTCTCTTTCCTCTCCTTTCTTTTATTTGCTTTCCTGTGAAATGGATCCAAAAAAGAGAGACGCTTTTGCTGGAAATGTCATATTTTCTGACATTTTAATTTCAAAGTGCAGCATTGGGAATAAAAGGCTAAAAATATGAAAAATAGATAAATATCTAAATAAAGTAAGACAGAGTGGTAGCAAACTGGCCAAACTGATTTTATTCACACTGAAACACATTAGCGCCACTTTTACAGAGTTTGCCAGTGAAGCGCTATTTTTGTTTTCTTGTCTTTGTTTTCCCTGGACTTGGAACTAGTGCACCAATCCTGGAAGTACTGCAATGTGAGGATTGGAAAACAAAATGTGTGCTGCGGCTCTGTGTCCACGGATGTGGTCTTTTTACCATACTGCTTAAGTTTTGTAAGGATATAAGAAATGGCCATTGAAATGGGTCCATTCAGGGCCCTGTAGTTGTGTCCTTAACTTTTCAGGCAAAAGCACTCACTGATTTCTGAATAGTGAGTGTAAAAGCATTAAGGTAACCATGTTGTTCCTGCTTACAATTCCCATGGTTTGCTAAATTTTGCATCCTATAAGTGTTTGCTTTTTCCAAGATTATGTTACTTTTTTGTAGGCCGCATATTGCTCTTGTATAGTGCGTAATTTAAATTGAGTCGCATCCAGGTGTTTATAGTGTGCAACAATTGGGTTATAGTTGAAGGCAGTCTGAGTTTTTCTCAGTGGGGCGGTATGGTGTTCAGTGGGGGAGAGGATGTGGCACTATGGTCAGAGCTGCTGAATTTGGAACTGGAAACCAGGTTCAGCCTTAATAACCAGTCCTCCAGACCACTCTCCTGTGAGAGCACAATCACAAACTAGACCTTAGAAGGCTTCGCAACACCTTAGAAGTCCTGGTGTCTTTGCACCAGCAGGTGGACCCTAGCATGACAAGTGTAGGTTAACCTTCAAGGCTTGCCCACCACTATCCATACTGAAGTTCACCTCCAGTCTTGTGGGCAGGCCTATGAAGCAGCACACCCTAGAACAACAGTCACTGAGGTCACAGGACCCTTGAGAAGGGCCACCTATAGGGCGGTGCAACCGGTGTGACCGCACCAGGTGCTGACTTTAGGTGGAGGCATCATGTTTGCAAGTATATTATGGTTTTAAAAACGCTTGCTACCTCCTTCCTGGCTTCCAGGAATTTTCGGTAACAATAAAAATGTCTTGATGACTCTGGTGATTAATGTTCTTCCTAGAGAGAGATCAGAATTTTGTCTAGTGAACATTTTGACTCATGGAAAGGTAGCTCAGAGGGTTAATGTACCGGCTGCAAAGAACATGCGCCATGCAGATCACAAAGTGCACATAATGTAAATAGGTCAGTGGGCTACTGCTTTTGTCAGAGAGATCCTTTTGTAACTTGCAGTTTATAAGTTAAAAACCGAACTTAGAAGAGTGAGCTATTAACTGTCATCTAAGAGCTGCATACAAACTGCACCCCAGCCTTTGATTATCCTAATGTCCCAAAAAGTGTTCTTTTGGACAGAAATCAATTCTGATTATTAAGAAGAACCCCCAACCATGGTATTACATTTTAAATTCCGGATTTTGTGTTTCTCCAGACCAATCACTATAAAACTATACAGGTTACTAGTATGGTTGTCATGTGACTCCTACACCTTGTAGTCCTTAGTCTTATGTAACATTTTCTATACAGTGATTTACACACATATTGATTGTCTCTGTGTAATGTGTGTGATGTAAAGTGCTCTGACACCCTACAATGGTATGAGTGGCACTGTAAGTCAAATTAAATGCATCTGAGAGAGAGTGGTTATGGAACTTGGGGGGCACAGTTAAAGGGTGGTAGTGAGGGAATCCATGGCAGAGGTGGTCATTAGAGGGCACTAACAAACATTAATGCACAGGACACCACCAGTGCTATGGCTGGCCCTGTCCTTGAGGCCAGTCTGCCTCACCCATAGGTACCTCCATTGGCCTTGTTTCAGCAGTAGTAGCTGCAACTCACCAGGGATTGGCAATGCAGGATTTGCACGCACACCAAACTAAGTTCGCAAACTTACAGTCACCCAGCTTCATTCACAAGCACTTATAACATATGCTGCCTGCTGTGGGGCCACTGAAATCAATTATGCAGCAAAGGATGACAACATTATGCCATAGTGTTGACTAAATTATGCATTAAAAAAAGGCTGCAGCGTAATGCAGTATATTTTCAGATATTTTATTATTTTGATGTATGTACACATGCTAACAGTCTCTGGAAAGATTTTACCTTATTAGTACCAGTGTAACATACAAATGCAGCAGTGAGAAAGGTGACCAGTCAGCCTTTTCAATAGGCCATCCACTCCGCAGCAACACAACACAAGTCACATTTTATATTAACTTTTGATATGTTTGAGCTACAAACAATTTATTAGTTTAAATGGTCAGATCATGCAGCAGATCTTGCATTATGAGGAAAATATGGCAGAGCCATAATTTTAGAGAAAACATTTGCAAACTAGGATATTTTGCCATTCATGTTTGAACTGCTGTCGTGGAAAAAGGGAGTAGTGCTGATGACAGAAACTCCATGGCTCGGAGACAAATGGCTTGTGTTTCCACATTTTATCGTATTTGGTACATTCTGTGATTAGAAGCATATCTCACTTTGTGAATACATTTTAATGTCAATAACTCTTTATAACCTTAAATATTCATGTGTATCCATTGGTTGATTAAACTGGGCAGTGAAATGCCAAACAAATACTAAAAATTGGGATGTCTGCGCATTCTGGCCACACCTCTGGCTCCACCCACAGATCCAATCCTTAGGTTATTCCCGCCTTTTGATTCTCTGCCCACTGTTCCCCTACTTTTTTTCCCCACTTCGACCACTGTGTAAGACTCAGCATCCCTGTAAGACTCAGCATCCCTGGACCTGTGATGTGCCGCCACTGCGGGTGCCGCATGTGCCACACATTTATGGTGCCGGGCTTCCGCATAAGGGAGCTGGCCATTATTGTATCCCTAAACGTGGGCACGTTGTCAGTTTGACACTGACTACACGTAGAGGGACTCTAAATGTCTTTTAAAAAATATAGCTAACATTTGGACCTATACATTTAATTTTGTATGAATTAATTGAATGCGTGTAAAATTTAGCAATGCCCGGGGAATTCTAGTAAAGGGAGCGCCCATTGGCGAATCACTAGCGTGTGCGATTGCTGCATTATTTATTACTAACTTTGACGTTGTGCTTTAACTTTGGATAAAAGTTATCATGAATTCTAGCACCAAGAAGCCAATATTGGTAAATATGTGTGCTACAAAAAATCCCTAACATATACTGTGCATACAGTATATTTAATCTGGTGCTTTAATCATAGGCTGTTTAAAAGTATTCTGATAAAAATAGAATCGTGCTGGAGAGAGACTTGATTGGTGTTGGATCGAGGACCCGGAAGTCTGCATACTTAGCAGACAGAGATAAAGGGCCTTGTCAGAAAGTTTAAGGTTTTCCCTACAGGTGGTGTTTGTTGGCCTGTGGCAGGGTCAGTCACATGTCCTGGATTCCTGGGATTTAATTGAGTCTATCCCAGTTCTGCGCCCCGGTGTTTCTTGTGCCCCACCTGGCACACATCATGTCGGAGGATGGTGATGATGTTAACATTTTGCCCTCCCCTGGAAAAATATCTGCGGACGCCCATGGCATGGGGAGCGTTCCAGGAGGAATAAAGTTATATTATTTTCTAGAATGATGAACAACTTTACACTATTCCTTCTCTCAGATCTTCTTGATAATAGGGAACAATAACTGACATGTAATAATCTGTGTTTAAACAAAACTGTCCAATGAGAAGATAAAGCTAAAACAACGCATGAACTAGATGTTCCCCTGTGTGCAGTTTTACATGTAGGCAATAATGTGCTCACCATCACCCCTCCCTTCATCTTCTGGTGCAATCTCTCTCATCCTATCCATCCATCCATCCATCCATCCATCCATCCATCCATCTATCTATCCATCCATCCACCCATCCATCCATCCACCCATCCATCTCTCTATCTCCTTCTCTGCTCTCCCTCTCTGATAGCTTTCTCTGTACCTTCCCCCTCATTCCCCTTCCTTGTCTCTCTTGAAGCCTCCCCATGCCTGCTGGAATTAACCTTGGGAGTTGGGGAAAGTGTCAGAGGCACCAGGAATAGCCCTGTGCTTTCAAAACAAGGGTGGGTCCTCCGTAATGGCGGAGGTGCGTCGCCCCACAGCCCACGCCAGCAGTTGATAAATAAAATGACAATGGCACATTTATTGTCCTTTTATGTATGCTGACTGCCTGAGCCCTGCAATAGCAATAGGGTGGGGTGGGGCCGGGTATGTCAGGGAGGAGGAGTAGAGTGCACTCATAAGTGTGGATGTGGGCTTAGCTGCTCGTTCTAGGCTGACCAAACACGCATGCCCACTTGTGTTTCTCCAATCTGGCTGTGTTACACAGCAGGGTTGGGGAAAAGGCACAGGCTCAAATGAACTGCCTGAGCTGCAAATAAGGCTGCTCAAACCAATCCAGGCGCTGCTCTCATGTGAGAGCAGCATCTGGATTGGGTGTGAAGCCTGTGCCTTGTGGACACATCCCCTTCCGGCCCGACAGCTACGAGAGGAGCAGTAAGATGGCCGTAAGAGGAAGCGGAGCGGCAGGTAAGTTTAACAATTTAAAAAATATAATTTCATCCCTTTCGCCCCAAACCCCTGCCCTCCCCCGCAGCTGCCACACCACTTAAGATAGGCAGCAGCCGCCACTTTTGTAAAGCGTAGCTCACCTCCCAGTGCTCTGGAAGAAAACTGAGAGACTGTGAAGCAGTTTCGGGAGCCATTTTAATTTCCACTCAGTAGTTTATGCAAACTGAGTGGTCTTTTCCTGTAAAAACCTGAAGGAGAGAAATTATTCGGCAGATTATGTTCTCCTTTTGTATTTTTCAAGTAAAAGTGAAAAACATAGAGGTATTCTAAATTTTGCTATCCCTGTTGCAATTTTCATTATAACTGCCTTTTTTATTGAACTTGTAACAGGCATAGATATAATTGCACACAGGGTCACACGGCATGCCTTGGGAACCTGGGTAGTGAAATATTTTAAAGGCTATTTTAATTCTTCGAATTAATATAGCTGTCTTCGAATGATAATGATGAGAAGACCCCCCTAGACTGTTGTGGAGGGATGGTATACTCTGCCTATACCTCGAGACAACAGATTTGCTTATCAGAAATGTTTCCTAACTTTAATTTCCTGATGAATTAGACATACCTTCTCTCTCTGAAGGGTGTGTTTATTCACTGCTGGGACTTTTACAGGTTAGGCTGGGATACTTAATACACTTTAAGTGATTCAACTGTGGAACATGTTTGTTTGACGACAGATGTGTGGACTGAAAGACTATTTAGGCTGAGATAATAGCGGTTTATTATATCAAATGTTCATCCTCACAGAATAATACTTCAGTCACATGGTGCATCAACCAGTCATGACACAATAATACTTTTTTATTGAAATTTGCCTCATTGAGGTTTGGACAATGGTGGATATTTTCCTTATAATGGGACCCAAGGATTTAATTGAAAAAGGAGGCTTATCAATCGTAAAGAAACCACAGCATAATTAAATGCTACATTGCCGAAAAAGTGAACATCAACATCTAGGAACTTTGGAACTTGAAGATATGGGGGATATATTGGGTTGCTTCTACCAGGCAGTATAGAAGTGCAATCATTAATCCGATGAGTAGCAATCAGTGGCATAACGAAAGTTGAGGGGCCCCCCTGCAAAGGACATGGAGGGGCCGCCCCCACACTCACTCAGGAGCTCCCAGGCCGGGGTACTGTGCTGAGGGGGCCCCTTAGAGCTCGGGGGCCCCCACACTGCAGGGGCTGCGGGGATCTATGTCACGCCACTGGTAGCAATTACAAAGGTCAAACATGTCCTAATCCACTTTCCACTTACAAAGAGAACCACGTGCATGCTTTGGAGCACATTTGTGGTACCTTTCTCCTTAGAATGGCCACCAAAATCTACAAACAAGCATGGAGACAGACGAGCACTACAGGCCAACATCCAATCAATGCTATTGTTGCTACTATAGTCGATGCACATTTGGATGAAATGACTCATATTGGATAGACTAAGTGCTACTACAAAACATCTCCAGAGAGGTCTTGATTTTACAGGTCTTACCTGCCGTTCAGCTTTTAGATATTAAGGTCCCTAATACATATATGGCACACTTTTCCTGTTTGAGCCACAGTGCTCCTTTAAATAGGTGTGCCGCGTGCAAACAGGGAGAGTGTACTCTATTACAGTGGATGCCCTGTCTCCAGGGCAGCCTTGAACTCGTGCTGCCCTGTGAGCATGCATTCAACTGAAATTCACAGCATCTGCTTCAAAGCCTCTCCGTGTTTCACTGTGCAGGAGGCAACCCACCTGCACTTTAAAGAGTGATTAGAGATCCCTTTCCAGGCAGGCACAGTGTGTGACTGCACCCACCTGCAAGGGGATGTCTTAGGGGTTCACAGGATGCCCTTCTTCCCTCCAGAGGTCTGCCATCAGGGGGTGAACTGAAAGTATGCCGCCTTTTTATAGTGCCATTTCAGTGCACCTTCCTACAGCTTCTTTGCCTCTGCGCCTGCACCCATAATACAGCGAGGGCATTGAGGTAAAGAGATTCCCTTGTGACCCCATACAAATGAGGGAACGCCCTCTTGAGATAGCGCTGGCCTCATGTGACCAGCGCTATCTGTAGTGCCAGCGCTATCTGTATTACAGAAGGGACCGCAGAAGCATTTGTGGCGACTTCTCTAATACCAAAGTACCCCGGAGTGTAGCTGGGCTAGGGCGATCGAGCCTGAATGGTATTTGGGAATCTCAGCACCAGGCGAACAGCAGCCTTTTGCAAAAGTTGCAGCCTGATTACAAGTTTCTGCTGCAGGTAGATATAAAATGCATTGCGACGATCTAACTTTGAGAGCGCGAGAGCAGTAACCATAAGTTTTTGTAGATTGTGAGGAATGAAGGTAAAGATCTTCCTCAGCCTCTTTAGTATGAAAAAGGAAGAGGAGGGGAGTGCACTGATGTTTTTCTCGAAAGACAGTTTATCATCAAAGATAATGCCAAGATTTTTGGCTTTGGAGACTGGGTTGGGTAAAATTCCTCGGAAGCCCATGTTCCTCTCTAAATTTACAAATATGAGTACAGTAAACCAAACAATTCTGCAGTTGCGGCCCCTCCATTAGAGCAGAGGAACGCCACACTGAGGTGCCGGGTTTTTAAGAACCCGGTGGTGCCAGGGAATAACACCCGAAGACCTCTGAGTTCTCCCTTGTTCCGGACCACAGAAACACGGAGTCTTCTAGTCGCAGTCAGAGATCAAGTTTTATTGGCAGCTACCAAGTAACATGTGTCCTAGAAGCACGACAACGCGGATCGTGTGTTCTCAGGAGACTGTTCGTTTTTACAGAACAAGCCTTCTCCTTATATACAGAAATAATAGCTGCAAGCAAGAATTCTTGAGTTTATGATATGGCTGTACACATATTTCTACAATAATACAAAGAGCGAAGTCATGTAGGCAAGCCCATATTTTGGACGTCCCGTTCGTGATAGATTACCCAGCCAGTCCCGGAACTCCCATCAGATATCAATGAAACCCCAATAAAGAAGGGCACCTCCTAGTCATAAAACTGGCCATAAACAAGGAACGCGGACAGGTGTGTGTGTGTGTAGAAAACATGATCTGTACGCGGTGAATGGTTTGTGGTATGTTATGCATTGATGTTATCGTATTTGGCCACTGGGCGAGGAGCTGCCCAAACAGGTTTGGCTGGAGGCAAGGGAGTCAGTTGGGACAGGTCAGGGGGGAGTCAGAGAGAGGTGGACGTGTCCTTTTAGATCAAGCTCGACCTTACTCAATTGACTTATCATGAGGGCAAGACACAAGATGGATGCCGTTTACAAAATGGAGTCTGAGGGGTCGGAACGGAAACTACGATTTAGGGGTGTTGGCATTCCTCGATCATGACGCAAATATACAGGGATGATGTCATAATCATTACCGGTCCGTGGACATCAAATTCGTCATGGGATGTTGATATTTTGTGGCACGGGCATTGGATCTCGATACTGGGATGACAGTAGGGTCCAGAATTTCAGAACCACAGACCCTCCTTTTGCCCTCATATAAGGCAATAACTCATGTTAATCTGAGTCCAAATCTGTATTAATGAATTTGTGGAGATGTTGCTGTAGCATCATTCTGTTGCTCAGTTCGTCCCTTGACACAGGCTTCCTTACACAAGGGGTAGCACAGAGGCCACATAGTGCAGGAGCGCACTGTACACACAGGCAGAACATAAACAGAAGCGCTAAGATCATCCCAACGAAGATCAGTGTTTTCCATCCCCAGGCAGTGATCAGGCCCCAGAACCACCCTAGAAGGGACCAATCTCCTTTTTCCACGTGAAGGGAACCAGATATTTTGTGTAGTTTGGAGATGGCCTGGTACACTGTCGGTGCATTATCAGGGATGAAAATACAGCAACTAGATTGGATCACTCTGCATACACCACCACGATCGGCGAGTATGATATCTAGGGCAACTCGGTTCTGAAGGGTCATAAGTCGATCCAACTGAAGCTCGGTTGTCAAGTTGTCAAGGGCTCCGGCCGTTGTAATCACGGCGGATTCAACTATCCTCGATAACTGGCGAATATTCCTGTTGTTCACCATAGGCCCCCAAAATGGCAGAAAACCCTTTGCGAAGTCTGCAAATTCCTGACCCGCGGTGTCGTCTTTACTCACGACACCTCTAGCTGTCCTTGTCCGATGGTAATCTGCTCTGGCCGTGTAGGTGGGAGGCAGCAGAAATGAGATGAAACACGTGCCTGAGAAGTCAGGGGGCAACCATGTATAAGCTTGGTCGTGGCAGACGAAATACGTGCATTTGGCTGCTAAGAATAGAGGGGAAGTTCGGGAAGCGAATACATATGTTTCCGTGCATATGCTCTTTCCTAATTGTGCTTTTCGATCCCTGCCGATACCTTGTAGACATAAGCGACCTTTGTGGGGCACTATCCAAAGTGGGCGGGATTTCTTTGCTGTCTGTCCCTTACTCAGGGAAATCCCATTCTTAGTTATGTTCCAACGACTGTATGGAGTGAGTTCATCTTTGGGGATCGTTTGATATGTGTCGAACTCCCTACTCATATTTCTTATCCCTGCCACTAGTGCCTTGTTGTTGGAATCGCTTTCAATGGAACGGGTTGGGTATTGTTCTAGGGCGGACAGGAACATGGTCTGGAAAGCCCACAGAGAACCATAATAACTGAATGGCAGGATGAAGTATGGGATACCCTTATCAGTTGTGTGTGGCATGAGTCCACATATCCAACAGTTCGATGTGTTCATTATGGACTGGTGTTGGTGTAGGAGTTGAATAAATAAGTTGTTTACAAATTCGAGTCTTCTGGCAGACTCGTGTTCAGGTAGAGGGTGAAAGTAGTGTGGAGAGATAGTAGGAGGAGGTGGTGGCCGGGTGTCATTTGAAAAAGTAACTTGGAATACGAATAGAGTATAACCAGTCAAAAACATCGTTATGCTACACAACATTAAAATACTTGTTATCAAAAACCTTCTTTTGGCCAGTACAGTGCATAGTTGTCTTTCAATGTTCGTGAATCTGGTAGGTCTCTTTACCCTAGGAAACTCCATCCTCTAGTTGCTGCCCGCGGTGGTAGATTGATTCTGCCAGGGAATGCACTCTGTTCAGTCCGGGGTAACTCCCTTGGACCAACCAGAACCGTTGACCTAAACGTCCCCAGCTGCACTCCCCAGACTTCAACCGCGACCCTAGCAGCAGAACCGGATGGCGGTTCGAAAATCAAAAATGAGCAAGTTTCCTGAGAGTGAGAGAGCTGAAAAATCAAAAATAGTTCTTGGGGGAAGGGAAATCACATTAATTTGCTTTTTATTAGTCTCTTTGTCTTGACCTTAGATTATATTGTTGTTTCCCAGGTACGGTGTGGTCTTCAAACAATGTCTTAGGTTCTGAAGTGTCCAACTGCATTGACGGTGGCACAAGTCCTTGTAAAATATGATCACTCTCCTTTTCGGTACCAGTTTCTTTTAAACGTGCATCGCTGAAAGGGATGAAGCGAGGTATGGATTCTGTCTCGGAGTCGGCAATTCCTTCGTTGACCCACCGGTCGTATGGAAGGGGCAGAGGGACCCGTTTGCAGTGGGTCCCGTGTATCCAACTTTTCTTTCCTTCCACCCGAACGGCTGATCTCGTGGAAAGAAGCACAAGGTACGGTCCGGTCCACCTGGGTTGTTCGTTGTTTGTGCGCCGAAAATTCCGCACCAGAACCCAAGTGCCGGGTTCGATGGAGTGACCTGGATCATCAGAGGCTGGCGGAGAGGAACTGTGAACCTGTTGGTGTAAAACACGCAATTTAGTTGTCAATTCGCACAAATAGTCAAGCAGTACGGGGTGTTCTATTTCGCTGAGTTTCTTTGGCCTTGGCATGCCCCAGACGTTGGCTGGGCGGCCAAACACTATTTCATGGGGGCTAAGTCCTAATCTAGAATGGACGGTCATTCTGGTTGACAGGAGTGCTAGAGGCAAGGCGTCAGGCCATTTAAGACCTGTGCTGGCTTGGACCTTGGCTAGTTTGAGTTTCAATGTGCCATTGTAGCACTCCACTAATCCAGCTGATTGGGGGTGGTTTGCAGCGTGGAACTTTTGGCGTATGCCTAGACACTCACACACTCTCCTCATCACACGTCCTACGAATTCACTTCCATTATCACTCCAGATCATTCTAGGCATGCCGAATCTAGGGAAGAATTCTTTGACAAGGGTTTTGGCAGTTGACAAGGCGGTATTGTCCTTAAGGGGGTATGCTTCCACCCACCTTGAAAAAGCGCAAACAACAACGAGCACATATTTCAGATTGTTGCACCTCTCCATGTGGATGAAATCGAGCTGCAAAACCTCGAACGGATACGTTGGAGGCGCAAAATGACCAGCTGGAGTTGGGGTTCCCTTACCGGGATTATGCTTCAAACACACTATACATTTTCTGACCACGTTCTCTGCATATTTTGGGATATTGCTATTCTGCCATACTGGGGCCAATAGCTTACATATTCCTTTCGAACTGATGTGCGCAAATCCATGAGCCATTGTTACTACTGCAAGTACATAGGCGTTAGGTAATAGCCATCGCTGGTGTTCTGACAATTCGACCCAACAACCATTCGCATCTAACCTACCCTTACTTTCTCTCCATTCATTCACCTCTTTCTCAGTTGCCTCGGCTTGTATAGATTTCACGCTTTCGATGGTGTCCTCACACATTCCCACATCAGTAATCCCTCTAGCGGGACCTACAACATACATCCGACTCATTGTGTTCCTTGCAGTCTCTTTCGCAACCTCGTCTGCAAATGCATTCCCGCGGCCAACATCGTCTTGAATCTTTTTGTGTGCACTGCATTTCACAATGGCAACTTGTAGTGGCAAAGTCAGTGACTCGAGGAGCTCATTAACTAGCTGACCATGCTGTATCTTTGCACCATGTGACGTCAGGAATCCACGTTCACGCCACAATCTCCCAAAACTGTGAGCCACACCAAAGGCGTATTGGCTGTCAGTGTACACATTCACTCGCTTTCCTTTCGCCAACACACATGCTCTTGTAAGTGCAATTAGCTCTGCAGCTTGTGCAGAATTGTGGGAAATGCGCGCGGTCTCTATAATGGTGTATAATGTTGTTACGGCATAGGCTGCAGTCGTATCACCATTTGGCAACTTGAAACATGAACCATCAACCCATAAAGTATCATTGCATTCAGGAAGGGGAGTGTCCTGTAAGTCTACTCTCCCTTTTGTCTCTTCTTCTGTCCTAAAGCAGCAGTCATGCTTATCAATCTCGTCTGTTTCTGTCGGGATGGGTAGTAGCGTAGCGGGGTTGAGTGTATCACACCTCTTTATGTGGATGTGACTTGCTAACAGTGTAAGTTCGTAACTGGATAGTCGAGCGCTAGTAAGATGTTGTGTCCTCGTCCTGTTTAGCAAAATGTCTACTGCATGCGGGACCATAACGATCAGAGTATTATTCATGACTAATCCAGCAGACTGTCGAATGCAGACAGCTGCTGCGGCGGTAGCCCTCAGACAACTTGGTAGGGCTTTAGCCACAGGGTCTAGAGTTGCCGAAAAATACGCGCATGGGCGCTGTTTGTCCCCAAAGTGTTGTGTTAGGACTGATAATGCACAACCTTCCTTCTCATGGACGTATAATGTAAAAGACTTACTGTAGTTGGGGTTTCCCAACACAGGAGCTGAACACAATGCATCACGCAACTCGTGTAAACTCGTCTGACAATCTTCAGACCAGGGCATAGGATTGGGCGTGTCTTTACAGAGTAGTGCCAGCAAGGGTTTGGCTAGTAGTGAGAAATTCGGTATCCATTGTCTACAGTACGATGTAATGCCCAAGAAGGCTCGAACCTCTCTCTGTGTCCTTGGGGCACTCAGCTCTGCTATTGCCTGTATTCTTTCTGGTATCAGTCTCCTTCCCTCCTTCGACAAGATGTGACCTAGGTAGGTAACTTCTTGTCGACAAAATTGTAGTTTGGAGAGAGAGACTTTGTGCTTCATGTCACATAAGTGATGCAATAATGACAGCGTAGCTTGTTTGCAAATTTCTTCAGTGTCTGCAGCGATCAGCAGATCATCTACATACTGAATCAGAGTTGACCCATCTGGTAGAACAATTGTGTCCAGTTGTGTTTTCAGGGCCTGACTGAATATTGATGGGCTTTCGCAGTAGCCTTGAGGAGCGCACTTGAAGCGGAAGCTTCGTCCTCCTAAATTGAATCCAAAAATATCTCTACTCTCCTCAGCAATCGGGATGCTGAAGAAAGCGTTCTTCAGGTCGATCACCGAGAACCAATTTGCTGAAGCTGGAACCATCGTCAACAAAGCAGTAATGTCGGGGACAACTGGAAACTGTGGGATAACTACCTTGTTCACTTCTCTGAGGTCGATCACGAACCTGTACACAGGGGGCTGTGAAGGATCAGTACGCTTTAAGACCGGTAAAACTGGACTGTTACAAACATTTCCTGTTGTTTCTTCGATGACGTCATTATCAATCAGGTCATAAACAATCGTCAATAACGCCTTTTCACATTCGCTAGATATTTTATATTGGGGAATACGTGGCAACCTAACGTTGGCTTTCAATGTTATGACATACGGTGCTATCTCCAAACGACCTACATCATTAGAACCATTAGCCCAGAGTACATCAGGAAGACACGACAATTCAGTTGCAATATTTTCTTTTGACACATACATTGGAGAAACGACTTTCTTACCTAAAGTAAGCTGTACTCCCAAGGGAGAACAGTACAAAGTCGCATACAATCTCTTTAGTAAATCCAAACCTAACAAATTTTCACCGCAACCTGTTGTCAAAATGAGGGGTGCTTCTAATTCCCATGGGCCAACAGAAAGGGACATGGGACTAGAGATCGGGTTTCTAACAGGGGCACCAGAGAAACCTACTGAGACATTCATTTCGCCAGACAAAGGTGCGCCAGGAAGTTTTGAGTGCATAATAGAACTTTTTGTAGCACCAGTATCCAGCAGAAATGGCTCTGACACTCCTGAGGCAATCACCTCGACATAAGGTCCATTTTGATCTACTGGAACTGAAACGACTCCCTCTCTTTGTCCATGGCTGTCCTAGCAATCATTACCCTCATTTTCGTGTTCGGTGTAATAGTCGTCAGCATAGTGCTGAGCTGACCTAGATAATGCATTATTCTGTTGGTCAAAGCTGTTCATGGAATTCTGAGGCGGAAAAGAAGCTGTGTTCTGGGAGAAATTTCCACGGCCCCTACCCTTATGAACACTTTGAACACCTCTACCCCTTATACCTGAAACACTGTTTAAACGTCGCGCAAGAGCCGGACAATTACCTTTAAAATGACCCTCTTCCTTGCAATACGCACATTGATTCGGGCCATACGGAAGACGCTGATGGGAAAACTCGTTTCCTTGCGCGTTTCTCGAATACTGCTGTTGTGGTTGATAATTGGGCTGACTAGCCGTGCGAGGCGGATAGGCCTGCTGGAGAAGAACCTTAGTTTTCAAATCTTTAGTCTTTTTGTCTATCTTATCTAGCTCGTCTTTGCGCCTATTTTCATAGTACTGGGCTGTAGCTAAAATCTGCGCTGACGTAGAGACAGCCCAAGCACTCTCTGAATCTTTTAGTTTAGTACACAGTTCAGGAAGCAAATTATGTATGAATTTGTCTACAAACAATCTTTGACCACCCTCGGTAGCCATATCTTGACCACTATGATCGGTGAAAGTCTCCTCAAATCTTGTGAAAAAGTCAGACACATTCTCATCCTTCTTCTGCTTGCACGCAGATAGCTTGTCCCAGTTTACCCGTAACTCAGGCATTAATGATTTCATGTACGTGATAATTCTACGGGGAAGTTCGGCTATTAACGGCTCAGGTTTAGAACCACCTCTTTGTCTAGCATCTATAGCGGTAATATTAGCCCATGAATCACCTAGTTCTTGGTCATGGTCCGTATGACGAATCTTACTCCATAAAGGATGTGGGACAACATTCCCAAACAACATGTCTACATCTGCTAAATTCATTATGCATGAGTTTGCAGTCTGCGATAACTCCTTATAATACCCAGTCGGGTTTTTACGGGGATCAGGTAGTGTCTGCTTGAGCGCTAAAACTTCTGATCTTTTCCAGGGGACATGTACCCATACACGCTGGAAATGTGGCAGAATTGGCGGTACTACATTCGCATCGCCTTCCCTCCAAACCGGAGGAACCTCTCTCATGGGGTACTGTCTCGCTCTTTTCCTACCTGATACGTCGTCTTGGTACAATGATCTAGAGACGTTTCCCTTACTCCTATAAGAGAACAACAACTCTATCGCTTTCTCAACATCTGCACCTGTAATCATACCTTCATGGAACTTAAAACGCGTACGCCATAGTTCGTCCATTGTGTGTTTGGGATCATTCGTCTCCAAATCTTCGTGCAGATATACACACATCTCTTCGAATACGTATCTCTGAGTGGGTGCATTCCATTGACGGAAAACTTCCATAACAGACTGAACATTATATCTAACAGTATCCGCAATCCATTGGCGTGCTAGTTCATTCAGCACTTTTCTTTCCTCGTAATCAGGCAGTTGACTACGTAACTGTCTATCTTCTGTTTTAGGGGTCGTTTTAGGCGACCCGAAGAAAGGTGAAAGCAGACCAGTGACGGTACCTGTCACTCTTTGTCTAATAGAAGGAGAAGCTTGCGGAAGGGCAAATGCATCAGAAAAGACAGGCTGAGGCGAAGAAGAAATCGAGGCCATAGCAGAGGAAGTTGAAACAGTGGCAGACGTAGTATCATAGGGAACAGTTGGAGCTGTAGGCAAAGTGGTAGAAGTAGATGGAGTATGTAGCAAAGATGGCGGCCCTTGAGAAGGCTGCGCCGGAGAAGTAGAAACCAGCTGAAGAGGAGCTGGCGTTCGTGCAAGAGCTGGGTTACGTGCGCCGGGGCGCGGTATAGTAAAATGCTTTGGTGGTGCGGTAGCG
This sequence comes from Lissotriton helveticus, assembly GCF_964261635.1. Taxonomy (NCBI): domain Eukaryota; kingdom Metazoa; phylum Chordata; class Amphibia; order Caudata; family Salamandridae; genus Lissotriton; species Lissotriton helveticus. The sequence goes on along the minus strand of NC_136067.1, from coordinate 1,587,610,254 downwards.
TCTAACGCATACGGCGGAGGTGAGCTCAATAATTGGGACATTAACGGATCTTTCTCGGATCTTTCCTCTTGACCTCCTCACTCATTTGGTAACATCGGGTAGCATTTATCTACTGCTAGTTTCTTGCTCCTAAGTATTTGTTCGCTTTCTTGCTCTTCCTCGTTATCCCTGTATGCAACGGCAGCTTGCACCATTGACATACCTCTTTTATTCCTTTTTGCTAATTTTATTTCTTTCTGTTTGGCTTCTTTGCGCCATAAGCGAAAAGAGTCAAACATCGCCGGCCGGGCTTTTTTCTTGAACAATTTGACCTCTCGGTTGTCTAAGATTTCTGGGTCAAAACTACCATATTGGGGCCACTTTAAAACACCATCCTTGCGGGTGTATTTTATCCACACTTCATTATATGTGATAGGACCTACGCCATGCATCACATAGAGCTCATACGTTGGAGTTCCAATCGGAGGAACCGGACAAGAATCCTCTAATCGGGAGTCCTTACTACAACCAAGACAAAACAAGTTTCCAAGTCCGCTAAAGCAAGGCATCTTTGCTCACTCGTTTAGCTTCAAACTTCAAAGGATTATCGATTACGATATTTCTCGTGAAAACACGAGTCCTTCGGCTTTGGGGCTTGCAAGTACCAAATCAAAGCGTATCTCAAGGATACCAAAACTAAGGATCAAACTAAGGACTGGGAGACACTCCACTTATACTTAACTGAAGTATTTGAAGATCGATGACGTCGCTAGAAGACTCGTCTATCGTTTCGCTCTACCAAGGATCACTGGGTCCAAAACAAGGCGATAGTCAGGGCAGCAGTCCTTCGTAGCCGTCGGGACGCGGGGAACCTCGCAGCAAAGACCTTCGGAACCACGTCGACATACAGGGGTCGCTGAAGTGGCTGGCCGTCCTCTGGAATTTTCACACGAAGCTCCTCAAGAACATCTGGCTTGGACCGTCGCCGCTTGATACCGCCCCGAGTTGGGCGCCAACTGAGGTGCCGGGTTTTTAAGAACCCGGTGGTGCCAGGGAATAACACCCGAAGACCTCTGAGTTCTCCCTTGTTCCGGACCACAGAAACACGGAGTCTTCTAGTCGCAGTCAGAGATCAAGTTTTATTGGCAGCTACCAAGTAACATGTGTCCTAGAAGCACGACAACGCGGATCGTGTGTTCTCAGGAGACTGTTCGTTTTTACAGAACAAGCCTTCTCCTTATATACAGAAATAATAGCTGCAAGCAAGAATTCTTGAGTTTATGATATGGCTGTACACATATTTCTACAATAATACAAAGAGCGAAGTCATGTAGGCAAGCCCATATTTTGGACGTCCCGTTCGTGATAGATTACCCAGCCAGTCCCGGAACTCCCATCAGATATCGATGAAACCCCAATAAAGAAGGGCACCTCCTAGTCATAAAACTGGCCATAAACAAGGAACGCGGACAGGTGTGTGTGTGTGTAGAAAACATGACGCGGTGAATGGTTTGTGGTATGTTATGCATTGATGTTATCGTATTCGGCCACTGGGCGAGGAGCTGCCCAAACAGGTTTGGCTGGAGGCAAGGGAGTCAGTTGGGACAGGTCAGGGGGGAGTCAGAGAGAGGTGGACGTGTCCTTTTAGATCAAGCTCGACCTTACTCAATTGACTTATCATGAGGGCAAGACACAAGATGGATGCCGTTTACAAAATGGAGTCTGAGGGGTCGGAACGGAAACTACGATTTAGGGGTGTTGGCATTCCTCGATCATGACGCAAATATACAGGGATGATGTCATAATCATTACCGGTCCGTGGACATCAAATTCGTCATGGGATGTTGATATTTTGTGGCACGGGCATTGGATCTCGATACTGGGATGACAGTAGGGTCCAGAATTTCAGAACCACAACCCCCCCCCCAATTGCAGCTGCAAAGGAGAAAAATTAAATGATAATGAAATGAATGAATACCATTTTATTTTTCCCTTTTCCCAGCCATCCGTGTTTAGGGGCGGGGCCCAGCCAGTCGTGTTTAGGGGCGGGGCCACTGCTGTTGACTGGCAAAAGGAGAGTGGTGCTCATTCCACCAGTTTACACTGCGCATGTCACTTTGGCTGGCTGCCTTGCGACGGGCAGCCTGACGTGCAGTGCAAACCTCTCCACCCAGCTGTCTTAAGACAGCTAGGTGGAGAGTAGGCACATGCCCTCAGTGCCTGAGGGAACATCAAGACACAGACAATCCTGGAACTACTCTCATGCCGCTAACATAATCAGTGGTACAAAAGGGGGTGGTGATGTACCGCTAACATAATCAGCAGCATGAGAGCAGCGTCTGGACTGTGTAATGCCCAGCATAAGTTAGCAGTCTAGTGCTGAAGCCTGTATTCACACTTAACACCCACCCACCACTGATGTCACAGGTCATGTGACACAGCATCAATAAAAGAGGCCGAGCGCACGTGCTCTGGGCCAGTTGCACCAGACCCCTATTGTGTCCTGCGTCAGTGATTGTGTGCCTGCTAGCATGTGGGCCTAGGGCCCATCACAGCCCCTTACATTGGCGACGAGGCGGAGCTGTGCCCATGCGTGCCAGCTAAGCAAACAAAATCTTCAAGGTGAAAGGAAAGGGGAACTGCCAGCAGTGAAGGCACACCCAAGATGAAAGCAGCCGGCCGCCGAGAGGCCCAAGAGGCGTGTCAAGAGCCTCGGGCCTAGAGGAGAAGAAAGAGGTGATCGCACCTCCTGTGCCCAGCGGGTGTGTGCCCCTGCCTGGGGCGAAGAAAGAGACCAACGCGGAGTCCAACCGCGTGGCTGAACAGGCCCGTCGGCCGAAGGTGAGCCCTGGCCGTGCCTGGCAGTGTAAGCGGAGCCCACCCGCTATGGACAATAAACAGTTAATGTGCCCCCTGAAATGAGAGCTGCGCCAGCTATTGACTTTTATTAAGCAAGGCTCACGGAGCCCACCCGCGGCCTGCCTGCAGCGTCTGCTGTCCCCCGCCGCGCCGCGTGTGAGAAAAGGCAGCCGCGGCGAGGGTGAATGATAAGTAATGAAAGCAGCGCCAGCGGAGCCCACCCGCGGCCTGCATGTAGCGTCCCCGGCCGCGTGTATGAGGTGCGGCGGCGAAGGACGAACTGTGTGTGAAAGCAGGACCAGCGGAGCCCACCCGCGGCCTGCCTGCGGCGTCCCCCATCCCCCGCCGCACAACGTGTGTTAAATGTGGCGGCGGGGCAGAGAAGTGGAAGAGAAAACACCCGCAGCGTGAGGGGAGCTGCTGGGTGCCTAGAGGAGCAAACTGAATTGTCAGCGGAGCCCACCCGCAGCGGAGCGCTAATCGCGCTGATGGCTCCCCACCCCGCGCCGCGTATGAAGTGTGGCTGCGGCGGTGGGGGAGGGGAGGTGATAAAGCGGCACCCGACCCGCAGCGGGATACCGGACGCAAGCGGAGCAGACCCGCATTGAGCCAGAGGAGAGGCGGCCTAAACCGAAGGCAGCCCGTGAACTGGCCGACTGCGAGGGGCGGAGAGAGGGCAGATGTCTGTGTGCGGACAACGCGGCTGAAGCCATAATGAAAGCTTAAGTAGCAGAAGCCTGTCAATATAAACAAGTGAGACAAAAGACTCACCTGGCATCCTCGAGGCTGGCCCCGGCACACCAGGGAGGACAGACTTCCACGGGGAAGGCCCTTGGTTCCAGGATAGCAGCGAGCACGAGACTTGCCTCAGTTCCAGGCCGGAGTTTTGCACGGAACACTGCCACCCAGTGGCTGCTTCGGAGTACTGCATGCCGCCGAATGGAGACACATCTTCAGGTTAGCTCAAGCGAAGGGCAGATTAGGTGCAAGCCAGGCCCGTCTGAAGGGCAAAAGAAAGTTGGACTATGTCTACAGCCAAGTGTGGAAGAAAGCACTTCCTCCATGTGAGGGAAAACACAAAGGGAGAACATTCAGTGGCATCACCGTTTTACTGAAAGAGGCCAACCTCAGGAGCCCCATCGCGACAATAAGCACAACCTGAGTAAGCAGCCCCAGTGACACATGATCACACTTATCTAAGACTAGTGCCACGGCTGGCCAGGAAAAGAGCTGAGCATTACCCCAGGGCAGAGGTAAAACAATATCTACACAAGGGTACTGCCAAGCATAAAGGTGGACGCAGCGCAAGGCTGGCGCATGACGCCATACAGCATCAATAAAGTTAGAAGAGACTACAAAGTGCAGCAACCTACCTTCAGCCACGTCAAAGGAAGGTTGCAACTGATCACGCAGCGGGAAGCAAGTGACAGCACGCAGGTGTGCCAGAGAGAGACAGGGACGTCTCCCAGTCACGAGGAGGATCTAAAGTGCGACAAGGCCAGGAGCTGCGTAAGTGAAAAGCAGTGACCGTGGTCAAGTGCAAGAAAGCAACAGTAGTGCCGCAATGAGTGAGAGGAGGATCTAAAGTGCGACACGGCCAGGAGCTGCGTAAGTGAAAGAGCAGTGACCGTGGTCAAGTGCAAGAAGGCACCAGGAGTGCTCAAAGAGGAGAGCGAGGAATGAAGGTCAGCACCGCGACGCCAGAAGCGACAGGTGCTATCCGGCAAGCGTGAGGAAGATGCCAGGAGACAGCGCAGGTACTCTCCAGAAAAGCGCCAGGAAGACGCCAGGAGACCGCGCAGGAATGCGACAGGAGTGCAAGAATTCCACATCCCGCACGACAGGACCGCGCAGCACTGCCTCGGAACGTGCCAGGAGAGTCAGGAATCAGGAGCGCCAGAGTGACGCCACACGGCGACGCGCCAACGCCAAAACACCGTGAAGGTGAATACCGACCACGAAGAAGATAGCACAGCATGACGACTCATGCCGACGGTGAAAGCCGACCACCAAGTATGGTCGCCAAGAAAAGAAAAGAATCAACTGAGAAGATGGCGACAACCGGTCCAGTCACTAGAATAAAAGACCAATGTCTGAGAGCCATGCCCAGAACAGAGAGACACAGGTGGAGTGCACGCTACCTGGAGAAGACTGGCGGGGAAGGCCAAGGCAGTACAGTGACCAGATCACGTCGCAAGAAGGAACAAGGAGAAGAAAGGCGTGACGCCAAAAAATGAAAATTAATAAGGAACAGTAGAAAAGGTCGCAACGCTAACCCTGGAAGTGAGTGACAGGAAGACAGTGTCCTAGGACAAGACCAGGATGACACGTGCAGAGTGCGCAACTGCACGGGGAAGCCTGGCCAGAGAAGATGAAGGAGAAGGGACCAGGGTACGTTGTGAGGAAAGGAGAAGAGAAGAAGAATGATCGTAGTAAAACACCGCCACCCAAGAAAGGAAGAAAGGAGAAATCGGAATGGCAAGCTGCCACTGCAAGAAGAAGTCGCCCCTGCGGAAAGAAGCAAAGTGACAAGCACTGGAACACCTGAGTGCAAAGGAAGACCAGCCTGGCAATAGCACCGGCAGTGCAGACCAAAGACAACCACCTACGAGCCATCCATCCACATGGCGATCGCAGAAGAGAGCAAGCTAGACGGTTGGCACCATCAACCTCTGTGGTTTGAGCGGAAGATTTGGATGACGAGACTACTCAGGCCTCTGCAAGTTGAGGACCTGACCTACTTCGCACCAGCCCGTGACAAACCAGAATCGGAGGCCTCGAGGGACTCTGGTGGCAGCAAGTCCCGCACGGGAGACAGGTCTACCGATGCACGTCTGCAGGACCCAAGGGGATGAAAGCCTCGCGAGCGATGAGAAGAGTCTACAACCCAACCTTCAGGTGGAACTAGGACACGACGGTGAAGCTCGTGGAGCGCCCTGCTCACGGCCCGAAGGCTATGGTGGAGCACCACGACGGAAGACACCAGTCCAGTGGACGCCTGGCAAAGAGGTCCTCCCGGACATCTGGTGAGAGAGGAATACCGGCGAGAGGGGCATCCTAGTGAGAGGGATGTGTGCACCTACTCTATTCATCTGCCAAGAGTCAACATGAAAGCCTGCCTGGAAGAATATAACAAAGCCAGAAGAGAGAACAAAACTAGAAAACTGTCAACACCTGTATCATCTAGTTATCTCTCATTACCAACGGAGCAAAGCAAAGGCAGGGCTGAGAACAGCAGACAGACAGCACAGCCAAGGAAAGAACCCGCCGAACAACTGCGGACCGTGCCTCCGAGAACTACAAGTTCAGAATACGAGAACTATACTGCCTGCGGTTTGCAAGCAGCCAAAGAGACTCATTTTGAGAACGCAAGTCCAGTGTTATTTTCTGTGTTTTTGTTCCCCCACAGGTTTTGGACTTTTTCTGTTTGGTTTAATTTTTAACCAATTTGGAAAGGGATGTAATGCCCAGCATAAGTTAGCAGTCTAGTGCTGAAGCCTGTATTCACACTTAACACCCACCCACCACTGATGTCACAGGTCATGTGACACAGCATCAATAAAAGAGGCCGAGCGCACGTGCTCTGGGCCAGTTGCACCAGACCCCTATTGTGTCCTGCGTCAGTGATTGTGTGCCTGCTAGCATGTGGGCCTAGGGCCCATCACAGCCCCTTACAGACTGGTCTGGAGACTTCAATTGCAGCAAAGACCACCAGCGCAGAGAGACTGAAGCATGAGGAGGACCAGAGGCGAGCCAGAAGAGTGGGTAATCACATTTTTCTTTTACATTTTTCTTTTTTTTGTTCTTTCCCACTTACAGTCAAGCAATTTGTTCAGCTTCAACACCAGATCTCTTAGTCGTGGTTCGTTGGAAACATTGTTTATAATGAGCCATGACTGACAGCTTTGGAATTGACCTTATGCTGGTCAGTGGTGGTTATGTTGCCTCACAAAAGATTTAGGGTGCCAGCCACCACTGTAAGCCTGTACATTTTAACAATAGTAAATTTGACAGTAAATGAAACTTTGCACACCTAAAATATGTTACAAAATAGTTTATGAATCGATGGCTATCACTGAGTACCAACCTTGAAACTGAGGCCAGAAGAAGGACAGTGAACAAACGTCCACATCAGCTGAGGCAAAAATACTTCTGCTTTCATCTCTGCATGATGGGACCATTTTGGCTCCCTGCAAAGTCACGCAAGGCGCTTCACGAGAGACATAAGAAAATACGCACAAATGCTGCATATTACTGTCATTTTCAAGCTGAGGTTTGAAAAACAGGAATACTGCAATTTATAAGCTCAGTTGACAGTTTCCTTATTTACCCTATGTCTAACGTATTTCAAGCAGGAAACTTGGATCAAGCGGTGGCACCAGATCTTACAATTTTATTTATAAATAAAAACAGGAACTTGCGCAGGGACTGCACTTTTATATTTCCTGCATTCGATTTGTAATCTTACACGCAGTAGTAAATTGAAAAAACATTTTTTTCTACTTAGTAATGGTTAAATACAATATTGAATTATAATTCTACGTATATGCATGTTATGTTTAAATACACGCATGATACATTGATACACTGCAGGGATTTGTTTGTTCTAATAAAGGTGAAGTAGAAAGCACATCAACCAAGCCAATACAATTCACTTTGCTATATAACGTGCATGTATGCATTCACATTCTCAGGCAGAATGACACTCTTGCAAGAATTCATGTCCACACAGACCAACATAGCTAGAGGAAATCATGCATATTGAACAAAACACGTTCAGGCACCAGTGCACACATGTGAACAGGAATACAGGAGCACATGGACATTGTGGCACACACCTATAGACAGCTCATGCAATGCAATAGAATCCATGCACAAACAGCAAACATACATGTAAACTCAAACAACACACATACAAATGCCAACTGCACATGTACACCCCCACGCTCAGGTGAATGAAGGAACGCAGGAGCATTTGTGGTTAAATGGATGTACTAATGCATGGGTCTCGGATGTGTGTGTGAGAAGTGGAAAGTTGCTGTTATGACTGTCAGTGCAGAGACAGGCTGCTATATGGATGGGTGAATGAATATGTTTGAGAGTAAAATGATGAATACAGTGAATTGTGGTTGTTGATAAAAATGGGTGTGAGTAAATGGATGCATTGATGCCTGTGAGAGTGTGTATGTATATGTGTGTTTGTGTGCATGTGTGTGTGTGTGGTTGTGTGTGTGGGTCTGTGAGTAGATATGTAAGTGGATCTGTGAGTGTCCAAGTGTATCTGTTAGTGGTTGCATTTTTTTTTAATTTACTTGCGAATTCTCGGTCCACCGCGATTTTAGACGTGGTTCTGCACTGAGTATCGCAGCAGACTCGCAAATCCACCCTCGTGGAAAAAAATAGTTTGGGGGCTATTTCTTGCCAATCATGGGTCCCTTACAGACCTCTACATTGCACCCAAGGGGTCAGGGTACCTCTATCATAACCCCTTTTATAACATTTCATGTGAGTTTTCATCCCCAGGACCGTTCACCAGTATGTAAAATGGGGGGTGTAACTTTCTACTTAGTTTGCAACCGGCCAATCACAGTATTCATGTTGGCGTGTGGATTTACGAAGTGCTGTGATGGATCCACAAAAGTTCTGTGTCCCTGGATATTCACATTTCTTTTACCTTTAATATTTCAGAAACTACTGAACGGATTTGCATAAAATCACAAGAGGGCGTAGAGGTAAAGAGATTCCCTTTTGGCCCCATGCAAACTAAGCATGGGCGTAAAATCCGTTCCGCTCGCGGATTTTTCGGATTTTCGGCAAATCCGCAATCCGCGAACTCTCGCGGATGTGGCGAAAATACGCAAATCCGTGCGAAGCGGATTTTTTGCTTGTGTTCGCACTGCTCGCGGTCCGCGGCGCGGGCAGCAACAATCTGGCACTCGCGAAAGTACAAAAATTACAATTGGGGAGGGGTGAAGGAAGTGGCCCAGTCTCCAACTTCCTGTTCCTGTCTAGCAAGCTCCTCCCATAGGGGTGGGGTGAAGGAAGTGCCCCAGTCTCCAACTTCCTGTTCCTGTCCAGCAAGCTCCTCCCATTGCTTAGTCCATTTCCTGGCCACTTTGATTTCGATCTTGACTGGGAAGGATTACTTTTTGTGGATGCTGCTGGATATTTGGATTTGAGGCCTTTTGGATTACTTTTGGATTCGAAATTTTATTTCACAAGGAAGTAAGTTGATGTTGTTTGTTTGTGGTGATTTTTGTGTGTGTTGCTTGTTTTTCGACTTTTTTGGGGGAAAATCTGCAAGTTCGCGAGCTGAGGATTTTTTTGCTTGTGTTCGCACTGCTCGCGTCCCGCGCAGCAACAATCTCGCACTCGCGAAATTGTAAAAATTAAAATTCTGCACATGAATTGAAAACCACCAGGCTTAGTTATGGGTGCATGCATGATACAACTGTTTTGTTGAAATTTATTTTTAACATGATTCTGGCCAGGGCATGGATGGCATTGGATTGTGGTGATTTTTGTGTGTTTTACGACTTTTTGGGGTGGTGTTGGGGGCTTGTTATGTGGGTGGGGGCCATTTTATTGACTGGTCCCGTGTGGGTGGGGGTCTATGGGCCATTTTTAAGCCAGTTTGTGTGCTTTGTGCCATAGGCCTGCACCCAGTGTGCTCTGATTTCATCCATTATGGCCTGGGGGCCCAGAATCGGTCTGTTCGCGGATTTTGCTGGTTTTTTGGCACGTTCGCGCCGTGAAGCAACAATCTCGCACTCGCGAAATTGTAAAAATTGCAATTTTGCACCAGAAAACCACCAGCAGGCAGCATAAGCCTTCTGAAACTTCATGGATGGCATTGGATTGTGGTGATTTGATTTGTGTTGTGTTTTTTGACTTTTTGGAGTAGGGGTTGGGGGCTGGCTATGTTGGTGGTGGCCATTTTGAGGCATGGTCCTGGCCATGTGGATGGGGGTCAAGCGGCCATTTTGAAGGCAGGCAGTGAGCTTTGTGCCATAGGCCTGCACCCATTTTGCCTTGCTTTCACCCATTGTGCCCAGGGGGAGTCAGTGGTACATGAAACTATAACCCTCTCTGTGTGTGCTCTCTTGGATCAATGTTAAATTCCTGTTTCCCAAAAATTTAGCTATTCTTAATTTTGAAATTTCCATATTGTGTGGTGTGCACGAGTGTATTCATAAATGCCTACTTGCAAACTATTTATTGAAGTGCTACATATGCAACATATATTTACTGATGTTCCTCTGTCTTCGTTTGCTTGTAGGTGCATAAAGTCAATAAATCCGCATCATCGTTGAGCATCAGTGCCAGGAAGAAGTCCTGCTGCGGCCTGTTGTTCCGACATCTGAAGAAGATGGCTCCAAAAAGAGGTGCCCGTAGGTCCTCTAGCAAGAAAGATGTCTCTTCTAAGGAGAAGAAGAAGCAAGTGGCACCACTTACCAAGGAGACTGGTGGCACCACCACTAAATTTTTGTGGGGAAAACAAAGGCCCACCATGAGTGCTGCACAGGTAGCCTGTTTAGTGGTTACATCACCAACGACCAGTGATGTTGGCTCATCGCAAGAAAGTAGCAGCACACCATCAACACAGGTTGTAACTCATCTCACAAGTACTATTCAACAACCAAAGCCGCAACAACAACTGTATGGGTTACTAGTACAAGCACAAGTACATGCGCAAGGAGCTGTCCGAGAAGGAGCTGTCCGAGAAGGAGCTGTCCGAGAAGGAGCTGTCCGAGAAGGAGCTGGCCGAGAAGGAGCTGGCCGAGAAGGAGAAGGCCGAGAAGGAGAAGGCCGAGAAGGAGAGGTCCATGGAGAGTTGCAAGTAGCGATCAGTGAAGAGGCCCATGTAGCGGCGCATGGAGCGGTGCAAGTGCCCACAATGGTTGTTCTTCCAGAAGTAGGGGCACAGGAGGAAATTGACTTTGGAGCCGGGGTATCATGTCAGGAAGACTAAGGCACTCCTCATGATGATTCATTTTCTCCCAGCTCCCCACCAAAGAAAAGATCAAGGAGTGTGTGTAGAAGTTCCTCTTCAAGCCCCGCTCCATCAGATGATGATCTGGATCTAGATTGGCACCCATCTCCGACGTCTGAGAGGGAAGCACACCATGAGCTGCGAAAGGTATCAAATGTTAAAAGGAAGGGCCCCGGAAAGCTCATACTTATGGATCCGAACGTCGGGCTTGATGAAGTGGTTCATTCTGATGTTGATGAACAGGATGACAGCAATGACCTAGTCATCACACACGTCATTCCAGCCACACCGGCCATGCAGCAGACAGACATTTATACCCTATCCCGACGTCAGGCTGAGCGTGACCCTGGCGACGTGCCACTGGTAGCACCACCAATGCAGTCAAGTAGTACAACAAGTTCAACAAAACCTACAGCTCCCATATTTTCTCCCCAGAGGGGGACTCCATCCAGCTCGACTCCCTCAAGTAGGGTTGCTGAAATAATTGCACAACCCAGTAGATGTCTGCAAGGCTCATCCACCACTGCTTCATCTGGCATTGGCAGTATCATCTCGTGCGCCAAAACCAGAGGTTTCAAGTCCCCAGTTTGGAACTTTTTTAGTGTCCATGCAAAGTATGATAACATAGCCGTTTGTTGCATTTGTAAGACTAGCGTTAGCCGTGGTAAGACTGGTACCAACTATGGAACCGGAGGCCAGATAGGTCATCTTGAAAGAAGGCACGCTGTCGAATGGTTTGCGCACCTAGCAAACATCAAGGGAAAGCAATCCCAAAGGGCAAGTGGCCAAAATATACCCATACTAGGTGTTTCATCTGAAGATGACGGGGAGGTAGAAGAAGCGTCAGACATGTGTCCGGTTGCACCCAGTACCCCTGGCAGCACCACACCCTCCGGAACACATAGGAGGCCCACTGAGAGTCTGGGAGACACACCAATGCGGAAAATGTCAACACTGATCAGAAGTGGGTCGAAGAAGGCATCAGCATCATCCCGTAAATTTGTCCAGCACACCATTTCAGCCATGTTCTCCTCAGATGTGCAATTTCAACGCAACCACCCAATTGTACGCCTGTATAACACTAAGCTGGCTAAAATGCTAGCGGTGGACCTTCTCCCTTTTTCGTTTGTCGAAGGTGTGGGTTTCCTTGAACTCGTGGCAACACTGGCCCCTAAATGGAAGGTTCCTAGCCGGTTCTATTTTGCCAGGGTTGCTGTTCCAGCACTATATAAAGAGGTGCTTGAGTTGGTTGGGGCTGCTTTGCAGAAGAGTGCTGTTCACACTATACACCTGACAACAGACATGTGGACCAGTTGCCAAGCCCTTGATTACATGTGCATCACTGCACACTGGGTCTCTTTTTCAGGGGTTGCACAACAGATAAATGCAGGTGGTGACTTGGTCGAGATTTTTAAGGGTGCTCGTAAACATGCAACATTAGCCATGTTTGGCATGGAGAAAAGTCATACTGCAGCCAACATTTTGGATGACTTTAACAAAAAGGTCTCGCAATGGCTGCCCCCAAGAAAATGCAAGGTTGGTTATGTTTCTACTGATAATGGCAGCAATGTAGTTAGGGCCATGGAGGACGGTTTCTATTTCAGAGTGCCGTGTTTGGCGCACTGTATGAACCTTGTCGTGCAAAAGTTCTTGAAAAAAGAACTTGCAGTCGACAAAATACTGACCATCTGCAGAAGAATATGCACACATTTTAACCATTCGTTTAAGGCCCGGAAGGAGCTGAGGCGCAAGCAAAATGAACGTAGTATGCCAGTGAAAGCACTTATCCAGGAGGTGGCAACACGTTGGAACTCAACCTTCTACATGCTTGAGCGTCTGCATGAGCTGTTTCCAGTAGTCAATGAGTATTTCTACAACCTGGGTGGTGATACGACAGAAATGATGCTAGCGGTGGAGCAATGGCAGCTAGTTAAAAGCCTGACAGACATGCTTCGTCCTTTTGAGGTCTTCACGCGTGACGTCAGCAGGGAGGACTGTTCTTTGAGCAAAGCTATCCCATTGTTGCTGAAGCTCGAGCACCAAGTCAAGGTGGTGTCTTCACAATTAAAAGATGCTGGAAAGAATGAAGCATATGAGTTGGCGCAGAGATTATTACAACGCCTAGTTAGCAATAAACGGCTTGTAAATATCAAGAAACAACAGCACTACATTTGTGCTACTATTCTGGATCCACGTTACAAAAAGCCATTGTTTGGCAAAGTAATAATTCCTTTTGAAACATCAGATGTTACAGAGTACAAAGGTTGGCTAGCTCAGTCAGCCATTCGTTTTGAAAGAGAGCGGAAGGAAACTGTACGAGAAGACAGTACTACTAGTGAATCAGCAGGCCATCAGGCGTCCCAAAAAAGCACTTCTGCATCTGTGCCTCTGGCAGAAGTGAGTGACTTTTCCACTAAGCCGTTAACCACACCAGCAACCGTATCATCTGCACCAGGCCCAGGCGATATGTCTGAAGCGGATTGGCTAAGTGAGCTAGGGTTTCCTTGTCCCAGAAAGGACACAGAAGTGCAAAGTACAGGAATGCGGGAGGACATTCTTTCAATGGTGCAGGCCTATCTAGATGACTCCACAGTGGTCAATATTACTGAGTACCCATTGGCGTATTGGCATGGGAAAAGAAAAATATGGCGAGAGCTCACCAACCTGGCTATCAAATACTTGTCTTGCCCACTCGCAAGCGTGTCTTCAGAACGTGTTTTTAGTTCTGCTGGTGGCATTGTGACTTGCAAAAGGTCCCGCCTCTTGCCCGCAAATGTGGAGCGGCTCACCGTGATAAAGATGAACCAGCACTTCATACCACCAGATTACAAAGTACGAGAATGCACGCAGGAAGAAGAGGACACCGACCTACCTGAGGAAAGTTCTCCTCAGTTACCAGAAGTACAACCGACTGATGAATTAGCAGAGTATGAGGACGAGTTCTGCTTCCCTGACAGCGAGTTCTGAAAATGAGTCAATGACTCATTAACTGTAAATTTAGTCCTCCTTATTCACTTTTATTCCTGTGTGTCTGTCTTTCTTTGTTTAGTAAGTGCTTCATCACATTCACAACAAAACTGTAATCACCCCATCACAAGCAACAACAAGCCCATCAGCAGAACTGTCTTGATTTTGATGCCGCAGCATTCCTCATGTTCACAACAGTTAGTTGACAAGAACTCAGTCCTGGTCGTCTATCCTCCTCCTCCACTCATCCTATCCATTTCCCGTAATGCTGATGCCTGGATTCTGCACAATGAAGAAACTTACGTTGAGTCCCCTAAAGAGGGACTGGAAGTAGTGAGTCCTCATTTAAATACATTTTGCTAAGTGTGACTTTTTTTCCCCGATTTGCATTTTTGGCTGTTTGGGGGTGTCAAACTTGTTTGCGCTTGGGTTTACGGGTCTTGGCTGGGCCATTGCTGGCAAGGTCTATTAAGGGATGAAATTGGCCAGTTGTGGCCCTGCTGCAGAACGCTTTAGGACTCTGTGAATTCCAGGTGGAGCCAGCCCTCAAACACAAATTACAGGTAAGATAAGCGTTTGGATGGGAGGTAGTATAATGGAGTGTTCGGAGAGGCGAGAGAGTGACAGTGGTACTAGTAGTAAAGTCCTAGGGCTCTTGAATTAACAAACTCTGTGACAGGCATTTACTTTGGAAAACATTTGGCCTATTGCACGTGAACGTTTAGGCGTTATTATTGCTCGCTTGCCTGTCTTAGGGGTGCTGTCTGTGGTGCTTCTAGGTTTTTGTGGTGTGTGAGCACCGCTGCCACATTTCTAATGTTGATTGCTTTTGTTTTGCAGAAAATCCACGCCGGGAAACTCCAGTTGTGGCCCTGCTGCAGAACGCTTTAGGACTCTGTGAATTCCAGGTGGAGCCAGCCCTCAAACACAAATTACAGGTAAGATAAGCGTTTGGATAGGAGGTAGTATAATGGAGTGTTCGGAGAGGCGAGAGAGTGATAGTGGTACTAGTAGTAAAGTCCTAGGGCTCTTGAATTAACAAACTCTGTGACAGGCATTTACTTTGGAAAACACTTGGCCTATTGCACGTGAACCAACACGATGACAGTGTTCAGTTAAATGAACTTACTGCAAAACCACCACCCACCAAGCTCAAAAGTAGTAAAAAAACAGGTATGCTCAGATAAAGTTTGAAAAAGTATATTTATATCCCTAACAAAATAATCTCCCGCAAGACCCTCCCTAACCCCAACAAATAAATAGTCCTTTAAAAGTCCCCAAAAAACCCAACTCCCAATTCCCACCCCCCAAAAGTCTCTAAAAAAGGGGCAAGGGACACTCTAGGGATGCAAGGTGTTGAGTTTGGTCTCCAGGGCATCATGCCTTAGGGCCAGGGCATCATACTTCTCCTGGAGGGTGGCGTGATCTAAGCGGAGGCCCTCCAGCCTCCGTTGCCGGGCCAGTACAGCCAGCATACTCCTCGTCGGTTTTGAGGTTTTAGTATTGCCAACTATATGAAGAAAGAAAGACATAATATGTAACCAATGCTCTTTAAGAATATGATTAACACAAAATAATTCAGCAGGAAGTTGTGTCACAGTACAACTAGCAACTAGCCAGCGCAGTACAAAACTATTCAGGCCAGTATCATGGGCGTCCGCAGGGAGGGGCAAGGGGGGGCGCTTGAATCACCATTTCCCTTCCCACAACTCACTTGTATCCTTGGTTTGATGCTCTTTCATATGAAAGAGATCTGGCAGAAGCCCAGGCGATATGTCTGTTTCCCTCTCTCTCTCTCTCTCTGTCTCCCTCTTTATGTCTCCCTGTGTCTCCCTCTACCTCGCTGTCTCTCTCTCTCTGTCTCCCTCCCTCACCCTCCCTCTAGCTCCCTCCCTCTCTCTCTCTCCTTCTGTCTTCCTCTCTCTCTGTCTCTGCCTCTATCTGTCTGTCGGTCCCAGCCTGCTGTAATTACCATATTGTAATTTGTCACTGGGCCACCACTGGATACACATCATATCCTATCTAAGAGTCAGATAGTACCATGATCCAGCTTACCTGTACTCGCCACCGCCACTGTCTCCTTCCTCACAGTCTGTACTTCTTGGTCCGACTCCTCTAGCGCCGCCTCCTCCCCAGATTGATCCTCGGACTCAGAGTCAATGATCACCACCACATCCGAGCTGGCCCCGCCACCAGATGTTCCACCTACAAAGTAGATTTAAGAATGTTAGATTACACCACTCACTAGTATTTGGTCTATGAATGAAAACATGTGAAAACAACAGAAAAATTAATTGACTGTCTACTCTAGTCTAAAGTAAAAATGTCCCTCCTTCCAGGGAAGGCTGTTGTCTTGCTTCACTTTTTTGTCACAATTGTTGAATGCTTGCTTAATTTTAACACACACCATTTTTCTCTGAACAGACAGAAACTGGACTTCTAAGGACAAGAGCAACATCAACTTCAAACCAGGTGAAAGCTCGGCTCGACCACAAGAAATGTGTTCCATTACTCATCAACTCAGCACCAAGCACTTTTCCATTTCCAACTAACTTTACTTTAATATATGTGTTTACTTAAACTTTTAATAAAGCTTTTAAACTTGAATAGACTCTGTGGTTTTTGGTCCTCCAGACTAGAGTGACTGAGCGAAAAGTTTTGCAATTTTTGCAAGGAGGAGTCCGTGCCGCTGACACTACCAGGTTTATACAGTGTGCCAAACACGCCACTCTGAAATATTATTACTCTGGTCTTTGGTGTCCATAGTTCGGTTTGTGGAGAATTGTCCCTGCAACAGTAGGATTATTGATTTTGCTCCTATCTAAACACTATTTCGAAACAATTAAATTAGGAACGCTTGGACAACAATAGATCCTCTATATTTAAATGAAAACTTACTGGGGCCAGCAAAGGAGCACTCGCCGCCCTGGCCTGCATCCTCCTCCTTTGGAGCCACTGCATCCGATTTTTCGGTCCGCTTGCCCCTGGGCGGACCTGACGTACAACATGAAAGAATGAACAGAAAACATTGATGATTGCTGCTTGCCGATGTCCTTGTCAACCAAATCAGATGCGCCGCAATTACAATGCGGCAAACCCTGGCGCAAGGTTAGGCAGATGCGTGACGCATCTCGTGACGAAAGAGAGGCGCATCCCTTGAGTCGCGTCGCAGGCGCGGTGCAACTATAGCAATGCTCAGGGCTGCCCAATACTCAACATACCGCATCAGTCCTTACGCCTGCTTCAAGCAAGCAGGCATAAAGAATTGACGTAGCAGCGTCGCGGAAGTGCCTGCGTTAAATCTTGTAGATTTCACGCAGGCACTTTTGCGAGGCGCACAGCTGCCTGACCGCCACCCCCACCCCTACCCCCCCCCCCCTGCGTGGGAACGCACCCATTGTGGCGCAGGCCCAGGCCTTAACGTGGCGCATCTCCTTAGATGCATCACGTTGTACATGACTCGCAGGGATGCGCCACGTTTACGTCGCTGTGCATCAGGTAAGGCAGCGTAAACGTGGCACAAGGGGCTTGTAAATCTGCCCCTTTGTGTCTAGCATTACGCAGTTCTGTAAAATACACTCATACATTACTCAGCCCAATTAAATGAACACAAAATAGAAAACAAATAAGCAGTGGCACCGCCACAGAGAAGGAGAACAGTGCACCTGAAATGCACAGAAGATTTTGAAATATTAATTTACCTCTGTTATCAATGTAATCAGCAGCATTATTGCTCTTTGTAAAAAAGTTAAAGCAAACATTTGCAATATAACACAGTCACACAGAGCAGGAGAAAAAACAGAGTAGTGAGTGATGAAAAAATTGCTACTACTACTCACCAAGCCCGGGGACCTCCACTCCCAGCACGTCTAGCAGGTCGCGCTCTCGGTCCAGGATATCGGTCCAGCAGTGGGTTACTTGATTGTAGGTGCGCTGGACCCCCGTGATCTTAAAAAGGGCCCGGCACACCTGCCCCCACCACTTCCGTCGCTCCTGGCTGTTGGTGTAACCAGCAGCGATCCTGCCGCCTGCCGCGATGGTCCTGGGGAGACGGCGCTGCACATAAAAAACGAGTGCGCCCACCTCCTCAGGGCTGAAGATCTCCCGGGGCACCACCATTTCCGCCCTCAAGCGGCCACACGGGAGCCGGGCACGGGCTGCGGTGCCCGTCTTGGGCAGCTTGACAGCTGTCTTCACCATGTTCTGGGCAGGTGTTAGTAGTAAGGAGACAAAATGAAAAAGAATAAGAGTAGGGAAGAAGGATATAAAAGTTTAAAAAAGTAGTTGAAAAGTAAACAAAAGTAGCCTAAAACACAAAAATATAGACCTAGAAAAATAGAGGGATAGAAAATAAGTTAAATAGATCAAAAAAATATTAAAACAAGCAAAGGATGGCAGAGATATACAGAGGATAGAAACACCATGCCCAGACACATAGGAATGAATGAAAAACAAGATGGCGGCCCGATCACGTGCGCGTAAGTAAGTTCGCACGCGATTTCTCTCGCAAACTCGTGCGAACTTGCATTCGCAATGCGCTCATTGCGCGAGATTACACATAGCGGGCGGAAACGGAAATACGTCATGCAAACAAAATGGCGGCGCCCATACTCAACCTTGGGGTAACTCGCACGAGTTCGCGGCTTCCACAGTCGAGTTCGCACGACGCCGCGCCTCGCGAATAGGGCGAAATTACCGAAAAACGAGTTTTGCAAAAGCAAAACCAACGAGCAGGTGCAAATGTTCGAGCTCATCATTTGTAACCATTTTACCTGTAGTGCTTCCTGAAGGGGCCCTCCAGAATCCGGTTGCCTACTTGCAACTATTGTGTGACCCTGCTCTGACAGTCACAGAATAGTTACAAGTATGCCATTGCATCCTGTTATTGCAACAAAAAGGCAAGGGAGCAGACAAGCAGGTGCCAGCCTTCATTAATGTCAGTTGGGGCAGGGCAGGTGTTGTTGTTTGCAAAACTTAGTGCAGGTGTGCTTGGCTTTGCCACAATAATGTACACTCACTAGTCAATCAGAGGGTGCCGTGATGACACCGAGGGTGGCATGGGTGTGCCAGCCAGAGGGTGGCATGGGTGAACCAGAGTGCCAGTGTTGACAGAGGATGGCAGTGCTTTGCTTTGCCCCAATAATCTACACTGGTGATCCAGAGGGTGCTGTGATGACACAGAGGGTGACATGGGTGAGCCAGAGGGTGGCATGGGTGACCAAAGAGAGTGCCAGTGGTGACAGAGGGTGGCAGTGATGAAGAAAGCCTTGCAAACAGGCTGGGCACGTAGAAACAACAAGTTCGCAAAACTGGCGACCCGACAAGTAAGTTCGCAATTTGCGAAATTGTACAAAACACTCGCGAACTTGCAGAAACCCGTGCGAACACACACCCCCCAAAAAATACTTTCGCAATCCGCAAATACGCAAATCCGCAAATTCGCGGATTGCGAATCCGCAAAATCCGCCCATGCTTAATGCAAACGAGGGAGTGCCCTCTTGAGATAACGCTGGCGCTACATGTGCACCAGCTCTATCTGTAGGACCAGCAATAGTTGTATTACAGAAGGGGCTGCACAAGCATCTATGGCGCCTTCTCTAATGCCAAAAGTGCCCCCGGTGAACTTTCTATAATATGGCTCCTGGTATGCAAAAGCCTACTAGGGATATTAACTGACATTGGGCTTTGTTGCATCCCATTGCTTACTATTGGTTGCTTTTGGAGTCACTCTTATTTGCTTATCCATATTCTGTTTGTCTTTCCCCTGGATCATAGTCTCTTACAATCCTTTTCATTGAATGCCCTGCATCCTTCCACTGCTCTTCTTTTGGAACAACTTTCGTATCTTTACTTTTCAGCACTCCATGTGAGTACATGTCTTTTGTAACTCTCTCTTCCCTGGTGTGATTCTTCTCTCCCCAAAACATATGCCTCAACATGCATGTCAATCCCTCACCACAAGCTCATCTATTACTTTTCCCACCCCTCATTAACTTTTCTATAATTTTTTGGTCTCCCCAGCCCAGCCTCACGCACCTCAGTTGCTCACTTGTCCCATCACCTATTCTCATTGCTTCACCCACCCTGCTACTCCCACCAGCTCCTTCATTGTCTCCCAAACCCACTGTGGTCCCTTTTTCATATTTCATTCCCTAGCAGCAAATTGCTGCTAGGATGTTCTGCATTTGAATTTCAACATGATCCGTCAAACAGAGCCAAAGTTATAAGTAAACCAAAAGATGCTTTTCCTATGGAAACTGGGTCCTAACTATAACTAAGTACTGTGGACCGTCTGTAGGTTTTATATATATATATATATTTGAGCACAAAAAGGGCGGCACAACCGGGTACTTTTTAAGAAGCTTTTATTCGCACTTCACAACACCCCACCGACGCGTTTCAGCCTCACGGCTTTCCTCACGGTCAGCAAGTCCTTTTTTAGTTTTCATTTATATACTGCCCCATATTAGCCTTAAGGTGGCATTATGGGATACGTAGTTTTTGAAATAATATTTAAAAACACAGTTATAACAAACAAAGGACTGGTGTGTTCCTTGAGTTGATGTATAGTACATATCGTCCAAAGTTCGTTTCACTTTGGTCATGTATAATCTCAATGTTCTTTACACATGTGATTTTTGTTCCGTTTAGGGTGTAGTACCCCTATTCACATTGTTTATCAGCCGGTTAGGTTCATGTTTACTCCAGATGTAGGTGGAGATCCTCTCCAAAGTTCATGCCTCTAGGATGCTTTGTTCGGAACCGAACAATGAAACGTGATTCCATTTGTCGCAGAAGACGGACTGTATTCCCTCCTCTTTCCAGCTTAGTGAGCATTTTCAGTCCATAGAAGCTCATTGTTCGCCAATCCCCATTTTGACAGGTACTTAGATGTTTCGCTGTGGCATACAGCATGTTAGAATTTTTCACGGCACGGATGTGTTCCAATATCCTCTTTTTGAGCATGCATGTGGTGCATCCTATATACTTCATTCCGCACCTACATTCGATGACATATACCACGTTTTTTGATGTGCACGTGATGTATTGTTTGATAGGCATGCTTTTCCCATCTGGTTCCACCACATTTCTCATTCTTTTGCCTATTTTACACGCTTTGCATGAAGTACAGGGTTTAAAACCTAAACTCTGTTCGTTCCACCATTTGGGTTGCTGCTTGATTTGAAAGTAGCTTTTAACCAGTAGATCTTGAAGTGAGGTGTTTTTTCTGTACGTGATGGAAGGATGTTTGCCGGCCATTGAACCTATGTCCGGATCACTGGATATTAGATGCCAATATTTTTTCATTTTTTTGGCAATTACTCCACTTTCCTTGCTGTATGTGGTGACAAATCTTGGGGGATCTTTGTCTTGTGGGGGTTTTGGCTTTACAATCAAAGTCTCTGCTCTACTGATCTTGTCCACTTTATTTTTGCAGTTTTTGAGGACATAATCTTTGTATCCTCTTGACTGGAATCTGGCTTTACTTTCATGTATTTTATTTTCGGCATCTTCTGGTTTTGAACAATTTCTTTTTAAACGTACAAATTCTCCATATGGAATACTCTTCAATAATGCCTTCGGGTGGAAGCTGGTGCCGTGTAGCACACTGTTAGTTGCATTTTTTTTACGGAACAGAGTGGTTTCAAGTTTACCATTAGAGATATAAACCTTGGTATCTAGAAAGTCTATTTCTCTCTTGTTTGTTGAACATGTAAATTGCAAACCAACCTCTTTTTCATTTAATGCGGCAAAGTATTTTTGAAATTGTTCATTAGTGCCGTTCCATATTAGGAAAAGGTCATCTATGTATCTGACCCAAAGAATTATTCGATCTAATTCTTCCTGGTTGGTGTTGTTCCATGCAATAGTCTTTTCCCACCACCCCATGGTGATATTGGCTTAATTTGGAGAAAAAGATATTCCCATGGCCGTGCCACATTCCTGTTTGTACAAATCATTGTTAAAAAGAAACACATTATTCGTAAGACATAATTCTATCATTCTTAGCAGCATTAACGTATGATCCAATTCCTTAATGCTGCGTTGTTGCAAGAAATGTTTACAAGCTTTCAAGCCTACATTGTGTCTTATCGATGTGTAGAGTGACACAGCGTCAATTGTCACCAGAAGGTATCCTGGATCCCATGTCACATCCATTAGGATCCTAAGAAAATCTCCTGTGTCCTTTAAGTAAGATGGCATACTCTGGGCAATCGGTGCAAGGAAGGTATCGGCATACCTTGAGACATTCTCATATAGCGAGCTGCATGAGGAGACAATGGGTCTCCCCGGCGGATTAATCAGTGTCTTGTGAATCTTAGGTAGGAAATAGATGCACGGGGTGATTGGATACTCCGTTGTCACGTATTTGTTTTCCTCATCATTTATCAATCCTTTCGCATGCCAACTCTGTAGTAGTTCTTTCAAATCAGACGTCATTCTTGATATTGGATTGAATTTTAGTTTGCTGTAGTGTTGTTCTATGTTGAGCTGTCTCTCAGCCTCCTTGATGTAATCACTGGTATCTATAATAACGATATTCCCCCCCTTGTCGGCGGGCTTAATCGTTATCTTTTCATTGTCCATCAGATTCTGAATTGCCTTACGTTCTTTCATTGACAAATTTTGTCTTTTGTTGTCTTTGCTCTTTACGAGATTATCTAATTCTTCTTTCATGGCATCTGAGAACAGATCAATTTTATTCCCAGGTGATAGAACTGGATAGAATCGAGACTTTTTCTTTAATCCAGTATTTTTACTTTGATTTGTTTTGATATTCATTTGTTCCAACATTTGTGAATCCGTTATTGTATCGCCCATCGGGTTAAACATCGATTCAAATGTCTCTCTTAGGTCAGGTAATTGTTCAATAGTCGTTATAGATTCCTCCTCTATTACCTGTTCTATCGTGTTGTTCATGTTGTTTGATATCGCTTTATTAGCATGCACTTTCGCTAGTTTTAATTTCCTCACAAACTTGTATAAATCGATTTTCACCTGAGGATAATCAAAATAGGCCTCTGGGCAGAATGATAAGCCCTTGTTCAACACAGTTTGTTCTTCATCTGTTAGTTGGTATTGTGAAAGATTCACAATCAAGTTTGTTACTTCCTGTTGCGGAGGGGATATTGCCTTCTTCCGTTGTTTTGACCTGCGGGTTCTGCGGGTGCTGGTGAGGGACTTGGTTGGTTTTGTGTGGCTCTTCCTCTCCCTCTGCTTTGAAAGGGCACTCTTCCCCTTCCTCCTCCTCTGGTGATATTTTTCTCTAGATTCACCAATCTCACTTCCTCTAAAACACTCAAGTTTCTTGACTGGTCACGAGTTGCTTCAGTCACACTAACATCTGATTCACTCCCACTAGATGCTTGCTTGTTTGGTGGGAAGTTCTTTTTCAAGTTATCATAGCGTCGTGCGAACGTAAGGATTCTGCCATGCAGATAATCTAATTCATCCCTTTTGAACTTGCGTTCCTTACGTTCTTCTATCTCAACTTTATAGTGATCCAGTCTAGCTTCCATTTCTCGTCTCATTTTAGTTATTTCTTCTTGATTGGTTTCTTTAGAGAGAAGTTCCTCTAGCTCCTTTATTTTTGCAGTGATATCATCAATATCCATTTTGGCATGTTTAATAAGAATGCGCATCATATTCAAAGAACATATAGTATTATTTTCAAGCCATTCATTGATCAGTTCCTCCTTTGTATCAGGGTGTGTCGGCATGGTAAATATTCTCAATCCTCGCGGGATACGTTTTACTTCCACATAGTTCTCGAGCGTTATGACTTCCCAGCTTTTATTTATTTATTTTTTGTATAAGCGTTCCAATGCATTAATTTGCTGCTTTAGTGTGACATTGTCATTTTCAGGTGTTTTGGTTTTTCGTGCAATGTCAACATTTGTTGCCCCAGGTTTAAACATTGTGGACGCTTTGGTAGCGCGTTTGGCAGCTCGCGCTTCCATCTTAATTTATTGTTTCAAGTCTCTGTTAGAACACACCTTTACTGCAAGGGTGTTAACAACTTTGCATGCGCTAATGAAAACGCTTCAATTTCACCGGTCCGAATTGAAATAATGAGCCGCTCGTATTGTATACGCTTACGGCGTCCTCACCATTATTACTTATTCAGCCACTTCGATTTCCCACTCATTCTCTGCATCCATTGCTCGAGTGCGCTCACCTCGTTGTGGGTCTTCCCGACACAGCAGCAGGGCCTCCCGACTCTCCTGCTCGACAACCGAGGGCGTTTCCTTGTAGAGCAAAACAGTTTCTTCCCACGTAGGAAATTGGGCGCTCCTCTCTGCAAACGTATTTCACCAAGACGATCCTTTAGTGCAACGAGAGCGCTCAGCAGTGTGTGCTCAGCCCAAGGGCTGGATCAGAGCCCGAAAATTAATTTGAGCACAAAAAGGGCGGCACAACCGGGTACTTTTTAAGAAGCTTTTATTCGCACTTCACAACACCCCACCGACGCGTTTCAGCCTCACGGCTTTTCTCACGGTCAGCAAGTCCTTTTTTAGTTTTCATTTATATACTGCCCCATATTAGCCTTAAGGTGGCATTATGGGATACGTAGTTTTTGAAATATTATTTAAAAACCCAGTTATAACAAACAAAGGACTGGTGTGTTCCTTGAGTTGATGTATAGTACATAGCGTCCAAAGTTCGTTTCACTTAGGGCATGTATAATCTCAATGTTCTTTACACATGTGCTTTTTGTTCCGTTTAGGGTGTAGTACCCCTATTCACATTGTTTATCAGCCGGTTAAGTTCATGTTTACTCCAGATGTATGTGGAGATCCTCTCCAAAGTTCATGCCTCTAGGATGCTTTGTTCGGAACCGAACAATGAAACGTGATTCCATTTGTCGCAGAAGACGGACTGTATTCCCTCCTCTTTCCAGCTTAGTGAGCATTTTCAGTCCATAGAAGCTCATTGCTCGCCAATCCCCATTTTGACAGGTACTTAGATGTTTCGCTGTGGCATACAGCATGTTAGAATTTTTCACGGCACGGATGTGTTCCAATATCCTCTTTTTGAGCATGCATGTGGTGCATCCTATATACTTCATTCCGCACCTACATTCGATGACATATACCACGTTTTTTGATGTGCACGTGATGTATTGTTTGATAGGCATGCTTTTCCCATCTGGTTCCACCACATTTCTCATTCTTTTGCCTATTTTACACGCTTTGCATGAAGTACAGGGTTTAAAACCTAAACTCTGTTCGGTCCACCATTTAGGTTGCTGCTTGATTTGAAAGTAGCTTTTAACCAGTAGATCTTGAAGTGAGGTGTTTTTTCTGTACGTGATGGAAGGATGTTTGCCGGCCATTGAACCTATGTCCGGATCACTGGATATTAGATGCCAATATTTTTTCATTTTTTTGGCAATTACTCCACTTGCCTTGCTGTATGTGGTGACAAATCTTGGGGGATCTTTGTCTTGTGGGGGTTTTGGCTTTACAATCAAAGTCTCTGCTCTACTGATCTTGTCCACTTTATTTTTGCAGTTTTTGAGGACATAATCTTTGTATCCTCTTGACTGGAATCTGGCTTTACTTTCATGTATTTTATTTTCGGCATCTTCTGGTTTTGAACAATTTCTTTTTAAACGTACAAATTCTCCATATGGAATACTCTTCAATAATGCCTTCGGGTGGAAGCTGGTGCCGTGTAGCACACTGTTAGTTGCATTTTTTTTACGGAACAGAGTGGTTTCAAGTTTACCATTAGAGATATAAACCTTGGTATCTAGAAAGTCTATTTCTCTCTTGTTTGTTGAACATGTAAATTGCAAACCAACCTCATTTTCATTTAATGCGGCAAAGTATTTTTGAAATTGTTCATTAGTGCCGTTCCATATTAGGAAAAGGTCATCTATGTATCTGACCCAAAGAATTATTCGATCTAATTCTACCTGGTTGGTGTTGTTCCATGCAATAGTCTTTTCCCACCACCCCATGGTGATATTGGCATAATTTGGAGAAAAAGATATTCCCATGGCCGTGCCACATTCCTGTTTGTACAAATCATTGTTAAAAAGAAACACATTATTCGTAAGACATAATTCTATCATTATTAGCAGCATTAACGTATGATCCAATTCCTTAATGCTGCGTTGTTGCAAGAAATGTTTACAAGCTTTCAAGCCTACATTGTGTCTTATCGATGTGTAGAGTGACACAGCGTCAATTGTCACCAGAAGGTATCCTGGATCCCATGTCACATCCATTAGGATCCTAAGAAAATCTCCTGTGTCCTTTAAGTAAGATGGCATTCTCTGGGCAATCGGTGCAAGGAAGGTATCGACATACCTTGAGACATTCTCATATAGCGAGCTGCATGAGGAGACAATGGGTCTCCCCGGCGGATTAATCAGTGTCTTGTGAATCTTAGGTAGGAAATAGATGCACGGGGTGATTGGATACTCCGTTGTCACGTATTTGTTTTCCTCATCATTTATCAATCCTTTCGCATGCCAACTCTGTAGTAGTTCTTTCAAATCAGACGTCATTCTTGATATTGGATTGAATTTTAGTTTGCTATAGTGTTGTTCTATGTTGATCTGTCTCTCAGCCTCCTTGATGTAATCACTGGTATCTATAATAACGATATTCCCCCCCTTGTCGGCGGGCTTAATTGTTATCTTTTCATTGTCCATCAGATTCTGAATTGCCTTACGTTCTTTCATTGACAGATTTTCTCTTTTGTTGTCTTTGCTCTTTACGAGATTATCTAATTCTTCTTTCATGGCATCTGAGAACAGATCAATTTTATTCCCAGGTGATAGAACTGGATAGAATCGAGACTTTTTCTTTAATCCAGTATTTTTACTTTGATTTGTTTTGATATTCATTTGTTCCAACATTTGTGAATCCGTTATTGTATCGCCCATCGGGTTAAACATCGATTTGAATGTCTCTCTTAGGTCAGGTAATTGTTCAATAGTCGTTATAGATTCCTCCTCTATTACCTGTTCTATCGTATTGTTCATGTTGTTTGATATCGCTTTATTAGCATGCACTTTCGCTAGTTTTAATTTCCTCACAAACTTGTATAAATCGATTTTCACCTGAGGATAATCAAAATAGGCCTCGGGGCAGAATGATAAGCCCTTGTTCAACACAGTGTGTTCTTCATCTGTTAGTTGGTATTGTGAAAGATTCACAATCAAGTTTGTTACTTCCTGTTGCGGAGGGGATATTGCCTTCTTCCGTTGTTTTGACCTGCGGGTTCTGCGGGTGCTGGTGAGGGACCTGGTTGCTTTTGTGTGGCTCTTCCTCTCCCTCTGCTTTGAAAGGGCGCTCTTCCCCTTCCTCCTCCTCTGGTGATATTTTTCTCTAGATTCACCAATCTCACTTCCTCTAAAACACTCAAGTTTTTTGACTGGTCACGAGTTGCTTCAGTCACACTAACATCTGATTCACTCCCACTAGATGCTTGCTTGTTTGGTGGGAAGTTCTTTTTCAAGTTATCATAGCGTCGTGCGAACGTAAGGATTCTGCCATGCAGATAATCTAATTCATCCCTTTTGAACTTGCGTTCCTTACGTTCTTCTATCTCAACTTTATAGTGATCCGGTCTAGCTTCCATTTCTCTTCTCATTTTAGTTATTTCTTCTTGATTGGTTTCTTTAGAGAGAAGTTCCTCTAGCTCCTTTATTTTTGCAGTGATATCATCAATATCCATTTTGGCATGTTTAATAAGAATGTGCATCATATTCAAAGAACATATAGTATTATTTTCAAGCCATTCATTGATCAGTTCCTCCTTTGTATCAGGGTGTGTCGGCATGGTAAATACTCTCAATCCTCGCGGGATTCATTTTACTTCCACATAGTTCTCGAGCGTTATGACTTCCCAGCTTTTATTTATTTATTTTTTGTATAAGCGTTCCAATGCATTAATTTGCTGCTTTAGTGTGACATTGTCATTTTCAGGTGTTTTGGTTTTTCGTGCAATGTCAACATTTGTTGCCCCAGGTTTAAACATTGTGGACGCTTTGGTAGCGCGTTTGGCAGCTCGCGCTTCCATCTTAATTTATTGTTTCAAGTCTCTGTTAGAACACACCTTTACTGCAAGGGTGTTAACAACTTTGCATGCGCTAATGAAAACGCTTCAATTTCACCGGTCCGAATTGAAATAATGAGCCGCTCGTATTGTATACGCTTACGGCGTCCTCACCATTATTACTTATTCAGCCACTTCGATTTCCCACTCATTCTCTGCATCCATTGCTCGAGTGCGCTCACCTCGTTGTGGGTCTTCCCGACACAGCAGCAGGGCCTCCCGACTCTCCTGCTCGACAACCGAGGGCGTTTCCTTGTAGAGCAAAACAGTTTCTTCCCACGTAGGAAATCGGGCGCTCCTCTCTGCAAACGTATTTCACCAAGACGATCCTTTAGTGCAACGAGAGCGCTCAGCAGTGTGTGCTCAGCCCAAGGGCTGGATCAGAGCCCAAAAATTAATTTGAGCACAAAAAGGGCGGCACAACCGGGTACTTTTTAAGAAGCTTTTATTCGCACTTCACAACACCCCACCGACGCGTTTCAGCCTCACGGCTTTTTTCACGGTCAGCAAGTCCTTTTTTAGTTTTCATTTATATACTGCCCCATATTAGCCTTAAGGTGGCATTATGGGATACGTAGTTTTTGAAATAATATTTAAAAACACAGTTATAACAAACAAAGGACTGGTGTGTTCCTTGAGTTGTTGGAACAAAAATCACATGTGTAAAGAACATTGAGATTATACATGCCCTAAGTGAAACGAACTTTGGACGCTATGTACTATACATCAACTATACATCAACTCAAGGAACACACCAGTCCTTTGTTTGTTATAACTGTGTTTTTACACACTGCTGAGCGCTCTTGTTGCACTAAAGGATCGTCTTGGTGAAATATATATATATATATATATATATATATATATATATATATATATATATATATATAACCAAAAATGCCCAGAAGCTTGAGGCCGCACAGCACTACAGGTGAGTAACAACTCTATTTAAACCAAGCAGGCAGCTTAACATCCCTTTGAAGTCCATGGCCTGAGGCGTTTCAATGCCGTTGTTTGCATCTCCTCAGAGGCCGTGTCAGCGGAGGTGATTTGTGGCTACCGCATCTCCCCTGCGTGTTTCCATAATAGGGAGCTTCAGTGCTCCTCCTTTGGTGGCAGTTCATTTTTTAAATGCACGCTGGGATTTGAGTTCTCATTTTGCCAATTAACACCCTCTAGTGGGTTACCTCCGCTGCAGCTAATTCTGGATAAAAAATTTGGGAACATTTTTCTCGGCCCTCCATTGAGCCTTGGATGAGACTCTGCCGGCTTCATTAAAGGTGCCCTGCAGCTTCGGAAAGAGGAAACTTCGTCTCTCCTAATGCCCATTAGTTTCGGGCAGTGCGATCCCTCTGCGGCCTGTAACCGTCTCATAATATATTACCAAAAACGCCCAGAAGCTTGAGGCCGCACAGCACTGCAGGTGAGTGACAACTCTATTTAAACCAAGCAGGCAGCTTAACATCCCTTTGAAGTCCATGGCCTGTCGAGTTTCGATGCCGCTGTTTGCATCTCCTCAGAGGCTGTGTCAGCGGAGGTGATTTGTGGCTACCGCATCTCCCCTGCATGTTTCCATAATAGGGGGCTTCAGTGCTCCTCCTTTGATGGCAGTTAATTTTTTAAATGCACGCTGGGATTTGAGGTCTCATTTTGCCAATTAACGTCCTCTAATGGGTTACCTCCGCTGCAGCTAATTATGAAAACATTTTCTGGCCCTCCATTGAGCCTTGGATGAGACTCTACCGGCTTCATTAAAGGTGCCCTGCCGCTCGGAAAGAGGAAACTTCGTCTCTCCTGATGCCCATTAGTTTCGGGCAGTGCGATCCCTCTGCGACCTGGAACCGCCTCATAATATATTCCCAAAAACGCCCAGAAGCTTGAGGCCGCACAGCACTGCAGGTGAGTAACAACTCAATTTAAACCAAGCAGGCAGCTAAACATCCCTTTGAAGTCCATGGCCTGACGCGTTTCGATGCCGCTGTTTGCCTCTCCTCAGAGGCCGTGTCAGCGGAGGTGATTTGTGGCTACCGCATCTCCCCAACATGTTTCCACAATAGGGGGCTTCAGTTCTCCTCCTTTGGTGGCAGTTCATTATTTAAATGCACGCTGGGATTTGAGGTCTCATTTTGCCAATTAATGCCCTCTAGTGGGTTACCTCCGCTGCAGCTAATTATGGAAAAATGTTCTCGGCCCTCCTTTGAGCCTTGGATGAGACTGTACTGGCTTCATTAAAGGTGCCCTGCAGCTTCCGAAAGAGGAAACTTTCTCTCTTCTAATGCCCATTAGTTTCGGGCAGTGCGATCCCTGTTGTTACTCACCTGCAGTGCTGTGGGGCCTCAAGCTTCTGGGCGTTTTTGGTTACATATATATATATATATATATATATATATATATATATATATATATATATATATTCACTGAAAAAACCATAGGTTTCACACATGGTATAGTTAGCTGGACATTTCACTCATACAAAACCATTTAAATTCCCCCGTTATAGTTAATCCAGCTAACTATAACTCGCGCGCCCGCAATGCACTGCTGATGACGTCACATATTACATCACTCATGACATGGTCAGTGACATCACTCATGACATCACTGATCACTATAACGGGGGAATTTCAATGGTTTTGTATGAGTGAAATGTCCAGCTAACTATAACATGTGTGAAACCTATGTTTTTTTTCAGTGAATTCGCAAGGTTTTTTTAAATGCTAATTCCTAACTTTAACGTGTGTGAAACCTATGGTTTTTTCAGTGAATTTGCAAGGTTTTTTAAATGCTAATTCCTAACTATAACATGTGTGAAACCTATGGGTTTTTCAGTGAATTTCAAAGGTTTTGAAAAAGATAACTTTTTATTTTTATTTTCAAACTTTTTTTTTAATATGATTACAAGGTCCTCGCACCGTGAGAGCTCCGCAAGCACACTGTTAACTTTCTGTGCGCCTACCCCCGAAAGTTTTTTTAAGTCCAAAAATGTAATATCTACGATTTAATGTACATTTTAAAGGTAGACAATATCTGCTATAATGAAGAAAATGGGCTTTTTAAAGTAATTACAAATCTCGCGAGGGTACGTCGCACGTGCACGCATCGTGAGAGCTCCGTCCGCGCACCGTAAATGCTTCGAGCGCTTACCCCCGAGAATTTTATAAACTTAAAAACTTTATATCTACGTATTTATTGTACAATGTAAAGGTACATATTATGTTGGATAATAAAGAAAAAGTTTATTTTAAACTTTTAAAGACCGTAGATTACTTTATTAAAGCAATTACGAATCTCGCGAGGCTGCGTCCCACGTAAGCGCATCGGAAGATGACGTAAGCGCTCCGTAAATAAATCGTAAACGCATCGCGAGATTACGTAAGTGCTCCGTAAACGCTCCGTGAGCGCACCGTAAGATTACGTCCAACCATGTGACCTTAAAACAAGACATTTCATTGGTTTATAATACTTCCTACTCCAATTGTAGATAGACGCCTCCCATGTTCATCATTCTTCTTTGGCTTTCAGAGAAGCAACATCTTTTTTCTACAGCTCCTTGCTTGAGAAAATTGTTTGAAATGGCTGAACGTGAAGAGTCTGAACATTCTTCTTCAGAAGAATTTGTTGAAGAGAACCCCCGCCCAACCAAAAAAAAGGAGTCCATAGTGTGGAAGTTTTTTACCTTCCCAGCAGGTTTAAAGAAAGTTAATGCACTGCATGTCACATGCAAAATCTGTGAGACGGTATTGTCTAGAGGCAATCCAAACAAAAAGTTCTCTTTTGGTACTCATAGCATGGAACGCCATGTCAAAAATATGCACCCCAACAATTGGGCTAGAGCTGTGGTGCGAAGATCTGATGAGTAGGGCTCTGCTCCAAGTACTTCCACAACAACAACAAGAGCACCACCAATGCCATCTTCCATGGTTGCAAATATCCAGCCGGAACTCAAAAATCTGATGATGCAATGCATACACTGCAATCAATTAATTGCCTTCGGACAACAGTCCATAGAAGTTATTTTGCAAAAAAACAGGAGCCACAAGTGCACCAAATAATTTTTTTCTTTATTTTTCATTGTTTGTTCATGTTGAACAATTGTTTTGGTTAAAAAGTACATTATTTTTCACCGTTTTTCCAGCAAAAAAAAATAAACAAAAAAAAAGTTCTTTTTAGAACTACCTCTACTGGTCAAAAAAAGAACTATATTTCTATGTTTGTATGTAAAAGTTTGTCATAGTATATGACAAAGTGCAAAACTATAAGGATGTGATACAGCATAAATCTATAGGGTGTTTACCTATAGTATACTGTAGTACTTCCAAAGCACTGAAATGTAACATATGTATATAAATATGTTACAACTCTATGCTTCAATTTGCACTATTAGTGAAAGTGCATGAATGAATTTATATGTATTAAGGGCAGTTTTATAATCCCCTTGTGTGTCTTTTACACAACTGTTGCATCACATTTGTGATGCAGCAGTGGTACAAAAGATGCACCATAAAGTATGGTTTTTACAATCTGATGTACTTGCAAGGTGCATCATATTGTAAAACAATGCATCAAAAGAAGGATTTCCTGCATACATGGGACATGTTCAGATGCAGGAACGCCTCCTAAAAGTGAATAAGTAAAATATATAATATTTCATTCAGTCACTTTTAGACTTATACTGCGTAAAAATCCTGCACCTGTTTGCAAAAGAAAGCAAAGGGGAGTAAGCGAAAGTCAGTGCAAAAGGAAAGGGGTGTGAGAAACAGACAGGAGGAAGTGGAGTGGGGGAAGTGGAGTGCGAATGAGTGAAGGCTTAGTGACAGTTAAGAAATGGATAAGGGAAGGGGAATAAGGGCGAAGAAAAAAAATTAAGAGAGAGGGAAAGTGAGTGAGGGAGAGAGGAGGAATGGTAGAAAGAGAGAGGAAAGAAGATTACGTGTAAGGAAGAGACAGGGAGACAGAGGGAGAGCAGGGGACTGAGAAAGAGTGAGGCAGTTATTCTGTCACAATAAGAGAGTGATGACAAACGTTTTTTTGTTTCTCATACTTACCTTATAAATAATGAAAACGTAGACAGTGATGAGAAAGTAGTTTTTTATTTGTTATACTTACCTTCTAAGAAATAAAAAAAGTAAATTAAATATTTATTATAAATATAATATCTGTGAAAGACAAGAAAAAAGTAAATTATAATATATACAATATATATTTCACAATATAAGAGAGAAGGAAGGAGATTAAGAGTCAGGAAAGGGGGCTGAGGGATATAGTAGGAGTGAAGGAAACATAAGGGGAAAGAGAGAAAGAATGAAGGATAGAGAGAGAGAGAGAGAAAGAGAGGGAGAGCGCCAAAGTTTGCCGCCATCTGTGTGCACCAGGAGGAGCTCACATTTACATCAGGACTCCCGCAGCGTGGGACATACGCAGGCAAAACCTGGGCCAAGAGCAGACCCTTCTGTGTCTCTCTTAGCTAGAAAGAGGCTGGGCTGCCCCCCCCCCCCTCTTAGTTCTGGTGGACGTACCCAGACTTTCGTTGCAGCTTTTTAATGAGGTACTGTTGTCAACAATATTTTTGTCAGCTAAGGACCCTGAGACAACCATTGTATAATGGTTATTTTTTTACTATTTTTACCTTTGTGATTTCCCGAGTACTGGGTAAAGAGTGAATTCTGGGTTTTCTCGTTGAAGCACATATAACTCAGCACTTGTTGCACCAAGATTGATCCAAGGTTATGCAAAAGAGAAAGGTTCAAGATGAGAGTGGGGAAACAACTAAGGGAGGGCCAAATCAAAACATCAAGAAAAAAGCTAAAAAGGCACATAAGGCTATCACTAACAATTGTGTCATTGACCAAAGGTAGATTTGTGAAGACAGAGACACACAAGGAGAGAGAGAAAGAGAGGGAAAATGAGGTACTGTGAGGGAGTGAGGCAGTTATAGTGACTAAGACACAGGAAGAGACTTACACACAGAAGAAAAAAGGGGAGTAAGGGAGGGTATAAAGGAAGGGGAGTGAGCAAAAGGGAGTAAGGGACTGAGAGAAAGGGAGTGAGTGAAGGTGAATGAGGGATGATGTTATTAAAAGAGAGTAAGAGGTGAATGAGAAGACACTAAGCAATACACTAACACAAGGGTAGTGATAGAGGAAAATAGGAAAGAGTAATGAGAGACAAGCAGGAGAAAGAGGGAGTTGGAAAAGATGATTGAGAATGAACAGAGAGTACTGATAGTGACAGAAAGACTGTAACAGTGGTTGAAGTGGAGGAATAGGACTCAGATTGAATGAAGGGGAGTGACAGTGAGGGAAGGGATATAAAGGTAAGGGAAGAGGAGTGATGGAAAACAAAGCATATTGAGAAAGGAAAAAGAAATAAGTGACAAACAGAAGGATTTATGGAAAGAGAGAGAAAAGAAAAGGAAGAGTGGTGGACAGAGAGGGAGACCGTAAAAGAGACAAGCAGAGGAAGAGTGACGGACTGTGAAAAACTAAATCAGTTATAGTGACTGACACAGAGGAACAGACTTACAGATGGATGGAAGAAAGTGGACTGAACGAAAGGGACTGATAAAGTGAAAGAAGTGAAGTGAGTGAAGGTCACTCTGGGATGATGTGAAGGAAATACAGTAAGAGGGCAGTGAAAACAGACTGATCGATACAGCAAGACAAGAGTAGTGATGGAGGAAGATAAAAAAACAAGTGAAGGACAGACAGGGGAATGAGACAGTTGCACAAGATAAGTGAGAGTGAAGGAAGAGTACTGATGGTGAAAGAAGGAGTGTAAAGGTGAATGTACGTGAGTAATTAAAATGAGGGAAGAAGAGTAAGATGAGTAAAGGTGAAGGAGTAAGAGAGAAACTGAAGAAAGGATAAAGAGAAAGACAAGTTATCAAAAAGTATTTTTTGTTTGTCGTACTTACCTTATAAATGCAATATCTGTGGAAGATAATAAACAATAGAGTAATAATATATATTTCACAATACAAAATACAAAATAACTTGTTCAATATGTTATATGTTTTATTTTGCTGTTCTCAGAATATATTGAATTTCACTAAAAACAGTGACTTCAATATTACTCATCATATGACAGCGGGCAAAAAAACCCACAATCAAAATGATTGTGTTTAAAAAACCCATACAACATTTCAATACATAATGTCAAAATTAGGAAAAAACATATCTTAAATGTTTTCTTCCAAACAACAATTTCTAACGTAAATAAAAACAATTACAAACTAATTAAACCTTCTTACTTCTTGTTTATACTTTCAAAGTAAAGTTATGTATAAACATATATTACCAACATTTACCCGAAATACGCATTTTTAATCCATAAACTTCTCTACATGGCTAAATAGTATATAAAAATTCCTTTTTTTGAAAAGTACTTAATAGAAGTCTTAATCTTCCATTTCGCGATCTTCTGAATGATCACCTTCACTCATAAAGTAATTTTTAACAGCAGACTAACTTTTATTTACTGCACTAATCTTCGTAGGCCAATTATTTTCCCTAAAATTTGGGTTCTAAAAACACTAGGTAAGAATTTCGTAAGTCAATTCAGTATCATTACAATAACTCCAGCCTTTTTTACATTTTAAATAAGCTGTATAATGTCCTGATGTTGTAGAAGGACCATCATGAAAAATAATTGCAACAGTTACAAAAGTTCTTCCTGAAATTGATAATTGAGAAGCCACAAAAATTTTAATTAAAGTTGTCAATTTAGTTCCATCAGGTCTACGTCGTTGGAACATTAAAATTACATACTGTCCATATCTTTGTATAAATAATGTTGATAACATTTCTGAGTTACATTGGGTACAGACCATGTTTTGATCTGCCTCCCTAACTAGATTATTAAAAGACACTGATTTGCAGTCTGGTAAAGTCAAATATATAAATCTTTCAGTGTCTATTATAGTACTACTTGAAAAGGAACAATTGTTACAGTCATGTTGCCATTTATAAGAAAGGCCAAAAGGATTTTCAATATCTATACCTTCATCTTGCAATACAACAAGCATATACATTAGAAATTCCTTTCAATCTTGCTGAATATTCTGTGAAAATTGATTTACACCAGAACATATGTCTAAAACATTTCGGATATCAAAAACACTTTCTATTTTTGTTTTATTACTGCTACATTTCTCAAAGACAGAATTCAACAAAGAACAAAGTCTTTGATCCCGATTTTCAAAAATCTGCTCTTGTAAAGTTTGGAGAAAAAAACAACATTAACCACTACATTAGCATAGCAGTTGACACCAGAACTGTTTTCAAACTGAAATCCAACAACATCTTCAACAGAATCCTTTTCCTTACTGCTTACAATTACTGGTTCATCAACTTTTTTCTTTTTGCTACAACCTCGTTACAATTTTTCTCATTTCTTCTTTTTTGACCTACCACACGCTTTTCAAATATAGGATATTGGGGTCAATTTGGAGCATATTCTCTTCTTAACCTATTATATTCTTTTACACAATTTAGATCTGCACTAATCTTGATGTCATCGAAATCAATCAAGTATAATCCAGATAAAGTTCTGACTCGAGATAAAGCAACATATGCCATACCCTCCTTGAACACAGAACTTCCAATATTCACCAAAGCACTATCTACACTTAAACCTTGAGATTTATGAATAGTCACCGCATATGCCAAACAAACAGGAAACTGTTTTCGGCGGACATATAAATCTTTGACAAGCAAAAACCGAGCAGAACAACGACTCAATTGTTGTACTTCTTCAATTTCATCAAATTTGATTTTCAAAAATTCAATTTCATCTCTATTTCAGTAATTCACAAAATCAACAACATGACCCATTGCTCCATTTACCAAACCTCATTCAACATGTAAATTCCGTCGTAAAATTATACGACAATTTAAACATGCATACAGACTCTTTTCAAAACCACCAGTTTTAGATATTGTCTTCTCTAAAGAATCCAATTTTGACTTCAACTTTTCTGACAAAATAATAGTAGCTCCTTCATGCTCTATTCTATCAATAGCTTCCAGCTTTATAATTTCTTGATTTTCTAACTTTAACATTTTGTTGTTGAAGACTGAACATTCTTGCAGAGTTGGCATCAAGCATATCACTGATTTATTTTCAGCAATTTTTCTATAAATATTCTCTGGCAGAATATTTTCATTTGGAAACACATTTGAAAGTAATCGTGCCTGTAAAGCTTTCTTGCCATGTTCACTTGATTTTCCAATTCTTACATCTTGAAGAATTCTTTTATAATCATCGTCCTTTGCCTGTCGCTTAATTTGAAGGAGTTCTGTATATTTGAAATATAACCATATATTAACATTTCCAATGCTTCCTAGGCACTTCCTGGTATCTTCATGTGTAAGCATTTTAAACACTGGTTGTCCTTTAACAGGAGTCAGCTGTAGTAGATCTCCAAAAACAATGATTTGTTTGCCTCCAAATAACACATCATACTCTGTTTTAAGAATGTGTTGCATTCTTAAATGCACAAAAGCAAGAATTACATTTGATACCATGCTTACCTCATCAATAATGAGAAGTTTCATTTTTTTGAGGGCTCTGGAAACTTCACAACAAGCTTCTCCAGATAGCTTGTGGTATTCTAATTTATTTTCATGGTCTACTGGCAGCATCAACAAACGATGTAAAGTAATCCCTTTAAGTTATGTGCTGCCAACCCAGTTGGAGCGGTAACAACACAAGAGAGCGATGACTCAGTTCTTTTTTGTAGATAAATTGCAATTCCTTTAATTAGGAAACTTTTTTCAGTTCCGGCTTCTCCACTCACGTACAGTCGGACAGGTTTAAATGACGTGTATGAGCACTCTTTTTTCTCATGACAAAAACCATGCTCAATCTGCTCTGTCACTTCGTCATATATTTGTTTTTGTTCAACATTTAGTTGTTTGTCCAATTCTTCTAAGTTTACTACATCTTCCTGAGCTTGTTCCATGGCTCTTTCCACCTCATCCATGGCAGTGGCAGCTTCATTTTGAATAATTGGTCCTCCTAGTGGATCCTGACTCAATGAAGCAGAACTATGACTGTCTTGAGAATTGTCTCTAGCAATCTCTGCTGCAATTGTAGCTTCTTGCTGTATTTCGTCATTTAACATTTGCAGATCGTATGTAAAAACAGGACATTCTATGGTATTTTTAGTTGCAATGAATGAATCTTCATAACTGAGAAAATCTCCAAGTAGTTCCTCTTCTGTACGCCATGGCTTAAAGAGTTGCAAAAGAGCTAAATAGTAAAATTCCCTTTTGTCAGGAGTTTCGCAACTCAATTTTCGATGATTAATCAAATGCCCTTTTCTTTGTTTCACCAGACATCCTTCACATCCAATCACAGCATATACTCCTTTATTGATATCTTCTGTAATATTCCTCTTAAAAGTATAGCTTTGCAGTACTTCATAGAGAGAAACGTTCTCCAGATGATTACTTCTATTTGGATAGTATGTATCCAACATGTTTGTCTTCAAAATATCTGTACTGTTTGGTTCTTTCTCTGCTAAAAACTCAATTTCTTGTACAGATTTCAAAACTCGGTTTCCTGTTGCAGCAAGACCTAGACTCACCCAAATGATTGTTCTAGATTTTGCATATAGACTTGCAGATGATAACCGATCTGAACATTCATATGCTCCAATTTCTCGATGAGACAACATCTTCAAACTGTAGCTGTATAATTTCTTACTTAGGCTCTTTTCCTGAGAAATTTCCTCCCACATTTCCTTTAGTTCTGTCTTCTCAGATTTTGTGATGTAAGACGTTACATATCGAGCCACAGCAATGGAGTTGTCTGCAACATATTGAATATCCATGTTAGCATTCCACATGTACAAAATGACTGGGTTATAGTCATTTATGTATTTTGACTCTTCATTTCTTTTTAAGTTGTAGGTATTTTTCGGTGATTTTCTTGTTACAGTATGTCGCAAAGAAGACATGAAATTGTTAACTCTTCCTTTTCATAATACAGGTCGTGGAAATCCAAAACCACATTTTGTGTAGAACTTGTCCTTGGATTTGAACTTTCGACGACAGTATTTTTCACAATGATGGCTTTGAAACCGTAAGACTTGATGTCTTAAATTGTTTTCTTCTGCACTTTTCGGAACAGCACATGTAGAATACTGTTCAATAAAACTCATCACTGTGTCATCCGAATCTGTTCCAAATTTGGGAGCATCTTTGATCCATAGCAGCATATGTATGTGAGGAGCACCTCTTGCTTGATACTCCTTTCTCCAAAAGAAATCCAAAACCTCTCCAAGAAGAGGATTTTTTTTGTTTGTGATAAAAGACATCATAGCTTCAAATCTATGATTGAAATACCTGCATACATTAACTGGATCCAAAGAGCACAGTTCTCCAGGTGTCTTGAATTGTATATTTTCTATGTTTGCATTTGCCTCTAGAAGAAATTCAAGTAAGTCTTCCCAAGCATACTCAGCACAGCTAAGAGTAAGGAACCATGTAGAAGTTCCTAAGTTTCTTAGCATACATTTCAATTCCCCATGACGACGGAACCAATACTCGTTAGTGCCACGCTGACAAGCCATGAGATTAATTAGCTGAGAATCCTAAACAGTGTCTTTCTGTTGGACTTTTTCCATAAAGTCCCTTGCCGAAACATTTTGCAGATGTACTCCACTTTTTAGTATATGGTTCACTGCATAAGAAAGTCCAGACAAGTCACTCTCAAACAGAAGATGAAGCAAATATGGAATGCATTGGCGAAACCTTGGATTTTCTGCATATAATCTTGATGCCCGGTATTCAGATGCAGCAATTTGCACAGGTCGGTCATCATATCTTCCACCTACACCTGTTGGAAATAACTGAGGAAAACAACGAGCTTCCAAGCTTTCTTCCTATACACTTATAGGACTTTCTTTTGCTTCTTTCATTTGGAATAACCCATTAGCATTCCCCATTACTTCTTTGGAATGCAGAGGATGAACACTATAATGTTCATACATTTGTTCACTTCTGGACACATCCACTTTTTCAATTTGCCCAGCTGGCAAATCACTGTCCTCTTCTACTGTTGTTTCCTCTTCTCCTACATACACATTTGTATAGTACTGATTGTTTTTTTACCAAATACAACGTTGCCTTTTTGACTTTCCTAACATCCACTAATTCTTGCCAGATTTTCTTACTCTTTGTAGGAACGCCATTAACTAGAATAACTAGAGGTTCCTCTTCCACTTTCTCTACACCAATTGTGTCAATATTTTTCCTAAAATCTAGAGGTAAATAAACAACTCTTCCCTTTAATCCTCTCTGTAAATCTGAAGGAGGCAATTTCCCTGTCTTAGGCTCCATGCGAACAATAGCCTGAAATGGATGCACACATTGAATCAAAATAGACTTATAGGTATTTAAATCCATCAATTCAGAAGGAATATTTACCAACTCAAGATTATTTTGTACAGCTCTAGCAGGCATTTTGTTATCATTTATTTTATTATAACAATATTTACAAATACGTTGATCAGAACCCAAATCAAAACAATTCTCTACCAATAAATAAGTTGAAAAATCCTTCCACTCATTATTATTTTCCTTTTCACTTTTAACATATAAATCAACTAACCTAGTCTGATTCTTATAATGAGTTCGCCGACAACACATGCAAGAAAAAATTGGCCTTTCACTTGACATGACCTTAAACTTTGTAATTTCTTGGTCTACATTTTCTGTACTTAAATTCTGTATATTTTCATCCACATTGCCTTCTATTACTGCATCCGTTTCTGCACTGCCCTCTTTTACACCAAAATAACAAAACTCAATTTCTTCACAAATGTTCTTTACATGTAATACAGATCCATGCAAAAGAGCACTGTTTAGCTGTTTTAGCTTAAGTGCTGGACTTTTTGCATAATACAACCTTCTCACTAATTTCCTCATTTCAGTATGATGCACTGCTAACATCCTAAAATGATGAAAAACACTCTGACATACTTTTCTAGAAAGACAAGCCAGTGAATGCCCATGCAATCCTGTTTTTTCTCTCAATCTGCAAGGATCTAATTCTTGTAATATCTTAATCTTTTGTTTTAGACTTTTCTTAGTATATTTACGTAAGAAATTCTGAAACAAATCAATTGAATCCTGTCGCACACTACAAATACTACTACAATTCCAAGTGTACACCGGAGCCTTAGGACGTCTCCCTAAAACTTCATCAGCTAACACCTCTTCTGCATTTCTAGGCACAATTTTTTCTTTTTCAATTGGACAACCGTCTTTCACCTCATATGCTCGACCACTGATGCCAACTGCATGCAACAAATCATTAGTCTGAAAGTAGGTCTCTTCATTAAAAAATGGCTCACAACTTGAACTATGCTTCCATTCTCCAGAAAGAACATCACAAAAATTAGTCCTATTAATTACTCTTTTCCACTTACTTTTTGCTTTCAAAACATTGATTGCCTTGTCTAGTGTACGAATTCTATTGATTACTAAAATATATATATTTTTTTTCACTGCAAAAGCCTGATCAACTATCATCTGTATAGTTTTCTATTTCTTGTAAACAAAAAATTCCAATTCTTTACACTTTTTAATAAATTTAAAACAACTCTGTTATAAAACATTTGCCTACGGATGTCAATGAACTGATTTTTGCGTCTATTACTATAGACCAAATCATCTCCATGTACATTTCCAACTTTTTTGGGGGGGCTCTGCTTTTTCTTTGTAGTTACAGATGAATTTTTCTTCTTTTGCTCACTATCCACAATTTTTTTTACATTGGGTTAATTTCCTTATAAAATCTTTAGTTGACTTACCAGGAGCATTCTTCTTTTTCTTCTAATTGTGTTTTCTTGGATAATAAAGCCTGTTTATATTGTTTTCTTTTTGCCTCCTTCGTAGGCATATTCCTTTTTCTTTCTGTAGATAATTATAATCTGTTGTGAAGAAAAAATAACATGTTATAGACCACTACTAACATACTACACAGCAATTAGAATCACTAAATGATAAAAAAACACTGGTTTACTTCATAAGTAATTTTACGCACAGCAACTATGTCTGACCAGAGTAGGAAATCAGGCACTGAGTGCTGTTTATGAGTTTATAGCAGTGCAGTAGTGTTTCAACATCATAGAGTAATTTGCTGAGAATGGTATTTCAGGGTTCAGCACACCCAGTATCTAATGTGCACAACATAATTACAATTTGGAAATTAAAAGGCCTAAGAAACATACTGCATAGAACTTTGTACAAGTACATCTAGTAATTCATGACTAACTTCATGATTTAGTTGATTTACAACACAAAAGGAAAGAAAGTACAAACAGAGACAGTAAAGACAGAAAATAACATAATGCAGTCAAGACTAAACTGGAACAGGCAGAGGAGAGATGATACAAAGCTGCAGGCAGAGGGACAGATCGTGTAGTCCGAAAAAAAGATGGTGCAGAGGGAGGGTGAGATATTTCAAGCGGACACACAGATAGTGCAAGCAGTCACAGACATGGTACACACTGAGAATAAAATGATACAACAGAGAAGAAATGCTTGAAACAGTGAGACAACTGCTACGTGCAGAGGCAAATTGAAGCACACACACCAGCAGTTATATTGTAATAGACCTCTGTAGATGTACATGAGAGGGTGCAGACAGAGGATGCAGGCAGAGAGAGAGGGATGGCATAGACAGAAAATAAGATAATGTATGCATAGACTAAACAGGTATAGGCAGAGGATAAATGGTACAGGGCTGCAGGCAGAGCGACAAATGGTGTAGTAAAAAAAAGATGGTGCAGAGAGTGAGGGAGATATTTCAAGTACACACACAGATAGTGCAAGCAGTCACAGACATGGTACACAGTAAGAATAACATGGTACAACACAGAAGAAATGCTTGATACAGTGAGACAAATGCTACATGCAGAGGCAAATTAGAGCACACAGAGGAGGAGATAGTGCAGACAGAGATCAAATAGTACAAACAGAGGAACAAAAAGATTTAACATGATAGCAATGTCTAATACACACCAGAAGCCATATTGTAATAGGCCTCTGTAGATGTACATGAGAGGGTGCAGGCAGAGGATGCAGGCAGAGAGAGAGGGATAGCATAGACAGAAAATAAGATAATGCATGCATAGACTAAACTACTAAAGGCAGAGAATACATGGTACAGGGCTTCAGACACAGGGACATATGGTGTTCTCACAAAAAAGATGGTGCAGAGAGAGGGTGAGATGCTTCAACACACAAACACATAGTGCAAGCAGACACAGACAAGGTACACACAGAGGATAAAATGGTAAAACAAAGAAAAAATGCTGGAAACAGTGAAACAAATGCTACATGCAGAGGCAAATTAGAGAACACACAAGGGGAGATAGTGAAGACAAAGATAAAATGGTAAAAGCAGAGGGTGCAAAACTACACACACAGAAACAAAAAATTTAACAAGGTCGTGCTTTCTAATACACACCAGCAGCCATATCATAATAGGCCTCTCCAGATGTACATGAGAAGATACAGGCAGAGGGTGCAGACAAAAGAAGAAGGATGGTATAGACAGAAAATAAAATAATGCAGGCAGAGACTAAACTGTTACAGACAGAGGAAAGACAGAGAACAGGCAGAGAGTGAGATGGCGCAAGCAGAAGGTAAGATGGCACAGGCAGAGAGAGACATGGCACAGACAGAGAATGAAATGGCACAGGCAAAGGGAGAGATGGTGCAAGCGGAAGAAGAGATGGTGCAGGAAGAGGGGAGATGGTACAGGCAGAGGGAGAGATGGTGCAGGCGGAGGGAAGATGGCACAAGCAGAAGGAGAGATAGTGCCAACAGAGAATGACATGGCACAGGCAGAGGGAGAGATGGCAGAGGCAGAGGGTGAGATGACACAGGCAGAGAGAGAGATGGC
This sequence comes from Lissotriton helveticus, assembly GCF_964261635.1. NCBI lineage: Eukaryota > Metazoa > Chordata > Amphibia > Caudata > Salamandridae > Lissotriton > Lissotriton helveticus. The sequence goes on along the minus strand of NC_136067.1, from coordinate 1,587,566,465 downwards.
GCAGGCACAGGGAGAGATGGCACAGACAGAGGGAGAGATGGCACAGGATGAGGATGAGATGAAGCAGATAGACGGTGACATGGCGCAGGCAGAGGGTGAAATGGCGCAGGCAGAAAGAGAAATGTCGCACACGGAGGAAGAGATGGTGCAGGCGGAGGGAGAGATGATGCAGACAAAGGGAGAGATGGTGCAGGCAGCTGGTAGAAGGCGCACGTAGAGGGAGAAATGGCGCAGGCAGAGATAGAGATGGCACAGGCAGAGGGAGAGATGGTACAGGCAGAGGGAGAGTTAACGCAGGCAGAGGGAGAGATGGTGCAGGCAGAGGGAGAGATGGTACAGGCAGAGGAAGAGATGACGCAGGCAGAGAGTGAGATGGCGCAGCCAGAGAGTGAGATGGTGCAAGCAGAGAGTGAGATGGCACAGGCAAAGACAGACATGGCACAGGCAGAGGGAGAGATGGCACAGGCAGAGAGAAACATGGCACAGGCAGAGGGTGAGATGGCACAGGCAAAGGGAGAGATGGCGGAGGCAGAGGGTGACATGTTGCCATATAAATGACCACTACATTACAATGCAGAAATCTGACTCATTTCCAAAATACATTTCCAATACGCACCATTCGTTTTTTGCCAGCATTACATACAAACATGAGACACAATACACACTGAAAAGGGGAGTCTTGGTAGTTTAAACAACCAGTAAGCTATCGGAATTTCAACATCATGTGGTATGCTGATGACACTCTGCTCATCCTTTATCTTAGAAAGGAACTGTATACCATTAAAAATACATGATAATAATTGAGATGGCGCAGGCTGAGGAACAGATGGCGCAGGCAGAGAGTGAGATAGCGCAGGCAGAGGGAGAGATGGCGAAGACAGAGGGAGAGATGGTGCAGGCAAAGGGAAGATGGCGCAGGCAGAGGAAGAGATGGCGCAGGCAGAGGGAGAGATGGCACAGACAGAGGGAGATATGGCACAGGCACAGGATGAGATGGCACAGGTAGAGGGTAACATAGCACAGGCAGAGGGTGAAATGGTGCAGGCAGAGGGGACAGATGATGCAGGCGGAGGGGAGATGGTGCAGGCAGAAGGTGAGATGGCGCAGGCAGAGGGTGAGATGGCGCAGGCAGAGGGTGAGATGGTGCAGGCAGAGAGAGAGATGACGCAAGCTGAGGGAGAGATGCTGCAGGTGGTGGGAGAGATGGCACAGGCAAAGGGAGAGAAGGCGCCGGCAGAGGGAGAGATAGCACAGGCATAGGGACAGATGGCACAGCCAGAGAGTGAGATGGCACAGGCAGAGAGTGAGATGGCGCAAGCAGAGGGAAAGATGGCCAAGGCAGAGAGAGACATGGCACAGGCAAAGGGTGAGATACCACAGGCAAAGGGAAAGATGGCGGAGGCAGACGGTGAGATGGCGCAGGCAGAGGAAGAGATGGCGCAGGCAGAGGGAGAGATGGCGCAGGCACAGGGAGAGATGACACGGGCAGAGGGGAAAATGGTGCAGGCAGAGATGCTGCAGGCAGAGGGGAGATGGTGCAGACAGAGGGGAGAGATGGTGCAGGCAGAGGGGATATGACGCAATCAGAGAGAGAGATGGTGCCGACAGAGGGTGAGATGGCGCAGGCAGATGGAGAGATGGCGCAGCCAGAGAGTGAGATGGCGCAAGCACAGAGTGAGATGGCGCAAGCAGAGGGTAAGATGGCGCAGGCAGAGAGAGACATGGCACTGTCAGGGGGTGAGGTGGCACAGGCAAAGGGAGAGATGGCAGAGGCAGAGGGTGAGATAGCGCAGGCAGGGGGAGAGATGGCGCAGGCAGAGGGTAAGATGGTGCAAGCAGAGGGTGAGATGTCGCAGGCAGAGAGAGACATGGCGCAGGCAGAGGGAGAGATGGCACAGGCAGAGAGAAACATGGTGCAAGCAGAGGGTAAGATGGCGCAGGCAGAGAGAGACATGGCACAGGCAGAGGGTGAGATGGCACAGGCAAAGGGAGAGCTGGCGGAGGCAGAGGGTGAGATGGCGCCATATAAATGACCACTACTTTACAATGCAGAAACCTGACTCATTTCCAAAATACATTTCCAATTTGCAGCATTACTTTTTGCCAGCATTACATCCAAACATAAGACACAATATTTTCATGAAAGAAAACAGTATAACCAGAGGGAGATAGACTGTGAAAGGAGACAGGAGAGATTATAGTAAAAGGTGCAAATATAATTATTTAATTTACACAGACACTCAGTGTGATCCTGGTCAAAAAACTTAAAACCAAACTTTTTACCAAAACTCATTTACCACACTAAAACAATTAAGAGACAGAACACATCCTATCTATTTCAGCGCTACAATACAGTGCAGAAACCTGAGTCATTTTCAAAATACATTTCCAATTTGCAGCATTACTTTTTTGCCAGCATTACATCCAAACAAATTACAAAATATTTTCATAAATAAAACAGTATAACCAGAGAGAGATAGACTGTGAGAAGAGACAGGGGAGATTATAGTAAAAGGTGCAAATATAATTCTTTAATTTACACAGACACTCTGTGTGATCCTGGACAAAAATTTTAAAACCAAACTTTTCACCAAAACTCATCTACCACACTAAAACAATTAAGAGACAGAACACATCCTATCTATTTCACTGCTACAATACAGTGCAGAAGCCTGTGTCATTTTCAAAATACATTTCCAATTTGCAGCATTACTTTATGCCAGCAGGATTTATAGAGAAACTGAAGAAGGAAAAAAAACACTGTTGGACAGAAAGGAAGACAGTGAGAGACAGTGAAAGAGCGGGAGAGTGAGTAACTTCCAGATTGCAACTCATTTTTATTATTAACTTAAAATACACAACATATATTCCCTCACAAATTAATAACTCACTTTTAAAAATGCTTTGGAAGATTGAGAACAGTGCCAAAAACACACCGGATTTTCTTCAGCAGAATCTCTGAAATGTACCTCAGACACTGCAGCCACAAATGGCCCTGATTTCCTCTCATTAAACACACATATCTCTGAACATACCCAATCAAATTTCTTCCCACACAAATTCAAAACCAAACTAACATTTTAATTGGTTGTACATTTCAACACGTTCAAACACACATAATTTTCAAACCATCCCCCACTGCTCTCTCTGCCTGTTACCATGGCAACTCTCCATAGAACACCAATCTGAACTCAAAAGGTTAAAAGTTCATCTCTCAATGTTGCAAACCAAAGCAGCAGGTGTGTTTGACCTCTCAATATTCCAGCTTATCCTGTGCAATGTTCCTTTCAATGACTTTTTCTAAACCAATAGTAATATTACTTTAAAAAAAACAGTAGGATGCACCATAGTTTTCAATCTTAAATTATCAGAAACCACCAATCATTTCTTCTTTTTCAAGTACACTGAATCTCAACCACTTTTTTTTCTAAACTCCTACTTTCAAACTGCCATTTCATTTCCACAACTCATCTGAGTACAACCACATCTGCCTTCAAGATGCTGATAGTCTGGATAGTAGGACATAGCTATGTTTTCTGGAGTGAAAGGTATGTAGCAAATAGATGCTTTCACAACCTTGATTTACCAAATGTGGATATTATGTGGATTGGCCAGAGAGGATTGAGATGTCACCAATTGATGCCATTGGTAAAATCCTTTATGCATCTTCCACACCCTGACCTCATAATTGTGCACTGTGGTGGCAATGACCTGGGCCCTTTGACTGGGGTATGTCTGGAAATGCTTTTAAAGGACACCTTTGGACAATTTATGTCACTTTTTCCAAAAACGACCTTGGTATATTCTAATATATGCCAAAGGCAAAAATGGAAATGGTCCAACCAATTTTGTCCACAGATTGAGAAAGCAAGGAAACATGTGAATAAGTCTGTTTCTGCTTTCCTCAGAGACTATGGCATGGGTTCTATATACAGCAACAACTTGCGTTACAACATGCAAGGCATTTAGAGAGGAGATGGTGTACATTTCACAGATGAGGGGAACAGAATCTTCCTCTGTAACTTAAGACTCTGCATTGGTACTTACTTGTAGGTACAGAAAAACACACAATGAACACAACGGCTCTTTTTAGAGCCAACTAAAATCTAAACACTCAAATTAGATTTTTAACTGTATTTTTTTTAATTAATTTTTAGAGAGGTCCGCGCACCGAGAACTTACCGTAACCGCACCTTCCGATTTTTTGGGGATTTTTAAAAAAATAAACATTTGTTTTCACCTTTTGAGTCCTTCAGGGACCCCCTGAGAAGGCCTAGGGGATCAGGGACACTCTACCCTGCCCCCTTTTCACGTTTTCAACTTTTATTTTTCACTCTCTTCTGAAACCACAAAATGGCGGCGATAGGGTTCGCTCTCCGAGCACTCACCGTGCACTCTACAAGCACTCACCGTGCGCGGACCTAGCAATTTTTTTTTTTTTAAATAAACATTTTTTTTCACCTTTGGAGTCCTTCAGGGACCCCCTGAGAAGGCCTATGGGGTCAGGGACACTCTACCCTGCCCCCTTTTCATGTTTTCAACTTTTATTTTTCACTCTCTTCTGAAACCACAAAATGGCGGCGATAGGGTTCGCTCTCCGAGCACTAACCGTGCGTGGACCTACCAATTTTTTTTTTTAAATACACTTTTTTTCACCTTTGGAGTCCTTCAGGGACCCCCTGAGAAGGCCTAGGGGGTCAGGGACACTCTACCCTGCCCCCTTTTCATGTTTTCAACTTTTATTTTTCACTCTCTTCTGAAACCACAAAATGTCGGCGATAGGGTTCGCTCTCCGAGCACTCACCGTGCACTCTACGAGCACTCACCGGGCGCGGACCTAGCAAAAAAAACCAAAAAAAAACAAATTTTTTTAACCTTTGAAGTCCTTTAGAGAAGAGCAGTGAGGGGATGGAGAGAGTTACAAAACTGGATTGAAAAAAAGGAACTCAGGATTTCAATGAGAAAAGGACAGTAAGTGAGGTAGAGTGATGGAAAAAATACGTAAAAATGAAAAGATGTCAGATACACACAGGAGAAAGTATAGTGTGAGAAGGGGAGTAACTATGAGTAAACTTACTATGTTACACAAAAATGTTGCACTCTATACTACAAGTCTCACTTTATACCACAATCACTTGGCCACTACCTCATAAATTGCATTTAAAAAAGTATAATTTCTCAAACAATTTAAAGGAACTTCTAACATTAAATAATCAGGAATTTCCTCATCGAAAGTCCTCCAAAAAGAATACTGGAACTCAATAAACTCCAAACATTCAATTAATTCAGAATCCAAAGATTGATCATAAAAATCCCCCATGCCATCTCCTCCATCAAAAAGGTCTTCATCATGAGTACTGTCCTTAACAGGAACATTCAAGTCCTCAATAAAAGTCGCAGAATTTTCAAGAATGATGTCAACTGACTCCTCATTCAGATCCACCATTGCTGTTAGGGTAGTATAAAAAGAGAGAGACAGAAAGACAGTGAGAGTAAGAAACTTCCACATTAAAAAACATTATTCTTATTAACTTAAAGTGTACAACATAGTTCCCCTTACAAATTAACAACTCACCTTTTAGAATGCTGTAGAAAATTTAGTACTGTGTGAATCTCACACCAGAAATTGAAATCCCAAAATTCCTCACAAATGTACCTCAGACACTACAAACACAAAATGGCCGTGTTTCCATCTCATTTTTCACACATATTCCCGTAAATAACCAATCAAATTACTTCACACACAAAGTCAAAACCAAAGTAACATTTTAAACCAAAGTAACATTTTAATTGGTTCTTAATTTTTAAGAATTTCAAACTCACATAATATCCAACCTACCCCCACTGCTCTCTGCCTGTTACCATAATAACTCTCCACAAAACACCTATCTGAACCTGTCTTTTTTTGCCTGCGTCCGCGCACCGTGCGCCGACCCCGCGATTTAAAAACTTTTGTTTTCAGCTTGCTTCTGCCTTGGAGACAAGATGGCGGCCAGCACTTCATCATTTCCACTGACTGGAATGTGATGGTGGGCTACTTGTGTGACGGTGGCCATGTAGATGTTGAACAGCGTCGGACTGATGGATGAGTCCTGGGGGACCCGTAGATGATGTTGGTGGTTTTGGATCAGAAAGCTGGGAGGCGGACGTTCAGGATTACTATTGAACAACACTCTACCCTGCCCCCTTTTCACGTTTTCAACTTTTATTTTTCACTCTCTTCTGAAACCACAAAATGGCGGCGATAGGGTTCGCTCTCCGAGCACTCACCGTGCACTCTACAAGCACTCACCGTGCGCGGACCTAGCAATTTTTTTTTTTTTAAATAAACATTTTTTTTCACCTTTGGAGTCCTTCAGGGACCCCCTGAGAAGGCCTACGGGGTCAGGGACACTCTACCCTGCCCCCTTTTCATGTTTTCAACTTTTATTTTTCACTCTCTTCTGAAACCACAAAATGGCGGCGATAGGGTTCGCTCTCCGAGCACTAACCGTGCGTGGACCTACCAATTTTTTTTTTTAAATACACTTTTTTTCACCTTTGGAGTCCTTCAGGGACCCCCTGAGAAGGCCTAGGGGGTCAGGGACACTCTACCCTGCCCCCTTTTCATGTTTTCAACTTTTATTTTTCACTCTCTTCTGAAACCACAAAATGTCGGCGATAGGGTTCGCTCTCCGAGCACTCACCGTGCACTCTACGAGCACTCACCGGGCGCGGACCTAGCAAAGTCGCAGAATTTTCAAGAATGATGTCAACTGACTCCTCATTCAGATCCACCATTGCTGTTAGGGTAGTATAAAAAGAGAGAGACAGAAAGACAGTGAGAGTAAGAAACTTCCACATTAAAAAACATTATTCTTATTAACTTAAAGTGTACAACATAGTTCCCCTTACAAATTAATAACTCACCTTTTAGAATGCTGTAGAAAATTTAGTACTGTGTGAATCTCACACCAGAAATTGAAATCCCAAAATTCCTCACAAATGTACCTCAGACACTACAAACACAAAATGGCCGTGTTTCCATCTCATTTTTCACACATATTCCCGTAAATAACCAATCAAATTACTTCACACACAAAGTCAAAACCAAAGTAACATTTTAAACCAAAGTAACATTTTAATTGGTTCTTAATTTTTAAGAATTTCAAACTCACATAATATCCAACCTACCCCCACTGCTCTCTGCCTGTTACCATAATAACTCTCCACAAAACACCTATCTGAACCTGTCTTTTTTTGCCTGCGTCCGCGCACCGTGCGCCGACCACGCGATTTAAAAACTTTTGTTTTCAGCTTGCTTCTGCCTCGGAGACAAGATGGCGGCCAGCACTTCATCATTTCCACTGACTGGAATGTTGACAGACGTCCAACAGCCAATCAAAATTCTGCTCGCGCACGCTAGGGTCCGCGCACGTGTGCGTGCACGGTGCGCGCACGGTGTCCCGCCCATAGATATATATCATATATAGCGAATCAGACTCTACCATTTTACCAAATTTCTTGTAATTTCATTCAGCCGTTCGGGCTGTAGCCGTGTCTAATCGTCCTATGGAAAATTGCATGGGGAAAACACGTTTTGGGACCCCCCTTTTTTCTTGGCCCCTGCTTGACAAATCCCCCCGAGACTTTCAGGGAAGGAGCGGAGCGTAACGGGCCAAAATTTTGGAAAATTACACGCAAATTCCCCAATCGACGCCAAAGTTATTCCAAATAGAATGTTGTGGATTTCCTCTGGAAACTAGGTAATAACTATAATATATTTAATATAATATATATATATATATATAATATATATACTATATATATTACCAACTGGCGGTCGCCAGTAGGTAGTTATAGTTAGGACCTAGTTTCCATAGGAAATCCACAACATTCTATTTGGAATAACCTTGGCGCTGGTGGACGAATCTTCGTGAATTTCTCCAAGAAAATGGCCTGCTCGGTTCCGCTCCTTCCCTGACAGTTTGGGGGTGATTCGTCAAGTGGGGGCCGAGAAAAAAGGGGGCTCCCAAAACGTGTTTTCCCTATGCAATTTTTCATAGGGACCTTTAGCCAGGGCTACAGCCTTAACGGCTGAATGGAATTACACGAAATTTGGCAGAGAGGTAGAGTTTGGTTCTCATATTTTGATTTTTGTTAAATGATGTAAATTGTTCAGTAGTTTCAGAGAAAATTGCAAGTAAAATCATAACGATATCTAGAGACGGAGTTCAGCACGCGTACGGAAATCTGTTCAATTACGAGCGCGAGCTGCATGCTGATTGGCTGTGAACTGTCTGTCAACACTCGAAACCAGGAAGTGTTGTTGGCCATCTTGTTTCTCGCTAGAACCGAATCACAAGAAAACAGTAAAACAAAGTTGAGAAATAAGGGAAGGGGGTAGGCTAGAAACATTCTGACCCTCTAGGTTTGCTCAGGGGGTCGTACATGGATGTTTAGGCTTTATTTTTTTTAAAATAAGTTTTTAAAGATAAATCGCGCCGTACGCGTATGGAAATAAGTACAATTAGGAGCTGCATGGTGATTAGCTGTCAATACTCCAAACCAGGTAGTGTTGGCAGCCATCTTGTTTGTCGGGAAAGGAGAGTCACAAGAAAACAGTAAAACAACGTTGAGAAATAAGGAAAGGGGGCAGGGTAGAAACAATTTGATTCTATAGTCTTGGTCAGGGGGTGGTACATGGATCTTTAGGCTCAATTTTAATTTTTTTTAAAATAAAAATGACGGGGTAGTCGTGCAGTACTTATACGCGGTGGAGAAGGTGGAAAAAAACTTGAAGTCCGTTTTATTCATTAGGTCCCGGGGGGCAAATTACGGGGGGGGCAATTTTTTTGCATAATGGGGGCTTGTAAGGTGTCCCGAGCTCTGGGAACGGCATTCCTCTGGTTGTATTTTGAAGTATGCGGGGGGGTTACGGTCCTACTCCCCGCAGTCTCAGGGAGCGGCACCTCTCAGTTCTTTTTTTAAATAAAAAGTATGTTTTGAGCTCTCTCTCTCTCTCCCCGTACACGTTGCGGGGAACGCCACCTTTCTGGGGAAGTAATGTAAAATGATCTTCCAGCTCCGGGTACCTGTATTGTCTTGAGTTTTTTATTAATGTTGGGAGGGTGGGCTTGATAATACGTCCTTGTAAATTCCCATAGAAGGCTATGTTCTGGTGTTAACATGGGATTCTATGGGAAATAACAAGGCCGTATTATCAAGCTTATTATCGCTGCTTTAGCGGCAGTTTCCTGTCGATAAAAGCTGCGATAATATATCGCTTTTTGTTGATAATATGCTCCTTCATTTTTATGATAGCACGTAAAACTTTCCTTTTTTTGTGTAGCAGTTGTACTCTCTACGAATGCGCAGCCTCGTTTCGAAGCCCACGTTTTTTTCTTTTTTTTCAAGTTCTAGAAACAAACCTTTCTTTATTTCAGGTAATACATTTGCCGCTTTGTTTTCTGGGTCGTGTGTGTCATCCGCTGGTGTACTTTTGCAATATATTAATAATCGTATTTTATCTACATTTATTTGGAACGTAGTGCCGAGGCGCCAAACGTTGATGAGGTACTCCATCCACCGCCATTTTAGTAGTTTTTCACCATTGTTTTTATTATATCTGTTACTTCAATTTTATCGTCCTCCTATATTCTTTGTGATCAACGAGATTTCGAGGCACAGACACCACGGTGTTAGTCCTTAAACTCTGATGTTATCAGACTTGGTCACACCTATACCTAAAAACTAATTTGAAGGACGTAAGTCTCAGCAATTACAACGCGTGTTCGTCAACACAAAGACATTATTAAGATTATCGCTGCTTTTATCGGCAAGAAAACTGCAGATAAAGGGCTTGATAATAGGCCTTTGTGAATTCCTATAACAGCCCAAGTTAACACCAGTACCTGGGCTGCTATGGGAATTTCCAAGGCCCTATTATCAAGCCCATTATCGTCGCTTTATCAGAATCTTTCCTGCCGATAAAAGCGGCGATAATGTATCGCCTTTGTTGATAATATGCCACTTCGTTCCGTGCCCTGCATCGCATTTTGCGATGCAGGGTGCGGTATGAATTTTTTAAAATTAATTTAATTGTTCACTTACCTGCAATCATTGCGATTCCGCTGTTTATATCCTCCCACCCTGCCCCTCCCCGCCCCACCTGCCTACTTCACCACAACTCCCTCCACGGGCCGCGGCTGAGTCAGTTACTTGTACTTACCTTAAGCATAATAAATAATACAAAAATTATATATTATGAAATTATCACCTGTGGAAGATACAAAAAAACACAGTTACAATATATATTTTACAACACAAAAAAATTTGTAAAACATTTCATTTGCCTTTTTTTCTGTTCTCAGAATATATTGAATTTCACTACAAACAGTGAGTTCAATAGTACTCATCACTTAACAGCGGGCAAAAAAAAGACAATCAAGAAGATTATCTTAAAAAACCCAGTCAACATTCTCAATAACAATATAAAAAATAGAAATAAAACATATCTTAAATGTTTTTTTCTAAGAGGAATTTCTTACGTAAATAGAACATATCTCAAACAATCATAAAATAACAATACATTATGATAAATTTTCTTACACTGTAAATAATGTTATTTACAAATACATGGTGACAAAATACACAGCAAAAAGTCCTTAATGGTTTCGCACACCTTTCCTTACGGCCAAATAGTATGCATCAAGTGCTTTGTTTGGAAGTTGTTCAATAGTAATCCTGAACGTCCGCCTCCCAGCTTTCTGATCCAAAACCATCAACATCATCTACGGGTCCCCCAGGACTCATCCATCAGTCCGACGCTGTTCAACATCTACATGGCCACCGTCACACAAGTAGCCCACCATCACAACTTCAACAACATCTCCTACACAAAGAACACCCAGCTCATCCTCTTCCTCAGCAAGAAGCCACATACCACCAAAAGCAACCTCCACGACAGAATGAAGGACATCGCCAACTACATAAAGAGCAGCATTGTAAACACAAACTGGCACAAGATGTAGGTACTCATACTCAGACTCAGCCCATCAGCCTCAGACAACTCTGCTACCTGACTACACTGTGAACAGTAGCAACACCTACCAACCATGTCCACAACATAGTATTGAACCTCAAATCCTCCCTCTCTATTTGTAACCAAGTCTACACCGTCTCCTCGTACTGCTATAACACTTTCCACATGCTCTGCAACATTTACAAGAAGAAGAAGAAGAGTGACACAGGCCCTCATCAGCAGGAGACTACACTGTGGTAAAACACTCTACACATGAATTCCAGCCAAACACCTACAACAACTTCAACAAATCCAAAAGACCTCCACCTGAGTGATCATCAATGTCCCTGGCTGCACCCACGTCACCCACCACCTGATACACCTACACTGTCTCAATATCAACAAAAGGATCACCTTGAAGCTCCTCAGTCTCACTTACAAAATACTCTACAACACCAGACTAATCTACCTTAACAGCACTAATCCAAAAGGGCAAATTTTGATCTTAAAATTTTGTCTTTAAAAATATTAAGTAAGAATTTGGTAACTCTATGGGCAAATGTTGCTTAAAAACTAATTGAGTATCATTACACTGTATCTAACCTTTCAGACATTTTAAATAAACAATGTAATGTCCAGATGTGATATAAGGTCCATCATGAAAAATGATAGCAACAGCTATAAGACTTCTTCCTGATATTGAACATTGACCAGCTACAAAATTTTGTTTCATCAGTTCTACAACGTTGCAGCATTAAAATAACATACTGTCCATATCTTTGTATTAGTAATGTTGATGACATTTCTGATTTACATTGGCTACACTGCATGTTTTGACTTGCTCCTCTAATTAGATTGTTAAAAGACACTGATTGACAGTCAGGTAAAGTCAAATATATGAATCTCTCAGTGTCTATGTCAGTGCTACATGTAAACAAACAATTTTAACAGTCATGTTGACATTTATAAGAAAGGCCAAAAAGGTTTTCAATATCTATACCTTCATCTTCCAGTACACCAAGCATAAACATTAAAAATTCCTGACAATCTTGCTGAATATTCTGCGTAAATTGACTAGAACCAGAACATATGTCCAAAACATTTTGAATATCAGAAACACTTTGTATTTTACTTTTCTCACTACTACATTTTTCATAAACAGAATTCAACTATGAACATAATCTTTTGTCCCGATTTTCTATAATTTGCTGTTGGAAACTTTCAAGAAAAAAAACAACATTAACCACTACATTAGCATAGCAATTGACACCAGAACTATTTTCAAACCGATAACCAACATTCTCTTCAACACTGTCCTTTTTCTTTTTGCTTGCAAGCGCAACTTCATCTTGTTTTTTTCTTTCTGTACAGTTTCACAACAGATATTCTCAAATCTTCTTTTTCTACCTACCACACGCTTTTCAATCACTGGATATTGACCTAAATTGGGTGCATATTCTCTTCTTAACCTATTATACTCTTTCACACAGTTTGCATCTGCAGAAACCTTTATCTCATCAAAATCAATCAAGTACAATCCAGATAAAGTTCTGACTCGAGACAAAGCAACATATGCCATACCTTCTTTAAACACGGTACTTCCAATATTTACTAAAGCACAATCTACACTTAAACCTTGAGATTTATGAATGGTCACCGCTATGCCAAACAAACAGGAAACCGTTTTCTGCAGACATACAAATCTTTTACAAGTAAAAAATGAGCTGCACAATGACTAACTTGTTGTACTTCAGCAATTTCATCAAATTTGATTTTCAAAAATTCAATCCCACCTCTATTTACATAATTAACAAAATCAACAATTTTACCCATTGCTCCATTTACTGAACCTTTTTGCACATTCAAATTACGTCACAAAATTACTCTACAATTTACACATGCATACAAATTCTTTTCTAAACCAGCAGTTTTACTTTTCGATTTCTCTAAACAATCCAATTTCCTCTTCACGTTTTCACTCAAAATAATACTGATTCCTTCATGTTCTATTTGATCAATTGCTTCCAATTTTATAATTTCTTCTTCCAACTTTAACATTTCTTCATTGAATATAGAACATTCCCGCAGTGTTGGCATTACGCAGATTACAGATTTGTTTTCTGCAATTCTCATGTATATTTTCTCTGGGACAATATTTGCATTTGGAAACAAATTGGAAAGTAATCGTGTCTGTAAAGCTTGTTTGCCATGTTCGGTTAATTTTCCGATTCTTATATCTTGACGAATTGTTCCATAATCAACATCATTTGCTTGTCGCATATTTGTAGAAAGTTCCTTATACTGAAAATATGACCAAATGTTTACATTGCCAATACTCCCCAAAGACTTTCTAGTATCTTCATGTACCAGTGTTTGAAACACTGGCTGTCCTTTTACAGGAGTAAGTTGTAGAAGATCTCCAAAAACTATGACGTGTTTTCCTCCGAAGAATACGTCATATTCTGGTTTAAGAATTTGCTGCATTCTTAAATGCACAAAGGTAAGCATTAAGTTTGAGACCCTGCTTACCTCATCAATAATGAGAAGCTTCATTTTCCTCAACACTCTTGAAACTTCACAAGAAGCTTCTCCAGATAGCTTGTGGTATTGTAATTTGTTGCCATGCTCTACTGGTAGCATTAATAAGCAATGTAAAGTAATTCCTTTAATATTGTGAGCTGCTAATCCAGTTGGAGCAGTGACAACACAAGACTAATGCGACTCAGTTCTTTTCTGTAGAAAACGTGTATTTACTTTAATAAAAAAACTTGTTCCTGTTCCAGCTTGTCCACTCACATACATACGGATAGGTTCAAATGATGACCAAGAGCACTCTTTCGTCTCATGAAGAAATCCATGGTCAATCTGTTCTCTCACTTGCTCATATAGTTCTTTCTGCTCAAGATTTAGTTGGTCTTCCAAGTTTCCTAAGTTTGTTAGATCTTCTTGACCTTGATACATTACTGTTTCCACCTCTTCCATAGCAGTTGCTGCTTCATTTAGAACAATTGGTTCTCCTAATGGGTCCTGACTCAATGGAGCAGAAGTTTCACTGTCTTGAGAACTGTCTCTATCAATTTCAGCTGCAATTGTAGCTTCTTGCTCAATTTCGTCATTCAACATTTTGACATAATTAGCAGAAAGAGGACATTCTATAGTATCTTTAGTTGCATTGAAGGAATCTTCATAGCACTCAAAATCTCCAAGTAATTGCAATTCTGAACGACATGGTTTGAAAAGTTGCAAAAGAGCTAAATAGTAAAACTCCCTTTTGTCAGGTGTTTCGCAACTCAGTTTACGGTGATTAATCAAATGTCCTTTTGTTTGTCTCACCAGACATCCTTCAGTACCAATAACGGCATATATACCATTATGAATGTTTTCTGTAATATTCCGTTTAAAAATGTAGTTTTGCAGCACTTCATAGAGACAAATGTTCTCAAGATGATGACTTCTATTTGGATAATATATATCCAACAAATTTGTTTTCACAATATCAGTACTTTCTGGCTCTTTTTCAGCTAAATATTCAATTTCTTGTACAGATTTAAGAAATCGGTTTCGTGTTGCAGCAAGACCTAGACTCACCCAAATGATTCTTCTAGATTTAGAGTAGAGACTTGCAGATGATAAGCGATCCGAGCATTCACACACTTCAATTTCTCGATGAGATAACATCTTCAAACTGTAACTGTATAATTTCGTACTTTGACTCTTCTCATGGGAAATCTCTTCCCACATTTCCTTCAATTCCGTCTTTTCTGACTTTGTTATGTACGATGTCAGATATCGAGCAACAGCAATGGAATTGTCTGCAACATATTGAATATCCATATTAGCATTCCACATAGACAAAATGACTGAGTTATAGTCATTTATGTATTTTGACTCTTCATTTCTTCTTAAGTTTTAGGTATTTTTTGGAGACTTTCTTGTGATATTATGTCGCAAAGATGACATAAAACTGTTCACTCTTCTTTTCGATATTACAGGTCGAGGAAATGCAAAATGGAATTTAATGTAGAATTTGTCCTTAGAGTTGTACTTTCAACGACAGTTTTTCCCACAACGATGGCTTTGGAATCGTAAGACTTGTTGTCTTAAGTTGTTATCTTGTGTACTTTTGGGTATATCACATGTAGCGTATTGTTCAATAAAAGACAACACAGTATCATCTGAGTCTGTTCCAAATCTGGGAGCATCTTTGATCTATAATAGCATATGTATGTGAGGAGCACCTCTTGCTTGATACTCCTTTCTCCAAAATAAATCCAGAACCTCTCCAAGAGGAGGATTTTTTTTATTGGTGATAAAATACATCATAGCTTGGAATCTATGATTGAAATACCTGCATACATTAACAGGATCCAAAGAGCACAATTTTCCAGGTGTCTTGTATTCGATATTTGGTATATTTGGATTTGCCTCTCGTAGAAATTGAAGTAAATCATCCCAAGCATATTCAGCACAGCTTAGAGTAAGGAACCATGTAGGAGTTCCTTAGTTCCTTAGCATACATTTAAGTTCTCCTTGACGACGGTACCAATACTCATTAGTACTACGCTGACACGCCATCAGATTAATCAGCTGAGTTTCCAAAACATTATCTTTCTGTTGTACTTTATCCATAAATTCCTTTGCGGAAACATTTTGCAGATGTACACCTGTTTTCAATATATGGTTTACTGCATAAGAAAGTCCAGACAAATCACTCTAAAAAAATAAAATGAAACAAATATGGAATACATTGTCGAAATCTTGCATCTTCTGCACATAATCTTAATGTCCGGTATTCAGATGCAGGAATCTGCACAGGTCGTTCATCATTTCGTCCTCCTTTTCCTATAGGAAACAACTGAGGGAAACAATGAGCTTCCAAGCTTTTTTCCCATACACTAATGGGACTTCCTTTTGCTTCTTTCATTTGAAATAACCCTATAGCATTCCCCATCATTTCTTTGGAATGCAATGGATGAACACTATAATGTTTGTAGATTTCTTCAGTTCTGGACACCTACACTTTTTCAATTTGTCCAGATGGCAAGTCACTATCATCTTGTACAGTTATTTTTTCTTCTCCCACATACACATTTTTGTAATATTGATTATTTTTTACCAGATACAACGTTGCCTTTTTCACTTTCCTAACATCCACTAATTCTTTCCAGATTTTTTTACTCTTAGTAGGAAAGCCATTAACAAGAATAACTAAACGTTCATCCTCTACATTTTCTACACCAATAGTTTCAATATTTTTCTTAAAATCTAGAGGCAAATATACAACTCTTACCTTTAATCCTCTCTGTAAATCAGAAGGAAGCAATTTTCCTGTCTTAGGCTCCATACGAACAATAGCCTGAAATGGATGCACACATTGAATAAGCATAGACTCATAGGTATTTAAATCCATCAGTTCCGAAGGAATATTTACCAACTCCAGATTATTATGCACAGCTCTAGCAGGCATTTTATTCTCATCTAAATTGTTATAACAATATTTACAAATACGCTGATCAGAACCCAAATCAAAACAATTCTCTACCAACAAATAAGTTGCAAAATCCTTCCACTCATTATTATTTTCCTTTTCACTTTTTAAATACATATCAACAGTCCTGGTCTAATTTTTATAATGAATTCGTCGACAACAGATACAAGAATAATTTGGCCTTTCACCTGAAATCACCTTACGCTGTATAATTTCTTGCTAAAAATTTTCTACACTGCACTGTCCTACATTCTCTTCCACATTTTCTTCTATTAATGTCTCACTTTCTCCACTGTCTTCCTGAGGACCAAAGTAACTAATCTCAATTTCATCCCAAACATTTGTTACATCTGATACAGATCCACGCAAAAGAGCACTGTTCAACTTTTTTAACATTAGGGCTGGACTTTTTGCGTAATACAATGTTCTGACTAATTTCATCATCTGAGTATGATGAACTGCTAACATCCTGAAATGGTGGAAACACTTCGACATACTTTTTTAGAAAGACAAGGCAGAGAATGACCTTGCAAACCAGTATTTTCTCTCACTCTGCAAGGGTGTAGTCCTTGTAACATCTTAATCTTTTGTTTAACACTTTTCTTGGTATAATTACGTAAAAAATCAATAGATTCTTGCCGCACACTGTAAATACTACTACAATTCCAAGTATACACTGGAGCTTTAGGACGTCTCCCTAAAACTTCACCAGCTAACACCTCTTCTGCATTTCTAGGAACAATTTTCTCTTTCTCAATAGGACAACCATTTCTAACCTCATAAACACAACCAGTAGTGTCAACTGCATGCAACAAATCATTACTCTGAAGATAACTTTCTTCATTAAAAAAAGGCTCAGAACTCGAAGTATGTTTCCATTCACCCAAAAAAAACTCACAAAAATTATTTCTGTTAATTAGTCTTCTCCACCTACTTTTGCCCTTCATTAAATGGATTGGTTTATCTAGTGATCTAATTCTATTGATTACTAAAATAAACAGTTTTCTTTTCAATTCCAAATCTTTCTCAACTACATTTTCTATAGCTTTCTTCTTATAAAATAGATTTTTTCTTATATACCTTAATTTCTTTCATTAAATTTGATATTAATCTATTATAAAACATTTATTTCCAAATTTCTATGAATTGATTTTTCCTCCTCGTACTATGCACAGTTTTGTCTGCACTTGATTTTCCATTATTCTTTTCTTTAGTAGTTTTTTTTTCGTTGCTGATTCCCTAAAGACATTTTTCTGTTTCTGAACATTACTTTTTGTGTTTAATATTTTTCTCAAAAAAGTGCTCCTGGTCTTACCAGGGCTTTCTTTCTGTTTGTTAAGACATCTCTCTTCATGTAAATCTTCTTGGTGAGTTCTCTTCAAATACACACTTTTCTTTCGTTGCTTCCTCTTTTGGTACTTCGTTGGCATGATGCAGTATTTTTAGTATCGATAAACACAACCTATAATAAAAAAATATATAACATATATAAATCAAATATTCTATTATATTACTTACAAGAACAGAGGGAGGAGTATGAGGACAAACCTCGGACTATAAAAATAAAAGGACTTACAACAAAAGAACAAGGAGTATGAAATAAGGAAAATTTAATAAAAAATGAGAACACATAGACATAGACATCGCTAGCCATTACATCGCTAGCGATGCCAACGTGACAACCGACGCCATGAAACATTGCTCAGCTTGTGAAACACAATATGTCAATATATTATAAATATGGCAATATATTTCAACGTGTTTTTAATAAATTGCTCAGCTCGCAGATGTCAATATTAATAAATTTCTCAGCTCGCAGATGTCAATATATAATAAAAGCATTAAACATTGAAAATAAATGTGTATTTGTATGTGAAATCGAGGCACAAGGCAAAGGGAGAGGATGTGGTCTGACGCCTAGCTCTGCCGACTTTGGTGCTGTCAACCAAGGTTCGAGACTCCATTGCGATGCCAACGTTATTTCATAATGGATAGAATGAATTAATAATCATTAATATTTAAGGCTCACATATGTTAATATATGCATGGTGGATGGATGCATGAATGAATGATGGGTGAATGGGTGGCTGGATGGATAGAATGGATTAATAATCATTAAGATTTAAGGCTCACAGATGTTAATATATGGATGATGCATGAATGAATGATTGATGCATGAATGATGGGTGGCTGGATGGTGGATGGGTGGAAGCATGCAGGAATGAATGATGGGTGGATTCATAAGCATGAAACATTGCAAATAAACATGTTTTTGTATGTGAAATATGTCAATATATAATAAAAACATGGAACACATGAAACATTGCAAATACACGTGTTTTTATTAAAAAAAAATCACAACGCTCCATTGCGATGCCAACGTTATTTCATAATGGATAGAATGTATTAATAATCATTAATATTTAAGGCTCACAGATGTTAATATATGCATGATGCATGAATGAATGAATGATGGGTGAATGGGTGGATTCATGGGTGGATGGATGGGTGCATGGTGGGTGGATGGGTGCATGATGGATGGGTGGGTGGATGGGTGCATGGTGGGTGGATGGATGCATGATGGATGGGTGGGTGGATGGGTGCATGGTGGATGGATGGGTGCATGATGGATGGGTGCATGATGGATGGGTGCATGGTGGATGGGTGCATGGTGGATGGATGGGTGGATTACTGGATGGGTGGATGCGTGGGTGGGTGTGGTGGATGCGTGGGTGGATGCGTGGGTGGATGGGTGGGTGCGTGGGTGGATGGATGGGTAACTTCGTGTCATGTGTGATGCTTTAGAGTGCGCTGGACTTTGTCAAAAGCACTCAGTATGCTAGCGTTACCCCAAGACATCGGGCCACGGAGCAGCGATGAAAATTCACAATGACATTTGCAACTGTGAAACAATTCTTTCAGGAAGGATTTCATTATTGTAGTGATGGGGTCCTGAATACAAAGAAACTTATTTAATAAAGGCTGTATACACATAAGGCAAACAAACGGGACCGTACTTTTCTTACACATATTTACGCCAGCCACTGTATTTTTCCACCTCATGTTCTTATTTACGCTTCCAGCCCACTGCCCTTAAAATCTTGTTTTCAGCTCAGTGGGGTAGTCCTCCTTTGTGAACTGTGCAGCTGCCTCCCAACGTCAGCGGTATGGATTATGGTTAGCTGAATCATTTGATCACATCCCGAGGCGTAAAAGAAACTGCTGACAGGAATATTTAAGATCACTTTATAGATACGAAGGCATAATCTGACAAATAATCTCGGTCAGCATACCTAGGCAGGAAGAAGGCCTTGGACGTTTGAAAATGAGATCATTAGAGTTTTGACCCCCGCCCCCTAAGTGCATCTTCATTTTCATACCTACAAGTTTTCACGTTATAATAGTAAGAGGTGAGCATTCGTGATCTTATCACTCACACCGCACTGATATTAAACAACACATTCTACTGCTGTATTTATTGCCAGGAATTGAAACATGTTTACCTTGAAAAAGTGCCCACCGGACTTGCTCTATGACATGTGTTTAACAATGCATGTATGTATGTATTTATATTTACATTTATAAAATTAATTTACACCCCTCCCCCCAAAAAAAACATGCAATAAAAAGTGAAGAATTGGCGTTGGGGGGGACGGGGGGGAGTGGGGGCCAGGGCTTAGAGGCGGGTTCATGCAGGCGATATCAAACACCGCGTTGTTTTGCCATGCGACTTGGTGTACTGCGGGTTGATGTACGGGCCAATAGAAAGCAACGGAATCGCGTTGCAACAGATAGCGAGGTAAAAACAGACGATGTCATGGTCTGTGCGATGTAATAGATGCGGGGAAAAAGTGCGCGATCTCAAGGTGCGCGGTGTAACGTCATACATCCTCTTTTGCACCACTGCTTCATCAGAAAAGTGATGCAACGGTGGTGTAAAAGAGGCACAAGGGTGTTGTAAATCTGTCTCTAACAAACACTTACAAATTCACCGAGGCAGTTTCACTAGCACTGCATTCTTTTTGAATTTACTTTTGTTATTATTTTACATTAAAAATATGAAATATAACTTTAAAAATAAAATAAATATAAGTGTTTATAATAAAAATGTAGGAAATTACTATAAAAAGAAAGAAATATAATAATTAGTATATTTCAAAATTATCATTTACAAAACCTTTGAAATTCACTGAAAAAAACCATAGATTTCACACACGTTATAGTTAGGAATTAGCATTTGAAAAACCTTCGAAATTCACTGAAAAAACCATGTTATAGTTAGCTGGACATTTCTCTCATACAAAACCATTGAAATTCCACCGTTATAGTTAGTTCAGCTAACTATAATTCGCGCGCCCACAATGCACTGCTGATGACATCACATATTACATCACTCATCACATGGTCAGTGACGTCACTGATGACATCACTGATGACATCTCAAAAGACATCACTGATGATATCTCAAATGACATCACTGATGACATCACTGATGAAATCATCCATGTGAAAGAGTGGCAGACCTCCTCTCACCCTAATATAACCTATAATACACACATTAAAAAATAGATACTAAAATTTTCAAAAAAATGGAGATACCAATACCAGTTACAACAACCTATTCAGTAATTTCAACATCTACATACACATCCACTCATCCACCAACAGTTCTATATAGTCACTTAAACATGTACTCACTCATCATATGTATTCATACATCTATACATCCTGTTACACACCAATACTCATCCATACAGTTACTCACACACATACTCACACATGCAAATAAACTATCAAACATCCATTTGTTTGCATATACAGCTATACACACACCACTACACTTAGTTTTACAGAAACGTACACATACTTACTCTCTAAAACAATCAGTTATAGAAACACATACTTATTTATACAGGAACTTTTTCAATCTGTCACTGTCATATATACTTACCTATATCAATCAATACTCACATATACTAGTTTAAAACATATGTACTTTCTCATAAAGACACTTTTGAAGCAGTCATTCAGTTAGTAACACACCCATACACACATTCATCCACCTTTACAGTCCTGCACACATGCTGTCTTCAAAACGTATGCAAACCCGCCACCAAACCATACAGACAGTCATTCTGATACTCAAAAAACCAACTAGTAACCCACATAGACACTCGTGTAGCTACTCACCAACCCATGCAGCCACTTATAGAGAAAGTGAGACACTGACACAGATATTTACATATTTAAACATTACTCGCTAATAAATGTATTCGCTAAGATACACTTAATAAGTCAGTTATACAATGAAATTTACACAAAAAAACCATCCATTTAGATACTTATTTACCCATTTATTCTTCTATCGACCTTTAGATATACATATATACAAATATTTATTTTTCAGAAAGACACACATTCAGTGGATGATGTCATCAGTGATGTCACTGACCATGTGATGAGTGATGTAATATGTGACGTCATCAGCAGTGCATTGCGGGCGGGCGAGTTATAGTTAGCAGAACTAACTATAACGGTGGAATTTCAATGGTTTTGTATGAGAGAAATGTCCAGCTAACCAAAACATGGGTAAAACCTATGGTTTTTTCAGTGAATTTTTAAGGTTTTTTAAATGCTAATTCCTCACTATAACGTGTGTGAAACCTATGGTTTTTTCAGTATATATATACATATATAGATAAATACATACACATATATACGTATATATTGATATATATATATATATTCACTTAAAAAACAAAAGTTACAAGGAGAGTTACAGTTAGTGAAGTCACAAAAAAACTCCACGAAACTATGCAGAGTTCCACGAGCGGTGGAGTGCATTACGGTCATGTCATCGAGGTAATTTTGAGCGTAGGGTGTTTGTCCTGCGCCGTAAAATCATTGTGAAGAGCACCATTGGCAGTGCAAGAGGGCGCAGCTTCCTTTCTGCTGCTCGAGTAGATTTTCCACTCGAGCAGCAGCTTTCTCAAGCAAACGGAAGGTTTCTCAACGCGAGTGGTTGCGACCTGCCTCATCCACTTGCATTGAGAAATTCGACCCCTCGCATTGACAAATCTCACCAGGAGGTGGACTTTTCTCGTTCACAATCGCCAAATTGATGGGGACGAGCACAAGCGAGGAAAGAAACTTCGCAGAGCGGAGTTTAAGGGAACTCTGCGGGCTCCGCAGTTCGCAGAGTGCGGAAAAGTCTGCAAACTCTGCGAACAGAGCATAGTTCACTGCCCAGGGTAAAAACAAATCGTAGAAATTCACTGAAAAAAAAAAAGGTTACAAGGACGTTATAGACAGGGGGTAGAATTAAAAAAAGCTTAGAAATTCATTGAAAAACACAAAGATTACAGGGACATTATAGTTAGGCTCACATTTCACTCGTACATAACCAGTGAAATCCAGCAGTGATAATTACCTAAGCTAACTATAGTTTATGCCCCCTGTCAGCTCTGATAGCTTCAAACGTAGGTCTGATGGTACCTCGGAGTAAGTTCGATGCAAACAAGGGATCCACCTCTTGATCGTCTCAATTCTGAATGCGCACAGAAATTTGAGCTGATCAAGCGAGGGACAGAAAGGATGGGGACAGCAGGGAGGGAGACCTGTGGAGAGAACATACAATTAGAACAAACTGCTAGACATAATGTGTATATATATATATATATATCCCCACACCATTCCTCCAGCTGGAAGAACAAATCGGGTCGCACTCCACAGGTCCTTTTTGCAATTTTTTCTTTTATTTTTCACATTCTCTAAGAATCCAACAAGGGCAGCTGTTCAGATCTACGCGTTTCGGTATTCCAAATACCTTGCTCAGGATCGTGAGCAAGGTATTTGGAATACCGAAACGCGTAGATCTTAACAGCTGCCCTTGTTGGATTCTTAGAGAATGTGAAAAATAAAAGAAAAACTTGCAAAAAGGACCTGTGGAGTGCGACCCAATTTGTTCTTCCAGCTGGAGGAATGGTGTGGGGATTGTGAGCAGTGTGGTTCAGCTGCAGGGCGCCGCACCCGTTTTGAGCGCTGCAATCACGACAAATGGAACCGGAGTGGAAGAAATATATATATATATATATATATATATATATATATATTTGTATATTTATACTATTCTTTACCTAAATCAGTACCTGTAAAAGAAAAAAAAATCTGCGTCTTCCTAGCAGCTCTAGAAAGGGTGTGACTCTCTTTTCCTGAGTCCAAATAAGCCAAGCTCCGTGCAGAACTTCTAATAAAACAAAGAGGGGTATACGTTATAGAAAAGACTGTTCTGAAATTAATAATCTATACATACGCTGTTTAGAATACCCACCCTTTCATATTCTTGAATATTCTTCACAGGGGTATTCCTTAAGATTCATATGCCCCCCTGTTACTACAAGACAATGAGAAAATATGGAATCAATAAAGGCATGATTCACTAACGGAATATTCACAGCAATATTTGCAGCATTAAATCATAGAACCAGAACTTTCAGAGAATGTGTATGAAGCGATTCCAAAGTTAGAATCAAACGATAGCTAGAACAGTTTGCTGCCGCTTTTCATCATGACCTCAAAAGCAATACAGATACCAAATACTGCACCCAAACTCCTTGCCTTTTCGCAACACGGCTTCGTCATCTTGCGATCCCAAATAACCACACAAGTGCTGTTTCTAAACACGGCTTCGACGTGTAGTAAATTGCCCCAAACAGAACTCCTCGCATGCCGTTTCCTTCACGGCTGAGAGGCATAAATAAACCACACTGTACAGCCATAAACCGTTTCCGTCACTGTTTGCAAATTTGTGAAGCATCAAGTGCAGGAGCTCGGGCCATTGCCATCACGGCTGAGCGAGCTGCACCAAAACGAGAAAACAGGAATCCAAAATGTCAAGAACTAGTAATGTAATTTCGGAAGTAAAGTAATTACCCTGATACCCAAGTATATAAGAATGGTAACTAAACACTGGTGCCAGAGCACCCTTACCACCCCGCTAAGGACCAAGGAAAAACAGGGAAACGTCCGTCTTCATCAAAATGCAAGAAGAATACCCGGTATCGGTCCCCTACTCAGGCTTCCCTAAATTCCCGCCCCCTGCCGGAAACACGTCATCAAGTGTGCCTGAAGTTGTGGAGTGCCTGACGGGAGGGGTAGTCCAGGAAACAAAACAGGCTGGTTCAGGATCACTTCCTGACAATGTTCACAGTTTAACCTCTGTATAACACTACCTTAATGCACTGCTGATTACCTCACATATTATATCAGTCATGACATGGTCAGTGACATCACTGATGACATCATCCACAGAAGCACTTGCACACCCACTCATACCGCAATACAACCACTCACTTACCCACACAAGCACTCACAGACCCATACATGTGCTCATACAACAACTCACTCATCCATAGAGCCACTCATACATGTACTCCTTAACTCATACAGCCACTCACACAACCACTCACTCACCCATACGGCTACTCATATAACCAGCCACTTACCCATACAGTGACTCACAGAGCCACACACCCACCCATACAGCTACTCACGTAGCCACTTATTGACCTATACAGTCACTCACACACACACTTACTCATCCATACAGCCCCTCAACACAGCCACTCACTCACAGATACAACCTCTCTGTCTGCCACACTTTCTGCCTCCTGCCCAGATCTTCAAGGGTTGTCATCTCTCGAACAAGCTGACTCCATCAATTCATGGCTTTGTTCAGGCTGCGACCTAGTCGCTCCTTTAAAATGTATATCTTCCAGAAGCGCTAACGACGCAAATCGCTGGTTTAACCAGGATCTCAAAATTCAAAAACTCAACGTCTGCCGGGCAGAGCGCTCTTGGAGACGGGGTTACACTCCAATACTTAAAAATCAGTATATTACTTTCTTGGCCCAGTACAAAAAATCCATCCTGGCGACCAAGAACGCTTATTTTTCCGCCAACATTATAGCCGCCGATAATAAGTCCAGAGAAATTTTCACCATTGTGCACGATCTGGCATACTCTGACAGGGCTTCCCTCAAACCCTCTCCTTCCCAGTATCTTTGCGATTCCCTCAATTCTTTTTTCCTTGATAAAATGTCTACCATTAAAGCTAACATCCCCCCTTCCCCTTCTTTTGTCAACCCTCTATGCCCTTCCAATACAGCATGCCTTGATTCCATTCCCCTCCTTACAGAAGAATCCTTTTTTTCTCTCCTACCGCTGGTTAAGTCCGGTTCCCCTCTAGATCCCTGCCCTACACATATTCTGAGACTGATTTACGCTGCCTGTGCCTCGCCCCCCCTCACCCTTCTCAATAGCTCGCTTTCACAGGGCATTGTCATCCCATCCTTTAAGTCGGCCGTCATCCTACCCATCTTAAAAAAACCCGGAGCGGACCCCTCAGTACTGGTTAACTACCGCCCTATCTCACTCCTGCCCTTTTTGGCGAAGGTTCTGGAGCGCCATGTAACCAGAACGCTCAGCACCTTCGTGGAGGAGAACAGGGTATTAGCTCCCCGGCAGGCTGGGTTTCGTCCCTCACACTCTACGGAGTCCGTGGTATTATCGGTCCTTGACAACCTCAGAGAGGGTATGGATACTAACCATCCCCAGGTCCTGGTCCTCCTTGATCTCTCCGCCGCTTTTGACACGGTAGATCATTCCATCTTACTGTCCCGTGTCAGAGCGGCGGGAATCGGAGGATCGGCTTTGGTCTGGCTGTCCTCCTTTCTGAGCGGCTGCACCCAGGCATTACGCCTGGGTGATTTTTCTGCGGACTTCCAGCCGGTTAAAAGTGGGGTCCCCCAGGGTTCATCCCTTTCCCCATTGTTATTTAACCTGTATATTGCTCCTCTTATTTTTGCCCTTCAACAGCTGGAGGTCTCCGTGTATAACTACGCGGACGACCTCCAGCTTATTTTTTCCTTATCCCCCTCCCCAGAGTCCATTTCTAACTTTCAGTCGGTCATGACTTTCATCCGGGACTGGATGAACCACAACCACCTGAAGCTCATCCCCGACAAAACGGAGTTGGTGCTGACAGGTGGTTGCTCCAGTCCCTGGTCCCCTTCCTTTTGGCCCCCCTCGTTGGGTCTTCCTCCATCTCCTTCCCCCTCTGTTAAAACTCTTGGTTTCAAACTGGATCACCAACTCTCACTTCACTCTCAAGTTAGCACTGTGGTGTCCTCTTCTTTCCTTTCCCTTCGCACTATCCGTAAAGTCTCTCGGTTCTTTTCCTTTCCGGCCCTCAAACTTATAGTCTTGGCAATGGTGATTTCCCGCTTGGATTACGGCAATGCCCTCTATTGTGGTATGCCCGCGTATAGCGTGCGACGCCTCCAGCTAGTCCAGAACCAGGCAGCACGCCTGGTTTTCAATTTATCCAAGTCACATCATGTCACTCCCCTCCTCAAGACCTTACACTGGCTGCCCATTCGTGAACGAGCCCAGTTTAAATTAGGATGCATCATCTTTAACGCCCGGACCGGATCAGCCCCTGCCTTTATCATTTCTGAAATTCATTCTTATATTCCTCCTAGGGAGCTACGTTCTTCCACCCAACAATTGCTCGTAGTCCCCCGTTTTAAACGTAAAAAGTGGGGAGGTTCCAAATTTTCCACAATCGCCCCTGCCTTTTGGAACTCCCTTCCGGCTGATCTGAGATCCTGTCCCCAGTATGCACTCTTTCGCAAAGCATTGAACACTTTTCTTTTCACACAAGCCTTCCCCACCTAAACCTTCTTCTTATGCTCTTGCTTTCTGATTCCTCTGGAGTTCAGTACTGTTCAGCGCCATGAAACCGCTAGGTGTACGTGCGCTCAAGAAATACTTTTAAACTCAAACTCAAACTCAAACACATGTAAGCAATCACACACTCACATATCTACTTATATACCCATTCATACATCCATACAAACACTCACACATCTGCTCACTCAACCATACATCTATAACAAAGACACTTACTCTACTATACAGCCACTTACACACCAACTCACATAATAAAATACTCACTCAAACAGACACTTACTCACTCATAAATGCACTTACATACCCACCCATACAGCCACTCACATACCTACTTATACCTGGCTAAATGGGTGAGTTAGTGGGTGTGTGAGTGGCTGCATAGATGTCTGAGTGGGTGTGTGAGTGGCTGTATGGATGACTGAGTACTGTGAGAGTGGCTGCATGGGTCAGTAAGTAGTTGTGTCAGTGGCTGTATGGGCAAGTGAGTGGGTAAGTGAGCAGTGGTATTGGTGAGTGAGTGGCAGTGTGAGTGGCTGTATGGGTGAGTGTGTGAGTACCTTTATGGATGAGTGAGTGGCTATGTGAGTTTCTATATGGGTGGTTGTGTGGGTGTGTGAGTGGCTGTAAGGGTGTATGAGTGGGTGTGTAAATATCTATATGAGTGGATGTTTGAGAGGCTGTATGGGTGTGTTAGTGGCTGTATGGGTGACTGAGTGGCTGTGAGAGTGGCTGTATTGGTGAAGGAGTCGGTATGTGAGTGGCTATAAGGATGTATGAGTAGGTGTGTGAGTGGTTGTATGGGTGAATATGTGGCTGTGTCCGTGACTGGATGGGTGAGTCAGCATGTGAGTAGCTACATTGATGAGTGAGTGGCTGTATGGGTGAGCGTGTGAGTACCTTTATGGATGAGTGAGTGGCTGTGATACTTTCTGTATGGGCGGTTGTGTGGGTGTGTGAGTGGCTGTAAGGATGTATGGGTCGGTGTGTAAATGTCTGTATGAGTTGATGAGTGAGTGGCTATATTAGTGAGTGGGTTCATGAGTGGCTGTATATATAAGTTAGTGGGTGTGTGAGGGACAGTATAAGTGAGTGGATGTGTGAGTGGCTTTTGATGAATGATTTGTTGTATGAGTACTGGTATAGGTCTGTGAATGGAAATGTGAGGGGTTGTGTGGGGGTGGGTCTATGAGAGAGTCTATGGGGTGTGAGTGGGTGTGTAAGTGGTTCTGTAGATGATGTCATCACTGATGTCATTTGAGATGTCATGAATGAAGTCACTGACCATGTCATGAGTGATGTAATTTGTGGGTTCATCAGTAATACATTGCTGGTGCTTAAGTTATAGTTAGCACAGCTAACTATAATTGCTGAATTTCACTGGTTTTGCATGAGTAAAATCTAAGCCTAACTATAACATCTGAAATCTTTGTTTTTGTCAATGAATTTATAGTTTGTTTTTATGTTCTACTCTCTGACTATAACATCCCTGTAATCTTTGTTTTTAAAGTGAATTTCTAAGGTTTTTTAAAATGTTATTTCCTACCTGTAGCCTGTAACCTTCGAGAGTGAGTGTTCGAGTGAGTGTATGAGTGTCTGGGAGTTGCTGTATAAGTGTCTCACTGGGTGTGTGAGTAGGTGCATGAGTGTCTGAGGCAGTGTGTGAGTATATGAGTGGGTGACTGAGTAGGTGCATGAGTGTCTGAGTGAGTGTCTCAGTGCCTCCATGAGTATGTGAGCCAGTCTGTCAGTGAGAGCATGAGTTTCTCAATGGGTCTGTGAATGGGTGTCTGAGTCTCTTAGTGGGTCTGTGAGTGGGTGCATGAGTGGCTGTCTGAGTGCAGGGTGGGTGAGTATCTGAGTGGGTATCTAAGTGGATGTGTGAGTGTCTGACTGGGTCTGTGAGTTGGTGTCAGTGTCTGAGTGAGTTTGTGACTGCCTCCATAAGTGTGTCAATCAGTGTGTAAGTGCATGAGTGTGTGAGTGGGTCTGTAAGTCAGTGCTGGAGTCTCTAAGTGAGTCTGTGAGTGGGTGTGTGAGCCTGTGAAAGGGGCTGTGATTGAGTACATGAGTCTCTGAGTGGGTTTGTGAGTGAGTGCATAAGTCTCTGAGTGAGTGTATGAGTCTCTGAGTGGGTATGTGAGTAAGTGCATGAGTCTCTGAGTATGTGTGTGAATCTCTAAGTGAGTCTGTGAGCGGGTGAAATGGAGTGTCTAAGTGGGTCTATGAGTGAGTGCATGAGTGTCTCATGAGTGTCTCAGTGGGTCTGGTAGAGGGTGCACAAGTCACTGAATGGGTCTATGAAATAGTGCATGATTTTCTCAGTGGGTATATCAGTATCTAAGTGTGTCTGTGAGTGGGTGGTAGGTGTGTGAGTGTCTGAGTGGTCTGTGAGTGGGTACATGTGTTTTTGGGTGGGTTAGTGAGTGGGTACATGAATTTCTCATTGGGTCTGTGAGAGGATACGTGAGTCTCTGAGTGAATGGGTGAGTGGATGTGTGAATTTCTGAGTGCTCTCTGCTTTGCCCTCTTCTGATTTGTTTTGCCTTGTCTGCTCATTTTTCTACTCTCTGTCTTGGGTTTCCTGCCCGTGTTTCTGCCCTCGTTTTTTTTCCTGCTTGTTTTGCTGCCCTGTTTTGCCTCTTACGCCCCCGGGGCCCACCACCTCCCTGGGGCTTTACTGATATTAAGGAGAGAGCGACAGGGACACCCCTCCATTGAGCTTCAAGAGCCCCAGGGATCGCCACCTCCCCAGGGCTTTAATTACACCAAAGGAGGGTGCTAAATGGACCACCTCTTCTGGAGCTTTCATATGCCCTGGGGACCACCACCTCCCCACGACAAACGTATAAATTATGCGGGACGGCACAGACCCCTCAGACCCCAGGGAATACCACCATCCCAGGCCCAAAAACTTTATTTAAAGTGGAAGCACGAGTCTCACACGGGAGCGCCAATTCAAAAAGACAGAATTTTGAATTGCCTAGGTAGGTTTATTTCCCTTGGGCCATCTCGTTCCCACAGGAAACAGACTCCAGTGAAAGCGACACAGCTATATGCAAATCAGGCTTGACCCTGTACCTCATGGAAACTACCCCTGGATTCAAGCTAGCCTGGCTGATGAGGGCTGATTTGCATATACCTGTGTCTGAAATGGGGTGGCGAAGTGAGGTAAAGAGTGATGATGGGTTCAACCCAGATCTGTGACTGGGGGTCAGTGTCCATGGGAACAGTCCAGCCCGAACTGCTAAGCCATGTCTTCCCTGGACCGGAATCAAGCATCCTAGGGTCGGTTTCAGGCTATCAGCCGTCTTCAGCCAGGATAGCTTGACTCCAGTGGCTTAGTGAGCAAGGGACTCAAGTCTGGGCATACCCTTCCCACATAGGGTGAACAGCAAAACACACAAGATGATGGACGGAATGTTGCACAATGGCAAAACATTCACCCCAAGTCACAGATATGGGTTTAATCCATCGTTATTTTGCTCACCAAGCCACCCCAGTTCAGACATGGCCATATGCAAATCAGTCTTGACCCTGTGCCTCATGGAAACAGTCCAGCCCGAACTGCCAAGCCATGTCTTCCCTGGACCGGAATCAAGCATCCTAGGACCGGTTTCTGGCTATCAGCCATCTTCAGACAGGATAACTTGACTCCAGTGGCAAAGTGAGCACGGGACCCACGTCTGGGCATACCCTTCCCACATAGGGTGATCAGCAAAACGCACAAGATGATGGACGGAATGTTGCACAATGGCAAAATATTCACCCCCAGTCATAGGTCTGGGTTTGCCAGAAACCGGTCCTAGGAAGCTTGTTTCGCCATAAGTTGGCAGGGTATGCTCAGTCGTGAGTCCCTTGCTCACTTTGCCACTGGATTCAAGCAAGCCTGGCTGAAGACGGCTGGAATGTCAGAAACCGGTCCTAGGAAGCTTGTTTCAGGTCCAGGGAAGGCATGGCTTGGCAGTTCGGGTTGGACTGTTCCCATGAGGCACAGGGTCAGACTGATTTGCATAAGGCCATGTCTGAGCTGGGGTGGCAGATTGGGATAAAGAACGGTGATGGATTAAACCCAGATCTTTTGACTGGGTGTGAGTGTTTGATTGGTTCAGATGCTCCGTCCATTGCCAACCCCTTTTGTACGGCTGTCACTAGCTCCCATCACATTCAGAAGCCTGCAATCACATAAACGTTTGCCTTGATGACATTCATTGTCCCTCAGATGCTTGGGTATATTATGTGGTGTCCACAACAGGGGCGGCACCTCCGCAGTGGCGGAGGAACATCGCCCCACTGGCAGAGCCAGCCGCTAAAACATAAAACGGTATTTGATTATTGTTTTATTTTTAAGCAGCTGGCTCAGCCAACATGTACAGGGAGGGTGTAGTAGGAGTGCTATGTGCACTGTCAAGGAGCATATGTTTGTTTGGTTGGCCATCTCAGGCTGACCAAAACACACTTGCGCACTTAGGTTTGCTCCAGCCAAGCTGCATTGAGCAGCTGAGCTAGAGAAACCCCAGACTCCCTGGTCTGAGCAGGGCGTCTTTCTAGGCTGCTCAGACCATTCCCCGGACAGGGAGTCTGATGCAGTCCCAGTGCCTGCTGGGACACGAAGAGGAAGCACCAGGCATGACAGGAGATTGCAGACATAAACATAAGGTGAATTTAATTGTTTTAATTCCCCCACACTCCCGCATGCACCATCCACCGCCCGGCTACCTTTTGTGTGTAGCGACCACTACTGGTCCACGATGCTCATCAGTGTGTCCGTTACCTGGGTCAGTATTTCTCAGATGGTAGGTTGTCCTCGTCCATGTGGCAACTGTATGTAGAAATAGGTCTATGACACAGAAATACAGTACTGTATTTTTATATCCAAATTCTTTTTGGCTCTAGATTGTCAACAATGATAGACATGAGATATTTCACAGTGTCATTCTGGATGAGGTAATGAGCATCCTGGTAAATGGACTGAGACTTGTCATGCAAACTCTGTACTCTCCATTTCTGTACCTTATCTTTTCCTGTTGTATTTTGGTGCTGTGCAGGCTACTCATATTTATTCAGCAGCAAGGCATGTACTACAGGTACATTCATATGTGGATTGAGGACATTATTTCTGACAGCTGTTTACATGTCGACAGGGAAGGTTTTTTAATTCACTGGATTACAAGTAAGAGGATTATATGCGCATCATAGCATTTAGGCTGTTCTATTGAGTGTCACTGTGCCAGTGTAATGGTCCAAGCCCACTTTTGGATTTTGGTTTTGTATATGTTTTCATATACTTATTGTAAACACTCCAAATTTCATATAGTATTTTTGTGAGATTAAGGGGCAATTATTTGCTGAGCAAAAGATTTGGGGGCATATTCTCAAGAGCGTGTGATAACCATTGCAAAAGTAACTTAATGCAACTTCCAACATCGCAGTCCATCGCTGGAAAATTACACTGTGATAACGAAGCATTGTCACCATGGCGGCACCATGCAGTATACTCCAGATACTAAGTTAACAGACCGTGTTAAAATCAACTCCACACCGCAAAAATGCAAAACGCGAACGCAGGAAAAGCTGCGATGAGGCCACCAGCGATACAAAAATCTCTGAAAACCTGCTACAGGCCTGCAATTTACATGCGTCAGGTGGGAAAAATCACCATAAAAGTATAATAAAAACTGACAAACAAATGCCAAACAACAGCGAAGCACAATAGATGTTGCCGGAGCAAGTACGGAGGAGAACCAGAACCCCACCAGCCCCCCGGAGGACCTGCTTGGGACCTCAAGGTCAGGGAAGGCCAAGAAGAAGAAGAGTAGGAAGAAGCACTTCAGTCCACAGGAAAACAGGAACCTGATAACGGAGGTGGTCGAACGCCATCAACAACTGTTTTTCACCTCCACTGTGTCACTGGCAACCAAAAATGGACTATGGCAGTCCATCGTGGACAAGGTGAATGCAGTGGGAGTGCTGAAGAGGACAATAGAAGAGGTCAAGAGGCACTGGAATGACGTCAAGTGCAAAACCAAGCTGAAACTCACCAAAAACCGGAAGGCAGCAATGCAAACTGGACGTGGGAGTCCTGCGCCACAGGAGGATCTGGACGATATGGAGGAAATGGTGTCCACAGTCATCAGTGGGGAGAAGGTGGCTGGAGTCGGGGGACCGGATACTGCTCAACATGCCTGGGCACAACAGCACCAGGGTGAGTAACGACCAGGGATTGGGGGGACGGGGGTGATGGGCACAATGGCACACATGCACAATTGAGCTGAGCACATCTGCGGACAAACCATGCCCCAGCCCCCAACTCCCACCAAGAGACCAATGTACCCAAGTATGCAACACCTCAGCACTGTATAAGCACAAAAGTCAAAGGCACATCGTAGGAAAGGGATAAGGGGCAGCAAAATCAGAGCAGCAGGGACCACTCCCCCAAAATGCAGGACACACACATTACATGCAGAACACATCAATACTGACAACAATGTGGCACAGACCGCAACACGTCCTCAACAGAACACAGGACACAACTGGTGCCAACTGGGTGTAGACACTGGCCAATCACAAGTGGCATTGCAGGGAAATGTGAGTTGATAATGAACAAGTACAGACACACACGTCTGCTGTCGAAATGTCCACTGTCCCCATCAAATAGGCAGCTCCTCCCAAACAGCCACGATGTACACAGTCATGCAGTCTGTATGTTAACATGTACAATGCGACAACATACATGTGAACACATTGTTAAACTGCATTTCCCCTTCACATTGCAAAGAGACAATCAACACCTCCTGCAGAGCAGCCCGAACCTCTCTTCTCTGATGATGAAGAGGACCACCACAGCTTCGACTCCGACGCCCTCCAAGAGTTCATTGACAGCCTCCACAGCCCACCTCCAGGAGCAGGGCAGCCCAGCTGCAACGAGGACACCCCACCCCCTGCACAGACCACACAGAAGGCAGCACCCACCACCACGGCTGCCTCCCAGGACCCCCACGAAGAACACATGGCCTTTCAACGCCATGTGTTGGGGTGCCAGGAGCAGCTTGCTGACTAGGTGTGGGTGGGCTTCGACCACATGGCAGACAAACTAGATGCAATATGTGGGTATCTAAGTACCATCAGAGACCACTCACAGTCCCTAACGGACATCCACAGTCCACTCCATGCTCTCCAACGGACCATGGCTGACTTCGCTGGAGCCCAGACTCAGAGACTAGAACAACTGTCCAGTCAGAGTGGCTCTAGCGATGTCACAGGGAGTTGGGAAACATGCAGAGGTTAATGGAGACCATGGAGCAGGCCAATGCGGAAAGAGTGGCTGCCACGGCTGCACACCAGCGAGTGGTAGCTGGGTTCCTGAATGACCTCAAGACCATCATCATGGCATTGCTGCCACAAGGCTTGGTGCTGATGCATGCTGCTGCTACCACTCCATCCACATTTCTGCCCCCTGAAGTGTCAGTGCCACACAGTGCAGCAGACATTCCACCTCCGCCCCCTGAGGTGTCACTGCCACACAGTGCTGGAGAAAGGCCAGCACCACCCACACATGAGGCACATGGAACATCAGAGGACGAAGATGCGGATGAAATCGCCTTTGTGGTAAGAAGGACGCAGTAGCATTCATCTCCGCCCTATGGCCGGTTTCAGCTTGGTTCTGCCTTCTGCATCATCACCCTCCACTGTCCCTGATGCACTCTGCGACACTCACCTTGGACCTCGCAAGGAGCTGCCATATTCTGTTTGATCACCGATGACACAGCAATCAGACTATGGACTGAACTCTTCCTCGTCCTTTGGGCTTGGTTGTCATTCCCTGAAGGACCCTGGCTGGCCCTCCACAGGCCAACATCGTCATGTAGGGTTTGCATGGCCCTGTACTGCACTCCACTGAATGCGCATTAAACATTCCGACTCACACAGATGTGTTGTGTCTATGGTCTTTCAAGTGTGGTAGAATGAATGAATGTAGGATCAGTGGATTCCTCTTACGTCCATGTGGCTCATGTCGTCGGACTTGGGTAACATTGCTGAATGGTGTCAGGGTGGCGCCGACGCAACAACAGCGACACACGCATTTGTTACTTCCTTGTCCAGCCCCGTATGGAACAACGCCCAGAGCCTGGGGTCACCATTCAAACCCTTACGCTGGACTGGCATACGCCAGGCTGGCCGGCTACGCTTACGCACACAGGGGGGGAATGGCACCACTACATGTGCCAGGACTTCCCCGTAGTGATCTGCTGACCACAGGTCTAGTTGTCAGCATGCCACAGCCACTCCCTCATGGATGGTTTACCCCCACACCACACCCATCCAGCACACGCGGCACAGGACATGTGACTCTGCCAATAAAAAGGGCCGTTCGCACATGCTTGATGCCATTTCCAACCTCTCTCGGGGTGTATCCATGTTTTGTGCATGTTGCTATGGGGGCCCCGGGGCCTGCGACATCACATTCCGCCGGCCCTGTACCTCATGGGAACTACGTTAAGTTCAAGGTAGATATTTAGCATTTAAGGTTCTCCTGGTAACAGGAATTCACCAAAGCAGGAGGTATTCTTTTTCTAGTTTTAGAATGCTCTGGGTAACCTTATTATAAACTGCGACA
Organism: Lissotriton helveticus; assembly: GCF_964261635.1. Taxonomy (NCBI): domain Eukaryota; kingdom Metazoa; phylum Chordata; class Amphibia; order Caudata; family Salamandridae; genus Lissotriton; species Lissotriton helveticus. Next base: position 1,587,530,609 of record NC_136067.1, on the reverse strand, counting down.
AATAATCTTGAAGGATTTGACAAATTCAGCATCTGAGAACAAGTATACATAAAATTGTTAAGTGCTGGCAAACTCCTCCAGAGTATTGAATTGTGCATGCCAGTAGAAAGAACTGTGCAAATGTGAGAATTTGAACTCTGTCAGTGCGGAATAAATACAAGTGGGAATCATGCCCAGTGTTTTAGACTTTTAGGGCCTGATTTAATTGACAGATATTACTGCAGTCTAAAAATTATAATCCCTCTGGGAAAAGATCATACCACACCACTCACTACTGATAGCCACAGAATTTGATACCACCTCACAAACATACATGGGCCAATATCTCACAATGTTTTTCTCAATTAGATTACAGTTGCTCTCTATTGCCAATAATGCAAACAGTGGTAAAGTGCAATAAGGACAACACATTATTTTCTCATATTATGTTTGAGACATTCCATTATACACAATTGATTGTGATTTTATTAGCGTGAATAGCTCTTAGCATGATTTTAATATTTTATGGATAAGAAATAAACTTTTGTATTTTTTGATTGATTGGCCCATGTATGTTTGTGAGGTGGTATCAAATTCTGTGGCTATCAGTAATGTGTGGTGTGGTATGATCTTTTCCCAAAGGGATAAGGGGCCAGATGTAGGAGGCCATTTACCGACAGGTAACGGCCGATTTCGGCCGTTACCGACCGGTAAATGGGTATTTGGGATGTAGGGCATCATTTTACAGATTCGGTAAATTTACCGAATCGGTAAATTTACCGATTCTGTAAAATACCGAATCGGTATTTTTACCGATTCGGTAAATCCCAGATGTAGGTGGGACTCTTCTGAATCCCAAAGGCCTTACAGAATCGGTATTTTACCATCCAATCCAATTGGGTGGTAAAATACCGAATCCAGGTGTGCATGCACATGTGTGCATGCACACCTAGCCATGTGACAGACAAACATGCCCTTAGGGCATGTCTGTGTGCCACATGGCACACATGCCCGTCTTTGGGGTGCTAGAGGGTGTCAAAGTGACACCCCCTGCACCCTTGCTGGAATCGGTATTTACCGAATCGATAAATACCGATTCGGTAATGCCCATTGATTCCTATGGGCTTCAATGCCCATAGGAATCAATGGACATTACCGAATCGGTATTTACAGAATCGGTAAATACCGAATCTTAACGATTCTGTATTTACCGAGTCTGTGTTACCTACATACCCCCCCCCCCTCTATTTTACCACTTCTTAAATACCGAATCGGTAAAATTCGATATTTAAGAAGTGGTAAAATAGAATTACCTACATCTGGCCCTATAAGTTTTAGACTGCAGTCTAGTTGGTGTCCTGTCCCTTTGGCAGAGTAGGACCCCTCTCTTTTGTTGTCACTTGACAGATATTACTCCATCCATCATGGTGGCAGAGGACATGTCCTCAACCAGTCTACCGGACTACCTTACATCAAATTTAGAGATGACTGCTTGCCCAGAAGTCATCTCCGTATTTTGCAGGGAGCAGCCTTCACAGTGGTTCCCTTCAAGGTGCAAAGAGTTTTTGAGCAGTTGTATAAAGTGGTATGTGCCAGGCAGAGCGCTTCGATCAGCTGAAGGCAGATTAACTGCGGTGCCAAAAAAAGGCCAGATGGGAAGTAAACAGATTCTCCTTCTGTGCTGCAAAAGCCTGGAACAATCTGCCGGGGCATCTCAGCAATGCCTCAGAGCTACTTTCATTTCGAAAGGGGCTTAAGACCTGATTATTTATGAACTAGTCCCCCCGTCTTGTTCAGGAGTCAATAGGCAGCGCCAGGACGACTTTGAGCATAAGTGCGCTTTATAAGCTCATAAATAAATAAATAAATAAATTAAATGTTTGATAGACGGTGGCCATAGGTTTTGACTATTCGTCAAACTTTCTAAATATTTTGGTTTTTCAAAAACAACCTCTAAAAGTATGTATGTGTATGCTATTACATTAGTGCGAATCTAGCCAAAAGGTAATTGAGCACTGTATATGGTCAAAGATAAGCATAATGTCAACGCGTAAGAGGAAATGAAGCTGGGTTGTGGATGATTAATGCATTGTATGTAGTGTTCTTTAAAGATATGATTCTTCAACTCTTTCCTAAATTGGAGTAACATTTGGGTGGTCCTGATGAATGTGGTGATGTTGCTCCAGACCGTGAGTGCATAGATGGAAAAAACCTGATATGTTGTTTCCTTTTTTTACAATTCTTATAATGCAGTCTGGTGGTGTCCTGCCTGCTGGTGTCCCGAGATCCACCAGAGATAGTGAGGTTGTCTGGGTACTGGCCATGATAGCTTTGCAAATGATGCAGCTTATTTTGGAGATAGTGAGGGTCATCAAGGGGAGCCAATGGAGAACCATCAGGATGGAGGTGATGTGATAATATTTTGTCACACCCAGTATGAGTTATGCTACAATATGTAGGATGCTTGATGGTGTGCCAGTGAGATGTCTGGAAGGTCACAGAATATGGCATTACCACCCTCGAGTGAAAGTTTGTTTTCGAAAAAAATAAAAAATGAATGGCCCTGCACCATGGGAGTTTTTTTCCCAGGTTGGGGTGGAGGTCATTATTTTCTTTCTGTCTTTTACCGCTATATTTTTCCTGATAGTGATTGACCGAAAAAACACTGGTACCCTACAGGCCAATAAGTGTAATCTCCATCCTCCAGCAGTACCTACTCAACCAGGCCATCAGAGGAAGTTTTCAATCCGTGGAGCAAATGTGGGTTTTGTCATCAGAAAACGTACGGTCTGAATGTCTCTAAATGGGGCGAGTGGGCAGAGGGTTTGGATTAGTGAGTAATACTTTGTCCTCTAAATTGGGCCTTTAGTCTTTTAGCCTTTCAATCGGTTGTTCTGACCAAATGCTTATAGTAGATCAAGAAGGTAGCACAGTTGTAACTCCTGTGGTGTCCCAGATGTCATCTCAGATGGTGAGTAGGCCCAATCCAAACTCCTTCCCATTCTGAAACAAATCTAGCTGTCGGGAAAGTGTTTTTTCTCATGAGCCCATGGATCTGAGAGAAGGGTTCATTTTCAGTTAAATTATCCTGGAACCGTTCATTGGTTATTAGTCGTTAATTTGCTAGGACTGACCTATTAAATCCCTGCTTTTTAGATGTATTTTATAAAAGTCATTTTCAGGTCACTTGAGATCTCTCCATTTGGCAGTGACCAAGTGATGATCGCTCTGGTCAATGGGGCAGCAAATCGTCCTTAGAGAATACCTTTATATATAACTTCAGAGGTCAAATTTCTGTTGATCCCCTGAAATGATGAGGTCTTTGATGAATGCCTCGGCTACTTTTATCATTAGCAATTTGAAGCACCACATTGTAATTTGTGTTGTGGAGGTAGCCTGATTTGGTGAGGTTTAGAGTCGGGGCCTTACTTCCTACTTCTTTGAGAAAGTGGGCTTCATGAATATCCACTTTTTTGATAAAGGGATCTGACAAATAGTTGCTGATCTCCGGAATATGTTCTATGCCAATAGAAGGACAGTCTATGTTATGGAGCTTACATAGTATTTTGAAAAGCTCTTACGTAGGCCACGTAGCCTTTGAAATGGGATTGGACTAGTTTTATTTCTTGACTTTTTTGATAGATGGTCTATATATTCTCTACTGCCCTGGAAATCAGCTGTAATCATTCTGATCCCATTATTTCATGCATTGCAAATTCAAAACATCTGGTTTCCATTTTGCATAGTTTTACATCAGTGTTGAACCATCCAACAATGAAAACTATAATGTGATGTTTTGGGGGAAACCACTTTGTTAGGAACCATTGTCGTTGTCATGGGGAACAGGTCTTTGTGAAGAATGCAGGATACAGAAGTGGTGTCAGTGGCTTTTCGGAGGGTGTTTAGGTCAAGTTTCATTCAAGGTCCAGCAGACCTAGAGCAGGATATTGTGGTGGTGATGTCCTGGAGAGGTTAAACTTGATAAAAATCATTAATGGAAGTTGAGAGCCCTAAGGTCAATAGAAACACATGTGGTCTGATGCGGTGGGAGTTTGTCAATCTAAGTGCTGAGATTTCCTCAGATAAAGGTCAATACTACAATGCCCAATGTTGAGTGCAGGACAACATCAGTGAACGGTGGGTTTTATGGGGATGATCGACAGATGAGAAGGAAAGAGGCTAATACAGTCGAAAAGCTAAGAGGTAACTATCCACTTTCAGAGACTGAGTATTCTTCAGTGCTGCAAGTGTTTTTGTTAAGAACATCTAGTCCTCCCTCTGTATTTGTGAATAGATTCTGTACGAGGTCAAATACCCTTGGGGGGTAGCCTCCTGTGTGTTGAGTGAATCATTTCTTTCTATCTGCATACAGGATAGTTGATTCAGGGGTCAGCTGTTTGGAGACATGTTTCTTCTGATAAATAATCGAGGTAGTTGCTGTTATTGGGGTAACAGCTAAAGGAGACAGATGGGTGTTAGGCAAGCTGCAGTGCTGAATTGATGGAGGACCACTTGATTATTCAACTTATTCCTCTTATTATTTCTCTGCCCAGTGTGAAGGCAGAAATGTGATTGTTGATTTGTTTTGCCAGTTCTGCCATTATGGATAATATTGTATTGGTTGGCGATTAGTAAATCGCTCTTGCAATCGCTCTGATGATCAAAATATAACTACTGTAGAAAAGGTGCTCCCTCCTCGAATGTCCATATTTTCAAGTCTACACATGAAGGCGAAAAAGTAAATCACTCAAAAACCACTGCACAAAGACAAAAATGCAAATATTATATTTTCTACATTTGCAGAATCTTCCACTAGTACACAGTATAATTTAAGGAAACTAAGTATGAGGTAAGTTTGTCGAAAAGCAAATGACACCAGGGGAAACTGTTTTATAAAAAATATGACAGAGGATGTCATTTTTAATTCAGTATTATGAAAGTAAGGGAAATTCTGTATTGAACCAAAAAATCCCAAGCTTTTTAGGAAACGATGGAAAATCCCTACAGCCTGAAAAAGGAAATAACGAATCATTTGTGAAAGTCTAAATTGTTTCAACAAGGGAAAGCTGGGAAATTCCTCAGGGCCTGCAACAGTAACCATAATAACATATCCAACGTACCACAAAAACATTGAGACAACCAGCAGGAAAGAGCCATGATTAGCATAGTCTAGAAGAGAATTATCTTCTCCTCTCTCTTGATCCCTGTATTTGCAATCAATATTGGGTAACTAATTAATCTTTTTAAATGTTGTTTTTCTTCTGTCTGTGCTACAGGGCAGCACCAGCGGGCCCAGTCCTACTACAAAGTCTTCAGTGAACTGCAGGGCGCTAACTTGGAATAATAGAGGTGAAAATCTAAATATTTAAAATAAGTAGTGCATATGGGTCACTCCACAGACTTGTGTATCTCAAGGATGGAATGGAAATATAACATGCCTTCCGTGTTAATACAGGCTGACTCAGGACCTCAAAATTCTAGGTAAACATAAAGAAAACTTTTTTTAAATTCCTTTATTCACCAGGAGGTATAGGAGTAATCTCTAGACTCGAGCAAGACCGTAAATCAGCCCCTCACATTGATTTGTTTTGGACAAGGAACTAATTAGCCAGGATTACCTCCAGGCTCCTGAACAAATACAAATATGAGATTATGAGGTAATTACTTAAGCCCAGGCAAATACATCCAGTGTTAATACGCTATTCAATCCAGACTTCAAGTGAATTGAGGGATTTTCAGGAGGATACCATGGAAGATGAGACAACAAAATGGAATATACTATGCTACAAGAACAAAGATTAGGATTTGTATGTGAATTCTAAGCCTAAATATATTTTGCCTGACTCGATGTTATACCACATGTGCTAAGATTTCGACAACAAGTCACATGCAGGTAGTTATAGTTTGATTAGAATATTCAAGAAGTACTGGTAAAATAATTAATTTCATAATGTTGCCGTAGATTTTTGTAGTTATTTTTCACATCATCTAAACATTCCATTTGCTATACCTGGCACTACTTGCACATGCATATGCATTCGATAGGCCAAGAAACATTAACTTATATTAAAAAATGCCAAGCTTTATTGATCCAGTTAAAGATCTAGTTCAATGTTTATATTCACTCAATCTGGAAGGTTTATTAAGAGGTTATCATTTCTGTTAATTCTCTTTGCATCAGAAACACTGCCTGCTGCACTATCTGCCATGATAGCACTTCTGCTTTCAAGATCTGAAATGTATGACTTTGTAGAGCACGACTCAGTAGTAGATTGCTAACTCCCATAACTCCCATATGTCTATTCATATACCATTATACAAGTCAGATAAAACCTAAATAAACAAGTACATGTCTTAGTGTTCGAATCAATGTATCAATGAAGGGAAAGAACAATCAAATCGTACTCTTTTGTGGTTGGTTAAGGTCCAATGAGTACAGTTTTTCTTCGGTGAAGTTAAAAATATTATTCTACGTCTGACATTTGGCAGAAACTGGCTGTGTTTCACAAATCAAAACATCACAAATACACACATGAAACAAAAATAAACCAGAAATTAGCTTGCTGTGAGATGAGCAATGTACTGGCCGGTGTCCTGTTTCTTTTGCTTATTTTTCTTCGTCTTTGTAGTTCCTTTTTCTCTGAAGTTTTAAAAATGCATCTGCGGCCCAGGGCCATCTCCAGAACAAGTCGACACTGAACATCACTGGAAGAATCAAAACTTACCCAGGTCAGACCTTGATGACGGCAAGAAGTGCTGATGTTGTTCTGCATTCGGGACCGTATCCCAAACGACAGAAAAATAATTGTAGATATTTTCATGTGTAAGTAAAACCCACGCGTATACTTAAATTACTATATCAAGCAACCCTGTGAAATGCACTCTACCGTCCAACTGTTTTCAGTCTTCATAGCTATTTACAAACAAGTAATATGACTCATGCATGCTTATGCATTTTGGGGCTGATTACGATGTCAGTCAGGGTTTCCTCCTCCTGACACCGACTTGGAATCAGGGGTGTCTGCCACATGGTGCAAGGATATGTATGTGGCACTATAGGTGCCCCCTAAACGCAAAAGTGAGGGTCAGGGGGAAAGGGGGACCCGCTACGGGCCCCCAATGTCCCTTTCCGCCCGTATTTTTATGGTGGGTAAACCACCATGAAACGGTCGGCGGGAGGGACAATATAATCCCTATGGCCACCATTGTAGGTACTGCGGTTCCCTCTAATGCATCAGCGGACTCAAGGGGCCCATCGGATGTGGGGGGGGGGGGCGGCCGTGCTTTTGGCCTGCCAACCATCTGCCCGCCATTGAAATTTGGCTTGCGGTAAACATGGTTATGATTGTGGTGGGTCGGTGGTGGTGCCACAGTCATTGTAATCAGGCCCTAAATCATGTATTTTCATTTAGCCCCTTTTAAGTCTCTACCTCCATTATTATTTATGGGCAGTTGTTGCAGTATCAGTGGTTGGCCATGTGTAGTGCTGGACTTATTACCAAAGTGTAAGTGACAAAAGTGCAGTTTGTGAATACTGAAGTAGCAAACTTACTCAACAGTGTAAACTTACTCAAAAGTGCAGTTTGTGAATCAGGTCCTATGTTTTAACCCATATCCTATGTGCACTTTGCATACATTATGTTACAATAGGGTTATGATTAATCACCAAATTCAAGCTTATTTTTAATTTTTTAATACACTCCTTTAAAGTTTTGTTTTTTATACACCAATAGTTCCTACATATAATTTCCATTTGCACTACGGAACAATGTAGAGAAGGTGCATTTGTGTGTAAGGAAGGTTCACAGATGAGGTCAGCTAAGTGAATTGATAAGTTAAAACTGCTAAAAACCCAGGTGTTCAGAATGTTTGCACTGAATATCCTTGGCGTTTCTTCTGTCACTCACCTGCAATTGTTAATTTGCATACAAATGTACTTAGCATAATTTGCACTTCCGGCATACATAACATACAGGTGAATCACACTTACGTTCACAGTTAATCACCTATTCCCCTTTGTAATTTATTTCTATTAACCCCATGCATTTTTTTCTTTTCACAAGAAGTAGTCTGACTCTGGCTGAAAACAATTGTAAATCAGGCTCTATTGCGCCTTTCAATGAATATTCTATTATATTTTAACATCTGGAATGGGATGAATTCAATAAAAGTGACGGAGCAAGGTTTTCTATATCTTAACCTTGGGATGTTTTCATTCAATAACTCCTGCCATTGGTCGCATGGCCCTCTGTTCATTGACAACGAGAAGTTAAAAGGGGCAATCATCTACATCAAATTCCATTCAATGATACAATCATTATGACTTTTAGTACAGTCATTAAAAATAATTTGTGTGAGTTACAGGGTTTTATTTTTCAATTCTTTAGTTTCATTATTTATGTAATACATATTAATGTTTCAAGTATCAGCATTAAACATTTATATTATCCAATAATCAATATTTCAGTATAAGAAAGAATATGTTTGTAAGCATAACAGGTAATATTGTAATAATACAACAAACTTGTTGCATAAAGGAATTTCCCTAATCTAAATTTAATTAGATTAAAATAGAAGAAGGTGGCAATTCAGATACCCAATTAAGAGTTCAGATGAGAAAATAACTGCATAAGCATAACACTTTTACACATCAATTAAAAGGAGGATGAAGCTGAAAAGTATTCTCAGCTAGAAATCAGCAGACATCTAATAAAACACAAAATAGGCTAAGTATTCTCCCATGAAATGAGGTATTAACTAAAAAACTCAAAGATGAGTCTTCATCAAATTAGGGTGAGAGAAGCCCCCATCTAGTCTAGGAACACACACTAGAAGAAACACTCAATATTCTAGATGGTAACATGTTTCTCTTTTTCATTCACAACACCCAATTGGACTTCAGTAAACCTTTCGGACTAGGTAAACTGCACAATTGGCCATAGAAAAAAGTCCTTCAAAAGATACTTTGTCCACATTCTGCTGTTCAGACAGTTCTTCCCATGAATCGTCTGTCCTGTTGTCTCCTCTCCTCCTGTACAGTTCAATGAGGAAAACAGACCTTTCAATGCTTATTAATTTGCAGCCTATATGACATTGATAGTTCAACTAACGTAAATCACCACATTAATAGATCATACATATGCTTTTTTTTGTCTAAGTATGATTACCTACTACAAACTGCATTCAGATATGCCTATTACTTTGCATTTACTTTTGCACTTTTCGGTTAAATACATTTAATTTGTGATATGAAGACATTTGCTGGGTCGAAAGCCAATGAAGAAATTAAAGACAGGTGAATGTGCACCAAGAATCAGTAATAGGGTTGTTACTGGTTAAACACTTAAACATATCACCCCTTACAAGTGTCATATCCTACTCAGAAATACAGATAGTCAATTCACCTACAAGGTGTCATGTGAAATGGTTGAGTAACAGTTCAAAAAGGGTCCATGCTCCTGAACTGAGGTCCTCATTGATGCAGTGATTGGTTGATGACAACAGAAGGCAGTATTATGAATTGACTTGCAGTTGCCTTGCTATGAAATGAGGTGATGTTAGATAAAAAACACATTTATCATCAAATTACATCATAAGGATTTTTGCAGTTTGCTGGACCTATTTTTGTGGATACTTTCCTCCCTGGTCCCAGACCTTCTTGCACCTTTCTAGCTCCTGTGGACTTCCCATCATGTTTAGGTAACCATCCTCCTTTCCCAGTCTTCCTTGTTGCAGGTTGTCCATCCCAGAAGCTACAATGGTGTGGTGTGTCAACATCTATCCCTTAGAACATCATTTTTTAGGAAAGTCCTTGGACTTTCATATCAATTGTTTTAAAGGTTATGAATTTTGCACACAAAAAACTCCTGTTGAATTAGAGGCCATCAGTGGAAATGCTCTCCCACAGCAAAGTTTCCATTAGCACACGCTGAGCCACAGTCCACTGCTGCAAGTTCTTCTTCCTGCACTGTACCTCCCACCTGCATTCTACAGTGCCCATTAACCTTCACCCTGCATTGGCCCATCCCCTGCTCCTGCCCTGAACAGCACCTCTTATGGGTGATTGTAGGAGAGTGCAGCTCTTTTGCATTGATTTCCTGCTCCAGTATTTTACTGGACATTCTGGAAGGGGAAATTCTGAGGGGGCACTGGGCCAGTAGATTTATTTTTCTACCTTTTGATCGCCAAAAAGGATTTAGTTGGTACCTTAAGTGCTAGTTTAAGTCTGTTTAAGGTTTGTGTTATAGACAGTGTCCCCCTAAAATTTGAGTTAGTGTCCCTACCTTTAAGACTAACACCATAAAGTTGTTTGAGTCAATGTTTACATTTTTGTGATGCGACACAGTAACAGTACACAGTAGAGTTGTCACACGTCAAGTAAAAAGTGTTTAGGTACAGATGTGTTTTATTCTAGCTTATGGTATTATAGTAAATTATTATTTTTTATTTTATTATGAATGATGAACTGCAGATAATAACAAGAAAAGTAATACCAGCCAAAATATTCTTAGTTGCATAAACAGCTCACTTCTCATATTAGATCTGCTCAGTAGAGCGCTACAGACTTGCACAGATCATCTCATAGGTACAGGCTGAAATGCTTTCACAATTTGTTACCACAGCCCACCACCAGAAGCCAACCCCAAAGTACAAGGCTGCATGTCATTCCCACATAGGCCTCACCACTGCTCTATATCTAAGACCTGCCACTTCAACTGAAACCCACAGTAAGTAACGAGAGATCGGTATTATGGATGTCACAATTATTAACACAATACAAACCTCCTATTGGCTACATATTAGCACATTCTGCTGCTTGTGCTGTGATTAGTGATGGGAGCTTATTGAATGGCGAATGTCAACACACAGACTAGCTTCTTGAGTTGATTTTGATGCCACTCGGGTAGATTTTCTACTCGAGTGGCAGCTTTCTGACCCAGAATGGTTCTGACCGTCTGTGACTGCCTGCGCTTGAGAAATCTCGCTTGTTGCCCTCCTAGAAACCCAAAATTGCGCCAGGGGATGCCAAATCTCACTAACCAACATACTTTTTTTGAGCTGTGCATGAAATAAAACTCCATCACGCGGTGTTTGGCTGAATTTGGCTGGACTCAGCTTTACAAGCGTAACGCAGAGTAGCCAAAATTCTGCCAGTTCTGCCAGCGAAGCGGTATATATCACCCACCCCTAATTGATTCAAGCATTCTGCCATCACATTTTAGATATTCTAATGATTTATAAGGGGCAGAAAATAGTACTGGGGAAACAGGCATGGGAAACATTCTAGCACACTGTTCTACATCCTTTGAGCAATAGTACTGGGGAAACAGGCATGGGAAACATTCTAGCACACTGTTCTACATCCTTTGAGCAATAGTACTGGGGAAACAGGCATGGGAAACATTCTAGCACACTGTTCTACATCCTTTGAGCAATAGTACTGGGGAAACAGGCATGGGAAACATTCTAGCACACTGTTCTACATCCTTTGAGCAGAGTGAATTACCAGTTACTTAGATTTGTTGAAGCACTCTATCATTATCTTTTTGCTTTCCTCATCCTATATTGCAGGTGCAAGACAGTTGCTTTACAGGGAAAAACAAAGAGAGGGGACTAGAAGAGCTTACATGTTGTATGATGCAGCTAGGCGTATTTGCAGCAAACAAATTGTAATAATATAATCTCTGCTTATTCAAATTGGGGACATGGTCCCTAAGAAGAGTAAAAGAGGCTGCTGGTTTTAATAACAATTTGAAGTGAAGCAGATAAAAACAGTCAGAACACATTCCACTCTGCAACCTTTAGTTGCAGGGTTCATAGTCAGGAGCTCCAGGAGACCTCCGATGTCACTTCAGTACATGGTGAGGCACTCATTGGTTTCCAGTGATCAAAAATGGTGATAATTGCATTGGTTCTATCAAAGTTAAACTATTGCAATGATCTGTACTTAAATATGCAACATCAACACCTTAACAGGCTACAAGTCTTGCACAATGTTGCCGCTAGATTGCTGGCAGGCATTCCCAAACATAAATCCATTTCTCAAGCCATCGGCAATCCTGTTAGGCAACGTATTATGTTCAAGGCCCTCTGTCTTGCCTACAAAGTTCTTTGTGGCATAGGCCCAGACTATTTCAAACAATCTTTCAAATGGTACAGTCCAGAGAGAGACCTTAGTTCCACTGGCACCTTGAAACTTGTGGTTCTCAGGTACAAATCGGACCAATTGGTAACAAAGAAGTTTTGTGACCATGACCGCAAAAGAATGGAACCAACTTCTTTTTTACATTAGAACTAAACCTAATCTACTACCCTCTAGGAAGGAATTAAACACTTGGGGGGATATTCACAAGGAAATGACACAGCGTGGCACTGCAGCAAATTTTGCAAAGCCGCGCTGCATCATTCAAAAAATGCATGGATGCGCCATATTTCCATTGACACCCAGGAGGCATAAGATATCCTCGGTGCACAATAAAGCAAATGTACAATCCAGATGAAAGTGCATGTGGTTCCTTTTCTCAGATTACAACAGTGCTTCAAGGTCCCTGCAAAGTTTACTGTGTTTTCCCTTGTGCTGGTGCTAAAAATAACTGCCTAGAGCCAACACAGACACCCATGCGTCATAGTGCAAGGGTGCCTGCAATACTGGGATGATTTCCTGCAACACAGGCACACATACACCATAGTGCAAGGGTGCCTGCCTTGCAGGGAATCATCCCCGCAACGCAGGCACTGTTGCACCATGGTGCAAAGATGTATGTGTTGCAGGGAATGATTGTTTATGTGCCAGAAGGGACATCTTCCAGCAAAAAAACAATCTTTAAAGGCATTTTGCTCTTTCTATGTAGGCTGCAGAATGCAGTACACACATGGGCGTAGCTTGGTCACTAAGACTGGGAGGAGTGAGAGCTTCAGATTCTCCAACAATCACTTTGGCATGGAATGGTAAAGTACACTATGCTCAAGCACAGAGCATGAGAGGGGCTTTAGGGGCATGGGAAAGGGAGAAGAATGCTGAAGGTTGCGGGGACTAGGTGGGAGAAAACACAATATCTGGTCAAATAACCCACACTTTTGAGGACTTTCAAAACAGTGAGAGGGAGCGAGTGTGCATGTGTTTTTGTCTGTATGTATATAAAAATTCCTTGTGAAATCTGACAGACCCCTCAGCATATGCAACTGAAAGCACCTGTACCCAACTAATTACAAGACAATACATTTATTGGGGGGCTTTAACACCCAAACTCTCCCCCAGAAGCTAAGCCTCTTAGCACACACAGAAAGAGCAGAAATAAAACTATTTCTCCTTGTTGTTCCAATTTAATGCATGCTTTTGCATGGCACTAGTTTTTGGCGCTTCATCAGATTTACAACAAATCAAAGCAACAATTTCCCTTTGGGCTGTAACTCATACCGCATCCGTGCACAAGCATACCACTGTCACCATGGAGTGTCACAAAATTTCCAAAGCTAATATATAAATGTTTTATTCAATGAATCCTTTTTAAAAGACCATAAAAGTACATTAAAAAAGCAAATCAATTATTGTACCGTAGATCAGCTACCGACTCTGGGAAATCACATACACAAAATTAAACATATCAAATTCAATACGGGAGAATTTAATAGACATTAACATTTTGTCATTTAGGGCACTAATGCAACAGTAATTTCACGATCAAAACATCAGTATGTACAGTTCTTTTTTCGACCAAAATCAATTCAATTTAGTGCTTCTTTCTAACAGTGCAATGTGTTTCGGTGATATATACTTATCCAACCACCTTCTTCAGGCAGAAATGCTTGATATCTCCCAGAACTTCATCTATACTACTATTATAAAGGAAGAACTTTGCACCTTTGAGGCGGGTAAACTCGAGAACCACAGCGCCAATCCACACACCCGATACACCGTTGGAATCGTCAGGGTGTGTAGATGGTTATAGGCTATATAAATTAAAAAAAAAAACGTTATTTAAAAAACTTAACATAAAAAAAGTAGTCCCTTCAAAGTAGCGCCGGCCGCGACCCGCGTGCTGACGTCAGGAGCACGGGGAGGAGCGGTGTCCAGGAACGCGAGGAGGAGCGGCGGACATGGCGCGGGGGAGGAGCGGTGACGAATGGCGGAATGGCGGTGAGGACCGGCGGACAGGCGGGAGGCGCGGTAAGCGTCGAGGAGCGGCGGAGCGGTGAAATGAGGAGCGCGGGAAAGGAGCGGCGGCTGAGGTAAGGCTCCGGGCAGGCGAGGGTCGGGCAGGCGGGGGTCGGGGCAGGCGGGGGACGGGGCGGGCGGGGGCCCGGGCTGCTTGACAATGTCGGGGCAGGCGGGGGCCAGGCTGCTGCACAATGTGCGGTGAAATGAGGAGCGCGGGGAGGAGCGGCGGCTGAGGTAAGGCTCTGGGCAGGCGGGGGTCGGGGCAGGCGGGGGAGGGGGCGGCCGGTGGCCCGGGCTGCTTGACAATGTCGGGGCGGGCGGGGGGCCGGCCTGCTGCACAATGTCGGGGTGGGCGGGGGTCGGGGAAGCCTGATTGCTCCCGGACAAGGTCGGGACGGGCTGCTAGTCTGTTATAAAAACATCATATAAAACCAAATTTCAAAATTCATAATTTTAAAACATGTCATTTACATCAAACCATATATTGTATATTTTACATCATATATACACAGTACACATTTTTCAATATAAAAGATGTATTATGCTTTGGAGAGCATGACAATATGTAAATGCACACTCAGCCTCTGGGGATTTTTAAGTCACACTCACAGCCACAGAACTCCCAATATTAATAGTATATCATCCAATCCAAAGACCACTTTCATACTCATTCGATATTAAGATATTAAAATATTACATCCCAATGCTGCAAAGGTAGCTATAGAGGGCTTCCTCAGGTTTACACATCCTTGTAAAATCTGGTGCAGTATCAAAAAGCAATGGGCTTTGTGGTGGAACTCTCACAGCAACACCCATTGCACCCCTCTTTCATGCAGATACCTGCATGAAAGGGTGCCATATTTTCAAAGTGGCGTTAAGCCATGCAAAGTGGCTTAACGTCACTTTGCAAATATGGTGCGGGGCATTGCAGCACTGGAAAAAAGTCGAAAAAAGTGATGTTCCGGTAAATATACCCCTTGGGTCTTCTCTAGTTAAGGATGATTCTATGTCCACTCATTCAGAGCTCGCGCCTTGACTCCTCGGGGTATTTGTTGCACTTTAGAAGTTACTGTAACAAAACGTAGCACAATAGCATATGGAGATTTTATGTACTTTCAAGATTGCAGGTGTGTCTACCTACAAAAACATTGAAATCCTCCCACGATCACCTATGCATATTTAGTACAGGTTGGACCTAAATACATCAGAACCAGGAAGCCATCTGCACTTCTAAAGTTTTTGAGAAATGTTATGGTCACGTTTCAAGTAATGGATTCTTCCCACCTCAGGGTGGGTGTCCACGTACACCTGGGAAACAGCCAGTGCCATGGGATTTGGTAGAGTGAATAAGTGACAAGATGCTTATGAGCAGAGTGTTTTCTGTGCAATTTGTCTTTCTTGTGCTGTGTAAATGGCTCCCCCAGAGATACCAGTGCTTCAATGACGTTTCAACATGCTTGTATTAAGTTCACAGATGGAGATGGAATGTATTAAGACATGAAAAGTCAGCATTGGTGATGTCCAGAAGGCAGTACACTGCACCTACATCACCCACATATGGATCCATTGCTGCACTGCTTGGGTAGCAGTTATGTTACTTCTTGCAACAACTTCGATGTACCCAACAGAGTATTTGCCTATAAGTAGGAGTAGCTTTAGTAATCGGTTGTTTGTGACTGTTAACAATAACTGGTTATTGACCTAATACAGCCTTAAAATTTCCAGAATGATCTTGAAAACAGAACACTCCCGTGTCCACAGGATCAAATAATATGTGATATCACACGTCGTGAAATTTAGTCAGAGCTATGAAACATATGATATCATCCAGTCAAAAAGCACTGTATAATCTTTCCAGTAATCTTTCCCGTACATAGATTGCCAGGGTTAATTTAGCACTAATGCAGTAAGAACATTCCTCGAGGGAAGCATGTAACAAGAACTGGCTTTGACACAGTGAAACCACCTCCTCCCAATAACATGGTTACAAAACCAGAACGGCCATCCGCCATCTTGAGACCAGCAGCCTCCTACCAATGAGGAAAGAAGGGATTCCATTTTTAATTGACACAGATGAGGTGTTGTACACAATGCCATCGTGGGAGCATATTATCAAGCACAGGGTTAACAAAACTGCCACTAAAACGGCGATAATGGGCTTGATAATACGCCGTAGAGAATTCCCATAGAAGTCCATGCTCACACCAGAACGTGGGCTTCAATGGGAATTCACAAGGGCATATTAGCAAGCCCATTATCGCCGCTTTAGCGGCAGTTTTCTGCCGCTAAAGCGGCGATAATGTTAACGCCGTTTCTTGATAATATGCCCCTAAGTCTTGGTGCAGAATCCTGATATTCAAGGAGCGTTTTTATTTATTGTATGTATGTCTGTCCAAAGATGGCGATAGAGACCTCGACGAAATTGGCCGCCCATATCCTGCTGGCAACTGGCCGAGCTTCTTATGTCACTGACAACTGATGCATGGCTGTTGACAGTGCAGATCGCCCTGGGCCGTCTGGGATTTGGCTGATGTACAGACGCTGGTTGGCCATGTTGTCTTTGTATACTAATTGATGACAAAGATGATGGCGATGCTGCCCTTTCATTGATACAAGCTCCAAAGAGGGCTGTGTCCTAGGCCAGTGCGTGGAAAGTGATACTTTTCCATAACATCATCGAAAGCCCATGGTTCTTTCTTTGTTCACTGTTAAACATGCAACTGTTTGAAAAACAATAAACACTGAAGTAGGAAAGTTATATTGTGCACAGTATTAACCAGCTGTACGAAGAGTGAATTAAATAGTTCCTAGGGCTAGGCATCTTGAAATAATTAAGGCCTTGTGTTTTATGTTCTGGGCTTTCAACTCAATGTGAAGAAAGCCAGGACTCTGTGTTAGCTATGTACAAGTTTAAACAAAATTCTTGGTTATATAGTTTGTGCATTCATAAGAGGTTAATTATGCTGAAAACGGAATGCATTAGGCATGCATTCTTAACGGTAGAAGATATCCTTGGAAGTATGCATTAGGCGTGCATTCTTAACAGTAGAAGACATCCCTGACAGTGTGCAATAGATGTGCATTCTTAAGGGTACAAGACATCCCTGGACGTGTGTATTAGGTGTGTATTCTAAACAATAGAAGACATCCTTGGAACTACGCATTAGCAGTGCATTCTTAACGGTAGAAGACATCCTCAGAACTATGCATGAGATGTGCATTCTTAGCAGTAGAAGACTTCTCTAGAAGAATGTATAAGGCGTGCATTCTAATCGGTAGAAGACATCCTTGGAAATACGCATTAGCAGTGCATTCTTAATGGTAGAAGACATCATCAGAACTATGCATTAGATGTGCATTCTTAGCAGTAGAAGACCTCCCTGGAAGTATATATAAGGCGTGCATTCTTAACGGTAGAAGACATCCTTGGAAATACGCATTAGCAGTGCATTCTTAACGGTAGAAGACCTCCCCGGAAGTATGTATCGGGCATGCATTCCAAACGGTAGAAGACATCCTTGGAAATACGCATTAGCAGTGCATTCTTAACGGTGGAGACATCCTCAGAACTATGCTTTAGGTGCGCATTCTTAACAGTAGAAGACATCCCCAGAAGTATGAATTAGGCATGCATTCTTAATGGTAGAAGACATCCCCGGAGGTATGGGTTAGGCATGCATTCTTAATGGTAGAAAACATCCCCGGAAGTATGCATTAGGAGTCCATTCTTAATGGTAGAAGCCATCCTTTGAAGTATTCATTAGGCATGCACTCTAAATGGTAGACAACATCCTCAGAACTATGCATTAGGCATGCTTTCTTAAGGGTAGAAGACATCCCTGGAAGTATGTATTAGGCGTGCATTCTTAACGGTAGAAGACATCCTTGGACATACGCTTTAGCAGTGAATTCTTTACGGTAGAAGACATCCTCAGAACTATGCATTAGGCGTGCATTTTTAGGGCTAGAAGACATCCCTGGAAGTACATATTAGCCGGGTATTCTTAAGGGTAGAAGACATCCCTGGACGTATGTATTAGGCGTGCATTCTTAACGGTAGAAGACATCATTGGAAAAACGCATTAGCAGTGCATTCTTAAAGGTAGAAGACATCCTCAGAGCTATGCATTAGGCGTGCATTCTTAACGGTAGAAGACAACCCCGGAAGTATGCATTATGAGTGCATTCTTAATGGAAGAAGACATCCCCGGAGGTATGGGTTAGGCATGCATTCTTAATGGTAGAAAACATCCCCCGAAGTATGCATTAGGAGTCCATTCTTAATGGTAGAGGGGGGCAGGGGGGAGGGGAATAAAAAAATAAAATTAATACATGAGTACATTTTTGTCTATCGTATGAAAATTTGGTATGTTAGGCACAGGTCTTTTTGTCATTCTGGTACAGTAGAGATAAATGGCGGTTAAGGGATTAAGACTTGGTACGTTGAATGTCAGGGGATTGAACCATCTTAATAAAAGGGAGCGGGTGGCAAATGAACTTCAGATGCTTCGCTGTGATGTGATGTGTCTCCAGGAGACTCACATAGTATGGGCTAAAAGAAAAGTGTTAACAGAGTTGGGGTATAATGAAGTGGTATGTACTAAGCAGGCTTGCACTTCTAGGGGCGTTGTAATCTTGGCAAAAAACATATTGTCAATATTGGCAGGACATTGACGGATGGATTTGGGCGATGGGCAATAGCAGAGTGTGTTGTGCTGACAGTGAAATTTACGCTGTGTTCTATATATGGCTCTAATTTAGATGAGGCAACAATTTTAGAATTTCTTAATGTCGAGTTGGAGCTATGGCCAACTCCTGTAATCATATGTGGCGATTTAAATATAAATTTGCTGCCCAACTCACTCGGCAATATCAGTTATAGATACAATGGCAGAAAACCAAAAGTGTTCAAGGCGCTGCAATTATTGATCTCCGCACATGGTTTGGTCGATTCGTGGGCTCTGTTGAGGGGCACTGACCCCGGTTACACTTGTTTTTCCTGTCCACACAAAAAATTGGTGAGGCTAGACTATTTCTTTGCCCCGCATCATTTGTTGAAAGATGCGTGTATCCAGGTCTATCCCAGGGTTACTTCGGACCACGGTCCTGTAGTTCTAACTATATCATGTATCGGTGTAGTAACCAAGCCCAGGGGGTTCTCTTTCGACCGGAAACTGCTTTTGGATCAAAAGTTTCTACTGTATATGAAGAAGTGGATTAGTAATTTTTTTTTATTAATCGGGGGAGTACGGACACTGGGTATGTTTGGGATGCTTTCAAAGCTGCTTTTAGGGGGGAAGTTCTTAGCTTTGGGTTATATACGCAAAAACAGCAGGGGCTAAAACTGCAGGAACTATATCAGGACCTTACACTGGCTGAAGAGATGCTTGTGCAGGGTATACATGCTGGCATAGATGTTGGGGAATTTACAACAGAAGTAGCCAGGTGTAAGGAAAAAATAAATCTCCATCGGAGCCAAGAGGCAGCCAAGAAATATGCTACTAAGCGTCAACTAAATTATGAGTATGGGGAGGCAAGTGGTAGGTGCCAGGCCCAAAAACCTAGATCAAAGGAAGCGGCTCAAAGAATTAATTCTATTCTTGACTCTAGTGGGAGGTGTGTTGAGAATGAGACTGGTATACTGGATGTATTTAAAGACTTTTATGAAATTCTGCATGCCGGTGAACAGTATGATGTGCATAAAGGTGATTAATTACTACAGCAGTATTGTAAGCAGGATCTTGGTGAGGAAGAAGCAGCGAGGTTGGAGGCTCCTATTATGATGTGTGAGTTGGAGAAGGCTATAAATGAGTTAACAGTTGGAAAGGCGGCAAGGCCCGACAAACTCCTGTTGGAGATTTATAAAATCTTTTTCGGTGCTTTACAGGAAGATATGTTAGCCACATTTAGACGAGCACAGACTGGTACCTCTCCCAAGTCATGGGATGAGGCTAGTATTGTTGTATTCAGGAAAAAAGATAAACCTGCTGATCTCCCGGCATCACACCGCCCCATATCGCTGTTGAACATGGACGGTAAAATCTATTAAAAAATTCTGGCGACCAGGTTGGCGGAAGTCATAACACCATTGGTTTCAGTGCGACAGCATGGATTTATCCCTAAACGGGGAACAACGAATCATGTTGTTAATAGGGTAATAACATTGTTTGATCATGCTATTGGTACTGGTGATGCACTAAGCCTTATTTAATTAGATGCCGAGAAGGCGTTTGACCGCGTTTCATGGGGGTTTTTGTGGGCTGTGATGCGACGATGTGGGTTTGGGCAACAGTTTATTACAGCTTTACAGACGTTATATTGGCAACCAGTTACCAGGATATGTACTATGGGGCTTGAATCAGGCGGGGGACTAGACAGGGGTGTCCCTGTTCCCCATTATTATTTTCATTATACATCGATCCTTTTTTAAATATGATTGAAAGTAATCCTCGGATCCAATCAGTAACCTTACAGCAGCAACAGTAGCAACAATAGTGTCTTCGCTTATGCTGACGACGTGGCTGTGGTATCGCCTAAACCAGCAGTAGCAATGCATGAAATAGAACAACTTGCAGCAGAATATGGGTCAGTATCAGGCTATAAGTTAAATTCTGCCAAAACACAAATTTTATGTGTTAATACAGGTCCATATATTGACCAAAGGGTCTCACAAGAGGAAACTTATTTGGGGGTGCCGATAAGGGCCTCTTTGCCTGCGCTGGTTGAGTCTAATTGGGTGAAGTTACTGATGGGGGTTCCAGGACAATTGGATCAATGTGAATGTTTACACCTTTCGTTGGTAGTAAGATGTAATGTTTTAAAGATGATGATCCTACCTAAAATTTTGTATTTTTTCAGATTTGTAACCCTGGAGATACCACGCGTGAATCTCACGAAAGTACAGTCTATTTGTGCAAGCTTCATATGGGCACGTGGAAAAACGCGAAGAGCAATGCGAAATATGGTTCTACCAAGGGTTGTAGGTGGTTGGGTTGTCCCTGATTTTACTTTATACTATTACGTGTGCATGTTACAACGCATGAATATATTGCTCACTTGGGCAGGGTCAATAGATATTGCTGAGTCTTCTTCTATATATCAGATGTTGCTGGGCACTGATGTTAAAAATTGTCTGTTTGTGAATCTGGATTGGAGCTACTATAAGCGCACAATATTTAAGATTCTCATAGCCGCATACAAAGTTTGGAAAGCTATTAAGAAAATGTATGAGGTCGAAAAAATATCCTGGTATACCCCATTAGCAGCTTCGACTTTTTTACCAAGTGTATTCTGGGATCGTGTTGTATATAACTGGCGTGCTAAAGGTGTCATCATGGTTGGCCACTTATTCATGGAAGGTGGGCTAAAGTCATTTGACCAGCTCAAGGAGCAATATCAGCTCTCCAGGGCGGATTTCTTTATATACCTACATATTACGGATTATTTGTTCAAAGCCCGTAGGAATATTCAACCTAACCCCCTTATCAAAGCTGTAAGAAAGGAGGCATGAATTGGCACACTTTACATTCTCATGCTTGGTACAATGCCTAATGAGCTGGAAGCTCATAACCATAAATGGGAGATTAGATTGGGATACTCGGGTATTCAGTTGGAAACTTCCATTGAGTTGGCTGGACGTTTGTTCATGTCTTCTAATCTGTCCGCCCAACATTACAAGACCATTTTCTGTCTTTATTTTACTGCTGATAAAATTGCTAAATGGGGGGGAGACCAGGAGGGAAAATGCTTTCGGTGTGGGACTCCAGCTGCTGATGTGGTGCATATTTTGTACGCATGTGGGGAGTTAAGTAGGTTATTTGCACATGTGGATAAGTTTTTAACCGACATTTCGGGTGTACCTACACAGCTGTCACCTATGCAGATTTTGTTGGGAGTAGAGATGGGGGCAGCTGCGGATACAGTACCCATTAATGTAGTCTATTTGATTTTTGTAGCCACAGCTGTGGTAAGGCTGTGTATAGCTTCCTGCTGGCTGCAAAAGGATGCCCCATCATTTGAGGCTTGGAGGGCAAGGTTTCTTGCTATGTTTAACTTGGAGTATAGTTTATATGCTCTGAAAGGCAGGCGGAAAATGAAACTGGGGCGGCAAATTTGGGGTGCAGTTATGACTTATATGGATGTGTGAAACTTTCTATTTTTTTCATTTTCTGACTATAAGACTTTGTTTGTTGTGAATTAACAAATCCGCTATAAGTGTTTTTTTTTATTATTTCCCCATGTACATATGTGATGTAATGTACTCATCTTTATATTCGGTTTTTGGTTTCATGTGCCTTGCTCTCTTTTATCTTTCTTTTGATCTGTACTCATGTATTTTCAATGAATAAAAAAAATAAAAAATAAAAAAGGAGTCCATTCTTAATGGTAGAAGCAATCCTTCGAAGTATTGAATAGGCATGTACTCTAAATGGTAGACGACATCCTCAGAACAAATGCATTATGCGTGCATTCTTAGCGCTAGGAGACATCTCTGGAAGTGTGTATTAGCCAGACATTCTTGAGGGTAGAAGAAATTCCTGCATGCATTAGGTGTGCATACGCATTAGCAGTGCATTCTTAACGGTAGAAGACATCCCCGGAAGTATGCATTATGCGTGCATTCTTAATGGTAGAAGACATCCTCAGAAGTATGCACTAGGCATGCATTCTTAATGGTAGACAACATCCTTGGAAATATGAATTAGGCATTCTTTCTAAACAGTAGAAGACATCCTCAGAACTATGCATTAGGCATGCATTAGATGTGCATTCTTAGCGGTAGAAGACCTCCCTGGAAGTATGTATAAGGCGTGCATTCTAAATGGTTGAAGACATCCTTGGAAATACGCATTAGCAGTGCATTCTTAACAGTAGAAGACATTGTCAGAACTATGCATTTGGCGTGCATTCTTAATGGTAGAAGACATCCCTGGAAGTATGCATTAGGCATGCATTCTTAATGGTAGAAGACATCCTTGGAAGTATGCATTAGGCATGCATTCTTTGCGGTAGAAGACATCCCTGGAAGTATATATTAGGTGGGCATTCTGAAGGGTAGAAGAAATCCCTGAACATATGCATTAGGCGTGCATTTTAAACGGTAGAAGACATCCTTAAAATATGCATTAGCAGTGCATTCTTAACGGTAGAAGACATCCTTAAACTATGCATTAGGCAAAAACAGAGGGAGGGTTTATGCTAATCCGTCTTATAACATGTCAGGGCTTTTTATGGTATATGAATTATTAACTGTGCTAGAAATATTTATGATATGCATTTGTCTTCCTATTTTGGCACAAATACTGCCTTTAGAGCACAATATTTTAAATAAATATTATAAACTTCCTTCGTGTCTCTGTTTTATCTTATTGTGGACAAGTACGAGTGAAAGAGCGAAAGGGTGTGTCCTTTTACCGCGATCCCTGAGAGGGTAGAGAGTGTTGTGTTCTGGGGTGCCAATTCACTTGTCTCTCTAGTAAGGTGAGGAGGGCATGTGAGGCACTATATCTAGTTGGACTTGGGCTCATAGCTACTGAGGTAGTATGGTGACTCAGGGCCTCATTTATTTTGCCATAGGGCATTGCCGCAGACCTTCCTGCTGTGCTGCTCCACAGCAAAAGAAAAGGGCAGGAATGTTCAGTATCTATCAGATACAGCGCATTTCTGTCCTTTTTCCCTGTACTGGTGCACAATGGGCTGCCATGCGCGAATGCAGGCACCTTTGCACCGTGGTGCAAGGGTGCCTGCATTGTGGGGATGATTATTTTTGTGCAGGATGGGGAACCTTCCTAGACAAAAACAATCACAAGATGCTTTTTCCTCCTTCCATGTGTGCTGTAGAATGCAGCACACTTAGAAAAAGGAAAAACCGAGGATAAATAAAGATATTTGTCCTCGTTGTGACTCCCTTACGCCTCCCCTGGGGAGGCATTTGTTTTTGGCGCTCCCTCAGAACTACGATTTTTCATAACTCTGGGGTAGTGTCAAAAAGCCATGGATGTTACTGGGAATGCCCCCAGCAACACTCATTGCATGCCCCTTTAACGCCGAAAACTGTGTTAAAGGGAACAATATTGACATGGCAGCATTAAGCCAAAAAAGTGGCGTAGTGCTGCCTGGTAAATCACTTCTTGTGACACTCCGGTGTTGCAGGAGTCTGCTTCATATTTACCAGGCAGCACTAAGCCACTTTTTTGGCCTAATGTTGCCTTGTAAATATTGTTCCCTTCAACACAGGTAAATAAGTCCCTCAGTCCCTACTTTCCGATGTTCTATGGTCCCAAGCATAGTTCGGTTCCTGAGCAGAATTCCTGCAACATGGCACTGCCAACGTTTTGGTCTGGTACTGATTTACGGGAGCCCTGAGTAGTGCTTGTTCTTGTCCACAATACCCTTACATCTTTTAGCGGAGACATCCGTGGTGTTAGGGATTACTCCTCCACAGTTTTTAGCGAACACCTAGTTCTATTGGTTTTTCAAGCTTGCATATTAAAAGGTTATGCCCAGTTTGTGCTGCCCTTTGAGTTTCTTAACACTCAATTATACCGCAACCTGTAGCTAATGCAGTTAACTACCACGGCAGTAACTCACCATTTAGTTCAACACAGTGTTCCTAATGCTGGAGCTGTGGTGATATTTGTAGTAGAAGCGGACGCAGCGTTCCACTTTGAGGGTTTTCATTCCTGGGTCACTTTTCCGCTGTGGACGCTAATGATAATACTTTTCATGACTATACCATGCCTCCTGCTCCTAATGCATATCGTCAATATGCCCTTCTTGAAATTCCTCTTACCATTTGGTAACACCAAACTTAGTTTAATGGCGACTTTGCCCACATGCTTGGGACTATCCGAATGGGCCCCTTAAGTATTGAAGTGGCCAAATGGCCGGCATTAGCATGCTATACCCCCTATCCAGGTTTAGATAATATCAATCTAGTGCAGACTTGCACTTTGTACAATGTTCTTATCGTCCTACACAGCACAACAGCACAGCAGAAGTCACCATACTGCGCCAGACACTCAACCAGTTTCTGGTAGCGAAAGCAACTGAAATACTTATTCCAGTTGAAACCAGACACCTGCGTTGCCCCTCCAGACAGATTGTATCTCTTGGATATTCAAAATTGAAGGTGATATTAAAGGCACCATCAAGGCAATATTCTGGGACACGTTAACAACGTTTTATGACATTTCACTTGCAGCGGTCGATTGCCCCCCATCTTTTATTCTTGCATCCCCCCCAAGAAAAGAATGTAATTATACCTTCTTTTTGACATCTTGTTGCAAATTATGTTAAAAATGCTTATGCTTCCAAATGGGCCCTTGCATTGGATCCTACAGTCTCGCAATCTCACTTGTTGTGATAAAGAGTCACCTTTTCATGTTATTCCTATACAGTCCACACTGCAGGTACAAGCACAGTATCCTATTAAATGGGAAGGTAAAGCTCCTGTTAAATAAATTAATTCCCAACTGTAGTACCAGGTTGTAATCGAACTCTGTCATTCCCAAATGAATTTTTTTTTGTTTCCTGTCTTAAAACCTAATCATTCATATTGTATAGTCATAGATTACAGACATTTGAATAGTGATACACGCACACGTGCAGTGTAAAATATGAATAGTACAGCACTCATCAACAATGGAGTCCGTTAAAAATACAAAACCACCTCGGACATTTCCCATGGCTTCTTTAGTGACAATTTTGCCCCTGAGATCCCTGACATGACCACATTTAGTGCCTTAGGCTTTCAAATGCACTACGTATGAATTCCCATGGGCTATAAAAACAGTCCAGGAGTCTTTTTCAGCCTGAATTATACAAATTCTTTTTAAATCAACTATCACGATCTGTCCTATGTCGATAATATCTACTTGACGGATGATGAATTGAAATCCCAATTAGCAAAAGTAGATTACATAATATTGGAATTTGCTGCACTTGGATAGTTCACATTCAACTTAAAAAAAATATAATAATGCTTACCTCAGTGTCCTTTTTCTAGGCTATGAACTTACAAATGGGGGTAAGTGTCTTGCCCCTCTTTTTTGGGAGAAATGTGCACAGTTGCAACCTCCCAGCACATTTGAAAGATTGCCGTCCCTGCTATGCTTTCTATATTTTGGCTGAACATACATAACTGATTATGCACAACTCATTAAATCACTTTGGGCTAGATGTAGGTAAGTTCCATTTACCGATTCTAAAATACCGAATTTTACCGATTTGGTATTTTAGAATCGGTAAATGGTATGTAGGTAAGTATTCGGTAAAGTTTACCGAATCAGTAATATTCGGTAATTACCGATTCGGTAAATACCGAATCGGTAATTCCCATTCATTTCTATGGGCCTGGAGGCCCATAGGAATGAATAGGAATTACCGAATCGGTATTTACCGATTCGGTAATGGGGGAACACATTCAAGGGTGTCAGGGTGACCCCTCGTTGCTTCTGCCCTGAGTGGTCGCTCCCCTGCCTCTCCACCTGAAGCGGTATCGTTTAGCTGCATTGCGTGATTGTACCCGGCTTAGAACGGCTAAACTATTTACATTGAACTCGCCTGCTTTGCTTTGAACTCGCCTGCTTGCCGGTATCGTGTAGTGCGCTGCATTGTCTGATATCTCGAAGTGCGCTGCATTGTGTGTTTGTGACATTTTTCGACCTGTGCATTTTCATTTCATTGTAGAACAGCTAATTAAGTATTTTAACTGCACCTCGCACCATTGTTGCTCTGACATAGACTTCACTGCGCGATACCCCCGGCGCCCTGCTCGACTCCCCCCTCCATTTTAGATCTGTTGTTGTTGTGCTCAGTGCTGACCTGAGCCCGCCCCGCCTCCCAGCTAAGACGCCCTCCCACTAACTATCTACAGCGCTCCCTATCCCAGAAGCGCTGTGACCCCTCGTTGCTTCTGCCCTGAGTGGTCGCTCCCCTGCCTCTCCACCTGAAGCGGTATCGTTTAGCTGCATTGCGTGATTGTACCCGGCTTAGAACGGCTAAACTATTTACATTGAACTCGCCTGCTTTGCTTTGAACTCGCCTGCTTGCCGGTATCGTGTAGTGCGCTGCATTGTCTGATATCTCGAAGTGCGCTGCATTGTGTGTTTGTGACATTTTTCGACCTGTGCATTTTCATTTCATTGTAGAACAGCTAATTAAGTATTTTAACTGCACCTCGCACCATTGTTGCTCTGACATAGACTTCACTGCGCGATACCCCCGGCGCCCTGCTCGACTCCCCCCTCCATTTTAGATCTGTTGTTGTTGTGCTCAGTGCTGACCTGAGCCCGCCCCGCCTCCCAGCTAAGACGCCCTCCCACTAACTATCTACAGCGCTCCCTATCCCAGAAGCGCTGTGACCCCTCGTTGCTTCTGCCCTGAGTGGTCGCTCCCCTGCCTCTCCACCTGAAGCGATATCGTTTAGCTGCATTGCGTGATTGTACCCGGCTTAGAACGGCTAAACTATTTACATTGAACTCGCCTGCTTTGCTTTGAACTCGCCTGCTTGCCGGTATCGTGTAGTGCGCTGCATTGTCTGATATCTCGAAGTGCGCTGCATTGTGTGTTTGTGACATTTTTCGACCTGTGCATTTTCATTTCATTGTAGAACAGCTAATTAAGTATTTTAACTGCACCTCGCACCATTGTTGCTCTGACATAGACTTCACTGCGCGATACCCCCGGCGCCCTGCTCGACTCCCCCCTCCATTTTAGATCTGTTGTTGTTGTGCTCAGTGCTGACCTGAGCCCGCCCCGCCTCCCAGCTAAGACGCCCTCGCCCCTCCCCCTCCACTATCCATATATGACAGTAGTTCCCACGCGCAGCGACCGCGCCCAATCCGCGCCGAAGGTGCGCCAAAGGTAAGCCCGTCTACGCCCGTCCGCGCCTGGACCGTGCCCAGAGCCAGACCCCCTGGTCCTCGCGCTGCCCAGCCCCCCCGCACTACCTACGATGCTGCCACCCTCCTAGCCCTTAATCCCGGTCGCGCCCCCAACTGCGTCCAAGCCGCTCCTGGACACACCCATGGACCGTTCTCCTGCTTCTCCTGCAAATTTCGCGGCACCGACAACATCTCCGCTACGACCACACCACTGACTCCCGACCCCAACCACCTACAATGCATCCTTCTCAACACCCGCTCGGTCCACAGGCACGCCATTGACCTTTGGAACCTACTAGACACCATCTCTCCTGACGTCGCCTTCCTAACGGAAACATGGATGAACGCTTCCTCCGCCCCTGACATCGCCATCGCTATCCCTGACGACTATAAGATCACACGCAAGGACCGCACCGACCATACAGGAGGAGGAATCGCTATCGTCCATAAGAAATCCATCCGCATCTCTACCAGCTCCGACGCCAACCTCGCTAACTCCGAACACCTTCACTTCCAGATCCACATCGACCCCAAGACAACTCTTAGAGGCACCCTCCTCTACAGACCTCCAGGACCCCGCGCAAAATTCAGTGAAGACATCACGGACTTCATCACCCCACACGCGCTCCCCTCCAAAGACTACATCCTTCTGGGAGACCTCAACTTCCACCTTGAAAAGATCAACGACCGCAACACCGCCACCCTCTTAGACAACCTCGCCAACCTCGGACTTAAACAACTAGTCACTTCCCCCACCCACATCGCAGGTCACACACTCGACCCCATCTTCACCTCCAGCAACCATGTCTCCTTCAGCCACACTACGGATCTCCTCTGGACTGACCACAGCTGCGTTCACTTCACCTACAACAAGCCGAAACCCATCATCCACCTCCAACCAACTCTACAAAGAAACTGGAACAAAATCACCACGGATCAGATCTCCACATCGCTCCTTCGAACCTCCCCAGCCCTCTCTTCTAACGCCAACGAAGCCGCCTCCAACCTCACCCTTTGGTTATCCAACACCGCCGACACCTTAGCACCACTGAAAAAACGTCAACACAAACTTGGCAACAAGAAGGCCTCATGGTTCAACGATGATCTCAAGAAGTCCAAGAAACTGTGCCGCTCCCTTGAAAAGGCCTGGAAAAAAGACCCATCCACCAGCAACAAGGACGCCTTCAAAAGCGCCACCCGTACTCACCACCAACTGATCCGAAAAGCCAAGAAAACAGCATTCAAGGATCGACTTGACAACAACGCCCACAACAGCAAGGAACTTTTCAACATCGTCAAGGAATTTTCCAACCCCTCGGCCAACTCCAACGACATCACCCCCTCTCAAACCCTCTGCGACTCCCTAGCCTCTTTTTTCCACAACAAGATTGCTGACATCCACAACAGCTTTGACAACCAACCCGGAAGCCAACCCACCCTACCATCTGCTGACCATCTACCCCCCGTAAATACCCTTAACGCCTGGAACCCAATCTCCACTGAGGACACCATCCGCCTGATGAATTCCATCCACTCTGGATCCCCCACAGACCCATGCCCTCACCACATCTTCAACAAAGCAGACTCCGTCATAGCTCCGCACCTCCGAGACGTCATCAACTGCTCCTTCAACTCCGCTACCTTCCCAGAAGACTGGAAACACGCTGAACTCACCGCCCTTCTGAAAAAACCCACAGCGGACCCCACCGAACTCAAAAACTACCGCCCCATCTCGCTTCTTCCATTCCCGGCCAAAGTCATCGAGAAAGCCGTCAACAACCAGCTCGCCGCCTTCCTCGAAGCCAACAAATCACTAGACCCCTCACAATCTGGCTTCCGAGCCAAACACAGCACTGAGACCGCCCTCATCGCAGCAACAGACGACATTCGAACTCTACTGGACAATGGAGACACAGTCGCCCTCATCCTCCTCGACCTCTCTGCAGCCTTCGACACAGTCTGCCACAGCACCCTTTTACAACGCCTCAGAAACATCGGAATCCAAGGAAAAGCACTGGAATGGATCACCTCGTTCCTCACCGGAAGAACCCAGAGAGTCCGCCTCCCACCATTCAAGTCCGAGGCCTCTGAAATCATCTGCGGCGTACCTCAAGGATCCTCACTCAGTCCCACCCTCTTCAACGTATACATGAGCCCCCTCGCGGCCATCGCCCGCCAACACAACCTCAACATCATCTCTTACGCGGATGACACTCAACTGATCCTTTCTCTCACCAAGGACCCCAGCACCGCCAAAACTAACCTACACGAAGGAATGAAAGAAGTCGCCGAATGGATGAAACAAAGCCGTCTGAAACTGAACTCAGACAAAACAGAAGTCCTCATCTTAGGTACATCCCCCTCTGCATGGGACGACTCCTGGTGGCCGGAAGCCCTCAGAAAAGCACCCATCCCGACAGACCACGCACGGAACCTTGGCGTCATCCTGGATTCTTCACTCTCAATGAACAGACAAGTCAGCGCCGTATCCTCTTCCTGCTTCAACATTCTTCGCATGCTCAGAAAAACATTTCGCTGGATCCCCTCCGAAACAAGGAAAACAGTCACCCACGCTCTAGTCACGAGCCGACTGGACTACGGAAACACCCTCTACGCAGGTACCACCGCTAAACTCCAGAAGAAACTACAACGAATCCAAAACGCCTCAGCCAGGCTCATATTAGACATCCCACGCAATGAACACATCTCTGGTCACCTTAAAGACCTCCACTGGCTACCCGTCAATAAGAGGATCACTTTCCGACTGCTTACCCACGCACACAAATCACTCTACGACATCGGACCAGATTGCCTCAACTCTCGAATGTCCTTCTACACCCCCTCCCGCCAACTTCGCTCTTCCAGCCAAGCCTTCGCCACTGTACCTCGCATCAACAAGACCACCATGGGAGGCAGATCCTTTTCTTACCTGGCTGCCAAAACATGGAACTCACTCCCCGCTTACCTTCGCCTCACCCAGAATCACCTAGCGTTCAGAAAGCAGCTTAAAACGTGGATATTTGACAAATAATCCTCCTCCCCTTCCTAAGCGCCTTGAAACCCTCTGGGTATGTAGTGCGCTATACAAATTTTATGACTTGACTTGACTTGACTAGGGTGTCACATTGACACCCTGTTGGACCCCCGAATAGTGTATGGGTGCACATGTGGCACACATACACGCCCTAAGGGCATGTATGTCTGCCACATGGCACTTTTGAAAAAGGAACAAATTTGCTTTTTCAAAGGTTTTCGATATTTACCACCAACTTTTATTTGGTGGTAAATACCGAATCCTTAACCATGCAATGCACTCATTTGAGTGCTCCCTACATTTCATATTCGGTAATTTACCGATTCTGTATTTTAAGGAATTGGTAATTTACCACTCAATTATACCGCAACCTGTAGCTATTGCAGTTAACTACCACCCGGCAGTAACTCACCATTTAGTTCAACCCGGTGTTCCTAATGCGGGAGCTGTGGTGATATTTGTAGTAGAAGCGGACGCAGCATTCCACTTTGAGGGTTTTCATTCCTGGGTCACCGATTCCTTACAAGGTAAATTACCGAATCTGAAATGTAGCCACCTACATCTCAATAGCCTAATACGGGTCGGTAACGGTCGAAATTCGGTAATTTCGGTCGTTACCGACCGGTTTTGGGCTACCTACATCTGGCCCTTTATGCTTTAATACACCCTGATTTTTACAATCTGACTTGCTGGCAACATGCCACTTACATACACGTGTCAATACTATAAATTTGATCATTCATGCCTTATCGGGTGCAATTGGATTTACAGATGTCACCTTTAATGAAGGTGAGACAGTACACATTGCATATAAATCAAATTTATATTCCACTGCAGAAATGCGTTTTGCTTCCACAGAAAAAATACTGATTGCCGTGCAGATGGCCATCCTTAAAGAGGGCACACTAGCACAAGGAAAAAGCTAGCGTTCCGAATGCTAAGCCCTTCCATCCACAATGGATACAAGGGGCTGCATCCTTAACAACCGTGGATATTGACTTCGTCTTTGACCCTTCCTGGCAAACACAGGAATTTTCGCAATATGAGCAAGTTTATCCCTTGCCCTCTACTCTTCTGCCTCTTTATCAGTATAAATATTTCATTTACATTGACAGTTCAGCACAACCTGCTATTGGTTCTCATGTGGAATTTCCTGCTGACTGCGCCTTCATTATTGGAATTATGTTAGATGCCATTTTTCACCCACAAATTAATCGCAAAAAGTTTCTAGGAGGTTACACTGTGCAGTTGGCTGAACTGAAGGCTTTGCTGCTCACACTTTAGAATATGGATCTTAAATTCCCCCGCTTATAGTGTGTGACTCATATTACAGTGTACAGCCCTTTAATGATAATTTACATTATTGGCAACAAAATGGATTTAGAGATTCAAATGGTGGCACAATCAAGCATAAACTGCTTCGGGTTAAAACGGCTGAACTTAAAAATACATTGCCACAAGCTCATGAAATACATACACTGAGTCATCAATATGTGGGGGCATATGCTGTAGGAAATTCTCTGGCTGAAGAAGCAGCCAAATCTGCAGTAGCCACATCTAAAATAGTCGTAATTACATGCTCTAAAACCTTTATAGATAACGATATCTTAACTGCCGTCAATCCAACCAAAGACGGCTCTCCCTTACCAAAATGTTCTCCTTCGAAATATTCTTATCATTTAAATGCTCAGAATGTTTCTTTTGTGACCACTCCTGGGGTTGGTAATTGCTTCATTCCCAATCAGGACCACAGACATGCTTTTACTTTAGCGGCGGATGAGTGTGCTTCCAAGCATGCAGGAGTACTAGCCATAATTGTGTTGCTGCAGCAATGCTACTGGTGGCAAAGCTTATACCAACAGGCCAGGAAGTATGTCCTGTGTTGTGACATTTGTCAACAAATTAAAGTCATCACAGTCACAGGTCCACCTCAAATGCACCTATTAATTTCCTTTTAGCTGTATATACTTGGATCATTGTGGTACCCTAATTTCAGATACTGCGTACAAATGTATTTTGGTTGATGTTGATACTTGCTCTTTATTCCTTTGGGTTTGGCCATAACGCTTGGCTGAAGCTCAAACTGTTATTAAAGACTTGCAGGTCTTCAGCAGGACTTATGCCTGTTGTGCTTTTTACTCTCAACCGGGGTCTGGTTTTCGCATCTAAGGTTCACCATGATTCAATTATGTCCTTTGGCGTATGGGTGCATTATTCTTCTCCATATAGACCAGAGGGTAATTCTGTTGTGGAGAGAATGAACCATGACTTTAGGAGAAATCTGAAAACTTACCTATTCCCAAGAGTAGTGTGATCTCTGTGAGCGTGTGCCAGTTATGTTTTGTCAAAGCACCAGGATACCCTTTGGGTGACAGTGTTGCGCTATATAAGACTGCAATACATACATACATACATGACTTAAAGCAATCCTTAACAGTTAGAGTATTAGGCATAGGGCGTGTTTGGTTGGCCAACCTCTATGGTGTCCAGCAAGCTCTGAATAACCCCGCCAAAAGATGCCTGGGTGGGCGTACCCCGAACAAAATACTTTTTGGAATCAAGTTGTATGTTCCAGACCTTGACGGTCCACGTATTGTGGCATTGGCCACAACCATTGACATAGATAACCAATTTGCCATATTACTGGACCTACAAAACTTCAGTTAAGCTCACTCTTGCGAACACTCGCCTGCTTCTCACTCTTTGAGTGCTGAGGACAAGACTCAAGGTTGCGATTAAAAAGGAGTTTATCCCAACAATCTGTGCTCCTGTTCCGGTTCTTGGCGTACAACGTACACGGACTGTGATTTTGTCATCACTTCCTGGTTCTAAAGAGAAACACTTTGTCTCAATTGAACATGTCAAACTACACCATGTGGCCTATTCTCCATAGTATGCCACAGACTGTTTATAAGCTTTCATAAGACTTTCCTATGCAGCCCGTTAGCTCCACCGTTGCTGATACTTGGGTGAGGGAGGGCTGGGACATGTTTCACCTAATATGTCTTTTGCAACAGATATTATTTATACAGAACAACCATTGGCGAGTTCTTCTATTTTGAATTTTCTAAGTCCTACTGCTGAGTCACAGTCTCTGGTTTTCCAGCTGAGTACCTCCTCGTACTAAGTGGCTCAAGATGAGTTTTCTTCTGACAGTTCTCGTATTTTGCAACAGCCACCAACACGGATTTGTGTTTTTACTTCATGGTTGAAACACACTTATCTAGCCCTGCCTTGGATATATGTTTGGATCATACTTTCTCTGGGTTTTTTGTTCGTGTGGATTGTGTTTGTGACATTTTTCTTCTTGTTGATCAATGGCTATTACCTCCCGAAACGTTCTGCTACAGAACTGGTTAACAAGGTGTTATTCCCCCATGATAAACTTGAAAGGAGATTTGTTGTTTGTCAACATTCAGCCATTCCAGTGACTGATGGCATTGTTTGGAATAAAGTTCCTTTCGGCATATTTGGTCCAACAGAGATCCTGCAGATACCATACGTGTTCAAAGTGTCTATGGGTGATGTAAGAGTTCTTGGATTACATTCGGATGATTGGGATGTTGATACTGTAAATTCCATGCTTTTCGAATTAGAGTATTAAACTGTCTTTTAATCAGAGGACCTATATCTTAACTCTGCTAATTATGCCGATATGTTTTGTTATCATCATTACGGTCAACATTTTCTGCACAGAGCCAGATGTCAACATCCACATTTCAATTATATGCAATGGAAACATTGTCCAACTCCCCAACAAAGCAATTCCAAAAAGCAGATAGACAAGTTCACTTATTTTACAGGATATGACACTTTAGACCCCATGTCACTTTATTTTAAATTGGCTCCTACCCCTCCAAAAAAATATATGCTTAGCCAGACTAAGCTCATATACACTGCTTTGTTTGCCAACCAGTTAGACCTTAAAGGCTATGATTACTGGTAGGACACAGTTGATTTAAAATCAATTTGGGGAACCAAATCTTGGCAGGTGCAGGGTACTATAACGTTATTTCGAGCTTATCTAATTCCTACACAAAAGATTTTTTTGAATGTAACAATCCAACAACCTACCTGTCTTGAATTGGCAAACAGTAAAGAAATGAATGCCCCAACAATTCCCTCTATTGCCGGCTTTGATAATTGGCAAAGTTTGCCAAACTACACTGAAGAACAACTCAATGCCATGGTACAAAATGGTACATTTAATTGCACATGTTCAATGCCTGACGGGTGGTTATTGAGGCCAGTGGAGCCTAATGAGTGTCATACTTGTGTTCTTAATTTCACACCTGGGTTCAAATCAAGCAGACCTGATACCCTCGGTCACAATATTCTGGTACTGTTACTATCTATTCGGTGGGAAAGTTATGTCAACAATGGTTAGAACATTCCACATTGCCTGCAGTAAAACAACATCTTTCTCTCCTGTCTGAAGACATGGGTTTGTCAGATTTTCTTTTACTTCCTAAATCTCTACGTTCTAAAAGATTTATATATGCAACCTATAATGAAATTTGGAAATTGTCCTAGACGGAAGTTGCTGTACATTTAAGACAAATTGATCAGGATAATTTGGATAAGGTGCTCGCTGTTGTTTATAATAGCAGTATCAATCAATCAGAGTACTTGTAAAGCGTGCTACTTACCCGTGATGGTCTCAAGGCGCTGAGGGGAGCGGGTGCCGCTACTGCTCGTAGAGCCAGGTCTTGAGGAGTCTTCTGAAGGCGAGTAGGTCTTGGGTCTGCCATAGATGGGTAGAGAGGGTGTTCCAGGTCTTGGCGGCGAGGTAGGAGAAGGATCTGCCACCGGAGGTTGTTCGTTGGATGGAGAGGACATCGGCGAGGGCGAGGCTGGTGGACCGGAGCTGGCGGGTCGGGCGTAGAAGCTGAGTCTGCTGTTCAGGTAGGCTGGTCCGGCGTTGTGGACTGCTTTGACTGCGTGGGTGAGGAGCTTGAAGGTGAACCTCTTGTCGACGGGGAGCCAGTGTAGGTCTCTCAGGTGGGGGGTGATGTGGCTGAGGCGGGGGACGTTGACGATCAGTCAGGCGGAGACGTTTTGCATGCGTTGTAGTCATTGTAGGTGTTTGGCTGGGATTCCTGCGTAGAGTGCGTTGCCATAGTCCAGTCTGCTGCTGACGAGGGCCTGTGTCACCGTTCTTCTTGTCTCGGTCAGGATCCACTTGTCGATCCTGCGAAGCATGCGGAGGGTGTTGTAGCAGGAGGAGGAGACGGCATTGACCTGTTTAGACATGGAGAGGGAGGAGTCGAGGAAAATCCTAGGTTAGATGCATAGTCGGTGGGTGTCGGTGCTGTTCCCAGTGTGGTCGGCCACCAGGAGTTGTCCCAGGCTGAGGGGGTGGGTCCGAGGATGAGTACCTCCGTCTTGTCCAAGTTCAGCTTCAGACAGCTGTTCCTCATCCAGTCAGCGACGGCCTTCATTCCCTCGTGGAGGTTGGTTTTGGCGGTATTCGGGTCCTTGGTGAGAGAGAGGATGAGCTGTGTGTCGTCGGCGTAGGAGATGTTGTTGAGGTTGTGTTGGCGGGTCACTTGTGCGAGGGGGGCCATGTAGAAGTTAAGCATCGTCGGGCTGAGGGATGAGCCCTGGGGGACGCCCTAGATGATGTTGGTGGCCTCGGATCAGAAGTGCAGGAGTTGGACGCCCTGGGTTCTGCCAGAGAGGAAGGACGTGGTCCAGTCAAGGGCCTTTTCTTGGATTCCGGCTTCTAGGAGGCGTGTCTTTAGAGTGCGATGGCAGACCGTGTCAAAGGCGACTGACAGGTCCAGGAGGATGAGGCCTGATGTTTCGCCGTTGTCTAGTTGGCGCCTGCTGTCATCTGTGGCGGTGATGAGGGCTGTCTCGGTGCTGTGGTTTCATCTGAACCCAGACTGGGACAGGTCCAAGATGTTGTTGTCTTCCAGGTGGCGGGTCAGTTGCATGTTTACGATATTATTGATGACCTTTGCTGGGAACGGGAGCAGGGAGATGGGCCGGAAGTTCTTGAGGTCCTTGGGGTCCGCCTTGGGCTTCTTGAGGAGGGCATTGATTTCGGCGTGTTTCCAGCTTTCCGGGAATATCGCTGTTTCGAAGGAGATGTTGATAACCTTCCGTAGTTGGGGTGCGATGGCAGCGTCTGCTTTGTTGAATTCGTGGTGTGGGCATGGGTCTGATAGAGATCTTGAGTGGATGGAGTTCATGACATTGTGTGTCTAGTCGTCGTTGATGTTGGACCAGGAGGTCAGGCGGTTGGCGCTGGTGGTGTTCACCGGGGAGGTGGGGTCTGGCGTGGTCGGGGCGGTCATGGTGTTGAAGCTGTCATGGATGTCAGTGATCTTGTGGTGGAAGAAGATGGCTAGTGAGTTGCACAGTTCTTGTGAGGGTGGTATGTCGTTGGCGTTGGCGCTGGGGTTGGAGAGTTCCTTTACGATGCTGAAGAGCTCTTTGCTGTTGTGTGCGTTGTTATCCAGGCGGTCTTTGAAGGAGGATCTCTTGGCTAATCTGATAAGGTTGTGATGTCTGCGGGTGGCGTCCTTGTGGGCTGCGTGGTTGTCCGGACTGCGTTCATGGAGCCATATCTTCTCCAGTTTCCGGCAGGCGTATTTGGAGGTCTGCAGCTCGTCGGTGAACCAGGTGGCTCTCTTGCTGGTGTGGTAGTTGGAGGGTTTCTTGAGTGGGGCGAGGGTGTTGGTGCAGTCGTCGATCCACTGTCTGAGGTTGCGGACTGCGGTGTCTGGGTTGGTGGGGTCGGTGGGCGGGTTTTGGGCTAGGGTGGTGATCAGCTGGTCTTCGGTGACTTTGCTCCAGCAGTGGCGGGGCAGCTGTTGGGTGCGGTGGTGCATGGTTGGTTTGTTGAAGGTGAAATGGATGCAGTGGTGGTCGGTCCAGTGGAGTTCGGTGGCGTGGTCGAAGGAGACGTGGGTGCCTGTGGAGAAGATGGGGTCCAGCGTGTGGCCAGCGGCGTGGGTGGGTGCGGGGATGAGTTGTCTGAGGCCGAGGTTGGTGAGGTTGTCGATCAGGGTGACGGAGTTGGCGTTGTTGTTGTTCTCGAGGTGGAAATTCAGGTCCCCAAAGAGGATGTAGTCTGTGGAGGCGAGTGTGTGGGTGCTGGCGAGGTCTGCGATGGAGTCACTGAATTGAGCTTGCGGTCCGGGTGGTCTGTAGATGAGCGTTCCTCTGAAGGTGGTGTTGGGGTCGGTGTGGATCTGGAAGTGCAGGTGTTCGGCGGTGTTGAGGGTGTCATCTGCGTGGGTGGCGACCTTGAGGGAGGATTTGTGGACGATGGATATTCCTCCTTCGATTCCGTTGGCGCGATCCCTGCGGGTGATCTTGTAGCCGTCCGGGATGGCTATGGCGATGTCGGGCGTCGAGGAGTCATTCCACCAGGTCTCCGTCAGGAAGGCCACGTCTGGGATGGAGGTGTCGAGCAGATCCCAGAGCTCGACGGCGTGTTTGCGTGCGGAGCGGGTGCAGTCCTTGGAGGTTTGGTTGTTCTGTTGCAGGTGAAGCTGCAGGTGTGGCAGGAGAAAGGTCCGTGAGTCCGTTTCGGGGCGGCTTGGAAGCAGGTGTGGTTACGGCCGGCGCTGAGTGCGTAGAGGGTGCTGGCCTCGTAGCGGAGTCTGGTGTTGTGGCGTTCGCGGGGTCCAGGGTTTCTGGCGCTGGGCGCGGTCCAGCCACGGACGGGCGCAGACGGGCTTGCCTTTGGTGCACCCGCTGCGCGGCCTCCATAAGAGGGGGATAGGGAGGGAGGAGCAGCTGGGAGGCGAGAGCGGGGTGGCCAATGAGGAGCAGGGGGGTGGTGCCGCAGGGACGCAGAGGCGGGAAAGGATCGGGAGATGGCAGGAACCAGGCGGCGGCAGGAAGCAGGACACGAGGCAGCTGGCGGCTGTGTGGTGGCATGGGGAGCGACCTGCCTGCTAGCAGGGTCAAAAGTAGTATGTTATCTTCTCGTAGTTACAATTTAAATAACATAGTATCATCTGTAAATAACGTTATGCAAAGTGATCTGTCAACATTGTATTATGGGCAAAGTCAGCGTTAATCTATTATGCAATTTAGCTGGATGCTTCAAACACTTAAACATGGGAATGTACCATGGCACTACTTGAATTGCAGTGAATTACTTCTGCCTTTTAATTTAACATGCAAACAACAATTGTTGGCCATGGAAGTTGCAACCTACGCAATGCTACATTTAGAAAAATTAGAACTACTTCCATTCACTATAAATGAAATGCCTTCAGCTGTGAGTGTAATACATGCTGTTATTTCACCGCCAATGTCTACGTTTCAGTTCACAGCTTGCATGAAACATTTCCCTGTAGATAGATATGAACCCCTTGGAATTAGCTTCATACATGAACTATGGTCACTTCCCTTCTCCTATAGTTGTGAACGTGCTGATAGGGACATTTCCCTTACTGGGGAGAAATGTGCTTCTTCTGTCGGACATTCACTCATTGGCAAACATGTTAAAATTCACAGAGCTTGCAATACTTCCGCACCCAATATGGCATGTTATTTGAAAGGAATCCCGGTTCCCGCCATTCTCGCCTTCATTACAATAATCTCTAATGAGAATTATTTGATGCTTAATGATCAAGATTGTTGCAGAATAGGAGCTCGAGTTCCAGATATTTATCCGTGTCCCAGTTAGTCACTTGTTGCAACAACGTCCTGATCCCCCTCTGCATGGGATTGTAGATAGCTTGCTGTGGCCTTCCAACCCAAATTTGAAGGAAGACTTCAACAAGCTAAGAAGACTCAAAGCATTAGTGTTCCAACAAAAAGTAGCTCTCACATCTGCTTGCAATACCTTCAAATTGCAGGTGGCTAGAACTTCTAGTGAAATACAGTCATTATTCAATACAAACCCTCCCCCGCATTTCAGAAAATTGGTGCATCAAAATTTTAATGCCTCTAGAATGGCAGATTGTGGGATCTGGCTCATTTGTGTGTTCCAGACTTTGTTTGAAATAATACTGGCATTCATTCACTCCATGTTTTCCAGTGTATTCAGAGGATACCCATTGCTGTTAGTCCTCATTTGCTGCATTCTCATCCTGTTCCTGCTACTCCGCAATGGATGTTCCTTTTGTCGGCCCTCTGTTACTGGACCCGCTCCAACACTACCGTGAGCATATGCCCCAGATCTTTGGAATATTTCTGTAACAGGAGCTGGATCTTGGTTGTCCTTAACATTGCGGCCAGCTGGTTGACCTGTGTGCAACCTGTGTTCCGGTGTCCCTGGTGCCCCTTTGAATGGGCATTAGATATTTTCCTGGCTTCTCAGACATCTGCGGCCTTGGACATTGAACTGTTGATGAGTCCCTTAACAACCCATTTTCAGGGCTGTTCTTTGGGTTTGCATCTTCTTAACAATGCAATGTTTGAGCTCCTTACTTTCGAGAAGATATGTGCATCAGCGTATGGATTGCAGAATAGGGCTCTACTGGCACAGACGCAGGTTACCCAGTAACTGTTTCAGCATTGGCTGAGACGGAGGATCATGTTTGTTCTCTGGAGCTCGTGACTTGGATTGTTGACCAATCATTATATGCAGAGTTGGACTCTTTCATGGATCCCTAGCCTTTGAATTGGTGAGTGACACAATGGATTCCTCCGAAACAGCAGGATTTTATTATTTTTCCAAACTGTCCGTTCCTATCATATATTTTCATACATATCCTAGTTTCAAACTGTGCCTTGAGTTTGCTTACCTTCTAATTACGGTCATACAATTTCTTATTTTCTTTTGTGCTATTATCCTGACCAATGGGAAGATGTCAGGTGTTTCCTGCATGGCCTATAATGGGTTTTTTCTATTTTTGCAGAATTTTCACGTTATAGGCCTTTGCACACTTTACTATATAAACAGGTTTGCTTTTGTGCCACACTGTATTTTCACACAGAACCTGCATATGTTTTTGCATTCTGTTCTTTTCCTTGGATTTAGTCTGAACACCATAGACAAGGTTAAACAACAAAGCCCCTTATTATTCTCTATGGTCAGACACTAGCACTGAGACATAACATGAGAGTGCAGCTGTTGTTTGTGAGCAAATATGTCTTGTCATATAACTGAGGACAGGAGTTCTAAAAAACACACACTGAGCAAAGGTCCTAAGGCAAGATTACAGTGTCAGCTGGGATGCAGAGCATCTGTTTATGCTCAGGTACGGGGTCCACCACTAATCCCAGAGATCTATATTATATAATCATTCAGATTCAGCAAAAAGGAGGGTGATTTAGGCTATTCTGTTTTATAACATGAAAGGGCATTTTATGGCACATGGTTTGTTAATCATGCTAACAATTTTTATGATATGCACTTGTCTTCTTATTGTGGCACAAATACTGCACATTAGAGCAGAATAGTTTAAATAAATATTATAAACTTCCTTTGTGTCTCTGGTTTATCTTATTGTGTACAAGTATAAGTGAGAGAGCAAAAGGGTGTGTCCTGTTACTGTGATCCCTGAGAGGGTCGAGAGGGTTGTGTTTTGGCGTGCCAATTCACTTGTTTATCTGGTAAGCTTATGAGGGCAAGTACAGCACTATAGCTATTCCCACTCTGGCTTATAGAGTCCCTACTTGCCGATGTTCAGTTGTCCCAAGTATAATTCTGTTCTTGAGCAGATTTCCTGCAGCAAGACATCCAGCAAGGTCCTGGGGACTCACCAAAAGCTGGGGAGTCAGGCAGGCCAGGAGCAATCAGTGGAGCCCAAAAGAAACAAGTGTGACCCTCAAATGGACCCAAAGGCCAGTGGCACTGGACTCGCAATAGGACCTCAAGCAGCTCACAATACACAACGATGCGGGGTGGCCGAAGATTCTAGCCTCTGGAGATGCTCGAGGTGGAGGCTTCTTGGAGCCTGAAGATCTTCTTGGAAGGAAGCCAACAAGGTTTTGCAACTGCAAGTTGATGCGGTGCACATGGGTTTGGTTATTGCATCCCCCACTAGGGATACTGGCTGCTTCACTGACAACCTGGGAGAATGGACTCCGTGGGCTGTAGGGGTGTCCTGCTCATCATGCAGGTGCACCCTCTCACTTAGAACCAGGTACCCTGCCTTCGGGATTGTAAATGCCTGCTAGAGGGGTGGCTTAGAGGTTTTAAGTGCAGTGACCCTAGGTTTAGGAAATCTATATCTTTAGTAAGTGGTGCAAGCAGCAACTTACACATGCTGCAATGGCAGGCCTGTAGTTTCATTTTGAATGGTCTCCGATGGGTGTCATAATGCATGCTTCAACCCATGGGGGACCTCTGAGTTACCTATGCCCTGGGTACCATAGTATCATATACTAGGGAATATTAAGGGGACCCCAGTATCCAATCTGGGATTTACCTAAGTACTGAACATAACAATTTAAGGGAGAAAGCAGATAGATTGTGGTCCTGATTAGCAGGATTCCAGTCAGACTAGTCCAAAAACAGCTTAGCACCAGGCAAAAAGTGGGGGTAACTATGCAGAAGGATCCTACCTTCCTACACTACCTATTTATTCTCTCAGATCATTGAGTTACAATATAAAAAGAAAGAGCATAATTAATCAAATGAGGAAATTAGTGGATGTTTTAACCATGTCAGCTAATGGGGCCGGGGTGCACCTGAGTATGTGGACATTAATGGAGCAGCGATAGCAGGAGGGAGTGCAGGCATGTGGCGCACAAGGAGTTAGCACAAACTGTGCACCACAAAGCGAGCCGAGCACCAGACAGAAGGACTCAAATAACCAGACAAGACACAGACCACTCTACTGTGGCACAGTCAAGAATGGGAGTGCATTCAGTCTCAGCTGGGTATAAAGCT
Source organism: Lissotriton helveticus (assembly GCF_964261635.1). Lineage (NCBI taxonomy): Eukaryota > Metazoa > Chordata > Amphibia > Caudata > Salamandridae > Lissotriton > Lissotriton helveticus. The sequence continues at coordinate 1,587,487,743 of NC_136067.1, read as the reverse complement.
CACCATGAATGCAGCCCCACCTTTCCCCGGGATAGTTTGAGAAGGACAATAGACCCCTGTCACTTTCTTTGCGACCCCTAGCATCAGAGAAAGCAAAATAAGTCCCAAGGGGAGCAGGTAAACAGTCACCTGATAAGCACTGTTTCCTTTCTTCTGCTCAGAGTGGGATGAGTTCTATAACATAATTTCAGAACAGCAATGCACACTCTTGTGTTGTTACGCTGTATCAAGTTCTCTTCGCTAAAGCGCCGGGATGCTCTTTGGAGTAGCCGTGCGCTATAGAAGAAAATAAATAACATAACATAACATAACATAACTCTTCTGAATAGAGGAAAGAGTGAATAAAATGCTAATTTTAACTAGCTTGTCATTTTTCATGTTTCTTAGTACATCAATTATTATCTGTTTCAACAAAACCTTCACCTTTATCCTTAGCAAGAGCGACAGTGCCTTTCACTGGTCATAGCTCATAATGTTTTAACAATGATAAGGAATACTGTTAACCAATAACATAGTTCATATTCAAAATATCATCCCTATAAGTTAGTACAAGTGACATAACAAATAATTTTATCTTTTTAAAGCAATTTTCTGCGCTATATGAGTACATGTTCCCTTTTTGGTGTACGCTAGGCGAAACGTTACATGACAGACCTTTTTGGCAGAAATAATTTTGGTTCCTAGTGTTGTTGTATTATTCATTGCACTACATCCTCCATGTCCAATGAAAAGAAATGCACAATCTTTCCTTGACATATCATGTCAGCATCCCTCTTAAATTTCAGGTGGTACCTAAAAAAGACATGTATTTGTGTTAGAAACTGATGTGTTATCATATTAATTGTGAACTTATCTCAGGGTCAAAGGGGTCATTGGGGTTAAAATATTTGTGATGTCACGTTCACAACCTCTGGAATTTTGATGACTCAACGTCCACATTAAGAATGGAGGAGATGGAAGGGAACAGAGGTAAGGGAATAATTAAGAGGAAAGGAAAACGAGAGGTTATGAGATGAGCGATAAGGTGAGGAGGTAACAAGAAACAGAAAATAATAAAGCGACGAGAGGCAGAGAAGGGGAAGGCGGTGAGGGAATGGTGATAAGGTTACAGCTCAGGAAGGATTCTGGGTATGATTTGCTCCTTTACTTTGAAGTACCATGCCTGTTAATCTCCACACCTTTTTAGGTATGCCATCTGGACCTCTGTTATTTGTGGGCCTGCCCACTAAGGGCTGAAGCAGCTGCCTGCCAAGCCAGTGCAATATAAAGCAGGTAACTACCAGCCTTATGTAAGTGGAGCAGGACACAATAGCATGGACATGTTACTCTCCATTATCTGAATCTGAAAGCCTGTAGACTGGATTGCCCAAGAGGTAGGTATAGCCACAAAGTGTTTGATTCACAAACCTTTCCCATGAGTAAGTCTGACTCGCAGTGCAAGAGGAAAACCATATAAACAATGAATTTCTAGTGTTTGTTCTCAGGAAAGTGCATGGATAGTAATTTGTGCAAATAAGGTGAATACCCACGTAGCAAATTTGAGATATTCACAAACATTTGAAGTTCATTTCCTATCCCTTGCGGCAATCTTATTTACACCTACATGTAGGGCATGTGAGGGCAAATACATCATCTTATGACAAAACATTTCAATGTAAAGTATAAATGAATACAGACATGTTCTTTATTACAAAAGTATCCACAAACTATGAATATGGACTTTCCACAATGTGGAGAACGTGCAGGCTAATAGTTAAAGGATAGCAGCATATTTCAACAAATGTATTAAAGTCATTTATGTACCTTGCATTGTCCATTAGGCCCTTAACATCCGGGAATCAGTTAAGAGGTCCTAAATGTCCGCTTTATATACAGAGGCTAACCATTTTATGCAGATCCTGCTCAAAACGAGGAGCAATTACTGGTCTGCAGAAAATATAGAAGTTGAGAGCTAGCTTGTATTTGGAAGTCTGAAAAGATGACAGCCTGATCATTTTACAAAAAGCAAATTAAAGTTACAGGTGCTTGGGCAAGGGGCCGTACCCTATTCCCCGGCTGAAGATCTCATCAAAAAATGTTTCCTTTTTTAATCTGAGTGTCTTAAAAAAACTATAAATTACTAATTGCTATACATATCTCAGACTGATGCTTCATAGTATTTCAGATTTGACATTAAATGCATTCTTTTTTGTATTTACACAATATATTTGCTTGCTGGTCTTCAGCCAATCCTGAAACTCCATTCTCCAGTCTGTTTACAAGGTCTATGAAATTATTGAGCAGACTACTGAGCATTAACAGAGAGAATGTCAGTTGGCTGCAAGATAAATAAATATTTTTTTATGACAATCGGGTAAGTAATTCAATACTTACCAAGCTGTGAAAAAATATATCCCTTCCTAGCAGACTCGATGATACACCGCTCCAGCTCTATATACTAATTATTATGGTCTTTTGCATTGTAACTTGTTTACTATTTCTACAGACATAACACTTGCTGGCTGGCACTTAGGAGTAGAGACTGCTGCAGTAAGTAGCTGCAAACAGTTAGGTAAATTTGTTTTTAATTAAAAAAAAGCTAAAGTGCTTTGCTGGCGTCTGCCCACCTTCGGATATCATCTCTGCCGATTTGTTCCTGGCTGAATGCTACCTGCATTTTTACGTTTACCCACCCTTTTCCCATTGTTTTAGTCCTGTCCTGATATTTGTTTCAATATTCCCTCTTTAGATTTGTATCTTAATCCAAAGGATACCTGTCCAAGAGTATTACATTTTGACTTTGAATGGCTCATGACTGGAGAATATTTGGATAGATTATTACAAGTCTGATTCACAAAAGTAAACTTATACTTAAAAAGGATAGCACTGTCCTAACTTTTTATGTGCAGAGATTTCACACTTCTACAGATACTACTTGTAAAACCCTTTGTGAATAGCAAATATTCGTAAACTTACACAAAAATATAAGTTTACCTTTGTGAATCAGGCCCTTAGTATTTATTGAAAGAATCTTGAATTACCTTGCCTCCCACAAAATATGTTTTCAGATATTATAATTGGAAAGTATGCCAGGATTGTACTTGGTCATTTGCTCGGACTAAATTCTGAAATTAGACTATAAAAAGTAATTCTGTTCCTTCAGCACATTTTCTGCTATGAGTTTATTTGGTACATGTCACTCCCGAGGCTAAGCTCTGTCCCTTCCTACAGTTTCAAATAGAGATTATATCTAATTGCTTCATTTCCAAATCAAAATAAACATGTTTTTCTAGTTTAATTTATTTATTAAGACAGTCAGAAATATAGCTGCAGGAGCGTTGACGAGAGTAGAAAACTGTTTGAACTCTCTGAATAGGTGAGTTCCTGCTTGGAGCTATCTGGTTAGAATGCAAATGTTGCCTTTTTAACATATCTCCTTCTTTTGCATGAATGCCTATCTCTTGGATTGTGTCAATCAATTTCTTTCTATTTGGTTAATGTTATTGATTTATAACATAAAATATTGATATTGTGAAATTTCTTTAATAGAATTTGTAAAACCAGCAAAGCAACTAAAGTTTTCCACAGACATTGGTTTCAATTATGAGTTCTTCATAATTGCATCTTTATTTATCGTATTAAATAAATACCGATACTCTGGGAGCTGATATTTATTGGTTTCGATACATGAAGGCAAATGCAAGTTAAGATTTTGGTGCTTACTGTATCAACATCTACATCCCTGTAAAATGGGGCCCTGATTTATCAAGTCCTTGTGTTGCCCTTGAGTCACACAAGGCATTGCAACCTACTCCAAGATTTAAGTGGGGTTTATCAAGTGAAACAGGAGCCTTCATGCATTGTTTTCAGATGCTTGCATGGTGCAAGTGCTGTGCTGTGGGGGATGCAGGAATTATGTATGCAAGGTAGGTGTTCCCTCACAAACTCCAATGCAACCATAAGCACTGGGATTTACCAGCATAGCACTGCATGACACAATGTAACGCAATAATGAAAATGTGCCAGATGATATGCATGGCCAACGCAGGTGCACGCAATGATGCACCTGCAATGATGCAGTATAAAAAGATCTCCAACCCAAAGCTCCCTGGCAAGCTCGTCTACACTACAGAGGTAGTTATTCTGCAATTGGAAGTTGTTGCGAAATAACAACAGCAATAGCAAAGAAGCAACAACCGCATAGTCAAACAAAGGATCATCCTAAGTGATTTCAGGGAGATGGAGGTGATTCAGCTATACTGTTAGAAGAGGGAGAGCATCCTGATGTTGTTGGAGAAGATCTCCTCAGGTCTTAAACCAGCATCATAAAGGACCCATGTCGTCCCACCACATGCAAAATTGATGGCAGTGTTGAACATGTTGAGCTATAGACGTCCTCTGGTATGTTGGCTGTCCTTTTCTACCTTTCTGCAATCTGTGTTGGATGCCATTCTCAAGCTTACACCATATTACCTGTCCTTTCCAAAAACAAGCCAACAACAACTAGCCCCCACACACAGTTTTCATGATATTGTGGGATTCCCTCATGTGCTTGGTGCAATTGATTGCACTCATGTGCAATTGGTGCCACCTGCAGCTACTACGCATATCTTCCATAATGTTCAAGCAATGTGCAAGCAATTGTGGCCCATAATGGACTCTTTACCAATATCCTAGCAAATTACCCAGGAATGCCCATGATCCCTATATCATTAGGCACATCACCATCAATGAGCGTTTTGATAATGGAACATTTGAGGATAGGCTACTGATTGATAAGTCAAATTGCATATCTAATTATACCTATGTGGGTCAGTTTCAGAGTTGCCAAAATCAAATTTAAACAAAAATAAGTTGCAAAAAGTACACTTACTTAAGAATGAAGCCAATCAGATAGCTTATTTTGTACTATTGAGTGTAAAATGTACTATATACTCATGCAATGTAGGCCAGCAAACACGGGCATATTTTCAAGCCCCTTTTGCCACCGGAGCATCACTTTTTTTGATGCTCAGGTGGTGTAGCGTCATTTCACATATTTACAAGGTGGTGCTAAGCTATTTAGTGTTGCTTAATGCCACCTAGTAAATGTGCCCCTTTCACCGCAGTCCTGTCCGGAAAAGGGGTGGCAATGGGTGTTGAAGTGGGCGTTCCACATGCAACACCCATTGCTTTTTGACACTGCCTCAGATTTACAAGGCGGAGGAAGCGCCAGAAACAAACACCAGGAATATGTGGTCTTAGTATGGCGATATGAGGAGAAATTATTAATTTCTCATCGTATTTTGCTCTTTCCATATGTGCTGCATTATGCAGCACACGTTATAAGAACAAATCACCTTTAATGATTGTTTATGTGCAGAAAGGTGTCCCTTCCTGCACATAAACAATTGCCCCTGCAGTGCAGGCACCCTTGCAGCATGCGGCAGGTTCCTGCCCTGGCACTAGGTAGCGTTTTTTAGCACCATCGCTAGGGGAAATGCAGGGATGCACCGTATTCTTGTGAATATGGGGCATCCCTGCATTTTAAAAACATCAGAGCATGGCATTGCCAAATTTGGCGTAACACCACGCTCCAACATTTTTTAGTAAATATGCCCGACACTGTTGTTCTGTGTGATGTCAAAGTTGTTGTTCTGTGTAACCATACCAGCAACATTGTGGGCATTCTTTCTCCATCCATGTGCTGGGCCACCGTGTGCAGTCTACTAATAAGACAGGCACCCTTGCAACATAGAGCAAAGGTGTCTGTGTCATGGGCCAGGAAATCATTGATAGGAAGAATTGCAAGATATACATGTTCCTCCTACCATGTGTGCTGCAGGTGGTAGGGTATATATAGAAAGATTAAATTACTAGGAATACAAAAGATGTGTCTCAATATTATGTCTGTATCTGGTATCCACACTATTTAATACAGTTACAGAGTTAATAGCAATTATCAATCTGGCAACATGCGGAATACATTGAGTTAATGCATGTGAATGGCCATGAGCCACCCATTGAATGTCTACCAGTCTGAAATGTCATGTAAGTCCACATAAGGATGCTGCCTTGTGTGAAAGTTATGTACAAACACACTCAAGGTACTTTTAAAATTGGCTTGCCTGGAGTCCAAACCAACACAATAATTTCCTAGCTACTCCTGGCATCCAGGGAGACACACGGGCAAACAAAGACTCCCTTAGTGAATGGGCTCACACTTGTTGCATTGTAAGAATAACTAAGATACCGTTGTAACAACTAACGTTACCTGTGTGTCATGTCAAACCATGTTCGTACTCAAATAAGAAACTTATACACACAGACACATCAAAATAATAGGGACATTTGTATAGATGACTGCTAGTTCATCAAGCTTCAAATTTGATCAAAAGGGAAAGTACTACATTGGTTGAAACGTTTTGTGTACATGTTCCTTCAAATATATAGCATACTTAAACACAGTGCTGCAGTATGCACTAAGGGCATGATTCACAAAGGGACCTACAACTCGTAAAGTTATGAGTGCTGAGTCTCTGCGCTTGTGGTGGAATCCCTGCACTGCAGTGCGGAGATTCCACCCTGAGAGTGGAGACTCCACACTCGCAACTTTATGAGTCTTAAGTCCCTTTATGAATCCTTATTCTAAGGAATATGCAGAATGGATAATAGAGGTCCATGGTCCAAAAAGGTAAATAGAGTGTATTCACACATGTGTACCTAACCTACAATAACATACATATCTGTGTATGTATGTATTTTCCTGTATTTAACCCAAATCAGTGTATATATGACTCAGATTGTCTGTGTCATACAATAGACATATAGAAATATATGCAATTTGTAGCAAGTATACAAGACCCAATGCTAAGTTATTTGGTGTCAATCTCAGTATCCCAATGTTGTCAAGGTTGAAATATGTGAAATATAAACAAATCCCAATCTGAAATGTAACTATGGATGTTGAATAGCAGTTGTTTTTACACTGTTAAAACAGCTTCCATACTCAACTATGTTCACACTAACTCTAGCTTTCCAAATTGGTGTTGGAATTTTCTTGTGCTGTGTTCTCACTTTTTTACTGTTTGTGTGCTACATGAATACTTTACTGATTACCTCAAAGTTAATTCAGAATGCTTTTCGTGCCAAGCTACACAGGGTTACCAACAGGTTAACTTAGTGCCTTTTGTGTTTCACCCTGCTAGGGATTATGGTTGTTGCTTGACAAGGGCTCACACCACAGTCAACCAACAACATCATTTTTCACAGGATTGCATTGCCCCTTTGCATCACGCAAGGTGACGTAAGGGCAATGCAATTGTAAGTCAGATTTTCCAAGCAACGCAAGTCACCTTGCGTTGCCCTGCAGTGCTTGACTTATCTGGAGTAATGCCAGGCAGCGCATCCCACTGCCTTGCGTTGCTTTGCCCTTGGAAGGAGTTCCATGGGTTGAGCGTGAGTGTTCCCACTCATCCACCCATGGATGTTTGCGCATTCCCAGGTTTACCAAGACTTTTAACCTTAGGAATGCATAAAATACAACGCCTTCCCAAAAGAGACACTACAAGGAACTTGTACATCTACACAGTTCTGGCCCCTCACCCCCACTTCACCATACGGCAATTGGAAAAAGATCTCCGCCAAAGTGCCCCTACTACAGGGAGCCAGTTGGGTATTGCACCGCCGACCCGACGAGGAGCAGCCCAGATGATGAAGCATGACACCCGAAAGAGTGTGTGAGGGCATTACAATCCAATACATGGATCCCAACTCTAAACCCCTTGGGGTCTAGTTGGTCATGATCTCCCTGACTCTGACACCCTATCATTGAGGAACAGCATAACTTTCATTTTGTACATTTTTCATGGTTCTCAGGTGGTGGTATTTGATGATATGCTGCCGACAGATCTATAGTGGAGAACCTCTCCACATCTTTAGCTAAATCCAACATCTCTTAAATCATAGGAAAGTGAAAATTGCCAACAAAAATGTTATTTAAATGATGTAGGTAGATGCATAGCCTGATTTTACCATTGCTACATCTAGCCACTACAATTGGAGAAATTCATTCTGATGATTCAACCATTTTATAATACCAGATTCCATCAATTTCCCTAAGTTCCTTCTTTGCTTCTCCTGTAAGAATTGGAATATTCCTCACAGCATAAAAATCTTGGGGTAAGCATTTTCCTTGAAAACTAATTGATGTTGAAAATCAGATAAATTGCCAAGTTTCCCCACTGCAAACATTTGGAAACATATTTAGCATTATCATCCCAATGTTCTCTTCATCATCAACAATAAGAACTGGTTCTGGGTGTTGGGCTTCAGAATTATGTGTACATTACCGTGGTCGTACTGCCCTAAAACTGAAGGTCCCTTTTTTACAACATATAACTTTCCAATCATTTTGCCATTTTTGAATCTGATAACCAGTGTTCCAAATCCTATCATTTGTATTCTTTTTTGTGTATCCCCTTCTGGTTCTATGTCTGATTTATACAATGCATGTCCAATCCTGCACACAAATTCTGTCTTTCAAACATCTTCATTTATAATAGAATATGGAGAACACTGATTATAATCATCATTCAAATGTTTTTATTTGTATTTCAAAATCTTGAACATTTAGATATTGGACAAAAGTATTAGACCCATCATTTACATTATTAATTTGTGTGATATCCTCTTGACTTGAACAACCTCATCCAAAATATTTATTTTATTATCTTTCTTTTTCCTGCATATCTTTGAAAAATTACCAATTACACCACATATACAGCATTTTTGTTATACAGCAGGACGTCTTGCTATACGCTAAGTGTATTTTGCTATTGCAGCAATAGCATCTTAAACCCTCTCGATTACGTTCTATTAACTTTGATTCATTTTTATAAGATTTAGAGTGTTTTGGCACTACTTCACCCTTTACCTTTCAATCAACTTCATTATTGTTTTTGTCTTTGCTTTTGCTCCTATACAATACAATGTCCCCTCGGGACTGTTTAAAAGCATCCCAGATATTACTTTCTTCACACTTCTGCAAATAACATGACCTTTATTACTATAGCTAATACTTCTTTAAGTTCAACATATCCATTTATCCACAATCTTTCTTGAATAGCGGTATCTCTAACGTGCATAGCCACTTGATCTCTGATTAGCTCCTCCTGCAAGCCAACAAATATACAATCTAGGGATAATTTCTTAAGTGCTTACACATAATCATCTATTGTCTAATTCACCACTTGTTTCAGTTTGAAGAACGTATATCTTATAATCCTGATTTACATGCTGGGGAAAAAAGAACTGTCAAGGCCTGAATCTGAACTCAGAGAAACCCGAGGTCCTCAGACTCCGGCCGTCCACCTCCGCTTGGGACAACACCTGGTGGCCCTCCGCCCTCTGGAGCCCGCTCATCGAGACAGACCACGCATGGAACCTTGGCATCATCCTCGACTCCTCACTCACCATGACCCGCCAGATCAACTCCGTTGCCTCCACCAGTTTCAACAGCCTCCAGATCCTCCACAAGACCTTCAAATGGATCCCCCCGAATGCAGAAGAACCATCACCCATGCTCTCATAACTAGCACACTGGACTACGGCAACGCCCTCTAGGCCGGAATCAACAGAACTCTCCTTCACAAGCTATAAACCATCCAGAACGCTGCAGCCAGACTCGTCCTTAGTACCCCATGGCAAAAACACATGACCCAACACCAGCGAGACCACCACTGGCTCTCCGTCGAGAAGAGAGTAACCTTCAAACTGCTCACCCACACCTACAAATCCCTCCACAACAGCGACCCAAATACCTCAACGAGAGAGTCTCCTTCCTAGTACCCAAAGGGAACCTCCCCCCGCCGACCTTGCCCTAGCGGAGAACCCGCTCATCCGCCGAAACAGAGCAGGTGGAAGAGCGTTCTTCTACGTAGCAGCTAAAGCCTGGAACGAGCTCCCCGTCGACAACAAACACTCCCCACCCTACACAACTTCAGGAAGAAAATCAAGACCTGGCTTTTCGATTGATCCGGAGCTGCAACCCCACCCCCCCACCACCACCACCCCCCCAGCGCCTTGAGACCCTCGCGGGTGAGTAGCGTGCTTTATAAACCCCCTGATTGATTGATTGTAGGTCCAAAAACATTTGCTTCATCCCCACGACCTGTATCTTTGGTCATATGATCATAAACATTTAACCCTTTGGACCACATAAGTGTAGAATAATCCTCTTCTTCTGTTCTGCTGACATGCATAATTTAGAAAGTCGGCTTTTCATTCTGACCTTTTCTTACAAGGGTTGCCTCCTGCTGACCAAAATGCTTGCAGAAGAGACAATGAAAAAGTTTGCAAACTCCTCTTTTAACAATGACAGTGTTCGTTCTTCACCCCAAGGGACTAGTTCACTGTTATACTCCACACTTGCAAGTGTGAATTCACCCAAATATATTGTTGAGAAGAAAACTTCAAACATATGCCAAATGCATAACTCCAGTTAAGCAAAACTTGGAAGCATTACTTTCCATCTTCTCCTTGCTCTGCCTTATGATGTTGTGTGCCTGTACACCAAACAAGTTCTAATATACCAAGATTTATATAAATCTATTTTTTTTTTATTGAATTTTCCTGGTTCGGATTGAATAGGTGCACTTACAAGCGAGCACTATGCATGGGCACTCTACTTGTAAAATCAAAATGGCGGTACATAATGTCACACAAATTGACCTTTCCCTTTGTGCCTTACATAACGTAGATTCCCATCATGCTTTGCAATCTGTAGAGACATTCTCTGCTTCACGGAAAGAGATGCACCCTGCAGATATGGAGCTTGATGTCGTGTGAAACCAAGGTGTCATGTGGAAGCACATTTTTAAGGATGTAAACTGCTGCTCCACAATGTAAACAGCTATGTGGACTACGTGGTAAGCACTGAAATCAAAGATTCATATTACCCTAATAAGACATTTGTACAGCTTCTCGATAAGATGTGAGTCCAATAGTTTCAAATAGCTAGATGTGCAACTTACATAGCCTTTCCTCTTACAAACTGAAATAAAGTACTTGTAACAAGCAAAAATCCAAATTCCACAAAATAAATATTTGTGTATATTTCTGTGGTGTTCCAGAACAATCGTATCCATGTTATGAACATGAATTACATGTTACATGTTTGCAATTACCCGGTCTGGCCTCTGGTGTACACTGACTGTTTTGGCAATGCCTCCTCATATTTTATCACTTTTTTTGGTCAAAGTTCTTTTTATTGCAGTATGTACAACTTTTATATCATACAGGCAAGACCTGTGAACCAGTAATATATCATGGGATGGTATTTCCTGATACAGTGGTGCTGGTCCCCAAATCCCTTAGAGATGTAACTTTAAACAGGCATGAAAAAAACACCCCCCGCCCGCCCTCTCTCCCAAGCCCTCGCTTCCCAACATTAAACTAAATAGGTGAAAAGAAAATAGAAAACAATAGGGTAAGGTACTCAATCGGAGTATCTGAGGCTGGATAATGTTATCTATAGGTGTGCGCACTTGGGGGGCAACTTGAGGCCGGAGGTAAGTTCCAGACATCCCAGTTGTTTCAGGAGAAACCTGTTAGATTTGGAATAGGTGTAGTGCCCTTGTTCTGGACGGACATGCCCACAGTGGTAGACCCCTTGAGAGATAACTGGCTAGGGCCCCCCTGGTATATTCAAAGTTTTTTAAGTCATCCCGAAAGATGTCGCTCAACCGCTCCATAGTGAGTGCTTGCCAGAGACGGGGGTGCCACTGGGTGATGAACAGTGCCTCTGCTTTTTCCAGGCTGCCACCACCGCCATTTTCACTGTCCCCGGACATAGCCACATAATACCTTTATCCGCCTTTGCCTCGTACTTTAAGGATGCTGTCCTGAGCCCTAATAGCCCTTAGGATGCTGTGTCTGGTATGGGGTAGCCCAGGACTGATTTTATTTTGGTTAAGATTTCTGACCAAAATGGGCGAATGTTCGGGCAGTCCCACAAATATGACGGAAGTCGCCCAATAGTCTGTTTCTCCGCCAGCATAGATCTGAAGTGTCTGGATAACATTTTTTCAACTTCGAGGTATATAAGTACCACTTGTATATTTTGTAGTGTGCCTCTCTGAGACCAAGGGAATGGTTATATTTGTAAATGCCCCAGTTATAATCTGAGATATCGTGACCCAGGGTTCGTTCCCAGAAGGCCGTATGTCGTAGTTGCTGGCCGGGTTTTGTGCGTAGTAGCAGAGAATATAGGGAGGAGATATGCCCTTGGTGCCTTGGGTCCTCTTCACAAAGGTTTCTAGTGGGGTGAGATCCCTCGTGCTAACTTCTCTTGTCTCTAGATGCAATGTCCAGTGTCGTAGTTGTTGGTAGTGAAAAAATTAAAGTCTCGCTGGTAGTGTTCAAAGGTGAGAATGTCCGTATTATGGGATCGATTTTATAGAGTCACACAGCCCCCCTCCCTCCAGGCATCAATGGGTCTGGGTGCAGTCCTAGTTGGAACACTGGGTCACACTGAATCAGAGTAAAATGGAGAGGGAAATGATTTCCAATGTGATTTCTTGACCACATCATCCTGAGAGTACTAACATATGCATTGGCGGGATGATCCGTTTTGGTTTTCCACAGTAAGTTCCAAATGACTCTACATGCAATTGTCCTGTCCATGTGTAGCCAGAGCTTGTCCGAATCTCTATAATGACCTTTAGCTGCGCTGCCTTGTAGTATATATTAAAGTCTGGGGGGCATATTACCAACAACTAGCGATAATTATCGCTATGTTGGCTTAGCCGTAATAATTTTATCGCTGTGTTGCGGTGATTTTTATCGCTCAGGAGCCTTGCTATTATCAAGGTTTATCTCCTAAGCGATAAAAATCGTCCGAAATGCATGAATATCGCTGTAAAGTCAGCGATATTCATGCATTACCGAGCTAATGCTCTTAGCCATGTTATCCACCTCCCATTGGATAACATGGCTAAGAACTGCTCAGGGCAGGTGTTAGCTTTTGGAGATATTCGCGCTTAGCGCGAATATCTCCAAAAGTTGGTAATAGGAGATAGCGATGTTAGCGATTGTTTCCAGTCGCTAACATCTTGGCACACCCACTTTGCATGTCATTAGTGATAAATATCTCTGACATGCAAAGCGGGGCCCAAGATGGTCGCTATCTCCTACTAGCTGTCGCTAACTGGTGCTAGCGACAGCTAGGTAATAGGGAGATAAATCCCTTGATAATATGCCCCTGGGAGCCCTAGACCACCCTCCGTTCTGAGTTGCTGAAGAATCTTAAAAGGAAGTTGCACCGTTTATTTTGCCATTTCAACTTATTGAGGATGGTTTTCAGTGTATCAAGAAATCCTGCTTAAAGTTCAATAGGTAAACTTTGGAATAGGTGGAGGAATCAGGGAAGCACTACCATTTTTATTGCTTGGTTTCTGCCCAACGAGGAAAGATGAGTGGGGCCCATCTCTTCAAGTCTAGAGTTAGCGCTTGTAACAAGGGCGGATAGTTGGATTGGAATAATTGGGAGAGTCTTGGTGTCAATTTAATACCTAGATATGTGATATTTTTCTTTGCCCATTGAAAGGGCGAGGAACACTCCCTCTGGGAGGGTTAGATTTTAAGATAGAAGATTTGGATAGATTAATACGGAAACCTGCTACTTTTCGAAGAGATTTAGTTTGTTTTGGAGAGTCGACAGGAAGCCCTGTGGGTCTGTGAGGTGGAGTAAAATATCATCTGCGAATAAGGAAATGTTATGCTCTTCCTACTGAAGAATATACCTTTGATCGCCTGATTAGGTCTAATCGCTGCTGCTAAGGGTTTGATACTCAGGGCGAAAAGAAGGGGTAAGAGCGGGCACCCCTGTCTCGTCCCCCTTTCCAATCGAAATGGTTTCACACTAGCACCATTCACGAGGACTCTTGAGCTTGGGGCATCGTAATTTGATCAGATCATAGCGATGCATGTTTTGCTAAAGCCAAAGCGATTGAGCATTGCGAATAGAAATGCCCAGTCTACCCGGTCAAATGCTTTTTCCGCATCTAGCCCTAGCGGAACTGCTGGTATTCTTCTTTAAGTAATTTTTACGATGAGGTGGAGAACTCGTCTAACATTATCGTGTGTCTGTCACCCCTTTATGAACCCTGATTGGTCAGGATGAATTATCTCAGGCAATAGGTCTTCTAGGCACGCCGCTATTATTTTTTTGTATGTTTTGGCATCCAGATTAAGAAGTGCTATAGGGCGGTAGGAGCTACACAGTTGTGGGTCTTTCCCATCTTTGGCAATTACAATCGTAAGTGCTTCACTCATTGAGGGCATGACCTTTCCTACTGTGGCAATGTAGTTAAATAATGCTGTAATTTGCGGAGTCACGTCTTAATAAATGCTTTGTAAATACGTGCCGTCAGCCCATCTGTACATGGGGATTTAAAATGTTTTAGGGAGCCTATTGCAAGCCGAACCTCTTCCTCATTGATGGGTTCTGCCATCCTGTCATTTTGTTCGGGTGTTAAGTTAGGAAGATCTAATTTGTCGAGATGTCTTGTTTGTGAATGTGGGTCTGTTTGTTCCGCCTTGTATAGGGATTGATAAAATTCCCTGAAAACCTCTGCTTTTCTATGCTCTGCGTTTTCTAAAAATCCTGTGGAGTTCTGTATTTCACTGACATATTCTTTGTCTCTCTTAATCCTGAGCTGTCATGCCAGATTTGTCCCCACCTTGTTACCTTGTGTGTATGATGTTTGTTCCAGCCTGAGTAACGTCAGTTCGGCCCGGTTTGCATAGATTGCGTTTAATTTGCCCTTGGCTGCTGTAACTTTGCGCTGGAGGGTTAGACTGGGCGCCGTCTTGTGCGCCTTTTTGAGGGCTAGGAGCTCTGCTTCTAAGGAGCAACGTACCAGGGCCCTTTGCCTGTTTAATTCCGCTTTTGCTGCTATACAATGTCCCCTCAGGACTGTTTGAAAGCATCGCAGTTATTAGAAGGAGTCGTGTCTTGAGGGTGGGTTAGTTGAAAGAATTCCTTTATGGTTTTGCAGAGATCATTCCGCGCAAGTCTATCTCGAAGCAGTCCGTGTGGGAAAAACCAATGTATATGTTAGGGGGAGCGTCCTCGCCATTCAAAGGTGCATAATACAGGTGCATGGCCTGGGATAATGATAGAGTTAATGTTGGTGGTGTGTATATCGCACTTTAGTGTCCTACTCATAAAAATGTAATCAAGTCTCGAGTAAGTGCGATGAATATGTGAGAAGAAAGTGTAATCTCTTTCTGTTGGATGAAACTCTCTCCATATATCAATTAAACCCAAATCCTTTATTGCGTTTTTGACCATTTTGGAGAAGCTGGCTGTCTGGGCTCTGTGAGATTGATTACTGTCCATCCCGAGTGCTTGGTAAGATTGAAGTCTCCCATGAGAAGTACCTCCCCTTCAGCCAAGTCTCCCAACATTGTTAGTGTTTTCATTATGAAACTGAGTTTCTGCCACAGTGCACATTTTCCCCTGCAGGCGTCCCTTCACCATCACTATTCTATCCTTTTTGTCTGTTTTGGAGGCTTCTGTCAGTGATGAGTGAAACAGTATTGCGACCCCGGTGTGCTTGGTGGAGTTGGAGGATTGGAATATTAGGGTGTAGTTTCTATGCTTGAGTCTATGAGCATCTGATCATTTGAGGTGTGTCTCTTGTAGGGTGACTATATCTTAGTGATCTTCTAATAGGTATTTCCAAATTTTGTGGCGTTTAGCCGGCGCGTTTAACCCACATACGTTCCACGAGAGAGCCTGAATTGTCATTTCCCAGATTGTAGCTGAGCCTCTGAAGTGCCCACTTTAGGGGTAATACTCAGTGTAGTTCCCACTCCGAACCCCTTCCCAGCTCTCCCCCCGACCGCACCCCCCGGTAACACCTCGCAACCTGGACCCTTTGTCTATCCATTGAAATCTGAGTCTTTCTGTCCGAAGAGTACCTGAAAAAAAACGGGAAAAAAAGAAGAAACCCCCCCCATCCCTAGTTTCAAACCTTGTGCAAGAACTGGTCCCAATATAAACCTTGTCCGATTGTTCATTGATGTCATATGGGGCGAATAATCCATCATCGCTGCCTTGGCTTCAACCATATGATCCATCATCGCTGCCTTTGCTTCAATTTCACTTTAATGACACGGGTCGACACTCTGCTGTTGTATTCCTTGAGGTCACCTTATTTTAGGAATCGCTCCACAGTCCCTTTAGATCTGATAAATGCTTTGCCCTTTTGTGAACAACCCGCTCCATGATAGAAAGGATGTTGCCGCCTCGCAGATACATCACCCTCCTGAGACTGTGGGAGCTAGTTCAAAGTTCTTGTTCTTTTTCACCTTTATGAGGTGCAACAGTGCGGCGCCATCCCTGACTGTAGCTGTTGCTTTACCTTGGTCTCTGCTGTTTGGATGGTCTTTGAGTGTGCCATGGGGAGGTGTTTGTGTTTCTTCCTGCTCTGTACCTCGCTAATTCGGATCTATCTGTGGCTTGTCCATTCTCCATTGTTTCTAGGCCTAGGATAGTCATGGCTTCCTCAAGCTCTGTGCAATGCTGCATTCTATTGCGGTATTCAAATGTCCATCTGTATCTCACCTTGTCCTGTCGCAATTTGTCAGTAACTGGGCGGAACTGTTGTCATTGGGCCAGAGTTGCTGGGGAAATGTCCTGGATTAGAGTACAGGAGAAACCCTGAAATGACACTTAATCGGTTTTCCTAGCCGCTTGCAAAATGGCCTCTTTTACTTTGAATGAGTTCAAATGAACTAAAAAGTCCCTTGGCCTTTGATTATCTCCCAAGGGTGACCTTCCAACCCTGTGTACTCTGTCTATTTTGATCTTGGGAGTGCTGGGGCCCAGTATTTCATTGAAAAGTCCTGTGACGAATGCTTCCAGATCTTGTCCCTCAGCTGCTTCTTCCAGTTGTCGAATTTCTATGCTGTCACTACGAGATTTGTTCTCCACATCTTCTGTTTTGATTATGGCCAGCTGCAGTTGTGTTTTCAGAGTTTGAGTCGCATTCTTATGCTGTTCAGAGGCGTGCTCGAGCACCTGCATCTTGCTTTACAGGTCTAGGATCCTGCTTCCTACGGAGTCTACATCTTGCCTGAGCGTATGCAGTAGGTCATTAAGGTCTGTTTTGAGCATCTCGATGGATGTGGCCACATCAGTTTTTATTTCTTCACGTAATTCCCTTTTAAAATCATGCAGAGAGTTCAGAAAGTCTTCTTTTGTCAGTGCCATGCTCTCTCCTCCTCTCAGCGGTTGTCGATTATTAGTCACTTCTGTGAAGCCAATGTAGTTGGACACTGTTAATTTGGGTCTTCTTTAGTGGCATTGGGAAGGTCTCTGTTCTCGCTGCCTGCGTTAGGTGAGAACCGCTGCAGTGTTATTTCTTGGAAGCGCTTGTGACTAGGTGGATGCCCCCCTCTTTTGGACACAGATTTCTGAAGCGCTTTTGCATCTGTCCCCCGCTACGCATGTGTGGCTAAGCTGTAAGGGTCCTCTCCCTTACTGCTTGTGAGACAGGTATCTGGTGAAAAGGCTTTGCTCGTTTGGTCTGGAGTTGTTCTTCAGGCGCCTATCCCAACCTTGAGAGCCCGGTATCTAAGAGCTCTTATTCAGCCTATTGAAGAGGAGTCTTGCTGCCTTCTCCCCTCTGAAATTCCCTTAGGTTATGGAAATAGGTTTCCTTAGGCGCCCAGTTTTGCCTGCACCTCGTGCTCCGGTGGGCATTTTCTAATGAGGGACTGCTTGCGTTCCCCCCGGCCGCCATTTTAAAGTCAGGCGGCCTGCATGTGTAGGTCTGCCACTTTATGGAATACTCATAGGCCGGCCTCAGTCTCCTTTTTCGCTATTCCCCTGGAGCGTGAGAGTTGGTTAGAGGCCCTGACTCACTGGTAATCGTCAGCGGCACTTGGGAGTTCATCTGCCACTTCCTCCGACTCGTCAGCGTTCCTCAGCCAAGCGGCTTGGAGTATCTGACGACCCCGGGGCCTCCCCGGACCTCGACACCAGGTTGATGCCACTCTGTTGTCGCACCTGATTTCAAATGCACTGCCTCAAGCCTTACCACCGCACAGCTTGTGTCTCCTCCACTGGTCCTTCCCCCATCGACATGCCATCTTCGTGGTGCACAGGGCATGACTATTTCCAGCTGCGGCATGGTTATGTCTCTCCTCAATTGGCTTAGTCTGTTGCCGGTGTGCCCCCGGTGCCAGCGCCGCACGTAACATCAGCCTTGGCAGGCTTGTAGAGCAGAGTCTCTCTGTTTTGTTTGTTGGTGGCAGTGGAGCCGAGACGGACTAGGTCCTCTCCGCCATCTTGGTTGGCCACGCCCCCATTGTATCACTTTTAATTGATTTGCACAAGGATAATTATGCGTCCATCCGCTGGTGGGATCAGGCCCAGTTGACAGAAAGGATACCTCTTTGTAAAGGTGTTTGCCAGGGCTGTGCCCTGGCTCCCACTTTGTTTTCACAGTTCATTAACAACATTGTTAATTTTTTTTATCACAAGTGTAAGCGGACGCTCCATATCTGACATGTATTACAATCTGATTATTCTCTTTTGTGGATGACACCCTGTTGATCTCAAAGACTCGGGCTTCAGAAAATGTTGATTCGCATTAATGAGTTTTTGTGCCGAATGCTGCTTGGAGGTCAACACTTCTAAAACGAAAGTGATGCTTTACAACAAACACAAATCCTTCAAGGGCAGCATTTGCTAGAGAGAGATCCCCTTGAGAAGGTTGATTCCTTTGCGTATTTAGGGGTCACATTCACAGAGGGTATGTCATGACATCTTCACATCAATAAGACAACTACTAAACTTAAACAGATATCTGGTGCGATACTTAAGGAATTTTCTATGTCCTATACCAAACCAATTTTGCCAGTTCTCAAGTTCTATGAGGATAAGGCTTTGGGCTCAGCTCTCTATGGGGCGGAACTCTGGGGATTTTTAAACACAAATTCTTTATGAGAACTGAGAATAAATTCCTTAGAAATCCTTTCCGTCTAGTACTCCGTTACATCTATTGTTTAGTGATTTGGGAGTTTCAGTGGCGTAGAGTAAAATTCAACCATGGCCCCTACAATATTGGAGACATCTATGGACCACTCCCAAACTTGACCACTATGTGGAATGTAAAGGATGTTATGAGGATTGACCTATTAAATCAAATTCCTTGGATCTCGAATATGAAGTTAACAATGTACTAGTTAGGGTTGCATGACTTGTGGGATAATCCAGCTTCCACTGTTTTTCCTTCCAAGGCCCTCCTGAAAAACACTACTGGACATTTGTGGTGACTGAGGAATCCCGGAGAGCAACCAACCATAAATTGTCTAGCGAATTTATTGATATGAAGCCATCTTGTGGGCTTGAGTCATTCTGGAATCTTGTTTCTGTTCCATTGTATAGAAAATTATATTTGCAATTTCAAACAGGCACCCTACCTCGTAGAGTGTTCACTTCTGGTTGGATTGGGAGAGGAGATACTTGTGGCCTTAGTTGTAAATTCCCAGCAGAGACTATTCCCCATGATTTGCATGTGTGCCCAGGGTACATCTGCCTCCAACGTACTTGCCGTGCACCAGTATATAGGCCATTAGCAATACGTACTCATCAAGATGCCCTTCGCGTTCTTAAATAAGATTCCCACCCAGCAATAGCTATTTCTATCTCTACATTTTTGAGTACTATGTGGGTGCTCCGTAGCAAGGCTCTTCATCGCCCATTTACCTGATTTTCTTCCTGGCACTGAATTTCCAACTCTGAGGCCAGGGGTCGAAAAGGCAGTGCCAGGGCTCACAAAGGGAAACTTAGGGGTCACAGCTATGACCCCTAAATGACATCCATGGCTGCATATGAAGCTAAAGAATCTAAAGCTGTTATTTTATATAACATCTACAGTAAATTTAGAAATAAAACTGTATTCGATTTCTTTACAGTTGATTTTTTTGGTAAAATGAAAGTGGAGCTATACATAATTGGTAAATATTTCAATAAGCCTTGAGAGTGCCAATATCATGGAAGATATAATTGTAATTGCAACTGTATTTGCGTTGTGCTTCATAACCAACTACAAGGTGTTTAAGCACGCTGAAAGATGGGTAGCCAACTAAACAGTGAAAAGTACTTGTTTGGAAGGGTGTTGTACTTGCAATTAGACTAATATGGAAAGCAATTTAGTTTTGCACGTGAGTGACTAGAGTGGTGCTATCCTGTTTTCGGTCACTGCTGCTAAGAGTAACTCCGGAGATCTCAGAACAATTTTCTTTTTGTTGGGTGACTACCGAACCATCAAGATATGCCCTGTGCTGTATACAGCAATTAATAAATCCACTCTGTAAATCGTGTAGACTGTAAAGAGAAAAGGTGGGCATACATTCACCGGGATGGTCTATAGTAGAGTCAAAATAGTTGTTGTACAGAGTGAATTTATTTTTAATGCTTTGGAGTGTCCAATCTTGACTCCAAGGAGGGATGAGAGCTGGACCTACAGTGATATACAATGTTCAAAGCCTTCAAGGTGCAAGCTGTTATTTCACAGAGCTCTTTTTTCAAGATCACGTGCATTCACTGGCATTGACTTGCCTGCTTAAGGTGGGTTAATAGTGTCACCCTTAATATAGAGTCATGCCCTTTAAGTTTTTGGTTGTGGGCTACCTTTATATGATTGTTCTACAGATCGAAACTTGAGTTATGGAAGTAAGGTTCTGTTCTGGTTGCAAGCAGCCAGGTAGAATGTTTCATCAGGAGTGTTAAGAGGGTATATAAATGAATTTCAAGGCGTGCACTGATAGCAGCTGGTTTTGGTAATGCCCTATTTTGATAGTTCTTGCCACATTTGTAGCACTCTTGAGCAGGGTATTCTTTTTTGACCTTGAAATATTATTCAGTTTCATGATCCCAGGTGCTACATTGGTTCCGGATTCTACCTGGAAGAGGCAGGTCTTTATTTTCTTTCTCAACTTCAGATAGTCTTATACAAGAAGTATGTTGGCTGTCAAGGAATTCCAACGTTTTATCTACTGGTACTGAGAATGCTGTTCCATCAATAATTATTTTCTTATAGGAATGTATGGCAAGACTAGATACTCATCTTGTTGAAGATTAGCCACTTTCCTTTGCTTTGGATGCCTCTGTGGGCAATATGAAGTGCCTTAAAGACTGGGCATCTTAATATTGGTATCCAGTGTAGTGTATGAAGTACCAAGGCCATGTGTTCCTTTTGATGGATGCGCAGTAAGTCTTGTTGTATTGTTTTGAATCATTTACAGTTTTTATGTAGACATCTTCTTCATTCTCAAATTTAAAATACTGCCAAGGTCAGACCAAGCATGTCATTGACCAATAACATGTAGGGGTCACTGTCAACAATTTTGGCAATTCTGTTTTAAATGGAGGAATATACCAATTTTCCCCATTGGATATCATGATTCTGAATAAACAATGGTCCAAGGGGAATGGAGATATGACTGCCCTCAAAAGATTCTGCCATCAAACTTAGCTATACTGGTAGAGAACGAGGGTGAGAAGAGCAAGATCACCTGGTTTTCATCCAAGGTTATCCCCAAGTGTTATATTAGGCTTGTGTACCTGTAAGAAAGTGGAGATGTTTGGCTGGTAAGCAGGTGGGTAATGCCAAATAGGTGTTACTAGCTTTAAAATCGTCAGCCGCCCTGCATGAGAAATAGTATTCTAAAAAAGAAACAACAGAGGGACAGATGAAAATTGTCTAACTTTATATTTATTTTGGAATACAAGTCTTGACAGGAAACAGCAAGAACTATCTCACTGCACTGGTTAAGAATGTTATTGAACAGACATTAAAGGGAGTTCGAGATTTAAAGTAGGTTTTAAGAAGTCCTCTAGAAACAGATGATAAAAGTGTACAGATCAAAGGTAAAAGGCAGTATGTTGTTTAGTAGTGGTGTGTACTAGACTAACATTCATAGTGCGAGAGAAGCTTCAGTGGCAAATCTGAAAATAAGGGATATAGTTTGCTTGTGTTAACCAGTAAATCTGGAACTTACTCTTGGTAACAGACCACTTGTGAATAAGGAAGTTTTGAAATGACAGAGGAACTCCTTAGTGACCTTATATAAACAAAATCCTGAAAGAGGCAGACAGAACCTCATCGGGGTGAGTGACACTAACAGACCTGAGGATGGAAGGTGGAATAGATTAAGCTAAGTTCAGAAAAGAGTGTAATTTCTGCGTATTTGTGCAGACATTTTGGGCCAGATGTAGGTAAAAAATATTTACCGATCCTTAATTACCGATTTTTACCGAATCGGTAAATAAGAATCGGTAAATAAGAAGGGGGGGTATGTAGGAACATCCAGATGTTCCAATTACCGATTCGGTAAGAATCGGTAAATAAGAATCGGTAAATATAGAATCTGTAATTACCGATCGGCATTTACCGATCGGTATGGCCAATGCATTCCTATGGGGCAAAAGTCCCATAGGAAAGCATTGGAAATACCGATCGGTAATTACCGATCGGTAAATACCGATCGGTAAATACCGATCGGTATTTCCCGCGTCGGCCAGCAACCAAAAGTGAAACTCAACACAAACAGCCAATCAGGTGCAACCACCCTCCCCCTTCCTGGCAGGAAGTGTGCACACAGGCAGCTGCAACTAATTAGAAGGTTCTGGAAAGGCAGTTGGAGCAGAGAGACTGGGAGCAGCAGCAGCAGCAGGCAGAGCTCGTGAATTGAGAACACTTTAAAATGGAAAGCAGCAGGGAAAGTGAGCAAGCAGAAAGGAAAAGGAAACTGAAGTTCAGTAGTACTGAATTACAGGTGCTTGTTGAGGAGGTGGTCAAGGTACACCACAGACTTTTTGGAAAACTGTCCCTCACTGTGCCAGAATCCACAAAAAGGAAAATATGGCTGGACATCCTAGATAAAGTGAATGCTGTGGGAGTGACCACCAGAGTGACAGAAGACTTAAAGAAGAGGTTCTATGACCTAAGGAGCCTCACAAAGAAAAAATTGGCTGATCGCCACAAACAGTCACAGAAAACAGGTGGAGGAAAGAACACAGCACCCCCACTCACCGAGCTTGAGGAGCTGGTAGCCACAACCCTTGAGACTGAAAGTGTCCATGGACTGGGAGAAGTGGACAGCTCTGCTAAATCTGCAAAAACAAAAGGTAAGATGCATGCACAGCAATCCCCCTCCCACCCCCATCCATCCCTCACCCCTTGCAGCTCAGCTACCCCAGTCCCATGGTGTGTGTGCAAAACTGTAGCAAAGCATCATGGTACATGTAGTCAGTCTTTGAAAGAACATGTGACATAGCACTGTAACCAACAAGTAATTTAAATGTTTGCAGACAAAATGAAGGGCAGGCAGCATGTTCAAAGTGCAAATTGATATGTTTAATTGTAGTGGCTGTGACACATTAGCACCTAGCTGATATGTGCCCATATGTCCACAGGTCACACATCCAGAAGGCAGTCCGAGGAGGCAGAAGGCACGGCACCCCAGAGGGATGACAGTCAGGATCCAGGGCCCAGTGCATCCCAGGACACAGGGGTTCCGAGTGGGCAGCCACCCTCCCAAGCAACAGACATCAGTGAGGAAATGCATGGATCCCCAATTCCCTCACAGTCACCACTATTGGTGTCATCACCAGAAATGCCTGCATCCCTTGAATTGGTAACACCTGTTGCACACCCTAGCAGGAGGCATGTTGTTTCCCCACTGCTGCAAATGGAGATAGGTGCTGAGGAAATGGTGGGTGTAGAGTCACATGACTTGTCTGAGGCTGACATCACTGCCACACTGCAGCCCGGCACAGAGCCTGTACCACCTACCACTAGAAGGCGCACAGTCCAAGGAAGGGGTGCAGGTGCACGTGGGGAGGGGTCCAGTGTCTTCCAAGGCCTGGAGGGATCGATGGTCAAGATCCAGAGGATGCAGGGCAAGGGCATCATGGCCTGTCAGAGACAAATGCGAAACATGAACAATAACATTCAGGACATTGGCAAGGGCATACAAGAGCTTGTGGAGGTGAACAAGTGCATGGCAACAGGCATACAGCAACTGTGCACTAAACTTGACTCTGAAATTGCTGCAAGGCACAGGGACAAGCAGCGAGCACAGAGAGCAGAGAAATCCTTACACCGCCTGGCAACAGCCACATCCCTGCTATGCAGGCGTAGCATCAATAGCCAGGAAGTCCTGACTAATAATACCAACCAGTTAACAAGGGGCATAGCTGGAATGACTGGTGCGCTGGAGGCCCTACTCAATGCACAAAGTGCACGAAGTTCTGCTCTTGACGTGCCGGACAGTGAACCTAGCACCAGTAGGAGCAGCACAGCTAGCCCACATGGTGGTGAGCCAAGGAGGAGCAGCAGGCGACAGGGTGAGGCTACAGGCCAAACGCCCAGTGTACAGGCTGAGCCACAAACACCTGGCAGTGCAAAGCGTGGCCGAAAATGAACATTTGTTACTATGGCCTACTGCCTGTGGACATTTGTTTCTTTAGTTGTTAAAGTTAAATTTGCACATTTGTGCCATTTAAACAAGCCTAGTGACAATATGCAACTATGGTGGGTGGGTTCAAGACCTGTCTGAGTGTGTTTGCTCACTGTGAGCATTGATGTCAAATGCTTACTGGTGCTCTTTTTTACTTTACCATCTGTTTATGAAACCTAAATAAACAGAAGCTTGTGCTTTGACTATAGCTCAGTGTCTTCACTTACTTAGAAATAGTTGCGTGTAATCTCCTCACGTCTTAATCTGCCATCACTTGGTGTTGACACTCCTGCAGGTTGTCTTTCAGGCACAGCATTGTCGTCGTCGTGATCCTCATAGTCACTTAACTCCACCTCAGTCCCCTTCTTAACAGCCAGATTGTGCAACATGGCACAGGCAGCAATGATCTTACAGCATGTGATGGGGGTATACTGCCTTGCACCTCCACTCTTGTGCAGGCATCTAAACCTGCTCTTCCATATTCCAAATGTTCTCTCAACAACATTGCGTGTGCGCTTGTGTGCCCGGTTGTACCTCCTTTGGCTGGGTGTTGAGGGGTTGAGGTAGGGGGTTAGTATGAATGAGCGAAGGGCATATGCACTGTCTCCTGGAAAGAAAAGGGAATAAATTACTCACATGCATACATGTACTGCTAATTGCAATAGGTCTAATGGGTGTTGCACACTGTGTCTTACCTAGGAGGTAGCCTTCACCAAATTCCCCTGCAGTCAGCCGGTCATAGATGCCACTGTTCTGAAATATATATGAATCATGGGTACTTCCCGGGAATTTAGCTACGAGGTCTGTGATGTAGTGCTTAGCATTGCAAATCACCTGCACGTTGATGGTGTGGGTTGATTTCCTATTGCGGTAAATGTATTCTGTGGCAGCAGGGGGACAAATGGGGATGTGTGTGCCATCAATGCATCCGATGATATGGGGAAATCCTGCCATCTGGTAGAAGTCCGATTTGGTTTGAACCAGTTCTGCATGGGTGGATGGAAAAGAAATGTAATGGTCCATCCTGTGCAACATGGCGTCAAGGAATCTGTGAAAAAACCTTGAGAGGCTGCTCTGGGTCACCCCTCCCGCCACATCAACCACGCTCTGGTAGCTCCCTGACGCCAGCAGGTGGATGCTGCACAGCACCTGTACATGTGCTGGTATTGCATGTGCCCTTGGGGTGGGGTGCTCCAACAGGGGTTTGAGGTCCCTGATGAGCTCCATGATGGTGTCTGGAGCCAACCTGTACCTTTGCACAATCTCTTCCTCTGTGAGCATGAACAGGGTCACCCTCTGCCTGTAGACCTGCTCCTGTCTCAGCCATTCCCTCTCTCCTTCCTCCTGTAGCTGTAGCCGTCTTGCAATTACATAGAATGCAGCCATTTTGCAAACAGAATTGCATTTTGGGTCCTTTTTTATAGGCTGTACCTGGTTAACACCTGATTTGAATCCATGGTAAATACAGACTCTTAAATACCGATTTTGGCCCAAAATCGGTATTTCAGAGCCTCCCTACATCTCAAACTTCAATTTTACCTATTCTTAATTACCGATTCGGTATTTTACCGATCGGTAACGTTACCGATCGGTAACTTTACCGATCTGTAACTTTACCGATCGGTAACTTTACCGATCGGTAAATGTACCGATCGGTACCGTTACCGATCGGTAACTTTACCGATCGGTAACTTTACCGATCGGTAACATTACCGATTCGGGAAATTTACCGATTCGGCCTATTTTCTGTCACCTACATGCCGATCTCCAGATACCGGTCGGTAACGGCCGAATTCGGCCGTTTCCGACCGGTATTCGGCTACCTACATCCGGCCCTAAGTTCCAAAGTTTAGTTTATCTTTTAAGGAAGAGGATCCATTAGCATTTTTTAAGGTAGACACAGTCTGTAATGGGCCAGACTTTGAGCAGGCATTTCTTGTATGAATGTATGGGTAGACATATTGTTGAGTGGTTCAGCCCATGACTTGCTTGATGAATTACACATCGTGCTTTATAGGTGATCTGTCCAAGCAGTGAGAGCCAGTGTAGGGATATGAGAGTAGGTGAGTTATTATTGATCCACCTTAGTAGGTTACAGCAGCTATATGGAGGGCATATTTTTTTCTCCATAGCCTCTGAAGTATTAGCATAGGAGCTCCAACATACAGTCCTTTCCTGTGGGCAAGATGGCTGCTCACCAGTGCAATAATAGTTTTGACCTTTTGTGGAAACCCAAGATACAGGAAAGTCATACCATCAAGGGGAAGCAATGCTTGAGTAGGTGTTTTACTTGTGAACTGAAGGATTGATTGGAGTCCATGATCACCT
This sequence comes from Lissotriton helveticus, assembly GCF_964261635.1. NCBI lineage: Eukaryota > Metazoa > Chordata > Amphibia > Caudata > Salamandridae > Lissotriton > Lissotriton helveticus. The sequence goes on along the minus strand of NC_136067.1, from coordinate 1,587,460,914 downwards.
GTAGATGTGTCATCTGTACTGAATATAGTGGTGGGGAAATTGTTCCTGGGACCAAATGGTTTGTGAAAGGGTGCTAAATTGCCCTGTTGCCTCCAGTTTTTTCTACCAATAGAGGGGTACTTACACTGGGCTGTTGATTATTATTCGGGAGCAAATCCAGCTTCAACTGCCAACCTGAACTAGGATTACAAGTCAGGTGCAAAGCGCGCCTGACACAGAAGTTTGCACACACAATTTAGAGCACGTAAAACATACTGCAAACTGCAGGTGCGAGTTTCAACTGGGAGAAATCTTGCACAAATTGCACATAATTCCTCATTGAGATAATTAGGAGGTGGCGCAATGTGCACATATACATTTGAGCTATCCTTATTTTTACTGGAATAGACACCCATCAACAAACACGTCCTCAGGTTGGCTGAGATTCGTTCCTCTTAGCACTATAAGCAGTCCATATGTGAGAACCTGAGACAGAATGCAAATAGAATCGTAAAATGGCGGTTGACCCTAATTCAAACCTTATGTTTTTTTTGTTATAGATTTTCTAACAGTAAACGCCTTTCCCTTTATAGGCTGTGTTGTCATCGCTCAGGTACCTGCTAAACCCTTCTGTGAACTCATACCCCACAAATAAATACCTATAAGCTCTACCTGACCTCACAGACTCAGTAAGTGCAGTCTGTTTGACTAATTATATGGAGGAATGCACACATGGTGAAGTCACAACCACCCACGCATGAGCATGTGCAATTAGTTTAAACGTTTAAATTAACATGTCTGCTTGTGTAATCGCACCTGTGACCAAAAGGTTGTGGTGGAGAACGAGGTCTTTCCCGCTCGCCACTTAAAAAGTGCTTGCAGTTGCAATATTTTTTACGAGCGAGTAGAGATTTATTTTCACTTATCTGATAATTTGATAATATGAGAGTGGTTTGGCGGTGCCAGCAAGGAGACAGAGTTTCAGATACTGTAGAAATCTGAGTCATTTTCCAGTCTTGCAAAGTAGACGCATTCGGCGGGGAATTCAAGTTTATGATTCCATTAGCAAACATGGCTTAGCAATTAATAAAATAAAAATGCTTTCAAATTAATGAAGAGGTCTTAGAGGTATTATCCTGAAGCACTTGTTTATCTTCATTTATTCCGTCTTCGAAATAATCAAGCCCTCTTTGCATATTTTGCATAGCATTTTACTCATTGATAAGATATTCTGCTTAATTTGTAACATAGTAAGTGCTGGGGCCTAAAGGTTTGCTCTGAAGCCCGCTGCCTCACTACATTGTTATGATTCCACCTCATGTCTCTGTATTGCACCACCAGACACTCTCTGCCTCTTTATCTAACATTTGCAGGTTCTTTTTACTTGCTTTCACCCTTCGCGCAAGAAATCACTGTCCACACCTCTTTAGGAGCAAGAAAGGCCACTTTATTTTAAGACAGGTGCATCATAAATTTCGTGAACACATTCATTATTTATTTATTTATCATAAATCAACTATACAGTGATCCTACAAAACCTAAATCCCAAAACCCTGAACTAACTCTTGCCTACTACCCCTAGTACTACCCAACGAGCTACCCTAAGGATGGCCAACCCGCTCCAGGCTGCCCACCCCACTAGCCAAAACCCGCCTCCAAAAAGAACAAAGACACCTGTCCTAACAGTGGCAAACCTACCGAACGAAGCAGCACCTAGAGTACCACAAAATAAACCCCAAAAAATAAAATAAAAAAGAGGGAGGGTGGGTGGGGCAAAACAAAACCTCCCTTCTAGCTTCCCGCCCACGCAGTTCCCAACCGCCAGCCTGCCTCCCTTATATCACCTCCCCTAATCAGCCCCCACCTGGTGCCCTGATTCTCGCGCGAACCTACCCAGGAAGAGACTGGCTCGCGCCTAGCTCTCCCTGGGTCCCCCCTCGCGCAAGAAATCACTGTCCACACCTCTTTAGGAGCAAGAAAGGCCACTTTATTTTAAGACAGGTGCATCATAAATTTCGTGAACACATTCATTATTTATTTATTTATCATAAATCAACTATACAGTGATCCTACAAAACCTAAATCCCAAAACCCCGAACTAACTCTTGCCTACTACCCCTAGTACTACCCAACGAGCTACCCTAAGGATGGCCAACCCGCTCCAGGCTGCCCACCCCACTAGCCAAAACCCGCCACCCAGGAAAACCTTTAGCGTTTTCCTGCCCCACCTAAAAATGGAAAGGAAGGAGCACACCACAACTGCACCTGAAGAACTTTGCTAATCAAATCCCTGAGTTCCAGAAGGTAAAAAGAAATGCCCAAAGAAGACAGATGTACACCATCCTCACAGAATAAATGATGTTCAGAGACTTTTAAATGGTAATGATCCAAACTGTAGATACCCAAATGGTGACAAAAAAGTCGCATTGTTCTATTAACTTTCCGACGAGCCTTTTCCAGGGCGGAATGGTTCCTCGCCCCACGCCATTGCAAACGAGGTACAAACTCAGTCCATATCAACATGGTGCTCACCCATGTGGTCTTGATGATTTCCAGGTCTTGCTTCATTAATTTTAGCAAAGTCAAACCAGAGAGTGAAACCAAGTCATTTTCTCCCAAATGCAGGACCAGGAGATCCGGAGGACCCCCCAAACACTTTGAAACCAAAGCAGCTAAGGCGGGAAAAAGCCCACCCCAGCGCATGCCCCCTGTTCCATGCCAGGAGACTTTGTGCGTCATGCTGTTTAAACCAAGTGATCTCCCACAAAGCTGACTGGCAGCGGCTAAAGCTGCCCGTTTAACAAAAGAGTGCCCCAGTATCCACACCCTCCTTTTGGATCCGGCGACAGAGGGCCAAGGACCTAGGAGAAAAAGAAACGTTAGACAAGCAAAATGGACTATTTTCTTACATATTTTTCACAGCACTTGGAGCGCCAACGACCGATGCGACGGATTTGGGACCAGTCCCACCCCAACCTAGCGGCCTCCGTCGCCGCACCAATTCTGAATGAATGGGTACCAAATTGAACAGGATCCCTCCCCAGGCGCAACAAAACCTTGCGTAATACAGCCAACAATTGAGATGCAACTATGGGACTACCATCAGCATGACAAAAAATGGGCCCCTGTAGAAAATGTGGAGAGGACACAAACACTTCCCATTCACCAACCGGGCAACAAGCAGAGACACCACTCCTGCCAAGGAACACCCACTTACCCCTCCCCATCTGGTCGGTTTTGGACGCCCGCAGCCACAACCTCACTCTGTCACTTTCCAACACCACCTCACTGCTGGTCATACCAACCCGACCCCGCAACCCCAGCAACTCTGAAGCCCGAAATGCCCCAAAGAACAACCAGACAAAACACAAACGAAATTTGGCACACTCAAAAACATCATGGCAACACTCCTCCAATTCCGGCAACAGCAACTGGAGCAACTCAAAAGTCACCGGCTGCCGGAGCTGCTGACCACCAGCCCGAAGCCTAGCCAAACCTTTCAACACTTTACGAACCAGAACCCCCCCAACAGGATCCCGCCCCCACCAAAGCTGCCCATAAAAAGAAACCCCAGCCAACTTGCCAGAAATGGTAGTGGGCGATAGGCCCTTGTCCGCTAAATGTAAAACAAACTGTAAGATGCATTGCTCATCTGACAACCCGGCCCTGATCGGCCCCGTCAAATCCTTACCAAACTGCAGAAACTCATGCCAGGCCTTCACATAACCCCGCCTTGTGGAGTCAGCTACTGAATTTTCGACCAATTGGTGTACCCTCAATCCCCCAGGTCCCATACGTACTGTGGGATCGCCGTTGGTTCCAGGTCCGCCCCAGGAGCCAACTTGCGGAATTCGGACCACTGAAAGCGAGACAAAGAGTCAGCGATGCAGTTAGAAGTACCAGGAACATGCCGTGCTTTAAAGACAATATTCAATTGCAGACACCGCAGCATGAATGCGCGCAGGAGCCGCAAAACACGCAAGTCACGAGCCTTTTGGTGATTGACAAGGTGTACTACTGCCAAATTGTCCACATGGAACAAGACGGAACGATTCTGAAACTCCTCCCCCCAGAGATACAAAGCAACCAGCAGCGGGAAGAGCTCCAGAAACGCTATGCTGCGACCCTGTTCCTTCCAGTGCACCGGCCAGCCGGCCGCGCACCATCGACCCTCCCAAAATACACCGAATCCGTGAGCTCCCGATGCATCCGTGAACAACTGGACTTGCCACACCATGTCCTCATCCGCAAAAAACAAGGACACGCCATTGAACTCCTGCAGGAAACGAAGCCAGACCGTCAAATCGGCACGCACAGCGGTGGTAATGCGCACCCGATGGTGGGGAAGGCTGGCGCCTGACATTGAAAGACCCAGACGTCTACAGAACGTCCTGCCCGCCCGAACAACCCGGCAAGCAAAATTGAGGTACCCCAAAAGTTTCTGGACAGTCCTCAAAACAACTTTTCGCTCCCCCAACACCAGATGTATGAAGGCAGACATTTCCCTCACTTTAGCCTCAGGCAATCTCGCCACCATAGACAAGGTATCAATTTCAATCCCTAAGAACGTCAGGGACGTACAGGGACCTTCTGTCTTATCCGGCGCCAAGGGAACGCCCAATTCCTCCGCCAGAGCCTGGAAGATGGTCAAAGCCGACTGACACTGCCCAGAGTGACCTTCACCAATGAAAAGAAAATCATCAAGGTAATGACAGACCAGGACGTGGCCACTGACAAAAGTGAAGCGCCACTGCAGAAATGTACTAAATGTCTCAAAAAGAGAGCATGACACTGAACAGCCCATGGGCAGCACCCTGTCAACGTAGAAACTACCATCAAAATGCATTCCCAGAAGACTGAAGTCCCAAGGATGGATGGGCAATAGCCGGAAAGCCGACTGAATGTCGCTCTTTGCCAGTAAAGCCCCCACACCAGCCGTGCGCACGAGCCGTAAGGCATCGTCCACTGAAGCATAATTGACAGTTGAATCAGCTGGATCAATAAAATCGTTAATGGATGCACCCTCGGGCCATGACAGGTGATGGATAAGGCGAAACTCCCCCTTCGCCTTCTTGGGTACCACACCCAGAGGCGATACTATCAAGTCAGGAAGAGGACAATTCAAGAAAGGACCAGCAATCCGACCCGTGGCAAGCTCGGCATCCAGCTTTTTCCGCACAACATGGGGACTCTCTTTCGCAGACTTCAAATTGTCAGACCACCTACCCACCCTGGGTCCCTGATACCCAATTCGAAACCCAAGTCTGAAACCCCAAGACAAAATCTTAGCCGCCTCAAAATCAGGATAATCCACCAACCAGAGATCCAGAACATCTTGTTTAATAGGAGTAGGAGCCCTTGTAAACAGCGTGCTGAGGCTGTCCCCTGCCCCCTGAACCCCGTCCTTGATCACCAAAGCGCTGGCCGGGAAAACACTGGGTGAGCGCATGCTTCCCCCCACACTGCGAACACTCATGCTTATACCTGCAAGCTGGTCGGTTACAGGAACCCCTGTTAAAGTGCCAGCATGTGCCAGAGGAGGATGATTGACCTCTGCCCCAAACCCCCGCCCCAGACTGAGCGGGGCGAGCTGGAAAGGGCCGATAATACACTGGCTGCCCGCTAGCCGTGTGGGTCGTAGCAGGCGGGTGAGCCGATGCCATCCACTGGAGCCATAATTCGGAATCAACCTCACCCCACGAACGCTCAGGAAAAACGCTCATGCGCGCCCTGAATTCGTCATCATAGGACAACCAGGCAAAGCCACCAAAGTAACTGTGAGCTTTGCGAATGACATCTGCATATTTAAACATGTCTATCGCCTTGTCCGGATGACGCTGGCAATAAACGCTAGCATAGATAAGAAAGGCCGAAGTCCAATTCTCTATCGACTTCGGAACACGAGGCCTCCGAGCCAATTCTAATTCCTCCTCCTTCGACCCTTCTTTAGCTTGGACATCTCTATGTAGAAGCCGAAAAACATCAACAAATGCACCAGACCATATGAGATTCTTTGTTTTTTCAGACAAATGGGACCCCAACGGCATCCCCACCCCAGAATAAGGCAGTTTCTTAGGTAGGATACTATCCTCCGTAACCCGTGTGGCAGCCACCCCCCCAGACTCTGCCGCAGAAACATCCCGTGCAACTGGCACATTAGAAACATTCTAAATCACCGGCCGCTCAAGCCTCGGTGCCAGAGCGACTCGCTCAACAACAACCCCATCACCCGTACCAATAGATCTTGTACTCTTAACAGGGAGACTCTCCCTGGGTTGCCACACAGACCACCACCCATCCTTACCTCTTGGCAACTGCTCCGACTGCGGTCGAACAGCCACTCGAACCCCTTGAGTAGGTCCAGACCTCACTGCCCCTCGTACTGCTGCATGGTCCGCACGAGACGCCTGCAAAACACGAGAAACAGTGGGTTGCCCCAACCCACCCCCCTGGGCCCGTGCTGCCAAAAGCCCAACATTTGTGTCTCGCAATTCCCCTTCTTCCCAATCATCATCATGAAAATTCCCACAGAAAGCTTCATCAGAAAATGCGACTTGCGCACTGCCACTGGGCATAGCCCCATCACCAATACCCCCATCATAAAACTGCCAGTCAATGTTCTGAAAGCTGTGTGCACTGAAAGCTGTAGAAGAGATATCCGCTCCAGATAACTACCCTGTAAGCCCACTACTGGAAACAGCCGTGTGGTCAGTTCCCGGGCCCGTAGCAACAGCCAACAGCCGCCCAGCCGAAGGCTCAGCTTGAGAAATGCGGCCGCTCCAGCCAGACAAGGAAGAGTTCGCAAAACCATCCACCCTAAAAGCGGAATCGCAATCACCCCCCGATAGACGACCCACCGACGCCAGACCATTGGCACCACCCGACCCATGCGAAGGACCACCCTGAAGGCCACCCGGCCGACCCCTAGGGACCGGGAACAGAGCTTGCCCAGGAACCGGGGGCGCCCCCTTGCGTACCAAACCCATCCCACCAGGAGCCAAGGACGTGGGGGGGGCAGGGTGGGGGCCCGGCGCACCTCGGGCCGCAGACTTGGTGGTCGAAGGGGGCAGCATGCGGGGCGCAGCACCCTCTGGCGTGGAAACAGAAGCCTGAGTAGGAGTCTCAGAAGAGGAATATGCAGGCAGTGCAACAGAATGTGGCCCAGCATCTGCACCGGCCAGTAGTGGGGGGCCAAAAGCGTGGGTGGGGGCAGGGCCAGGCACCGGCGTGGCAGGGGAGAGCAGGAAACATTGCCCATTCAGCCAGAGGTACGGGGAAACCCCCTCCGGCAAGGGGGGGAGTGGAGCCAGAGAGCCGTCATGTTCAGCATCCGGGAGAGGGGGCTGCGCGCGCCCGAGCAGATCCAGGCTCCGCCCCCGCTTCGGCTGCGGACCCGCCTGCGGCTTCCCAGACTTCCCCGGGGCCATGCCGCCTGAGCGCGGAGCCTGACGGCCCGCAGAACGCCCCCGCCTCCCCCCGGGCGCCCCTCGGGGACCAGCACTGAAAAACGGTAAATCACATACCTGCTGGAGGGCGCCCGGGGCACCCGGCGGGGGCTCCACCTCTGCGGCGTGCAAAACAGGCAGCGGCCCGTCCGCCGGCATTGCCGCCTCGCCGTCTTCCTCCTCCGCCGGGCCTGGGGATAAACACGCCGTCACTGCCCTGGACACACCCTCCGAAGCCTTGCGCGGGGGGCGGGCCATTCCGACCCACGCCTCGGCCGGAACACCCGGCCGCAGTAGGTCCTCACGCCCGGCCTCACACAGGATCTGCACGGCCCTCCGGACCTCCGCTGCTTCCTCCATGAAGCCAGAAAACGAGGTAAACACACGCGCGCCGCAAAACAAAACCTCCCTTCTAGCTTCCCGCCCACGCAGTACCCAACCGCCAGCCTGCCTCCCTTATATCACCTCCCCTAATCAGCCCCCACCTGGTGCCCTGATTCTCGCGCGAACCTACCCAGGAAGAGACTGGCTCGCGCCTAGCTCTCCCTGGGTCCCCCCTTCTCAAAGTTTTTCAGTCATTCTCGTTGTCCTTCTTTTCCCCTTGTGTGTGTTTCTCTCGCTTGCTCTGGGTCAAAGTCTGTTGTGGAAAAAATAATGTGGTCCCCAAAAAAGAGTGTCAATGGACCCTCCCTACAACCTTGGGTTCAAATTAAGCACTGCAGAGAGTTTAATTCATGCAATGTATTCTACTCTGGCAATCTTTGGTGTATCATTTACATATATGCAACCCCACAACCATCTTTCTGCCCCAGTTCTTGTAAATAATGATTGAGGGGCCACCATTCAATCAGTATACTAAATAGTTCTTAACATTGTGAGCCTCTAAACATGGTGAGATTGAGGGGCATTTTTACAAAAGAATGGCGGAGCACAGCGTTAAGCCAAAAAGCTAACACTGCGCTCCTCCATTCTGAAAATGCAGGGATGCACCGTATTTATAACAATACGGTGGATCCCTGTATTTTCCCTAGCGCTGGCGCTGAACTCAGCTGCCTAGCGCCAATGCAGGCACCCTAGTACCATAGTGTACCATAGTGCAAGGGTGCCTGCATTGAGGGAATGATTGTTTATGTGCAGGAAGGTGTCTACCAATCCAGAATGACGATTTGCAACTTCTTTGTGTGCTGCACATAGAAGTTGCAAATTGTCATTTTTTAAATGATTGTTTATGTGCTGGTAGGCACACCTTCCTGCACATAAACAATAATTCATGGTGTTTTTCTGTTTCTGTGCACACATAGAAACAGCAAAACAAGGAGAAATAAAGCATTTCTAATCGTTACGCCATGTTAAAACCAGGTTTTCCCTTAATTTTGCCACTGCCTCCTATTTATGCCACCCTTAAATAGGGGGCAGCGTCAAAATCAATATAAATAAGGCAAAGTTCCTATTGCCACAGAAACGTAGATAAAAGTGACGTTCCTGTGGTGATAGGGGCTTGTAAATATGCCCCTGATTATTTTGTGAAGGTTTTCCTAGGTAAATCAATGGGGGTTACATTGTTTGAAGGAGAGGAATGTTTGATCCCATTCAAGTGAATGGGAGGCATTTTGTTTGTTTAAAAGGTGACGGTGAGCGCAAGGTGGTTGCATTCCTGCAATTGGGGATGAATGGAGAGATATTACCCTATATATCCACAAATAACCACTATAATTCTCTTCAGTTGAGTTAGCAAAAAACACCCATTCACTCCTTGGAGCACCACATTTGTCCCTTCTCCTCCCTGATTGTGCTCCACCTCTCAGCTGCATGTGACATCACATAATCCTCTAAGGTAGACAGTTACAATATGTAACACTAAAGCATCTCAAACACAGATGCTGAAGATGTTCACTTGAAATGTAATATTAAAAAATATTTTGAGCTGAAAGATTACATTTCTTTTGCCAAAATTGCAAAAATGTGAAACATTTTGAAGTAGAACAATAGTTCCTAAAATATTATTAATGATGATTTTTTAATGTTAATGCACTTTTGCCAACTTCAAGCGAAAGACTGAGGTCAACATTAGGCTTAGGGTCCCCCTACACCTCTTCTTTTGCAAATGCTCATATGAATATCCTGTATCTTCCTGTTCCACTGGAAGAGTCTCAATGAGTTTTCTGTGAGGTGGACAGGAACCACTAGGCGCGGGCATCCCATAATGGTCATTGTCTGGTAAAGCGCCCTGCGAAGGAAGCAACAGTCCTCATGTAGAATACTGCACAAACAGGGTCTCAAGCTGGACGGCTCAGCTGCTAAGAAAGTATTTTAACAATATAAGCTCAAAATTGGTAATAACAGACATACCCTCTTTAACAGGCTTTGCACTCGGTGCTACCACTAGCTGAATTTCATCAAGTAGGTGCTATTTGTACCCAACTCATAATTTACACTAGTGTAAGAAAAGAGGCAAAAATTATTGCTTCTATAGTTACCCCTCACACCAATAACTATATGAGGCCCGATGTGTTTTGATTTATTTTGCTGAAGGGTATCCCCATGTGAAGAATAGACAGAATAGGCAAGATATAACTGATGGGAGAAGAATGGAAAATTAAACAAGAAAGACTATCCATCAGCTGTCGATTGAGAGATTCTCTCATGCAAACAATAAATGAAACAAGTGGATCAAACATTTGAAAAAGATTGTGTTTCCTTAGTCAGACCTTTGTGATAAGAGAAGGTTTGTATATTTTTAGAGGTGAGGGAAGTGAATAATTTATAGGATAATGTTCTGTCCTGTGTTCATATGTTTGAGACCTCTAGTGGCCCTCAGCAGACTCCTTGCAAGTAGTACGTACTCTTGCAGATGTGGCTGATTGCGATTAATAAAGTTTGAGACGCAGTGCATTCAGTTAACAGTTGCTGCAAGATGAAGAATAAAGACGTGCAAACCAGCGCTCTGTGTGTGGCGTGGTCTGTTTCCTGTTCCTGGGCTGGGCTGGGCTGGGGAGGACGCAACAGCTGGCAGCGAGACAGAGGATATATGCCCCCAATGATACAAGACTGTTTCCAGGGGAGTTTGCTGTGGTCCAGCAAACTGCTCTTGTGTGCTGCATGCACATCAAAAATGGTCTACAGTTAGCGAATGTGGAGTCAAAGCACAACTCCAGCTTTTGAGAGGACATTGAAGAAGGGGAAGGCCCTTTGGAGGAACAAAGTAGGTAAACCCGCCATAAATCTACTGGAAGGCTGAAAGTAGAGATACTGCACCACAGCATAACATGGAGCCTCATCAGTACAAGGCATTATAAGACAGTGACCTCCAGGTTCAAAGAAGCGCTAAAGGCAGCGACACCTAGTTGCAAGAAAGTGCTAGAGACAGAACTGACCAAGTGCAAAGAAAGGCTAAAGGCAGTGACAACCAGGTATAGAAAGTAGAAATGTACTTACTAGCACAAGCGAGAGAAGTGCCACAGTGCATCAAATTGGGTGTGACAACCCAGCCAGGTTGGGCCACAGATGAGTGTGCAAAGTGGCAAGTAGCATGCAATACACCAAAAGGCCTTTGGAATAGTGATATTTTTCAATGGCTGCAGAGAAGAGAGCCAAATATGGTGCAGCGATGTTCCTAAAACCACCACCTCCTCTGGATACCTCCAAAAAGCAGTATATTGGTGCAAGATGGACTGCCTGGATCGAAAAGTTCAATGACTTCATAGATGCAATAGAAGAAACAGATGACAAAAAGATAATCTAATACTTAAAAAAAACCTGGCAGGTGACGGTGTAATAAAGGTGATGAAGTATCATACCATAAAATTAAGAAGACGTTGGAGGATAAGTTCAATCCAATGTCAAATGTAAAGTATGAAAGGTACACTTTGAACCAAGCAATACAGAAACCTTGTAAGACAATGGAGGAGTTTGTTGAGAGACTTGATATGCTTGTAAAGCACTGCAAGTTCAATCAATCAATCAATCAGGTCATTTGTAGAGCGCACTACTCACCCGTAGGGTCTCAAGGCGCTGGGAGGGGGGGGGTGCCGCTACTGCTCGAACAGCCAGGTCTTGAGCTTCTTCCTGAAGGAGAGGTGGTCTTGGGTCAGGCGCAGATCGGTGGGAAGTGAGTTCCAGGTCTTGGCGGCCAGGTAGGAGAAGGATCTTCCTCCTGTTGTCGCTCTTCGGATGCGGGGGACGGCGGCGAGGGCGTGGTTGGTTGATCTGAGGAGGCGCTTGGGAGTGTAGAAGTTGATCCGGTTGTTGAGGTAGCTCGGGCCTTGGTCGTGTAGGGCTTTGTGTGCGTGGGTGAGGAGACGGAAGGTGATTCTCTTGTTGACCGGGAGCCAGTGCAGATCTCTCAGGTGTCCGGAGATGTGGCTGCGTCGGGGGATGTCGAGGATGAGTCTCGCCGAGGCGTTCTGGATCCGCTGGAGTCTCTTCTGGAGTTTGGCAGTGGTTCCGGCGTAGAGGGCGTTGCCGTAGTCCAGTCGGCTGGTGACGAGGGCTTGGGTGACCGTCTTCCTCGTCTCGGTGGGGATCCACCGGAAGATCTTACGTAGCATGCGCAGGATGTTGAAGCATGACGAGGAGACGGCGTTGACTTGTCTGGTCATGGAGAGGGAGGAGTCCAGGATGAAGCCCAGGTTGCGTGCGTGGTCCGTCGGTTTGGGCGCGGTGCCCAGGGCGGGGGGCCACCAGGAGTCGTCCCAGGCGGAGGGCGTGGAGCCCAGGATGAGGACCTCCGTCTTGTCTGAGTTCAGTTTCAGGCGGCTGGTCGTCATCCATTCGGCTACGTCTCTCATCCCTTCGTGCAGGTTGGCTCTGGCGGTGGCGGGGTCGTTGGTCAGGGAGAGGATCAGCTGGGTGTCGTCAGCGTAGGAGATTATGTTGAGGTTGTGTTGGCGTGCGATGGCCGCGAGGGGGCTCATGTAGACGTTGAAGAGGGTGGGGCTCAGTGAGGATCCTTGAGGGACGCCGCAGATGACTTTGGTGGCCTCTGACTTGTACGGTGGTAGGCGGACTCTTTGTGTTCTTCCGTCGAGGAAGGAGGTGATCCATTCCAGTGCCTTCTCCTGGATTCCGATGTTGCTGAGGCGCTGTACTAGGGTGCGGTGGCAGACAGTGTCGAAAGCCGCGGAGAGGTCCAGGAGGATGAGGGCCGCTGTTTCTCCGTTGTCCATCAGAGTTCGAAGGTCGTCGGTGGCGGCGATGAGGGCGGTCTCGGTGCTGTGGTTCGCTCGGAAGCCGGACTGTGAGGGGTCGAGGGATCCATTCGTCTCGAGGAAGGCGGCCAGCTGTTTGTTGACGGTCTTCTCGATGACTTTGGCCGGGAACGGGAGGAGCGAGATGGGACGGTAGTTCTTGAGGTCGGTGGGGTCTGCTGTGGGTTTCTTGAGGAGAGCGCTGAGTTCGGCGTGCTTCCAGCTCTCAGGGAAGGTGGCGGAGTCGAAGGAGGTGTTGATGATGTCCCGTAGGTGGGGTGCGAGGACAGCGTCGGCTTTGTTGAAGACGTGGTGAGGGCAGGGGTCAGTCGGAGATCCGGAATGGATGGAGTTCATGGTGCGGATGGTGTCTTCGGTGCTGATCGGGGTCCAGGTGCGGAGGGTGGTGGTGGGTGGCGTCGTTGCGGTTGTGGCTTGCGTTGGTTGGTTGTTGAAGCTGTTGTGTATGTCCGTGATCTTGTTGTGGAAGTAGGACGCGAGGGAGTTGCAGAGTTCTTGCGACGGGGTGATGTCATTGTTTCCGGCGTTGGGGTTGGATAGCTCTTTCACGATGTTGAAGAGTTCCTTGCAGTTGTGTGCGTTGTTGTCCAGCCGGTCCTTGTATGCATTTTTCTTGGTGGCGCGGATCAGTTGGTGGTGCTTCCGGGTGGCGAGCTTGAGGGTGGTCATGTTGTCCGTCGTTGGTTCCCTTCTCCAGGCTTTCTCGAGGGCTCGACAGTTCTTCTTGGAGCTCTTGAGTTCGTCGGTGAACCATGGTGTTTTTCTGCTGCAGGATCTGCTGGGTGGGGTTCTCAGAGGGGCGAGTTCGTCCGCGCAGTCGTTGATCCATTTCGTGAGGTTGTCGGCGGCCTGGCTGGGGTTCGCTGAGTTGGCGGGAGGGTGCTGGCTCAGGGAAGCGGTGAGCTGGTCGGCTGTGATCTTGTTCCAGCTTCTTCGAGCAACCTGTTGCTGGTGGTGGTGGATCGTCGTTCTTCTGAAGGTGAAGCGGACGCAGCTGTGGTCCGTCCAGTGGAGTCCTGTTGCGTGGCTGAAGGAGACGTCTTTGCTGGATGAGAAGACGGCGTCGAGTGTGTGTCCGGCGAGGTGGGTGGGGGTGGTCACCAGTTGCTTGAGTCCGAGGTTGTCGAGGTTGTCGAGCAGGCTGATGGTGTTGCGGTCGTTGTTGTTCTCCAGGTGGAAGTTGAGGTCCCCCAGGAGGATGTAGTCGGCGGAGGGGAGAGCGTGCGGGCTGACGAAGTCGGCGATGTCCTCGCTGAATCGTGTGCGTGGTCCCGGGGGTCGGTAGATCAGGGTGCCTCTGAGGGTGGTGGTCGGGTTGGTGTGGATCTGGAAGTGCAGGTGTTCAGCGGTGGTGAGGGTGTCATCGGTGTTGGTAGTGATGCGGATGGTGTCTCTGTGGATGATGGCGATGCCTCCTCCGGTCTGGTTGTCGCGGTCCCTCCGGGTGATCTTGTAGCCCTCTGGGATGGCGATGGCGATGTCTGGGGCTGAGGAGGCGTTCATCCAGGTCTCGGTGATGAAGGCAACGTCGGGGCAGTGGTGTCGAGCAGGTTCCAGAGTTCTACGGCGTGTCTGTGGACGGAGCGGGTGTTGAGCAGGATACACTTGAGGTGGGTGCTGCTGGAGTTCGGCTTGGCGGGTGCAGGGAAGGCCCGGATGCAGGTGAACTTGCAGGCGTGGCAGCTGAAGGGTCCGTGGGTGTGCTTCGGGGCGGCTCGGTGACATCCTGGGATGCGGCCGGTGTTGAGTGCGATGAGGTCGGCGGCGCTGTAGGTTCGTCGGGTCGGCTTCCGTCGGTGGGGGCCAGGGGTCCTGGCCCTGGGCGCGGTCCAGGCGCAGACGGGCTTACCTTTGGCGCGCCTTCGGCGCACAATCGGCGCGCCCGCTGCGCGTGACCGCTGCGCGTTCGCACGGTCGCCATTTAAGGCGAAGTGCGCGGGTGGGCGGAGCAGCTGGGAGGCGGGAGCGGGGAGGGAAACAGAAGAGAAAAAGGGGCGGGGCTAAAGGCGGTGGCGGGAAGCGGGAGCGGGGGGCGGCGAGGTGGCCAAAGCACGACGAGAAACGGCAAAAAACAAGCACAATTTTAAGTCAAAACAGGGGAAAAGGACAGTGACACACGATCTGGGGAAGAAAACAAGCACAAATTCAGGTAAAAATACGGGGGAAAAAGACAGTGACACACGATCTGGGGAAGAAAAAAACAAGCACAAATTCAGGTAAAAATACGGGGGAAACCAAGGAGAGCGCTCAGGGCGGCAGCGAGGCCGGCGCTGAGGCAGAGGCAGGCACTGGGGGCACACGCAGCAGCTGGTGGCCGTGCGGCGCGGGGGTGTCCCACAAGTGGGTCACACTCACCTGCGTCGCACGGTCGCCATTTAAGGCCAAGTGCGCGGGTGGGCGGAGCAGCTGGGAGGCGGGAGCGGGGAGGGAAACAGAAGAGAAAAAGGGGCGGGGCTAAAGGCGGTGGCGGGAAGCGGGAGCGGGGGGCGGCGAGGTGGCCAAAGCACGACGAGAAACGGCAAAAAACAAGCACAATTTTAAGTCAAAACAGGGGAAAAGGACAGTGACACACGATCTGGGGAAGAAAACAAGCACAAATTCAGGTAAAAATACGGGGGAAAAAGACAGTGACACACGATCTGGGGAAGAAAAAAAAACAAGCACAAATTCAGGTAAAAATACGGGGGAAACCAAGGAGAGCGCTCAGGGCGGCAGCGAGGCCGGCGCTGAGGCAGAGGCAGGCACTGGGGGCACACGCAGCAGCTGGTGGCCGTGCGGCGCGGGGGTGTCCCACAAGTGGGTCACACTCACCTGCGTCGCACGGTCGCCATTTAAGGCCAAGTGCGCGGGTGGGCGGAGCAGCTGGGAGGCGGGAGCGGGGAGGGAAACAGAAGAGAAAAAGGGGCGGGGCTAAAGGCGGTGGCGGGAAGCGGGAGCGGGGGGCGGCGAGGTGGCCAAAGCACGACGAGAAACGGCAAAAAACAAGCACAATTTTAAGTCAAAACAGGGGAAAAGGACAGTGACACACGATCTGGGGAAGAAAACAAGCACAAATTCAGGTAAAAATACGGGGGAAAAAGACAGTGACACACGATCTGGGGAAGAAAAAAACAAGCACAAATTCAGGTAAAAATACGGGGGAAACCAAGGAGAGCGCTCAGGGCGGCAGCGAGGCCGGCGCTGAGGCAGAGGCAGGCACTGGGGGCACACGCAGCAGCTGGTGGCCGTGCGGCGCGGGGGTGTCCCACAAGTTCAATGAATTAAATGATGAAGCCATGAGCCTTAGAGTTATCTATGGTGTCTCTCTAATTCATTCGAACGAAGCATGCTACAAGAAACGCTCAGTTTGGAGAAAGTGCTCATGGCTGCAAGAGCAGAGGAACATGCCGATCGACAAGATACTGGTATGGAAGCTGGAACAACCCAAAATGAATCAGCGTTGAGCATGAAAAGTAATCAGAAACACAAGGCAGAGACCCACAGAGTGATGTCTCCAGAGGAATTGTGTTTTCGCTGTGGATTCCCTTTTCCATATGAAGGGAAAGTCCCTGCCATCAGACAGATATGCAAAGGTTGCGGGAAAGAAAAACATTTTATAATGGTTTGCAAAGTGAAAATGAAACGAGTGTGTCACGAAGAAATGCGAAGGAAGCCAGAAAGCAAAAAGTTCCAGAAGCATTCTAGCTGCTTCCACAAGGGCAAACAGAAACATTGACTAAGGTAAGTGGAAACAAAACAAAGTTGATCATTATCAAATTAATCTTCCAACAGTTCGATGACGTCATCATTGAGTGACAGTGAGGAAGATGGATGTGCGATGGTGATGTCAGTCACAGACCGATGTGCACCTGTATGATTAGTCATTTGCAAGTATGAACACAAATCTGAAGAGAATCTCCACATGAAACAACAAAGTTCATTTGAAAATTGCCCCTAAATCACGCTCAAGGTGAATGCTTGCCTTGCAACTTTCATTCTAGACAGTGGTACATTGATAAACATCATGCCAGCGGAAAAGTACAAAGAACTATCTCCGATACCACGTCTCACACCATCAAGAACAAAGGTGTACACCTGAGCAGCTTACACACCCTTGCAGAGCAAAGGATTCTCTGTGGTGACCATGTGGCACAAGAAAATGGCAGTTCAAGCGTCAATTCATGTCCTCCCAGGTACCTCGTTGAGTGCATGGTTATTAAGTTTCGATACTGCTGCTACAACTTAAATGCCCATTCTGAAGTAGTGAGTCAATTCTTGACATTCTTTCATGGACTTTCATTGACTTGGGAAACATTAAGAAGATGAAGGTACAGCTTCACATTCATGAAGATATTAGCCCTGTTGCACAGAAACATTGTTCAGTTGTTTTTCACTTACAGGAAGCCATTGAGAAAGAACTAGGAAACACTGTTAAAGCATGACATCTTTGAGCGCTCTACTGGTCCAACACCATGGGTTTCACCCATTGTTTTGTAGCCAAAAAAGGACAGTGGAGGTTCAGTGTGCATTTGTGTTGATATGTGACAGGCCAACAAAGCAATTGAAAGAGAAAGACATTCAGGTCCACACATTACATACATGATCACACCGCTGAGTGGTGCCACTTTTTTCTCCCACTTTGATCTCAACAAAGCCTCCCATCAACTTGAACTGGAAGAAAACTGTAGGTACATTACTACTTTTTTAATTCATGTTGGTTTGTTCAGATACAAAAGACTCAGGACCTGATTATGATCTTGGAGGACACGTTACTCCATCACAAACATAATGAACATTACGTCAGCTAAATTACAATTCTATTATATTTATTGGCACTTTATAAGTTGGCGGATGGGATATACGTCACATTTGTGACAGGGTATCCCATCCACCAAGATCATAATCAGGCACTCAGGTTTGGTGTGTCGTCAGCTGCAGACATATCATTCATCGAATAATTCAGCCTGTTACACATTCGTTTAACTACAGTGATGGTATACTGGTGTTTGTGGCTACACAAACGGAACATGACAAAGCACTCACACAAGTATGCCATCTGCTTTCTGATGCAGGTCTCACACTAAATGCAGAGAAGTGTAAATTTCACTAAAACAGACGTAAATTCTTTAGGCATATTTTCTCTGAAAAGTGAATGACCCCTGACCCCATAAAGGTACTAGCATTGTAGCCTACTTTCCCCACAGATGATGTGACCATGTTGTGATCCTTCTTTGGGCCATGACCACCTATTGCTCTAGGTATATTTGTGATTTTGCCCCTGTGAGTGCCTCTCTAAGAAAACTAACAAAGCGAGGTGTTCTATTTGAATGGTCAACTGAATGTGACTGATGTTTCAAGTAAATATAGAGCACAATTGAAAATGCAACTTAAATGGCTTACTTTGATCCAAAATGGCATACAGAGATTGTGGTGGATGCAAGTCCTGTGTGGTTGGACGCTATCCTTGCCCAACACAATGTACAGCCTGAGACTCAGAGACACATTGTGACCTATGCTAGCTGGAGTCAATCTCAACCTGAACGTGCATATTCTCAACCAGCGAAAGAAAGCTTAGCTTGGTGTGAACACTTCACCCTTGTACCAGATCATGAGGTGTTGCTCACCATCTTCAGTAATCCAAAAGTGAGGATTGCCTCTTCGCATCGAGAGGTGGGAGTTGCGGCTGCAGGAGTATGATTACATTATTGTGCACAAAGTGGAGAAAGATCAAAACCCTTAAAGACTACTTTTCATGAGTGCCGCTACAGCATCATAGTACAATGTCCAAATTGTATGAGGTCTACATCAATTTCATAGTAAATCAAGTGTGCTTGCAGCGCTTTCTATTGAATGGATTCTGGCAGCTACTCATACTGACAAAGACATGCTCACGTTCATGGAAATCATTACAACACAATCATGGAGGAAACATACTCAACCTCTTCCAGATGATGTTGAGTACCAGAAGTTCAAGACTGTTTGGGAAGAACTTTCTGTTGAACCTGATGGTGTCATACTAAGAGGGGCAAGAATAGTTATCCCTGAAAACCTAAGGTATCAAGTATTGAACTGGCACACAAAGGGTATTGTGGAATTCACTAACTAAAGAAGCCCTCAGGGAATCGAGTGTGGTTTTTGCGTCTTGATGAACGAGTTGAAAGGGAGCTTACAGCTTGTCATCTGTGCAACTGTCTCTCCCAAAATGACTCAGCGCCCGCTGAACATGTTTGACCATCCGAGACAAGCCTGGGAGAGAATTGCAGTTGACTTCTTCGGGAGTCTCAATAACGGACATCATCTCATGATAGATGTTGATGAATACTGACTCTTTCCTCTACTGGAAGACTTATCATCAACCACACATGACCGAGTCATTGAGAGATTGGATGACATTTTCACACCTTGAGGTGTTCCCTCCATTCTCAAATCTGACAAAGGTCCACCCGTCAATAGCAGAGAGTTCAAAGACTTTCTTAATCACTTGAACATCAAGCATCAGAAAAGTACACCTCTCTGGCCACAGGCAAAGGGCATTGTTGAACGATTTATGAGTACTTTGAAATAGGTGATTCAGCGTGCTGCACTGGGAGGTATAGAACTCAAGTCAGCTTTACACCCAACCATCCGTGCCTACTATGCTACTCCTCATTCCATGATGTCCTGCTAGCTTCCTGTTAGGGAGAGCTCTTGGAACGAAGATTACGCAGTGGACCAACAGTCAGTCAATAGACCCCGATGAGATTTGTGTTGATGACACAATGCAAAATGAAGGCTTACGCCAATAAGTGTTGATGTGTTCAAAACACAGTTTTCGAGAAAGCTGACAGAGTTCTTGGCAAGCAGAATCAGACATGCAAGATTGATGCTCCATTTGATGCTGAACCGCAAAGAGTTGTGGTGAGCATAGGACATATGGTAACTGCTCAACGACCTGAAAAATCCATAACCAGAGACTCACCACACTTTGACCCTTTGCCTTGATGTTCATCAGGTCCAGACCACATGAGTGAGGCAAGTCCACCTGAGTACCCAAGTCAAGCATCCTACTCTTCTTCAGAGATTCCAAATGAAGGTGCCCCCTCCTCTATCTCGTACAACTAGATATTGAAGACTGTTGTGAGCACCTGGACCACACCCTAACACACAGACTCCTCGATGCAGGGATCCAGGACAAGTCCCTCGAATGGATCCGCTCCTTCCACTCCTTCAGAACGCAGCAGGTCAGACTCCCCCCTTTCCTCTTGGACCCTACACCAACCACCTGCAGAGTCCCTCAGGGGTCCTCCCTCAGCCCTACGCTCTTCAACGTCTACATGGCTCCACTCACTCCCATCGGCAGAACCTACGGACTCAACATCGTGTCATAAGCAGACGACACCCAACTCATCCTCTCCCTATCCAACGAACCCAACACTGCCAGACACAACTTTCGAGAAGGCATGGAAGCCGTCGCCAAATGGATGATAAACAGCTGCCTACAACTAAACACCAACAAGACAGAAGCACTCATCATGGGCCCAAACCCCAACGCCTAGAATGACACCTGGTGGCCCCCCACCCTCGGAAACCCATGGACCACGCACGCAACCTGGGAATCATCCTGGACTCCAAGCTCAAAATGGACCGCCAGATCAACTCTGTCTTGTCCTCCTGCTTCCACACCCTCTGCCTCCTGCATAAGACCTTCAAATGGATCTCCCTCAAATACAGAAAGACTGTCACTCAAGCCCTGGTCACCAGCAGACTCGACTACGGTGAGGCACTCTACGCCGGAATAAACAAAAACCTCACCCGAAAGCTGTAAAACATCCAGAACGCTGGCGCAAGACTGGTCTTCAACCTGCCTAGACACTGCCACATCTCCCAGCACCTACGTAAACTCCACTGGCTCCCCATCGAGGCCAGAGTCCCTTCAAGATGCTCACCCACTCACACAAGGCCCTCCACGATACCGGACCAGAATACCTGAACAGCCGACTCAATTTCCACGCACCCCAAAGGACCCTACGATCAGCCCGGCTCTCCTACGCTGTGGTCTCCCGCACCAGAAAGACCAGATCAGGAGGCCGATCCTTCTCCTTCCTTGCGGCCAGAGTCTGGAACGCCCTTCCGCTCCACATCTGACAGACAACATCGCTTCTATCTTCGCAACAAACCTCAAAACCTGGCTCTTTGACAGACCCCCTCCTTGATGGACTGGAACCTGCAATCCCCCCCAACACCCAGCGCTTGAGACCCTTACGGGTGAGTAGTCACGCTTAACAAATGCCTGATTGATTGATTGGATGACTCATCGAGGAGTTATAATGTGTACATGTATATATATTTGCTCGTACTATTCATTTAGCAATGGGGGAGGAGTCATGTCCTGTCTTTATATCTAAGAGGCGTCTAGTGGCCCTCGGCAGACTTCTTACAAGCATTACGTGATCTGATATGTGTGGCTGAGTGTGGTTAATAAAGTTTGTGATGTAGTGCATTCAGTTAACAGTTGCATGCTGAAGAATAAAGACGTGCAAACCAGAGTTCCGTGTGTGGCTTCGTCTGTTACCTGCTCCCTGACTGGGAAGGACACTACAGATAACATTTTAACTGCCTTCAGACTCTTAAATCTAAATTAGTCAAAGAGAGAATCTATCTCTTTAAACCGAAAAAAGGAGAACAGAAAGGAAAGATGAAGAGAACTGTGAGTATATTGTTTACTCCAGAATAAAACAATTGTAAAGTCCTCCATAAGTAAATGTTTTCCTCTGTCAATATGGCAGTTTTAATTGGGTGAGTGATAAAACAGAACACAGAAACAGTTCATCAATACCTAAGAGATAGGTAAGAATGACAGAGAGTCCCAGAGGAATGGAGCCACTTGATAAGCAGAGACCTAGGGTACTAGCCGTCTGTGACCAAATAAGACATTACATTCTATTAACAAGTACTGACAAAGCACATGGGTCTGGGTTTAATGTGTTAACACACGCAGCATTTGCACAATAGGGTGAGACATTCATGAGTGAGACAGTAGGGGCAACAAGAGGGCTTTAGTTGTAAAGCAGTCCCCCTTGCAGTTGAAGGCAAGAACTAGAGTGGAGGTGAAAGGATACACCAAAGAGTCAATCACATTATATGAACGATGAAGACTCAACTGGGCTAAGCCAGGACATGACTGACAAAGTTTTGTGATTGACAAACTCTCCAGCCAATGGCTCAATGAGGCTGGCCAAGGAAAGCCAAAGATTGAAAAGCGCAGACCCAAAGCCCAATTTATGCAAATTGTTAGCAAAAGGTCTGTTTGACAACTATGTTGTAAAACTCCAGAAGTAAAAATGAATTCATTAAAAAATGTTATCCCTAATCAAGGAAGTAACCGTGGTGGGTGGGCTGATATGCTCGAAATAATTTTAAGTATGGGAAATAACAGGGAAAGATTGCCAAATATCTGAAGGTAATGGAAGGGCAGCTCTGTATGTTATATGTTAATCAGAAAAATTAGAAGAACTCTTCATGAAGGATTAACTTTTGTTTTGGTGAATCCCTCAGCCATCCCCTCAAAGGAATACATTGCTGTTAAAAGGCTGTACTTCAGAACCAACAAAGAAATGTTATCCAACAACCTGACACTTCAGGCTTTCTAAAATTAAAAGAGGAGGCCTTCAAAATGGCAGAAACCATCAAACTTTGCATGAAAAAATCATAAAATATGTTGCTTCCGTATCCTACCAGAAGGGATACAACATGATCCAAAGAGTAACTGAATGACGTGAAAATGCGATAAAGATTTGAAAATTCATTCAAACATATATTCATCATTGCGAACCAGCCTACCATTACCTTCATCTAAGCAATGACTTTTCTACCTGACCCAACATATTCAGAGGAAACCTACTGTTAAGGAAAGAAATAAAGAATAGTTTTCAAAGTTATGGAGGACAGGCTCCATAACCTGAAAAATTTAGCTTTCTGGGATGCAAATAAAAGAGGGTATCGCTTTTCCGCAGGGGTGAATGGTTTAATTTTTTTAAAACGATTTATCAATATTCTACTTGCAGAGAGGCATTGAGTAAATGAAAGTAGCATTCCAGACTTGAAGGCCTCACATTGCTGTGTTATAAATTGCTAGATGCTTAAATGGCGAGGAAATACACCTCTCCATGAGGTAGCTGGTATGTGGAACAGTGAAAAAGATCTTACACGGACGGCTGGTCCACTTGAGATCTTACACGGACAGCTGGTCCACAAACTCACACTGAGCGATCTCACCTTTATATGGCTCTCTGAATTGAGATTCTTTTGATTCTTGTTCCTAGGTCCTCAGAGATTGGTCAGTAGATACGTTTTCCATAGAGTCGACTGATTCTGCTTGGCAGAGAGATCTTGGCTCCCTTAAGTCAATTTCGCAGAAAGCTTGGTTCTGCTTCACGCAATTTAATAATCTGCATCATATTGATCTTTCACCGGATAGAAAAGAAAAGATGTACCCTGGAGCCAAGGCACAATGCCCCAGGTGTCATCATGATAGGGTGGACTTCCTTCAAATGGTCTGGACAGGCCCAATGATCTATGATTACTGGCAGTCAGTGACCTCTTGTATCTCCGCTATTACATATTCCATCCTACCATATGGACCCGCTCATTGCCTCCTTAATACAGGGATGATAACTAAAAAAACTATTCAATTAATGTGCTTTCAGAGTTTGGCACTTGCCCTAGCAAAACGGCGTATAGCCATGTCTTGGAAGACGACATGCGCACCTTTGCTTTCGGCATGGCAGAAGGATGTGGTCTGCTGGGCTTCAGCAGAGCTCTCAACTAGATCTGATACACTGACTCGCGATGGGAGATGGAACCTTATGGAACAGTGGGGGTATTACATTGATGAACTGAACGATCTGTTGTCCCCTACCAATTGATGCCTTGTCGTTTGAGTGGGTGTCTTAGAGGAAATGGAAATTGTGAGCTGCTTGAAGGTATCATATCATGAGACTGTTGGTTGGGGAGGGCAGAGGGGCATGCAGAAGTGGTGATATTGGGCTTGGCTGTTTAACATGGTTGGATTTGATGTTTGATCTCTTCTTTTAGTTCTTTTTGGAGCTATGGGGCATTTAAGATAGTATCTCTTTATATGATATTGTATATGCAGATACTTATTCGTATATAAGCATGAGCGGTAAATCCGTTACTTTTCGGATTTTTGGTGAATCCGCAATCCGCGTATTTTGCGGATTTCCCACAAAATCCGGAAAAAAAAATCCGCAGACGCGTAACGGGTTCAAAAGTTGAACCCCCACTCATGTAACTATTTTACAATGGCGCCAGCAAGCTGCCAGCGCCGTTGTAAAATAGTCACAAAGTTATCTTGCACAGGAACCACTAGATAAAACGAAGCAGGTGCTGCTTTATTTTATCTAAGTGCTTCCTGTGCAAGCTAACTTTGTAACTATTTTACAACGGCGCTGGCAGCTTGCTGGCGCCATTGTAAAATACTACAGCAGCTCACTCAAGGGACCCCTGCGCCCTTTCGGGGCGATTGCATAGTAACACACACATGGTCGCTCGAACTAGTTGATGCTCAAATTCAGTGACTCATTCATTAGCCCAAAAACAATCGTGAGCGTCGTCGAGGCTGGACAGGTGTGCCTTCTTCCCAAATCTACCGTGGAAAATCAGCTGTGATGCTGGATAGACTTTGCATCCTTGACTTTCACGAGCGCAATACCCATGAGTAGGCACATTGTGTTCGCACGGGTTTCTGCACGTTCGCGAGCGTTTTGTACAATAAAACCCTCGCGAACTTGCAGAAACCCGTGCGAACACACAAAAAAAAAATACGCTAGGATCCGCGGATTTTGCGTATTTTCGAAATACGCAAATACGCAAATCCGCAAATCCGCGGATTGCCAATACGCAAAATCCGCTCATGCTTATTCGTATATCAAGTTGGCTATCAGTGCCTATTGACACTACTGTGTTGCATATTTCGTAGGATATCACCTAATGACTGCTGGAGAGTTTTTCTGATGTCTGCAGATGTTTGCTGTGAATAAAATCAATAAAAATATATATATTTTTTCAATAGCAAGGAAGTTCTGTTCAATATATTCAGAATTTACAATCATGTCTGAGAATTACTAAGAACAATGTATCATGTTCTAATCCTTCATGGTATGCCCAAGATGTAATATATGGAGATTTTTAATAGGAGGGAGGAGTGGGAGGGACATGGAAAGGAAAGGGAATGCCTAATTAACATATTAATTGTTAACGGTTTAGGTTATAAGACAATCATAATATTTATAAAGATCAACTTAATTTTCTGCCTTAATGTTGGAGATATAAATGGGCATTTAGAAGTGATTTCTTTTATTTTTCAAACTGATTGCGAAAATAATATCATCTGGATTAAACATAATAATATTCACAAATACAACCCATAAAGTTCTTTGTCTCACAAGGCAACAAGAAAAAATGGTGGAAATTTCATTGAGCTGAGGACACTTTTTCAATTTAAAATAAAAATCTTCGATAAGGAGAGAAGATATATTAACTTAAGAGGAATTTGAAATTATTTTTAATTAAATGCTAAACCCCAATTAAACTGGACACATTTTTCAGAGATCTATTTCTCTAGCAGCCCAACTTGGAGATGTGAGATTTTTTATTGAAGGGGACTTTTACAATATTTTAAAGATCTGGACAAATTATTTCTAAACATGCTGAAATGGAAGTTATAAAATCCTTACTACAAGCTTGAAGGAATCTTAAAAGAGAGAGAACACATCACCCAGCTATCCGTTGGGCACACAAGCGTATTAGCAGTGCGGGATCTCTAGCACAAACAGAAATAAGAAAACTACTTATAGCATGTACCTGTGAAGGTGCACCTTGAAACTCATGAAACTCATAGTTTTAATGAGAATTAGAGCAAAACTGAAAAACAAGACAGTCCTGTGTGATGAATGTTTCGGATCTCAAATATACAGAAGGTCATGAACTGCAATAAATGGGGCGAGAACTACTACTTGAAAGGATTTCACTTAGTGATTGACCTTCATCTAGAGTGGTTGGAGCCCAGACTATTGATATATATTATTACTAAAGATTCAGACCGAAGTCCCTAAATGCACACAACTCAATGATAATACTATACCCAGACCCTAGCTGAAGTGAATTATTGGGTGTTTTGAGGATCCTCCAGGTTATTTGCTTTAATATTTGCTGTTCTTCCTTTGTTCCCTCGCTCTGCTTTTTTCAATGTTTGCTGGGTGGGTGGTCTTTAGAAAGTGGAGAAATGGGGTTGCCCGCAGAGGCATTGGTGGTAACGGAAGCCATCACTCAGGCCATAGGTGGCCTGATTGCCCAGTGTGGTAGTTGGGGGATGGTTAGGGAGGGCTGTAGGGCGGGTGTGGGATTTGTGGTTTGTGCTGGGTGTGGGAGGATTGTGTGGGGGTGGCGAGGGAGGGGGATTGAGGAGATGGCTTTAAATACTGGAAAAGGGCGACAGGGGCATGCCCGATGGGTGTCGTTGGAAAAGGGTGAGAGAAAAAGGTTCAGCAGAATAAAGAACAAGATAGCCTTGGAAACAAAGAGTTGCTGGGGCAATTTATCTTTAAATTTAATTCATGCCAGCTCTACCAAGGGATGATTTGGTGGAGTTGTAAGATTAACAACAAAACAAGGAGTGGAGGGTCTAAGGGAAGTTTAAAGACCAAGCCCAGATTATCATCCCCTAATGACTAACCTGTAAAACTCAATAAACCTGGGGGTCTAACGAAGAGTAAAGAGGTACTCAAAAAACACTATGATTTACAGCCTCAGTAGGTGCTAGGTTAAGATACCTTTCAATCTTAGGAGTGTTACTGAAAAAACCAACACATGTAACCACCAGCAAGAGTAGCTGAAACCCAAAAGGTCCAGAGATGGATTCCCATCAAAATTTTTGGTAGTGCTCTAGTTATTAAGCTTATGGAGCCTTTAAGAGTCTGGCAAAGGATGTGGGCCTTGTGGGTGTTTGGGCAAAATTGAAAGCTTCTCATGCTGGGCATATTTTCTATTTAGCTCCACATGAATCTTTTGCAAGATTGGAATATTTTTTTGTGACACCAACATTGGTCAATGAGTCTCAGATAGAATTATTTCATGGGCTTATCTCCGTTTATAGTCGGTTAGTGTTAGAGTTGCCACTAGAGGGTTTCATGAGGAACATTAGAAGTTGATCTTTTGAAAAGAGTCTATTGACACACCCTGAATATATCAAACATATAAAGGGGTGGATGCCAGAATTTGTATTTATAAGCAGAGCCAGTGCATCCTTAGGAATGGTCTTGGATGCATTCAAAACTGGGGTCAGAGGAGAAACCCTCAGGTTCAGTCTAAATAGTCAGAAGCAAATTCAGTCCTGAATAAAGGAGGTATATCAGCAACTTAGTAATGAAGAAGCAGAGTTGATTACAGCAGTATCAAGGGTGGTGGATTACTCCTCCGTACATGGTCAAACAGCATTGTGCAAATTCTTTGAATTAAATCACTTGGAAAAAATAGTGGGAAACCTTATGGGCAGACGACAAGAAAGCTAGGAATTTAATGAACAGGTGGGGCACAGGTTCGCTGTTAGCACCCATCAGGAAGTGGCTGCAGGTTATACAAATGAAAATTTGATGGTGTATGAAACATTTTTCGAATGTATTACAATACACTATATAAAGAACAGGCCTCTGCGTGGGAAGAGGAATTTGAGAGGATCGAGATTTTTTAGGAGGGAGGCTTTTGTATTCATGCCCTGCAAGATCACCCTTCAGGGAAGGCAGTGGGTACAGATCAGACACTGTCTGGCAGATATGCACAAGCTTTTTCTACAGGTTATGAAAGGTTGTTGGGCCCCCAGATTCTATTAGGCCTTAGCAAACATTTTCTTGAATAAGGGAAACCCCAGAATAACCCTGGTTCCTTAAGGCCAATTGGAGTGTTAAACAGCGATATTAAATTATATTTTAAAATACTGGCTAATCGGCTTGGGCATATTATCTATAGATTAGTCTTAATAAAGCAACACAGTTTATTCCCGGGATGGGCACCTCTGATCATATCCGTCGTGTAATCACGCTTTTGAATGCTTCAAGCAAGGGAAAGCCCATGGGAGTAGTCCTGTTGGATGCTAAAAGGCATTTGACAGGGTTGCTTGAGATTACCTTTTGAAGACCATGAACTCATTTCGTCTCGGTGGGTGTTTTATTAAAGCAGTACAGTAAACCTGTAGCTTGATTACAGATGATGGGCATTGAATCAGGACCTATTTCTAATGAAAGGGGAACTAGGGAAGGGTGCCCTAAATCCCCTTTATTATTTGCATTTCATATAGACCGCATTGGCCAGAAACTCGAAGCTAACTGTTATATCATACACGTTTGGATGCATGGCTGGGATTCGAAAACACTAGCCTATGCAGATGACTTTACGATAGTTACTAATGATCCTGACAGAGCTGTTCGCACAATCGATGAGGCTGCAAGTGACTTTGGTGTACTTTCGGGCTATCTATTAAATAGTTATAAGACTCAGTAGTGAATACGTTTGTGAGAACTCAATATTGTCGGGTGGTGGACTGGCGGTTTATCTTGGGGTCAGTATCACTGCAAAGGTGAGGCAGATTGTGGAGATAAATTTGGCTCTGGTGATTGACAAGGCAAAAAAAGATTTTATTATGTAGTATTATTTGCATTTATCAATTATGGGGCAGTACAATATAGTTAAAATGCTACTCCTGCCAAAAGTGATGTATCTCTTTTGCACAATCTCTCTTGAATTTGAAGGCTCCTGTTTTAAAGTCCTGGATACCATTATTGCTAGATTGACATAGTCAATTGTCAAAGATTCAGACTAACAGGTTTTTGTTTCTCTATCCAGGGTAAGAAGGGGTGGGCATTGCCTAACCCCAAATTATATTATGTAGACGCTGCCTTGCAGTATATTTACCCTCTTTTTGATTACAACTTAGGGAGGCAAGGGGCTGAAGATTTTGTGCGTGCAAAGGGATGTCTGCTAAAATATTTGAACCTAACTACTATAAAAAAAAACTGTAGTTTAAGACATTGATGGCTGCTTTTAAAAACTGAGCAGGTGAGATTAGGAAGATTTAATTGTTACATGCCTATTCACTGGAATATTCAGTTACCTGAACCTTTTCACAATTCTTGTATAATAAGATGGGACAGACTTGGGCTGGAGAGGTTTGGGGATCTCTTTCATGGGTCCAATTTTGCCTCGATTGACGAGCGCCGGGCTCAATTTAATATGGGACAAGAGATTTTTGTTTAACATATTCAGCTAAGTGGGGGCTTTGCTGGATTCTCTAAGATACCTTCATTGGATTTGTTAATTGGGGAAGAGAAATGCATGATCTCTCAATTGTATGAGTGCCGGAATAAGAGGATTCCAGATGATTTGGGAAAGCATAATGTTAGATGTCAGGGAAGACTTAATGTGGAAGATTTTAGCTTTTTGGAGTCTTTGGAATTAGGTTGCACTATACTCTGTTCATCTAACCTATAGTCCCAGCACTATAATACTATTTTTGTTTTTATTTTACATCTTCTAAAATAGCTAAGTGGGCTGGTGTGGATGGGATACATTGCCCCCGGTGTCGGGAGCGGAAGGCTGACTGGATTCATATGTTTTGTTCTTGTCTTGGTCTCGATGCTCTCAGACTTGTTATTGAAAGATTTCTAGGGAAAATCCTTATTTTTAACGTTTCTTTGACTCCATAAACTATGCTGCTTGGGATTTATTAGACAGGAATGGGGCAGGGTACAGATGATCTTTGTGCCAATAGCAGTTTGCCGGCTGTATATAGCTTCGGCTTGGCTGGATACACAACCTCCATCATTTCAGCAATGGCAGGGGCATTTATCTCTATATTTGTAATCTTGAAATGGCACAGTAAGGGGAGGAGAGTGAAACAGAAAGGCAGGAGAATGTGGAGGCCTTTGTCAGATTGGATCCATTCTCACCAATAGAAAGGTGGTTTAAAATACTGTAAGGTGTATGGATTAATGAAATTGTATTTTTCTCACCCAGTTTCTTTTTATTTTTTCTCTTGTTTTTTTTTCTTTCTTTTTTCTCTTGTATTAGAGCGTCATGGTCAACTGCGTCAAAGGTAGCTGAGAGGTCCAAGAGAAGTAGTGCAGCATCCCCATTCCTGTCTACAGTGTTTTTAAAGTCAATCCAGATGGCAATGAGGGTAGGTTGTGTGCCTCTTCCTGGATGGAATCCTGTTTGCAAGTCAGAAAATATGGAGTTATCTTCAATCAATTGTAACATCTGGGCGAATGCTGCTCTTTCTATCAGTTTTCCTAGGAAAGGTACATTTGTAATTGGTCTGTAGTTGTCGGTGGCAAGTGGGTCCAGGTTAGTTATCTTTAATAATGGGCGTATGTATGCTTATTAAAAAAATGTATTTTATTTTAATTTTATTATTGATGCAGGCAAATCAAATACAATACAAAACCAAATCGTACAATGATTCATATTCAAAGGCAGCACGACAACTGTATCACAGGATTGTCAGCATTATTCTCATGTTCTATAAAACATTTGCCAATACAGTAATCCAGCTACAATAGATCGTTACATTATGTGATGATCTCATTCCTCTATGGATGGGGCATTGGCATTGATCGGCAGGCAAAGCGATCCCCTCGCTAAATTTTACTTCCCCCATATCTTAGTCCATTAATGCGGGCACCCTCTGCTTTCGTATACCACCCTCTCTGCCTGCATACACCAGCCCATGCCGATTTTCCAGTCTCTCTCAAGGTTGGCACCAGTTCTGCCCTCCATTTCCTGGCAATGTTGCGCTTTGCCACTGCAAAGCCCAGTGTAACCCACATTTTTTCTCCTGCTATTACATCTGTTTGTTCCCAAACGTTTAATAAACTCCATTGGGGTGACTTTTCCATCTGTTTTTCACACACCCTGAGTATGCATGTTGCAACCTTGCACCAGAAGTCTTGAATTTTCTGGCATTCCCACCATAGATGGAAGAACGAACCTGTCTGCCCACATTGTCTAGGACAGAGTGGCAAATTACCTCTACCCATTTTAACCAATGTGATGGATTTGTAGTATGTTCTGTGTAGAACTTTTAATTGGGCTAATTTAAATCGAGAAAATTTGGCCACTTCTCACGGGGATTCAAGCACCTCCAACCACTCCTCATTAGTTAGGGTCTTCCTCCCACTTTGTCCTGTTTTTCTGTAAGGTGTCGGGTGAATATGGAGCAATTTCTGGTACGTCAGGAATATTGCCTTATCTTTAAGATAATCATCTAGGAGAGGGTCCTCCAAGGGGGAGGACTCTGAGAGAGCTGCACCTAGCGGGATTATTTTTGATAGGGCTTGACGTATCTGAAGGTAACAGTAGATTTCCGTCTGGGATATCTTAAATTCCTTCTGGAGATCTACAAAGGGGACGATTTTCCCTCCCTTCCATAGGTCACCCACCCTGGAAAGACCGATGCCGTCCAATTTATCAAAGCCTGGCTAGTGCACCAAAAGTCCCAATTGTAGTGAGTCCAATAACAGGGTGGCCAGAGTGATTTTAAGTTTCCAACCCAATAACCCTGACGTCATGTGCCAAATTATGATTGTTGTTAATGTTGCAGTTTACGTCGGCTCACTTTTTTTCCTCCTTAGAGGGCTCTAAGGAAACCTCCTGGCATCATATTCTGTCTATCTAATCTATACGCAGGCTCGTCCTGCTCTATTTGGGCCCATTTATTAACCACTATTAGCTGTAGTAATACTGGAGCGCCAAAAGGGCTATCCCACCGTCATACCAGCCCTTAATCAGCTTGTTTTGCTCTATTCGGGGGACTCCTCCATCCCAAAGGAGCGCCCGTATCTCCGCCTCAACAGGGCGAAAGTATTTTGAGGGTACCAAGACGGCGTGTTTTGCAAAATATAAACCAATCAGGGAAGTGCCATCATTTTGTAGGGAGGCTCTGCCCAGTAATGACAGGGGCAAAGACATCCAATGCTTAACGTCCTCCCGCAACCGTCGGAGTGACAGGTCCGAATTGTGGTCATAAAAGACCATTGGTTCTGTGGTGACATAGACCACTAAGTTCCAGAATCCCTCCTTGGTAATCTGCACCATTCAGGATTTGGGCAGCCGAGGGGGTGGTCACTAATAATGTATATGATCGATTTGTTCCAATTTATGGTGTACCCTGAATATTTTTGGAATAGAGTGAAGATATGTAACACCCTGTGTAGAGAGGAACGGGGGCTTGCCAGGTAAAGAAGAATGTTGTTGGTGTAGAAGGAGATTCGATCTTCCCAATCTTCTGTCCATTTTAAGCCCCTCATCAGCTGGTCCCCCTAATCCAAATCGCCAATGGCTCCAAAACTAGGGCAATGATCATCGGGGAAGATCATTTGGGAAAAGGGACAGCCCTGCCTCGTCCCTCTATGCAATTTGAAAGGCCTTGATCTACCGCAATTAATTAAAAAATTTAACTACAACCTGGCCAACGGGCTCCGAGTATAGAAGTTTAACCCATGCCATAAAGTTCTCCCCCACACAAAACTTGTCCAAATCTGAGAATAGGAATGTCAAATGCTATTTTAGCTTCTAAGGACATCACGATTGCTCCCTCCCTGACAGTGTTAGTCATCCCCTGTACTCCATAAAGGTAACGAAGGTTCAGCCAGATGTTTATACCCGGCAAAAAACCTGATTGGTCAGGATGGACCAACTTATGGAGCAACGGTGACAGGCGTGTCGCCAGCATTTTAGCAAGTATCTCAGCTTCTGCATTTAGCAGCGATATTGGAAAGCAAAACACAGCGATATTGGTCTGATTGACTCACATTTTTTTAAGGTGGCTTCCCATTGAAGAGTGAGCAGTATTTTTTGAACTTGTAGCAGGTGTGCAATCAGTGCTGATATTAGCTGTATGAGGATAGCACTAGTGTTGTTTTTATATGTTGTATTCCTCGTCTAGCAGGCTCTGAAGGCATTTTGATAGGTCTGTATGTGTAGGTGGTGAAGATGGTGGTTGAGAGTGAGTTAGCAAGCTGTGTTTTTTTTTTTAGAGTAGCCTTGTTATGAAATAGACATGGAGATGCAAAGTTGTAAAGAGTTGCATGTTGCTTATTTTGTTGGCATCTGTTTATGGTGGAAGGTGTATGAGTTAGGGGTGGTGGTGGAGAATGCGGGTCATGTTACAAGGCTGTGAACTGTGCAATGGATGAGAGACAGTTGAATGAGAGTTGTGTTGTATTTGTGTTAGGTGTAGAGAGTAAGGATGATTTAGGATGTGTATTATTTGTGTTGTCAAGACGGTGAGTGGGTGAATGTTTCTAGTTTGTGTTTGAACGTATTATGAACTAATGTGTGTGTGAGATTTTGTTGTGCTGGTGTGTGTGTGTTATGTTTTGTTTTTGTGGAGTAGTGAGAAGAAATAATGATATGGATGTTTTCTGAGAAGGATTTGTATATAAAGTATTGTTGTGAGTGGAAGTTGAATGGTAAAGGGGGTGGTAATGTGTTTTGGAAAAGAGTGTATGTGGTGCGTCAGATGGGGATACATAAGAGTTATGAATGTTTGTGTTAGATTTGATGGCTGGAAGAGGCAATATGTGGAGTGGAGTGTAAGGATTGTTTGGTTGGGTGTTTTTGGTAAATAGAGGAAAAGGGTGTTGGTAGATGAAATGATGGAGTGCTGAGGATAGGTTTGGTTGTGGCAGGAAGGGATCTGTTAGGAGTAAGTAGAGCTGGTGTTTTATATGAACAGTGTTCATCTGTTAAGTTATGTTTTTGTGGCTTTCTGTTATGCTGGTGATGTGTGGATTCATTAGTGGTATAGAACAGAGTGGTGTTTTGTGTGAGAGTGATGGTACCATTGTGTGGTAGTTGTGTAGAAGGGTGTATAGGTGTGGTTTGTGGGGTTTTGCAATGGTTGTTGAGACATTGAAATGTGGTTAGTGGTTGTTTGTTGTAAATGAGTAGAGTGCATTTGTATGAGTGCGTTTCTGGTGAATGGAAAACAAGTCATAATTGCTGGCCCTAGGCCTGATCTGTCTCAAACAGGTCCAAAAAGGGCAATTGCTCTTGTCCTCTCCGCCCTTAGACTCGACGCCAGGCCTGAGACACACTGAGCCCTAATATTAAATAACCAGAGTGGTCAGGTGTAAGCATGGGCGGATCTAGCGGATCTCGCGTACGCGAATTTGCGAATTTACGGATTCGCAATCCGCAAAAATACGCGAACTCTCGCGGATTTGCGGATTTTTAGGTTTTTTGTGTTGGCGCGCGTTCGCGAGGGTTTGTGGACCATTTCACAATTGCGAACTTACTTTTCGGCTCGCAACGGCCGCGACTATGTTGTTTCTACGTCTGGTTTATCATCACAGGTTCACAGCACCCTCTGTTTCACCACTGCCACCCTCTGGTACACCCATGCCACCCTCTGGTACATCCTCACTGCCACCCATTAGGTTTGTTTATCACTGTAGATTATGGGGGTGAAAAAAAGCAAGCACACCTGCCCTGCTTCAACTGCCATGAATTAATTTGGGGTTGATTAATGTGTCAGTGATTTTGAAACTTCCAGTCTGGCTGGCACCTGCTTCCTTCCTTATCTGTAATTTGCTTTCTGTTGCAGTGAAAGCAAGCACACCTGCCCTTCTTTAACTGCCATGAATTCATTTGGGGGTGATTAATGTGTCAGTAATTTTGAAACTTTCAGTCTGGCTGGCACCTGCTTCCTTCCTTATCTGTAATTTGCTTTCTGTTGCAGTGCAATTTTTTTTCACAGGACCTTTATGGTCTACTTGTAGCTATTCTATGAGCCTGCTGTTTGGGTCATAACAGGGTCATAGAATAGTTGCAAATAGGCAACTGAACTCTGGAGGGGCCCCTCAGGAAGCACTAGAGTGAATGGTTACTAATGTTAAGTTTGAACTTTTGCACCTGGTGATTGCTTTCAGTTTAGCAAAAATCCTTTTTCTGCAATTTCGCGCGATTTGCGGGGCGCGAATCCGTGCGAGATCGATTTCGGAAGCCGCGAATGCGTGCGAATACGCTATATTTTTTTTTGCGGCGTGTATGTTCGCGTGATTTTTTGCATGTTCGCAAGGCGCTTGTAGTGATACGTTTGCGAACTTACCCACGCGGTCGTACACGGGCGTGGCCATCTTGTTTGCGTGACGTAATTCCGTTTCCGGCCGCTATGTGTAATCTCGCAAAGTGTGCTGCTCGCTAGTACAATTTTGCGCGTGATCGCGAGGAAAATCTCACGCGAACTTACCCACGCGGTCGTGAATGGGCGCGGCCATCTTGTTTCTCATTCATTGTTATGGTTCTGGGCATGCTTTCTGTATCCTCTCTGAATCTCTGCCATCCTTTGCTTGTTTGAAGTTTATTTGATCTACTTTACTTATTATCTATCCCTCTATTTTTCTAGCTCTATATTTTTGTGTTTTCTGCTACTTTTAGTTAATTTTAAACTACTTTTTTAAACTCTTTTCTTTTCTTCTTCCCTATTCGATTTCTTCTTTATCATTTAACTTTATTTCTGCCCAGACCATGGTAAAGGGAGCCGGGAAGCACCCTGAGAAGGGGAAGGGTCCCGCACCCCGTGCCCGGCTCCCGTGCGGGCGTTTGAGAGGGGAGCAAGTGGTGCCACGTGAGATCTTTAGCGCGGAGGAGGTGGGCGCACTAATCTTCTACGTCCAGCGCCGCCTCCCCAAGACCATCCTGGGAGGCGGCAAGATCGCAACCGGCTATGGCATCCGGGAGCGCCGGAAGCGGTGGGAGAAGGTGTGCCGGGCCATGTTTAAGCTCTCTGGGGTCCGGCGCACCTATAACCAGGCCACCCACCGCTGGACGGATGTCATGGACCGGGAACGGGACTTGCTGGACGCGCTCGGCGTAGAGGTCTCCGGGCTTGGTGAGTAGTAGTAGCTATTCATCACTACTCTGTTTATCCGGCTCTGTTATTTGCAAATCTTTGTTCTTTACCAAGAGCAATAATGCTGCCGATTACATTGTAGGTAAATTATATTTCAAAATCTTCTATGCATTTCAGGTGCACTGCTCTCCTTCTCAGTAGCCTTGCTTGCTACTATGCTTATTTGTTTTGTATTTTGTGTTCATTTCATTGGCCTGAGAAATTATGTATGAGTGTAGTGTAAAGATAAGAACCGCGTAATGCTAGACACTAAGGGTCATATTTTCAATTACCGGCGCATCCCTGCAAAGTAGCAGGGATGCGGCAGTAATTGTGCGCCATGCCACCACCACCCATTGGCCCAAAACGTCACAGAAGCCTTACGCATCTGTGCCGTAAAGGCGGCGCATTGCTGGAGTTGCGTGCCAACGATGGCGCAGCTCCAGCAATGCTCTGGGGTGCCCTATCTCCCCAATGCTGCATCAAGCCGTACGTCGGCTTCAAGCAGGCGCAGGGTTTGAGTCACGCATCATTGTCCTAAAAGTGACTGATTGACATCTTGTAGATTTCCCTCAGCCACTTTTAGGATTCGTTCCTGCGCAGGAACGCCCTCCCTTGCGCCGGAACGCCCCCTGATGGCGCAGGGCTTTACAACGTGATGCATCTCCCATATGCGTTTTTTTTTTATATATACGCCGCACCATGGCGACTCTTTTGTTCTGCCGCTGCGTCACAAAAGTCACGCAACAATGGAGGAAAATGAGCCGCAAGGGACTTCTAAATCAGCCCCAACAGACTGAAGTCCAGTCCTTCCTTTAGACACATGGCTATAAGAAGAAATAGTGGTGGTGGTCGGTGGATTGATAGTTTGAGTATTCACTGATCTGCAAGCAGGATGGACTTTGTCTGTCACTTCGCGTGCTGCGGACTGCTGCCTGCCAGGCCTAGGCAAACCTTTTTAGTAGTCTGTTTATTGAGTTACATAGGAACTTTCAAAGTCAACGGTCCGCAAATCAGGCAATACGAATAACGTAGTATACCACATGAGATAGGTCAATATATCCCGTGGAATAGTTGTCTATCTATTTGCTAGTTCTCCAAAATATTTTGTTATTGTTCTTTTGAAATGTTTGATTTGGTTGACAAATCTCATCCATGTTTTCTGGTCTTTCTTTCTTTCATGTTGTACATCAGCTCCCCCCAAGGGCAAGAGGACACAGGAGGAGGAGGAGGAGGGTGCTGTTCAGGAGGATGCAGGCCAGGATCGGGCAGGCGAGGGCTCCTTTGCTGGCCCCAGTAAGTTTTAATTTTAATAAAGAGTACCTATTTTTTCCTAGCGTTCCTCATTCGATTTTTTCTAAATCGTCTTTGATCTTCTTGTAGACTGGATCTAAATTCTTATCCTGCCTCGACTATGACTCCCTGTGGTATTACTAGATTATTATTATTAGTCTGTCTGTGTAGCTAACTAAGATTGCACATTTGTCAATTCCATTGGACTCCCATTCTAGTCAGCAATAGCTCTATGCACTGAGTGCAGTCCTCTGGGATTGTCCATAATGTCTTTTCAAGTCTTCTAAATGTTTATGCTTTGACACTTGCCAACAATAAAAAGGTGAATGACCACCAAGAAAGAATAAGATACTACTTTACTTTTGGTTTGGATAGGAGGACAATCCATTCTACTACTGTTGCAGGGACAAATCTGCACAAACCGAACTATGAACACTAAATAGTGCATTGTTTATCAATTATAATAGGCGCAGGTAGACTTTCTTTCCACATACCTCAGTGATATCAGACTTTGAAGAACCCCCAATCTCCTTACTGACTAGATAGTGTGGCAGAGTCATTTAGCTCCCTAAGTCACCGATGATTGATCCCCAATGATCATTAGATTATCCTACGCAGGACAAGAGTACAGAGTCACAGTCAAGAAGTGTCAGAGGCACTCATGCTTGCAAAAATTCCAAAACCTTTAGCTCATCCACTCTAGTCTGGAGGACCAAAAACCACAGAGTCTATTTAAGTTTAAAAGCTTTATTAAAACTAAACACATTTATTAAAATCAACTTTGTCATAAAAGTAAACGTTTAACTGAAAATGGAAAAGTGCTTAGTGCTAACGATTAATTGGACACATTTCTTGTGGTCGAGCTGAGCTCTCACCTGCTTTGAACTTGAGCTTGACCCTGATCGTGTTCTTAGAAGTCAAGCTTCTGTTAGGAGAAAAAGTGTTGTGTGTTAAAAATAAAAAGCAAGCATTCATCAGTTGTGCCAAAAAGTGCAGCAAGACAACAGCCTTCCCTGGAAAAAGGGACATTTTTACTGTAGAGTATACAGTTACAAATTATTACATTGTATTTCGTTTTTTTGAAATTTCTTTATTGCTCCTAGACCAAATATTATATAGTAGTGAGTGGTGTATTTCTAACATTCTTAAATGTACTTTGTAGGTGTAACATCTGGTGGCGGGGCCAGCGCGGAGGTGGTGGTGTTGGACGAGGACTCTGGGGAGGATGCGGTGGAAGTGCCGGCGGACGTTCCTGTGAGGGTTCGCACGGTGGTGGCGGGAAGAGGTAAGCTATATATTCCTTACTTATTGAGATTGAAGACTGCATAGTGTGCTTTCTGCACGGGTGTATTACAAATCAACCAGGTAGTAGCCTCCTCGAAATGTACTTCGACTTAGCTGAGAAGTTTTTGGTGAGAAGAATCCCAATAAGATCTTAGATGAACTTGATGGATGGGATGAACGAAAAGCAAAACAAGGGTGTAAGTAAGTGTGGAAGGACGAGAAATTTTTTGATGGCTGGCAAAGAAGAATGATATGTGTTTGCTTGGCCCCCGAGGTGGCTGGGAAGGAAAGAATATGGTATGGTGCATGGCTGGGTCAATGATGAAGCAAGGATGGGTGGAAGGACAACAGCCTGGGTGGGTGAAACAGAAACTGTATGTGTGCATATACTTTGAATGGATGGATGCCTGGAGCATGGTATTATGTGACTCTTAGAAAGCACATGTGTATCTAGAGAGAGTAGATGGTCACTGGATGAACTAAGTGTTACCTTGAAGAGCATGTAACACCGCACCCGCACGTCCGTTCCAGTGTAGGCAAGGCAAGGAAAAGAAATTGTAAATTTGTCCAATACTACCATGAATAGTAGCAGTAGTTTGTATTGCAACTGCAAGCACAGCATATATCCGGTTATTAGGGTGGACACTCCGTACCTCTCTTAATAACTTTAGTTTAGTAGTAGTACGTCATTCATGTGTGGGTGTATCACTGTTCACTCAATAATAAGCAAAGCACCTAAAGTCATCCCATATGTCATCAAATACATCCCATGTGAAGTGATAGATAATCTAATTATTTAGCTTCTTCATTTTCCTTTTCTAGTACTCATTTGCACTGTAGGGTGAAAGGTAAATTAATTAAGCAGTAGCCCTTGTAACAGAGTATTCTCAGTGCCACCCGTAATAGAAAAGTAATAGCTTCACCACCTGCATGTACTGGACCGGTACAGTAACGCAAGTCTGTCTCACTCATCATGGTGTGCGTCTGTTTTTCTCGGGTGCAAGTTCACTGCGCTGGCATTCTGCCGGCTTGCATAAGATAACGTACCAATTTTCCTAAACAAGAGAGAAGAAGAATAAGACTGGTGTACTGTCATAGTCGACTGTAATGGAAGTCCATAGTGGTCGTAGAATTTGTTCATTAAACTACCACTAATGTTAGAGCAAGGATGCAGAAGTGGGAGGTTAGATAGATACTGTCCTCAATAGTTATGTACTGTGCTTTCAATTTGCTACTTGTACTGTGACACAACTTTCGGCTCAATCACTTTGTGTTATTAATGTGAAGGAGCATTGGTTACAGACTACGTCTTTCTTTCTTCATATAGTTGCTCCTTCCAAATCGACATCACGGAGGGAGCAGGCTCGAATGGCCCGGCAACGGAGGCTGGATGCCACTGTCGCCGAATATCGGCGGCTGGTGGCCCTGGAGGAGGAGGAGGACACGCAGTCGACCGGTGCAACCACAACATCCTCGACTGGGACAGCTGCATCCTCCTCCGTGACCCCACGGGCTGCCAGCCAGCGCAGTGCTCCAGCGGTACGGAGCCGGGCTAACAAAGCCAACCGCCACCGCCAAGCAGCAAAAAGACCAGCTGCCCCCCACAGGAGCTGCAAGGCACGCCAGCGCCGCCTAGGAGTCAGAATGTCCTACCTGGAGCAGGAGGTCCTTAGGTACAAGAACTTGGTGGAGGGCCTCCACTTCGACCTTGCCACCCTCCGCAAGGAGTATGATGCCCTGGCCGCAAAATTCACCAGCACCCTCCAGTAGTGGAGTGTCCCTTGCCCTTTTTTTAGAGACTTTTGGGGGGTGGGATTTGGGAGTTGGGTTCTTTTTGGGACTTTTCAAAGACAATCGTTGGGGTTAGGGAGGGTCTTGAGGGAGATTATTTTGTTAGGGCTACATAAATATACTTTTTTGAACTTTATCTGACCATACCTGTTTTTTACTGCTTTTCAGTCTGGTGGGTGGGGGTGTAACAGTAAGTTTGTTTTCCTGAAGAGTCATAGGACTTTAGTAGTACTACCGTCAATCTCTCGTCTAGTCCTAATACTCCATTATACTACCTCCCACCAAACGCTTATCTTACCTGTAATTTGTGTTAGAAATTAGGGCTAGGCCCAGGGCTGGCTCCACGTGAAATGGGGATTAAGGTTGGCAATCCTGGGCGGATGAAATTTCCTCATTGCGGTGGTACTAGTGGTGTGACACAGTGGCAGTTGCATGCCTATGGGAAAAAAGAAAACGAAACCTGGTTTGTCCTTACTGTAGCATTACAACGGTTACGGTACGATCGAGAATATAGCAGGTGACAGTAAACTAGAACAGTGCCACAATGTAGCCTAACAAATGGTAAAGTATTGCAAGTATAACTAGTACTTGCGTTGAATTTATTTGACATTGGCTCCTACTACTACAAGAAATAGTACTGAAGCTGAGTAAGTCTAGAAGATATCCTCGTATTCCTTCACCAGCCTGTTGCTATGACCTTATCCTCCCCAGCAAGTGTGTGGAATTATTGATGTCATTTAGTCAGACATCAAGCAAAACCACACAGCCCGGGGGAAGAGGGTTAGGGTTTTGAAAATGGATGGGAATGGGGGTTTCTTTTTGGGTAGGTTTTGTTCAGAGAAGAAAAAAAAAGCACAGCATGGACAAACAATAATTGAAGATAAAGAAATCTTTGGGTACAAACTAAAGCTAACCACATGCAGTCACACTCATAGAAGAAAACAATGGATACTGTATCTGTATTCTGTATGTTGTTGGAGTTGTCCTGTTGAATTTGGTAAGTAAGTTGCATGCAGCAAACAATTCCTCTTATTAGCGGCACTCCTCCATTCCAGCTGACGCTTCGTCCATCAATGTTGGTGACCACTGACAGAAGACACCCTGTCCACTGCCTGCCTGGCGGATGTCGACTGAAACCCGGCCTGTAATTATTGAACGGAAAACAGGAAGTGCTATTACAATACCACTGATAAATAAATATAAGGTATGTACGCTGTGTGGTGCAAAAAGTCACACTTTCATTTCCCTAATAGACAGTACAATATTTTTGAAATTGCGTACTCTGTCTGAGTCACCTTTTTAAGGATAAATAAGTATGGCCAAAATATTATAGCGGATCTTTCCCCTCAAGCTTGGTGTACTGTAAACTGTGTTTTAGAACAAAATTTGACCTTCCCAGCAATGCTCCCACCAAGACCCTTACTAAAGCCAGTCGCAAATGTAGAAGACCCCCAATCAGATCTCAAAAAACGAGGCCTAGCAGAAAAATGGTGACAAAACGTACTTTAAAAGTAAAAGTAGGCCCAAATACACCCTTACCCACCGTGGATTGTATTCAAACCACTTGCAAGCAAGCAAAAGTATCCATAGCCAGCATCGCTCCAAGAGTGCTCTAAAACCCCAGAACTGAGTTGCAATAGAACACCCCGAAACACATGCAATCCTGCTGCTAGGGCTAACCCTAACGAACCCTAAATTACAAAAAGTGCCAAAAGGTTTTGCCTTATGGATTTTGTCCAAAACACTTCTATCCGGTATTAGACCTTCCCAGGAATGCCCCAAGACCCGCCAACCCACCCGCAAAAAAGCACGCGACAACACCCCCAAACAGCAAAAAAGCAAAATCTCATACTTACAATATCTCTCGGCCTTCGGTCCAAACGCGCTGTGCAGCTAGGTCATCATCATAACTCCTGTTTTCCACCACAGATTTCCTGAAAAGCAAATGCAATCAAGATTAGACTGTCGCAGCAGTGCTTCGACAGAGACCCTGCAACCCACCCACAAACACCAGGAAGCCCCCCAAAACGCTACATTGAGCAAGATGTCAGAAGAAATAGCAAAAAAAAGGCTTTTCCTTATGGAGTTTGTCCAAAACACTTCTATCCGGTATTAGACCTTCCCAGGAATGCCCCAAGACCCGCCAACCCACCCGCAAAAAAGCACGCGACAACACCCCCAAACAGCAAAAAAGCAAAATCTCATACTTACAATATCTCTCGGCCTTCTGTCCAAACGTGCTGTGCAGCTAGGTCATCATCATAACTCCTGTTTTCCACCATGGATTTCCTGAAAAGCAAATGCAATCAAGATTAGACTGTCGCAGCAGTGCTTCGACAGAGACCCCGCAACCCGCCCACAAACACCAGGAAGCCCCCCAAAACGCTACATTGAGCAAGATGTCAGAAGAAATAGCAAAAAAAAGGCTTTTCCTTATGGATTTTGTCCAAAACACTTCTATTCGGTATTAGACCTTCCCAGGAATGCCCCA
Source organism: Lissotriton helveticus (assembly GCF_964261635.1). Classification (NCBI taxonomy): domain Eukaryota; kingdom Metazoa; phylum Chordata; class Amphibia; order Caudata; family Salamandridae; genus Lissotriton; species Lissotriton helveticus. Next base: position 1,587,418,503 of record NC_136067.1, on the reverse strand, counting down.
AGACCCGCCAACCCACCCGCAAAAAAGCACGCGACAACACCCCCAAACAGCAAAAAAGCAAAATCTCATACTTACAATATCTCTCGGCCTTCGGTCCAAACGCGCTGTGCAGCTAGGTCATCATCATAACTCCTGTTTTCCACCATGGATTTCCTGAAAAGCAAATGCAATCAACATTAGACTGTTGCAGCAGTGCTCCCAGACCCCAAAACTCACCCACAAACACCCGGAACCCCGCCAAAGAGCACCTCAAAGGCAAGCAAGTCAGCAAAAACGGCAAGAAATTTCCGCCTCATATTTGGTCCAAAACACTTTTATCCGTTATTAGAGCTTCACAGCAATGGGCCCAGTGTCACGGCTGCTATTCCTCAGGGTCGGAATGATGCTGAAATGGGGTCCACCTCCTGACGTCCCCGCACTCTGACTGTGTAACTTTCAGAGTGTAAAGGCAATCAGGCGAGGGAAAACAGGGTAGGGATAGGAACAGCAGGGATAGGGACCTGGAATGACAAGAAGGGACACGTTAGCCCACTGCACTATAAATTCCCTTGATCATATCATAAGTGCTGTTGTGAACCCTCACCTGATAAGACTCAGGAAAAAAAACGACCCTTCCCTCTGTTGATGTCTTTCTCAGGCTGAGGAGAATAAATACACGTTACAGCCTTTCTACAACCTGCTTGTGTTATGTGTATCATTCACCCGCCTTCATAACCCACATTCACTCACCAGTTGCCAAAAGAAGAGAAACTGAAAAGGGATCCTTAAGAGGCGTCTGATAGATCAATGTCTCTCCCAGAACCTTCTTGTAAATAAAACAGCAACCGCTGTTCATATAAGTAAAAAGAAACGAAACCCAAAGGTAGCCAGCCGGCTCTTCCTGCTCCAAAAGGGAGGAACGGAAACAAGGTCAATAGTCAACAACAGGAGGGTGCAGTCCTGCGTCTCCTGTACGATGTTCTCAGCCGAGAACACCGTCTAAGTCTAGGTGTGCGCGGAGGGAGAAATCCCGCGTCTCCCACGCCACCTATGAGTCACAGCACCAGCCGGTGTCTGCAGCGCAGATGAGATCCGCGTCCCGTGAGTGACAGCGAGGGGGAAATCCAAGCGTCTCCTGTCCACTCACCTAACAGGATAAACAGTACCACAAGAACGCGGAGGGGGCAATCCAAGCGTCTCACGCGTCTTGCGGAATAATCTCTAGACAGTACCAGCCGGTAACTGTCTTCGCGTAGTTGAACAAAACTTGCTCCGCAGCCACAGAGCAAAACGAACCACACCTCCCCAGCAGCTCCGTGGGAACAGGGCGTCCGCAACAACAGCTCCCAATGGACAAATCACAAGCACCAATAGCAGGCATCCATGAGAAGATATGCCTTCTGAGGCCATCCCCCTTCATGCTAGGCATTCTGGGAGATGTAGTTCTTTATCTAGGTAGGCACCTTAGTCAGACCCTGACAGTACGCCCCCCTGCCCTGTGCCTCCTAGCGCCCGGCTTCCTCGGGTTGCGGGCAAAGAAGGAGCGGACCAGGCGTGGGGCGTGGACGTCATGGCTAGGCTCCCACGAGTCGTCCTCAGAGCCATAGCCTTTCCAGGAAACGAGAAACCACAGCTTCCCCTGACGGAACTTCGAGTCCACGATACGCCGGACCTCGAACTCCAATTGACCATCCCTCAGCACCGGCGGTGCGGCCTTGCGTCGCATCGAACCAGCTGGCTTCAACAAACTGCTGTGAAACACCGGGTGTATCCGCATAGACATAGGCAGCTTCAGTTTGTACGCCACCGGGTTGATTTTCTTGATGATGGCATAGGGACCGATAAAGCGGGGATGGAAAATGCTGCGGTATCTGAACCGAATGTTTCTTGTGGACAACCAGACCTTGTCCCCTATCTCGTACACAGGACTCTCCTGTCGATGTTTGTCTGCCCATTTCTTGTACGAGCCTTTTGCATGAACCAGGGTCTTTTGGATCTGCTGATGTGTTTCCAACAGAGCCTTCACGTGTGCAGCCACGTTGGGTTGGTTCTGGACTTCACCGGGTATGGTCAAAGGCAAGGTGTTGGCGTGGAAACCTGTATTGGCCTTGAACGGAGATTCTCCTATGGCACTGTGCCATGCATTATTGTACGAAAGCTCCGCCAACCAGAGAAGAGAGACACATGAGCGACTAGCTTCTTCCGAATAACACCTCAGATATTGTTTGAGTGTTTGATTTAGCCGCTCTGTCTGCCCATCTGTCTGAGGTTGAAAACTGGTGGACAGAGCGTCTTCCACCCTCAGTGCCTTACACCACATGTGCCAGAACCTGGCCACGAACTGCGGCCCCCTGTCAGAGATTATCACCCGTGGAAGTCCATGAATCCGTACCACTTGTGTTAAGAGCAATTGAGCGGTTTGGCTGGCAGTAGGAAGGTTCTTGCACGGTATGAAGTGCCCCATTTTTGTCAAGCTGTCCACTACTACCATTATCGCGTTGTACCCTTGGTCCATGGGCAAACCCACGATAAAATCCAGGCTGATTGTGTGCCAAGGACGAGATGGAGTGGGCAGCGGTCTGAGTTTCCCTCGACTCATGGAATGATCCCCCTTCGCTCTCGCACAAGTGTCACAGTGTCCTATCCATCTCTCTACGTCCTTTGCCAGAGTATCCCACCAGAAATGGCGTCTCACGAGATGGACTGTTTTTCTCACCCCAGGATGGCCTGCCATAACTTCCCCATGGCACCAGTTGAACGCCTGGAGACGCAGACCAGGGGAGGGTAAAAACAATTTCCCTCCATGTAAGGGTACTCCATGATGGATGGTTCGGAGATTGTTCTGGCTTGCCCACTTCCGCCATTGGACCTGATCTCTGTCTTTCTGTACTTGTTCGATGAACCGATCTGCTGTTATCAGACACACCACTTTTTCTGGGTCGATTATTGCTCTGAATTGCTCCCTTGCCGGCACCATGTCTCCCCCTTGCCTAGAGAGAGAATCCGCTTTCTTATTTTCCAATCCGGGACGGAACGTGACGATGAAATTGTATTCCGCGAAAAACAGCATCCACCTCATTTGTCGTTGGGACAGGTGGAGAGCAGTTTTCATAAACAGCAAATTTCTATGATCGGAGTACACAGTTATAGGATGATGTGATCCCCACAAGTAATGTCTCCATTCTTGAAATGCTCGTTTTATGCCCAGCAGTTCCTTTTCAGATATGGTATAGTTGGCCTCGGCAGAGTTCAATTTCCTGGATAAAAAGGCAACTGGATGCATTTGACCTGTCTCCCTGTCTCTTTGCGATAGAACAGCCCCCACTGCTGAATCTGAGGCATCCGCCTCTACGATGAAGGGCAGGTCCAGTTGAGGATGTTTCAGGATTGGGGCAGTGACAAACGCTTCCTTCAGTGACTCAAAGGCCTCCATGGCTTCCGTGTTCCACTGGAATGGAACTCCTTTCCTCAACAGTTTAGTAATGGGGGAGGCCAACAAAGAGAACTGGGAGATAAATCGTCTATAATAGTTGGCGAAGCCAAGGAAACACTGCACCTCTTTCACACAGGTTGGCACTGGCCAGGCACGCACCGCATCGATCTTTCTCTCCGCCATGTGAAACCCTCTTGGTGTCAGGATAACCCCTAGGAACTCCACCTCCTCCACACTGAACTCACATTTACTGAGTTTACAGTAGAGCCGGTACTCCAGCAACTTCTGTAAAACCAGGAGGACATGACTGGCGTGTTGTTTTCGTGTGTCTAGGTAGACCAGTATGTCATCGATATACACGATGACAAACTGATCCAGATACTCTTTCAGCACATCATTAAGAAAGTACTGGAATGCCGCCGGGGCATTACAAAGCCCGAACGGCATTACCAGATACTCAAAAAGGCCATATCTGGTTTTGAAGGCCGTCTTCCACTCATCACCGCTGCGAATTCTGACCAGGTGATAGGCACCACGAAGATCCAACCGTGTATAGATCACAGCCTCCCTCACCTGGTCCAACAGCACTGGGATGAGTGGAAGAGGGTACCGGTTTCGTATGGTCTGTTTGTTTAGCTGTCGATAGTCAATGAGGGTGCGCAGCTCCCCATTGGCCTTCGACGTAAAAAACAGAGGGGACGCTGCTGGCGACCTGGAGGGCCTGATAAAGCCTATAGCACTGAAATGTGCCAGATATTCTTGCAAGTGTTTGGATTCGGGTTCGGACAATGCGTACACTCTACAAGACGGAACAACGGCTCCTTCCACCAGGTCTATTCGGCAGTCGTACTCCCGATGTGGTGGCAGTACCTCGGCCTGACTTTCACTGAAAACCTCACTGTACTTGTGATACTCTTTAGGCAAGATGGTTACCTTTTCCGCCGCAGTAGCGACGTACATTGTCTGAGTCAGAGCTACAGTGTGTGATGTGGATGTATGTAAGCATACGCTCTGACACTCATCAGAACGAAAGGCTAAAGTTTTCTCTCTCCAGTCGATAGAAGGGTTGTGCTTTTCCAACCATGGGATACCCAAAATTAGTTCATATTGTGGAGCTTCTATTATATTAAGCACTATACTCTCAACGTGGGTTATGGTACTGTTCTCCAACACCAGCACCAATTCCTCCGTACGCTCAATGATGGAACCGGATTTGAGAGGAGTACCATCCACAGCCAACACGGTTTCTGGGTTGGCGATGGACACCCTTCCCAACCCTAGACGACGCACCAGGCCTTCATCCACAAAGTTCCCCGTTGCCCCCGAATCCACCATGCTCCACACGGCATGTACTTTGCCCTGAGACAGTAGAGAAGTGGGCAAGGCAACGTGTGCGTAACAGGGGCTTCGCTCTCAACCGAAGCCAACGATGTCAGCCTCCATTCCTTTGTTTCCAGCCCTTTACTGGAAGGAACGCCTTCAGCGTTTCTCTCGGGATCGGCAGCGGTGAGAGCCACTTTCTTTCCCGAGAAAAAGGTCTTGGATCTTTTGGGTTTAGAGGGACACTCCTTGACATAGTGTCCCTTCTTCCCGCAATACATACATAGTCCCTGTGTGCGGCGGGTTTCTCTTTCTGCTCTGGTAAGGGGGGACCTGATGGCTCCAACATCCATCGGTTCAGAGGTACTATCACTAGTCCGTGGACTGGACGGAAGAACTTGTCCCATGGTTCCAGAAGGCCCATCATGTTTTCTACGATCGCCTCCTCGCTCTCCCAGACGATGGTCCAAGCGGAGCATGAGGTTGATCAAATCGACACAGGTTGCGGGTTGTGGGTCAATCTGAGCTATTACATCTTTCAACTCGTCTGACAGGCCTTGGTAATACAACGCCATCCTTTTTTCTTCGGGCCATGCTGTTTCGGCCACAAGACGATTGTAAGTGGTCATGTAAGAAACTAAATCTTTCCTCCCTTGTCGGAGTCCCAGCAACTCTCTGTCTGCACTCAGTGTTGTCGCTCTCCGGTCGAACACCCATTCGAACTCTCGGCGGAAAGCTGTCCAATCATTCAAAATGGGATCGTCATTTCTGACAAAGGGTACTGCCCAGTTCGCCGCATCCCCTGATAAATAAGAGATGGCGAACGCTACTCGGGACATATTGTTTGGGAACGACGCCGGCCTACATGAAAAGTGAAGGGTGACTTGGGTCAGAAAAGCTTGGATTTTCTGAGGGTCGCCTGAATATCTCTCTGGGCTAGCTAACGGTATCGGAGGAGGAACGGTTACTTGGATAGCTCGGCCACCTGTTGCAGCATCAAAAGGATTGGCCTGTTGACGATCCAGCCTTTCTTTTAATGCAGTGGTCTCTGCTTTCGATGCTGCTAGTTCCCGTTGAACTAACACCAGGGCCTGAAGCACGTCATCCATAGATGCCATGGTTTGAGCCTCTTTCCGACCAGGAGGAGTATATACTTGGGCTTGTGATTCTGTCACGGCTGCTATTCCTCAGGGTCGGAATGGTGCTCAAATGGGGTCCACCTCCTGACGTCCCCGCACTCTGACTGTGTAACTTCCAGAGTGTAAAGGCAATCAGGCGAGGGAAAACAGGGTAGGGATAGGAACAGCAGGGATAGGGACCTGGAATGACAAGAAGGGACACGTTAGCCCACTGCACTCTAAATTCCCTTGATCATATCATAAGTGCTGTTGTGAACCCTCACCTGATAAGACTCAGGAAAAAAAACGACCCTTCCCTCTGTTGATGTCTTTCTCAGGCTGAGGAGAATAAATACACGTTACAGCCTTTCTACAACCTGCTTGTGTTATGTGTATCATTCACCCGCCTTCATAACCCACATTCACTCACCAGTTGCCAAAAGAAGAGAAACTGAAAAGGGATCCTTAAGAGGCGTCTGATAGATCAATGTCTCTCCCAGAACCTTCTTGTAAATAAAACAGCAACCGCTGTTCATATAAGTAAAAAGAAACGAAACCCAAAGGTAGCCAGCCGGCTCTTCCTGCTCCAAAAGGGAGGAACGGAAACAAGGTCAATAGTCAACAACAGGAGGGTGCAGTCCTGCGTCTCCTGTACGATGTTCTCAGCCGAGAACACCGTCTAAGTCTAGGTGTGCGCGGAGGGAGAAATCCCGCGTCTCCCACGCCACCTATGAGTCACAGCACCAGCCGGTGTCTGCAGCGCAGATGAGATCCGCGTCCCGTGAGTGACAGCGAGGGGGAAATCCAAGCGTCTCCTGTCCACTCACCTAACAGGATAAACAGTACCACAAGAACGCGGAGCGGGCAATCCAAGCGTCTCACGCGTCTTGCGGAATAATCTCTAGACAGTACCAGCCGGTAACTGTCTTCGCGTAGTTGAACAAAACTTGCTCCGCAGCCACAGAGCAAAATGAACCACACCTCCCCAGCAGCTCCGCGGGGACAGGGCGTCCGCAACAACAGCTCACAATGGACAAATCACAAGCACCAATAGCAGGCATCCATGAGAAGATATGCCTTCTGAGGCCATCCCCCTTCATGCTAGGCATTCTGGGAGATGTAGTTCTTTATCTAGGTAGGCACCTTAGTCAGACCCTGACACCCAGAGCCGTCAACTCACCCGCAAAAAAGTAGAACACCCCCACAAGTGCTGAGTCTTTCTTCATTGGGCGTAATCCAGCCCTCTGCTTTGAGGGAAATCGGAGTCTGGAGGAGGAGGATAGAGGAGCATGTTCTTCAGAACTTGTGAACCTGAGGAATGTAGACTGCGGCACCTTCAAATCAATAAGCAAACAAGTGAAGACAGTTCTGCTGATGGGCTTGTTTTTGGGATTAGGTGATTAAAGTTTGAATTAAATTAACTGTGCAAAACAAAGAAAGACAGACACACAGGAATAAAAGTGAATAAGGACGAAAAAGAAAGTTATTGATTCATTGTCTCATTTTCAGGGCTCGGTGTCAGGGAATAGGAAGAAGATTTCGTCATCATACTCTGCGAATTCAGGCAGGATGAGGTCAGTGTCACCGAACAGAGAACAAATCCCCTCATCTATGTTGCCGTCCTCCTCGTCTTCATGCGGTGTGCTTTCTCGTACTTTGTAATCTGGTGGTATGAGGTGCTGATTCATCTTGATCATTGTCAGCCGCTCCACATTTTTGGGCGAGAGGCGGCTCCGTTTGGGAGTTACAATGCCACCAGCAGCACTGAAAACACGTTCAGAAGACACACTTGCGAGTGAGCAAGACAAATAGTTTATAGCCAGGTTGGAGAGCTGTGGCCACAATTGTGTTTTTACCCATGCCAATACTGCAATGGCTCATCATTAAGAAAGACCTCTGTTGAGTCATTCAGATAGTCCTGCACCATCGACTCAAGGTCCTCAACGGTTCCTCCACTTTGCTTACTTTTTGCTGTGCCTGTGACATTTTTTCGAGAACCATACCCAAGCAAAGTTAGCCAATCCTCTACAGCAGCCACTGTTACTCTTGTGTGTGGTGCAGATGATCCGGTTGCCGGTGTCTTTAATGGCTGAGAGGTCACTTGTGCCACAGCCACAGGTGCAGAAGTGGATTTTTTTGACTGGGGATGGCCTGCTGATGCTGATGCTGATGTACTGGCTTCTCCTTCAATATCCTGCCGTTCTTTTTCAAACCTCTTGGCTGACCAGGCTAGCCAACGTTTGTACTTTTTAACATCTTCATCAGCAAAAGGAAAGAATGCTTGGCCTGCCAGCGCCTTTTTGTAGCGTGGATCCAGAATAGTAGCACAAATGTAATGCTGTTCTGAGTTGATCTTTTTAAGACGTTCATCACCACGTAGGCGCTCTAATAATTTCTCCGACAAAATAAAAGGGTCTTTTTTTTTCATCTTTTTCAAACTCAGAAGACACCGCCTTCAGTTGGTGCTCCAGCATGCACAACAATGGGATAGCTTTTCCCAAATTACAGTCCTCCTGGCTGACTGCACGCGTGAAGAACTCAAAAGGACGAAGCATGTCTGTCAGGCTTTTAACTATGTCCCATTGCGCCGCACCCATCCGCAGGTCCTTCTGAGCTGTACCCTCTGTTAAGAAATAGTGATCGAGTACCGTATACTGCTCATACAGACGCTCAAGCATGTAGAAGGTTGAGTTCCAACGTGTTGCCACCTCCTGGATGAGTGCTTTCACTGGCATTCGACGTTCAAGTAGCAGGCTCCTCAGATGCTTCCGGGCCTTAAAAGAATGGCTGAAATGGTTGCACATTTTGCGGCAGGTGGCCATTACCTCGAACGCTGTACTGTCTTTATCACTCAAGAATTTTTGAACTACCAGGTTGATACAGTGCGCCAAACACGGCACTCTGAAATATGCACCCAGCGCCATGGCCTTAACTACATTGGCGCCATTATCCGTGGAAACATAACCAATCTGGCGTTTTTTTGGGGACAGCCAGTGAAAGACCTTTTTGTTAAACTAGTCCAAAATGTTTTGTGCTGTGTGACTTTTCTCCAAGCCAAACATGGCTAGTGTTGCATGTTTCCGAGCAGCTTTAAAAACTTGGTGCGGGTCAACACCTGCGTTTAGCTTTGCTTTAACACCTGAAAAAGAGACCCAGTGTGCAGTGATGCACATGTAATCAGCGCCTGCGCCACTGGTCCACATGTCTGTTGTCAGATGTATAGTGTGAACAGCACTCTTCTACAAAGCTGCCCCAATCGCCTCCAGCACATCTTCATGTAGTGCTGGAACCGCAACTCTGGCAAAATAGAACCGGCTAGGAACCTTCCATTTAGGGCAGAGCGTTGCCACTAATTCTAGAAAACCTACCGCTTCTACAAAAGAAAAAGGGAGAAGGTCCACAGCTAGCATTTTAGCCAGCTTAGTGTTATGCAGACGCGTCAGTGGGTGGTTGCGTTCATATGGCGCGTCTGAAGAAAACATGGTTCTAATGTTGCCCTGGACCAAGCATTTACGGGATGATAATGACTTCGTTGACCCAATTATGCTCGCTGGTGAACTTTTGCGCGTTGGTTTCTCACTCGCTCCAACACTCTTAGTGTGCCTCACACGGGGTGTGCTGCTGACAGGGGTACTGGGTGTAAGTGAAGTGTTTGACACGTCTTCTTCCTCCTCGTCATCATCAGATGCAACATCAACGTTTTCTTGACTTCCAATTCGGGCTTCCTTGATCGCATCTAGGTGCGCAAACCATTTGACAGTGTGCTGTCTCTCAAGATGACCTCTCTGGCCTCCGGTACCATAGTTGGTACCTGACTTACCACGACTAACTGCAAGCTTACAAAGGGTACAAATGGCGAACTTTTCCCTTTTTAGGCAAACAGTAAAGAAGTCCCAAACTGGGGACCTCTAAGTGTCTGTGGGGCCTGGAGGAGGCGGCGATACTGGTGGTGGTGGTCATGCTGCTAATGCCAGATGAAGTGGAGGATCTGGATTGCCCAACTTTTGTACGTTGTGCACTTTCACCGCCACTAATTAAGGTCGAGGTGGATGGAGGTCCCTTCTTGCCAGAAAGAAATATGGAAGCGGTACGAGTTGGTGTACTACTTAACTCCAATGATTGTGGTGGTGTTTCCACTGCCTCCTCGTCGACAACATCATCATCATCACGCTCAGCAGCTTTTCGGGCTAGGGTCAAAATGTCTGTTTGCTGCATGCCCGCTGCAGTGACCTTTATGATGACTGGGTCGTCGTTGTCAGAGTCTTCATCAGCAGCAGTATCCGCCACTTCTTGTTGAGCCTCATCATCACACTCCATAAGTCTGAGACTTTGGACGAGCTTCCTTTTACGCTTAACTACCTTTGTCAGATCATGGTGTGCCTCACTCTCAGACGGCAGTGGTGCTGGTTCCCAATTTTGATCCGTATCATCAGAAGGAGGTGTGCTTGAAGAAGATGTAGACACCACCCTTGATCTCTTCCTTGCTAGGGGTGTGGAAGACAATGAATGATCATCAGGAGGAGTGTCTTCCTCAAATGATACCTCGCCTTGATTGTCGATTTCCTGATGTGCCCCTACTTCGGGAGGAACAACTATTGTGGGCACTTGTGACCCTCCATGCACCTCTGCTTGCGCATCTCCTTGCGCTGCCTCTCCTTCCACATGTACTTGGGCTTGTACTTGCACATGTGATAGTTGTTGCGGCTGTGGTTGTTCAACACTCGTCAGATGAGCTACAACAACCTGTGTTGATTGAGGGACATTGCTGCTGCTTTCTTGCGATGAGCCAACATCACTGGTCGATGGTGATTGAACAACTATACTGGCTGCCTCTGCAGCACTCAAGGGCTTGGACTTAAGTTGGCGTGGTGGTGGTGGTGGCACTGAGCCCAATGGAGCGGGGGTGCTGCTCCCAGCTTGGTCCCCAGCAGATCCCGCTGCTGCTGCAGGCATACTTTTTTTTTTACTCCCAAAAAAAGGGGCGGCCGGCACACCAGTCTCCTTGGTAACTTGCTTCTTCTGCTCCTTACTGGCACCTTTCTTGCTAGAGGAGCTACGGGTAACTTTTTTTGGGGCCATCTTCTTCAGAGCAGGTCAGAACAGCAGGCAGCAGTTGCACGAGTTGCAGAGTTGTCTGTGTCCAGACGTGACGTTGCGTGACGTTATGCTGCACACACACACCGCTGCAGGACTTCTTCCTGGCACTGGTGGTTCTCTTGAGTCTTGTGCACCTAAAAGCAATGGAAGACAGAGGAACATCAGTTCAGTTATACACCCCAAAAAATCGACAAAACACATAACAATCAGCACAATCCCATGCCATCCATGATGTTTACATTGAAGACACCCCACAGAAAGACTATGGCCATGCAAGTATGCAACACTCACTACCCCTGGGCATAATGGATGAAAAGTAGGCAAAATAAGTGCAGGCCTCAGACACTGCCTCTCTTCAAAATGGCCCCTTACACCCCAAGCCAGTCCACATCAACAGTACACCCCAAAAAAACAGAAAAACACCCACAAATCACCACAATCCAATGCCATCCAGGATGTTTACATTAAAGAGAGTGAGACCACACTACAGGCACACTCAGTCCATGCACCACTACCCCTGGGCAAAAGGCCACACCAGCAGCCCAAAAAAACCAACAAAAACAACAAAAAACAGCACAATCCCAGCCCATCCATGGCCTCAATGGTGTTTAAATTCAAGAGGACACCCCACAGAAAGACTAGGCCCATGCAACACTCACCACCCCTGGGCAAAGGGCCCCACCAGCAGCCCCCAAAAAACGACAAAAAACAATAAAATCAGCACAATCCCAGCCCATCCATGGCCTCAATGGTGTTTAAATTCAAGAAGACACCCCTCAGAAACACTAGGCCCATGCAACACTCACTACCTCTGGGCATAATGGATGAAAGGTAGGCAAAATAAGTGCAGGCCTCAGACACTGCCTCTCTTCAAAATGGCCCATTGCACCCCAAGCACATGTTGCCTGTACCAGCCAGCACTCAAGATGGCCACCACCACCACCCACATGGCCAGTCCACATCAACAGTACACCCCAAAAAAACAGAAAAACAGCCAAAAATCACCACAATCCAATGCCATCCAGGATGTTTACATTAAAGAGAGTGAGACCCCACAGGCACACTCAGTCCATGCATCACTACCCCTTGGCAAAAGGCCACACCAACAGCCCCAAAAAAACGACAAAAAACACAAAAAACAGCACAATCCCAGCCCATCCATGGCCTCAATGGTGTTTAAATTCAAGAGGACACCCCACAGAAAGAGTAGGCCCATGCAACACTCACCACCCCTGGTCAAAGGGCCCCACCAGCAGCCCCAAAAAACGACAAAAACAACAAAATTCAGCACAATCCCAGCCCATCCATGGCCTCAATGGTGTTTAAATTCAAGAAGACACCCCACAGAGAGACTAGGCCCATGCAACACTCACTACCCATGGGCATAATGGATGAAAAGTAGGCAAAATAAGTGCAGGCCTCAGACACTGCCTCTCTTCAAAATGGCCCCTTACACCCCAAGCCAGTCCACATCAACAGTACACCCCAAAAAAACAGAAAAACAGCCAAAAATCACCACAATCCAATGCCATCCAGGATGTTTACATTAAAGAGAGTGAGACCCCACAGGCACACTCAGTCCATGCATCACTACCCCTTGGCAAAAGGCCACACCAACAGCCCCAAAAAAACGACAAAAAACACAAAAAACAGCACAATCCCAGCCCATCCATGGCCTCAATGGTGTTTAAATTCAAGAGGGCACCCCACAGAAAGACTAGGCCCATGCAACACTCACCATCCCTGGGCAAAGGGCCCCACCAGCAGCCCCAAAAAACGACAAAAAACAATAAAATCAGCACAATCCCAGCCCATCCATGGCCTCAATGGTGTTTAAATTCAAGAAGACACCCCTCAGAAACACTAGGCCCATGCAACACTCACTACCCCTGGGCATAATGGATGAAAAGTAGGCAAAATAAGTGCAGGCCTCAGACACTGCCTCTCTTCAAAATGGCCCCTTGCACCCCAAGCACATGTTGCCTGTACCAGCCAGCACTCAAGATGGCCACCACCACCACCCACATGGCCAGTCCACATCAACAGTACACCCCCAAAAAACAGAAAAACAGCCAGAAATCACCACAATCCAATGCCATCCATGATGTTTACATTAAAGAGAGTGAGACCACACCACAGGCACACTCAGTCCATGCACCACCACCCCTGGGCAAAAGGCCACACCAGCAGCCCCAAAAAAACGACAAAAAACAATAAAATAAGCACAATCCCAGCCCATCCATGGCCTCAATGATGTTTAAATTCAAGAAGACACCCCACAGAAAGACTAGGCCCATGCAACACTCACCACCCCTGGGCAAAGGGCCCCACCAGCAGCTCCAAAAAAACTACAAAAACAACAAAAATCAGCACAATCCCAGCCCATCCATGGCCTCAATGGTGTTTAAATTCAACAAAACAGTTGTATCATGCACCCATAACCAACCCTGGTCCTACTGGATACTGTGGCTACACACAATATAATTTATTTAATGTTCTGAAAAAGTTCCAAAATTGTAGTTGCAGCAACTGTAATGCCCCAAACAAACTTACTTGTGAAAGTTGATTTCTAATCCAAAAGTGATCCAAAGAAAGTCAAAAAGGCCTCAAATCCAAATATCCAGCAGCACCCACAAAAAGTAATCCTTCCAGCTCCAGATCCAAATGAAAGTGACCAGGAGATGGACAAAGCACTGGGAGGAGCCTGCTGGACAGGAACAGGAAGTTGGAGACTGTGGGGCACTTCCTTCCCTCCCCCCCCCCCAAAAATGGACTCCTTGCAAAAAAAAAGGCCATGCAAATGTCAACCCGAGGAGTGATTCTGATAAAAATCATCATTTTCTGAAGGTTTATCCTGTTTGCTGGTGGATTTCTTGTGCAGAATTGCAAAATCTCTATTTCGCGAGTGCGAGATTGTTCCTTTCCGCCGCAACTACGTGTTCGCAATTGCGAACTCTCGCGAGGTGTGCTGTGCAAGGTGGCAAGCCGCGATTACGTATTCGCGGGTGCCAAACTCCCGCGGGATCACGCAGCAAGATCCAAAATGGCGCGGCACTCGCAAAATATGATCGAGAAAAACAACTCGGCAAACACTTAATGACGGAAAGTGAACGCCGTGCACCACGCCGCGCGCCGCAACCAAGCAAAAAATCCGCCGCGAGCGGATTCGCGGATTTTCGACAAATTTGCGAGAGTTCGCAGATTGCGAATTTGCCGAAAATCCGAAAAATACGCGAGCGGAGCGGATTTTGCGCCCATGCTTAGTCAGGTGACACCTTTGGCCAATGGGAACCCTAGCCCTAGCCCTAACCAATCAGAACACTAACGCTACAACCAATAGGAGACCAGGCCCTTACAACCCATCATAGCACTAGCCTTAGCAGCCAATCAGAAACCAAACTTTAAACCCTAAGTCCGATAGAATCCTCAACCCCAGAAACCAATCAGAACCCCAGACCTACCATTCAATCAGAACCCTAGGCCCCAAGTTCAATAGAAACCCTACATATAGGGACCAATCAGAGAGCAGATGTAACAACCAGTAGTGAACATATAGAAGCACCATGTGACGTTAAGCACAGGCTGATGGCCTGGGGGCATGGAGCTGCTCCTGAAGTCAGAATCTCTTTGGATACACATAGGCTGAATTCACACTTTTCAGGTCATTAGTTTACCCTGCAGGTAAGGCCAAAATCTAAGCCACTTAAAATAATGTTTTTCACGCACTTAAACAAATCACTTTTTCTAGCCAAAAACGAGTATTTATACCATAAAGCAGATTAAGCAGTCTGTTAAACAAACTCTGCTTAGCCTCTGAGGATGAGGTTTGCCTTTTCATCTTTAAAAACATAAGAGTGGATGCCTGGGGGGCTGCCCCTGCAGGCCTAAGCAGAGTACAGGGAAAACTAGGAGAGAAATTCAAACAGTCACGGGTAGAAAAAAACTGCAGCTTTAAAAGTACAAATTGCACAGAAACCACGAGTTCAATTGAAACAGTCACGGGTAGAACAGACAGTAGCTTTAATATTTCAAGAATACACAGCAGAAGTCTGTATTTTTACCACCTTCTCTGTTATTTGCTCACTAGGCTGTTTAGGGCACAGAGAGGCTGGGGTTAGAAGATGGAGGTGTCTGTCTTGGTTTTCCCTCCACAGACCTTAAGGGCCTCATCAGGCATGAGAGGAGGAGGGCTCAGAGTTGCTTGGGAGCTGTAAGGGCAATCAGGAAAGCACAGGCTGATGGACAGCGGGCAGGGAGCTGCTCCTGAAATCAGAGTATCCTTGGACACAGACAGGCTCAATCCACACTTTGCAGGTCCTGTTTTACCCTGCAGTTAAGGCCCAAACCGAAAACACTTAAAATACTGATTTTCGCGCACTTAAACATCACTTTTTCTAGCCATAAACGAGTGCTATATACACATTCCAAACACAGTTTAAGCCATAAAGCAGATTAAGCGGTCTCTTGAACACACTCTGCTTAGCCTCTGAGGGTATAGTTTTCCTTTTTACCTTTTATGAACTCAAGGGGGGCTGCCACTGCAGGCCTAGGCACAGAACAGGGAAAACTAGGAGAGAAATTCAAACAGTAACAGGTAGAAAAAACAGCTGAATGTTACTTACCCTGTAGGCATCTATTCATAGTGTTTAGTGCTGCAGATTCACATGCCATACACACTCTCGCCATCCAGCACCACATCACGGAAAACTCCAGCTTTACTAATGGTCTGTGATGTCACTCAGAGTCTCTCAATAAAAACATTTCTGTCATTGATAAGCATAGATTATTTTGTATAGCGTGTACTTGACCCGAAGATATCAGGCATCAGAGCGCTTTACATGAGCCCCAGTTGCGTTACATAAGGACACATTCATTTTTGTTAGGCACAGGGAGATTAACAGGTACATGCATCAAAGGATTTAGGAATCGCAAACGGTGCGAATCGCAAAATTCGTCCGTTTGCGATTCCTAAATCACTATTTGGGATGCATTAACAAAAAATGCAAGAAATCGCTATTTTTTGCGATTCCTTAAATGCAATGCATGACACTTAAAAAAATTGCGAATTCGCAATTAGGAGGAAAAAATTACCATGAGGTTGGACCTCATGGTAATTTGCGAAAAATTAGAAAAATGCAATTTTGTGCATTTTTCAAACTGTCATGTTGTGCATACACATGCCCTTAGGGCATAGATTGATTTCAGGGGTGCAACAGGGTGTCCTCTGGACACCCCTGCACCCTTGAAATCGCAATCTCAATTTGCGAATCGCAAATTGAGATTGTCTTCCCATTCATTCCTATGGGCCTTTTGGCCCATAGGAATGAATGGGAAGGGATTCCTTAATTGCGATTCGCAAATTGTGAATCGTAATTAAGGAAAATTAAGAAATCGCAAATAAAAGTGCGATTTCTTAATGCATACCAATTTGCGATTTCTTAATTGCGATTCCTTAATTTTCGCAATTAAGAAATCGCAAATGGGCACTTTGATGCATGTGGCTGTAAGTGATTTGTCCAGAACTACAGGATGTTGAGCGTCGTTGCCGAGACTCAAACCCCATTCCCCAGATTTGAGGTCGACCGCCCTAGCCGTTAGGCTACATCCTCCCCTCTTTACCACCTGAGCATCCCACAACAAATAAGTGGTAAAATGTGACTGCCAAACTCAGATATTTTTTCATTTTATCTTAGGTCCAGTATTATTTTTACATCAGTGCTCATCTATTGATATGCTTGAAATTTTTAGGTTGAGCCTGGGCAGCGCATGCGCTGCTTTTCCGCATGTTGTATTGGAGTGTGTACTTGAAGCACCACCCACTCTTCGCCCATATTTGTCACTGGCTTATGTCATTGTTCTTCCCAAATGTTGCCTTCTGATTCATTGTTTGGCTTGTTGGTCCCTCCTTAGAACCGCCTAGTCTTCTATTGTAATCTCCCATGACGACTGGCCCTTTTACTTCGGTTATCACACAGTAAGTCTTCTTTAGTCTGGAAGCACTATTTTCTTTAATGAGTTTCTATTACTGCAGAAGGGTCTCCTGTGCACAGTTGTGACCAACAGCTTGTATATTGAACTCGTAGCCAATGGGGAGCTCTTCATGGGCCATCGGAGACAGAAGGAAGCAACTCAGCCTTCAAGCATTTGGAATGCAATAGGTCTCGCATTTGCGAGAGTTTAAGCTATTGGCATTGTAAATGACATTGCCTTTTATTTATGTTTTAAAAACCAAAACATAAATAAAAGCCATTGTCATTTACATTGCCAATAGCTCAAACTTGCCTAAATGTGAGACCTATTGCATTGCAGATGCTTTTTTCTTTATCCCCTTGGTCACAGCATGCCCATCAGATAGATTAAAAGGACGCATTGAAATCATTTAAATGACCTTTTCTGTTATACATTATCAGTGGAAGAAAAAAACTATCCCTTTTAATTTATTTTGAGATGTTGGTCGTGTCCTGTCAATGCTACAGCCATTGAGAGATTTATTTTATGTGCTTTATACATTTGAGACTCTTTCCATACGTATTTATTGACATAACCGCTATTTCCTAGCTGTATTTGTGTCCGTGCCTTAACCCCCACTACGGTTTTCAATAACCCTGACATCACTCTCCCTCAGTGCTTAATCTGAGCCAGTGCTTAGCACCGGCACTTAATTGGTTTCCGGGGCTCGGTACCGGCACCTAATTCTCAACACCATACTTAAAACAGTCTACCACATGGTGGCGCTGTTCACCTAATTTAGATATTAGCAGAACAATGACTGTTTAAGAATACAATATACATTAAAATAGTGCTAATACCTGCCTCCTCAGCAATTCCTTTAGCTTTGGAGACCTGGAATAATCTGAAATGTCGCATTTACATTCGAGAGAGATGGTTAGTAGTTGTTTCGGCAGAGATGACAAAAGCGATGGGTGGTGCAAGCTGCAGTGGCCTCCTAGTCAGAGCCCTGGCACTTCATATTTTACAAATTAAGCACTGCTCTGAGTCCGTGTTTTGCAGTCATCTGGCGGTCATCGGAGCAGCGCGAGAGAGGAGAGGCAGGGAGGAAGCGGCGAGGGAGCAGCTGCGGAAAATAGCGGCTTGCAGTACTCTACAGTACTCTACAGTATCCCCTTACCTCCTAACTCCATTGCTTCATTGCTTCGTCCTGTGGTCTCCGTGGCTCCGTGGCTGAGACAGGCGGCCCGTCACTTCGGTCTGTTCTCCGGTCTGCTCCTCCGTTCTGCCCCTCCGCTCTGTGGCCGCCCAGCAGCGGAGTCGGAGTTGAGCAGCAGAGCCGAGCACGGATCACGGAGCTCTCAGTCCGGCTCGACAGCAGTGGCAGAAGAGTCGAGAGCGGTGTCAAGAACGGAGTTGAGCAGGAGTTGAGCAGTGAAACCTGGGTAAGCCGCCCCTCTGCTCCTCTGCTCCTCCGTTCAGCCGCAGCTAGCCATCCATCGCTGCCCACCACTGACTCTACCATCAAGGGGGAGGAGAGCCGGAGAGTCGTGCAGAGAAAGCAAGGTCAGAAGGCTGAAGGCAGAAGGTGAGAGGCGCCCCTTTTGTTCCTCCGCCCTTAGGGAAAAGTTTGAAATTGAAAATTGGTGAAGTCCGGCGAGACTGGGGTGTCCCAAAAAAAAGATTCACAAAAGGCAGTGAAAGGGGGATAGGTCATCAACAGGGACCAGGCCAAGGGGCCGGGGAGCACAGTCCCCCGCCCGGGATATCTATCCGCCAACCCCGCCCTGCCCTACCTCTCATCAGGAGGGGAAAATCTTCAGCCAGGGACATCAGCCTTATCATATACCATATACAATCAAATTAGACCAGTGAAAACTGAACAAACCGAACAATTTGAACAGCAGCTAACTGAATAATCCAGTCAAAAATCTACAACCATACAAGAACAAAAAGTAACGATTAGCTGCCATTACCCATAATATCATAATAATTATCATTAAATTAGGAAAAAAGGTGAACCAATAAATGAAACAAATCAAATAACTAAGTTACAACCAAGGAACAACCAAGGAAAACTTGTGTTAAAACACAATAGATTAAAAGGACACATGCAAAGAACGAATAAGGAAAAAATTAGGAAAAACGAGGTAAAACCAGGAAATATAATTCGCAACGTCTGTTCGGGCCTCTAGAAAACCGGATACCCAAGAATCTTCTAAGGTCCACCGGAGGGTCATCTGGTATCTGTAAACCTTTTCAAATTATCAACTCAGTGACTACCCTGTAAAAGCAAGCAAATATTTAATAACATCAAATTCCAACATAACAAAACTACAGTAAAAAATCAAGGGCCCATATTAATTTAACTTGATTGCCCCAGTCCACTAATCCGGGCCACTACTCAAAACATCCAACAGGAAATTCTAGGATCAATTGGGAAGCCTTGGGGCACCCGGGTTGGGGAGACATCCTTTACAACGCAACTTTTACTACGCAGTGCCATTACGACGCAACTTTTACAACGCAAACCATTACAATGCATTGCGCTGGGGGGCGCTCTAGGATAGGGAATAGGTTTAATTTACTATCCAACACCTTCCCTACTATCCACGGGGACTGGAGTTGGAATAGTAAATTAAACAATTCACTATCCAGCGCCCCAAAGCACTATGCGTTGTAAAGGCATACATGGTGAAAACCGCGTTGTGAAGGCATGCGTTGTGAAAGCATGCGTTGTGATGTCATACATCCCCCAGGATGAGGTCAGGACGAACAAGGAAAGCTCCATCAAAACTACCCAAAAAAGGTGCAAAGAAGATGGACCTCAGTGATCTTCTGGCTGAACCCTCGGTGGCATCCTTGCCTCTCCAAACATCAGTAATCCAAAGGACAGTATCCGATCCAGGGCCTGCATACCCCTATCCAACTGCCGAGGAACAACTATCTGGCCCCAAAGAACAATTTAAACCAACAAAAATCAAAGCCTCTCTAAGGGACTACTTTAGGACCACAGTCCCATCTAGAGCAAGGAAGAACCCTACAAGCACTCAGGATAAACAACAGGCACCTCCCCCCCTGGCAGGTACTCGCCCCGGTAGCCCCCGAGCTATGGCCACACCAAATTACGGTTCTGCCAATGATCCACAGTGTTGAGGGAGGGCACTTCGATCTAGGGCATTCTAACACTTTATTATCAGCAACAGAATCCCTCTGCAAAAGCGGCCTAGAAGTCCTGGATCTCAGCCAACCTCAACAGGCTCCCCTCCAACCCTCAGCCCATGATTTAACTCAGCTGGAACAAGCTTCATCCAATGTAACATCGCACAGCAACGTCGAACCGCCAACTTTTCAACCATTATTAAATTTAAGTGTGTTTTCCCCACCCGTATTTTACCCTTCAATCGATCCTAAATTGTACAAGCCACAAAAGAGTCCAAAAGCCTCATTATATTATCACAGGCCGGGGCCCAACAACAAGCATTTTTTAACATCCCAGTTCAAGGAGAACCAGATTACTCTCTGGATAAGGAAAATCTAGGGGAAGAAGACGATCAAAAGGTCACCCGAGAGGGGTCAAACATTAACACAATCAATAACTCTCTGGACTTATCGTTTTTCAATACTGAATCAAAAGAGCCCGAAAGGCAGGACAGTTCTCCTTCGGCTAACCTTAATAATCTATGGTCCCAATCATTACAAACCTTTCAAACAACGTCAGCGGCACTAACATATCACTTAGACAAGATGGACATGCAGGTGCACCTGCTAAACACACTCGCGGTGTACGCTGCCGGGATCGACTAAAAATTGGAGACGCTTAACGCTCTTATCAAAAAAGCTCAAGCCCAAACTCAACTGGTGCAATCAGTGTGCCGTTGCTCCCCTATAATCGACACCCTCTCATCTTTGCCCCAATTCCTTTCAGCCGTCCTAACGGAAATAAAGAAACCCTCGGAGTCCAAGTCGTCAATCTCCTCAACTCAGGCTTCAAGCCAGGCACATTTCACCCTGCCCGAAAGTCCACTCCAGTCCAACTTTACCAAACACCACAGAATCAGTAGTAGCTAAACTACCCACCATCGAACCATCTAGAAACCATAATTTACATTGGTTGTCGAAAATGGAAAAGAAAAGACAACGAAAAAGCCGGAATAAATTAAAAATTGGTATAACAAACTCAAATATAAGCAACTCTCCTAGGAGCGACGCAGCACTTCCAGGAAACGTTCCATCGGCCGCATCAGCATTATTTTTAAAGGAGATCTGACAAGTCCACAACTATTATTGAACCAGTTGCCCACTCAGACAGAACCCTCAACTGGGACCACTCAGCTGTCAGTGCTACCTCAAGTTCTGGTAAACCCTCTCTTGCCATCCATACAAGTAACTTCTAGTTCTATACAACCATTTTTCAAGCACCCAGTATCGGAAGCAGAGCAACATAGTCCCGCAACTATTCACATGCCAGCCCAGGAAACCAGTTTCCCTCAACTTCTTATTGTCGAGGAGAAGAAATTATGTACACAGAGCACAGCTATAGATTCAGGTCGTGAGCACGATACCAACCCTGCAAGCTGTCGCAAGTTGGTGCCCACAAACAAAAGTCGTCTCCAACATTCCTTTAACACCAACTATAAGGAATTGCCCCTTTTATCATTCACCATACCCACATATTCAAGAAAGCCCCCCGAGCAAAAGCTAAAGCAAAAACATCCAGTAATGGACAATGAGCCTAGCAAGTCCCAAAGTAGCAACAAGAACACCAAATTGCTGCTTATCCCAGAATTTACTTCAAGGGACCCCCACGACATCCTTAACCGAGGAAATATATTGAAACTTTTTCAAAACCCTACCAGATCTAAATCATCTACAACCGAGAGATATAATCGCTATCAAACTTGTTCCATTCACCGGATCCAACACGGGCGAAGCTACACAAGTAACACTGGTATCACCGGCATCCCGGGATTTGGTCCTGACGAAAACCGACCAATTTAAAACCTGTGGTATAACAATAACAACACCAAGTGCCCCGCGTTACCCCTCAATATTGTAAAACAACCAGGCAGGTACTTTTAGCTCCTCCTCAACCCCCTATTCGGTATTGAGGTCCGCAAGAGGCAGCTCTCCAACTGGAACCACTGAGCAAGCAATTGACCAATAAAATCTTGGTGAAGCAGACTGGTTATGGCTGCCGGGGATTCTATCCAGAAACCAGACCGATTGAACCACCATTAACCATAGTCTGACGATATGCTCCTGGAACATCAACGGATTTGGCTTGGAAAAACAATCTCCCACCATCTTGGATTTTTTAAAAGAACACGACATCCTCCTTCTACAGGAGACATGGGCAGGAGAAAGTATTCCAATAGTGGGCTATCTGGAGTTTATGACTCCTGCCACCAGGCAGTCCAAGTTCGGTAGACCAAGTGGTGGTCTCTCGATCTATGTATCAACAAAATTATCCAAACGTATCGAACAGATTAAATTTGAGGAGGATTGTCTCTCTGGAATAATCCTGGGAAGTTCACTTATGGACCCCCAGCTGCTCATTCTAAACGCTTATATATCCCCCTGCACTACTAAGAAAAAATCCAAAATGGAGGGCCTGATCAACTTCATCTGCGTCCTAATTGGCAAGTATGGCAGTACACCAAGTATAATTTCAGGTGATTTCAACACTAATCTTTACTGCAATCTTGCCGACGATCCAGGACCAGACCCCACCAGTATTCCCCCACATTTTGCATCCCAGTCAATTCCTGTTGATCATCAACATTGGGTGAATATGTGGTAATGAAGTTCAACAGCTTAGGATTTACCTTACTGAATGGGCGCTTTTCTTCTGACATCCCTCCCGCATGGACCCGGTCAGATTGCGTGTATGTAACTGAAAACAATCCTATCAGACAAAAGGGAAGGGTAATTGCAAAAGAAAAACTGCAGATAAATTTCGATATAAAAATTCTAGTCTTTTTAATAAGTTTTCATGTTAAAAACAAACATTGCATACACCAAAATTACATAAAGTTGACATACAAAAACAAATTATACAGAATTAATAAAATATTATCATGTAATGTAAAAAAGGCAAAAAGTGGCAATCAATACTCTCGACGCGCGTTTTGGCGTTCTGAAAAAACGCCTTCCTCAGGAGCCACAAATATATCTGAAATACACAATTGATTAACATAAAAATACAAACACTTACATTTATTAAAAAATCTATTTCAATTAACATAAAACATCATATAAGGCATAATTAATACAACAAATTTAAAACAATCTTTCTATGCAACACACCTTCCCTACTTGCTGTGGCAATATAATAATTGCTAGACAAGTTCGAAAACTAATATTTCTATATTTGAGCAGTTGTTTAGTAGCCAAACCAAAGTAAATAGGAACCCAATAGAGAATGACCATCCCAGGCTAAGATAGTATTCGGGCGATTATGTCAAAAAGGGGAAGGACCAGGAACATTCGGTCACCGGATAACGTTAGCCCCTTTATATGTCCTAAAATGTACCAAGGCAATTATACAGTACAAGGAGGACAATACTTACTCGTAAAATTTCATCACACTGGCTAGAATCAGCTTCTAGTTCCTTAACAGTTCATAGTTCAGTGTTGTAAAGGAGGTGACAATAAATCACTGTGGGTGGAAGGGGACATACATTAGATGCCATAAAGCTATAGTACAGCACAGTTACGTGATGATAGACATGACATAAATTGCTCACCCAAAGGATCAAGTTGTTAGTTCTAGTTGGTGCTAGATGGTTCTAGTCGTCGCATATAAGGGCCACACGACCACGTTTATAGATCTGGATATGGTTTCGTTTTATGAGATGTCATTTAGTATCTCTAATGTAAACAGAAATTTACGCCATAATTATTTGTATATTTATAAAAACGACAAACTGAGTAAAACGTCCAAGGCGAACCACTAACAAAATAATATGCTTACCTAGAGATATTAAAGAAGCAATCTCCTTATTGCGATAATGAAAAAGCTCAATGCCTGCCTCCTACGTCCTGCCTGGGCTTGTATCGTCCGGTTAGATTCTATAGTTACCCTGGACAGAAACAAATACCCACACTCATTGGTATTTTGATCTCTACTCTTTAGGGTTGGTAGCTGATTTCCATCTAATCTTTAAGTTCGCCGTTCGTCACACTTATGACTAAAGGCATAGATTTAAATATACGCTTACCTATGAATAAACACAGAAAATCCGTTGCAATGTGGAATTCAAATGAGACCAACACGTTACCCTTATTTACTTGCCTCACGTCTGATCTCTTAAATACGACCGAGGAAGGGCCATGAAAAAAAGAGAAAAAGAGGAGAAATAAACCTTACATTATTTCTGAATACGCCTATTTAGTATCATAACTCTCCAAAAAGTATTAAAAACATAAACTTACATGTAGCTATGATTTCTTGCAATCAGATCAGATAGCCGAACCGAAAATAATCGTGTCCGTGAGCGTTAGATACTTAAAAATCCGGAGGTTATTATACCGGTCCTTTCCCTCACTCCGCGTGATTCTAAATTACCAAAAACCGACAGAACCCACAATGTTCGAGATGAAAAATAAAATGCTCGTCAAAGTTAAGACAGCTTAAACGCTAAGCCAAATTGCTTTTACAATTCTCCTTACCGTCAGAGACTCTTTAAGAAGGAAACACGGCGCTGCAGAAGATGGCTGCCGGCGTTTCGTGGCCGTTAAGAAAAGTATCACCTGGCGTGTTTCTAAACCGGCTTTAAATTCAAGCATCAGTAGGTCACGTGATTAATCACATCCACGGGTCTTAAAGCCCCTGTCAGGTCAAGTTGATTTTCGGTGCGTAGTGAGAGGTAGTTCGTTTTCCACAAAACAAATCAGATAAACCTATTACACTAAAAAGGACTCTCCTACCAAATGGAAGGTGTACTTTTATTCCATAAATAGGCATTCTCTTTTTTTTTAAAAAGTGGCAGATTAATCTTTCGATCGGTAAAATGTGCGTACCGATTTTGAATTGCTTATTGTAGGATTACTAGAGAAGACTATTAATTTTCAAAGGAACATTAATAGATTCATGGAATTAATGATCACTGAATTAATGTCCACTTGGTCAAATCAAAGATGCCTAGCAGACATTAAACTGAATAAAAAATTGCATGAACTAGACAGTAACTCAAAGATGTTACCTGCTGTCAGCTCAAGCAATCAACACTGAGATTAACTATAGGGAGAAATAACTTACGATATTGCGTTCTCCCACGGAATATCGCTATTTAATCCCTGTTTAAAAGTGTTAAGAACAAACATCCAATAGACTTCCTTTTTCTTTCTAATGGCGCAACCACCTTTACTATCAGGTGTCCTTATTTCCTCCACAATGCGCCACTGGAAGTCGTCTGGCCTGTGATTCTAATCGAGGAAGTGCTTCACTAGTGGTGCTGTAAACTTGCCTGTCTTGATAGCGGATCTATGTTCGGTCAAACGCACTTGGATAGACCTACAAGTTTCACCGACATAGCCCAGGTCACAAGCACATAAAATGAAATAGACCACATTAGCAGTTTTACAGTTACACATGTCATTCGCTTTGGCTAGAAAACCATTGTGAGTAAAATCCTCACCCCCGAGGATGTTGGTACAAGATTTGCATGAAGAACACTTGACTGTTCCACGTATTGGAAGATTGTTTATTAGTGATCTCTGGATAGGGCCTGCACTAGTCTGGTTAGTTTTGAATCTTGAGTGGACAATCTTGTCTTTCAGATTTCTATTCCTCTTATGTGCAAAAAGTGGTTTCACCAACACATTTTTAGAGGTGGGGTTACAGTTAAGAATGTGCCAGTCAGCATTGATAATCTGTCTCACACGTTCATTAAGTGTGGAATGTGTGGTCACACAGACAAGTTGATCTTTAACAGACAGTTCCTTCGGTTTCAATAAGGCGTCGCGGTCATAAAAGCGCGCTCTTTTATAGGAACTTCTTACGAGCCTATGTGGGTATCCACGATCTAAAAACTTCTTTCGCATAATAGATGCCTGCCTATCATCGCCATCAGGTTGGTGCAATTTCTCCGGACCCTTAAAAATTGGGAAAAAGGGATACTTTCACGTTGGCTCTTAGGGTGAAAACTGCTAAAATGTAGCAATGTATTGCGGGCTGTGGGCTTCACAAACAATCAACTTCTAACTTATTATTGTTCTCTCGTATTAATAGATCTAAAAATTCAACCTGATCTACACTATATTGGGCAGTAAACTTCAGATTGCCATCAGTCAAATTGATCCACTCTAAAAACTCCAAAAGGGAGTCTTTCCCATTGGTCCAGATAAAGAAGATGCCATCTATGTATCTGGACCAATGGGAAATGGATTCAAAGAAAGGTGCTACTTCGTTATCAATGAATTTGTCCTCAAACGAGGACATATAGATGTTTGCTATTGATAGGGGAACTGATGCACCCATTCTCACTCCCTTTAGTTGACGATAGAGTAATTCAAAAATGTTTTCGGTTAGAACAATGAATAAGCAATCAATAAGAAATTTCTTGGGGCAAACTATGCCGTGCTTGTCAATAAACCAGTCCGTTGCCTTGATAGCCTCGTCTAAGGGAATATTACTGTACAAGGACTCAATGTCCATTGTAACCAATATATCCCTATTGGGTACAAATTCCAAATTCTCAACTATGTTGACCATATGCCCTGTGTCTTTAACATATGATTTGATTTTCGGTATATGCGGTCTCCAATAATGGTCCACAAATTTGGACAAGGACTCTGTTGGAGTACCGATCGTAGACACAATAGGTCTATAGGGGGGATTGTTGTACTTTTGTGTATTTTCGGTAAACCGTAAATACACGCTGTCTTGTTTTTATTAGTATTCAAAAATTCATGTTCTTTATTACTAATATCCCCGTTTATTAGGGCCTCATTCGTCAGATATTGGATCTTTTTCACAATATTGCTTGAGGGATTGGAATTAATCTTCAGGTAGGTGGAATTGTCGTTTAACATTGTAATCATATTGCGTTCATAGTCATCAGAATCAAGTACGACAATACCTCCTCCCTTGTCACATCCCTTGATAGTCAGTTTGTTGTTCTCTGACAGTCCTTTCAAAGCTAGTGATTCCTCCTTACTTAGATTGTACAGAGGTTTGGGAATGAACCGAAGCGTCCTCTCAAGTTTCTGAAGGACCACCAACTCAAACGCAGCCACTTCTGGTCCCAATTGGTCCAAACCTGGGCTAAAGGTGGAAGGTAATGTCAGTTCTCTTTGTCTTGTTTGTTCATTATTGGTTTCTTCATTGGCCTGGAAAAACTTTTTTAGCCTAATCTTTCTGAAGAAAGAAATGATGTCTTTATAGAGTTCAAAGGTGTTAACATGTGCTTGTGGCACAAATGAAAGACCCTTAGATAACAGAGCTGCACTATGGTTGTCCAATTCTCTAGATGATAAGTTAAAAATGGGAATTACATTCCCTGACCCCAATATTGTCTGTTCCGAGTTTCCCTTATACATTGGGGCTCCTGCTGTTGATGTTGTTGCTGGTGCTGCTGATGTTGTGGCTGATGCTGCTGATTCATTTGAAAGTTCCCCCTGGTCTGCCCTTGTCCCTGAAACCTCACTCTTGGACGGCCTCGACGAGGCCCTCTGTTGGATAAAAAAGGGCGCCGCTGGGGTCGGGAGCCAGCATAAGAATTAAAATCTCCATCGGGTTCATAATAATTACTGTTGGAGCCTTCACCCTCAGAATCTGATTTATCAGTGAAGTTATTAATTCTTTGTGGGGCATTCCTAGATTCATCTGAATAATGATTTTGTTTGTAAAACTCCTTACCTAAATAGGGATATGCTGTTTCTTCAGTGTAAAATCTTTTGTCCTTATTAAGCTTATCTGTTTTCCGTTTATCGAGGTAGCTAGTAAAGGATTCTAGCTCTTTATTGTATTCCTCAAATGTCTTCATTGCCTCATCTACCCCATTCAGCTGTTTAAGTTTCTCTTCTAATTCATCAATTTCCACTTTAATAGCTACTGCTAGTTCTTTGGATGTTGCAACGATCAAGATCATAAGGTTGCGCGAACATCTATTCGCTATAAGAATCCATTTCTCCAGAAATGGTCTATGGTGTACGAAAAGGCCAGGTACATTCCGTACTCGTAACCCATTCGGAATGATGCCCGTTCTTAGGTAAGATAACATGAACTCACCGTGAGCTTCCATCCGAATGAGTTTCTTTATTAATTCTGTAAGTTTCTTACCTTCATCATTACCTCTGGTGCTATAAATTGCGTTGCTAAAAGAGGCCGTGGTACCAACCAAGGTGGCAAACTCATCGTCGGAAAAACCGAAGGTTTTCAGGTGGGCTTTGACTTAGAAAGCAAGGAGATAGAATCAGTAAGTTTGTAATTAACCCTGAACACAACTGCTCAAATATTTTGACAATATAATTGAAACAATGATAACAGTAGAGACGGCCCTGCACAGACAAGCTGTGGGAAATATAATGTGAACAACAAGGACCCCCTGATCAGAATCAATAATTCCTAGGACAGGGAAATAAATTGTGTGTATATAACTGAAAACAATCCTATCAAACAAAAGGGAAGGGTAATTGCAAAGAATTTGGAATTTGTACCCAATAGGGATATATTGGTTACAATGGACATTGAGTCCTTGTACAGTAATATTCCCTTAGACGAGGCTATCAAGGCAACGGACTGGTTTATTGACAAGCACGGCATAGTTTGCCCCAAGAAATTTCTTATTTATTGCTTATTCATTGTTCTAACCGAAAACATTTTTGAATTTGGAGAACTACTCTATCGTCAACTAAAGGGAGTGAGCATGGGTGCATCAGTTGACCCATCAATAGCAAACATCTATATGTCCTCTTTGAGGACAAATTCATTGATAACGAAGTAGCACCTTTCTTTGAATCCATTTCCCATTGGTCCAGATACATAGATGACATCTTCTTTATCTGGACCAATGGGAAAGACTCCCTTTTGGAGTTTTTAGAGTGGATCAATTTGACTGATGGCAATCTGAAGTTTACTGCCCAATATAGTGTAGATCAGGTTGAATTTTTAGATCTATTAATAGGAGAGAACAATAATAAGTTAGAAGTTGATTTGTTTGTGAAGCCCACAGCCCGCAATACATTGCTACATTTTAGCAGTTTTCAACCTAAGAGCCAACGTGAAAGTATCCCTTTTTCCCAATTTTTAAGGGTCCGGAGAAATTGCACCAACCTGGTGGACTATGATAGGCAGGCATCTATTATGCGAAAGAAGTTTTTAGATCGTGGATACCCACATAGGCTCGTAAGAAGTTCCTATAAAAGAGTGCGCTTTTATGACCGCGACGCCTTATTGAAACCGAAGGAACTGTCTGTTAAAGATCAACTTGTCTGTGTGACCACACATTCCACACTTAATGAACGTGTGAGACAGATTATCAATGCTAACTGGCACATTCTTAACTGTAACCCCACCTCTAAAAACGTGTAGGTGAAACCACTTTTTGCACATAAGAGGAATAGAAATCTGAAAGACAAGATTGTCCACTCAAGATTCAGAACTAACCAGACTAGTGCAGGCCCTATCCAGAGATCACTAATAAACAATCTTCCAATACGTGGAACAGTCAAGTGTTCTTCATGCAAATCTTGTACCAACATCCTCGGGGTGAAGATTTTACTCACAATGGTTTTCTAGCCAAAGCGAATGACATGTGGAACTGTAAAACTGCTAATGTGCTCTATTTCATTTTATGTGCTTGTGGCCTGGGCTATGTCGGTGAAACTTGTAGGTCTAGCCAAGTGCGTTTGACCGAACATAGATCCGCTATCAAGACAGGCAAGTTGACAGCACCACTAGTGAAGCACTTCCTCGATAAGAATCACAGACCAGACGACTTCCAGTGGCGCATTTTGGAGAAAATAAGGACACCTGATAGTAAAGGTGGTTGCGCCAGTAGAAAGAAAAAGGAAGTCTATTGGATGTTTGTTCTTAACACTTTTAAACAGGGATTAAATAGCGATATTCCGTGGGAGAACGCGATATCTTAAGTTATTTCTCCCTATAGCTAATCTCAGTATTAATTGCTTGAGCTGACAGCAGGTAACATCATTGAGTTACTGTCTAGTTCATGCAATTTTTTATTCAGTTTAATGTCTGCTAGACATCTTTGATTTGACCAAGTGGACATTAATTCAGTGATAAGGAACATTCCATGAATCTATTAATGTTCCTTTGAATATTAATAGTCTTCTCTAGTAATCCTACAATAAGCAATTCAAAATCGGTACGCACATATTACCGATCGAAAGATTAATCTGCCACTTTTTTAAAAAAAAGATAATGCCTATTTATGGAATATAAGTACACCTTCCATTTGGCAGGAGAGTCCTTTTTAGTGTAATAGGTTTATCTGCTTTGTTTTGTGGAAAACGAACTACCTCTCACTATGCACCGAAAATCAACTTGACCTGACTGGGGCTTTAAGACCCGCGGATGTGATTAATCACGTGACCTACTGATGCTTGCATTTAAAGCTGGTTTAGAAACACGCCAGGTGATACTTTTCTTAACGGCCACGAAACGCCGGCAGCCATCTTCTGCAGCGCCGTGTTTCCTTCTTAAAGAGTCTCTGACGGTAAGGAGAATTGTAAAAGCAATTTGGCTTAGCGTTTAAGCTGTCTTAACTTTGACGAGCATTTTATTTTTCATTACGAACATTGTGGGTTCTGTCGGTTTTTGGTAATTTAGAATCACGCGGAGCGAGGGAAAGGACCGGTATAATAACCTCCGGATTTTGAAGTATCTAACTCTCACGGACGCGATTATTTTCGGTTCGGCTATCTGATCTGATTGCAAGAAATCATAGCTACATGTAAGTTTATGTTTTTAATACTTTTTGGAGAGTTATGATACTAAATAGGCGTATTCAGAAATAATGTAAGGTTTATTTCTCCTCTTTTTCTCTTTTTTTCATGGCCCTTCCTCGGTCGTATTTAAGAGATCAGACGTGAGGCAAGTAAACAAGGGTAACGTGTTGGTCTCATTTGAATTCCACATTGCAACGGATTTTCTGTGCTTATTCATAGGTAAGCGTATATTTAAATCTATGCCTTTAGTCATAAGTGTGACGAACGGCGAACTTAAAGATTAGATGGAAATCAGCTACCAACCCTAAAGAGTAGAGATCAAAATACCAATGAGTGTGGGTATTTGTTTCTGTCCAGGGTAACTATAGAATCTAACCGGACGATACAAGCCCAGGCAGGACGTAGGAAGCTGGCATTGAGCTTTTTCATTATCGCAATAAGGAGATTGCTTCTTTAATATCTCTAGGTAAGCATATTATTTTGTTAGTGGTTCGCCTTGGACGTTTTACTCAGTTTGTCGTTTTTATAAATATACGAATAATTATGGCATAAATTTCTGTTTACATTAGAGATACTAAATGACATCTCATAAAACGAAACCATATCCAGATCTATAAACGTGGTCATGTGGCCCTTATATGCGACGACTAGAACCATCTAGCACCAACTAGAACTAACAACTTGATCCTTTGGGTGAGCAATTTATGTCATGTCTATCAACACGTAACTGTGCTGTACTATAGCTTTATACTGAAGTATGGCATCTAATGTATGTCCCCTTCCACCCACAGTGATTTATTTTCACATCCTTTACAACACTGAACTATGAGCGGTTAAGGAACTAGAAGTTGATTCTAGCCAGTGTGATGACATTTTAAGAGTAAGTATTGTCCTCCTTGTACTGTATAGTTGCCTTGGTACATTTTAGGACATATAAAGGGGCTAACGTTATCCGGTGACCGAATGTTCCTGGTCCTTCCCCTTTTTGACATAATCGCCCGAATACTATCTTAGCCTGGGATGGTCATTCTCTATTGGGTTCCTATTTACTTTGGTTTGGCTACTAAACAACTGCTCAAATATAGAAATATTAGTTGTGTAACTTGTCTATCAATTATTATATTGCTACAGCAAGTAGGGAAGGTGTGTTGCATAGAAAGATTGTTTTAAATGTGTTGTATTAATTATGCCTTATATGATGTTTTAATGTTAATTGAAATAGATTTTTTGAATAAATGTAAGTGTTTGTATTTTTATGTTTATCAATTGTGTATTTCAGATATATTTGTGGCTCCTGAGGAAGGCGTTTTTCAGAACGCCGAAACGCGCGTCGAGAGTATTGATTGCCACTTTTTTGCCTTTTTTACATTACATGATAATATTTTATTAATTCTGTATAATTTGTTTTTGTATGTCAACTTTATGTAATTTTGATGTATACAATGTTTGTTTTTAACAGGAAAACTTATTAAAAAGACTAGAATTTTTATATCGAAATTAATCTGCAGGTTTTCTTTTGCAATTACCCTTCCCTTTTGTTTGATAGGATTGTTTTCAGTTATATACACACAATTTATTTCCCTGTCCTAGGAATTATTGATTCTGATCCTGATCAGGGGGTCCTTGTTGTTCACATTATATGGACCCGGTCAGATGGCAGATCCCTTTCTTTTTTGGACTTTACCCTAGGGAGCAGAGAAATACTGCCCTGGATCAAGAACTATCAAATTGCTCCACAAGGAGAGAGCGACCACCGGGCACAAATAATAACACTCTCCACCAGCAACCCATATCACCAAGAACTGGCCCACTCTCATTCAGGCAGTCATACAGAGGACTTAAAGTGGATAAAGTGGTCAGATTCCTCTGCCCCATCCCTGACGGCAAAAAGCAGAGCCTTATTACAAAATTCTTTAGAGCTAAATACTCATGTTGTCAGTGGCTGGACCTCTCTTATAAATCTCCTTCTCAATGAACTTCCAATAAGGAGGGGCCAGAGAAACCAAATATCTCAATTCCACATCTCAAAGGCCACAAGGAAATTAAGAACCGAGAGGAATCGAGCACTCCGTCAATCAAGAAAGATCCCCAGCAACAAAACCTATTTCAATAACTATAAGCAAGCTGAAGCTGCCTTCAGAATCGCCACACAAAAGGAAAAACTAGCGGCCTCGAATCAATTCTGGCTGAAGCTTATCCATGAAAGTAAAAATCCCAACCCGAAGCAATTCTGGTCTCTCGTAAATAGGAGTAAACAAAGTGCAAGTGGATATGGTAGCGCAAACATTAGCGAAGCAGTTTGGTGTAAGTTTTTATCTCTTCACTTCAGAGACACCAACATAAATGAAGCTTGCACCGACTCTGCCGGCCCTGTCAACCCCAAGAGATTTCTTCCGGGACTGGAGAGTTCGAGGCCGGCTTGGCCTGTAGTCATTCCATCTGAAGATCTGACACACAAGGAACTAATGAAACGGAGTGATACTTCACTAGAGCCGACGGTGTCACCAGATGCCTTAAAAAATAAGACCTCAAGCTTCACAAGGAAAGCCAAAGCCGATGGACCCCCAGGCCTGAACGGCCTCCCTCAAGCTATGTTAAAATCTGACATTAGCCTATGGTCAGAATACTTGACTCCTTTATTTCTCTACTGCAGTCTAAACAACACAGTCCCAGAATCCTGGCGAGGTGCAGTCATTCACCCAATCTACAAAGGCGGGAATAGAAATGAGCCAAACAATTACCAAATGGTAGCGCTTCTTGAGGTGGAGTCTAAGTACTTTGCTAATATTCTATTGGAGGAGCTACAGGCTTGGACCGAATCAACCGCAAGCCTTCCTTTCAACCAGACGGGCTTTGTGGCTAATACCGGTACCACAACCAATTTGCTAATGCTAACCGTCTTGATGGATAAAGCGACCTGCCAACATATCCAGCTGCACTGCTGCTTTGTAGACTTCAAAGCAGCCTTCGATCGTGTGCCCAGGGGCCTGTTATGGCAGAAACTAAAATTGTGGGGCATTCCATAGCCGCTTCTTCAGGCAATAATTCAACTCCACACGGAAACGTGGATAAGAATCAAGCTAGGCGAAGGCTGCCATGTCTCCAGGAAGATCCAAACTGAAACCGGCGTCAAACAAGGGTGTGTATTTGCCCCACTTCTTTTCAACTTGTTTATATCCGACCTCTCTCCAGTTCTCGACAGTGTAAACTGCCACCCTCCTCAACTTGACGGGACTCGCATCACCAATTTGCTTTACACTGATGATCTGATGCTTTTAAGCCACACAAAAGTGGGTCTCCAGAGACTACTGGATGAATTGCTACTCTATACGACAAGAAACCATCTAGAGCTTAACTTGTCAAAAACTAAAACCATCTCTTTTGGGAAGCAAAAAAGGTCAACAGAAAGGTTGTACTTCAACAAAACGAAGTTAGATTCAACTCCCAGTTACAAATACCTGGGCATCTTTCTGGATAGAAGAGGCTCCTTTATCAAGCACAAAGAAGCATTAAAAATCAAAGCTCTGTCGTTAGACGTGGCTGCTGCAAAGTTGGCAAAACAGCTACTAGGTCCCAGCTTAACACCCATGCTGAAAGTAATGAAAGCCAAAGTAATCAACTCCCTGACGTATGGCAACAAGATCACCAAAGGCGCAACTAGCATACTAATAAACAAGTT
The DNA here is from genome assembly GCF_964261635.1 of Lissotriton helveticus. NCBI lineage: Eukaryota > Metazoa > Chordata > Amphibia > Caudata > Salamandridae > Lissotriton > Lissotriton helveticus. The sequence goes on along the minus strand of NC_136067.1, from coordinate 1,587,384,011 downwards.
AACAACAAAAATCTTTAAAAGAGCCATTGGGTTGCCAAAATCTGCCTCACCAGCTCAAGTGAGACTTGAATTGGGTCTCCAAGATCAGCATGGAGTGGAGGCAGGTGCATTCATTAAACTGTGTCATAGACTGCGCCGCGCCCAGGAGGGTTCCTTGGAGGCCCGACTCTGGCAGGAAATACAGCAAAAACAGACCAGCCACAAGCATCGCCAACTCCTAGATTACAGCCTACAGTTACTAGGCACAAAAGATCTCTGGGATATAAATCCATCTCTCCCGGTGCTAAAGTCCGCCATCAAAAAATCCGTTAGATTGTGGTCCTTCCACTCGGACAGGGCGATACTCTCAAAGAGGAGACACGCCTGGGCTGTAATCGCCAATTTTAAAGTGGGTGTTCAGCCCCTCTAATTGTCAAGCACATAGGCACTTTATTGGAAACGCAAGTTTTTAGCCCTGAGGATGGGAGAATGGCCCTTTCTGAAGAAACTCCCGGAATGGCGGCGGCCGGGTAGTAGCACGGAATGCAGATTGTGTGGCTACCATTCAGAATCAATGGTACATATCGTCTGTGCATGCCCTGCACTGCTCACAGCCAGTCGGTCACTGTTGCGAGGCCAATGTATCATGTTGGGAGTTCGATCTTGGCGCCAAGCAATAATTGCCGCTCTCGACCCTGACAGCACCAAGCTAAACATTGGGCTTTCGAAGTTTGTCCATAAAGCGTTGAAACTCCTTTAAGCCACTCTCCAACCCAAAGTCTCCCCATCATAGCAGAGCGGTTGTGTTAACAGACACAACATCCAAATCAGAGACTACAAGAAACCCAGATGTATGTACTGTATCAGAACATTATCAGATCTTATTGACCCCCACAATCTTAAATTATTGTAAACTAATTGTTTTAAAACTTTTATCACAGTCATTTCTATTAATTTTTGTCATGTCGTAAATTGTAAATGGTTTTTTTAACCAATCAATAAAGAACATTATTATATGTATCACTGCTCTCACTTCTGTTTCATTTGTGTCTCCAGCTATGACACAAGGAAGGGGTGAGTGGGAGATTTCACACACACTCAGCTAACTGAGAGTAAAAAAAATAAAAACATAAGATCTCCCTGATTTCCACATTTCCTCAAGAACACAAGTATACATGCAAATAATGAACATAAGAAAAATCTTATAAAATAAAGGTTGCTGAACTTTATATTGGCATATTTCAGATTTTGATTGGCATGAATCAGAATTTCAATAGAGTATCTGAAATAATTAATAAGTCTTGTCTTAATTTACAGTGTGCATCATCTAATATTGTTTGCTGCACTTTAAGAGGCCCTGATTTCCACTTTGAAGAGAATGTGGGCCTGATTTATAGATTGGTGGACGAAAATTTACTGTGTCAGGGCGACAAAGAAAACTACTCCAGCGCCCTGAGGGAGTACCTGCTACCAAATTTAGAGATGTTCACCGGCTCAGCAGACATCTCGAAATTTACAGGAACTGTTGTCAAGATAGTTCATATAAATGCATTGAAAGTTTGAAAGACAGCTTGGTCTACATGACGGAGCCAGATGTGAAACTTTCCCCTTTTTTTTATTTTCCAAAAGAAATTCCCAAAGTGGGATTTTCTTTTTATAAATAAAAAAAAAATACTATCCTCGCATGGGCGTTTTCTCATATGGCATGGGGGGGGGGTCATTTAGTAGTTTTCACTGCACATTACTGCCAGGAATTATCCAATGGTGATAGAGAGTGAATACTGGGCATGTGATCACCCACTCTAAATACGGTGGGCAAGCGCAAGCGCAAACCTCCGACAGCCCTATCTCCGTCGGGTCAATAGAGGTTTATGTGAGCAGCAGACACAGAGTAGTCTCTGCTGTCTACATACTGAAGTTTTACCCAACTCTAAATGAGGCAGGTGGAACTTTGATTTGGAGTGAGGGTACTCTGTTACTGTTAAAATTTAGTATTTTCTGCAGCAAAGTCTAAATTGGGCCTTTATTTGTTTAGGGCCGGATTATTAAAATTGCTATCTCCGACCAAAGTTGCAATTCATGTAATCTTGTCCCTGAACTTTGAAGAAAAATATTCTGTGCTGTGCTGTTAAACTGACTTTTCTCAAAACGAATGGCAGATTCACAAACATTTTCCATCTTGGATACATGACTCTTTTTGCCCAGCCACAATGCTAAATTTTGTTTGTGATTTTCAAAGCCACGCAGATCAGATTTGTATGGCTTTGCGTGAGATTTTTCCCAAAAAACTCTGCAAGGCAGCACGTGGCGCAGGCTTGTTTACTTTGCATTAGGGAGACTTCAGTGGGTGGAGCATAAGCATTCCTATGTATCCACCCATGGGCTTTGGAGCATTCCCAGAGCTACTAAAGCTAGTAAATCTGGGATTCTATCAAAATGCCACGCCTCTCTGAACTAGACATAATGAGAAGCAACATCTTTATTTGTCTTGGTTACTTCCTCTTTCTATGTGTGCTGCATTCCACAGCACACACCAAAAGAGGAAAATGTTTTTAAGGCTTGTATTTGTGGAGAAAGGTATCCCTTCCTGCACAAAAGCAATGCTGTCTGCCCTAGTTCAAGGGTGCCTGTGTTGGAGCTAGGCAGTACCCAGTGCCTAGTTGATATTGAGCATTACTGCTGTCTCCATTTCACACAATGCAGCAACTTTGCTTGCTGCCCTCATTGCATGAAAGGTAAGTACATCTGCACTGATGTTTTCAAACAGTCAATAGTTCTGGTCTTTGGGTTTTACCAATTTCCATTGACACACATAGCAAAGATACAACATGAGCAGTGCAAGTTTCGCCCTCCTCCCACACACAGAACAGGTGCATCAGCCGTGCTCTATTCATCTCAAACACACAACCAATACAGTGTCTGCAATCGCAGTCTTCTCTTTCATGCTCAGGATAGTTACAACTCAGGTAGTAGATGTGCAAGCGTGCTATATAGAGACACCGAACAAGATCAGCAGAACTCTGAATGGTGGTCTACAGAGAAGATTCAGGTCTTGATGCCCTCCTAACCTTTTTCAGCTGTAATTTGCCCCATGCATTTCTTCCTTCTTGTGAAAGAAATAGTGCAAGATTATATTTAATAATCTTTAGAAGTTTGGCACCAGGAATTGTGTAGTAGTATAAAAATCTAAATCAGTCATATGAAGTAAATCCTGGTATCTAGTAAGCTTTGGTATCTTGCGGCAATAGGGCTTTGAGCTTCAATGACTGGCAATAAGGACTCACCTCCAGCAACTAAATGTCTGGGATGCCTAGCAAGGAACACTCCGAAACACAAAGAAGTTATACTCCATGAATCCAAGATGGTCACCACCATGGCATGTCCCATAAGAGTCCAGTGTTACTCTGAGACATTTGGCTGTCTTGATTCCACTTGTGTGTTTTACTTTGTGCAAGCGTAGCAGACACAATGCCTTAAACCTAGCTTCTATAACACTCTGCATGCAATTCTGACCTCCTCTGCTAAACTAGACTAGAGTCCCTGAAAAGTTCAGAGGAGCATGTCTCCATGCCTGCTTAGTATACTCAAGTTAACGTGACCTGTGGCTCATGAGCAGAAGCATCAACTTCACCATAATCAGTTGTGTTCTCCTCCCTATGTTGTAGTATATTAGTATACAATTTTTTTTAAATATTTTTCACATGGATGTTTGTGTGCCCAAAATCATTAGCAAAGGACATTATGCATGATTCCTTTTTCTTTTTTCAGTCTGTCAGCTAAAAGTTTGCTAGCCCTTTTACCTCTCTCCAGTCCAAGTACCTTTGCTTTGCACATCTAATTTTATATCCATTTATTACCTCTTTCCCAAAACCATAGCTTTGCACATCTCATTTTATATCCATTTTTTATTTTTACTCAAAATATTATGCTCAAACCTCATGTCGTAATTTGGCAGCAATTGAGTTAGCATTTAGCTCAGCTACACGAACTTCCATTGTTAATTTGACCAAACGTGCGGAGGCCATTTTGTATTTCCTGGCTTCCATTTTGTATGAACATGCGGCCTCGTGGTCAGCATGCCCTTTTGTCCTTCCTCTGTACCCATGACCATTTATCCTGCCCGGCAACAGACTATTTTTAGCACTGGTCAAGCTCACGCATGTGTACTCGAGCATTCGGGTTAATGAGTGGTCACCTCTCAGGAATGTTCTCTACAACTGACCAGTGGTACTAAACTCCTCCCACATGTTGGCTGTGTTCCAAAAATGCCCTTATATGTACCTAAACTGTGAAAAGAGTATACCGCCTATTTTTTATTACTGTTAAACTTGTGTAAAAGAGGTCGCGCACCGATGTTCGGTGTGATACTTCTTGCATTACCGAAGGGTGCTGTAGGAATGTACCACCACCCCATGGGGTCTTAATAAACTTGTCTTTTGCATTTTCAGTTTCCATGCCAACTTTTATTCTATGGTGTTCGAGAGTTTTCACAGAGTATGTAGACCTGACGAAACCCAATACCACAAATTGGCGACCACGAAGGGACTCATCGGCGACTCGGATGCCCGAAGGAGAGGTCGCGACGAAGGATTGGAAACTCGCCATGGACGCGTACGCTGCCACTGAGTGACCCGAGTCTTGGCACCCATGGTGTTTCTTCCTTTCCTTCTGACCTGACCTTCCAGGTGGCGCCGGTCCTCGACTGAGATCCTGATCGGTTGGGTTGTCGTGCAGTGCCCGTTTAGCTGATTCGATTAAAGAACTTGGCAGTTGGAACCTGGACGTTTGAGAATATTTGGTAAGCTTGTGATTGGTAAGATAGTCTACTGACACTTACTGTGGCTTTTTGGATTTGTTTGAGTTAGCTAACATTTGGACCTATGATTTGAGTTATATGTGGAGTGCACCTCACATAGACAGGCATGTAGGGATATTTCTCTGACTTTGTATTTGTTTGAACGGCACAACGTGTGTAAGACATATTTAAGTGCCATTTTTATGTAGTATCGCGTTTTTCGTGATATTTTGACATGCCTGTTCTCAGCACACTTCGAGGAATGTGCTGTTTTGGAAATGGTACCAATTATCGATTAAATGAATCTCAGCCGGCTCCCCCAGAGGGAACACCTAATCGTGAAATGTACATAACATTTGGCCTTCCTCCCATTATGTATAGTACATTATGGCATAAATATACAAAAACTGATCGTGAATTGCAATGGCCTCTACATGGGTCGTTTGATCTGCGAAAGGTTCAATATGTGGAGCAGTGTTTGTTTCAGCGCAGGTCTAGACAGGATATGTTTGATTGTGTGTGTATGTGGGAGAAAGCGGTGCGTAAACGAATGAAGCGTGAACAAGCCTTGGCGGATAAGGAACAGCGAAAGGCTGCTCGTGATAAAGCTTTACAGTTGCAGGAAAAAGAATTGCAGGAACAGAAGGAGAGAGAGATTCGAGAACGTAATTTACAAGTTAATGGTCAGTTTCCTATTCGACGTCCTCTTTATCCTGTCCTTACTAATGAATCGGATGATTTTTCATTACTAGATCGTTGCCCGCCTCCGTATGTTCCGCCTACGGCCCCAGATGAGGACTCCGACGAGGATAGTCAGGGAGATCAGCGTACCAGGCTAAGTGCTGATCGAGCCTCGGAATTACGCGGGTTTGCTCGTAAACTTAATATTAATTCTATAACTGTTTCAGAAATCGATGGTCTTATGCGTAAGTGGTCTGATAGAGAACGATTGTATTTCTTGGATCATTTAGGAGATGAAGTTGTTGAACGATTTAGAAAGTATTCATCTGAGTTGGAACCCAAGGATATATCAGTTGGTCGTGATAATTTACGTAAAGGTGTTTTTGTTCTTGCAGATGAAGTTTTTCAGTGTTTGATTAAGCTGCGGGACGAAGCGTCACGACTACGAGCGGCGGAAAAGGCATCGGGTCCGCCTGCGTCCGGATCGACGGAAATATCGAAAGAGTGTCCTATCTTTGAAACAGATAAGAGAGCTGCAGTTCATGTTATGCCTATGCGAGAAGCTGCGCCTTTGTATGTCCCTCCTAAAGGGCAAGGCACAGAAGATGAAAAGACGTCTAAAGATGCGAAGGGTTATTTTATATATAATTGGGTTTATACGCCCTGGAATAGAACAGATGTTATGACACTTAAAAATGCTTTGCCTGATCCTCGTAAAAATCCAGCAGCTTTCTATGAAGGAGTGGAAGGTGCTATTTCTTTGTGTGTTATGACATTAGTTGACATTGATCTTTTCTTTGGGTTAATATTGCCCCCTGATATGTTGAGAGCTATTCGTAAGTTTGATGATCGAGTGATTTTGGGTGCAGATTGGAAGGACTTAGCTCAAGCTGATTTGGATAGGGAACCCGCATGCAAGCCATGTCAAATGATTTTAGATCTCCCCCTTAAGAAAATTGATTGGACAATATTGGCTTCTTGTAAACAGAAGCCGGATGAATCGGTCTCTGACTTCTTTTCCCGTTTCGAGGAAGCGTTTCATGATTACAGTGGGCAATTATTAACAGAAGACACAGGCAGGCATTTGTTCGTTGATAAGTATGTGGCTAATCACCTACCGGAGATTGCACGACAATTAAAGACTAGTGAAAGTTCATGGACCACGGCAACCCCTGCTTCTTTATTGGCTATGGCTCAGTATTATGAACGACAGGAATTGGAGGCTAAAGAAAGTAGTGATAAGAAAGCGAAGGATTTAAAGACGAAGGTGATGTTGACTCAGGTTTATGCTACGCAGTCGAGAGGGAATGATAGGGGTAGACGAGGATCGTATGGTACGTCTTCTACCCGTTCTGACATTTCTGAAGATCAGTGTGTATACTGTAAACAGTTTGGACATTGGGCTTCAGATTGTCCGGTGCTTCGAGAACAGCGTAATCAGCGTGGTCGGGGGAGTGGAAGGTCACGGAATAGTTATTCAGGGTTGAGGGGTGGAGCGAATGATCGCCGTAGGTTTGAAGCGAGGGGTCGTGGGCAGGCTGATCATAATACTTTTGATCAACTGAATCAGTATCAGATAGCTGAAGGAGAGTTTACTGAGTCTCAGGATAATAATTATGCATAGGATTGCGTAGGATGGGGTGTGGAATCGGTTGAGATACCAGTCGATCAAAGGGGTCCATATATATCAGCACATGTTTTGGGTTCTACTGATCAGTTTCTGGTCGATACAGGAGCTACTCGTAGCGCCCTGTCCAAACACTTGGTTCCAAGGGCTCCCCTGTCTGGCGAAACAATTACTTCAATAGGGTTCGATGGAACACCTTCTCTTAGCCCATTGTCTCAACCTCTTACATTTCACATTGACAAATTCACTGCCCTATGTCCGTTTTTGTTATCTCCAAACACGCCAGATAATATTGTGGGACTTGATATGCTAAAACATTTTCGAGCAACTATACGCTGTGCCCCTGAAGGGGTACGGGTTATTTTGAACGAGAACTACCCAGAGGTTGCGAGATCGTGCCTCATGCAGGAGGCCGATGCGTTAGCTTCTCTTCCAAGCACTTTGTGGGCCACTTCTGATACTGATGTGGGTCAAATGATTATTCCTCCCGTACATATTACTGTAAAGGAGGGAGTGTCTTTGCCCCACATACCACAGTATAAGATATGCAGAGAAGGTGAAATGGCTTTGATACATATTGTGAATGACTTGATTGAGGCAGGGGTGGTGGAGGAAGTCCCCTATAATGTCTGTAATTTCTTCCGGTCCTTAAGAAAGACACAGACACCAAGATCTATCGTTTTATTATTGATTTGAGGGAAATTAATAAGATAGTTGTGATGAAGCAAAGCTTCGCATAATTTGCGGACTTGCTGAAGTCATGAACCTCGTGTATGTGTAATAAAGTAACAAATGTATGTCTTACTAACATTTATATTAAGTTTTGAGTAAAGGTACGAAGCTTGCCTATGTGTATTTCTAATGCATTTAATCCGTGTACTTAAAAATGGCCGCCGCTTGTATTTTAGTTACTGCGCATGCGTCAGCCACACTCACGTGTCCTGACGCGTCTGCAGAAGTGGAGGGAAATTTATGCGCATGCGTAATGCATAGCTGTGCCCATCATGTGGTACTGCTCGTGCCACTGCTCTTGTGCCTGTATCCATGTAGCTAACATTTAAACTGCATAAGTATATTTTATGATGATAAGTAGAAAGTACAAACCCTGTGATGTGTTTTCATGATGACATTATTATGTATTAATTTGTTTTCGCTTACTTTTCATGTACCGCGGGGAATGGGGGTCTGAGAGAGAGGAGAGCCATATTGGAGGTCCCTTCTGCGCCTGCGCAAACTCTGAGGCACAGCAGACCTTGACTGATGGAAAATAGCCAGTTGGCAGCGATGGGCGAGATGCTCCTGAGAAAGTCACCTCTGCCCTGCGAGAACAGCGAATGTGGCTCCTTATATGTTACAATGTAATATTGTGCTACTGCTTGCCGTGTAGCTTCTCATGGGAACCCCAATCTGTCTAGGCGGTGCCCAAACATGCAAATACAGGCTTGAAATATTGCATTGTGATTGGTGTGTTACCCAAATCCTACCTTAGGACCAATCGAAATTGAGGGATTCTGACACTTTGCAACATTGGGGGGTGCTACACTGTCCCCAAACTGTATATCTACCCTGGGTTCACCTAGGGAACCGTCCGACTTGTCTGGTTTAGCTGACCTGTCACTGACCCATCGTACTCAATAGGTGACTGAAGATACAGAGCGCTGCGGAGCACTCTGTCCGAAATTGACCATAGACTAAGGTTCTACTGAACCTTAAAAGTGCTGGCGAAGCACTTTGCTGGGAGTTCGCTGACCCAATCGGGGTCTTGATCGATAGCTGCAGAGCGGGTGGAGCGCAGGCGTTGCTTCCGAACTGTGGGTTCCGGTCCTGTCCTGAGCGGTCCTGTCTGAGGGTTTGCTGTCCTGTCCTGAGGTCCTGTCCTGATTCCTAATCCGAGGGTATCCTGTCCTGTCCGGGGTGTCCATTCTGCACCTGCTGTCCTTTGAGGGGTATCCTTCCTTGAGGGTTTCCTGTCCTTAACTGACCCGTGGCCAGGGTTTGGTTTCCACACCATTCTAGGTAAATATTGCTCTGAACCTCTTAAAATCTTGCACCTTCTGAATTTCTAACTTTTGCTTCAATAAAGTTTACCATTGCATATGTTATTTTTCCATGTCTTTCCGCAACTATTGAAAGTCATTTGCATTTTTCCATAAGTTTGTTCCTATGTCTTCTCACTTGTTAGAAATTATATTTTGCATTGCAGTTTGTCATTTTCTGATATGGTCTAGAACCTCATTGCCTAGACTGTTTAAAGGCCCGTTCACCTTAAGTGAAGCGTGTTACTCTTTATAGGCCCTCCTGTAGTTATACATACATATAGTCTGTCCATGCTTAAAATATTACTGATTAGCATAGTATCTTCTCGTTACATTTTATATCAGTATTTCAATGATTACTCTGTCGTTATTTCTCTATAGTTACATTATTTACATTATCTTGGTTATTGATTGCCTTATTCTGATGTACCTTATGCATGAAGCAAATTGAATTTTAGATAAACATTTTAAAACTTCCCGTTGTCCGTGGTCATTTCATCAGTATTTTGAATGTTATTGGTTGGGTTTGTATTTTGCTGCCTTTCCTTTTACAGCTAGCTCCCTGATTCATTGTGGTCATTAGGTACCCGCATCGGTGGATGGTAAGTCGGGTGCAATGAGAAAATAATAGTAGGGAACACACACACAAATTGGTAGAGCTCGTGAAGTCACCTGGTCGATGTATATGGTGATTTGAAAGTATATGGGCCCTGAAGCCGGAAACGGCGAAAATTATTGGTCGGGTGGCCTCGCGCGCTCTATCAGTTTTACTGGTAGCCAGAGGATGGTTAGGGACTAGTTGAGAGTAAGACAGGGACTAGTTGGTCTAGTCAAGTCGGAAGCTGCTAGTACATTAATGCTGCTAGAAGAGCGGCTGTTCTAAGAGACCTGATCAATCTCTTGTGAATACGCACGAATAATATCTTGTAAAAACAATTCATGAATTGCTGTATTGTTATTATTCTTGTTTTTATATTGTTATATGTATTAATCCATGCGTTCGTAAACCGTTTAGTTTTGTGTTGTCTGAACTCCCCGGGGAATTGAAAGGGCAAGTGGTGAATAGAATCCATTGTCCTGAGGTCACAGGCTCGAGGAAAGTTAGGTGCAGGTTAAGATAACCGGGAAGCACTAACTAGGGTTTTCTGAATACATGTGTGAATAAATGTCAGTAACGGGGTTCATTGGCAAAATTCCCATAGTGGCGTAACCTAGTAAGGGTCACATCGGAAGAGTAGCAGGTTCCTCGGAGCTTGGGTGAAAGCAAAGGGGTCCGCTGAGAAACCTTAGACTCAGATATATCCCGGAGAAGTGGATGAGTTTTGGGGAATAACAGGTTCACCGATGCTAAAGTGAAGGGTAGGCGGAAGAGATCTACTCGCAGTGTGTGAAAAGTAAATGGAAGTAGTTTACTTGCAGTAAAACAAAGCGTTCCTATCTAGACACTTGAGCACTGTGGCGAATGTGTATTTGTTGTAAAATAACCAAGCACTGAGCACTTTAAAAGAAAGAAAGTTTCCGTTACCTTGTGAAGGGAGGGAGTCAGTCGCGAAGCGCCTCTGACGTCACTCTGTGCCGCGCTGGGATTGGTAGAAGCAGCGGGCGGGTAGCGGAGCTGAGATTGTAAAGGAGGGGTGAGCGCCAGAGCGTGGGAACTGTCTCACGAAGGGGCCGCGCACCCATTGGCGGAGATTATTCAGAGTCGCGCACCCATTGGTTGCACGGATTTCTGAAGCGCGTTCTGATTGGAGGTAGTTTGTAAACAAAATTTAGCGTAGAAGTCGTATGTGGCACTCGCAGACTACAGGAACTCGACCTGATCCAAGGCACCTAGTGTTTGAAAGGGATCAGTGGAAGACTAATAGATACGATATTATGTACGGAAGCAAGAGAAAAATGTCCCTTGTAAGTAAGGTGAAAAATTATTTTAAAACGGACAAACCGATTAAATCTAGAGAAGGTGTTCTTGTCCCACCACCCAATACTCCTGCCTCATTCATGATGTTTGACCGAGGGTACAATACCTGTGTGTGGTTGGAGAATTGGGTGAAGTACACAAAAGATGACGGAGTATTGGCTTTTCCGTTAGATGGTACTTTTAATGGTAGGATCTTATTTAATTTAAGAACTCGGATGAATGAACTGCATCCCAGACCGAGACTAACGCAGTATGAGGCATTAGAGGAATGGGAGATTGAGGCTTTTGAAAGAGAAAGACCCCGAATGGACAAGGGTTTGACCAAGTGGTACCCCCGGCTGAAACAGGAGTCCAGGGATAAAAGGATGAAACAGTGGAGGCAGAGCATGATTGTTGAGGGTCTGTTTCCCAAGATGCCGGCATGTCATAACCCTGGAGCGGGTGAGAAAAGTACCGAAAAGAGTAAGCATTGGGGGGCCCCTGGGGAATCAGATGATGAATTGATAGATGACATCTGTACCAGAAGTCCGCCACCTTATAATGAGGGAACCCGACCTTCCAGTGTAGGAGATGCTCCCCGACGCCACTTCCTCAAGGAAGAAGACAGATCCCTAGGACTGGGAGGGGGTGGTCAAGTATTGCCCTATTTTGAGAAACCCGAACCGGCGGAAACAAGGGATATATATCCCAAAATGCCCGCAAGTCAGGAAGAAAAATATTCACGTACGAAAATTTTCTTTCCCAGACCCCTGTATGAAAACGAAGAGAAACCATCGAATTCAGGACTGCCTTTTGTTCAACCTCCATATGAGGAAGAGCGCAGGTCCTTTAACACTGGAACTTTATTCCCGAAACCAAATTATGGTGGGGGACCAAGTGAAACGCATCCTACTGCCCCGAGTTTTACTCCTCCATTGACCCCATAGATATTACATGATACGACTTTAAGGAAGATACTAGTGGAAAAAGAGCAAGAGGCTCTAGCTAGACAAAGGACAGAAATAATTCAGAAAATCTCCCAGTTAAATACCAGTCCTGAGGCATTGACTATTCCAGTAACTATTGGACCAGTGGTTCCGTTATATGGAAATGGTCAGGGAAATCCGATTACCCCAGTCATGGCACCCCCGAGACAGGAACCGATAATCATAGACGATCAGTCCAGTGAGTGTGAGTCTGAAGTTGCGTTCTTGGACTTACCAAACAAACAGACCGGGAGGGGAATGCAGCAGAGGCATAACCCTTTTAATGCGAAAGAAATTAAATTAGAGTCAGCAACAGGTACTAGGAGTGTCTCTCTGGTAACTCCGGATGAAATTGAGAGTTGGAGTCGCGAATTAGAGAAACAGACTCCGCAAACGAAACCTTTAGACCTTTACAAGCTGAGGGTAGAAATAGAAGAATTAATGGCAGGAAATGTGGGGTTGGATCGATTAAATACCTACTCTGAAGAAGAATTGTCGTTTATGTGTAAAAGTTTTACAAGGAACACCAGAGTGCTCCACGAAAAACTGACAGACACCGCAGCTAGTATGGGGGTAGATATCTCAAAATCCAAGCCCTTGCAGAAACCGTACAGAGCAGACTTCTCAGACAAAGATATAGAGCACCTGAATGTGGCAGGGAAAAAGTTGCAGATTAAAGAATTATTGGGGGTACTGCAAAAATGGGGAGACGTGGAAAGATGGAGAAGCAGGTGGGCGAAAAAGAGGGAAGAGGCTCGCTCCCGACAAGTGACTCCTGAGTTTGCTTTAAGGGAGGTAGAAAAACCTGAGCAGTTATGCCCCATGCGCGAAGTACCTGGAGGGAAATATGTGCATGTCCCCTGGTCCAGACAGGATATTGTGTCCTTTACGAACGATTTTCCAAAATTACGAGAGAAACCAGTAGACTGGTACAGGCAGGTGGAAAGGTTCGTGAAGGTACAGAAGTGTCTGTGGAAAGACCTGGATGGGTTTTTCGACATTGTGGTTCCGGTAGATTTATGGACCCAGTGTAAAATAGCCATAGACTGGCCTAGTGAAGAGTACCCAAGAAATAAGGAAACAGGGGAGCCATCAAAGGATGTCATGCGAAAATATGAGCAGGTAATTCAGCATTTGAAAGAAAAGGTGCCCGCAAAGGAAACTGATTGGACAAAGATAGATAGAACAACACAGGAAAGGGACGAGACAGTGCACTCCTTCTATGAGAGGTTATTGCAGGTATTCAAAACATACAGTGGTATTGATAACATCGATTTGAAAGACATGACGCACTTTATTTACAGGTTTGTAAATGGTTTAAGACCTGAAATTTGTCAGTGGATAAAAGATAATAAAATCTGTTGGCATACAAAAAAAATGGATGAGGTCCTGCGGTACGCTAAGTACTGCGAGGACGAGATGGCAGAAAAGAAAAAGGCCCTTAAGGAAAAGGTGATGTGGGCTCAAGTAAAGCTCGCAGAACAGCAGGAAAAACAGTTGAGTAACATGGTTAAAAATGCTGAGAACAAAAGTCCTGGGGGAGGGGGTGGAGGAAAGCCCCGGCCCAAATTTAGCAGGGAAGAGGCTATGAAGAAATTTCCCTGCCATCAGTGCGGCGAAATTGGACACTGGCAAAACGAGTGTCCCTATTTGGCCGATGATAACCCCAAAACACCTGATTTAACTCCACAGACGCAGAAAGAAAGACCAAGAAAAACGCAACAACAGGTAAAAACAGTTCAGGTGCCTCGGGCGCCAAAGCAGGTATACAGGGGAAAACAGGCAGAGGGTGAGGAGATAGAAGTTTGGGAAAGCGGTGAGAACAGAAATACAGCAACTTCGCAGTATCTGCTGAATGATACCTTCCTTTGTAATGATCAGTACTGACGGGGCCTGAGAGGGGAGGACGAGGAGTGCCTACTTGGCGCTTCCTTGCCGGTAGACCAGTCTGGACCATACATTGAAGGAAAGGTTGACGGAAATGATGTCACCTTTCTGTTGGACACTGGCGCTACCCGTTCTACTGTAAGAACAGTGGACGTTCCAAACCTACCCCTCTCGGGAGAAAATATCCAAGTAGTGGGTGTATCTAATCAATTGATTAGTACTCCTGTTACCGAACCAATGGAGATTTCAATTGGAAATTTTAAACAGATACATAGGTTTGTCGTCTGTGACACCAGTCCAGTGAATCTACTGGGTCGTGATTTGCTGTGCAAAATGAACTGTACCATCTTTTGCACACCAAAGGGTGTTGAAATTCAGACCCCAGATGAAGATGGCATTTATAAACTATTGTTACTCAGACCTGACTCAGAAATTAAAAGATTGACCCTACAGGACTTGCCCCAAGAACTCCAGGAAGCAGTAAAGCCAGAGGTGTGGGATTTCACTGGAAAAGATGTGGGATTAATGAAAGATGTGGACCCCATACAGATAGCCATCAAGGACAATGCAGTATATCCTAACACTAAGCCCTACCGAATGAATGCTGAAGTGAAAGCCGGGGTCACTCTGGAAATACAAAAATTATTAGAAGGAAACATCATACAGGAAGTGATGAGTAGCCCATGCAACTCACCGATTATGGGTATCAAGAAGCCTAGTGGCAAGTATAGGGTAGTGCAAGACCTGAGAAAGGTAAACAAAATTGTAGTTCCTTGCTGCCCTATTGTCCCGAACCCAGCAGTGATATTGTATCAGATTCCTTGGGATGCTGAGTGGTTCACTGTGATTGATTTGTGTCATACATTCTTTTCGATACCCCTGCACCCGACAGCAAATTTCTTTTCTCATTTGCCTTCGAAGGTCACGTGTATTGCTGGAATCGGGTCCCTCAGGGGTATACAGAGAGCCCCTCTATCTTTAATCAGATCTTGAAGAAATGTCTAGAGACTTTGACCTTACCTGGGAACTCTGTCTTAGTGCAGTACATAGACGACCTTCTATTGGCGTCTAAAAGTCATAGGGACTGTGTAGTTGACACCATTGCCCTACTAAATCATCTGTGTGAGAAAGGGCATAAAGTGGCCCCTGACAAACTACAGTTCTGTGCCAAATCAGTGAAATATCTAGGACACCAGATAGAAAAGGGTGTCAGAAAAGTCACATCAGAAAGAGTGAGAATAATTCAAAAGATGCAGCTGCCCCGTACTCAAAAAGAAATCAGAATGTTCCTGGGTGTACTAGGGTACTGCAGGCAATGGATTCTGGGATTTGCAGTCTTAGCCAGGCCTTTGATAAAAATGACCACGAGAGGAATGCCAGACATTGTAGAATGGGGCGATGAAAGCCTAATGGCCTTCACAAGACTGAAAAACTGTCTGTGTACAGCACCTGCGTTGGGAATGCCAGATTATTCCAAAGAGTTTGCCCTATTCTGTGACACTCGCGATAATTGCGCCTTGTCAGTCCTGACTCAAGAACATGGCACGACCAGAAGGCCTGTGGCCTATTTCTCTGCCACCTTGGACCCAGTAGCTGCTGGGTTACCAGGCTGTCTGAAAGCAGTAGCTGCTACCTGCGCAAGTTTAGAACAGAGTGAGTCCATTGTCATGGGACATCCTGTGACTGTGTATGTTTCACATGGAGTGGTAATTTTATTGACTAGAACTAAAACGCAGTATCTCACCCCTAGTCGGCTGACTAAATACGAGAGGATTCTTGTGGGTGCAGCAAATGTAAGCATTGTTAGGTGCGGTATTCTGAACCCTGCCACTTTACTCCCCGACCCCCTGGAAATGGAAGGTGGGGATGATGATGAACATGACTGCATTGATCTGACAGAGTTCAGCACCAAACCACGCCCAGACATAAAAGAAACGCCATTGCCTGAGCATGATAAAGAACTGTTTGTAGATGGTTCCTGTCTAAGACATGAACTAGGAGGCCTGAGTGCTGCTTATGCAGTAGTCTCTTTAACAAAAATTGAAGAAGCAGGTTACCTATATAACATCAAGTCTGCACAAGTAGCCGAATTGATTGCTATGATAAAAGCTTGCAAAATTGGGAAGAACCTACGCATAACAGTGTATACTGACAGTCAGTACTGTTATGGAGTTGTGCATGACTTTGGCCAATTGTGGCTACAGAGGGAATTCCTGACTTCCTCAGGTACTCCCATTCGAAATGGAAAAGTTGTTCATGACCTTTTAGAGGCCATCCAGTTACCCAAGGAACTGGCAGTGGTAAAATGCGTTGCTCATAAGAAGAGCATGGACAAAGTATCAATGGGAAACGATTATGCTGATCGAGTGGCCCAATGGTGCGCCAGAGATCACTATATCGTTAATCCTAAACGAGGGGGGATCGGAGCCAGCTGCCAACTTCAAGTGTTTGAGGAAGTGCCTACTTGGGATGAAGTGAGAGAGTGGCAGGAGTCGGCCCCTTGGCAAGAAAGAGAGAAATGGAAGGAGGATGGGTGCAGACCGAGACGTGTGGATGGTGTCATTTTGGGCCCAACTGGTATGCCTGTGTTACCCCGACACTTGCTTGGCACAATGGCAAGATTAATACACGAAGGATCACACATTGGTAGGGATGCCATGATTCTGGTATTTCAACAGACTTGGTACAGTAAGAAGTTCAGGAAAGTAGCAGAGTCCCTCTGCCAGAGGTGCCTGTCATGTCAACAGATGAACCCAGGCAAGAGGACAATGGTTGAACTGAGCAAAATTGGGAGATCAGGGGGTCCCTTTGTAAGGATACAGATTGATTTCATCACCATGCCCCGTTGTGAAGGGAAGCGATATGTACTTGTCATTGTTTGCGTATTTTCAAAATGGGTAGAAGCTTACCCTACTCCCCAAAGTGACGCACTGACAGTAGCGAAGTGTTTACTAAAAGAACTGATACCTAGATTCGGGGTGCCATTCATTATTGAATCAGATAAGGGTGGACATTTTCAGAATGAAATACTGGCTGAACTCTGTAAGGCCTTTGGAATAAGACAGAAACTTCACTGTGCATATCATCCAGAGGCTTCTGGAGTAGTGGAACAAGTAAATGGAACTATCAAAAACAGACTAGCAAAGCTGACTGATGCAACTGGCATGACCTGGGTGAAGGCCCTGCCCCTGGTCCTGATGGGACTGAGAAGTGTTCCTGACCGCAAGACAGGCCTAAGTCCCCATGAAATCATTATGGGAAGAGTGATGAGACAAGCATGGGTGCCAGGAAGCAAACTGTTGAGTATTACTGATGATTTGGTGCTTGAATACTGCAGAAGATTAGGTGACCAAGTACGTTCTATCTCTCGCCAGATTGGAGACGACGGCATCCTCAATCCAACGACTCCTCTCCACAACTTGGTTCCAGGAGACTGGGTAAAAATAAAGAAGCACACTCGATCAAGCTGTCTGGCACCAAGGTGGGGAAAGAAACGCCAAGTAATCCTGGTAACAACCACTGCAGTGAAGGTCGCAGGTATTCCCCAGTGGATCCACGCTGGCCACACCCAGAAGGTATTACCAGACAAAGAACTTGAAGAAGAAGGGCATCCAGCAGAGGACTCTGCAGGAGCCAGACCAGAAGCAGCTGACAACGAACAGCCCAGCACCAGTCAGGCTGCAGGAACAGCAGACGTTGGCCCAGGAGTAGTTGACTACGAACTGCCGAGAATCCAGCCTGCTGAAGAGGTCCAGGAAGCTGAGCCAGGAGTAGCTGATGACGAGCTGCCAAGCATATGGCCAGAAGAATGGATACCGATGATTGATCTGACCGAAGATCCCATCCGAACAAGAGAGCGACTTTGTGAAGGTAGAGAGTGGACTAGTCAGGAAAAGCAAGGCACAGGCGAAGAACCTCAGCCGCTTGAGATTCACATCAAAACTGAGGAAGGAGAAGGTCAGACAGGGACAGAACAGGTGTTCGATACACCACCGCTAACTCCTGATGTGGACAAGGGACAGCTTAGACATAGAGTGATAGTTCGAGCAGAAGAAAATCAAGAGATCGAAGTGCTTGAACAGGATCAGATAGGGTTAGAAGAACGGGTTCAAGAAACAGAAACAGAGACAATCGAAAGCCAAAAACAAAATATTCCTGAACAAGGCCAGATTAGTAACCAGGCAGAAGAATTTGATGCTAGCCCTGGAACTAGCCAGATAGGGGAAGAAGAAGAAGAAAGTGAAGCAGAATTGCCACAAGCGAAAGAGAACAAGAGGATAAGAGAAGAAGGTGAAGTTCAAGTACCAACTAAGAGACTTAAGAAAAGAAACAACCTTGAGCCTAGGTTCATAAAGAAATTAAGGCTAAGGATAAAGACGGTGGAAGAAAAACGTGCAGAAGCAAGGAGAAGTGCGCGGATAGCAGAGCAAGAAGAAAACTCTTCCAAAAGAAGGAGTGAACGAATAAAAAGACAAAACAAAAAGTACAAGTCTCCTGAATGGACACTCGTTTTGGAAGAACTTGAAGATCTTGATATAACTGACAGAAGCGACGGAGAGCCCGTCCCTGAGTACTCTGCTGAAGAAGAAGACGAACCGCCGTGAATTTGCACAAAAGTAAGCTAGTTGTGAAAAGACACAAAGAGGGGTCGAGAAACTTCTTCTGAGCCGAAATGTCTGATTCAACTGTGAATGGTAGACCTAGTTGCAGTCGTTGCAAGACGTGCTGCAAGGTGTGTATATGTAGTATAGTAGTACTGATAGTTATTTGGATAGGACTAACAATTTTTATACCCTTTACTGTAAGTAAAGATACTAACATTGTCCCTACTGAAATTATAAATACTGACAGTGAGGAGTTGACAACACAGAGTGTAGCGAGACATGAGAGAGCACTGAGACAAACAAAGCAAAACTTAGAAGCATCAGATGAGGGAGGACTACATTATCATGGAATTAAGAACAGGACACACCTTTTTGCGAACTTGTTAATACACTATGTAGAGACTATGGAAATTGAAGATTGCTATGTCTGCATGAAGCTACCTACCTCTGTGGCTGAAGGCGTGACATACCATCACTTGCCATTGACATATGGAATCTCCTGTAGCATTTTAGCTAGTTTATTTTACAAAAGAGGACCGTTACAGTACTATTACTCTAATAATGACGTGATCTTTTCTGAACTTCCTATACGTGGGAACTTGAATCCTGTACATACCAAAAGCGACACCATAAGATATATGGGAGACTACTTTTTGACTATAGGTAACATTGACATAGCTGATGCACACAGAGATAACTTGACTTGTTCTTTGCGTGAACAGGAAAAGATGTTCCTGAACATGGCAGAGAAAAGAAGAATTAAAATACAAAAGAAGGCTAATGACGAAAGTCAGAAAAAGCCAAAGTGGGCAGAGAACATGGAAGGCACCTCAAATGGTGGGGCGGGACCTGCTCTGTTGCTGGATTTTGAAAAGAAAGGCAAGCTATGTCTTCATCGCGAGAAGACTAGCTATTATAATAATGTTTTCATTGGTTCCAGTGAATGCGAACATAATTACAAGGTAATTGTAGGTTGGGGTTTCAAAAATGGGTCAGAGCCTGTGTTTCCTGGAATTTATTATATTTGTGGGGACAAGGCTTATTTCAAATTGCCGGATCACTGGTATGGAAGCTGCTATTTTGGCATTGTCTTCCCGAAAATATACCATGTGAATGGAAAAGCTGGAAGCAATGAAGATACTAATGGCTTAGTGCGTAGTAAAAGAGAAAGTATAGGTGAAATTATGGGTAGTATTTTCAGTGCACTGATACCTGGAGTGGGAGTGGTTCTGAACACTCACAGAATTTGTAAATTGTCTACTATAGTGGATGTCTTGTCTACTGAGACAGCTCATGGATTTCTGCTGGTCAATACCGAAATGGTTGCGATCAGATCAATGGTTTTGCAGAATCGACTTGCTCTTGACACCTTATTAGCGAAAGAGGGCGGAGTCTGCCGGATGTTGAAGGCGCAACATTGTTGCACTTATATTCCGGACAAAAGTGTACAGATCAAAAGATATGTGAAAAACATTACTAATTTGACAAAGGAACTCAAACCACTCGAGGTTGATAGTGCCTGGAAGAGACTGGTAGATGGTCTCTCAAATGTAGGTCATTGGCTTGCTAGCGTAGGTAAAAGCTTATTGTTCAAGATACTGATGCCAATTGGTATTATAGGTCTTATCATATTTCTCATTTTTATCTGTTGTAAATGCCGCAAGCGCACCAAGAAGCACGAGGTAAATGCAAGAGGGTTGAAACGGAGTGTGAATGAGATTGAATTGGAAGAAGTGAATGATCAGATATACAAGAAGGTGAAGACTTCTCACCCTACCAGAACTGAAAGAGAGAAGTTGGAACGATTGTTGGAAGAGATAGAGGTGTATAAAGTGTGAAAGAAAGTTGGCATCTGGTTCCATTTAGTTTGTGATGATAGTAAATATCATCAAAGAGGGGATTGATGAAGCAAAGCTTCGCATAATTTGCGGACTTGCTGAAGTCATGAACCTCGTGTATGTGTAATAAAGTAACAAATGTATGTCTTACTAACATTTATATTAAGTTTTGAGTAAAGGTACGAAGCTTGCCTATGTGTATTTCTAATGCATTTAATCCGTGTACTTAAAAATGGCCGCCGCTTGTATTTTAGTTACTGCACATGCGTCAGCCACACTCACGTGTCCTGACGCGTCTGCAGAAGTGGAGGGAAATTTATGCGCATGCGTAATGCATAGCTGTGCCCATCATGTGGTACTGCTCGTGCCACTGCTCTTGTGCCTGTATCCATGTAGCTAACATTTAAACTGCATAAGTATATTTTATGATGATAAGTAGAAAGTACAAACCCTGTGATGTGTTTTCATGATGACATTATTATGTATTAATTTGTTTTCGCTTACTTTTCATGTACCGCGGAGAATGGGGGTCTGAGAGAGAGGAGAGCCATATTGGAGGTCCCTTCTGCGCCTGCGCAAACTCTGAGGCACAGCAGACCTTGACTGATGGAAAATAGCCAGTTGGCAGCGATGGGCGAGATGCTCCTGAGAAAGTCACCTCTGCCCTGCGAGAACAGCGAATGTGGCTCCTTATATGTTACAATGTAATATTGTGCTACTGCTTGCCGTGTAGCTTCTCATGGGAACCCCAATCTGTCTAGGCGGTGCCCAAACATGCAAATACAGGCTTGAAATATTGCATTGTGATTGGTGTGTTACCCAAATCCTACCTTAGGACCAATCGAAATTGAGGGATTCTGACACTTTGCAACATTGGGGGGTGGTACACTGTCCCCAAACTGTATATCTACCCTGGGTTCACCTAGGGAACCGTCCGACTTGTCTGGTTTAGCTGACCTGTCACTGACCCATCGTACTCAATAGGTGACTGAAGATACAGAGCGCTGCGGAGCACTCTGTCCGAAATTGACCATAGACTAAGGTTCTACTGAACCTTAAAAGTGCTGGCGAAGCACTTTGCTGGGAGTTCGCTGACCCAATCGGGGTCTTGATCGATAGCTGCAGAGCGGGTGGAGCGCAGGCGTTGCTTCCGAACTGTGGGTTCCGGTCCTGTCCTGAGCGGTCCTGTCTGAGGGTTTGCTGTCCTGTCCTGAGGTCCTGTCCTGATTCCTAATCCGAGGGTATCCTGTCCTGTCCGGGGTGTCCATTCTGCACCTGCTGTCCTTTGAGGGGTATCCTTCCTTGAGGGTTTCCTGTCCTTAACTGACCCGTGGCCAGGGTTTGGTTTCCACACCATTCTAGGTAAATATTGCTCTGAACCTCTTAAAATCTTGCACCTTCTGAATTTCTAACTTTTGCTTCAATAAAGTTTACCATTGCATATGTTATTTTTCCATGTCTTTCCGCAACTATTGAAAGTCATTTGCATTTTTCCATAAGTTTGTTCCTATGTCTTCTCACTTGTTAGAAATTATATTTTGCATTGCAGTTTGTCATTTTCTGATATGGTCTAGAACCTCATTGCCTAGACTGTTTAAAGGCCCGTTCACCTTAAGTGAAGCGTGTTACTCTTTATAGGCCCTCCTGTAGTTATACATACATATAGTCTGTCCATGCTTAAAATATTACTGATTAGCATAGTATCTTCTCGTTACATTTTATATCAGTATTTCAATGATTACTCTGTCGTTATTTCTCTATAGTTACATTATTTACATTATCTTGGTTATTGATTGCCTTATTCTGATGTACCTTATGCATGAAGCAAATTGAATTTTAGATAAACATTTTAAAACTTCCCGTTGTCCGTGGTCATTTCATCAGTATTTTGAATGTTATTGGTTGGGTTTGTATTTTGCTGCCTTTCCTTTTACAGCTAGCTCCCTGATTCATTGTGGTCATTAGGTACCCGCATCGGTGGATGGTAAGTTGGGTGCAATGAGAAAATAATAGTAGGGAACACACACACAAATTGGTAGAGCTCGTGAAGTCACCTGGTCGATGTATATGGTGATTTGAAAGTATATGGGCCCTGAAGCCGGAAACGGCGAAAATTATTGGTCGGGTGGCCTCGCGCGCTCTATCAGTTGTACCCCAATACCCAGTGGTGTCTGATATTACCACCTTACTTACTTTGATTCCACCTACCGCTACTACATTCACTGTTATTGACTTGAAGAATGCTTTCTTCTCGATTCCTATTCATCCTGATAGCCGATATTTGTTCGGCTTCACATTAAAAACCAAATCATATAGATTTTGTCGGGTTCCTCAAGGCTACACAGAAAGCCCTAGCATTTATAGCCAGGCTTTAAAAAGGCAGCTTGATTGCTTTCATTTACAGTCTGGGGTGGCTCTTATTCAATATGTAGATTACATTTTACTTGCCGCAGACACGCAGGAATGATGTGAGGAGAGTACTCTTTCCCTGCTTTCCTTCCTTGCCGAGAACAATCACAAGGTCTCAAGGAAGAAGTTGCAATATTGTAGACCAAAGGTGACCTACCTCGGTCATCTTTTGTCTAAGGAGGGACGTGCATTGACATCAGACCGCATTCAAGCAATATTAGATACATCAGTCCCTTGCACTCTGAAAGATGTTCGTGCCTTCATAGCTTTGACGTCCTTTTGTAGACAGTGGATACTAGGATTTTCACACATTATAAAACCCTTGTTAGCGTTGTTGTCCAAAACTACACCAATTCCCCTTGAATGGACAGAAGAATGTCAGAATGCTTTTGAACAATTAAGACAAGCCCTTTGTTCTGCACCAGTGTTAGGTACACCAGATTATACAAAGATCTTTACACTATATGTACATGAGAAGGATCGGTGTGCATTGTCAGTCTTAGTGCAGACACACGGAGATAAACAGAGGCCTTGTGTGTACTTCTCAGCAGTACTCGATCCTGTGGCTCGAGGATTGCCTGGATGTTTTCGAGCAGTCGCAGCAACAGCTGTGGCCATACGACAGAGTGAGGGGATAGTTTTGTCACACAAATTGTTGGTGTTAGTTCCCCATGCGGTAGATGCTTTATTGAACCAAACGAAAACACAGCATCTAATTAGTGCTCGTTTAACAGGATACGAGTTAACGCTGTTGGCGCCACATATTACACTGAAGAGGTGCGCCACTTTGAACCCTGCTACTTTAATGCCATATCCTGTTGCTGAGACCCAGAAGGAAGAACAACATGATTGTGTTTTTCTGACTGAAGAACAGACAAAGGGTCGTATCGATTTACAGGATACGCCACTTCCAGATGTAGATGGGGAACTGTGGGTTGATGGATCGTGTTTGAAGCTGCCAGATGGTACAACTTCCGCAGCCTACGCGATCACGACACTTAAGACAGTGGTAGAAACAGCACGAATACCGCAAAAATCGGCTCAAGCAGCTGAATTGATAGCTTTAACGAAAGCCTGTGAGTTAAGTGCTGGATTATGCGTGAATATCTATACTGACAGTCGTTACGCTTTTGGAGTAGTGCACGATTTTGGCCTACTTTGGAAGGAACGAGGGTTCCTGACCTCACATGGAGTGCATATCATGCATGGAGAATTAGTACGTGATCTCCTGAATGCACTATTATGTCCAAAGAAATTAGCGATAATGAAATGTAGTGCACATAAGAAGGTGACAGATAAAATAGGACAAGGAAACGCTTTTGCAGATCGCATAGCAAGAGAGACTGCCATGTTACAAAATGTCTCTCCCATGTATGTGGTGAAATCACAGGCAGAGCGATGGCATGATGCTAGAGAGGAAATATTGGACATACAAAAATCAGCATCTGAAGCTGAACTTGCAACTTGGGCGACAGAGGGAGTGTTGGATGATGAGGGTTGTTGGCGTAGCAAAGATATGGAGAGATGGAAATTGCCTGCCGCTTATTTGCAAGCAATGGTTCAAATGACACATGGGCTGGCACATGTTGGAGCTCTTGCAATTACTGAATTGCTTACACGAGTTTGGGAGCATCCTGAGATTACCAGCACGGCTAAGAGAGTGGTTCAGATCTGCCTGATATGCTTGCAGCACAATCCTGCAAAAGGGACTTATACTCCTAAAGGAGGGTTTATTCCACCTACTGCATCATTCGAAGTATTACAAACGGATTACATCCAGTTTGAGCGTTGTAACAACTTGAAGTATGTCTTAGTGGTGGTGTGCGCCTTCAGTAAGTGGATCGAGGCCTTCCCCACGAAGGATAATACTGCGTTGACAACAGCTAAGGTGTTACTCAAAGAGTACTTCCCACGCTATGGTGTTTGTAAATATCTGTGGAATGATAATGGTCCTCATTTTGTTGGGAAAGTAGTGGAGTATGTCCTGAAAGGATTGGGAAATAAACAAAGATTCCACGCTGTATTTCACCCGCAGTCAGCAGGTCTGGTGGAAAGGTATAATGCAACTCTGAAATTGAAGCTAGCAAAGATTGTGGCATCCACTTCTTTGAAATGGCCGGATGCTTTGCCTTTGGCATTAATATCTATTAGATCAGTGCCACATTCCCGATCTGGCCTCACACCCTATGAAGTGGTGTTTGGAAGGCCTATGAACATCTCGGGAGTTCCAAAGCCTCGCTTAATACATGATGTGCCTTGTATATTGATGAACGATTATTTGGCACGATTAACAAATGATTTACTTTTTATTCATCAACAGGTTCGAGAAGCGCTTCCCGACAACTCCATTGGAGAGGCTCACGATCTCCGTCCTGGTGACCATGTGATGGTCCGTGCGTTCGAGAGAACCAGCAGTTTGGAGCCGAGGTGGCGTGGCCCTGAACAAGTATTGTTGGCAACTCGGACGGCTGTGCGAGTCACGAATAAGAAGCGGTGGATACATTCTACTCACTGCCGTCGTGTCTCTCCGGACCTGGTGAATCCTGCGGTGCTGTCTGATTATCGAGACATCCTGGATGTAGAGAAGAGCCCAGCTACTACACCTCACGAGTCGGAGGAAGCCTTCCCGGACCACACTGTTTCTGGTGGAGTGAAGTATAACCTACGTTCAAGGAAATAGTTTTTGTGCGAGACTGGTTGAGTTACCGTTCTGAGGTTTGCGAAAACGGAAGCCGAGAATATCAAGGGGGGGGGGGTCAGTTTTGGCCAGTGTAGCGACACCCGTTTTGAATCTCGGAGAAGATACCAGCGGCTACCTCGGATCTTAGCACTCAATTTTAATTTTTTAGTTTATTTTTGAAACTTTGTTCTTTGCACTATGGCACCTACGACAATGAGGAACAGGAGAATTCTTGGTGCAGTGCTTTTTGTTGTGACTATAGTGGTAATAGCAGTAATAGCTTGGACTGTAGAACGATTGCTTCCTGCACAAGAATATTTACTGCCTACCACTCCAATTCCATCTGAACATTTCCATTTTACTCTACCTTATCATGAAGAGAGACATAGACAGACTTATTTAAATAACAGCTTCATTCAGATTCTACATCATACCCATAATATGACAAACACTTCGAACTGTTGGGTATGTGGAATGTTGCCTGGACATCAGAAGAAAGGAGGAACTCCACTTATTCCTCTTCCCTTTTCTCATAATGGTTCTTGCAATGCTTGGTACACTCTTCTTTTCAACCAACAACCTACTTTTTCGATTGAATAAAATTTGTTACAATGATAGAGATGGTTACCCACAGGCAGAAGGAACTAAATTTGAGTGGGAAGAATATCGACCAGACAATGTATCTACGCCTCGTATTTTCACTAATCAACGAATTACAAATATGTCTAGTTTACATGTGATTACTGTTATTGATACCAAGGCTGATTTGTGTGTGCGTAATAAAGGTACAATTCCGGTGGGGAGAAGTGAATGTAATACTACTCTCACATTTGATACACCAAATGGTATCGCTTTTGTAGCCTCCCGAAATACTTATTTTATTTGTGGAAATAAAGGATATCATCGTCTTCCCATTGGGTTGTTAGGAACTTGCTATATATCTTTTGTACTACCCCCTGTGTTTATTGCCCCGCCTATGTACCATAATGATTTTGTACTATATCATGATTTTATATTAAATAGAGTTAAGAGAACATTAGAGACTGAAAATGTAGACCAAACAGACACTTCCTTGCAACAATATGTAGATTTTAATTTAGGCTTGTTTTCCTTAGTTGGTGCTGCTTTAAACAGCAGAAAAATAAGACGGCTAACACTTGTTGTGGAAGCTGCTAATGAAACTGCCTCTGCATTAGGGAACTTAACTGAGGAACTCCAAATTACCAGAATTGTAACGCTCAAGAACCGAATGGTTCTAGACGTAGTACTGGCTGATCGTGGGGGTGCATGTCGCATTATCGGAAGTAGTTGTTGTGTTTACGTTCCAGATAATTCGCCTTCCGTGTATGATGCCATTTCGAAATTGCATAAAATTGCTGCTGAAATTCACCCAGAAAATGGTACATGGACATTCTCTAATTGGTTCTGGACTTTGCTTAGTACCTGGGGATGGAAATGACTGACGATCCTATGTATGATTATTGGAGTACTCTTTTTCCTTTGTTTATGTATTCAATGTGGCCCTACCTTATGTTCTGTATGTATTACAGCCTGTATTCCATCCAAACGAGCTATTGCTAAGAATGAGCAAATGATTAACGAAGAAATTATGAAAATAATGATGATAAATATTGATGACGAGTATCCTGATTACTTCCGTTATGAGGTAGCTTCAGCTAAATGCTAAAAGGGCCATCTGTCGTAATTTGGCAGCAATTGAGTTAGCATTTAGCTCAGCTACATGAACTTCCATTGTTAATTTGACCAAACGTGCGGAGGCCATTTTGTATTTCCTGGCTTCCATTTTGTATGAACATGCGGCCTCGTGGTCAGCATGCCCTTTTGTCCTTCCTCTGTACCCATGACCATTTATCCTGCTCGGCAACAGACTATTTTTAGCACTGGTCATGCTCACGCATGCGTACTCGAGCATTCGGGTTAATGAGTGGTCACCTCTCAGGAATGTTCTCTACAACTGACCAGTGGTACTAAACTCCTCCCACATGTTGGCTGTGTTCCAAAAATGCCCTTATATGTACCTAAACTGTGAAAAGAGTATACTGCCTATTTTTTATTACTGTTAAACTTGTATAAAAGAGGTCGCGCACCGATGTTCGGTGTGATACTTCTTGCATTACCGAAGGGTGCTGTAGGAATGTACCACCACCCCATGGGGTCTTAATAAACTTGTCTTTTGCATTTCCAGTTTCCGTGCCAACTTCTATTCTATGGTGTTCGAGAGTTTTCACAGAGTATGTAGACCTGACGAAACCCAATACCACACTCATATTAGTAAGAAATACATGTTATTTCCCCTGAAACTTTACAAACGTTTTCCAGGGGTATCAGGAATCTTTCAAAGTATTTTTCACTCTCATTCCCATTAGAATGCATAACTATCAACCTCTGTAAAGTTTATTTTAGAGAATCCTCCACTATAGATGCATCAGCAACTGTGTCTGTATTGCAACTTCAAACTTCCCAAATCTCGCTCTGGATAGTGCTGACTAGTTACGGGTTCTTCATGCGGTACCTGTTTCATGCCCCATTCCTAGCTTTGTTTACAGTTTGAAGGGATAACTCCATATCTAGACTCCCCAGCTCTTGGTCTGAAACTAGTTTAGTTTCTTATTGTATCTATGTTTTTGCCGTATTTCACACTTTAATCTGTCAAATGTGGTTTCTAAAGTTACAATGATGAACTGTGCTAAAATGAGTTTGTCAAAAAAGTTGCTATGTTAGCGAAAAGGTGTTGTGACAAATGTCCAGTGTCGTCCTAGGGGCATAAACATCAACTACGAGTAATATACTGTTGCCAAACTTAGTTTTGGCTACACAACTGCAAACATTCCTGTATCATCTTCCATGGTGTTTATTATGGAACCCTTAAAGTTCTTGTGAACGAAAATGAACTTCCATTTTACCTCAAAAGCAACAAGCATTTGCAATGCAATAGGTCTCTCATCAGGAAAGTGTGAGCTATTGGTATTGTAAATGACACATTCTTTTTAATATGTGTTAGATTTGAAACTATATAAAATAATAGCATTGTTATTCACAAAGCCAATAGCTTACACTTTCCTAATGCGAGTCCTATTGGCTATGGCAATGCTTGTTGGTAGCAAGCATAGACAGTGCTGTTGTGGTGCTGAGTGATGATGTGGTTGGGCTGAGTGATGTGGTGGTGTATTAGAGTGATGTGGTGGTGTATTAGAGTGATGTGGTGGTGTCCCAGAGTGATGTGGTGGTGTCCCAGAGTGAAGTGGTGGTGTCCCAGAGTGATGTGGTGGTGTCTCCGAGTGATGTGGTGGTGTCCCTGAGTGAAGTGGTGGTGTCCCAGAGTGATGTGGTGGTGTCCCCGAGTGATGTGGTGGTGTCCCAGAGTGATGTGGTGGTGTCCCAGAGTGATGTGGTGGTGTTCCTGAGTGATGTGGTGATATTCTTGAGTGATGTGGTGGTGTCCCCGTGTGATGTGGTGGTGTCCCCGAGTGATGTGGTGGTGTCCCCGAATGACGTGGTGGTGTCCCCGAGTGATGTGGTGGTGACCCTGAGTGATGTGGTGTTGCCCCTGAGTGATGTGGTGGTGTCCCTGAGTGCTGTGGTGTTGCCCCTGAGCGGTACCGCTTAGTGATATGGTGGTGTCCCCGAGTGATGTGATGGTGTTCCTGAGAGATGTTGTGGTGTTCCTGAGTGATGTGGTGGTGTCCCTGAGTGATGTGGTGGTGCCCCTGAGTAATGTGGTGGTGCCCCTGAGTGATGTGGTGGTGTTCCTGAGTGATGTGGTGTGTGAGGGTGAGGGTGTGTGGGAGTGTGAGGGGGTGAGGGTGAGTGAGGGTGAGAGGGTTGTGAGGGTGAGGGGTGTGAGGGTGTGACGTTGTGAGGGTGTGTGAGGAAAGAATGAAAGAGGAAGACATTTGCGCAGAGGGGGGCGGGGGAAAGGAGGCATTCTGAATAAACCAACACACAGCTCACAGTTCGTTTTAAAAAGGAGTCATTGGTCAGTTGTCACTCGTGATTAATAATGCAAGGGCTGTGACCTTTTCACTGCAACATTATATCATCATGGCTGCCAGATTGGAGAGGAGTCGCACTGGTTACCACTCCTATTATAATATTTTGATAGGCTTCAATGCACCATATAGATCATCCGGGTCCCAAACATGTACTCCTCAATGATGCGAAAAACAAACTGCGTTCACTTTTGAAGCCACTTTCATGTGGTATCTGTGTGAAGTCTGTCCAGGATAACAGGGTGCGCGCCACTGCGTGTTCAGGGATTTCATGCCCAAGAGGATGTGGCTTAACAATCAGAGCAGCCGAGTTTGAAGCTGGGGAACAAGGTTCGAGCCTGTGATTCTCTGCAAATCTGCCCGTGCCTTAAAAAATATATATACTGTGTCCTTCTGTAAGGCAACTTGTGCTCATGCAAAGCACTCTGATACCTTGGAGTCGAGTTTGCGCAATACAAATTATGTTAAATTACAAGTCCCGGCACTTTCCAGTCACAAATTAAGCAGGGATAGCGCAAAGGGGGCAGGGGAGAGGAGGCGGGGGAGAGCAAGGAAAAAAAGAAGGAGGAAGACATTTGCGCAGAGGGGGGCGGGGGTGAGGAGGCATTCTGGATAAAACAACACACAGTTCACAGTTCATTTTAACAAGTCCTGTAGTTCTGAAGTCGGCCGCTCCGCACATTATCCTATCTCTCTCTTTCACTATGCTGCATGTCCTGGTGCTGCCGGTCAGGGTGTAGTGAGCACTGGCTAAGCTTTGCATAGTATAGAAGATGCACAGATAATAGCTAAAAGTATTCAGTAAACTCAAAATCAAACTATGCGATGTGGGCAAGCAAAAGGAACAGAAAGTTCGGGAAAGGCACTCCTATAAAAAATTAACTTTGCGATGTGTTCAAAGAAGCCAAATAAATATAAAAGCAAGCAGATTGCAGACAAAGCTGTAACGGACAAAAACATGCTGCTTTTGTATCAAAGATTTAGAGCTTACCTCACACGCAATAAACAAAGTAGTAAACAAAGCGCTGCACGGCATGTGTAACATATTTGAAAACAATGTCACTGGTGAGAGGAGAAATGCGAGACACGGCCTGGCGGCCGTAAAAGTGAAAATAGCAATGAAGAGCTAAGGAGTGGAAGGCACCCTCAACACAGCACACGTCTAAACAAGAACATTGCCGAAAGAAAAAAAAGCGCCCGGGAAAGGATCCCTTTGAAGTAGCCGTGAAAGTGAAAGCAATTAGGGGGAAGGAGAAACGAGGCCAGCGCGCACTGCGCACGCTGGGGAAGCCTGTGGGAGGGGGGCTGATGGCTTTGATGTGGGGAAATGCGCGTGCTTGTGTTCACGTGAACTGTTTGAAATCCGCCGGATGGTTTGAGAACTTATTTTGCCTACTATAATTCTCGACTATCCATTCCTTGCGGAATGGGATAGGCGAGACCTAAAAATACTGGCATAGCTCTACTAAATTGGTGCTTCAACAGCTAAGGCAATTCCTTTCCAATCACACGCATTTCATAGAGAAACAATACATCAAACCTTTTTATCATACATACTTGAACATTTATTTCCTCTTAACAGACATATTCATACAAAGCACATTCCAAGAAATAATATTTAAATTACTCGCATATGTTTAGCACAGTATCTTCTATTTTTACCATGGCTTGCACACAAAATCTGTTTATTGGATGGCCCCAGCAATCAAAGTCATACTTTTCAATTTTCAACCAAAGGAGAATTACATATGCCAACGATAAAAGGCCAGAACCCCAAGTCAAAGAAAATGGCTCAACAGGAAGAACACACCAGGGAAGGATTGCATGCGCGGAGTCAAAGTTGCTAATATTTTACATAAATGATGACAAGTGCATTATAGCCTATGACTCATGTAATATGGCAGAAGGAGTATCCACCACAATTTACAGAGTATCCCAGTCACCAAACTCTAAATAAGGGCATTAGGTTTTGCATGGTTGTGTTCGTGGAAATATGGGTTGGAACAGATCCGGTTTACTCCATTCCAAACAACGGACAGGGCAGAAAAATGGTTTGAGAGAGAATTTTCTTCATGTTTGCTGTATCATAAGGTTTATGTGGAATGGAACGCTTTTTGTGCTGAAATGATGCGGTTTTAGGTAGTAGGGAGGAAGCAGTCATTTTAAAATGGAAGCCAAATTCCAACTACGCACCATGTCACAAGATGCCCACGGCGGGGTTCAATCAAGGTTTTGTTAAGCGTGACTACTCATCTGTAAGGGTTTCAAGGCGCTGGGGGAGTGTAGTGGGGGGGCATGCAGGTTCTAGTCCATCAAGGAGGGGGTGTGTCGAAGAGCCAGGTTTTGAGGTTTCTTGCGAAGATGGGGAGCGATGTTGTCTGTCTGAGGTGGAGCGGGAGGTCGTTCCAGGCTCTGGCCGCGAGGAAGGAGAAGGAGCAGCCTCCCAATCTGGTCTTTCCGGTGGGTTTTGCAGGGTTCATTACTGCTAAGTATGCTCTGTCCAGGAAAAATCAAACAGAGCTTGCTGTATTTAGTAGTACACGAGGAGCTCAGAGCTCCTAAGAGTTACAATTTCCTAAGTGGGAGAAAAAAAAAGGGTGACCAGTTCAAAACATGATCTCATTTATTTAATATTCCTACCATGTGTGCATTAATATTGGAGAAAGGCTGTGTCGTCATATTTTTTATGAAGGAAACTTTTTGCACAATGGAGCCACAGATTGCCAGGCATTCCTTTCAGGTGAGGCCATCATAGTGTTTAATATCACTTTCTTCTTTCTTTCGGGCTGGAAGAGTTGTCTCGTTGCTGTGATGAATCATATGAATCTTATGTTTTTCTTCAACTCAGAAGCATCCCGTGGTCCGCATGTGATGCTTGATAACAACTATTACGTGTCCATTTATCATGATTCAGATTAAATTAAAATGCAAATTCAATACAGGAATTTTTGTTTGATGTATCCAGTACGTTATTAGAATTCTGAGAAAACCCCTCTGTTTTCATCGCTTTTTTAGGAAATATGATGTCTACTTTTATTTTAGTTTAGGCTTTTGGTTCTTTTGAAAAAAATTGCAAGAATAACATAGAGAAAGAGCTGCCCCATTTTTAAACACAAACGAGCTTCCTTTTGCCCTGCTCACTGGCTTTTCAGTGGCACAAAACAGTGCCATATCAGTCACAAAGGATGCACAACCTGTGCTCAGTAAAGCAGCATAAAAAGGTAGGTAAAATGTTTTTGTCATGAAACGTGTGCACAAATTGCATATCACTAATTGACATTAGGTTATAAGCACTGAACAGTCAACCTGTTGGTAACTTAAACAGTTACTGATATAAAGTAGTGGCTGGGGCTGCCCCTAAGCATAGTTTCCAACTGTGGGACCCTCCCACTGATGGGTATGGTGGAGTGCTAGGAGGACAGGGGACCTACAAGAAACCAACGCTTTGAGTGGAGGGGTGTAGAGGGTATGGACTCTGAAGTACCAAAGGTGCAATGGCCCCAGTGAAAATGTATCGATCAGGTCAGCAGTGCGGACACCTTATCAAACCTGACAACTTTGAGAAAAATTTCTCTATGTGAGAGGAGGCCGCTGCTTAAAGGGGCCGGGTCTAGGGATGTGCGTGGTCTGCAGCAAATTACTTTTATGAGCCACATGGAGGCGGGCCATAAAGATGGTGTTGGGCTTTATGCAGAGTATTGAACCTGAACCAAAAAAACACAGGGGCATATTACCAAGGGCAAGTATCGACGCTTTTTCGGCTAATGCTAGAGCCCTGTTAAAAAGGGCATTTTAAAGCCTGGCGCAAGCCCACTTTGCATGTCGGCGATTAACATCGCTAATGACATACAAAGTGGGCGTTCCCACGTCCAACCACATGTAAAATGTGGTTGGAGGTGGGAACACCCTATTACCTAGGCAGGCCTTGGGAGAGGGAGACCTGCGATAAACTCGTTTATCGCAGGTCTCCCAACGCCTGCTCTGACCAGGTGTTAGGGCATTGATAACATGGGGGAGTGGATCATAATGCTGAATCCACCCCCCCCCCCCCATATTATCAAGGCACACATTAGCGCATGAAAACAACGTTTGTTTTCATGCGCTAATGTGCCATATCGCCGACTATCGGCGGATTTCAATTCGCCTACGTGATGCGCATTGATAATTGCGCGCTAAAACGGCGATGAAATCCGGCGATAGCCGGCGATATGGGGATGTGCGTTGTGCGTTTACTAACGCACTTCTCGGTAATATGCCCCACAGTTCCAAGGCTACCACTAAGGTCCTGGGGAGTTTGCAAAATTTTCGATAGCCATCAGGAGTATCCAGCCTCCAAATACAAACTGAAAATCCACACTGTGCAGAGGTTCCTGGTGCATGTTATTTCCCACTGTTTGATATTATTGCCTCACTGAGAGACCGTGTGAGCAAAGACGATATTGTGGAACACACAGGATGGCATCCATCGGTGGCTGGCCGAGGTAAACGCAGTGGGGCGGGTGGGGCACGTTAGTTTCAGTCAGTTGTCAGTCGACTTACCCCCCTCGCACCCGGCTCCCTATTTTGAACCCTACCCCAAAGATACAAGTGTACCTTACACTCTTTTAAAGCATCACCACCACCGAAAACGAGTTACATTGTGGGTCCAATTCACAAAGAAGTTCTGTCTGTAAATTAAGCAAACGCTCACCAAGGGTTTAATTTGTGAGCACACAGAATGCACTTGTAGATTGGTATACGCATGCCTAATATTACCTTTGTCAATGTAATTATGCAAGGGAAAATCCCGAGTGTTAGAGAATGGGCTCTCCAGGGGGGGGGGGGGAGCCTAAGAAGGTTTAGCAGCTCTAAAGAGAAAATGATCATTGTTTTAGTCTTCAGGACATTTCTCCTTTAAACAATCGCTGGACCCTACGTGCACCCCTTCACACCTCTGGGTAGATTTTCAAAAAGGTCATGCAACGCAGAGCAGCACCCAAAATGCAGCACTGCGTTGCGAGACATGGAGGGAGCAGTAGAGGGCCATACTGCAGACATATGGGTCTCTCCTCCCCTCTCCCTTGTGCAGGCGCGGATTTTAGCTGCTGCGCCAGGCACACCCCAGTAGAGCTATAGAGTCTAGCATAGGGTTTGTACAGGAAAGGGTCCCTTACTATACAAAATACTATTCCTAGACAAGTTTAAATACTTTTCCCTCTTTGTTTGTTTGCTGCACAGTGCAAAGCAGGAAAAGAAAGGAGAAATCAAAACATTTCCCCACTTAAAGCCTCCTTTCAGATGGAGTTAACTTAATGGGCTAAACCCTGTCTACAATTGTTTTGTAGATAGGGTGTTGCATCAAAAGGCATGGGTGGTTGCATGGGATCTCCGATGTACCACTCATGTAACGCCCCCTTAGTGCTAAGTAGTGCAAAGCAATGTTTGACGCTGATTGGCATTACTTGTAGGGTACTTTCCAACGCAAAACAAATTTTGCGCGGGAAAGTAAATTGATTAAAAAAAAAATGTTGTGCTGATTAGAGTCACTTTTGTGATGGTAGCCCAGCACAAAATGTTTGAAACTCTAACCCATCATTTTCACAGCACGCATGACACTCAAGGGACTTCCACACTGGCGTTTAATAGACATTCTGCTGGGGCTGCTCCAGTGACTTCCTACCTGGGTGCGCCAGGCCTTTTCAGTCTGCTCCTCTTTGTCGGACAATTCAGAGGGTTCTGTTCTAGCACAGTTGATATTTAAATGTGATTGAAAATGTTACTTTAACTTACTCCTACATCCCAATTTTCCAGAACAATGAAACTTTGTATATACCCAAGACAATTCTAACTCATACCTAGAGAAATATTACATAAAGTCAGTGCTTAATTTGTAAAAAATTAAGTGGAGCACGTTGAGGATAGTAGCAATGCAGGGCTGCAGGCCCCCACTACAATTATCCAATGGGAGGCTTAGGCTCTGCAGTGGCAGGGTGCAGCAGACTCAGAGAATAGAATGCAAGCCATTCCTTAATGATGACTTCTTGGATTCATGACAGGCGTGACAACATCATTATAAAGTGATGATACACAATTATGCCTGCCTGAATAGATGTATGCCTGCCTATGAAAACATACCAGCCCGTCATCATGCAAGGTATGTGGTTCTTTTTATTTTAAGTTGGGCAATTTATATTGAGACCACCACCTGCAGGACCAGAAATTGTAGCCCGGCCCTGTGAAAGAAGTGCCTAAAAGCACCTGCTCAAATTAAGCACTGCATAAAGTGGTGAAACATGTTACTCCACTTTGGCACTGTTTGAAGAATCTTCACATAACTTTCCAGAAAAAAAGTTCATCCATCTCTTCTCCTTCTTTGAAAGTTTCGGGCTGATCCATCAAGTGTGGTCAAGAATTTTTTTGATTATTTGATGTAAATCCATTAAGTTGCTTGAGAAATGTATGCTTAAGGAGGTGCTTGGAGTGGTTATGAATAGGTTCAAAGCTATGGTATATCTAGAGAGTTGGTCCTGCGGGAGACCATGGGAGTCCCACGGTGATGCAAATTTAAAAAGTAGAAACGTCTGATTGGCTGGGGAAGTGTTTTCTCCCATTTGCCTTTTTGGTACAGTGGGACAACTACTGGTTCCACTGTACTGGATGATCTGAGTGGCCTTCCGCATCTTGGAAGAAAATGTTGCAGTGCTCAGTAAAGGACTTGGAGCCTCAGTCCCTGAGTCCTATAAAATATATTTAAAAATAGTGTAAAGGATCATAAAGGAATATTGTGTCCTTTCCACACTTGATGGGTAGTGGCAAGGATGGGACTTAATCAGGGGCTAAAAGTAAAAGAAAATAAATAGTGTGGCAGGTACCACAGTACTCTCATGGGACCTAGCAAGGGCCCTCAAGTGAGGCCCTCAAGTGAGGACTCACGGGAGTCACCATGCATGCTTCATCCCCATGGCACCATAGGGCCATACTGAAAGACATACTCACTCAGGAAACTCAAAATTCACTGAAAACACCAGTGACTTTTTAGTTAGGTATGGTTGTAAGACCTTGCATTATGTTAAAAAAAAGTTAAAGGTTAAAATGAAATTATAGTCAGATACGGTGTTAAGATCTTAGCTTACGTTTACACTAGAAATTCAGTGATGATAAAAAAAATTCACAAATGCCTGAAAGAATTTAAGGTTAAAGTAAACAAAGAGTCCGCCTCCCCCCGTTTCGCTCTGAGGCCACCGAAGTCATCTGCGGCGTCACGCAAGAATCTTCACTCAGCCCCACCCTCTTCAACATCTACATGAAACCTCTCGCAGCCATTGCACGCCAGCACAACCTCAACATCATCTCTTACGCCGACGACACCCAGCTGATCCTCTCCCTCACCAGAGACCCCGACACCGCCAGAACCTGCCTACACGAAGGGATGAAAGACGTCGCCGAGTGGATGAAGGACAGCCGCCTGAAACTGAACTCGGACAAGACGGAAGTCCTCATCCTGGGATCTTCGCCCTCCGCCTGGGACGACTCCTGGTGGCCCCTAGCCCTGGGCACCGCACCCAAGCCAACCGACCACGCACGCAACCTGGGCTTCATCCTGGACCCCTCCCTCTCGATGACCAGACAAGTCGACGCCGTCTCCTCATCGTGCTTCAACACCCTGCGTATGCTTCGCAAGATCTTCCACTGGATCCCGACCGAGACCAGGAAGACTGTCACCCAGGCACTCATCACCAGCCGACTGGACTACGGAAACGCCCTCTACGCCGGAACCACAGCCAAGCTACAGAAAAGACTCCAGCGCATCCAGAACGCCTCCGCCCGACTCATCCTGGATGTCCCCCGACGCAGCCACATCTCCAGCCACCTGAGGAACCTGCACTGGCTCCCTGTCGACAAGAGGATCACGTTCCGGCTCCTCACCCACGCACACAAGTCTCTCCATGACCTGGGCCCCAAGTACCTCAACGACCGCCTGACCTTCTACACGCCCACCCGCCAGCTACGGTCCACCAGCCTCGCCCTCGCAGCTGTACCACGCATCCGAAGAGCCACCGCCGGAGGAAGATCCTTCTCTTACCTGGCTGCCAAGACTTGGAACTCCCTCCCCATCCACCTTCGGCTGACCCAGGACCATCTCGCCTTCAGGAAACAACTCAAAACCTGGCTGTTCGAGCAGTAGCATACCCCTCCCCCCAAGCGCCTTGAGACCCTCCCGGGTGAGTAGTGCGCTATACAAATGGCATGATTGATTGATTGATTGATAGTGAGGTGCTGAAATAACAGAAAAAAATCATGTTTAAAAAAAAAACAACAGTGAACTTCACTAGTTATAATTTACTGAGCCAATTATAACTTGTGCCTCCATATGCATGCACTGCTTATGACCTTACATATCACATCACTCATGACATGTTAAATGACATCCTTGATGACATTGCTGATGATGTGTCAAATGAAAACACTGATATAAATATATATTCACTTCTCCTTGCACCACTGCTCCTGCCCCGAACCACCCACCATTCACTGCCTTAGACATCTTACTTTAAGTTAAAAAAACATAGAAATTAACAAAAAAAATAAAGGTTAAAGAGATGTTATAGCTAGATATTGTAATAATAACGTACCTACATTAAACAAAAACCCTTCAAATTCACTGAAAAAAACTATGGTTAAGGAAATGTTATAGTCCATCAGTTATAGTTACTTTCTAATAATTGTAATTGGTGAATTTCAGTGGTTTTGATAATTTAAAATGTTCTATTTTAACCGATATTTTAACTAGGCCTGGGTGGTAAATTCCGCTCCCCTTGCAGAATTTGCGGAATTTTGGCAATTCTGCATTCCGCGGAGAACGCAGATTTCCCAAAAAGTCAGTGCTCCGCGGTGGAGCAGATTTTTTTCCTTGTTTGCGCTTTTAAAATGCGTGTTTGCGTGTGCAGGAGCGACTTCCCGGGATCCCTGCGTTCGCTGATGAGTTTTCCTATCCGTTAGCATCCAGCCACGTGATCCCGCAAGAGTGGGCAATCGCAAACACGTCGTCTGGACGCGCCATCGGACATCCACGTTCGCGAACAGGTAACACGCATCGCGAGCGGCGGGACAAGTGAAACAAGATGGCCGTGACTGCATGGGCAAGTTCGCAAGATATTTCCCCCCGAGCATACAAACTGCGTCCCCGAGCAGGAAAAACGCATCGCGAACGGGCGGAACAAGCAATTCCACTTGCTCGCAGAATTCAGCTTAGCTCGTGGAGATTTTTAACTGTTTTGCGGAACTTTGCATAACGCGACTACGCAAATTCCGCCCAGGGGTAGTTTTAACCTAACTACAACATGCCTTTAATCTTTGGATATTCTTACAATTCCTAACTATAATATCACTTTAACCTTTGTTTTTAGAGAATTTCTAGCTTTTGAAATGTAAAGTAAAATGTCCATCACCATGAGTGACTGGGGCTCGATGTCCAAACCCCAGCAAGCGTCCAACCCCACCACAGGTAGCCAACTGTCAACCACTGATGGCGTGGGAGTTGGGTGGAGGGCCTGACCTCAAGCCCATGCAGTTTGGCAACTCCCACCACTGAGAAATCCCCGCAGTCCGCAATATCCTTTTACATTTTTTGATCTACAGTGATTCTGCAGGGGGCCGTGCTGGGTATTGTGGTGGATCTGCTAATCCACAGAATTAGAGGGTGGTCCTTTTAGGACTACCTCATAAGGCCCAGGGAGTCAGGGTACCCCTACCCTGCCCCTTAAATGTTACTTCTTTTTATTTTTATGATGGAGACCGCAACTTTTCCTTCAAGTTACAGCCAGCCAATCACATTGTGCTAATAACCTTGATGATCCACTGTGTTTAATCATGGCCAATCAAGCACAACACAGGGGGGTTCAGTGGATTCTCTATAGTGGACAGGCATTTTGGGACCCCTGCCACTTAATGGTGTGAAAAGTGCTACTCAAGCAAATGATGGACGGAATGCTGAATAAATCATACAATTACCCCAGTCAAGAGATCTCGGTTAAATCCATCGCACTTTTCACCCTATGTGTGATGGATATGCCCAGACGTGGGTCCCTTGTTTACTGTGCCACTGGATTCAAGCTAGCCTGGCTGATGAAGGGTAATACCCAGAAAGCGGTTCCAGGATGCTTGTTTCCGCTCCAGTGAGGACCTTGCTTGGCAGTTCGGTCTGAACTGTTCCCATGAGGCACAGGGTCAAGACTGATTTGCATATGGCTGGGTCTAAACTGGGGTGGCATGGTGAGCAAAAGAACAATGGATTTATCCCAGATCTCTTGACTGTGGGTGAATGTATGATGTATTCATCATTCCGTCCATCATTTGTTTGCGTAGCACTTTTCACAATAAGTGGGATGGGTATGCCCAGATGTGGGTCCCTTGCTCACTGTGCCACTGGATTCAAGCTAGCTTAGGAGCAGTAATAGGCAGAATAAAGGCCAGCAACAAGTAGAAAGAGGCAAAATAAAGTTCAGCTTTGAGCAGAAAGAGGCAAGATAAAGGTAGGAAGCGAGCAGAAAGAGGAAGAATAATGATCAGCAATGAGCAGAATGAAGCAAAAGGTGAGAAACAAGCAGAAAGAGGGTGAATAAAGGTGAGAAACAAGCAGAAAGAGGCATGATAAAGGTGAGACTCGAGCAGAGAAAAGCAAAATAAAGGACAGAAGCAAGCAGAAAGAGGTAAAATACAGGTACAAAATGTGCAGAAATAGGCAGAATAAAGGTCAGAAACGAGCAGAAAGAGGCAAAATAAAGGTCAGAAATAAGCTTGCTGAGAATTGCTGAGACCTCGTCGGAGGCCCTGCCCCCTTTCTCAACAACTGTGCAGGGAAACAGCATTTACAAGATGGAATGAACAATGCGCTGCCGTTACAATGCAGGCATTACAATGGATGCCTCTTTAACACACATTCCTTTACCAAGCATATCATTACAAGAACATGTCTTTAAAAATGACTTTAAACTCCAACGCTTTCCCTTCTGGTGCGCAGACTGGAGGTGGAACAGTAAATTCTACTATTCTAAAGTCTAGCACTTTCCCTAAAGCTTGTCATTGTAATGATATGTGTGGTAAAGGAATGAGTGGTAAAGATGCATTCAGTATAAAGACCACGGAGTAACAGCATGGTGGTAAAGGCATGCGTTGTACCAACATACAACTACTCTGCACAGTTGCCTCCTGGCGTACTACTGGTTCGGGGATGAAGTCCCCTTGGCTGCTGAGGGTCGTTGGGGGCCAAGAACCCCTATTGTTGACATCCCCACATCCCGATTGCTGAGATGTCTGAGGCTTTGCCCCCGTTCCTAACCACTCTGCACAGGCGCATTTAGGCTACTACTGGTTGGGTATGAAGTCTCCCGGGCTGATGACGGTTATTGGGGGCCAAGAATCCCTAGTATACGACAAGTAAGCCCCCCACAGCAATGAGAATTCCCGTTGGAGATGTTAGAAAAAACAGTTGGCAGAAGAATTTTAAAAATGCAACTTCAAGCACAGCTAATTCAACCTGCAAAACTGAACGTGTTATGGATGGTCAAGCAGCTTTTGCTTTCTTTACAGGTGTCTACGAATAAGTGACATTCCAGAATCCTTATGCTCCTCTACACAAACCGAAGCAAAAATACACCAAGGAAATACAAACTCAGGATGGGTGTTCTTCCTTTTGATAGGCATATACGCTTAGAGACAGCGTAACAGAAGTTTAAATGTGGAATGTTGACACCTGGGAAACTAAAAATGCTTAAGAGAGGGGTATGAAATTGTACCATTAGCGGGGATGGCTACAAATTCGAAAGGGGATGGGTTCAGAGGAGGGGTAGGTCAGTCAATATGGTCGCAGGGTGTAGTAGAGAGTCATGAAGAGAGCAAAATAAGAAAAAAAGGATAAACAAATAAATAGCATGGAC
The DNA here is from genome assembly GCF_964261635.1 of Lissotriton helveticus. Taxonomy (NCBI): domain Eukaryota; kingdom Metazoa; phylum Chordata; class Amphibia; order Caudata; family Salamandridae; genus Lissotriton; species Lissotriton helveticus. The sequence goes on along the minus strand of NC_136067.1, from coordinate 1,587,342,667 downwards.
GTTTGGAGATAAGACATCTGAAGAAAAAGGTATCCAATGGTCTTACAAGTACTAGTTGAAAGTTTGAATGTTAAAAGCCTAAATAATAGATGAAAATGTTGATCTGCTCTAAACTAAAACAAATCGAAAACTAAAAAAAACATGGAGTTTTATTGCAAGAAACCCACTTGGTTCAGGGTAGGAAAAATAAAATTCAATGTGAGTAGTTAGAAGATTACTTCACTCTTAACTGCTACAACAAGCATACGACAATCAGATATAAGTATCATAGGGCCTTCGATTTCAGCTAAGCAAGGATGTTGGATAGCAGTGTCATTACAGATAGGGTCCTTGCTTAGTAACATAGCATATAGCCCAATCTCTGACAATGCAAATTTCTAACAAACCCTATGTTGGCACCTGAGCCTTCACATGAGCTGCAGCCATGGCAGATGCTGTGAATGCATTAAAAAACCTCCCAAAGCGGGAGTTTTTTTTGTAAAACAAGCTATAAAAGACACTTACACTCTAAGAGAATTCTCCCAGGGTGAACGAGTCATGAGTATTTTTTTCTATTTAAAAACAGCAGGTTATCGCTGGCAATCCTGAACAAAAATAAAAATCATCAAGCCATCTGATCTAAATAGGGTGGGCACTCTAATGTTCTTACATAGACAACCCATAGACCGTCACGCCATCGGTGTAATGTTTCCAAAGGCAGAGCCAGTGGAGGCAACATGAATGGAAACAAGGCGGCGCCTCTGCCTCACATTAGGGTAGACAGGAAACCCAGCAAATTTTTTTAAAACAACTGCATTTACATTCGGTCCCCCCTTAAATTAACTCCATATGACAAAACCTATTGCAAAAACAAGAAATCAAAGACATAATTCGACAATTAGCTAATGGAAAAGTACTAGGCAAAGGTGGGTTAAAGGCGGGAATTGTATAAAAAGTTTGTCTAAGTACCCTTATAGACCTTAACAGAACGTTTTAATTCTACTGTGTATGGCTCGAGGTTCCTAATTCTTTTGGTGAAGGGGTGGTGGCGAGTTTCTTAAAACCAGGGATAATTACATTGGACTTGATTTTTATTGGCCAATTGCTCTATAATTTATTTATTACAAAAAAATGGTAAACAATATTACTCATTGTTGGACCTGGCCCTCTCTCCAGGGTCACCCTTAAACATTTTGCCTTTTTCTCTCATGTTTTTTTCAGAATTCGTTTTTGTTCGCCTGAGACTCTGTGCACTTTACCACTGCTAACCAGTGCTAAAGTGCTTGTCCTCACTTCTCTAAAAGATGGTTAAATTGGCTTATACCCAATTGGCATATTTAATTTACTTGTAAGTCCCTAGTGGAGTGTTATACTGTATACTCAGGGCCTGTACATGTAATGCTACTAGTGGGCCCGCGTACTTATTGTGCCACCCACTTAAGTAGCACATTAAAAACATGTGCAAGACCTTAAAATGTGTAGACAAGGTTTAGCGCCAAAAATGAACGCCTCTGAAAAGCAGGTGTTAAAATTTGAAATGTTTTTATTTCCCCTTTCTTTTCCTGCTTTGCATGTGCAGCATTTTTGGCTGCACATTCCGTGACACCTTTGAGAATCTGGCTGCTGTGCTAAATTCCGTGACACCTTTGAGAATCTGGGCTTGAGTCCGAACATAGAAAGCTTCACTGTGGCTTCGACCCATGCCTTTCCAGCAATAGCAATTCCTCCTCGGACTCGTCCTGCAACCTTTACTTTCTCCAAACATTTTTCTCAGAAATTCTTCGAAGTCCAAAGGTAGGCGCTGACTGGGCTCAATCCACTTCTTGTATCCAAACCACACTCCATCGCGGTCGGCCATATTTTTCAACATTGACCTAGTCTTGCGTGACTAGATGTCCGTGGTTGACGCTTTCATTATTTACGCACTCGTTTTTACAAAAAAAAGTAAAAAATCAGAACTCCGGTTGTACTGATCTGATTTTTGTTGTTTGGATGTCAAATTATTTATTAACATTTTCTCTATTTGCCTAAATTGGTTTGGGATTTTTCTTGTGTTGTGTTTTCACTGTAATACTGTTTGTGTGCTGCATAAATACTTTATACATTGCCTCTAAGTTAGGCCTGACTACTTTTTGTGCTGAACTACCCAGGGTTAAGCACAGATTAATTTAGTGACTTTTTTTCATTCATCTTGCAAGGGATTATGGTTGTTGCTGGACCAGGGCTCACACCCCAGTCAACCAACAACCGAATTTCTCACACTAATCAATTTTTAAAAGTGGTCCCATCTCTGTTTCATAAAGACCAAAAAGGGTTTCGATCAGGCAAATATTTGAAATCCAGCACTACTGCTTGGTTGAAGCGTATGAATGTGTCAACATATATAACATACCAGCTGTGAACATATTTATTAGATGCAGAGAAAGTTTAGCATATTAGAAAAATGTGAGTTTGCTTCCCAGTTAACCAGGTTGATTGAATATCTGTTAAAACCTCATGACCAGACAATAATGAATAGCAAAACAGTGGGTATAGTAAAACCAAAGACAGGTACATGATAGGAGTGTCCTATGTCCTCAATACGTTTTGCTCTTTTAGTTGAACCCCTTGTCATCTACATTAACTTGCTTTGGAATATACTTCACACAATAAAAAATACTTCCAAGATACATTTATGAGCTAATATTATAGAGCTCTTTGAAGCTGAACCAGCAACCTCACTAATGTGAAAGAACCAGTTAAGAATTATTAAAAATTTGAAAGATGTTAAGATAAAGAGCCAAATCCTGAAGTACAAAAAAGAAGCTCCTCCAGTCTTGATACATATTATAATAGAAACCCAAAAGACTATCTAGGAAGCTGGTTTACAGAAGATTCTGACAAACCTTATGAGTCAGATTACCAATGACTAACTTTTAAAGTGAAATGTTTTTTGCAACAATGGGAACAATTGCCACAATCCATTATCAGTTGGATAACTTTAATTACAGTGTGCATTCTATTGCTTTTCTGTTTTTTCATATAACTATAGCTTGCTTCCTGATCAATGCCTACTTCACAAAATAAATGCTCTAACTTCAATGTTTATTTGGACCCATAAGCAATCACGAAAATCTTAAAGCTTTCCAAAGAAAGAGGGGAACTAAACCTCCACAGCTTTTATGCTTATTACTAAGCAACTGTATGTCTCTTTCAATACTTTCTGAAATCATCTTAACCGCTCCTGTTACCAATTTATAGTGGGCAGCATCAATACCCTGTAATCTGCCTAACAAACTTTAGAAAACCACAGAATTTTGGTAATGCATAAATGTAATCTCCGTGGACTAACATAAGCCTGGTTCATGGAGAACTCATCTACAATTCTCAACAAACCTTTCACACCTACCCACAGGTTAATCTGCAAAAAAAAGACCATTATCCAGTAAGGAGAGGCAACTTAGAATGGACACTTTATTTGAATCTCTGATTGTCCTAAGTGCAATTAATACCAATATATCCTTCATTATAGTGTAAGAAAGTGGGTTATTGGTTGAGGTGAGGTGTAAACCCAGCTCAGGCAACAACCACAATCCTTGTCGGGGTGAACCACAAAAGTCTCTAAATTAACCTGTGCTAAACCCTCTGGTAGACTGGCACAAAAGCAGTCAGGATTAACTTAGAAGCAATCTGTAAAGTATTTATGCAGTACACAAACGATAATAAAGTGGTGACACAACACAATCAACGTCCCCAACCAATTTGGAAACATAAAGTAAGTTCTAATAAATAAAATTATACCAGAATGAGAAAAATCTAATCAGTAGAACCAGGGAGCTCAGGGGCTGATTTAGATCTTGGCGGATCTGGTCCGCTATCAGTGTTCCGTGGGTTTCGCCACCTGCCTACTAGGCAGCCCACATGCTCTATTTAGATGCTGGCAGGTCTATGGACAATAGTCCATCCACGTGCCACTGTGTCTGCCAGAATGTTCCTCACGTGTTGACGGCACCATAGGCAATATTGGCTGTCGGAGGGAGTATAGCCAATATTTCTGGCGGTCCAATAAACGATGTGAATTCCGGCCAACGTAACTGTATTGTATTGTATTATATTGTATCGGTCACTTGTAAAGTGCACTGTCGCCCAAAAGGTATCCTGGCGCTATTGAACATGTGCTCAGGTCAGCCGTGGATGGACAGAAAGGCTCGAGTAGTCTGATTGAGGAGAGCTAATAGATTTCATTCTCTCGGAAAGAGCCATGTTTTGACTCTTTTCCTAAATGGCATCAGATCCTCTAACTGTCTGATATTGGTGGGACGCGTATTCCAGAGCTTTGCTGCCGCAATGCTAAGAGCTCTCCCACCTGAAGTAGTCTTTCTGAATTTGGGTACTTTGACCAAATTGGCTGAGGATGAACGTAAACTCCGGGTGGGGACATACCATGCAAATTTGTACTGCATGGGTTTGGGTCCAACACCATGCAGAGCCTTGAGCACTAGGCAGAGAGATTTAAACTTTATCCTTTCTGACATTGGAAGCCAGTGTAGCTCTGCCAGCGCCTATGAGGCGGATGAATATCTTGGTCTTGCTAAAGGCAGTTTGGCCGCCGTCGTTTGGACCCTCTGCAGTCTTTCAATTAGGTACTTAGGAGACTCGAGCAGCAGTGTGTTACAGTAGTCAAGTCTACTCAAGATAAAGCTTCTAACTACCAGTGCTCTGGCTTGTGATGGTAACATTGGTAAGATCTTTCGGAGCACCTTGATGAGAGCAAACCAACATCCAGCAGTTTTGTTAATCTGGGTTTCAAGGCTCACTTTATCATCGAATATGACTCCTAAGTTACGCACCGTCTCTGAAGATTTCAGAGGAGTATCGGTCAGTATAGGCCAGAAGTCATCTGGTAGTGGACGGGGAACTTTACCTGCTTCACAGCACAAGATCTCTGTCTTGTCTGCATTAAATTAAAGAGAGTTTTCTCTCAGCCAGCCAGAGGCATCCCTCATACAGGTATGGAAATCTTCCAGTGAGGTGAAATGGTCTCCCTCCAATGACAGGATGAGCTGTGTGTCATCGGCATATTTAATAAGGCTAACGTTATGAGCTTTAATGTCAGTCAGCAATGGTCTCAAATATATGTTAAATACTATAGGGCTGATAGCAGATCCCTGAGGCACACCGTATGGGTTGTTCGTAAACTTAGATTGGAACAGTGAGAGAGCCACTGCCTGTCGCCTCTTGGATAAATATGATTGGAACCATTTCAATGCTGTACCCGCTATCCCTACTTCCTTGAGCCTGGCCAGAAGTATCTCATGGTTAACCGTGTCAAAAGCAGAGGACAGATCAAGCTGAATCAGTATTGCTGACTTTCCTCTGTCTGTCCGCATTCGAAGATCATCCAATACGGCTACCAGAGAAGTCTCTGTACCATGCCCAGGACGGTAGCAAAATTGCACATCCTCCAATTTCTCATTAGTTTCCAGGAGCTGGGAGAGTGCTTTACAGACCATCCACTCTATGATCTTTATTGGGTAAGGCAGCAGGGAGATTGGTCTATAATTCTTGGGGCAGCCTGCATCCAATGTTGCTTTTTTCAGCAAAGGTGTCACTACCGCTTGTTTCCAACACTCCAGTACTGACCCACTGGACAGTGATTGAATACAGATTTGCCTGGTAGTTGGGAATAACTCTGTGCTCAGCTCTTTCCATATTCTATGTGACAGTGGATCCAATGGTGAGCCTATGGAGATGTTTAGCGCTATTCTTGCAAATTCCTCCACAGAAGGGGGTTCAAAGTGATCAGAGAAGTTGGGGTTTTCCCTCATACTTTCTCTTTCCTTTTCCTGAGGTGCTTTTGTTGCCTCTACCATGTCGCTACCCTCGGTGCATGGATTGCTTGACCCCAGACCCTCGAGAACAGAGGTGATCTTTTCCTCGAAGAAAGTCGCAAGGTTGTTACAAAGATCCTGTGAGGGTTGTATCTCCTTTTTGGTGCACTCTGGATTGGCAAAGTCCCCCACTATTTTAAAGATGCTTCTGACACTATTTGAGGACCTTAAGATCAGGTCTGCAAAGTGCTCTGCTTTAGTTCTGCCAATTTCTTTTTTATAGTGAGCTATTGTCTCTTTCCAGGTTGTTTTGTCTTCCTCTGAATATTCCTTCCTCTATTTTCTCTCTGCTGACTTACAGCTCATCTTTAGAGTTCTCAGTGATTCGTTATACCACGGTGCAGAGGGTCTGCCCTTTTTCCTATGAGTCTTAAAAGGAGCAACCAGGTATAGTCTGGTTACTATATATTCGCAAAAGGTCTCATAACTCTCCTCTACCTGCCTATCTCCATCAAATATTTCCTCCATGGAGAATACCGGGGAAAGCTTCGCTTCTTGCAGCAGTCCCTTCCAGTACCTGACTTGTCATTTCTTAGAGCCGGTAGCACTAGGAGTGTTCTTTTTTGGGTTATGTATCTGAAATGTTATCAGGTGGCGGTCAGACCACTCCACCAGCAAGGTCCCTGTCCTCCCCACAGCTTGTTCTTCGGCAAAGATTAGGTCCAAATTGTGCCCTCCCTTATGCGTGGGTTCAATGATTTGTTGAGTAAGGTTCAAGTTCTTGCAGGAGTTGATAAGACTGTTAGAGTTTGAGTCCAGACTCTCGTTACACCATAGGTTAAAATCCCCCATGATGAATGGTATGGGTAAGCGCCATATTAGTGAACACATCATTAATTGTCTGCAGTTGTGCATTGCTAACTGCTTCAGGTGGTCTATAGCACAATATTTCTATCAGAAATTGGCCCTTATGATCTTTTAGGGAGTAACCCAGCATTTCTATACCATTGACGCGGGTTAAATTCCACACCTGACTCAACACTTTATAGGGATACTAGCTTACCCGTCGCGCGTTGCTGCGATCTCCGAAGAAAGGAAATTCAAGGAAACTCGTTATGATAACATTCAATTTACTTTTTTTTTTTTTTTGTCAAAGTGCAAGCAGCGTAGCTCATTTATTCAGCATAATGAGACAAGTGTCTTTCCTTGACGCGTTTCACTCCACGAAGGAGCTTGGTCACATGACGCGCCCCAGCAGACATTGCATTTTTAAAGTGAATTAAAAGCCCAACCAGCTTTAAAAAATAAACTGGCCGGCAGCAAACCATCAGTAGTGAATATAAACAAAAGACTATGGCAAAGCAACAAATATTTCGACATTACATCGTTTTCTTTTCACAGAGAAGACCGTTTCAATTTTTGGATGTATAGTTTGTTCAAATAACGCTAAAGTGCAATTGGACATAAAAATAAATAAATTATCATAATGATAAAAATTTTAATTGCACATGTAGACATCAGACCACTCCCATAATGCAATCACGGCAAGTGCCCTAATCATCAGCCCATTGAATACAATTGATAAATCAATTCAATTTGAAGACACTTAAAACATTTGACATATCATAGTTAAAGAGAAAATAAATGGACAATTAAGCATAGCGGATGTGACCATATGAAATGCCAGTGCACATATCAAAGGACACATAGCCAAAAACCTGACTATATAAACAGATAAAATGCTAATGCAACTATCAAGGAACATCATAAAGGGAAGAAGCATTAAGTCCATCTACAAAAGTGCTAGTGCATATATCAAAAAGCATATTACACAAGGGCCTAGGTGTAAAACCATACAAAATGCAAAAGCATATATTCAAAAAACACATTGCAGCGAGGGCCTGAATAAATACATACTAATTTCTAGTCAACAATGGACGTGAAAGTAGAAAAACTTTGTAATACAAAAATTATCGAGTCGCGCCATCTTATTTATTAAATTTTTTTTTTTTATTTATTCATTGGCAATTTCAGACAATCAACATAAGTTACTTAACATAAGCAGTGCAGATAAATAAGGTATGTATGCAATACAACATGAAGGCATGACATATGTTGAAATGAGCAATCAATATAGTACCTAAAGTATATGAATCATCCGTCAATTTAGAAATATACTAAGGGAGTGACGTAAAAGCAACAAAAACCATATACATTTTAACCATGCCAAGCAGTAACATCGTTCGAAGCCAAGAAAGCGGAAAGTCACATAGTCAATAAGGGAGAAAGGTAAAACGGAAGGGAGAAGAAAAGAAGCAAAGTAGCAAGATACACAATCATACATCCAAAACAAGGTTTCCACTTTCAGTATTATACCACCTAGTAATGGGCTCCCACAGCTGTTTACCAATTGCCCTTATTTTCCTGCCTCTTGTGGCATAGATTGCGATTTCCTGTTTATAGATGGCAATAAATCGACTAAGCCACATATGAAAGGTAGGGGGCTCTACATCTTTCCATCTTGCTGCCAGAATTATTCGAAGTACAGCATATCCCAGAAAAAGTACCGCCTGTTCTTCATTATTGTGATCCAGGGAATCGTCATGGCCTAATAAGTGCAATGTTATAGAGTCTCTTATCCGATGCCCAAAAATTTGGGCCCAATACTCTAGTATCATAGCTTTGACTGTTGACAATGCAGGACATTCAGAGAACATATGCAAGAGATTTGCAGATGGCTGTTTACATCTAGGACAATTGTCATCAGTCTTGAGCCCCCAAGCAAATAATTTGGCTGGTGTATAGTATAGATTATATATGGTTTTGTAATATTGGGCCTTTAAATTAGAAGCTATAAAGAGCTTTGCTGAAAGAGCTAGCGAGAGATCTATATCTACATTGGGATTAGCTAATTTCGAGGCCCAAGATTGTTCCGTGCGTTCGAGGTCGTCTGGAGTATTGGCCATAAACATCTGATATAAAACCCCGATTCTTGTAGAGTTTTTCCCTATAATGTCCAATAATGGTATATTATCTAGTAGAATTTTTGGTGTAATATTACAGATGCTGGACGATATTTGATAGAATTTTAGGAAATCGCAAACGGGAATGTTGTATCTTTCTTGAAAGGACTCAAAAGATGATGGGATGTTGTAACCAAAAAAATCGCCTATTGTATTATTGCCAAGGAGCTCCCACCTCTGGGATCTAATGTCGTTACAAATGGGGGGGATAATCTTGCAGTGCCATAGTGGTGTATATTTCGTAAATGTAGGAATATTCAGATGTTTGAAGATAGCTTTCCATACCGCACGTGCATCTAATACTGTCTTTAATTTAATTTTTTTGTAGTATGACGGTTCCACCTGTCTTAAAAACAACCCCTTATATTTCTCCCCCAAGCTAAGCTCATATATCGACGGGATATATAGAGCTATAGAGGTTAAAGCCCTAGGTTTAGCAGTCAAAAGAGGGTCCATATATTGTACTAGTGTTGCCCAAAGATATAATTCGGTAAAGCTAAGCCACCTCTATCTTGAGGTAGCGCCAGCAGAGGGAGGGCCCGTCTTATTTTTCCATAGCTCCAAATAAATTTTGAAATAAGAGAATCAATAGTCTTAATAAAATGTTCTCCTGGCAATACAGGGATTGCTCTGAAAAAATATAAAACCCGTGGGAATATATTCATATTAACATAATTGGCCCTGCCGATTATAGATAGGTGCAAGCTATCTATCCTTTTAAGGTCTCCTTTAATTTTATCAATAAGGGGGGAGTAATTTAGATTGCTAATCTTGCTTACCTCCGCAGAGAGGCATATTCCTAGATATGTAGCCTGTTTTACCCTAAGTATGCTTTCATAATGAGTGTTATTAGTGGCTAGTACCACCGTTTTGTCCCTATTCAAAGAGTACCCTGAATATAACCCAAATGCTTGAGTGATTGTCTCGATTTCAAGAATAGCTTCAGAGGGATTGGTGGTTATAACAGCGACATCGTCTGCATATGCCATGACTTTTGTGGAGAAAGAGCCGGTAATGACTGGTTGAATTGCAGGTGAAGTTAATAACTTCTGAATAAGGGGATCGATATAGAGGGCAAATAGAGCCGGGGAGCATGGGCACCCCTGCCTTGTGCCTCTTTGTACCTTGATAAACTCCGACTCATTGCTGCCTATGGTGATTTTGGCTGTGGGGTTGGAGAAAATGGCTTTAATGGCTTTAATAAAGTTGTTACCAAAGTTTTTGCTTTTCAAGATTTTCCAAAGAAACTGCCATGATACTCGATCAACTGCCTTCTCGGCATCGAGGAGGATCATCGACATCTCGCCCCCCGTGGCGCCCCTGATGTCAAACAGGGTTATGGCTCTCCGAGTATGGTCTGTGGTATCCTTGCCAGGGATAAAGCCGTGTTGCCAGGGGGACACAAGATGTTTGATGACCCCACTCAGCCGGTTTGCGAATATTTTAGCATATAGCTTTGAGTCGGAGTTGATCAAGGATATGGGCCTATATGAGGAAGGTAGGTGAGGTGGTTTGCCCTTTTTATGAAAAATTATTATATTTGTTTGCTTCCATGACTCTGGGGGGATTGTGTGGTACTGCACTCCAAGGAACAGATCAAGCAAAAAAGGAGTTATTTGATCACCAAGGATTTTATACAGATCCAATGGAATTTTATCCGGACCCGCCGCTTTACCGTTGGCCAGCTCAGCTAAAGCAATCTCCACTTCAGTGAGCGTAATTTCTCTATCCAGATTAGCCTTGGTCTCATCATCAATAGCTTTGTGTAAAGCCTGGTCTGGGAACTAATTGTTTAAGAATGATGTTATATCGCTATTAGAATGTGAGATATCACTGCCGTAAAGTTTTTGGTAATACTTTTGGAATGCCTCAACAATCGCTTTAGGAGTTGTATGCTCATTACCCTCGAATTCTATTTTCTTAATACTGCCCAATGATTGTTTTTGTCGAGTACGTAATGCTAGCTGCTTTCCCACGTTTTCTCCTGCTTCATACAGTCTAGTCTTATTGGCCTGATACGTTTCAGCAGCTTTTTGAATGAGCATATTATTGATCTCATTTTTTAAAATCATTATTTTGTTTAAAGTTTTTCCAGGATCTGAGGTAGAATCTACTTGGCCTCTTTGAGCCTGATTTATTTGGAAGGCGTGATGAGTCTCAAGATTAGAGAGTTCTTGCATAAGTTGTGTGTTAGTATGCTTTTCATTCTTTCGTTTATTTGCTACAAACGAAATAGTTTCTCCCCTCAATGCTGCTTTAAAACAGTCCCATACTATTAAACGGGATGCACTAAACTGGTTACAGTCAAAGAAGGACTGGGCCCATGATTTGATATAGGTTACATATTCCTGATTAACCAATAACCTCCTGTCAAAAGTCCATTGAGTCTTTGGCTTAACCATATTAATAGTATCGAAAATGATGGTCAGCGCATTATGATCGGATATTGTTTTCGGGGATTTAGTTATTTCTATAATGTCCACCTCCTCTATAGATGACATAATATAATCGATTCTGACGTATTTATTGTGGGGGAAAGAAAAGTAAGTAGAACCATCTGTGTTTGGCCCCCGAAGCAGCCCCCAAACATCCGTTAAATTATGGCTTTTCATCATCCGCCTTAGTGCGCTGTATACCTTCGGTTTACGCCCTTTATACTCTAAAGACGGCTGATTCTCTGTGGGCAGCCCCATATCAATATTAAAGTCCCCGCAAAAAATCAGAGGGCCAACCCAAGAGGCCAGTTCAATTTCGAGTTCCCGAAAAATATCTGGGTCATCTAGATTGGAGCCATAAATTACACAGATAGTAATGCCTAACTGTAACTGAACTATGACCCATCTACCATGTTTGTCGGCCGATTTACGAATTGGGGTACCTATTATAGGTTTAGCTAAGATGGCTACCCCTCTGGTTTTGGATGTGTGGGATGTAGTAACCATAAGGCTATAACCAGGTAGTTTGAGTAAATCTCTGTCTGCGTATGCTATATGTGTCTCTTGCAGGCATATTATGTCAACTGGGTTCTGACGTGTCAATTGAAATAGCTGGGCCCTTTTATTTTTATGATTAAGGCCTGCCACATTCCAGGTGCATAAACTTATTCTCCCCATTTATTGACATGAGAGTCTAGCCTAGATATAGAATATAGGAACCCTGCGCCACCAATGTTCTAATAATGCATAATACAATTTTGCTTTTTACAATTTTTTTTTTTTTACTTTGGTTATATTGGTTCACATCAAACCATAATTTTTGTGATTTTTGTGTACATCTCGGCTTACGTCTGAGTTTGCCAATTTTTTTACATTTTCCCCCCCCCTCTTTGCCCCCTTAACCACCACCCCCCTTCCCAACCCCCACCCCCCAGACACCACCCTTTGAGGCATATAGACTCTAGCTAGAGTCTGTAGTGATGGAGAAACACCCCCCGCGCTGTGCCATATTATTACTTCCGTGTTTATCTAATAGCGCGTGTGTGGGCTAGCGGAGGGATACGAAACAAAAAGAGGTTAAATCTAGAATAGCCAATTTAGGACCTTATGATGCCCACTGAGGCGAAATGAAGAACCCACAAGTGCCTAACAGTAAATCATTGGATCAGTGATAGAGGCATCGTATTCACACTCTAAGTAATTATCATAGCAAAAAGAATAGGTGCCAAAATTAGAACTAGTTGGAACTAGATAATCCCATTAAACGTGCTTATTTTTCTATTTAGGGGGTTTTATAGAGCGCTTGGTGACGCACAGCGGCGTGACCCCGCGCTAATGAGCTAATGTCTACCAGAACTGACAAATGCAGAAGATTACTGTGAAAATAGAGCAGTCTTCAGCTTGGCTCTAAAGAGTGTTTCTGAGGGTTCTAGTCGCAGTGCCATTGGCAGCTTGTTCCATCTGGATGCTGCAAGGAGCCTAAAAGATCTTCCACCCATCCGGGCTCTGGACACCTTAGGAATTGACAGGAGTCCTGAACCGGAAGATCTCAGAGAGCGAGACGGCTCATAGGGTGTCAACAATCCTTTCAAAGGGAGCGGAGCTCTCCCGTTGATGATCCGGTGGCACGTGCACAGGGCTTTGAATTCCACCCTGCTGCGAATCGGGAGCCAGTGCAGGGACCGGAGGGCCGCTGCGGAGCCCGCTCTTCTAGGTAGTCTAAGCACTAGTCTAGCAGCGGCATTCTGGAGAACCTGGAGACGGCTCAAGTTCTTTTCCAAGGTTCCTAAATAGAGAAGATTGCCGTAATCCATCTTTGACGTGACCAGTGCATGCACCAGAGTTTGGCGGGCTCTGATAGGTAAGAATTTTAGTACCTTCCTGAGACTTTTGAGGGTCCCAAAGCATGATCCAGCCACCTGATTGATCTGGGGACCAAAGGCAAGTTCAGAATCAAACCAAATGCCCAGGTTCTTTGCTTTCTGGCAAGGGGAAGGTAGTGGGCCCAGGCACGGTGGCCACCACGCCGACGTCCACGCTGATTGGCCTCCCCCCACCACCAGTACCTCGGTCTTGCCTCCGTTGAGTTTGAGGCAATTGGCGGACATCCAGGCCGCAAGATCTTGCATGCAAGCTCTGAAGATGTCCGCCGAAGGACCGGGGGTGCGTGATAGGGAGATGACCAACTGCGTGTCGTCGGCATATGATACCATTTGAAGGCCGTAACTCTCTACCAAGGTAGCAATTGGGGCGACATAAAGATTAAAAAGAGTAGGGCTCAGGGATGAGCCCTGCGGCACCCCCTGATCCAGAGAGATGCGATCAGAGTAATGGTCACCCTGCCTCACTTGGAAACCCCGACCTGTAAGAAATGAATAAATCCACTTCAGTGCTGCCCCTCTCACCCCGCCTTTGCTCAGACACTGTAGCAAGATGGAGTGTGCTACAGTGTCGAACGTGGCACTGAGGTCCAGGAGGATTAAGGCCATGGTTTGTCCCTCATCAGCACCTTGCCTGAGGGTTTCGGTAGCCCTAAGAAGGGCAGACTCCGTAGAGTGACGCGGCCAAAACCCGAATTGCGTAGGGTGAAGGAGGTTACTTTCTTCCACAAATTTCATTAGCTGCTTATTTGCCACTTTCTCCGCAATCTTAGAAAAATAAGGCAGCAAGGAGATGGGACGAAGATTCTCTAGCTTCTCGGCGCTAATGTTGGGCTTCTTACGTAATGGGAGCACCACAGCCTGTTTCCAGTCCTCTGGTATGGAACTGGATGAAAATGAGATATCTAGCAGATGTCTGATATAGGGTTCTAGTGTTTCCAGACTGTCTCCCAGCCTTTTTGGAGAGGCGGGATCCCGAGGAGAGCCAGATTTAACAGATCTGCAAATCCTAACTAAATCCACCGGTGAAGGGGTGGTAAAGTTAAGTAGCAGATTGTGATCGGCTTCATCACTCAATAAGTCTGCTGACATTTCCGCTGCAGGAGGTATATGGGGAAAAGCAGAGTAAATCTTGGAGACCTTATCTCCGAAGTAGTTCGCAATGCGATTGCATGCTGCTACTGAGTAGTCATCCTCTAAGGTAGAGGTTTTAGGGGTAGCCAGGGTTTTATATATGCTGAACAGTTCCCTGGACGAGTTCTCTGCCTCATGGATTCTGTCAGCATAGTATGTGGCCTTCTCTATCCGGATCTTGTTGTGATAGGCACGTCTCTTAACGAGATAGGCCTCTTTCATCCGGTCGTCGTATGCCACTCTCCATTGCCTTTCTGCACGTTTGCAGTCCCTTTTGGCACAGCGCAGCACCTCGCCAAACCAGGGGGCCGTTCTTTGTCTCTGCACCCCTTTGGTTGGACGTCCCAGTGGGGCTGTGCAATCCAAAGCAGCAATAATACGGTCATTAAGCAACCTATTCGCTGTATTCACATCATTGCCTCCTGGGGGACCTTCCGCCGTAAGGGCTGTGTTAAAGTTTTGTAGGGAAAATTTTGCCCACCTACGCCGAGGATAGTTGAGTGGGGTGAGGGCGCTGGCTTTATATTTGGGCAGGAAGATGGCAAATGGGACCAAAAAGTGGTCTGTCCAAGGCAGGGGCACTGGGGGGGCAACTGAAACATCCTCCCAGTTTGCAAATATTGGGTCAAGCAGGTGCCCGCGATTGTGTGTAGGAAGCAGCCCCTTTAGTTCCAGCTGTAAGGTGTGAAGTTCATCCCGGAACTCCACCGCTCCTTTATCTGATGGGTCATCAAGATGTGTGTTTAAGTCTCCTAACAGTAGGAACTTATCCCTCCTGATCGCTAATTCAGTAACACACTCTAAGAGGTTCCCTTTGAATCTGGACATAGGTCCTGGAGGGCGATAGACTAGCATACCTCCTATGTCATAAATCACAACCCACCAGCCGGGGATTAAGTAGTAAACATAGTAATCACTGAAACACTGATCTTAGAGTTCTTAATGGAAGATATCATTGTCTCGCATTTACGTCATGCTGTCTAAGAAGGCCTTCGCTTTGATTTCAGAAGTGAAGAATTTAACCTGACCCTTATATAAAATTTTAAGCGTAGCAGGGTTATTCAAATAAACCTTGGCCCTTTTGTCCATAAAGGGTTTAATTAGCTGACGGAGCCGCCATCTCCGCTCCACAGTTGTGTGACAAAAATCCGGCCTAGCAAAGTATGAAATGTCACCTCGAGACCGATGAGCATCGGGCCTTGCCTTCTCGGCGATAGTTTGGCGCAGAAGAAAATTGCCGAAATAAACCAGTATCGCCCTGGGATATTTGCTTTGAGAGTTATTATCCCGTAATGTAGGCGGGGTTCTGTGGACACGCTGGACTTCTAGCTCCCAATTCCAAGAAGATAACTTGGGGAATGTATCTTTGAAAAGTTGAATCACAAAACCGCGTATGTTATCTCCTTCGCTTTTCTCCGGGACCCCCAGTATCCGGAGGTTGTTGCGGCGCATGCGATTTTCCATCTCCTCCAGTTTCCACCTTACATCAGTCAGTTCTGCGTCATGGGCATCGACCTGTTCTTTCACCACCGTTGCTTCAGCCTCGTTGACCACTATCCGATCTTCCATATCTGCCATTCTTGCGTTGGAGGCCGCTACAGATTTGGAGAGCTTGCGTACCACACCTTGTACCTTTTGTAGGGCTTGCTGAGCCTTCCGACCATCTTTGGAGGTTTGCTCCCTATGGGAGGCAATCGCCTGCAACACCGTGTCCATTACCGATGTTAAGGTAGTGTTTTGCTCCTTCGAGGAAGAAGGCCCTTGAGAGCTAGAGGTTGTTGCAGGAGCATAATCCCGAATATGGCCTGCTGCGCCGTGATGGCTTCTTTTTTTTTTAATCACTGTGTGCCTTCCCATTGTGGTTTTGTCCAATAGCTCATCCGCGTCGCTATCTTGCGTGCTGGTACTGGAGCCTGAGTGCAAATCGGATAGGGAATATAGATCGGAATCCAAATCTTGATGCCTCCCTAGGTCCTCGCGGCCTTCAGAGATAGTATAGAATTCTGTTGATTCTAGATCTGTGTCAGAGGTGATCCCGGCTCCACTTATAGGGTCCGGCATAGACGCTGCTGGCCCCTCTTCATTTTCATTCCCCAATAGTATGGCTACTGCCAGAGTGCCTTGTGACTGAGTCACAGTCTGTGCTAGAGGGAGTGATGTTAAATTGTCCCCCTCATTAGCCATATTGGATGGAGCAAGAAGAGTTTCGGCCCGTGGCTGTTTGGGCATATTAGCTGTATTGCCTATACCAGTTGCAAGTGCAGCATCATCTTGTAATTGTGACTGTACTTTCGGTTGAATGACCTCAGCTCTCAGTGACTCATTAATAGTAGATGTTAATGCTGATGCTGTAGGCACAGTTATTATCGGGCCTGGCTCCTGAATCGGTATATCCACCCCTACTAAGGCTGATAGTACTGCTTGCGCTTGGGAATTCGGTGTTGCAGGCACTGTCAGAGTTTTTGCCCCTACCGTCTCTTCAGTAACACCCCCTGGGCCCTCCACAGAAGCTGCTAAGCCGTGCGGCGGTGGTGATGCGGACAAATCGGCTGTGTTTGTGATTGTAGCTGTAGCCGGATACTCACTGGGATGCTCACCGCCTCGAGAGGCTCGGAACGGGTCGCTGCTAGCCCCAACGAGTCCGCATTGGAAGGCGCCTCCGGGATTGCGGGCGATGCTGCAATCAGCGGCTCGCTTGTTGCGTGATGGAGAGAGGGGGATGACGCGGCTCCAGCCGGCGTTTTCCGAAGTAGGTCGACAACAGAGGGGCCCGGGCCCGGGATGTTGATAATTTTTGTCGCTTTCTGATGCTTTATCTGGGACAGAGCCTGCCCCCCATCGGAGCCAGCAGTTTCATCCGTCAGGGAACCGGCGCGCCTTGCCGCCAGCTTCTGATCACGAAGCGCTTGTTTGGCAGCCCGGGTTTTGGAAGCGGCCGCCACCGCTGCTGCATTCTTCGGAGCCATCTGCCTGTTCTGCACGACGAGGTCAGTAACACGAACACTTTTTGGCTTATCTCGGGATTCTCTGATGGTGCGAAGCTGAATGAAAAGCCTTAACACCGTAAGGCCGAGGGCTGATGCGATGCAATGGAGTAGCGGCCGTGACTGCCCCGATGAGGATGAGGAGTCTCCTAATGCATCAAGGTAGGCACCATCCATTCTTCATGTTTTAACACTGCTTAATACTGCTTATGCCACTGTAGTCCCGACACGGCTAATGCTGCAATGTCACTTATAGCTGCGTATGGCATTCTCAAGCGGTCCTGCAGTGAACGCCCAAGGTCCAAGCCCTCCTAGCCCATTGATTAGGCTCAGCACGGGAGAGTGTCTCACAGCGGTCTAGTGAGCCGCCGCCATCTTGCCCAACATTCAATTTACATTGTGTCATTTTTATTGAAATTTATTCATTTTAATATGGAAAACATTTCAAAGTGTCGTTTTATTTCTATTTATTTATTCGAGTGCTTGTGGATACAAGATTTTTGGGTTTTCCGTCTGGTGCGATATTTAAAAAAATGTTATGCCATACCTTTGCGGGAGTGTACTCAACAACTTCCCAAAGTTTCCTGGCGATCGATGAATGCTGTTTTAATTCTATTTATTTATTTGAGTGCATGTGGATACACGATTTTTTGTTTTTCCGTCTTGTGCGTACATCAGTATTCGAAATGAGGGGGCCGATATTTCAAACTATTTTATGCCAGAAACCTTTGCGGGAGTGTACTCAACAACTTCTCAAAGTTTCATGGAGATCGGATGAATGGCGTTTTAATTCTATTTATTTATTCGAGTGCTTGTGGATACACAATTGTTCTTTTTCCGTCTGGTGCGTACAGCAGTATTCGAAAGATTATGAGGGCCACGGGGGGCCGGTATTTAAAAAAAAATGTATGCCAGAAACCTTCGCGGGAGTGTACTCAACAACTTCCCAAAGTTTCATGCCGATCGGATGAATGGTGTAGTAATGCATAGAGGACAAACAGACAGACAGACATCCTTTCTTTTTTATATATATATAGATAAGGTAATAACTCACCTTTTTTTCCCCCCCCTCCATGTCCATCATGAACCTGATCCTCACTTTGCCAGTCATTACCGAAATCAGAGGTCAGCTTCTATTTTTACTTGTTTCCTTTTGAATTGTCTGTTTACATTAGCTCTGGACTCATGCATTTTTTTAATTCTCTTACAATCAATATTTTTCTAATGTGTAGCATATGTGTGTAATATTGTCGTTAAAGAAATAAAGAAACACACTTGCATTGATTTTTTTGGATTGTTTAATCTAGTGCAAGCTGACGTCATAATAATGGACACTTACACAGAAATGACATTAATCAAAATTCAAAATGTGTTCAGACAGGTGTGTTTAATTATTTTTCGTAAAATATCAAATTATAAACAGGTGCATTTCACAAATTTTTAATAATTTTAATTTAATATAATTTAACAATTGCCCTGGGCAAGGTAAAGCTTGTTTTTTTTAGAAATATTTGTAAAATCAATGTTACTTATAACTTTAATAACTTTATATATTTATTTATGTAAAATTTCCATTTGTCTAGTGCATTTTCTGTAGTTTATTACATTTTAATTTTCTTTTTTTTCAGGTGTAATGCATATGTGTTTATTTTTTTCACCTATTAAGGTAAAATAAACACATCTGTATTAGCACAAAAAAATTACAATACAATTGTATTTTTTGGTGTAAGTGTCCATAATCATGATAAATGCGTGCACCACAATTTTAATTTCCATGTAAAAAAATGTATCACTGATGTTTGGACTGCACAAATATGTCACTTGACAAAACTTTAGTGTTTCTTATCATAAGTGTAAGTACGAATATGTATTTCACATTTAAATCATTAACATTTTTATTAATCAATACATTGTAAATGAATAATAATGGTAGGACAAACTTTGTAAAATGAAAATATTTATATTTATAAATTAGATACTTCTCTCATAAAGTTTTAATCAAATAAAAATACAAAAAAATGGCTTGGTTGCCCATAACATGCCTCCTAAACAGACTCCAAAGGGTAACCTTCTTAGGAAGGGGCATCTTTTGAGCAAAGAGCAGGAACGTCATTTTTCTTTTTTTTGGGAGGGGTGATTTACATTTGGTTGGAGTTAAGGACAGGTAAGAGGTGAATTCAAAAGCAGGAGAAAGGGGGGTGGTAGAGGATTGAGTTTTGGAGATAGAGGAACTTGGAGGGGGTGATATGGTTGTGTCTGTATGTTTGGCAGTTGGGTCTGGTGTTTGTTGTGTATGTTTGGATGTGTGTGTTTTGGCTGGTGTTTGATATTCTGGTGTGTGTGTGCATTTGCTTTGGGTTAGAGTTGTTTTGTGTCTAGGTGTGTTTTGTGTGAGTGTGTTGCTTTTTATGAGTGTGTTGTTGTGGTGGTTGGTGTGGTTTTGGTATATGTGGGTATGGTGGTGGTAGTTGTGGTACTTGTGGGTGTGCTGGGGCGTGTGGTGGTGATTGTGATGATTGTGGGTATTCTGGTGGTTGTGGTGGTGGTTGTGGTGCTTGTGGGTGTGCTGATTGTCGTGGGCGTAGTGTTGTCTTGTGGTGGTTGTGAGTTTTCTGGTGGTTGTGGGTGTGGTGATAGTGGTTGTGGGTGTTTTGCTTGAGGTGCCTGTGGGTGTAGTTTCAATTGTGTGTTTGTTTATTTTTTTGTGAGTTAGTGTATATGTGTGTGCATGATTGTGCTGCTTGTGTCTGTTGAAGTGTGTGCATGCAAGGAAATGAGTGACCTTGAGATTGGGGTGGGAGTTTGGATTGGGTTGACGAAAGTACCTGAGTTGTGGCAGAATTTTGGGATGGTTGGGAAGCTCTGGTGAGTGAGGCAGCTGATATTTTGTCCCACAACCTCTGCATGCCAGACATTGAACTTTGAATGGCATCTAGTAATGCAACCATTTGTTGCATTTGGCCCTGGATGACATTTACTATTGAAGTCTGGCCTACAGAGATGCTGCGTAAGAGGTCCATAGCCTCCTCACTCAGCACAGCCGGGGTAGCAGGGGCAGGATATGAGGTGCCTGTGGTAAAGGATACCCCAGTCGGGTTTGGCCAACTGGGGGAGCAAGAGCGAGCGTGGAGAGGTGCCTCTGGGTGGTGGACAAGGATGATGGTGCAGTTCCAGTAGGGTTCACCGCCACTAGGTACTGGTCACTTGTGGAGGCCTCTGAAGAAGATAACAAAGTGGTGGCCTCCATTTCAATACCCTCACCCTCCGTGGAACTGTGTCCATCAATGTAAGATGTTTCACCACTCAAAACACAGTGACTAGCTACTTCAGCACCTTCTTGCCCAATGTCTCCTTCACGTGCTCCTGGAGATGCTGTAGAGACATATGCAATAGTTTTATTGTATCTGTGTGTTAAATATTGGAGGGATTTGTTAGCATGAGCTGAAAGCCATTTTGTATTTCTGGCAGCCATCTTGTTTGCCATGTGCTGCCACGTGCTCGCCATGTGCTCTGTCCTCCCTCAGTGTTGACTGCTCTTGTAATCTGCCTAGAAACGAACGATATTTAGCATCTTCCACCTTCGCACATGCCCAGAAGGACCTAGCTAGTAGAATGCACCTGCTTCTCTGCTATAACTGTCAGGCTATTTTTGCTGCTGTATGGAGAAGTAACTCTCCTCCCCCTTTGGTGAGCAAGCAGATCTTGTATGCCCATCTTAGTCATTTTTGCATGCTTATATGTGCCAGGACTGCCCCTTGGTCTTATGCTGACTATGTAACCCTAAGCATATATAAGGCCTCTGTTTTCTGTACTCCTCAGACTGCCTCATTCATTTGCTAAGGCTTCTGTGTGACATAGTCTCCCTCATTTGAGGTTAATAAAGATGTTCTTTTATATTTCAGCTTCTGTGCCAATTTCTTCTTTGTTGCTTTAAAAGGACCAAGTATCAGTGGGACCCCTGAGAAAGTTTCAATTTTCTACAAATGGCGCTCCAACGTGGACCTCATCAGAGAAGTGGCTATCTAAGGGAGTGATCTTGTCAGGAGACAGACATCTACTGAGGAGGACAGGACAGGATTCTACTAAGGAGGTAGTCTGGGCACAGAGATTCTGGGGATTCTCTGTCTCTGCAGCCCAGTATATTTCTGATCTTCCTGATTTTGATCCTCCATATGATGTCACTCCTGACTTAGAACCTTTTTGGCGCGAGTATTCTAAAAAGACCGTTAGGTCATTCAGAACTTGGCAGTTAGAATTTGGACAACCATTTGTTTGGTAAGAGTCGTTCTGCGGCACTTGCTGTTGGTTTGATGCCTTGGATTGCTAAGGTAGTTTAGTAAAGCTTACTGTGGCTTTGGAATTGTGGAATTTGTGTTGGCCAACTTTGGATTTGTATGGGATAGATATATGAATTGCAATTTGTGTAGGCAGGTAATGAGGATATTTTTCTCTGTTTGACTTTGTTTGAACGGCGCAACGTACGAAGAGTACCTTAAGCGCTACTTTGATTATAATATTTGCATATTCTGGAATATTTTTGGCATGGCTGTTTCAAGCACACATCGAAGAATGTATTGCTTTTTGGAGGTACCATAGTGAGATGTGAATTAAATTAGCCGGCTCCCTTGAGGGAATAGCTAGATAGGTTTAGGTATAAAAACATATTTCCTCCTTGGTGATTCTGTATCCCCATGGAATTCAAATATGGATATATTTCTGTGCACGTTTATAAAAGGAGATATGCAGAGCGACTTTTTGGTGTTCTACCAGCCAAAGCTAGTGAATTGAGTGTATTTTGGCTTCTTGGAAATAAAACAGTTTGTTGGCCTGTTTTTTTTGCAGTCTTTTGGAATACTATTGAGAAGCGCTTCTTGTAAATATGACTTACAACTACTATTTACAAATGGTTTGGTTTAAGAACAGTCTGTGGGATGTCCTTTGTTTCTGTCTAAAGTGTTGACCTGTGGGTTAAATGTGGGTTTAAATGTCTATGTGGTTTGTGGGTTTTCACATTAGTGATACTTCTGTAAGTAAATAGCGATTGCGCTATTTGTGAAATAATGGCTCTTGAGCGTGTTGTGTTGTGTGATTCCGAGAGTGTGACCCCTTCTGTGTATGTATGGAATGGGCTCAATGTGTTTGTGTTTTTCTTGCTGTCGTCAGTCTGTTATGCAAAATGTCATTTAATTAATACTAAATAAAAATTAAATAAAAATCTAGAAATGAAGCATATGATATGCTAAATAATTATATGTTACTATTTAAATGATAGAGTAAGCAACTATGCACATGTACAAACTGTTAATGCTTAAAAAGATAAAATTAGAATTCACATTCAATAGGAATAAAATAGGCCTCAAAAACGAAATTATGTGTTTTGTAAAAAAAAAACAATTATAAAGCATTTTCCTTAGATACATTGTATTAGATATTAACAGGCAAACACATCTTCTGAATAAATTGAATTTTAGTGAACTAAACACATATTATAGAACATGCATTGAAATGCCTCAATTTAAAATATGAAAATAACAAAAAGCGAGAGAGAGAGTAATCGTGTGGATTCGTTCTCCCTAACTTGATGTACATAAACAAAAAGAATCCACCTGTGGGTAACGGGTGTTCCCTACTGTGGTGGGGAGCACATAGTGTTTTTAAAATACTCCTCACACACCAAAAGGACCCTTGGTGTCATGCTTCATCGTTTGGGTCTTCGCACCCCTCTACGGGATGTTTTAAATAGACAGTCACCGTGCTTCCATTTCAACACTAAAAAAAAGCTTTACAACAACTGTGTTTTAACTGCCGATTAGCAGCTGTTGTTTTGATTGTAGGCCACGGAGAGACAGGAATGTGGACTCAGCCAGGATTTTGTCAGTTAAAACACGGGGTAAAATCCTGCATTTTAGATTGCTGTTTTAAAAAGGTACAAAAATCAGGTTCATTATTTTGGATAACAGGAAAACATATAACGTAAGGATTTCCTTTCTTAAAGCCTTTTTTTATAAGCATATTCGTGGTTCTGATGTTAAATAATTGTCCTTTTAAAAAAGTGGCGCAAAAATTTGTCATGTTTCAAATTAGGCTTCTGTGCTTAGGCTTGTCAATGAATGTGTCTAAATATGATAGGCAAGGGATGCAGCTTGCCTTTCATGTGGAATTATCAAAAATGGTTTTATTAAACTTTTTTTGATTAATTATGAAAAATTATTTACAAAAATTCGTTTTTTAATATTTATAAAGCTTAATACTCATACTGTGACCTCCTAGCATTAAAATTAAATTTAAGTTATGTTGTACAGCATAATGAGGATATTTGCATATGGAATTTCACTTGCAGGCGTAAAAAACTCATTTTTATAACAGTATATATGATCATTTCTGATTTCTCACTCCTGGGCTATCTAGAGAACATTTTGAGGATGACTATTATGCAAAAAAGTTATAGGATATTCATTTTTAAGTGCGCCAAATATCAAAGTCGAAATTGGGCAAAATACTCTATTTAAACAGCATTGTGTTCTATTCAGGGCAGCTTTTAAAGTGCCTTAGGCTTCAGTAAATGCATACATTTAGGTATAATACAAATAGCTGACTTCTATATTGTTAGACAAGTATATTGCACACTGCTTACAATTGAAAATATGTATAAAAAACCAGCAGAAGGTATTAAACTGACAAACAGGGGAATGGGTCAGCTTTCTGTTTTCAGGGTGACTTTGAATAAGGAAAGTTGCATGGAAAATGTGCACACAGAATAGGACAGCTGGGAAGTTAAAAGTCAGTTCTATATTTAGAAGCCTGGCAGAGCTACCAGAGCAAGTTCTGCTTTGTCATTTTGAGATCTGAAACTTTTTGATAGATGAGATGGCAGCGCAAGGAAAGAAGGAGGAGTTGTGCTTTTTTTTTGTTGGCAAAAAGCAAGTTTTATGAACTCATATGAATATACCACAATACAATTGTATATGTGAGCTTGGCCATAAACACAGCACTAATGCTTTTAGTTTGGTGCTTACTAGGGCTGAGCTAATGGGATTTAGTTTGAATGCATTCGCCCTTATGTTACACTTGTACATTTGCTAAAAGGATTGGGGTTTGGGTATTCATATTCTTTACCTCCTCAAAAGTGCTATGTACCTCCTATAACTTTGTTTATGGCCAGTTGCTACAAATAGGGGTTGATAGTGTTGACAGAAGTGAAACCTGTTTCAGGTTTCCTGCTGTCAAAATAGGGGAAGGAGGCAAGCTCCTCTACAAATTAAGGCTAGGTAATATGTATGTTGCTCTCTCCTTTTCTCAATTTTTTTTTAGCCTGTCTAAATTGGCTGTGAAATAGCAATGAGACATTTAATTGCCTATTCAGTAATACTGTTTTAAACATTGTTAGCATTAATAAAACAAATAAATATATGTTATGGTACTGTCCATCCTGTTTGATGAAATTATGACAGGTTCAGTAGTCTAGATTGTTGTTCCCTTATTTGACCTTTAAGGGGAGGTAGATGTGGGTAGTTTTTGTTCTAAAATTCTAGGGTGATAAAACCATTATTGTATGTTTTTCATTGCTACATAGTTTTGCAAGGGCATTGCTAGTTTTTTAATAGCTAGTCTGTGTAAATAAACTGACAGTCCTTATTAGAGCTGATGTTGCATAGTTTGGATCATGAAAAGTGGAACGCAGGGAAGATGCCCAGGTGATCCTTAGTAAAAAATGTTTTGAAGGAAATGTTGTTTTATAGATAAGAACCCCTGTTAAATTAGCAGTTTTAGATTTTTGCTGCTGCTCCTATAACATGAGAGCATGGTCCTAAAGCGTACAATGTAGGTGCTTTTTATTAAGAAGAATCATTTTAGAAGTGTCTTCAGTCCTGTACAAGTAATGTAAAGTTTATGAGCAAAAGTGTAGAACATTTCCTTTTTTTTTTTAGGGTTTTCAGATTAGCACACAGGAATACACCAATGTAAGGGTTTAGGCTATGTCTGTGTTGTTTTTCTGTTTTCCTCACAATTTAGTAAATGAATACAGACTTCCTTGGCTGCTTGGGATTGGGTGATGTATTACTCTTGTTCACCAAAGAGTTCCTTTTATACTTGTCAATAGGTCCAGGCTGTTGTTTTTTTTTACTCTCTTATAGATAGATGAAAATGGCTCTTGGGTGCCTTGCTAATATATGGGGCGTCCCAAGACTAGGAAGTATTCTAACACTATCCTCTCTGTTGATAGACTGTTTCTGTGCCTTGTCTAAAGACCTTTTGTTCTGTTCACCAATAGATATTTGCTGCCTTACAACCATTGCCAGAGGGTCCCAGACATCAGATTCAGCCTGGGGAGTCAGCGTCAGCACCAGTCCAGCTTCAAGCCAAAGTGAAGGTAACCAGCACATGCATTGCTGGCAATTAGGACCTCAGTGAAGGCAGAAGCCCTGTGATCAAGTGTGTACCCCTGCCACTGTCTTGGGCGAAAGACGGGGTCACAAATCAGAAAGGAGAAATTGTGGATCATGCTCAGCTGAGAGTCACAGACCAACCAGAACGGCAAGGAGGCCTTACTTGAGGTGACCCCTTTTGAAACAAGGGTTGCTTCAGAGATCCTAGCATCAGGCCTCTGAATCCTGGTCCTAAAGTGAATGCAAGTTTGCTCCTTTGTTTGTTAGTCAAGAGATACCTGGGTACACTGGATGCAATGTGTAGCCCCAATGAATGAGCAGTGCGCCAGCATAGCAATACAGGAGTTGGGGAAGGACTTGAGATTAGGGTACAGGTGCTGTGTCTCTGGTGCCTGTAAGATTGAACTGAAGAAAACAGGTGCACTGCCTGAGACACTGGACAGGATTCCTAAGAGCATTTGCCTGGTTGGTGACTGTCCTATCCTGAAAGAAGAGACTTTTTCCTTGAAACTGGGCTGTGATTCTTGAGTTGCGAGTTGTGCAGCTCCACCGTGGAAACAACAAGAGCCTGCCTGTGAGGCTCAAACGGACACAGGGAGAAGACTCTCCTCTGGTTGGTTGTACAGCGGCTTCAATTTCCCCAAGGACTTCTTCTTTTTTTTCTCTTGTCAATAATGTACCCCTTTAGTCGTCCCATTTTTGAGGAGGAGCAGCCCTTTGCAGCTCTTCGTTCTAATTTTTATGGCCCTGTGTGGTCCTCCTGGTCCCTTGGAGCCAGGATTGTTTTTGTAGTAATCTGTTTAGTAGCTATAATATTTGTATTAGTTATATTTATTATGCATGAAAAACATTTTTCTGAGCAATTGAAAAATGTGACTTTGCCCTTTCCTTGAATGTATTAAATTGATGTTCTAGCCCTCATAAAAGGAAAATGTAAAAGTCAATTGGAAAATGTTTTTATTAGATATGTGTTGTTGGCTATTCTGAAATTAAAATGAATAGTCACTGAAATGCATAGGAGCCCTGAAAATGTTTACTAGATGATTTTAGGATTTGCTTTTGCTTAGGACTAGAAAAATGATAATTCTGTTTGTGATAGTGGTCGTTACTTTCTCCTGCTATCTGTATGATAATTATGACCCGATGCTTCGTTCCTTTTGTATTCCTGCTTATGCCTAACATGTACCCGCTTAATGAAATGTTTAGAATGGAAAATGCCCACCTAAACAATGAATTAGGAAATTGATAACATTTATGAAACTTAATATGCAAATATGTTCTATGTTCCTACTGGATCATAGGAATGTATTTAGCTCATGCTAAAAGGACTATCTGTTAAATATTGGAGGGATTTGTTAGCATGAGCTGAAAGCCATTTTGTATTTCTGGCAGCCATCTTGTTTGCCATGTGCTGCCACGTGCTCGCCATGCGCTCTGACCTCCCTCAGTGTTGACTGCTCTAGTAATCTGCCTAGAAACTAACGATATTTAGCATCTTCCACCTTTGCACATGCCCAGAAGGGCCTAGCCAGTAGAATGCACCTGCTTCTCTAGTATAACTGTCAGGCTATTTTTGCTGCTGTATGGAGAAGTAACTCTCCTCCCACTTTGTTGAGCACGCAGATCTTGTATGCCCATCTTAGTCATTTTTGCATGCTTATATGTGCCAGGACTGCCCCTTGGTTTTATGCTCACAATGTAACCCTAAGCATTAATAAGGCCTCTGTTTTCTGTACTCCTCAGACTGCCTCATTCATTTGCTAAGGCTTCTGTGTGACGTAGTCTCCCTCATTTGAGATTAATAAAGATGTTCTTTTATATTTCAGCTTCTGTGCCAATTTCTTCTTTGTTGGTTTAAAAGGACCAAGTATCAGTGGGACCCCTGAGAAAGTTTCTATTTTCTACATGTGTAAACATAAATGATCATGAAGATATTTCTCAAAACATTTTCAATATTTTTATATTTCCCCTGCTTCAAGGCTTTAAAACTTTGGTTTCTTTTTATCTTGATGTCCTGCATGAAGGGAACATCTTCATAAACCCTTTGGTTACCGTTTTGCACTTTTCAATTACTGCTCCTATTTTATTTATGTTAATTTTTCTTAACCATTTTCAATTATCTTCTGGAACTGGTTTACACCTCTGAACGGTTCTGGTTTGTTGTTTTGAATAGTGAATTTATATCTCAAAAATTTATAGAAAACAAAAATCCCTTTGTACATTGTGTGTACAAGGAAAAAAAGGCTGACATATTTTTATTGGTAAAAATAAAAATATGAATTGATGTGGGTTAATGTTTACTTTAATGTTTTACCAATATTTGTGTAAACTGAAGGCCTGTTTCTTTTCTCTGGGCATTTCACAATGGTAAAACTTACTTTATGTAACTTAAGTATTTTTTAAATGTCAAAATTACTTTTTGGGATTCAGTACTTAAGTTACTTATTAATGTATCACACCCTATGTATTTAATTATGCTGTTGAAGAAATCCTTTTTTGGCAGTTTCAAATTACTTCCACGGCATCATTAAATTGTTGGTATTGATACATTTTTAATCACTGTAGTACATTTATTTAAAAAATCACACTTTACTCCAAAATGTAAAACATATTCTGGCTTTCAGTTTAGTTTAGTTAAAAATTAGTACAAAATAACAGTTAATGTTTAAAAAGTTAAGTCACATATATTTTTAAAAATCAAAATGCAATTTACAGTAAGAAAATATTAGACTTTGATGCATTTCAAATGTTTCCTAATGAGTAATTTTTGTGACTGATTTTGAGTTTTGCAGATGGGATACTCCAATAAACATTTGATGGAACAATCAATCTACAAAAGTCCCTTTAGGTAATCTATATTTAGTTTGTTACTGTTGTATTATCTGGACATAAGAAAGGACATACACAAAATGTATTGGAGTATGTGTTACTCTGTCACCAATGTGTTTACATTCCTGCTTGTTTAAAAAGAAATGTATGCCTATCTTAATCATTTTTCAATAAACAGACTGGCTTATATGCACATTTGTGAATGAGTAAGACATGCAAATCTGTCAAAGTTGCACAATTAAATTGCATTTTTCTTAAAAACATAATTGTAATATGTTTTCAATCAAAAATTTAACCATTTAATCTTATGTTTCTAGTCCCTTGTAATAGGGGGAACGTAAGACCCTTCACGATTGTGATGGAACATCACACCTGACACAAGTACAAATTTTGGCCTGTTTGGTACAACTGTCTCTTCTAACATCAAACAAACTCATGTTGAAATTATTTTTAGGCAGGCATGTGTCTGCTCAAAAGTGTCCCTTTGTGTCTGCTCAAAACAGTCCTTTGAAATTGTTCAGAAATATATTGGTATCATTTTGCATAATTTCATCTGAAAAACGTATCATGACACACCTTTTGCATCACGTACACCTTCAAGAACTCTTCTTGTACGTTGGTTATATGTCAACCTTTATGCTGTTGCCAACATTTATTGTTGCAACAAAAACTGGTTATTTAAAATGTAAAACTGAAAAAAAAACGTACTCCCTTCATGCTGCTGTCTTGCTCTCAACTACCCATCAAGCTGGGGATAAGCTGTGGGAAGTGTGTGGGCAATTAGGGGGTATCAGGGTGCGGTGTACGTGCTTCGTTGTTGGGTTGACTGGCTGAGCTGGACTTCTGCTTACTTCTTAGTCCAGCGTCGTAGGTCCTCCTATCTCTTTCGGCAGTGGATGCTGCACCACTTGTAGACCCCCCAGAGTATGCATCTTCTTAGCAATGGCCTTCCATATCTCCTTCCTCTGATGGGAATTGACCTGTATGAAAACAAAAAATGGAAAAACACCAAATATTTTTTGTCACTTTTTGTTTGTTTTAATGAAACACAATTGTGAAAAATGAATCACAAGGACTCCAGATGTATGAGTTCAACCACTTTGTTTCTTCCCCTCAAGTTTGCGGGAATCCTATCTACAGCAAAAAACATTAATTTTGATATGTCACTCTCATGTTGCTCCGTGAAGTGGTGTGTCACTGGATACATAAAGTCCACCCTCCTAATAGCTCTTTGATGTTCCAGGATCCGCTTACGAAGTGGGAAGATAGTACTTCCCACATTCATAAGGGAGCATTGGCATATTAGAACGTAGACACAATAGTCAGTGTTACAATGGGAGAAAGTACAAATGCGTCTTCTTTTTCCATCAGAGGTCGAGTATTTAATTGTATTAGAGATAAACCTTTAAACCTTACAGTTTTGCCCTTTCTGTAAGTAATCGAGGCTTTCTCTGGAAAATCTCGACTAATGTTCCAATGTTTGCATATCAATTTTCTGACCCTGTTAGATGAGGACCTGTATGTCATAATGAGTCTCGTAATATATATATTTTTTTGTCATTGGGATATAGTAATTGCTCTCTTTTTAGGGGTTCTGACTTCTTAGCGGCTATGTTTAAGATTTTTGGCCCTTATCCTTTTATCTGGAATCTCTTTGTCATGAGTTTGGTTTGTGTTTCCAACACCTCTGGATTACTACAAATCTTTTTGAGTCTCAATGTCTCTCCGTAAGGAATACTTTCTACTAGGTTTCTGGGATGCTGACTGGTGTAATGTAGTGTGCTGTTTCCTGCCATAATTTTACAATATACTGAGGCTTGTATCTTGTCATTTTGTACCTGCAAATACATATCCAATAATGTAATCTCTTTGGAGCTCTTGGAAACAGTAAATTGCAAATTGTGTGAATTCTGATTTAATTTCATAACACATTTGTATGCCTTTTCCTAATTTATCAATATATCAGGTCCAACCCAGGACACTATACAAGTACTCCTGGTTGGCATATGCCCATTCCACCTGCGTCTCCCACCAGACCATAACCAAGTTGGCAAAGCTAGGGTGCAAAGCAGGTACAGGTAAGTCCATATGTCAAGGGGAGGTGATGGCATGTAATCCCCTCAGCAACTGATGCAGGGAATTGCATGCACATTTAGCAATCCCTAGCATCCATAGTGTCAAAATAGTCATAAAGCATTTTAGAGTACGCGTTCAATGAATAACTCCTCTAGATGCATCTACATATGTGTCAACATACTTATAAAGCAATTTAGAGTATGCATTCAATTAATACTTTCAAGTCTTTCTCATCTATTACAGGTACGCTACTGTCAGTAGAACATTGCGTTTGAAGGGCACGTGTAGATCTCAGATGCTCCACTGAAGAAGAATAGGGCAGACTAATTATTACAAGCAAAGCAATCAATACTAATGTCACAATGACAAATACTCCTACACATAAGCATCTACGTCTACCAGTATTAAAGCACTCTGATGTTAGACCATTTAAATGAAAGATTTTAGCAGTCCTTCTCTCGATTTGTTTCCGTTTGCTCAAGTAGCAAAGCAAAGTTCAAGTGTCTTTTCAGCACAGTATATGCAAACAACCTTCTTGAGACTTCCTTCGCCCTACTCCATGCCAGGGGAGAAGTTGACAGACAACAGGATAGGGAAAGTAAAATAAAAAATAAGTAAAATCACTTAACTTGCGCTCGCTGCATCGCCGACTCAGCGATGCGGCGAGCACAAGGTAAGTGGCTTTATTCATTTTTTTATGTTACTTTCCCTATCCCGTTATCTGTCAACTCACCCCGCCCCACCCCACCGGTGTTACCTGTGCCAGATGCGCCTGCTCCATGTTCTTCTAAATGACAACCTTAAGCTCCTTCAGCAGACACGGGCATTGGTTCTCTTCTTAGTAGTTTGGCCAAATCTATTAAGTTCTCTCTCTAATAGGGGGTCAGCTCAAACTCACTAAGGATCACATTCAGGATAAATTGATACAGTCTGTTTAGTGGCAATGCAATCTCAAACCTCAATTCAGCCACAAATTTCCACTCAAAGAGGCTCAACTGAAAGCAAATTGTTATCACAAAATGTCCAAAATGCCCTCTCCCAGTCATTGTCTGCAAGATAAGTCTATTCAGGTGAGAAGTACCTCTGACAAGGTACTCTAGCTCTCTTTGATCTCCTCACTGCTTGCCCTTCCTCATCTGTGTCACTTAGGCCAGATACTTCAGAATCCTCTGGGATAGTGTTTGGCACACGCATTTCAGACAAACTGTGACTTCCTGTCTTCTATCTTCTTGGCCACCAGTCTCCAGACAAAACTTGCACTACTGTTGCACTAGGCCCTTTGCCCGGGTCTGATTCTAGCTCAGTCAACACTACAGGATGGGACCCTTCTGTACTGATTTCAACTGTTGACTTCCTTAGATCCCCTTCAGGCTGAATATGTGCTTCCCCATCTTCTTGCTGATCCCCAAGGGAAATAGTCATTACATCGCATGTGTAACAACGCATGTGATTACAATGCGATGGTTACAACAACTGCATTGTTACATTGTAGTATCATTACTATGCAAGTTGTTACAACGACTTGCAGTAGGAAACGCTCTAAGATAAGGAATAGTATAATTTACTACTCCACCACCTTCCCTGCTGTTGCACATACTGGAGTTGGAATAGTAATTTATACTATTCCAACATCCAGCTCCCCCTACAGCAAGTCGTTGTAATGACTTGCGTAGTAATGGTACTGCGATGTAACAACGTGGTTGTTGTAACAACAGCGTTGTAATCGTATGCATTGTAAACACATGCGATGTAGAAGTATATATTCATCCCCAACAGCTTGACTAACTTGCTCCTTTTGTCTCACTGAAACCACTGGCACTTCATGGACAGGTGCTGTTATCCCATCAAGGAGATAAGAGACTCTGTGAGTATGTGTGCCATGCACCCAGTTGAGTAGACCTCCATACTTCACAGATGTTGTAGTGATAAAAAAACCTGGCACTTGCCTTGCCACCAAGGTTATAAGCACAACTTGTGCATGTGCTTCTTCATCATAATCCAGTCACCAGAACTGAGGTCATGGCACTGCTTCTATTGAGGCAGGGCTGTAGCCTCCCTAACCTGGTGAGACACAGAATACATCACATCAGCTAGTCTTTTACAGTCCTCAAGAATCAAGTCATCTGTAATTTTCACAAGCACATTTGCCGGCACAGCTGGCAGTTTCACAGCACTGCCCATGATGATTTCATGGGGAGACAATCCTGTTCTCTAATCCGGAGTACTGCGTAGACTCTTCAAAACAGGAGGCAAAGCATCAGGCTATTTCAGAGATGTTGAGGCACACACTTTAGCCAACCTGGATTTCAAAGTGCCATTGACTTGCTGCACAATTACGGAAGCCTCCGGTCGGTAACTGCAATGTAGCCTCTGTTCGACTTGTAATGCTGTGCACAACATCATCAGGATCTCCTCATTAAAATGTAATCCTCCTTCTGACTCCAGAGAAGTCGAGAAACCGAACAACAGCTTAGCCACTGCGAAACCATCACATCTTCTGGTTGGGTAAGCTTCAACCCAATGCAAGAAAATGTACACAATCACTAGGACATATCTCCCCCATTGCACACAGGCATCTCTATAAAGTCCAGTTGCATCCTGTTGAAAGTAATTCCTGATCTCCCTATGTGAATGCTGTTCTTCTGCCTACATTCTGTTCCTGGCACACAACACATCTGTGACACAATACTTCAGCCATCAATCTGGACCTAGGATTGAACCATGTTTGCCTCAACAAGTGCACCATATACATATATAATATAATTACATTTATCAAGGGGACAGCTACCCGGAGGTTTCCCGGCGCTAAGCAAACTGAGCAGAATGAAGAAAACAAGGAATGTCAGACCAGGAGGTTAAAAATCAAAAAGCCAAGTTTTAATTCCTTTCCGGAATTTCAGGAAGCAAAGTTCAGAGCGCAGAGATTGGGGTAGGGAATTCCATAAAGAGGGCGCCAACAGCGAAAACGAGCGTCCTCCCATTTTGGCTCTGTTGACACGAGGAATCCTACATTTGTTCTGGGTGGAGGACCTAAGTGTACGGGGAGGAATGTATTGCTGAACCAAAGCAGAAAGGTAATGAGGGGCTCTACCTGTCATAATCTTGTGCATATAGCAAAGTGCTTTGAATTTAATTCTACTCTCGATGCATAACCAGTGCAGTTTACGCCTATGCTGTGAGACCGAGGATCTCGCAGGGAGGTGACAGATAAGGCGGACTGCCATATTCTGTACCACCTGAAACCTCCTGGTCACTTCCTTGCAGGCACCTAGGAGTAAGATGTTCCCATAGTCCAGGCGTGAGATGACAAGAGCCTGGACTACAGATCTCAGGGTGTCGGCAGGCAGCATCCACCATGGCGTCTATACTTACATGTGCAGGCCCATTATCACATCTCGCCATTGGCGGTAATGAACTATCCAGCTACGCCGGTCTTCCATCTCCTGAAGCCCAAATATCGTCTTCATCCCTGTTGACACAACCTGTTCTAATCCAGCCTTGCTGTTCAGCTTCTGACACTTCTTCCTGTAACCTCTTAACTTCCTCTCAAGTATCAAGTGTAGCTAAGAACATATTGCAATTTATTTAATCTTGCTTCTCGCTCGTTCTGATACTCCCCATTAAAGGTACAAGCATTCAGTTCACAATATCTAGTGGTTTTGTTGCATATCTATTGCCCACTGTCAAGTAATAAGTGCAGTTGCGGTGTGCAGTGAACTTCACAAACACAATCTGGGCATGTAGTTGTAATGCCTGTAACAGCTTATGGACACTCTCGCCATTCCTTATGGGAACCCCAAAGAGATCATAAATCAGTGTTGTGACCATAACTGTCCAAAGTCATGAACAACACCAAAGCCCTACTGACTATCAGTGAAAATGATCACTCTCAGCTGATTTGAATCACAGCATGCCCTAGTAAGAGCAATCAATTCAGCCTCTTGTGCAGAAAATACTCCTTGAAGTCAGGAGGCTTCGATCACACTTGAAACAGTACAGATCGCATAGGCAGCTCTCAGGTTTCCTTCATGGTCTCATAAACAGAAGCCATCAACAAAAATCATGTAATATGATTCAGGAAGTGGCACATCAAGTATGTCAGGTCTTGGCTTGGTGCATAGTTCAGTAACATCAAAACAGTCATGTTCAACTTCACCCTCATTAACATTGTTTCCAGGTATGGACAACAGAGTAGCTAGATTAAGCACAGTACATCTCCTCAGCATAACTTTGTCCGCACAAAGTAACACTTGTTCATACTACGTGAGACAAATGTTGGTAAGATGCTGGGTTCTGGTGCAAGATACCAATACTTCCACAAAATCAGGGACAAAAACTGTCAAGGGCTGACCCATAACAATACTTTTGCACTGTTTAATGCTGACACCAGTGGAAGCCATGGCTTTGAGACAGCCGGGCAAAGCGGCAGAACTGGATCGTGTGGCAGTAAAGTAAGCAACTGTTCTGCGAGCCTTCCCGTGTATTTGAGTTACCACTGAGAAGGCGCTGCCCTCCCTCTCACTGCAAAACAAAGCAAAACAGTTATTACTATCAGTTATTCCCAATGCTGGTGTATAGCAAAGACATTCTATCAGCTCTGAGAAGGCAGACATGCAACAGTCCTTCCATGGTATCGGACCTGACACGACTTTGTGTGTCAGCCTCTGCAAAGGCTTGGCCATTAGGGAAATGTTGGGAATCCACTGTTGGAAAAACCCCACCATTCTCAAGAACATCCTGACTTATCTCGTGGGTAGTTGGTGGATTTATTTTCAGAATTGACGAAATTCTCTCTTGTGACACCTTCCTTGCTTTTTTCTCAATGTAATGTCCTAGGTACAGGACTTCTTTCTGACAGTACTGTAATTTGGTTGGGGACACTTTATGTCTATTCTCAGCTATGTGTTTCAACAGAGCAATTGTTCCTCGTTAGCAAGCCTCTTGAGTATTTGATACCACCAATAGGTCATCAATGTATTGGACTAGAACTGAGTGATAGGGCATTACCAAGAACTCCAGATTTTTCTTAAGTAACTGGTTAAAGATTGACAGTTTCTCCGTAAACCCTTGTGGGACTCGGCACCATGCCAAAACACGACTGCCGAACTTAAATGCAAAAAGAATTGGCTATCCTCATGCAACGGTGTAGAGAAAATGGCTCAGCATAAATCAAGGACAGAGAACCAATCAGCCTCACATGGAACCTGAAACAAGATGACAGCTGGATTTGGTATCACAGGACAACAAGGGACAACAATGGAGTTGACCTTTTGCAGGTCTTGGATAGTGTAGTACTTTTCACGGGGTTTCTGTAAACTCATGATGGGTGAGTTACATGGACTCCCCATAATGTCTTTTAGAATGCCGTGCTCAATGATTGAGTCAATCACAGGAGTAATCCCAGCAACAGGGTCAGATTGTATTGCAGGATTAACAGGTGCTCGGCATTAAGTTTTACTGTTATGCTGACTAGTTCAACACCCTTTATCAGACCTATATTA
Source organism: Lissotriton helveticus (assembly GCF_964261635.1). NCBI lineage: Eukaryota > Metazoa > Chordata > Amphibia > Caudata > Salamandridae > Lissotriton > Lissotriton helveticus. The sequence continues at coordinate 1,587,306,629 of NC_136067.1, read as the reverse complement.
TTACCTGAAAAGTTCCAGACTTCAGGTAACACTGTCTCTTAGCTCTAGGGGTAAATCATCCTTTGTCAACATGGGTAAAGTTCAATCCCTGTCCTATGATTAAGACTTTTAAAGACAATGTCCTTATCATGAGTCTGGAACTCTATACCATTTAGGGTTCAGTATATGGGACAATTTAATTTGCACCACAAGTCTCGTCCAAGTAGATTTACAAGACTCGAGTCACACACCTCAAATTGGTCATCATCCTAAAAGGACCTAAAAGGACCTATTTTGACAGGTACTGCTTCTGACATGGGGCTGGTAATTTGTTTGTTTGCTTCTCCTACTACTTGGATTCTTCTTCCAACAAGGGTTAGGTTAGAAATCTCTGCTGTTCTCACAGTAGAGCGGGTAGCACCAGTGTCTATCAAGAAAGAAATGGAATGATCATTCATCTCGTCATCCACGAATGGACTACTCTGGTCGACCTCTAAAGTTGCGCTAACTACACAATCCTCCTCCCCTCTCAAACCCCACAATTGTGACAGCTCTGAGCTGTAATACTCTGTAACAGAGAGTACTGTTGAGATGTACCCTGATTCACAAAAAAATTAGTGTTTACATTAGGAATTTTATTTAAATTATATCTCTGAACACTTGCATTTTGTTGTGGCATCGAGGCTCGTGGAACCGGCATTACCTGAGCTTGGTGTACACTGTATTTTTGGGCTCTCTGTCTCTGAACTTGCTGTGTCTGAGCCATATTATTTCCTTAAGATTGCAGAAAACCACCATTTTGAACCTAATTCCCATTGGCCATGTTACCAGCATAAAATTGACATTGCCACTTTCAATGCCCCAACTTGCCGCAGACGTTGCAAGGATTAGACTTCTTTAAAGTCGCCACATCAGTCTCTGTACTCTGATTAATTGGAACACCTTGACCTCTACCTCACAATTGAAAACTGTTAGCACCTTGCATCACCAGAGCTCCCTGTTGATACACTCCCTGCATGAAACCAGAATTCCCAACAAACTATTCATTCAGACCTCGCTATGCAACTTTTATTTCTACTACCATTAGCTTCTCCAACAATTTCTTATGTTGCTGCAGTATATAGCTTATCGCAATATCTTGTCAATGTGCTTATTCTGCCAACAAATCAAATGCTGTTGAATCATCAAACTGATCGCAGGTTTCAATCCATGCATATATCTGTAAACAAAATGTTCCATGTCTTTAGACTCGATTGTCTTCGTTCAACTATATTGCTTTAATACCTGCAACAATCTCTCATAATAAACATGAATTGTTTCTTAGGACTGTTGGTTTGTTCTGTCAATCTTGACCCAATCAATATCTTTAAAGATATTTTTGATTTGAAAAATGTAATCACCTGATTGTACTTTTTTATCACAACTGGTGACAGAGCATGTGATAGGGAATGTCTCAGTGGCTCCTTTTCAAGCCAATTTACATTCGACCCTCAAGTCACCTGGAGCCACAATTTCAAATAAGGTATTCAAATCATTCTATAGAATCTTTGATATCTTTACAAACTGATTGATCTGTCTGTACCATTCCACTGGGTTCTCTCTCAATTTCAGAAAATCATTTGCAAATGATGCATGGTCAGTCCTGCTCCAGGGAAGGTGTAAATAACATCCACCTGGCACTTCTCTTATGAGAAGCATGTGTATATCGTCACCCACCTCCTCCTCAGCTCCAGATGGAGGTAATTCTATTCTAACTGTCTTCAGCTCTTTTTCTGTGCCTATCTGCCTTCCCATCTATCCAATTCACTCAATTTACGAACATAGGCAATTCATTCTTTGATCTGTAACGTGTTCCTAAGGGTCTCATGCTAGCAAGATCTCTGTCATTAAAGGTTAAACAGTAACTTCTCTGCAGAGCTTTAGATTTCTTTAAGTCATGTCCTGCATGTCTAGTAATGTCCTTACACATGAACAATAGCTCTTCCTCCTGATAGATTTTTAAGTGGGACATATCAAGAGTTCTCAGTTTAATTTCCTCCAGTTCTGGCAAGAGTTATGGTTCGATAACTCTTGCCAGCTACCACGCTGTTCCCGGGCATTTTCCTAGACACATTTCCCATTGTGGAAATTGACTCGGATTGCGAGTTTCAACAACTTAGAAACTTAGAAAGGGCTACTTAATACACCCGAAGATATTCCCGAGGCTATCATCGCCAGCAGTGAACCCGGCCGTGTTCACTGTGAGTATATTTATATTTCTTCACTCACTGGGGTACCACCACCATAATTCGAAGATGTCCCATTAATCTGTTGGTCCTGATGAGACCCCATATACAAAGCGGGGTCGAAACGCCGTCAACGCTATTTTAAAAGCGAACCTGATAGACAGCACCTATAAATTAAGATTGTTGCTGCATCATTGTGTTTAAATTGATAATTGGTCGCTTTTTCTTGTTTCAGAACGTATATTCTTTGGCTCACTGTATATAACTATTCACTGTATGTCATGTAACTGTGGTTGTTCTTGTTATACACTTACACTGTAATTGTCTGGAATTCGAAATTGATGTATATATGAAAAACATTTCTTCATTGCAAACAATATAAATCATAATTTGATATGACTTCTGGTGTGTTTGAGCCTTTCTTTGCTCTATGACATTCGTACAACCTTCAGTTGCTATTACTATTAGGCCCTGTATTTATCCAGATATTATACTAGCACTTGGAGGCATATTCATGTTAGGCACCAAAAAGGGTGACGATCTCTGAGAAAACCTTCCATACGGGTCAAATCCTGTATGATTTAATGCATGGTTTATACTTGCAGAACGTGGGCTATTTCCTTGTGTTGGAAACAAAGGTGTTTGAGAAATTGGCCTTATTCTCAAGCCCACAGGGTTGATACCTGAGGTACCCATCCTATTATGAGCAGCCAAGGTATGTGTAGTATTTCCTACCACTCCAGGATTATTCCTGATCTTTCTCCCTTTGGATTAGAATATAGATGTTCTGGTGCCATAGGCACATCAAACGTTTCACTTGTATGTATATTACTCCCTCTTCTAGTTTGGGTCACATTATATGGAGGTGGACGGTTTAACAATAGCTTGGTTATAAAGTCCTCATTTCAATTACTATCACTGTTCTCAGCTGCGTTCTCTGTGTCATCTGTCTCTTTCTTTCTTTTTTCTTATCCTTTTGTTTATCTTTCCCTTCTTCCTCGGCCGTTAATGCAGGATTTAATCTAGGTTCCTCGATCCTATAGGTTCTCCAAGATTTCTGTTCTGCATCCCATCTAGCATCCACACAAGTGCATATGGCTTTTTTGACCCGTCCTTGCAATATCTCTCTCTGCCTAAGATGAGCTGTATGTTCCCAGGCCCTACAATTACACCATTTCGTTCTTTGAGTCAATGATATGCAAATTTCATGAGATTACAATGATGATCCCACAAATTCCATTCCACTATCCTCCATCCCCCTCCCTCAATTACTTCTAAAGTTAGCAGATTCCAGCCCAGGAATTTGAATCAAGGGATAGATTCAGCAGCAACCATTACAGCATCAATATCCCAACCTACCGTTGTGCAGGACATTTTGCCTCTCACTGGTATATGTAATTGATGTGATCGTCACCTCCCTTGAACAGGGAACAGATCCAACTCAGGTGAAACAAATGAGTACCAAACACTTGCTAAAAATCATCACCAGAGCCCTTTCTTTAGTCAACTTGAGACCAATCTCTACTCTTCCATTCACTTGCAAAATAATAGTAAAATAGGTCACAAAACTACTCTAAGACAATCTGTAAGTCAATAAGCCCCTTGATGACCATCAACCAGGATTCAGAAGAAGAAGCACATATTCGATACTAATTAATATCTGTGAAGACATCCTCATAGCTTTACATACAAACTAAACAAATGTTAGCCCCATACAATATTGTAGACAATCTGATTCTTTTGAGCTATCTGAAAGATTGAACAGGACTAGCAGAAGATGCCAAAGAGTGGATTTGCTCATTCATTCGAAATGCAAAACAGGATAGAATCAGCTTTTCTGAATTAATTTGCAAATGTGGGGTTTCCCAGGGCTCATCGCTGTCACCTCTTTAATTCAGCATGTATATGCACCCCTTTTGCTCAACACATATTTACTTCAGTTCCAGATGTATGCCAATAATTCTCATATATGTTTTTGGCTACTGAAACATCGGGCTGTAGCCATTACTGTTATGTTATGTTATGTTATGTTAAAGGTATTTTTAAAGCGCACTTACACCAGACGGTTTCATGGCGCCGTGGACGGGGGGTAGCAGAACCAGCAGTGAAGAGTGAAGGGAGAGCAATGCGTTACTCGTAGGCCTGGCGAAACAAGAGAGTTTTCAGGCGGGATCTAAAGTGGGAATAGGATGTAGGTAATCTAAGTTCCAGAGGGAGTGAGTTCCAACAAGAGGGGGTGAGGTTCTGTGAATTCTGAACCCGTGGGTTCCATTTTGTGTATGGCAGCCATTTTGTGGTTGCCCTCACATAGGCCGATGATTGTGGCTGAACTAGTCTTTTAAGGACATGTACACCTTAGCTCGAGTTCATGCTGACTCCTGTTTGACCTGAGTGAACTGACCCTGTTGCCTGAAGCTGACCTTGTTAAACCGGTTCCTGCCCTTTAGCTTATCAAGATTAAGGATCAGAGCACAGGACATCATAAAGTTTTACTGCACAAAAACATGCCTTATCCTACTTCTATCTGTTTCTGTTTCTTCTTTTATGGTCTATTTACGATATGGGTTGTGGTCCTTTTTATTATGGGTTTGTCCGGCTTGTCTAAAGAAGAATGTTGGGTTTGTTCAATGATTTATTATGGGCCGGACAACTGTAAAATGGGTTTGTCGTTTGGCAGACCTTGCATGTCCATGTTAGGCATTTTTTGCATGCTTGCAAAAGCAAGGACTGCCCCTTACTTTTATGCTGAGTTTTGTAACCCTGAGCATATATAAGGCCTCTGTTCTCTGTACTCCTCAGACTACCTCATTCAGTTGCTACGGCTTCTGTGTGACGTGGCCTCACTTATTAAATTTAATAAAGATGTCTTTTCATATTTTCAGCTTCTATGCCAAGTTCTTTTTTCTATTAGTAAGTATTCCCTGAAAATGAAGATTACAGTTCTTCAAATGGCGCGGCCAACGTGGGCTTCATCAGAGAAGTGATTATCTGTGGGAGAGATCTTGTCAGAGGACTGAAATCTACTGAGGAGGACAGAACAGGATTCTACTAAGGAGGTACTCTGTGCACAGGGATTCTGGAGATTCTTTGTTTCTGCAGCCCAGTATATTTCTGATCTTCCTGATTTTGATCCTCCACATGATGTCACTCCTGACTGAGAACCTTTTTGGCGTGAGTATTCTAAAAAAGACCATTAGGTCATGTAGAACTTGACAGTTAGAATTTGGATAACCTTTTGATTAGTAAGAATAAGAAGTACAAGTGGGTCGCTCCCACGACTTTGTTTGGTTTCTTGGTTTTGATTTGGTTATTGCAATTACCAAAGCCGAGGGGTTGGTTTCTTGGTTTTGATTTGGTTATTGCAAATACCAAAGCTGAGGGGCTCGTATATTTGCGAGTATATCTTTTTTGATAACCCCTTGAAGTTTGAAGCTAGATTAGTGAGCTATAAGATGCCTGGTCTTAGCAAATTTAGGACTGTAACTTTGGAACTTTGGAATTTGTGTTGGCCAACTTTGGATTTGTATAGGTTTGTATATGCGAATTGCAATTTGTGTAGAGCAGGTAATGAGGAGAATTTTCTCTATTTGGTTTAGTTGAACGGTGCACGTACGAAAAGTACATTAAGCACTACATTGATTATAATATTGTGCAATATTTTTGGCATGCCTGTTTTAAAGCTCACATAAGAAGAATGTGTGGCTTTATTTGGAAGGTACCACAGTGTGATGTGAAATTAATTAGCCGGCTCTCCTAGAAGGAATACTTAAATAGGTTTAAGTATACAAACATATTTCTTCCTTGGTGATTTTGTATCCCCAGGGAATTAAAATATGACATAATACAAAACAAGGATCCTTTGTTCTGCGCAATTTTATAAATGATGTTATGCAGAGCGATTTTTTGGTGTTCTGCCAGCCAAAGCTAGTGAATTAAGTGTGTTTTGGCTTCTTGGATATGCAGCAGTCTGTTTTGCAGTCTTTTGGAACACTATTGAGAAGCATTTCTTGTAAATATGACTTACAACTAGTATTTGCAAATAGTTTGGTTTAAGAACAGTCTGTCCTTTATTTTTGTTCTGAGTATTGGTTTGTGGGTTAAATCTGTGTTTAAATGTCTATGTGGTTTTCCCATTAGTGCAACTTCGGTAAGTACATAGCGATGGCGCTATTTATGAAATGCATGGCTAAAGCGCGCCGTATTGTGTGTCCTGAGTGTTTCACCCCTTTCTGTTTATGTTTGAAATGAGCTCAAATGTGTGTTTGTGGTTGTGTATGTTTTCAGTCTATTATGCAAAAAGTCTAAATGCTTAAAAAAATAAAATTAAAATTCACATTCACTAGAAATATAAAGGCCCCCAAAAACGAATGGTGTGTTTTTGTAGAAAAACCAACTTATAGCATTTCTTTTTGTATTACAGGAAGACATTTCAATTAAGGGTTTCCTCTCTTTAAGCATTTTTGTACGCATATTCTGGGCTCTGTTGCTAAATAAAAATTGTCCTTTTTAGAAAGAAAAATGTGGCGCCAAATTTTGTTATGTTTTAAGTTAGGCTTTTGTGCTTAGGCTTATAAATGAATGCGTCTAAAAATGATAGGCAAGGGATGCAGCTTGCTTTTATATGTGGTATTATCAAAAATGATTGGGTTTATTAAAAATAATTATTAAATTATGAAAAATAATTATTAAAAATAAGTGCTACAAAATTCGTTTTTTACTATTCATGAAGCTTAATGCTCATACTGTCACCTCCTAGCATTATAATTTAATTTGAGTTGTGTTGCACTGCATAATGAGGAGATTAGCATATGACATCTCACTTAGCGCAGGCGTAAAAAAACTCATTTTTCTAAGGATTTGCATGAGATATGTCTAATGTCTAATATCTGTAATGTGTAAAGAACATTCTGAGGATGATTAATATGTAATATACTTATAGGATATTTATTTTTAAGTGCCCCAAATATCAAAGTCGAATTTGGGTATTTTTGCTATTTATAATAGCTTTAAAGTGCTTTTAGGCTTCAGTGAATGCATACATTTAGGTATAATACAAATTTGCAGGCTGTCCTCATTTGGGGTTTGCTTTTAAATGGCCCATTGAGATTCATTTAAGGTTGATGAAATAAGTACCATTGCAACAAGCACTTGTTCTAAAACTGGTATGTGTGTTATTAGGTTCTGTGAATTATTCACAGTAAATGTTGTTTAATAATCTGGAAACAGAGATCATTTTTTTAGCGCCTAAAAAGGAGACATTATTTTTCAAAATAGAGTGAATTATTGCAGGTTAGGAGGAATTAGGAAGGCCTTTTCCCTTTGTCAGCCTCAGAATGAGCAGAGGGTGGGGGCTAGCAGAGCTGCAGAGGCTTGCTCAAGTCGCGCTGAGGTGTTATCTTTAGTTTCCCTGTAAACAATGGAAGGAGGCTGTCATGTTGACATTTGTGACCTTTTAAATTAGGGCCTTGTCTCTGTGAAATGCAGAATGACCTTGCTAAACAGGCCTATAAAGGGAGGGTTTTCTGGTTTCTCCATAAGAACAGTTGCTTTTATGTGACAGAAAATGAGGTATTGCATTAAGTTTTACACAAAAAAATAAGATGAAGCCCTTTACTAAAATTTTGAAGGCTACATGCCTATGTGAGAACGATTTGCCAATTAAGAATAATTTTTTTTTACAGTGGAAATTGTAGGTGCCAAATTAATATGGAGTGTCAGTGAAACAATTCTACTTTTAGAAAGTTAAAATTAAGGTGACTTAATGTTGCAAGCTGACTGACAAGATGGTAACAGTTAAGTAATGGAAATTTATTTTTGTGTCTGTTAATTTGTATCATGTTTGGTCTTCTGATTACAAGTTATGCAGAATATTTGTTTGTTATGAGAAATGTTTTCTCTTTTGTGTGTTGTGTATTTTTTTTTATTTTTTTGCTTCTGCTCACAGATCATCCATGGATTGCTCTGGGTGATTTTAAGGCTGATAAGACACGTGAGTTTGGTTGGTTGAAATGAGATGTGTTTTTGCGCAACTCCTTTGGAAAAGAATGTCCATGCGTTTTTCATGTTTGTGTATTTTGTTCTATCATGAATTGTTCTTGCTGGTTCTGTGTGTCTGAAAGTTGTATTTGACAGCAGATATCCACTAACTGGTGATCTACTGTCAAAAAGGGAGGGTAAGGATTTTAAACCTGACACGGTGTTATGCGTCACTGCTCATTTATATATGCTATTGTTTTGTCTATGCTTTTTGTGCTTGATATACAGCAAGTATATCTGATGGCTTGACATGTGTGTTTTGTTTGTTTTTTTGCATGTTTTTGTTTTATGTTGTTGCTTTAGATACTATTACAAGTTCACCTGTGTTGTGAAGGGTTCTACATGACGATGTATATCGCTGTACAACAGTTGGGTGAATTTGCGCTAAATTTCACAGATATGATATTTTTTTCATCCTGTGAACGAGACAGACAACACTTCACCAGTGCATGTCTATTTTGGCTATATAGTATTGAAGTAAAATAAAAGAGATATACAGGAAACAAGGTTTCACCTACAGTTGGTCACATTGCTGCCCCCTTTCCTGTAAGGAACAGGCAGCCCTAAATTTATGTATCCTGATTGGACGTAAGGATACATTATAGATTTGTGACTCTTATACATGGTGACCTAATTTTTATATTACATTAGTCAGTTTTGTTCTGCTTCCTAAATAGTGTATGGCCTTGTACCATAAAGGAAACAATGTTTAATTTTATTTTTTTCCCTGAAAAAGGGAACTGGAACATTAGCTGAGATGACCGTATATGGTGTAGAGGCCAGCGGGAAGCTAACGTTCGTGAACTATTATGATTTTTATGTATCACCCCCACTCTTGGTGTTGTGTCACATGCCTGACTATCACCCAAGTAATTTCTTGTTCTTCCTATAGATTTTTCTTTCGTCACTTCTCCCCTGATTGATGTTGCATCGTCCCTAGTAATTGGGGATGTTAGCTGTGTCCTAGTCCCATTTTCCCTTTTCCATATTCCTTTCACCAGTTAGCCTTCTTTTATTATTATTATTATATTAGGTTCACACTTCCAGATTGCAGTAATGTCCCAGAGACCCCCAAAAATCCCTTTTGTGTAACAAGACTGGTTTTTAAGAATTTTCTTTGGGCCTACCTCGATGTTTTCCAGTCTGACCATCATGATAGTGATAGACTGGTTAACTGACTCAATGCTATTATAAGACGAGTTTCCACATTTTGATCATTAGTCTGTGTATTGCACAGTGCACATGATGCACAGTTATTAAAAGGGAGGTATTTACATGTCCCTGATAATATGTATCATGCAATTTCTCTTTTGAGATGTTCTAGATAAGGAATTTAGGAACACCTAGACTTAATCATTGAGAAAAAAAAAGTTTACCCCATTAGACGATGTCATCATGCGTGAGGACATCCATTCAGATAGAATCCCTTTGTCGCTATCTACCTTTAGATGGTAGAGGATATGCTCTCACATGGAAATGAATTGAAGAGGCTAGATGCACTGTTTTGCCTACTGCCTTTGTCTTTGTAATACTTTTGAGAATGACAGTGTGTTTTAGACCAGAATTGTCTCATGGCGTATGGCCACTCCCTCACAGATTGCAGACCACCTGCTTGCAATCCTCTTGTTAAAGACAAACAGTTTTTTGTACTAAATTGAAGGTAACTAATAAATGTATCCCATTTCCTATGTCACTAGGTTCTGCGGGATTAAGTCATAATAACCTGCGGACCTTTGATGAAAAGCTAATTCCCATCAGTGACAGTCCCAGCACCCAGAAAAGCAGCAAGGCTGGACAACGATCGCCAGCGCGCCATCCATGGTATCTCCAAAAAATCGTACTTGCTCCATCAGACGACATTGGACAACACAGAACCAGTTTCAGTGCAAAAGAGCGAAAGAGAAGGATTCCAGTTATTTTGTTTTCACCTGTCATGTGCTGGTAACCTCTGACAGTAGGAGGTTTTAGTTTTTCACCTGTCATGTGCTGATAACCTCTGACAGTAGGCAGTCCATTGAGCCCCTTGGCCTGAGTTTTGGCCACACACCCCTTTTCTTTGCTCCAACGGAAAGGCAGTGCACCGGAGGATCCAAGACCGGAAAAAGACACTACATTGTGGTGCCTATGATTAAATGAAAGAGCAGCCCGAGCATCCTCTGACACTGAAAAGCGAGTGTTGGAGTCTGAAAGTGTTGCTGAGTATGAAAGCCTGGTGCTCTTTCCTGATTAATAGTACTTGGGTCTGCATGAGATGATCTGTGCCCATGATCAATGGAGAGCACACTATCTGTAGTGCCTGCCGCAGAGGAGAGATATTGGTAAACTGCCTTGAGACATTGAGACTTTCAAATAAGCTGCGAGTGTCTGCCAGGAGGGCACTCCAAGGGTTACTGAGAAGGACCATTTCCATGAAAGGCCTGAATGAAGAGGCCCATGCGGAAGAAAACAACAGAAGAGGATTTGATGAACAATAGAAGCCTGCCGGAGAGGCTTAGACGGACTCTGGGTATTTCCCGTGCGATTGCATAAAATGGGTGTTAGGAGACCGTTTTTCGCTGTTTTGCTGGCATTGTTTTAAAGTAGTATTCTGTTTAGTAAAAGCAGAATAAAGTCCATTCCCTGTGGAAGAGTATCCCTTTTCACCTCAGAGCATTGATGGGGATCACCACTGTTTCACCTGAACATATAATAAGTTACTGAAATGCGTAGGAGCCATAAAAAAATGTTACTAGATAATTTTAGGATTTGCTTTCTGTTTAGAGTTGTGAAAAATGATAATTTTGTTTGTAATAGTGGTCATTACTTTCTCCTGTTGTCCATATGTTCTTAATAACATGTTTTCTAGTATTTTTAAGCATGACGTTGTCTTTTGTGGGTTGGATTGTTTTTGCTACCCAATTGACATCTGAACCCACCTCCCAACCTATGTCTCTTCCTACTACTACTTCTTCGCATTCTTTCCATACTTTACCTGAACATGAACTGGTTAGGAGGTCATAGTTTACTAATAATTCCTTTGTACAGCTTCTGCATCAACACAAGTTAGTAATGAACACCACTAATTGTTGGGTGTGTAGTCTTATGCCACATACTACAGATAGAGGTATTCCCTATTTGGTTCTGTCATTTAGTTACAATGGGTCTGTATGGGCATATCAGACTATGTTTATTTATGCCAACGAAGTCTATCCCTTGCGTTCCATGAAAGGTAACTCGAGTAATAATGCCTTAGTGAAGGGAATAACGGATAATATTGACATCGATTCAGATACAGACTGAGTGATTGCCTATGTAAGGGCAAAATGAGGGTCTGAGGTTCTGTGAATTCTGAACCCGTGGGTTCCATTTTGTGTATGGCAGCCATTTTGTGGTTGCCCTCACATAGGCCGATGATTGTGGCTGAACTAGTCTTTTAAGGACATGTACACCTTAGCTCGAGTTCATGCTGACTCCTGTTTGACCTGAGTGAACTGACCCTGTTGCCTGAAGCTGCCCTTGTTAAACCAGTTCCTGCCCTTTAGCTGATCAAGATTAAGGATCAGAGCACAGGACATCATAAAGTTTTACTGCACACAAACATGCCTTATCCTACTTCTATCTGTTTCTGTTTCTTCTTTTATGGTCTATTTACGATATGGGTTGTGGTCCTTTTTATTATGGGTTTGTCCGGCTTGTCTAAAGAAGAATGTTGGGTTTGTTCAATGATTGATTATGGGCCGGACAACTGTAAAATGGGTTTGTCGTTTGGCAGACCTTGCATGTCCATGTTAGGCATTTTTTGCATGCTTGCAAAAGAAAGGACTGCCCCTTACTTTTATGCTGAGTTTTGTAACCCTGAGCATATATAAGGCCTCTGTTCTCTGTACTCCTCAGACTACCTCATTCAGTTGCTACGGCTTCTGTGTGACGTGGCCTCACTTATTAAATTTAATAAAGATGTCTTTTCATATTTTCAGCTTCTGTGCCAAGTTCTTTTTTCTATTAGTAAGTATTCCCTGAGAATGAAGATTACAGTTCTTCAGGGGCAAGAAAAGAAAATCTGAGACCTCCGTGTTTCTTGCAAGTGAAAGTGAGTGAGTTGTGAGTAGAGCCAGGTGGGGGGAGCGAAGATTACGAGAGGGAAAATAGTGGTGGAGCAGGGAGGAAGTAAAGGCTGGACAGAGGCCGGCCAGTGCTTTAAAGGTGATACAGCCTAGTTTAAATTTGCAATGTTTGGCCACCGGGAGCCAGTAAAGGCTTTTAAGTAGAGGGCGGACATGGTGGTGTCTAGGTTGGTGAAAAATGAGTCTGGCAGCCTGGTTCTGTACCAGCTGCTAACGGCGGAGCTGGTAGGCAGGGATGCCAACGTAGAGTGAGTTGGCATAGTCAATGCGGGAGATGACTAGGGCCAGAAAAGCCAGGGATAGGGCCTCCATGGTTAAGAATCTGGAGATCTTTCGAATTCTGAGAAGATGAAAGAAGCAGGATGATACCACTGCGCTAATCTAGGGGTTCAAGGATAGATCTTTACAAATTATAACCCGCAGACTTTTTGCCGAATTGGCAGAGCAGGGAGGAGTGCCTAGGCGGGGGGGGGCAAAAGTTAGAGTTCCACGGGTTGGAGGGACCTCCGATCAAGATCCGCTCAGTCTTGTCAGGGTTGAGTTTTAAATTATTGGCCGCCATCCAGTCACTAATGAGGCACATGGTGGACTGGAAGTTGTTGATTGAGTGATCTGATGGATCAATATCGAACACCAGCTGGATGTCATCTGCGTAGTTAAAAGCAGTGACCTTGCTTCCGCGCAGGGACTGAATAAGGGGAGTCAGGTACAGGTTAAAAAGAAGGGGGGAGAGGGAGGATCCCTGGGGGACACCACAGGTCAACTTAACTTTTTCCACGGAGAAGTTGGAGAGGCGGACGGCCTGGTGTCGGTTACTAAAGAAGGAGGAAATCCACCTAAGGGCCGGCCCCTGGATGCCGGCGTCGCCGACACGGTCGATCAAGATGTTGTGGTCGACCGTGTCAAAGGCAGCTGACAAATCCAGGAGCACTAAGGCCTGGCTGATGTTATGGTCCTCTCCCTTCCTAAGTTTGTCCATAACTGAGAGAATGACTAACTCAGTAGAATGAGCTGGTCTAAAGCCTGCTTGTTGGGGGTCAAGGAACTGAGAATGTTCGATGAAGGAGCTAAGGAAGTTGGTAACATGGGCCTCAAGCACCTTACTAAGGTAGGGAGCAACGAGATGGGGCGAAAATTGCTCATTAGGGAAGGGTCAGCATTAGGTTTCTTCAGAATGGGGACGACTTCAGCTATCTTAAAGGAGTCGGGAACTAAGCCTAGTCTAAGAGAGTTATTGAGAAGTGACAGAGGGGGTTTGGAACAGGTGGCAAAGACTTCTTGTAGGAGGTGAGGTGGACAGTAATCTGTGGGGGAGCCTGAGCCAACATTTTTTAATTGAACCAAGAACTCGTCCTCGGATATCAGGGGTATTTGGTCCACTACCTGGGGATTTTTTATAGTAGATACAGGGGTGGTGGGTGGTGTGGGGGAAAGGATACTGCTTTTGATTTTAGCGATCTTTTCCGTAAAGTATAAGTTGAGGGAATCACAGAGAGTTTGAGAGGGAAGGGGCTTAATTGTTACTCTGTATGGGGTTGAAAGCTCCTCGACTATGGAGAAAATATCTTTGGTCTTGGTAGCAGAGTTGGTGATTTTCAGGGAGAAATATGTCGTTTTGGCCTGGAGAATAGTTTGTTTGTAATCTTTAAGCAGCGCCACAAATAAAGCTTTTTTACCAGGGGCGTAGTTTCGTCTCCAGCTACGTTCAGCCTGCCTAAGTGTGAGTTTCTTATTTTTTAATTCATCCGAGAACCATCTCTGGGCGTCATGGGGGCGTTTTAGTTTAATTTGCCTGAAAAGTGCGACGATGCCGCTGGCTGATCCGAGCCAGTGTTTAATACTGGTAGCCGGACTGTCTAAGGAGTCCATTTCAATGGGAGATGAGGCGCTAAGTAAGGTGAAAAACTGACTGAGGTCGGCCCTGCTCCAGTTTCTTGCTGTAAGATTCCCTATGGGGGCCTGTTTTGTATGGGGGGCACAGGCCAGGGAGAACGTGATGATATAATGATCTGACCACGAACATGGACAAATTAGGGGTTGGGTGATTTCCAGATTAGAAGTCCAAACTTGGTCCAAGATATGTCCCTTAACATGCGTAGCGGACTGTATGTGTTGAATGCAGTTCATGCCAGATAGAAGGTCAGTGAAGTCAGAGGAGTTGGAGCTCTCCTTTACGTCTGTAGGCCAATAGTTAAAGTCGCCAATAATCAGAATTTTGGAATTATTGATTATTAATTGGGATAGCATATCACCGAACAATCACCGAACTCTGTCTGCATGGAGCATGCCTTCACCTGGAAGGCTTCCTTTGCCACAATAGACCATATTCAGAACCAATCCTTCTCTTTACCTGGCTTTGATCTTAAGACACTCACTATCTTTGGGAACAAAATCAAAACAGCTAGAACTCTATCTTTACATTGTTTCCATTGGCTCCCTGTATGACAAAGAATCAACATTCAAGATTCTTTGTGTCATGTACAAGGCAATGCATGGAAAAGGACCTATAGACCTCCAAAATGTGTCAACACCTCTACGGCCCACAACAATACATTTACGATCTTCCAGTGCTTCAGAACTCAGACCATACAAACCCAAAAACTTAAGCATGGAGGAAGATCCTGAAATGTCTTGGGTATCTTTTTCTAGAACGACCTTAATTCTGCTTTAGAAGCCCAAGTGCAATGCTTCTGATTCAGGAAAGGCGTTAATACCTTCCTATTCAGAGACATTTCCACTATTCATCCTATTTCTTATGACTTTCTCTTGCTCGCTCTTCCAGCTCCTGATGTGTTTGTTTAGTTGCATCCATGCAGAATATTTTATTGGTTTTCACTGTTCCTCCCTACTCGCACTGATATCTGTTTTATCCTGCACTCTTTCTCCTATATTACTTAGCCTGGTACCTTTATTCTGTCTTACAGTTCTGTGAAGTACTACTTGAAACTCGTAAGCACAATATACAAATCTTTGAATAAGTAAATACAATAATCAATATGTAGTTTTCTAGAACATACATTTTTAAGTGACAAATGACCCAATTTGTATAAGGTAATCAGTAATAAGAGTTTTTTAAGCTTCATAGTGAGTCTTGCACCCCCCGCCAAAGTTCTTATAACATTTTCAAGAGTGGTCTCTCTGTTATTCTTGTCATCAGAATTGAGATTTTACTTGGCGCAAAATGCTGGCGACTTTACTTGTTACCCAGTGCTACCTTTCACAAGCAGGGTATCATGATCTGGATTAACTGGTGATATTCACCTGACTGTAAAAAGAACAATGGACCATAAAAAAGTTGAGTTTAAGAAGGCTGAGGCAGGCAGAAAATCTCCGAGTCTTGGGTCTTGTGGACTTAAGAGACCATCACCAAGATCATGCTCATTTCTTCTACTTTGTGGTGATAGTTTTATGAGATTCAACAGCTACTATACAATTAGATCAATTTTATTGCCTCCGGGAAACTACAAGTCCAGTTCTCACCTACTACAAGTGCTGCTCCTGATGCTCCTTCTATTCTAAGAAATTATATCTTGGTATGCAATATAGTGGATGAAAAAGCAAACACTGTTAAAGCAATTCATGCATATTCTTAATCAATGGAATGTACACCAATAGAAACACTTGAAAAATGAACAATCCTTAAATAACTCTCTACAAATCGCATTGTAGATACTTTCAACACATCATTGTATATTTGTTCTACATATTTTATCGTGCGTTCATTCTACATATCTCATTGTGCATTGCTCCTGCAACATTATAATGTTATAATATATGAGAACCTGCAATCGCAGTATAAAAACTAGTATCTAATTTCCTCATTACAGGCAATGTGAGGTGTCTCTTGTCGCCTGTAATAAAGAAATGCTGCTCAGCTCAATAACTTATTATAGTTGGGCTCTCAGGACACAATGCCTGCTGCCAGAGCCAGTACCCCAGAGGAAAGGCAGGATACAGAAGTTAAGTATCGCTGTCATTTAATCACTAAAAACGAAATCTGGCTTTTCCACCTTCTGCTCTGTTTTTTCTTGGTGGACAGTGATCTGCAGAAAGGAAATATGTAAGCTGACATTTTTTTTTGTTTACATGCTTTAGGTGATTTTAGGAAACATTTCATCTCTCTGCATTCTTAAAAACAATATAAGCGTCAGCGTTTTTTTAAAATCCGACTTGGACTAAATTAATTATAATATCTTGTTGCCACAAATATCTAACTGCTATATATATGGTGTTTAATATTTCACCACTGATGTTTCTTTTATTCTTCATTTCTGCAACCCTTCTATCTCTTTCATATCAAAGAGCAAGACACCAAAGATGTAAGCATTTTTTTGAGAAGGGTGATTGTGTGATCATGTTTAAAAGGGATAAAGTCCCCCCTGCTGTAATTTATATGGGTGTTTGAAATCATCTCGAGTTCCATGACCATATAAAGGAACTCAGCCTTCGACCTAGTTCCTCTATGTAAACAAGAACTCCTCAGTGACTTGCAATATCCTTATAATGTACATCAGGGGCACTTCAGCCCATATATATTCTTTAAGAACGTGGGATAGTTCTCTGATTGCGTATTTTAGCTAGGCATCTGCTTTTGACTAATGCAGTGCACAGCGCGGGGTAAGAGAGGCTCTTCTGGAAACTATGAGCTTTTAATATCTGGCACATTCTGTACTCCAAGGAACTCAGAAACACTGGCTTCTTGGAAGCTACCAACATGCCTCCTAATCTTGCTTAATTAATTTAGTATTCTGAACAAGCCTCCGAATATCCGATCTTATCTTTTCAATTTAAGAAGTGCTAAGACGTACAGTATTGCTTGGCCGCATAATAAACCATTTGATTTGTAACGAGGGTTAATTTCTTTTGGCTGGAAGATGTATAATATCCTTCAGATGTAGATTTTTTGTAAGGGTACGCCTTCCACATAGGTTATCTCACACCTGGATTTCAGCTAGTAATTGTCTTGTCTCCTTTGCTGGTGCTTTGGGAACTGGAGTTAACTGGGACTTGCAGATTCCCTCGTGTGCCTCTTGTGGACATTTTCGCATGGCATGAGAAGCTCTCTGATGCCTTTAGGTCTAGCTAGCGCTATAATAAATGTCTACTATACTTGTTATCTATGTTGTTAATATTAATTGTTGTAAAGTACTCTGAGTCAGATGCTCTGTATATACTTGTTATCTTTGATGCAAACGTTTACTGTTGTAAAGCGTTCTGATACCCTAGGTCTACCGGGTCTAGCTAGCACTATATAAAACTCTCAAATAAATAAATTGCTCCAACTGGTAGTGTGGAGCAGAGACCAAAGGTAAGAGGAATGAATCATCATTTTCTCTTTCATAACTGGATTGTATGGAAGATTGAGAATCTTACATTTGTGACAGTGCAGTAATCCTCACTTTCTTGTGCACAAAGGGCCCGATTCACAAAAATAATCTGAGGCAAACTCCTAACTCTACGACTTTCGGTATTCACAAAAGGCATTTAGGAGTAGTAAAATTAGGATTTTGTCTTAAATTTGTCTTAAGTTTTGGTTTTAGGACAAAATCCTAATTTAAGTTAAACTTAAATTAAACTTAAGTTAGAATTTTGTCTTAAGACCAACACTTAAGACAACCTTAAGGCAAAATACTAACTTTACTACTCCTAAATGCCTTCTGTGAATATCCAAAGACGTAAAGTTAGGATTTTGTCTCACATTACTTTTGTGAATCGGGCCCAAGCGTATTTCTTAGAAAACCTGTTAATTGCATAGCTGTTTGACGGCATGCCTCCTATGTTTCCGAACTACTGTACATCTTTGTTTAACATCACATTCTTTTGCTCATAGCAGTTAATATTCTGAGGTTGTGGAAGCTGATTGGGCTAAGAGTAAAGGTCTTCGATCTATTTTTCTTACCATCACCATCATCAGCTTCCGGGAAGCCTCCAGGAGAAGGGTTGAGGCCAGTTATTTCGATCTGCAATACGTTATTTTCTCAGGAGAAGAGTGGGATAGGGAAGACATGACAAGAAGCTGACTTGGAGCAAACGCAGTGCAAACAAACCCTACGATCGCCTCTGCAAGAACAAGCACTGCAGCGGCAGAACTGTTTCCTCCAGTACTAACAAAGAGGGGAGAGAAGGTACCTGCGCTCACAAGCTTAAGAACAGGCAGTTAGGAACTGGATTCAGAACAAAAGTATTATGTTACATTCCTGTGTTCAGTTGAAGTCAATACAGACCAAATAACATTCATATAAAAATAACTTCAAGAGGCATGAGGACAAAAGCAAGCATTGATATCTAAATAAGTCCTGTCTTCAATGTGTCACGGGTCACTCTGCCCTCATGCACGTGCTCGAGCTGTGCGAGTTTAATCTTGTATCCTCGTACGTGGACCACTTTGTTGCATAAGCACTTTGCAGGCCCAACGTTGACAAGCGTCTTTGGCTTGTCTGGCAGATTGCGGAAGTGCTAAATATACCACATTCCATGTTCGTGGTCTTTTGTATGCTGTTCATGTATTGCCCACTTTATCATCTCATGTGCCTCTTTTGCCGTCATTCGGGTCTGCTATCTTTTGCAAAAATAGTTATCAAACAAAGATACATTTTAAGGCATGGGTAAAGTGGGAAATTGCCCCGGGCCCCACCTTCAAAGGTGGCCTCTGGAAAAGTGAACTTTCTCTCTATTCGACCTCTGTCTATTCCATTTTTCTATCTAAACTACTCTCCCTCTCTGTCTATCCCTACCTTTGGCTTGTCTGTCTGTGCATTTTCTTCTTAAGGTTTTTTAGGGTCCTGGGCAAGACAGACTAGTGCTGTCTCTTCCCAAGACAAAAAGTTGTTTAAAAAACGATTTTCACTTTCTGTGTTTACTGTCTATGCCTATGGTTGTTACAGTTAAAAATTGTAGTTTTAGCCTGCCTGTAATTGCATATTTTATCACCTGTGTTGTGATATAATGTGTGGTTTTCCCTGCCCATGATTGCCTTCATTTAGTGTGTTGAATTGTGGGATTTGCAGTCCAACCTCTGTAGTTTTTCCCTCTCATTCCTTGATGACAAGTCTGTTTTCCCTCCAAATTTCTCCTTTGCTCTGTGCTTAGGCCTGTGTGCTCAAACAGTGCACCCCCAGCCACCATTTTGTGTTCACAAGCCAGTGAGGCCAGCCAGCCCCCCTGCCCCCCCCCCAGCAATAGGGATTTTCTACATCAGAGGGTGCTTCTGTGAGCTGTTTAAACTGTATTTACTGGGGCCTGTGCACTTCGTTTTATGGCCAGCAGGGGGAGTAAAGCTTTATTCAAACAGTATTGTTAGATTTCGAGTTAGTGAAGCCTTTACCTGCTGAAGTCCAAAGTTGTGGATTGAGCCTGTCTGTCTCCTAGGAGATTCTGAACAGGAGCAATCAGCTGCCCAGACCCCACCCCCAGGCCAGCAGACCATTGGCTATTCAGCTACCAGGCAAGTCTGAGCCCTCCTCTCACACCTGCCCAGGCCCCTGAAGGCCTTGCTGGGTTCACCCCAAATCATTCTCCTCCATCTTGTGAGTAGCAGCCCACATGTGCTCCAGATTGAAGTGAGCAGAGTCCAGGAAGTGGTAAGGAGACAGACTAGTGGGGTCTCTTCCCAAGACAAAAAGTTGTTTAAAAAACGATTTTCACTTTCTGTGTTTACTGCCTCTGCATGTGGTTGTTACAGTTAAAAATTGTAGTTTTAGCCTGCCTGTAATTGCATATTTTATCACCTGTGTCGTGTTTTAAATGTGTGGTTTTCCCTGCCCATGATTGCCTTCATTTAGTGTGTTGAATTGTGGGATTTGCAGTCCAACCTCTGTAGTTTGTCCCTCTCATTCCTTGGTGACAAATCTGTTTTCCCTCCAAATTTCTCCTTTGCTGTATGCTTAGGCCTGTGTGCTCAAACAGTGCACCCCCAGCCACCATTTTGTGTTCACAAGCCAGTGAGGCCAGCCCCCCTGCCCTCCCCCCCGGCCCAGCAACAGGGATATCTACATCAGAGGGTGCTTCTGTGAGCTGTTTAAACTGTATTTACTGGGGCCTGTGCCCTCCGTTTTTTGGCCAGCAGGGGGAGTAAAGCTTTATTCAAACAGTATTGTTAGATTTCGAGTTAGTGAAGCCTTTACCTGCTGAAGTCCAAAGTTGTGGATTGAGCCTGTCTGTCTCCTAGGAGATTCTGAACAAGAGCAAGCAGCTTCCAACTCCCTGGCCAGCAAACCTTGTCTGAGGTTGCTGGGACCTTATATGGTGTGCTAGTGGTTGGCACATGTGTACACTGATTGGTGGTTGTATCTGGTGTTTCTATTGGGTTAGGGTTAATGTCCTCATTGGTTGGGTATTTGGGGGTTCTGATTGGTTTCTCGGTCTTTGATTCAATCAATGCAGGGTTGGGACTAGGGCTAGGGTTAGGGTTTCTATTGGAAGCAGGGACTAGGGCTTCCTATGTTATTGGTTGTTGGGAGTAGGGTGGGACTAGGGCTAGGGTTAGACCTTTAATTGGAAGTAGCTATTTAGGGCTTCTGGTGTGATTGGTTGTTGGACCAGTTGTGGGACTAAGAGTAGGGTTAGGCTTTCTATTGGAAGTAGGGACTAGGGCTACCTGTACCATTGGCTGCTTGGACTTGGGTTGGGGCTAGTGGCAGGGCTAAGGCCTTTATTGGACGTAGAGATCAGGGTTTTTGAACTGATTGGGTGCTTGGACTAGGGTTAAGATTGGCTGCAAGGTCCTGGCCTCCTATTGGTTCTAGATGTTAGGGCTAGTGTTGTGATTGAATAGTGTTAGGGCTAGGGTTCCCATTGGTTGAAGGGGTCACCTGATTACTAGGGCTACAAAAAAGGTCAGGCTTAGGGCGTCTCAGCCCGGGCGTCGAGGCTAAGGGCGGAGAGGACAATGGTAGTTGCCTGTTTGAGCCTGTTAAGGGCAGAGAGGACAAGGGTAGTTGCCTGTTTGCGCCTGTTCGAGACTGGTCGGGACTAGGGCCAGAAATGCTGCCCTTTTTCTCATTTAACAATACCCAGCCCACACCATCCACAACCACAAACATAGCAACACACTCACACCAAATATACACCACGCACAACACAATGCTCAGATTAATGTACCATCATGCACCACCAACCCAACCAAACCACATCTACACACACCCTACTATCCCAACTACCACACATATCCACCATCACCCACAAACAGTACACAACTCTATCCTATACCACTAACCAATACACTCATTACTAACACAACGCCAATCAACACCATAAATAACTACATCCCACTCAGATACACTCTCCCTGCTGTAATTACACCTAACAGTCCACCTTTTATCACTAACAAATATATAATGATCCTTCCATCAGTTGACTTAAAAATGTATTTATTTTTTTAAAAATCCTTCACTCTTTTATCCCTCCACTATCCTTTTTCTATCAAAATTATCAGACTAACAAGTTCACTTCTGAAATTCCATATTCCATATTCAACTATACTAATATACTGCCCAAATAACTGAATAACATATCTACTACTCAAATTACTTCATATTTATGCTATACTAATTTTCAACACTAATCCTTTATGGGTTCCGGAGTGGCGTGCTACTCGCCAAAAAAGGGTTGTACGGCTTTATAACGCGTGCTTTTACACCGCGTGCTGTTACAACGCGGTTTTTTCAACGCAAGTCGTTACCACGACTTGCGTTGGAGGGGTGCGGACTTAGGAATTTTTTAATTTACTATTCTAACACCAGCCTACGTACAGTAGGGAAGGTGTTGGATAGTAAATTAAAAAATTCCTTGTCCTGCAGCGCCCTCCAGCGCAAGTTGTGGTAACAACTTGCGTTGAAAAAAACGCGTTGTAATGGCACGCGGTGTAACAGCCGCGTCGTAAAGGCTGTTCCCCCCAAAAAAGCGCTTCAACACCCATCAGGGGTGACAAGTGCTATATGAATGCAAATCTTTCTTCCCCTTTTATCCATCCGCTATCCTTCTCACTCCAAGTAACAGACTAATATCCACCGCTGAAATGACCTCATATTTCATCATATTAATTCACCACTAATCCTTTATAGGCTCCCTGAATAGCATGCGTCAACAAGCGAGCGATAAATAAATACAAACCTTTGTCCTACTCTATCCTTCTGCTATCATTCCAAATCCAAATAACTGACTAACCTATCCACCACTTAAAATGTACTTGCATGTTTCCCTATACTAATTCAACACTAATCCTCTGTGGGTCCCGGAGTAGCGTGCTACCCGCCGAAAAAGCACTTCGACGCCTCGTCAGAGGTAGTAAGCGTTATATAAATGCAATTACAATACAATTACAATAAAGGCTTGAATTAGCAGGAAATGAGTGATAAAATTCAAAGCTGTTCCGTACAGAGTCCTCTAAATATGTTTTCCCTAGGGCCCACAAAATCCTTAAAATGGCACTGATCAAACACACTGAGAAACTGAGAAGTAAAGCTTCATGAATCTGGGTTGTGCATTCAACGCATCCACAACATTGCACCAATTCCTTGTGCTGTGTTTTTTCCTTCCCCTGTGACCAGTGGCTGTCCTATCCAAACCTCACAAGATCTGGTCTTCCCATGAGACTTGGCAACTCTCAGCAGCGATGTCCATGGTTGGTAGATTTAAGCTGCATCCCTTCCTGGCATGTTAGAGTGTATTCCTTGTGTAGGGATAAGTCACACAGTGTGAGGTTTGTGGCTGGCACATTGTCTTGTATGTTAATATAATATCATATAAGCAGGCCAGAAATTAACCTCTTTTCTTGGGTCCGGCTTTAGGTGAATCTGCGAACGTTTGCACTCTTGCTAGAGTTTAGTAGAAACATGTGATATGAACAAAAACAATGCTGATCAAAGCTTTGTTTCTGGAAATGTGTGGTTAGCAGTTGTAAAACCTCCAACAAACCACAGCCCAAGTCAAAATGAATGACCTCTATTGAAGGATTGTGATTAAGGTATACTGTTTCGCTTTACATGCCAACATGCAAAATCTCTTTTGTTGTTTTTCATTTTATGTTTAGTTTGTTAATTGTTCTCAACCTCCTTCCCCTGGACACACCAGGCATAATATCCCTGCTCTTGTCCAATTAGTGGTGGTCAGGTGATGATGGCATGTGGGGGGGTTGAGAGGACTTGGTGCATGTTGCCACCATGACAATGCAGACAACACCCACTGTCATCTTTCACACCATTTTTTAGTGGCTGGCAAGGAGTCAATCACTGCTCCCTAAAGTTTGTCCACACATAATCCGGACCATTTTAGTTCACCCACTCATCTGAGATTCTCATGTTCCAGTGCCAAGTTGTCAATTCAACATTAGGAATATGATCTACAACCATTTTGATTCTATTGAACCAACACAATAGGCAGAATAGATGGTACATTCAGGGAGGCATCATTCTTAGGTGAGCGCGAAATGTCACTCTACGACCTAAATATACATTTGGGTAACAGTGCTGGGATTCCATATCCCCAATCCAGCCTTAAGGCTACAGTTGTCTACCTAAACAGCAGATACAGGCGCACAATTGTCTTCACAGAGAAGCCTAGTGTTGAACATCCAGTCAGGCTCTGGGAGGCGGAGAAACTCTATAAGACTTCTGCCAGCGACCTGGACTTGGGGCAAGGGCCTGAAAGTCACCCAACTGGGTGAGGGGACATCATTCAGGGAATTCCAGATCACCTGGCCCTGGAGCATGGAACACCAGTGCTTGCCAAGGCCATTGTGCCCTGTGAGTAAAAGGAGAGCATTGGCGGGAGCAAGGTCCAGCGGGGGATCCTGGTAATTGGATCCCTGTAGCGAGGTGTGAGGATTCTGCAACTGCAGCAATCAGCGCATGCAGACTAAAGGTGGTGCCAGAGAAGGACAGCTGTCAAGTGAGCCATGAACGTTGCTGCACCAATTCGGTCATTGCCCATGGCCAGGTTTAAAGTCAGCGACCCCATGTGCCAGGTAGGGCCGCCATGAAGGTTTCTGCTGTGGTGATCGTGCAGTAGTCTGTGTGCAAAGTGAACTCAGTAACCCTGTATACCAGGTGGGGCCACTGGGAAGGTAACTGGTGTGGCCCATGTGCAGAGTGAGGACTGTGACCGTGTGTGCCGGAAGGGGCAGGGGGGGAGGGCACCGGGAAAAGGCAAGGAGCGTGCTCTGGTTGAGACTGTCTTCAAGAGAAGGCCTCTGTGGTGACCCCTGCAGGTTCAAGCCTGGACACAAGACCAGGATTACCCCCCCCCCCCCCACCTGTGGGGAGAATCCCAGGAAACCTATCAGCATTGTAGGAGCATCGAGAACCCCTGCAGTTGCTGCCTCCACAGGACCACATGTGAGGAACTCGAGAACACCCAATCACTGCCCCTTCAGGGCCTCATAGAAGGAACTCACAGAAGACAGCCTCCACAGTTTCAGTTCTTGCAAAGGGGGTGTGCTTGGAAACTTTGGTAGAGCAGGTCCTGCTGGTGTGGGTAAGGCTGATTTTTGGACCAGGTGGCCTAGGGGGAACTTGCCTGCCATATAGTGCTTCAGCACTGCAACACTTTTAACTTTAAGAGTCGGAGTGGGACTCCTGAGACTCAGACTACTATTCGGGCTTAACCTGAATCTCGCCTAGTAAATGGGAAATATCCACTGCCGCTAGTGAGAGGAGAGTGGAATTCAGTGAAAACTACAGTCCTGAACTCAGGGGACTGTGTGTATTTGTGAATGCCATATTTTACTTTGGGTTGGTATTGGTTGTTTTCAGGAAACAAGTATCTTAGTAGACAATCATTTATTGCTGCTGCTTAATGTTTTTTGATTTGTGAGCTTGTATTCTTCTCCCCATGTCTACCCTCCACCCCTTAGATGCCATGGACTGCTCGACCCGCACTGCCTCTGAGATTCAAGTGTGCTGAAGGGGTACTTGGCCTAGTTGCTCATGACCCAGGTCAGGCCCTGGAACAACTAGAATATGTGGCCACAATCCCCAAGGTTGGGCCCTATGTTTCCTTCTTGCCCAGAGGTTCTGACCAGGAGTTCTGACAACTAGCTGTTAGCTAGCATGTTCTCCTTTGGTCCCTGTCCCCCCCTTTTTCTGAGCTGCCAAGTTCAGGTGTGCCTTTCCTTAGGGCGAAACAGACACTGCATGCCATTGAATGTCTACCCTGTGGCCCCCACAGGCAGTCCCTAAAATTTCTAATTTTAGGAAAGCTCTGCAGTCTTTATACCGACAGCAGTTCATATCTATTGATTTCCTGGGTTGTTTTTCTGCTGCTTGTGGATGGACTTCTCAGAACATATATTAGGACTATCTTATAATTGCCAACCTATTGGTGTCTACATTCCACTTCTTAGGGAGGGGTAGGCTGCTGCTCACAATCCTTGGTTGAACATATAATGCCCAGTCCGGCGGATGCTTGCTCCCATTATGCCAACTGTGAGCACCTCTCCTGACGGGGAGTTAGAGCAAAAGAAGAGATGCAGCCAAGAGAAGAAGAACAAGAAGGCAGATTGCCCCAAAGTGGCTCTTGCACATACCTGAGGCCATGACCACTAATGCTTTAATGATTGAATTCAGGGGTACAAGTGGAGAGGGCAGCACAAGCAAGTTTATTTTTTGCCTTGTTTGCCCCTCTGTTCATTGAGGAGGAATAACAGCCATCATTGATCAGCACCGGCCTGCAAGATATTTGATGAGTTAGACACCCTCAGAGACTAGAAGTGTGATTGTTGAAAGAAGTGATGGTATGTGGTGTCGTATCAGAGGATCAGTGATATTGGATGACAGGAACCGCACTACATGCCAGAATCGTCGCCAGCACAAGTGCCCGCATGCTGTGCCCCAGGCTTCCCATGGAATGAGCGAAGCCACAGGTTCATTTGGGAAGCCAAGTTCATCTCTTAGCCACATGTTCAGGTCAGAGGGAGCTTCTGAGGGGGGTTATGTGGTGCTGTTTTAGTTAGCAACTTCTGTAAATTGCATTATGTTCTTTACGTCCACTGGGGCCTGGAGAACTTTCTCCCTCTGTCATTTACAAGTCTATCAGACTCTTATCATGTTAAATGTCTAGGGGGCAGATTCAGAAAGCGTCTCCTCACTCGTGGCGGAGGCCCTGCAGTTATGGTGGGCCATGCAGCAGGTACAGCAGTATGGAGGGTGGCTTTGCGTGGATTCATAAATCTTTCTGGGAGCCCTGCATCACACTTGTACCACGCTATGTGGTGCAAAAGTGACGCAGGGCTCTCATAAATAAGGTCCCTAGGGTATAAGTAGGGGTAGAGGTACTACATACAGGTAGCAGTTAAACTACTAGTATACAGGTAAGGATAGCGATACTAAAACATTGGGAAGGTAAAGGTACTAGGCAGGTTGTAGGTAGGCAGGTAGTGGTAGCATTCTAGGTTATAGAGCAAATTATGAGGCACAGATGACTAAATAGTGTGGTAGCAAATTATGCAGCATAATAGAGCACTTTCTATGCATTATTACTATTTTGTCATTTTAACATTACACTTCTGAGGGAAACATCCTTTACAACGCGGTGTTCACACCGCGCAACCTTTACAATGCAGCCATTACAATGCAAGTCATTACTACGACTTGCGCTGGATGGCGCTCTTGGTTAAGGAATACTTTGATTTTCTATTCCAACACCTTCCCTACTGTTACGTGGGCTGGAGTTGGAATAGAAAATTAAATTAATCCTCAATCCAGCGCTCTCCAACGCAAGTCGTTGCAACAACTTGCATTGTGAAAACTGCGTTGTAAAGTACCGCGATCAAAAAGATCGCGTTGTACTGACATACATCCCATTTCTGAGAAACATTTTGCCTCATTAGCACAAATTTAACAAAATGCTACATTAATCAGCAACTTAAGTATCACTAATTAGCTCATGCAAAGGTTTTGCTCTGTGCACCACATCCTGTCTCTTTTTAAAGTCATTTTTTATTGGTTTGAATCAGAAACGTAACTATTTTTTACTAAAATCTCCAAATTATGCAGAAGTTGGCATGCTATATGGCAAGGGAGACAAATCCACAATTACATGGAAAACGCTGCAGCCACAGATTATCATACTTCCAGTGGCCCTGGGCGTACATAGGTAACCTTGTAAGTACTAGGGTATCTGCAGGGTCCGATGGTATAGGGTATATGTAGGGGTAGTCAAAAGAATTCTCCCTAGATCTTAGAGGCACTAGGGTATGAGTAGAATGTAGCGATGAAGACAATAGCCAAGATGTAGTTTCATGTAGATTTATTAAGTTCAGTTACAAGTAGATGAGTTGTGGAGATGCAGCCCCACCAGGAAAAATCTGCCTGCTGCTCAGCCCATACTCCAACTGTCACACTCAAGCATCCAGGCACCCAATCATTCCATTGAAGACCATCAAACCAACATTCCATGCATCACATTCACACTGGCTGAGCAGCTAGGGAGAAAGTAACCAAATAAATATAATACAGATTACTGCCAAGGCCGGACTGACTACTGGGCAGATTTGAATGCTGCTGATCTGGGGGCTGATTTCGTTCACGGAGACCTGCATGTGCTAACCGAAATTAGTTTTGCTTTAATTATTTCGAAACACACGCAGGTCTCCATGAACGAAATCAGCCCCCACCGCAGTGGAATCAACCCCCAGCTCGGCAGCATTCCAATCTGCCACCGGCCCTGATTACTGCACAGAGGTGGGTCTTTTAGGATATATCTAGGAAAGGAATAGAGTAATGTAAAAGAGATATTTCAGGAAGTTGGGGAATGGCAAGGATTATATATTGTAAAGGGCGGGCCCTAGGCCCTCATACTGGAAATGACTGAGACGCAGGACACACTGCTTACTCGGTGCAACTGGCCCAGAGCACGTGCGCTCGGCCTCTTTTATTGGTACTGTGTCACATGACCAGTGACATCAGTGGTGGGTGGGTGTTAAGTGTAAATACAGAGTTAGCACTAGAATGCTAACAGATTCTAGGGCACTACATCCCTTCCCAAATTGGTTAAAAATTAAACCAAACGGAAAAAGTCCAAAACCTGTGGGGGGAGGAAAACACAGAAAATAACATTGGACTTGCGTTTTCAAAATGAGTCTCTTTGGCTGCTTGCAAGCCGCAGGCAGTATAGTTCTTGCGTTCAGGACTAATAGTGTGATGTATTCCTATAGGTTCTGTATCGATCCCCCTATTCCTGACCCTATTCTGGTTAACAAGTTAACTAGCAGCCATCCCATGAGGCAGAAAACCCCCATGATGCAGGAACCGTTATCTGATAAAGCCACACTACGGCACAGGAACGTGTTATCTGATTAGGTCATAACGCTTGCCATCTAATTAGACAAGCGATATTCCTCCAGCCCCTGATAAGGCATACGGAGTTCTCAAAACAAATCAAACCTATGACAACCTGGGAAAAACCCTGCGGCCATTGTTTTGATTTCACCGAGAACTTCAGCAAAAGAATGTGCTAATGACCTGGTCGTATGACATCCTTATTGACGTATCTATGTCCATCGTTACGTCAATCTTGGCACCTTAAAGGTATAAATATTACCGATATTGCCCTATGCAAACACACGCGGTGGTGACGAGATCGGAGCAGCCAGACTTGCCGAAGCCCAGAGTAGAGCAGACCCCGCTGGCGCAGCCCCGCCTTCCTGACGCGCTGAGAACGAGACGCTGCCTTTCTCCTGCCGAGAAATCCAGCTCCGGCGCTTCCGGGTAGCCCTCGCAGGCAGCCTGGAATATCGAGACCAGAGACGAGAGATACCATCCCTCATCCATCCTAGATTCCAGGTACAGAACTGAATAACCCCTCACAGAGAATTCTCTAGTCAGTCACTTGGCAAAACAAACTTAACTTAAACTGTAACTTTCTATTCCCGCCCACGTATTAGGCTTAGGTCAGGTACACGGGGTAGGCGTAGCTAGAAACACCAGTTGAGTACGATTAGTCAAATGTATATGTGTATGTAACTATATTTTATTCATTTTAAACCTTCATATGGCTTAGAAACCATATCAATGTTTTTACAGTATTATTTTATACTTCTGCTTTTAATGTATGCACTTTACTTAACCATAAGTATTGCAATAATATCGATCCATTTCTCTTGTACGAGAAAAGAGACTGATCAATAAATAACATCTTTTATTGAACACGCCCGTCTCTTCCTTTTCTCTACAATCTGGTGGGACTAAGAATGCACGTACTGACTGAGTAAAATAAATTGCCTTTTGTTCACACGACTCTCGAGATACACTCTTGATTAGGGGAGAGCAAAGTTGTCATGTTCTATGGTTGTCAGAAACTAAATCCCTTCTTGTCTATCCAGGGAGGTTCAACTCCTCCTTGCCTATTCGAGAAAGTTTCTAGTGAACTCTGAGCTAGCTGGCAAACCCAAAACTTTAAGTCTAATATCGACAGTAGTAGACCTAGTTAACGTCTGGTCTAGGCCTATACTATTGGAGGTATTATTCCAATGCGCAGAGCCTATTGGGATAATAGGAACTACACTACATGGCGCCCAACGTGTTTGGAAGGGCGATAAAACTAACGTAAGACATTTAGAGTAACTCAGTCGTGCTTTCTCACTCAGACCCCTTTCTCCCATAATACTCCAAAGACGTCTGGAGTGGGTAAAAGGTAATATCCGCCAAACCTCGCAGGAGGAAACTCCTATGTATGGTACTTGGTTTAGTCAACGTTGAAGGATAAACCGTTCCAAAATATTGTGCATCTAATCTTTGTATTCCATAAGAAACCTGATCTGCAAACAAACAAAGTAACCATCCTGTCGGTAAAATGGTAGACAGTGATGATGAAAGAGAGGCAGTTAGATTAGCAACTGAACTCGCAGCAGATGATACTGCACTGCAAGAAGCAGACCAGGATATAATACTCATCCCGGTCATCAAAAGGAAATCTATAACCTTAAAACTTATAGAAAATGGACTGACACCTAGAGGTGGTACAGTCATATTAGTAATTGAGGCACACGAATATCGGCAGACAGAGGTATACTATTCATGGATACATTTTCCAGCAGCAAATGCTGTAACAAAGTACTTCCACTATTACAAAACAGAGGAACCTCCTGCAGAGTATACTCCTTTCGAGGAGGTGGAAGTACCACTTAAATTTCAAGAGCATTTGCTCTTATTTAATGGCGCCCTAAAACATAATAATCACATCACCAGGCTCGGTCCTTTAGGTAGACCAGGAGCAACGTGGCCGGTCCTAGCCGGATACACACCACATCCAGAGTTCGAAAGAATGCCTGCAGCAGATCTTTTAGTACAACTAAAACAATTAATAAAGATACATAGACAATTAGTCCAATATGTGATGCGGACTTCAACAATTCAACCAGCAATTAAAATTCCACAGCTGACCCCTCACCAGGGGAACACAAATAAAATTACACCACAGAACATACAATCCTGCCTAGGTAAAGTACCAGCTAAACGGGAACAAATACCATTCTGGTTAGCACAAAAAATCACCCAAATAGAGGCTGTGTTTCCAGACACCACCACGTTAGAAAAACACAGGATTCTGACTATCTGTCTTCCAATGGGAATCGCACCACACATTGAGGACTGTGACACTTGGGGTACAGTCTTTGCTTCCATTTACACAAAAACGCACGGTGTTCCATCCATTTCGGTAATACCAGATGTGCTAAAACAAATTCAAGACGAATACGGTCCAGAACCCGCTTTAACTCTTGGTATGAAATTACTAAAAGACTTCAAGCAGGTCTCGGCTATATTATTAGCCAACATAAAGGGAGAAGCAGCAAACGTGGCGATCCGCCAGAGGTTAAAGGAAACAGATATAGCAGACCAGCCAGCTGAAATTGCCAGAATCATAGAAAAATCCTATGAGGAACTAGGTAGAGATAGTTTAGGTGGAATACCAGTAAAACCACAACTAATTGAAAGTCCTGAAAAAATATTTTTTAATAATAACTCAACATCACAAAAAAAGAGCTGGGATGGAAACAAACAATCCAATCCTAAAGAAAAGAAATTCCAGTCCAGAGGAAGGTCTCCTAGGCGAAGAGAAAAATCTCCGAACCAAAGACACAGGTCACCCCAGAGTGACCCCTCTGGGAAAAGATATAACCTTAGAAATAGGGATAATATAAAGAAGCCTGATAGATATCAAGACATTGATACACGTCCCTCTCAATCTTTTCGGACTTCCTCGCAGAAATCGGAAAGAAGAGGACGATCAGAACAAAGAGAAGAGCACGCCAAGTCCAAAGACAAGGAACCTGCTCTACTAAAAAAGAAACTACAATTTCCAAAAAAGAAGGTAGCCAGTATCAAGGTAGTTAACAATGCCGAGAATACTGAGGACACAACTGAAAAACGGAGAATGGGCTCAGACAATGCTAGACAGCGCAGCAGAAGTGAGCATAGCTCGCAAAGTCCTTATGAATCATCTGGAGACAGTGGACACGAATGAATATCTTCAAGGGGAAACTGCAGACACCAGAGTTAGCAAACCTCACAAAATATATGAAGTATAGAGGGGGATAAGACTAGAAAAATAAGGGGACTATTTTGGGATAATCTCTCCAAGGGCTATGACATCCTTCTAGCTGAAAAAGACTGGCCACCAGAGTTTGTCAGGGAGTGCCCTCATGGCGAAGAAATAATTATGCCTGCCTTCTCAAATCATATCCTAATTCATAAAAAATATACACTTGCTAGAAAGTGGGCAGTAGCTCTAGCTCCTGCTTTATATAAAAATCACGTAGGATGGGATGAGGACTCTCCTCCTCACAAAATCCAGTTAAAATCACAACCTACTGCACAAAGGCAGTACCCAATTAAGCAAGAAGCTAAAAAACAGGTAAAAGAAATCCTAGATCAGCTAGAATACCAGGGGGTGATTGAAACTTGCACCTCACAAATGAACAACCCTTTGTTTCCGGTCTCCAAACCAGACAATTCATACCGTCTAGTTTTGGATTACCGACACCTTAACTCATGTTGCAAAACTTTTGCAGTACAAAACTCGCATAGTGCTGCACTAATGAATAACATAGTGCGCAAAAAATACAAAACAACATTAGACATCTCTAATGGATTCTTTTGTCAAAACATAGCACCAGAGAGCAGATATTTGTCTGCGTTCTCAATAAATGGCACTCAAAAACAATTCTGTCGGTTAACCCAGGGGTACAAGAACAGCCCGGGAGTATTCTCAGCGAGAGTAACAGAATTACTACAAACATATGATGACGAAGCATTATCTTATGTCGACGACATATACTTAACCGATGATGACTTGGAGACTCACTTGAAGAGAGTGAACACCATAATACTTGGGTTCGCAGCAGAGGGTTACAAATTCAACTTTAAAAAATCCAGAATTGCCCATCTGACAGTCCTATTCTTAGGATACGAATTATCAAGTGAAGGCAAAAGCCTGGCTGACAATTTCCTAGAGAAATGTGCCGTACTCCAAGCACCTAGAACACTAAAAAACCTACAGTCAATTCTAGGCTTCCTAAATTTCGGAAGAACATACATTGCAAATTACCCAGAAAGGGTTAAACCCCTTTATGATCTAATAAAACCTGATTTTAAAAGAACCAATTGGACTCAAATACACACAGAAATTTTGAGATCCTTACAAACAGACATGTTAATTAAAACAAAATTAGAAACACGTGATAACACACGCAATCTTGTGATTCGAGTCATCCCAGGAAGATGCGGATTCACATACCTGACCTCTAATGAGGGAGAAAAGGTACCAATTGCATTCAAATCACACTTGTACACAGAAGCTGGAAAGAAATTCAGCATTAAAGAAAACATTGTTCATGCAGTTCAAACCGCAATAGCTAGAGAAAAAGATCAAGCGGACGGTAGACATATCACAGTCAGAACAGCAGAATCAGCCTTTGAGGCATTAACAACACCGTGTAATTTACCAACAACAACATTGAATCCGGAATGGATACAATGGGTGAATTCAATTACAACGGACAAAGTATACTACTACTTTGATCCAGAACTAAAGGAATTGAAAAATCTAGAATATGAAAGAACATTCCCTCTGCCTATCGACATTCTGCCCTTACGACAATACGCTTGTGTAATCTATACAGACGGACATGCTCAACCCTCCGTTTGGGGAGAACAAGCATACAACCCCACATGTGAGATTACAAAAGAAGTGTGGCGCGGAGGTAAACTAAGACCTCTATTAACAAAAACACACTCAGTAGAAACTAATTCAGAACAACAGACTGAAATAATAGCATTGAAAATGGCGCTAGATAATGCGGATCGCGAATTCCCGACACTTATAGTGTCCGATTCATATTACTGCGTCAAATCATATAACAACGATTTGCAGACATGGATTCAAAACGGTTACAAAGATGACACAGATGCAACAATAAAGCAAAAACTGCTTTGGGAACAAATAGCTCTTTTACAAAAAGAACTACCAAAGACTCACGTGACACACTCACTGAGTCATCAGCGTGATGGCGTTCACGTTGCAGGGAATTCATTGGCTGAGACAGCCACAGCGGTAGCAACTAAATCGGCTTCCGTAGTTCGAAAAAAGCGTACAGCGAAGTATATTGATGGTGAAACAGTGCTGGCAGTGAAAACGTCATCAAAAGGCGACTGCTCAGTGCTAACGATCAACTATCCACTCAATTATACATACATAATCGATGCAAACTCCGTCCCTTTTGCTCGAATCCCTGGAGTGGGGGATAGAGTGATTCCAAACATGGACAGGAGAAACTTGTTAATTGCAGACGCGCATATGGGCGAGGTTCTCAGACACCTCAAACTAAAAGATTCTCTGGAAGAATTACAATCAAGGTACTGGTGGCCAGGCATGAGCCTGCATCACACCATGTTTGTAAAAAACTGCCCAAACTGCAACAGAAATCGCAGTGGGGAGAGAAACGGTGTAATACCGTGTCGTTTCACTCCAGAAAAAATCAACAGTAAAAAGCAAGGCTTGCGATTAACATATACAGGCTAGTTTCCACTTATAATGTAGATCACCAGCACTCGGCTGACGTCTGGACTGTTAAACAAAGATTTGCGAGTCTAAATGGCATATACGCTAAGAGCATGCTACGTTTGACCATTGTTTCCACTCTAGCCCTCCAGCCTGAGGGGAAACATGGCCAAATGAGCATAGCACAGCGGGAATCTTCTCACTTCCTTCCTGAGGGATACGGGATGGTGTAAAGAAAAAACCAAGGCATAAAGCAATCTATAACGGAAAGGATATTAGGTTCGGGAGCTGGGTGGGTCAAACATCTAATAAGTGTCCAACGTAGTCTAAATAACCTGCCAAGAAATTCTCTGAAGGGATTCAGTCCGTACGAATTATTATTTGGAACTAGGATGTTAATCTCTGACCTTGACAGTCAGACTTCAGTGGTAAAGGAAAAAAGCTTTGATATCAAAGACCGTTTGGCTATTTTGCAGGACTTGAATGAAACAAGAAAAGACCTGAGCAACATAAAATTGAAACAACAGCCAACAACCACTGAAGAACCACCACCTGTCCCAGCAAGACCTGTCTGGATTCCAAAAGTCGGGGATCTAGTCAGAGAAAAGATCGCGGTAAAGAAGGAATTTGGGCCTTCTTACAGAAAAGCAGTTCCTGTCTTGTCTGTCAACGGGACAAGATCAGTAGTACTACCGCCACTTGCTGGTAAAAAGGAGAACCGAGTTGTATCCATCGACCTGGTAAAACCACAATCATGTGGCCGATAACAAATAGTAGGCCAAGTGGACTCCCAATAAGTAGCAGAACACCAAGGTTTGCTACCAGTACAGAGGTCCTAACAAAGAGGCTAATCACATTCGAAACGCCTACAGAAGAACAACAAGGACTATGCAACAATGCAATGGAATTTAGTCCTCTGAAAACCCAAATAAAAACATTTAGCAGAGACACACCAACCTATAATGAAGTAACAAACGACAATGCAAGAAACAGTAATCCTGAAGCAATTGGAACTATTGACAGAACTGCATCCGGCTACTTCATAAACTTTGATGATTCCTCTGAAGGCTTCACTGAATCAAAAACACAGCCATCAACAAAAACCTTTAAAGATAAAGTTAAAGTACTTTTGAAACAACTGAAAGAAACATATCTGATTTCTCCATGGATTGAATTTTGGGTGGGTTTTGGTGCATTTATCCTCATACTTTGGCTCATCATGACACTAACTTTGGGACGCTTCATTGAGGGAAAATATGCTAAAATGGACACAGCAAGTCAGAAAATCAACTTGATCCTCAAACCACACACATCTTCACACGTCGAGAAAAGAGAACTTTCTTCAGTCAACTTCACAGCCAATCCTATACCGGGTGGGGTAGCATGGGACAAAACTGACTACGAAATCTATGGACCGGTTGAAATCCTGAAATAACCACACCAAATTAAGATCTCATTGAGTGACTTTGTAAAACCAAGCTCATTTGCTGATGATTGGGACTTCGAAAGTATAAATAATATGATGTCTGACTTAGTAATGTCTGCTAAATTTACCAAACATGATTATTTGCAGGGTTCTACTAATTATGATAGTATGTATTGCTACAACCACTATGGTAACCATTTTTTACATAAATCTGCACAACCTAGAAATGTTTTAATTTATAATCAATGGGAACATTGTGCAATACCTCCAAAAGGAAGCTCAAGAACCGTTTACGACAAATATTCATACTTTTCAGGTTTTAACATAAGTAATGCTGAAACATTTTATTTCAAATTGTCAAATAAGACAGGGACAAAGACCATGATAACAAACACGAAATTGATATATTCAGACTCATTCTTTGAACAAATGAATACTTTTGGTTTTGATTATTGGGACAAAAATGTTGAATTGAAAAGTGTTTGGGGCACAAAAGAATGGCAAGTACAGGGTATAGAATCTTTGTTTAGAGCCTGCATGATCCCAGAACAAATTATATTTTTAAATGACACTGTTCAACAAACTACCTGTCTTGGCTTAGCCAAAATCAAAGACTTAAATAAACCGTCTATTCCAAAACCAACAATGAACAGCAATAGCTCTACAGATGAAGAGATAGACGTAAAATATGTATTAAACCAAAACAGAACACATCCAGATTGGAAACAGTGGTTGATCTGACCCACAGATACTAATAACTGTCAAGACAGATTCCTGAATAAAACACAGGGGTTCAAAATGACCAGGCCAGACCCTAGATACTCCCAAAGACAACACCCAGGGATAATAACCACCTACAGTGTGGGCAAATTATGCCTTCAGTGGCTACAAACTTCCACACTGGCAGAAATTAAGCAACACCTAACTTTACTTACTGATGGTGCTGACTTGCGTGATTTCATTATGGGACCGCGCAAACAGCGTCAAAAACGTTTCATAGCAGCCTCTGTATATGCAGCATACAATGAGGCCTGGAAGGTTACCCAAATTGAGACAGCAGAAAGGATACGGGAAATTGACCGTATTAATTTGGAAAAATCACTTTCTGTAGTGGACAATGGGTTAATGACTCTGTCCTCCAGAATTTTTTCTCTGGACAGCATTGTGTCTTCAGCAATCGACATATTATCACAAGACTTACTGTTGTTACAACACGGTCAGTCCCAATTGCGTTCTATTGTACAGCTTGGCTGGACGTTACAAAATCTGCGTTCAGGCTATGTGCCTTGGCGTTTAATCAACACAACGTCACTATTCCAAATCTTTAACCTTACTGATAAACAAATCAGTATGGCCCAGAAGGGTGCTGATTATACAATCCTGAGCATTGAGAAACTTGAGAGATTACCAGTGACAATGTCAGAACGACCTGTCAGTGAATGGATAATACACGGGATAATTAATATTCCAATATCAACCTTCAGGTTTCAATACTGCCAAAAATATATACAGGCTGGCATGTACGAAAAATTGGGAAAAGGGTACATTAAAACAACATGGAACCTGCCCTATTCACATGCATGTGTCAGTAATAAAGGACAGAAAGTGTTTCTTAGTGGCAATAATTGTGCGATGTCACTAAGCGGTACACTTCTGTGTAACGGAATTAGTTTGCATGGAGCCTGTGAAGGGAACTCAAATAACCTTTCATGTCACCAGCTAGGCGCACCTGCAACAGAGATAGAACCATTCTTTCAAAGACTCTATAATGGGAGTTACATTCTAATTGTAGATCGCAGATGCTGTAGTCTTATGCCCGGGACTCCTTATCTCGTAACTACGACTGCGAAGGTCAAGTGCTGTGGACGCTTATTGTTCCCCAGCTCCCTTCCAGACAGGGAGGCAAGGGCATGGCCCAACTTGAAAATTACTTCTATTCGAATAGATACTTTAAGCAGAATGAAAACAGTGCTTCTTCAGACGCCGACAAGGCTCACGTCATCAAAAGAAACGTATGATCTCCAAGTCGCAAGGACGAATGTAGAGATACATTCATTGTTATCAACTAATTCCCCCATACATTTTGCAGAAATCCTGAATGAAATCTTAAATATTTCTGATACCAGTGGAGTCTCAAAGGTATTTAAGACAGTATTTTCGATGGCATTAACACCATTCAAAGCCATACTGGGTATTTTTCCAGATTTCGTCCATTCGATTTTTGGCGGACTTCCCCTCATTTTAGGACTGATTGCAGGAATCCTGTTCCTAGTCCTCATATTTCGCTATGGCAAACCATGTCACAGACAAATCACCTGCGACAAGGGAAGAAACAATCCTAGCCATTGGATACCGGGACCGGATATCAAAAATCCTGGGACTATCCCGGCTTAGAGACCTGAACATTACTTGGTTTCTATCATTTCGACCAATGTGGCAACGATGTGTTTTACCTGTATTAAGGTGCCTGCTATGCGGAGAAGAATGCGTGTTAGACACCTGTCTGACGCTACAATCGGATGCGCCAATGGATGCAGAAACATTGTTGAGTCCAACAAAGGCTCATGCTTTGTGCTGCCCTCAACGGCTTCCAATCCTGATGACGCCATTCGTGGAATCTTCACCACTACGATTAAGGGGTAGTGAAGTTCAAGATGAAAGCAGCATCGATCAGGTACAAACTTCTGTCAGCAATCCAAATCGATATGTCAATGGAGACAATCATGCACACGAATGCATGGTTACACCTATTTCCGAGTTAGTGGAACTCTCCCAGGAAGCTGTTGACAACTTCTTCGAGAGTCTAAATGATATGATGTTCTCACCAGAGCAGAAATAGAGACTTTTGAGCAAGCTCGTACACGGCGTTCCCTGAATTTGGCCTTCAACTAGAAAAGCTAAATACCATGAACAATTTTCCCTCCAGTTCACGGACAGCAATTTTTTCAGCAGCCCCAAAATATTTTTGCATATTTTTCGGGACACTATCTTCTGCTTAAAGTAAGAACTATTCTTAGAGAACTAAAATTTCTAATTTTAGATAGCTTATTGACATTAGCTGCCCGCTGGTATGTTCATAACTATTTTCTTCTGTGATGAAATGGTCTCGAACCTTTTTTCTGTATTAAGAGCCATTTCATGTGTAAATATTCATATACAAAATAGCAATACTGTATACAAATGCGTGTTTACTTTAGCGTTATTCTACAGCTTGAGTACATCAATACATGTGACTGTTTTTTTTCCGTATATTTGATAATTTCAAAATGCATTTATGTATTTTGGGGTGGTAAGGTATACACGATACTCTACAGTATGTTTTACTATGCATAGATTAGTAAATATGTCCATAGTTAGCGTGGAGTGGGTGTAATGTATTCCTATAGGTTCTGTATCGATCCCCATATTCCTGACCCTATTCTGGTTAACAAGTTAACTAGCAGCCATCCCATGAGGCAGAAAACCCCCATGATGCAGGAACCGTTATCTGATAAAGCCACACTACGGCACAGGAACGTGTTATCTGATTAGGTCATAACGCTTGCCATCTAATTAGACAAGCGATATTCCTCCAGCCCCTGATAAGGCATACGGAGTTCTCAAAACAAATCAAACCTATGACAACCTGGGAAAAACCCTGCGGCCATTGTTTTGATTTTACCGAGAACTTCAGCAAAAGAATGTGCTAACGACCTGGTCGTATGACATCCTTATTGACGTATCTATGTCCATCCTTACGTCAATCTCGGCACCTTAAAGGTATAAATATTACCGATATTGCCCTATGCAAACACACGCGGTGGTGACGAGATCGGAGCAGCCAGACTTGCCGAAGCCCAGAGCAGAGCAGACCCCGCTGGCGCAGCCCCGCCTTCCTGACCCGCTGAGAACGAGACGCTGCCTTTCTCCTGCCGAGAAATCCAGCTCCGGCGCTTCCGGGTAGCCCTCGCAGGCAGCCTGGAATATCGAGACCAGAGACGAGAGATACCATCCCTCATCCATCCTAGATTCCAGGTACAGAACTGAATAACCCCTCACAGAGAATTCTCTAGTCAGTCACTTGGCAAAACAAACTTAACTTAAACTGTAACTTTCTATTCCCGCCCACGTATTAGGCTTAGGTCAGGTACACGGGGTAGGCGTAGTTAGAAACACCAGTTGAGTACGATTAGTCAAATGTATATGTGTATGTAACTATATTTTATTCATTTTAAACCTTCATATGGCTTAGAAACCATATCAATGTTTTTACAGTATTCTTTTATACTTCTGCTTTTAATGTATGCACTTTACTTAACCATAAGTATTGCAATAATATCGATCCATTTCTCTTGTACGAGAAAAGAGACTGATCAATAAATAACATCTTTTATTGAACACGCCCGTCTCTTCCTTTTCTCTACAATCTGGTGGGACTAAGAATGCACGTACTGACTGAGTAAAATAAATTGCCTTTTGTTCACACGACTCTCGAGATACACTCTTGATTAGGGGAGAGCAAAGTTGTCATGTTCTATGGTTGTCAGAAACTAAATCCCTTCTTGTCTATCCAGGGAGGTTCAACTCCTCCTTGCCTATTCGAGAAAGTTTCTAGTGAACTCTGAGCTAGCTGGCAAACCCAAAACTTTAAGTCTAATATCGACAGTAGTAGACCTAGTTAACGTCTGGTCTAGGCCTATACTATTGGAGGTATTATTCCAATGCGCAGAGCCTATTGGGATAATAGGAACTACACTACAATAGTTCTTGGTGGCACGGTTCGCAGTTGTTCGGCGGGTTCACTCTTTGTCGGAGCTGTCTGTCCGGTGTTCTCAGCTCTTCCTTTGCTTCGCTCTGTAGGTGATGAGAGATAGATGGATGGCATGGGTGTCAATCAGTCTTCTGGTTTTGTGATGTTTCCGGGCAGGCCTTAGTGTGGACTCTTGGCAGGTGAATAGAGTAGGTGCAAACATCCCTCTCACTAGGATGCCCCTCTCGCCGGTTTTCTTCTGCCACAAGATGTCCGGGAGGACCTCTTTGCCAGGTTTCCACTGGACTGGTGTTTTCGGTCGTGTTGCTCTACCATAG
Source organism: Lissotriton helveticus (assembly GCF_964261635.1). Lineage (NCBI taxonomy): Eukaryota > Metazoa > Chordata > Amphibia > Caudata > Salamandridae > Lissotriton > Lissotriton helveticus. Next base: position 1,587,265,800 of record NC_136067.1, on the reverse strand, counting down.
CCTTCGGGCCGTGAGCAGGGCGCTCCACGAGCCTCACCGTCGTGTCCTAGTTCCACCTGAAGGTTGAGTTGTCGACTCTCTTCATTGCTCTCGAGGCTTTCATCCTCTTGGGTCCTGCAGACGTGCTTCTGTAGATCTGTCTCCCATGTGGGACTTGCTGCCACCAGAGTTCCTTGAGGCCTCTGCTTCTTGGGTTGCCACGGGTTGGTGTGGAGTGGTCAGTTCATCAGATGGATGTGTGAGCACTCTCGCCATTCGATCTTCCGCTCAACCCCAGAGGTAGATGTCGCCAACAGTCTATCTTGCTCTCTTCTGCATTCGCCTTGTGGATGGATGACTCGTAGGTGGTTGTCTTTGGTCTGCTCTGCCGGTGCTCTTACCAGGCTTGTTCTCCATTGCACTCCGGTGTTCCAGTGCCTGTCACCTTTCTTCTTTTCTTAGTGGCGGTGGCCACTCTGTTCTTTCTTCCTTCTTCTTAACCTGACAGTCGTGCCACTCTGATTACTTCTTCCTTCTTTTCTTCTTAGTGGCAGTGGCCACTCTGTTCTTTCTCCTTTCTTCTTGAAGTGACTGGGTGTCACTCTGACTTCTCTTTTCTTCCTTTCTTCTTCTCTTCTCCTCTTTTCGCGACGTACCCTGTTCTTTCTCCTTTTATCTTCTCTGGCCAGGCTTCCCCATGCAGCGCGCGCACTCTGCACGTGTCTTCCTGGTCTTGTCCTAGTCCTAGGACACTATCTTCTTGTTACTCACTTCCCAGGGTTAGCGTCGCGACCTTCACATCTTCTTCCTGTTGCTTTCGTTAATTTGTGTGGTTGAAGTTCGTGGGTCTAGGTCCTCGGACCGTGCCTTGTCTGAACTTCTTGGACGTCGTGCTGGTCCCTTCTGCCGAGGTCTGGCAGGTAGGATTTGTGATGCTGAGCTTCTTGGACCTCGTGCTGGTCCCTTCTGCCGATGTCCGGCAGGTAAGCTTCTTGGTGCGACCATCTGGCTGGTCGACTTCGTGCTTTGTGACCAGGCTGAGTGGTCAGGTTGCTTCTGTGTTGAATCTTCAATGCTGCCAGTGCAACCATTTTCTTTTCATCCCAGTTGAGTTGCTTTGGTGCGCATCTGGGTGCGCTCTTCATGTCTTCTCTTGTGACTTGCTGCTTTGGGCTAGTGCTGGCCTCACTGTTGCGCATTTGCGTCATGCGCTTTCGCACTTCTGGTGCTGGGTTCCAGAACCATCGTTGGTTCGTGTGGGGGTGTTCCTACTTTCGCCATTCTGCTGCAGCGATGGCCTGTGGCCACTAGGCATCGCTGTCTTCTTTTCTGGCGTGGTGTAGATGCTTCTTGGGTGTTTGCTTCAGGAGGGTTACGTCACCACTCCGTTGACGTTCTTCTGGTCTTGCTTCTTCTGTTTGGTGCTGGTTGCGATTCTTGTGAACTTCTTTGCGTCGGCGCACTTATCGCGCGTTCTCTTGGATATCCTGTGAGGAGCCGCTGCACTCCTGGCTCGCTTCTGGGGCTTCAGGCGCGATTCTTAAGTTCTGTCGCGTTCTTGTGCTTCCGGCGCGTTCCTGCGCCGTTTCCTCCCAGTGCCTTAAGTGTAGGTCTTGTATCTAGTTTCGCGGACTGTCTCTTGCATGCTCTTTAGTTCCTTTCTGCTTGAGAGTAGCCACCTGCCAGCAGGTGGTTCTCTATCAGTCTCTAGGCAACGCTTGTGTGGGGGTCATGCAGTCTTGGCGGAGTTCTGGTGTGGCAGTGTTCTTGCCCTTGGTCCTTGTGACCAGTTACAGTCTTCCTTTGTCGTGGCCGCAGGCTGGTTGCTGCTCTTTGTAACCTTTTGTTTTATTGCTGCTGTGGCATTTCTTTCCTTCTCTTAGTTGTGGGTGTAATTCCGTATTTTGGCCACTAGATGGCGGGGGATCTCGTGGGCAGGCACCAGCAGTCTCTCCCTACGTTGTGTGTCTTATGTCCGGTGCAGGGTTTCAGTGGCAGTTAGGAGACTAGGGTCCGGGACCACAGTGAGTGCTTTCACTGCGTTTTTTCAATTTGCAGGCCCGGGTGCACTCGCTCTCTTTTGCAGGGAATAGCTCTTGTGGGCAGAGGAGCTGGAGGGCAGCCAGAGGCAGTCGCGGTGGTTAGCCTCGTTGTCACCGGCTTCTTACTTTCAAAAATTGTGTTACGCGATGGACAGGCGCTGGGGGCTAATTCAAAAGAGTCAAAACAGGTTGGATGCCGTCTTTATTTCCTTGCGCCCCGCCGCTGCAGCTTTAGTCCTCACATGCTGCGCGGCGGGGAGGGGTGTCGGAGTCAGCTGGTCTCCGGGCCGTTCACTGCTTTCGCCGCGCATATACAGCTTAGCGGTGCGGGGAGGCAGGCGGCCACGGCTTGATGACTTTCCCCTCTTACATCAGGGTGAGTTCTCATTTATCGGGGCTGCGCCGGGGTGTTCCGATGCTGTTGTTACCGGCTGCTGGCCGGGTGCAGGCTTCTCTCCTTCTCTTCCCCTACCGCCGCGGCCACACATCACACGCGGCGCGGGGTGACAGCACTGTATAGCGGGTGGGCTCTGCTGACGATTACATTAACTGCGGGTGGGCTCCGCTGGCACTTCAGTTCATCGCGGGTGGGCTCCGCTTCAACCATTCGGCGCCCGGCAGCTCTCCTCACGCTGCGGGCGCTGTACGCTAAGGTTTTTCTTTTCACCCCACCGCCGCACTTCACACACGCGGCGGGGGACGCTGCAGGCAGGCCGCGGGTGGGCTCCGTGAGCCTGGCTTTATCATCGGGGCATTGCGGCCGACGCCGCGTCGCAGCAGGCAGGCCACGGGTGGGCTCCGCGAGCCTTGTCTTGATTGCGGGGGCCAGTAGCCAGCGCCGCTCGCACTTTTAGGGCACGGTTAGTGTTTATAGTTTATGGCGGGTGGGCTCCGCTTTTGGTGGTGTACAGTCTGGGCTCACCTTCGGCCGACGGGCCTGTTCTTCCATGGGTGGGCACCGCGATGGCTCCGCTTGTCTTTTCAGGGCACCGCCACGGCAGGGCGGACCACGGCAGGCCGGAGAGGTGCGGGGTGAGCTCCCGGTCACCTCCTCCTTCTCTAGGCTCGGGGCTCGACACACGCCCCACGGGCCTCTCGGCGGCTGGCTCGATTCTTCGCAGGGGGTGCTCTCAGGCGAGCAGCATTTTCCTCGATGTTCGTTTAGCTGGCACGCGTGGAAACAGCTAAACCCTCGTCGCCATTGTAAAGGGCGGGCCCTAGGCCCTCATACTGGAAATGACTGAGACGCAGGACACACTGCTTACTCGGTGCAACTGGCCCAGAGCACGTGCGCTCGGCCTCTTTTATTGGTACTGTGTCACATGACCAGTGACATCAGTGGTGGGTGGGTGTTAAGTGTAAATACAGAGTTAGCACTAGAATGCTAACAGATTCTAGGGCACTACATATATGATCCTGAAAAATAGACCATAGCGATATCTCTTTAACATGGATGACATTCAGAGGCATAAATCTGACATACTCGGAATGCCATTCGTTTTAAAACAATATTGATTAAACAGTATTATCGAGAAAGTTTTTCTTTTCCGGACGGATTCCCTGATGTCAAAGTAGATAAAAACAAAATGGCGTAACTATGTGCTTTTGTATAGCTCTGAGTAAACTTACGGAACTAAAAAGGCTAAACCTTTTTATTATCTACATTATAAGTTAGCAGTGAGTGCTGAATCAAGAGTCATCTGACCGGAATTTGTCAGGACAGACAACCAACAAGTGCATCTATTACTTTTTATATTAACTACGGCTCATATAGGCAAGTGCTCATCTCAACTGCCATTTCTTCTGCAGACGATCACTCTAAAAGGAAAGGCTACCATCAAGTGGTAATTTTGATTATTACAATGAATGTACTTCTGTGTTATTTTGATTTGTTTAAATAGCATGGAGAGGGTCCTAAAAGAACTTTAAAGTGCTGAGCAGTTAGAAAGTAACAGATTTAAACAAAGTATAAAATCAAATCGTTAAGAGATATAATTTATGGTAACAATACAGTATGTAGTTGTAAATCAGGGAGGGATGGACCTACAGTTGTTAGAAGAAATTCAACGCGTGAAAATTGCTTGGGGCAAGCTAAGGTTACTCAACTATTCGTGAGTGTCGACAATTAGTAGACATTTGTTTCACTGACTGTGCATCTTTTTATGGGCGGTAGGGTTTAAATAGTAAATGTTGCCAAAGTGTCAGGGTTTATTTAGTAAGTCTCAGCAAACCCTGTGCCGTATTGTGAAGGGATGGAACTGTGAATTGAGGGAACAACATCCCCTAATATTTAATTATTCGTGTCCAAGACTTACACATGTTTTTGGAACAAAATATAAATCGAGAATGGAACGCAGATCAAATATCATCCCTGGAAGCCTGACCAGTTTGCCATTTTGCTTTGAAACATCATAATACTTATGCACATTTTCTGTGTCTCGATTTCAGTGAAACATATTGCCCTTCAGAAGCGCTATCTAGTCCAACACAAAGATGTTATAAGGAACCTTGCACAATGTATAAAAGCATAATTAAAACTTTTAACCCCACTAAAATCTAACTAATAATTAAGAATGAAGTAGAACGCACCAGCGCAAAGAACAAACTTTATCAAGTCAAGTCAAGTCAAAACAAGCTTTATTCGATTACATTTAAAATCATAAAAGCAGCAAGACAGCATAAATTTAGAAATTAAATTACAGTGTAACAAATTTCATGAAGTTAAAAGACATTCAGGGGTCAAAATCTGTAACAATGTCCACTGTATGTAGATATAAAAGTTCACACCAATATAATTTATACACAGTATAAAAAGGTTAAATATAGTTAAAAAAAACAATAGCAGCGAATACAAGATAGTGAGGTCACCCTTCCAGTTGCCTCGGGGATAGCATCCTGGTCCTCGTACGCATGGCTGCGACCAGGAAGCTAGCAACCCCGAGGGTTGTCCTGGTGCTACCTAATAACTGCAAATAAAGTAGAGCAGGGCGTACCTGGACAAAAACTGCGTCTCTTAAAATGGCTGCCAAAAACCTCATTCTACTCTCTTTATAGTGGCTACAAAACATGACGAAATGCATGAGGGTCTGCTCAGAACTTTATCAATCAAGCCCAGACTACAGAATCAAGATAAATAAACAGAAAAGTGATGGATGGACTGCTTCAATGAATCTCAGCCACTGCAATTTACTCGAGGCAGCATTGCCCAGTTCATCGTTATTTTGCACACCATGCCACGTCAGTTTGGACCCAGCCATTTGCAAATCAGTTTTGACCCAGCATCCACAGTTTAGCCCAAACTGTGAGTCCAGGTCACCCTAAACAGGAATACAAGCAGCCCAAGACAGGTTAAGTCCGTATTTGGGCTCATCAGTAGTACTAGCTTAGTCCCAGTGGCACAGTGTGCACAGGGCCCACGTCTAGGCATACACATCCCACTTAGGGTGTCACACTGAAGTATAAAAAAAGTGATGAATGGATTGCTTGAATTATTCTCAGCCACTGTCAATTACTTGGGACTGCATCCCAGTCTATCATTATTTTGCGTACCATGCCACCCCAGTTCGACCCAGCCATGTGCAAACAAGTCTTGACCCTGCTAATATGGGAAAAGTCTAGCTTGAACTGCCAGACCAGGTCCTCCCTGAACTGGAACACAAGCAATCTAAGACTGGTTTCACTCCTTTTAGAGCTTAAGCAGGTGTACAGGTCTAGTCCCCCTCCAGACTTACCGGCGAATAGTCATCCAACTAGTCAAGGCCCTTGTGGACCTAACCCCAGCATCTCGAGGCACCTGCCTCCCGTCTTCTGTCTCTCTAGTTCTCTCTCTTCTTCTCCCTCTTGCCTTCCCTCTCCATATGAACTTTTTTCTCGTTTCTTTGCTGTGCTTTCACTTTCCAACCCTGTGCTACACCTCTCATTCACTCTGTGCCTCTGTTTTGTCTGCCTTTGCCCATTCTTCAATTGCTTTATGCCTCTGTTTTGTCTGCTTTTGCCCGTTCTTGTTTGTCTGATTTATCTACTGCTGTACATTTTTATGCCTCTATTTTAGCTGCTCTTGCTAATTTTTGTGCTTCTGTTTTGTCTGCTTTTGCCCGTTTTTTCATTCACATTTGTGCCTCTGTTTTGTCTGTTTTTCCCTCTCGTGTCACTGTTTCTGGCCTGTTGTGTTCTCCTGCTGTGCCCCCGCACTTCCTTCCTGCTGTCCTCTCTGCTTTTCCTTCCTCTTTCCTCCCCAGCTCCTTATCTGCTACTCATGCCTCCCACTCTGTTCCAGCTCTCCTACCAGCTACATTCCTCCTCAGGCCTTCCCATCAACCCATGTGCCCCTGTCTCCTCCCAGAACCAGCTTAACCCCTTCCGTGCAGGGCTGTTTCCCCCGCTGTGCTGGGGGGGCGGGAGGGGGCGCGTACAGCGCCCCGGTACTTATGACGAGGTCAGCTCGTCATGAGCTACGGCGCTCCGGTGCTGATGACGAGCTGAGCTCGTCATGGCCACACCCGTTCCAATGGAACGCTCAGCACTGCAGGGGAATCAGCCCAGCATGCGAGCGTTCCACGGAACGGCCGCGGTCATGACGAGCTGAGCTCGTCATGAGCACCGGAGCGCCGTTGCTCATGACGAGCTGAGCTCATCATGAGCATTCAAGGGGTTAATGACAGGTGCAAGTTGAATGTGCAGCAGCGCGAGTCAAGGCAAGCATGTCTGTGCCTGTACTTCTCTCAATGGCAGAGCAGGACACATCCTGGACCCCATCTTTACATCCTTCAACAACATCAAGGTCAAAACACTCACATTCATCATCTAGACCAACCATTCCATTGTCAGTTTCACAATCAGCATCCATTGCCTAAGAAGAACCTCAAAGATGGGCCCAGCTCACCGACAAATAGTTGAGATGGATTTGGCTTCCGCGCTCCACAAGAACTAACTGTAGCACATGGGCTACCTAGCATGGAATATCAACAACTTCAACAAATACATCAGCCTGGCAACCTGCAGACATAGCCACATAGCATAAACAAGAAAACAGGCTCGCTAGTACACGGGAGATCTCAGAATGACCACAAGACACTGCACACAACTAGAACAGAGGTGGGGAACAAGCCAGAGGGAAGTTAAAAAATGACAAGTTCAAATCTGCACTGAGACGGTATCACCAGCAAATCCGGAAAACCAATAGGAAGGCTTTAGATGATGCATCAAAGCCAGCTCCAACATTGCCAAAGAAATCTATAATAAAGGATTTCAAGACGTCTACAGCAGTCGATTGCGAAATCCACCCAACTCAAGAACTCTGAAATAACCTCTTGGTCTTCTTCTGAAGCAAGATCACAACCATGTACAGCAACTTGGGGGAGCCAGGGCTTGACTCCCTCACTTTGTCCACTATTCTACATAACCAAGTGGTCTCCAAACTCACAATACTGGTCATGGCTACATCAGTTAGGGACAGGGCAGAGGAGAATCATGTTGCTGCTATGCTGCTCAAACCCACCGAATATCTGAGAGCATCCAGCAATCCAGAGTGAGGCCTAGGAAAGCAACGAAGGGCCTCCCTGAATGCAATAACACATGCCTGGTGGTGCAGCTGGAGGGCTGACACCTGCCTAAACAATTGGAAGTTTGGTGCTGCCATTCCCCCTCTGTTTTTGGAATGGTAAGCTGTCTTGATCCCTGAACATGCCAGCTGCCACCCCTGGCCCTGTAACTCTTTTCCTTAATTTCTTGTCGCCCCCAGTCCTGGGTAGCAGCATATTTGCCCTGAACTGGGCAAGGTAGTGTATACCTTTAAGTTCCTGCTCTATGGAAGCCATATACCCAATGACCTTGCATCAACTATTGCAATATCCCTCCCACAGCCCCTAGGACTCATACAGCCATCCTGGGAGATAGTGGGTAGCAACACACTTAGCTTCAAGGCTAAATGCTGAGACCTAAACTGTTCAAACAGCTTCTTTGTTCTGACGTTGTCGCCTCTGGCCATGAGGGGTCCCTAAGTACGTCCAGCACACCTACTGCATCAACAATATCAAAAGTCAGCTTAGACTCCCTAATGGCTGAATTTAAAGCTTTAAAAGTCACTATGGAGGCATCCACAGCTTCATACACCAGGAACTTAAAGGTATACACTTCCTTGCCCAGTTCAGGACACAGATGGGTAATGCGGAGAAACATCTCTTGGCTCTAGAAAGCAAATATGCTGCTACCTCGGACTGGGGTGACGCGAAATTAAGGAAGAGAGTTACAGACTTAGGAGAAGATAGGAGTCGGAGGAACAACATTAGGTTCATAGGACTAACCACCTTTCTCCTGGAGTTCCTACCTATGCTCACGGGCCTGAGGGTTCACCATACACTTGAAATCCAGAGGGAGCATCATCTTTGTCTGTCTAGACTGAAACCAGTCTTGGTATGCTTACTAGGACACCAACATGGTCGGGCCTTACTGCAGGCTTCCAAGCGTTCCGGCCCATTTGACCATAAAGTCAATTCTATTTCCTTAACTACTCCCATGATACCAATGTCCTATGGAAAAATTTTTTAGCCTTTGACCCCAGTTGCAGAAATTAAACTTAAGATACAGCCTGTTTGAACCTGCTACTATGATTTTCAAGGTGGACGGAGCATCCAGATAATTTATTGAGCCCCGGTGAACCTGAACAGTTGCTTGCGTATATAGATGACGCCCACATGGAGATTAACAACCAACCGAGAGACTCTCAACCATGGTTCACAGAATCTACTCTTCGCTCACAAGCCTTGATGAACATGAACACGGACCCTGACTTCTGCCATATCTCCGGACAGTTGCTGCAGGACAAATGAGATGAAAAGGTTGGACCCTGCACACAAGATAAGTCAAGACCCCCGTTTAAGCTATAAACAACTTGCTCATTCTCCATGTGCTGTGTTTGTGGCTATTGCTATATCCCCATGCAACATCTCTACGCTCAGTGCAACAACATGTTCTGTTTGTTCCTCACCTGTGTTATCACGATGGAACAGCTACGATAGGAGGTACGCCCACCTGTTTAAGGTTTGAAGTTTTTAATGCAGGGTCTGAGTCTCTATACTGGCTTTTTTGACCCCGTAGTAGAGGGCATATTCCGGTCGACCTACCAGATCTGCATTGACACACAAAACCACTGGTCATTGTCCCATTACTTTGATAGAACAGATATCTATCACTAGACAACTCTCAATATGGTCATTTAATGTAAACAGCCTCTCGATAAATTCTATGTCAGACAAGTGCGTTTCATGGAGGAGGACGGCATCTGGTTTATGGGGGGGCCAGATGGGTTAGGATTTTCTTTTCCTTCATGTAAGAAGATCCTGACCTATCTGGCCCTCCATAAACTAGATATGATCATATGCACTTTTCTGATAGTGAATCTACCAACCTCCGAAGGAATATATGTCTTTACATTGCGGATTTTACTCCTCGATGCAAACACAACGCGGTTGTTACAACGACCGTTCTGTCACAATGCACTACCTTTACAATGCAATTTGTTACAACAATTTGCGCTAGATGGCGCACTGGACTTAGGAATAGTATGATATACTATTCCAACTCCAGTGTGTGCAACACTAGGGAAAGTGTTGGAATAGTAAATCATACTATTCCTTATCCTAGAGCGCCATCTAGCGCAAGTCATTGGAACGACTTGCGTAATAAAGGTATTGCATTGTGCTTGCATTGTGAAGTAAAATCTGCGATGCAAACATTGTTTCCCCCTCAGAAGAAACTAGGTAGGGAAGATGTATTACTCCGTCAATGACTCCAGGGAAGCTAGTGAAGCCTCAAGTGCCTCACATTCTTCATAAGGAAAACAGGGAGTGGTTATACTCCTTCATAAGTCCCTGCGAGCCAAAACTCTGCTGACATGTACACATACAGAAGGACGTTATGTCTTTGTGACACACTCTATTCAGGGCCACATTGTAGTCCTTGGCTCCATCTACACCCCTAACTCTCAGCAAGGACAGTTTCTGGCCTGCATCAGCAGGTGTATAGACTGTTCTCTAAATCCCAAAAGGTGTTGGGGGAGAGACAGGAATTATACCCTTGATCCGGAATTGGACATACCTAACTAATAACAGGGACATATTAGCTCTTAAAGCCATGGCCTTGCTGAACTGTGGTACGTACTTAAGCCCCAGGAGAGAGACATGTGCCTGGAAGAGAGCACTAGTTACACCTCTATTGAAAAAAACTCTAGCCGATGTCAAGGACCATAGTAACTTCCGCCCAATCTCTCAGCATCCATACCTGGTCAAGATTGTAGAAAGATTTGCCCGTAAAATATTAGTGGGCTTTTCAGAACACAAAGATCTATTAGAACCAGAGCAAATGGGCTTTAGGCAGCCCATGGCATGGAAACTGCACTAATCCTGGCAATTGACAAACTGAGGATGAGAGTTGAGAGTGGTCAGGTTGCGGTTCTTATTCTGATAGATCTATTGGCTGCTTTTGACACAGTCAACCATCAGATCCTACTCAGCAGACTAAAAGAGATAGGGGTGGTAGACACTTTCTTAAATCAGGTTGACTCCTACTTATCTGGGAGGTGTCAAGCAATCTCTCTTCCCCCTGTTAGGCCAGAATTCAAAGAAATTTTACATGGGGTGTCACAGGGATCTGCTTCAAACCCCATTCTTTTTTTACTATATACCGTTGTCCACTGCTAACCTTGATTAAATCACGTGGGCTGCATGTCATAAACTATGCAGATGACACCCAATTAATATTATCTCTAAATGATAACAATTTCACTCAGCTAGAAAACCTTTACTCCTGCCTAACTGAGGTGGCATAATGGCTCAGTAGGAACACACTTAAATTCAATGGAAGTAAGATGGAGTTTTTGTGTTGCTTCCCCGGCAAAGTTTTGTATCAACTTCAGATCAATTTCTGGCCTTGGACAAGTGATACAGATCTATTTACAGCGCAATCAGTTAAAATTCTAGGAGTCCAGATTGATCAGAAACTCTCTTTGAAAGTTCATGTCAATAAAACTGTAGCCACTTGCTATGGATTCATAAAAAAACTTAGAATAATTGTTCCTCTGCTTCCACAGCCAGAAGGAAGATGGCAGTGCATAGTACAATACTAAGCAGAATTGATTATTATAACACCCTTTTGCTGCGAGTTCCAGATTATCTGCATAAAAGACTTCACAGGATAAAAGTGATGGCTGCTAAATTACCACTCAACAAATCACAATTGAGTCCGCATCAGGTACCTTAAAAGAGCTCCATTGGCAACCGATTAAAGAAAGAAGGGGCATATTTGCAAACGCCTATTGCCAATACAATGTAATCTTTCTCGATGTTGTGGTGGCGATAGTGGCTTCACCTTATTCACAAGGCGGCATTACTCCACTTAATGTGGCTTAACAGCACCTTGTGAATAAGGCACCCTTTGATACTATACTTAGCGTGAAAGGGGAGGGCAATGGGTGTTGTGGCGAGCATTCCACCGCAAAACCCATTGATTTTGGAGCTGCCCCATATTTACAAGGGTGGCGTAAATATGGGGCAGCGCCAAAATTAGGACCAGGGAAAACCTGGTCTTACTCTGGCACAAGGAGAAATGTTTAATTTCTCCCCGTTTTTGCAGTTTCCATGTGTGCTGCATTGTGCAGCACACATGCACATAAACAATCCTAAAAATAGTCACGTTTTGCAACTCCTTCGTGTGCTGCATTAAGCAGCACACATAGAAGTTTCGAAACACCATTTTAAATTGTTTATGTGCAGGAAGGGACACATTCCTGCACATAAACAATTATTCCCCTCAATGCAGGCACCCTTGCACTATGGTGCAGGGTGCCTGCTTTCGCGCTAGGCAGATAAATTAGCTCCAGCACAGGGGGAAATGCAAGGCTGTACCGTATTCTTGTAAATATGGTGCAGCCCTGCGTTTCAGAAGTGGTATTAAGCCACGTTCACCCACTACCTTGTAAATATGCTTGAAGAATCTTCAAAGCCATGTGCATAGTCCATAAGGCAATAAATAAAACGGGACCCAGGCTTTTTCAAAAGAAATTCAGCAATTAAAAAACTTTGAGGACTCTAAAGTCATTATCAGCAAACCTGCTCCATGTGCCTAGGTTTAAGGAAAGTCGGTTAGGCAGAAGAGCTTTTCAAGTCACGGCAGCGCGATTATGGAACAGGCTGCCAAACTTCTCTGAGCGAATGAAAATATGTTGAGCTATAGGAAGAAACTAAAAACATGTCTCTTTCCTAATATATAAGGTACCGTATGGTTCTCCAGCCTGTAAAGTACTAAGAATGGTTTACTCCCTGAGTCAACTGGTGGTTTTAGGAGCACCATGGTGCCTGTTAGGTGAACGCTGAGCTTTACAAATTGATAATAATTATTGTTTTTCTTACACCCATGGTACTGAGACAAGGATTGAATTTTCCTAATCAGTCATACCATATTAATGAAAGCTCTTACATGCACCATCAAAACACCAGGGTTATCAGACCACATGCCAGTGACTCTTCTACTGGATCTCAAGTACATCATGCTGTACACTAGTATGGCGGAGAAAGAGCTGTCCTGCCTTTCGAGTTGCCATTATGAAAAGGGAGAGAAAGCAGGAAGCTTGCTGATGCTTCACCTGAAACAGAGAGATCACGATTCAGCTATTCCGGCAATACATAACCCTGCCAGACAGCTACCCCTTGGACATTACTGAAGAATTTGCCATCTACTATACCCAGTTGTATGCATCAGACCATTTGGTCCACACACTTGCAGAAGATGCATTCCTGTCAGACATCCCGCTCCCACGGTGGTGAGGGAGTTCCTGCAGCAAGAAATAAAGGAAGAAGAAGTTACAGATGCCGTCAAACAAATGTCATATGGGAAAGCTCCGGGAGAAGGGAAGACACCTTCCAGATAGACTTGTTTTAAATCCCAGCGGACTCGACGATACCACTCTTAACCAAAGTGTTCTCTGAAGCCACCTTCGAAGGACTACTACGACTGGAATTTACCAAGGCATATATTTCCCTAGTACTGAAACCCAGTATGGATCTGCAACATACTTCCAGCTGCAGACCTAAATCACTACTGAACAGGGACATTAAAAACTGGGCTTAAGTCCGTGCTAATAGACTGGACAGGGTAATCCCCTTGCTCAATCATAGGAACCAAGTAATCTTCACACCACAGCATTCCTTGCAGAACCATCTGAGAGTGCAGCTTCATTTGTTGTGGCAGGTCTGCAACAACCAGGATGAGAAGTTGACCCTCTCCCTCGATTCAGAAATGATATTTGACTGGGTGAAGTGGGGATACCTATTTCAAGACATGACCAAAATGGGGTTTGTGCCCACCTTTCTATCCTAGTCAACCCCTATACTCCAAACAATCAGTGCAGATCGTCGGCAACTGCTTACTTTCAGAGATCGTGGCTTAACCGCACTTTGTAAATATGGAGCAGGGCATTGCACCACTGGAACGTCGCTAAAAGGGACAGTCCTGTGGCACATTGCCCTTGTAATTATGTCCCTTAGTGAGTAGGAAATGAATGTTGCTAGAAATGTTCTCCCAACATGCAAAGAACTTTGCAGTCTTACTTCTGTTCCTATTTCAGTTCTTAAATACAAATTTAGGTTTGGGTGGACCTCAAGCAATGGTCATTATTATGCATATGGGCTCAATTCTGGGGTAATTGAGCCCAGTTGCTACTTTAAATGATTCACATCTTAAGGATTCTTACTTCAGCAAGGGGAATAATTTAGTGCTTTTTAGGATCAAACCTCGTTTATGATATTGTTTTAAATGCAAACATAAATTAGGAAAATGTAACACTAAAATTAAACACAACCACTACGACTAACTTGATTCTGAACTGAAGTATACAACAAAGTGATGGATGGAATTCTTGAATTAATCTCAGCCACTGGTAGTTTCTTAGGCTGCATCCCAGTCTATTGTTAATCTGCAACCCCCACCACCTTAGTTTGGATCCAGTCATAAGCAAATCAGTTTTGACCCTGTTGCACAATCGTCCTGCCCTTTAGCAGCGCCCTTGTTGATCTCTGGTGAGGCGGACCCGCTGCTTCACAAGAGCAATTCAGACCAGGTTGCTGTCAGCGGGCCACCGTACATGGTTGTTAGACTAACCTCATGACATCCAACCTGCCAGTATGATTTCCTGCACTCTTGCTCTCCTCCCTGGGGGGGGGGCCTTGGCAAGAGACGTCATTAGTGTCTCCATACTGCTTTACCTTCTGTTTCCCATAATTTTCTAGCAAGGATTTCTGGTATATATCCTGTCCGTTCCTACATGGCCACCTTACCATCAATCAATCATACAGTACTTGTATAGCACAGCTTATCACCTGTGAGGGTATCCAGTATTTCCTAGGAGGTGAATGCCAATTCAATATGACTAAGCTGTCTTCCTGCAAGGTATTTCCTGTCTTTAGGGTAGAAAACCCTGCTGATCTGTTTCTCCAGTCGTCGTAACACTTCTCACTCCCTGTTGGTGAGTTTCTTCAATACTGATCAATTTTAGGATTTCCATGTCCTTCTGCTATATAGTTTCAGCTCATGGCATTCCTGTATATCCTGAAGTCTCCCGCCCCTTTGGATTTCAGCCTCCAGAACTTGGGGTTCTATAATAACCAGCAGCCTTGCTGTCCACTAGGAGGAGTTTTGCCTTTGGGCTTTTTCCTCCATCCATGCCTCCTCTGCAAGGCACCATCTCCTTACGCTCTTTCATGTGTCGGTGGCATCATGACTTCTGGAAGGAAATGCCCTTACTGTTGACAGACCAAGATGGTAAAGACCTGGGCTTCTCAAACACCCCTCTGTCAGAGACTTCTAACTAGGCGTACATTTCAAGACAACTCCAGCCCAAACTGCCAGGCCAAAATCCACCCAAACCAGAACACAAGAAACCTTATTAGGGCTCATCAGTCGGGTATAGCTTGGTTCCAGTGGCACAGGGTGCCTGGGACCCACATCTAGGCATTCCTGTACCATATAGGGAGTCTCACTGAAGAGTACAAAAAAGTGTTGAATAGAATGCTTGAACTTATCCCAGCCACTGTTAATTACCCAGGCATCATCCTAGCCCATCTTCATTTTGAACACCATGCCATCTCAGTTTGAACCCAGTCATATGTAAACCAGTCTTGATCCTGCTCCAGTAAGAACCGTCCAGCCCAAACTTCCAGGCCAGGACCTCCCTGAACCAGAGCGCAAGCAACCCAAGATCGGTTTTCCTTATTTGGACTCATCAGTTGGGTATAGCTTGGTTCCAGTGGTATACGGTGCACGAGAGCCATGTCTGGGCATCCCCATCCCATAAGGGTGTCAGACTGAATTTTACAAAAAAGTGTTGGATGCAATGCTTGAATTAATGCCAGCAACTGGTAATACTAGGGGCCCCATCCCAGTCCATCAAAATTTTTCACACGAAGCATCCTCTATTTGAACCCAGCCATTGGCAAATCAGTCTTGACTAACCCTGGGCGAAGTACTACGCTACGCTTGCGTAGTTTGCGAAGTTTGCACTACTTCGCACTATGCGAATTGCACGTAGCACAGTGCAAACACGCATCGCGTAGCGTAGTGGTCATTTTTTGCTTGCTCGCGGTCCTCAACGTCAAGCTGGCGAGAGCGAGCAAGCAAAATGACATCCCTGCAAAACTTTTTCCCTGTCGCGATCAGCAACATCAAGTGAGCGTGGAAAATAAACCTCCCCGAGTGGTTGCATATGCTCGTGATGAGAAACTACCAGTCCGCATTGAGAAAGCTGCCGCTCGAGTAGAAATCTACTCTGGCGGCAGAAAACGACCGCTTGCACTGTGCAAGACGCGGTTTGCACTGATTGCACAGTGCGGACAAGCATCCAGCACTGTGCAATCAGTGCGAACAGCATTTTGCACACTGCACTATGCAGTTCACGTAGCTACGCATAGCTCGCGTAGTGCGAAGTGCACTTCTCGTAGCTAGGCGTAGGGCTACTACACAAACTACGCCCAGGGTTAGACTTGACCCTGCTCCGATAGGATACATTCCAGCTCAAACTGTCAGGCCAGGATCTCCTTGAACCAGAACACAAGCAACCCAAGACCACTATACCCTTATTAGGTCTCATGTCGTGTTATGTTACCTGTATTTTTGTAGCACGCTATCAGCAGTGAGGGTATTCTGGCTCTGTTATAGGTGAGTGATGCTGGCATCTGTGGGGTCTTACTTAAAGAGCTTACATTCTTGTGGAATTCAAGAAGGGAGGAAGAGGTGCTGATATGTTGTGGGAGAATGTTCCAGGCTTTAAGAGCTATGTATAAATAGGCACAACCTTCTGATCTGCTTTTGTGTATGTGTGGGGTGTTTCATAGTGAGAGTTTGGCAGAATGGAGGTGCCTGGAGAGGTGGGGGAATTGTACAAATGCTGAATATATAGGTAAAATGTCTTTCGCCTCTTCCAATATGTATTTTGTGGCTTAACGTTACTTTGTAAATATGGTACAGTTTCACACAGGCATCTGTGTGAAAGGGGCATGCAATGAGTGATGCTGTGGGCGTTCCACCACAACACTATTGCTTTTTGATGCTGCCCTAGATTTACAAGGATCTGTATATCTGAGACTGTGCCAAAAACTAAAGCCATGCAAGAGCAGGTGTTAGGGTGGCACAAGGAGGAGAAATACTTTTATACCTCCTTGTTTTTGCTTTTTCTATGTGTGGGATTTTCTCCAAGCAGGGTGTAATGCGGGCTTCATTGCGAACAGGGATGTGAGTATAACTGCTTTGGGCGTCCTGAGAGGGCCAACCAGTCATTGCACACTTGAGTGGGCATGCCACTCTGCCCCTGCCCTGCTCCGTGGGTAGTGCAGCCCAACTCACCCTCCCGCCCACAAAGGAAACATAGCATGAGTACATCAGTAAATTATCATCATGTTATGTTTTCTGTTCTTGCACTGCTTGAAAGCAGTGGGGTGTCGCTCTTCCTCCAAAGCGGATTAGCCACACCTGGGGATGTGTCACCCACAGGTGCTACACTTGGGCCCGACTCGACCCCGGGGCCTCCTCCGCTACGCGTCCCACTTTCTCCTCAACTGGGCATTGACACCATTGCGCAATCCTCTGCAATCTCCAAATCTGTGACTCCACCAGCAGGAGCATCAGCCAGGTGGGATTTCACAAGCCAGGGTACAGTAGTGAACGCCAAGTCCACTGGGGAACCTCTGGATGCAGGTGATGCAGCAGGGCCCTTTTAGGCGTGAAGTTGCAGCGCTCCCACCACACAAGTTCGGTGCAGCTCAGTGGCTTCACCCTCCACAGCGTCTGGACAGTGCAACCTCCTCTGGCCTGTGATGCAGAGAGGTGTGGCCCACCATTGGTTATCTCCTCCATATAACCCAGTGTAGTGGTGGTGTGTGGTATGCGATGCAGACCTCCCAACATTGGTGCATAGGAGCACCTCTACTGTTCCCAACTCCAAGGGGCACCAGGTGGACTTCTCACACAAGTCAGCAACGTGTCTCCATGCGTCCTAGCAGACTTCAACAGGTAAGGGTGATCACCAATACCTCAATGGTTACCATCACATGCCAGAAACTACACAGCACCCCCGCATCCCACTCCAGAGCCCAGACGCAGGCCTAGCGAGGCCTTTGGGCCCTGGGGACTGTCAGCGCTTTCAAAGTTTTGGATGCCATGGTGTTGCAAGGAGTGCGCAATGATAAGTGATGCATCAATGGATTTGCCCAGCGATGCACCTCTTTTCATGATTGTAGCTCTGGATTTCCTCTTCCCCTGGAACTCTGGCTGGTTGTCCTGGCTGTTGGGGGGTTTGGGGAGGTTGTTGATCCTTGCTGTACTTGGCCTTGGCTGCTCCAATCTGTATTCCATTGGTTTTGTTTCCTATTTTTCATTGGGGGTGGACTTATTGGCTTATAGGCCTAACTCATGTTAGGCTGACTAACGTGGGTTTTTTGCCCACAAATTGGCCTTTTGTCATTTTTCGCCCGCTTCACGCTAGTGTTAATAGCAGTTTTCACTGCAGCTACCTGGAACTATCGCCATGTAGCGGCGTATTGTAAATACATCGCTAACAGGGCAATAGTTTTTCGTGATAGGCCGTGTTAAGAAAACTGCTGCGAACTAGCATTAGAGTTAGTTAGCGGCAGTTCTTGTACTCATCCTCCGAAGTCTTTACACGTCCCTGCACCATGTGGCAGGCACCTCACTGTGGCTTCCACACGGTGCAGGAATGTGAAGGGGGCACCGTAGGTGCCCTCCAGGGCCACATGCAGAGGGCCAGGGGGAAAGGGAGCCCTGCTAGGGGGCCCCCAAAGATACTTTCCGACACTATCGGAAAATGCCATTCATAATCCCGATGGCAGAATTGCCGTCCTTTAGGGATTATGAGGCCTTTCAGACTGGCAGACAGGTTTCTTGAGCCCGCCAGAACTGAGTCGGATTCCCCGGCCTGTTTAAACTCTAATCACGGTCATTATAATATGGCGGTTGGAGTTTAAACCTACAATTTTAGTCGCTTTCCAATCGACATTGTAATTAGGCCCTTTATCTTTTAAAGTGATAACATAGAACTATGAAGAGTTGAGCCAACTATGGTAGGGTCCTGACTTGTGGCCTCCAAGTCATCCTAGTATGCAAAAAACAGGACTTTTATCAGCAACGTTGGCTGGGACACAGCAAGCACTGTACACCGCTCTATTTGACTTCCAGAGACTTGGCTGTCAGCATGAAGGACAGTACCATCACTCTAACAATAAGGCAGAAGGGCCTAGTAGTCCCAGTGAGTTGTCGTGACAATGGAAAACACATCCATTTTATTTCTAATGTTTCCGATGGCAGAAGATTAATTGTCAAACTAAGGGCTTTGCTTAGAGTACAGTGATCTTTCTGGTGATCTTGGTGCCTTCAGCACTGTGGCTCCCTGATGGCACTGAAGCTTTGCTGAGTAGGTGCCATGTTTAAGACACCCGCATTGGACAGTCTTTTGTTTTTTAAAAATAAAATTGCCTAATGGGGAGTTTGTTGTTAAAAAACAAAAAATGAGGGGGGTGTGGCTAGCAGCCAAGGACGATGGCTGCGGCGTGACAGAGCTCTCTCTCACCGATGGCCAAAATATCGTAAATCAGCCTGAAACACAGAATGCTTGCAGGGTGAGCGTCTCCCCTCCGACCTGGTGCCCCCCCTGGGGAAATTACATTGAGATCCCTGCGGTCCCGGCGGCCCCCCGAGGTGAAACTCCGACGGGCACAATGGCACGGCAATGGCGGCGCAGCTGTCCTGAAACAGATCGACGCTCCGCTTTGTGCTTGCGGCGGCCCCTCCCCCTCCCCTCTCTGCCTGGGGGCTGCTGACGGTCCCGTTTTGATCCGTGCTGCATCGCGGCGGAGGCGGCGGCTGGCGCCTCAAGGTATAGGGGGCTGGCCTCCTCCGCCCGGAGTCCTCGGGGGTTGCCTGATGTTGGACTTGGGGCAGACAACAACTCGAAGCCTCGGCTTGAGGGCCTCACTGCAATAGACGGCCGAAATCGAAACTGCGGCCGAACGAGGGGGATCCTTGTGGGATTCTGGCCCCCCTCGGCTGGTGTGGATCTACCTGAAGGACTCCCCGGAGGCAGGACTAGTGCCCGGACCGGCTGCTTCTGCTCCCCAGGACTTGAGGATCGCCGCGGGACAGCGGCGATCCTCACCGGGCCTGACCGGCCGGCAGCTCATGTGAGGTGGGGCGCTCCGCCCACCCCCCTGTAGGTACTCTCCCGAAAGTAAAATACTAGGTGCCAGTGACCTGATATGGCCTCAATAATGAGCTTCCGTGAGCACAAGAGCGGCATTGGTGGATGTAAGGAGGTCGTGGATGTGTGTCCCCGCCTGTGGGTCCCTCTGTGACAGAGGACTTGCCAGCCCACCTGGATGACTCAGTGTCTGCAGTGGGTGCGCAGTCATAGACTCTGACCTATTCTGTGGGCATAGGAGGGATTTCCTTGGCGCGGTGGTGAAGCTGTGGCCTGGACTGCCTGGACTAACTACAGTTTGCGTGAGTTGGTGTGAGGGGGGCGGTTTCGCCATTGTTATTCTTTGTTTCCCGGCAACGGGAGGATGGCGATGGGGGGCCGAAGCTCCAGGGGCAATGCCCAGAAGCAACTGTCCAAATTTGCGTGGACTAAAGGGGGTGAAAAAGGTGACTCACCGAAGGTAGATAAGGGAGGCCCGGCGGCATCGCCGCCCTCGGAATCTGAACCAACGCTCCATGACGTTCTGGCGGCTATAGGGGGAATGCGCACATCGATGGACTCCGTCACAGTGGAGGTCTCCTTGCTCAGAGCGGACTTTAAGCAGATGAGAAGGTGAAGGAGCTCAAAATAGCGACAACGGCGCTGCGGGACGATACCTCCGAGCTGCAACGTAAAATGGAGGACATGGAAAAAACGCAGCTTCGCTTGGCACAGCAGCTGGATGATTATGAAGGAAGGGCCCGCCGCAATAATATATGTATCCTTGGTATTCCCGAAAAAACAGAGGGGCTGGCTACGGACCTCTATGTGGAGGACCTAATCACGAAGCACCTGAAACCTAAAGCGCTGTCAGCGTACTTTTCAATAGAACGGGCCCATAGGGTGCTGGGCGGAAGGCCCAGACCTGGCGCCCCACCATGACCCTTAATTGCCAGGGTCTTCAACTTTCGGGACAGGGACAGCATCCTACAAGCCTCGAGATCTGGCCCTCCGCTCAAACTTGACAACTATGAAGTGTCCTTTTTTCCCGATTTTACAGCCAGGGTCCAGGCACAGCGCAGGAGTTTTCAGGCGGTTAAGCAGGAATTACACAGAAGAGACATTAAATACGCAATGTTTTTTCCGGTGAAATTAAGAGTGGAATGGGACGGTAAACCGTGGTTTTTTGACTCCCAGGATGCGGCCTGGGAGTGGGTGGAGGGCTGGACGAAGGTCAAAGGTAGAAATGGCAGTCGGCGGGACAGACCGGAGCGCAGCAATGACAGTGGAGCTGTGGGGGCAGAGCTGGAGGCCGCAGCTGAAACGAGCAGTCCCCATGAGCACGACTAAGGCGGACTTTAACTATTGATGGACCCGGCATCGGAGATGCACGCAAGTACTGAGTGGGGGATGGGTGGAGGGACACCGCTGACGGCTCCGGACCTTAATAATGGCTGCAGTGGGCTTTCCATAACTCTGTGTTAATACTGTGTTTTATCTGTTGGTTATCCAGATGTGTTATGATGTTTTGAAGGCAGAATTAAGGCGTACCTAATTGTAGACATTTCATATTGCCATCGGATGGAGGGCTCATTTCCTCTCTGCGTCTTTAGCATGGTTTGGAATGGTATAGGCACTCTGCCACGTTGGGGGTTGGGTAGTTTTACATCCACAGGCAGGGGAGCAGGGTGGGGGGAGGAGGGGAGCAAGGGTGGTGGTCCGGGGGGGGGAGGGGCGGGGCTCCTGTTGATTCTGAAACTGTAAAGGCTATGGAAATGTTAGCGAGAAAATGTGCAGGATTGTTGGGCTCTGTTTTATGTTTTGGTTCTGGGCTATATCTCACTGCTATGATAGTTGAAGTGCATGCTGCAGAGACTGGTGGGTACTGTTGTCTTAATTCTGATGGAAGAAGGAAGTGCAATGTGCAATGCTGTAGATGTTAGCACCCCCCCTGTTGACCCCAGCAACCCCTCTGAATTTCATGACCTGGAATGTACATGGGCTAGGGGATAAAATTAAAAGAGGACTGGTGTTGCAGTATATACCCCGCGCGGCGTCAGCAGTGGCATTGCTTCAGGAAACACATCTGGTGGGCTCGGCCTGTAAGGCTATGGACCGTTGGGGCTATGCCATGGCGGGGGATTCTGAATTCTCTACGGGCTCCAGGGGTGTTGGCATTTTGGTTCGCAAACGATTCCCACTAATTGTTCAGCAGGTCTGGAGGGACTCACAGGGTCAATTTGCGGCTATCTCGTGTCAGTGGGAGGGGAGGAGGTTCAACGTAGTGTCAGTGTACATTCCACCGGCCCTTCATTCTAATGCGCTTCCCGCCCTTAGCGCATTTTTATTGAGTCTACCGGAGGGGGAGCTCATTATAGGAGGCGATTTCAATGCAGTGTTAGATGCTTCGCTGGACCGTTATCCAGGCAGGACGCTGGGGACTGAGAAGTCCCGGCTGACTGGGTTTCTGGAGGCACTGGGTCTTACGGATGGGTGGAGATACAAACATCCTGGTGAACGGGGGTACACCTCCCACTCGGGGGTACACAATAGCCTCTCCCGCATCGACTGTTTTTTCCTCTCCGCGGAGAGTCTTCCGCATTTGTCTGAGACAGAGATAAAATCACGGGGCATCTCCGATCACTCACTGGTTACCTTGACATATACCTCCCATGTTAAGGTCCAGAAACAGATTTTCCTGATCTCCCCTGGCTATTTACAGGTTCCCAAGGTCCGAAAGGAGCTTATAGCAGTTACAAAACACTATTTTCAAGAGAATGCGAACTCTGTACGCTCACCGGGTGTTCTGTGGGAGGCCTACAAGACCGAGCTGAGGGGGCAAGCCATAGCATCAATAACGGGTCACAGGTGTGCCGCCAGAGGTGACCTGGACACGATGGAGGCCGACCTGACCGTTTTGCAATCACGACATGAAGCTGACCCCACGGAGGAGACAGCGCATCAGCTACGTCTCAAACAAAGTGAACTTAATTAACTCCAACGGGAACAAGTTAGGCTGATGATACAACACACACACCACACAATTTATGAAATAGGGGATAAGGCCGGGAAACTCCTGGCATGGCTGGATCAGAAAGAGAGGGCCCAGAGAATGATAGTGCAACTCCGCACCTCAGCGGATATGTTAGTTACTGCCCCAGGGGACATTGTCGACACCTTGGCTGACTATTTCGAACAAGTCTATACCTCCGAATCGCATATTACGACAGAGGAGGCACAAACTTATATTAAGGACATACGAATGCCGTCCCTCTCAGAGGACGAGGCCTTGCTTTTAGAATCCGACTTTACGAAAGATGAAGTCCTTGCAGCGGTTCAGTCCCTACAATCGGGTAAAGCCATGGGGCCCAATGAGATCCCTATTGAGCTATATGAGCGTGTAACTGAGCTCACAGTTCCCCACCTTTTGGCGATGTTTTTAGATAGCTTAAGTAAGGGGGAGCTGCCGCAGGATCAGCGAATAGCTACAATCGTTGCGATCCTGAAACCTGGCAAACCCCCGGACGCATGTACATCATATCGTCCGATCTCCTTGCTCAATGTGGAAGCCAAGATTTTGGCCAAAATGATAGCCAACCGATTAACCCCACATCTGGAAACTCTGATCCACCCAGATCAGTCCGGATTTATGCCTAACAGAAACACCGCGCTCAATTTACGTCGGGTGCACGCGGTGATGGCGCAGATGCCTAGTCTCCCGGAGCCTGCGGTTATTTTGGCACCTGGATGCTCGAATGGCATTTGAGATGGTCGAATGGCCTTATTTATTTGCGGTCCTCCGGCATCCTGGTTTTGGACCTAAATGTTGTGCATGGGTGCAACTGCTGTATACTAAGCCACTGGCACAGGTTGTGGCTAATGGCCATATCTCCAGAGATTTTCCGCTTAGCCTTGGCACACGACAAAGGGTGCCCTTTGTCGCCATTGTTATTTGCCTTAGCTCTAGAACCACTGGTGACGTGGATCCGGTGGGACCCTGTGATTAGAGGACTCAGCTGGACAGAGACATGGGAGGACCGTATATCATTATATGCGGACGATATTCTTTTATATCTGACCCTGCCCAGACGCTCGATTATAATTCTGCTTAATATCTGTGAAATTTTCGGGCGAGTCTCGGGGTATACTATCAACTGGTCCAAGTCAGTTTTATTTGTCCTCAAGGGCCCCCCACCGCAACTCCCGGCAGATTGCCCTTTAATAATCACTGAAGAACCTTTTAAGTATTTAGGGATCTGGGTGACACCGCATCAGGAGTAATTCTTTCACCGTAATTTGGAGCCCCCTCTTGAGCGCTTTCGTACGGATGTGCAACATTGGCACTCCTTACCTTTGACCCTCCTAGGGAAAGCGGCCTTATATAAAATGAAGACACTGCCTCGGCTGCTTTATATCCTTGAGAATACCCCGTACTCGGTCTCTCCTAAATATTTCAGATCCATAGACGCACTGGTCTCGGGTCTCCTTTGGGGGAGCAAACCGGGACGCATTTCCCGACACAAATTAATCAGGGGCTGGTATGACGGTGGAATCGCTCTCCGTGATATCCAACTGGATTACTAGGCGGCTCAGCTGAAGATCATCAACTATTGGCTGCACGCGCACCAGACTGAGCCAGCGTTCAAAGCTGACAGATACGACCTGGTTGGCGGCGGTGTACTGCCTGCACTTTATGATAAGCGATGCGCATCTGCATTGCTGGGTCCTACGTCTCATACGGTTCAATTATGGTATCAGGCCCAGGCCCGCCTTAAATGTAAAGATGTTCTCACGCAAATGAAGCCGCTCTGGTCGTCGCGCAAACTGGGCCGCCTATGCAATAGTAAAGGTTTCCGGACATGGGATTTGATTGGTATCTCCGTGGTAGGAGACCTTTGGCAGCAGGGAGCCATTTTAACATTTGAGCAACTCACTGAACAATATGATTTGGCACCCACGGAAAAATATAGATATTTGCTAATTTATGCCCTGAGATCCCTAATCCGCCCTGGCGATGAGGTTCCTGAATCTACCCCATTAGAAGATAGACTCCTCACGGAGTACATGCCCAAAAAAGCGACCTTATTTGTTTTTCCATAAACTCGTTAATAACCTACGAGACCCAACTCGGAGGTGGGGGAGTTTGATGAGTCTGATTGGCAGGCTGCGCTTTCTTCCCCCCCGAGAAGTTGCTAAACCGTCCAGACTTCGATTGGTCCAACTAAAAATATTACACCAGGTATATTACACTAGGGTCACCCTGCATGCGATTGGGAGAGCCGCACATAAATATTGTTTGTGGGGATGCGGGGAAGAGGGGACGTTTTTCCACACAATTTGGGAATGCCCTCTAATTGCTGATTACTGGACTAAGATGATGAGGACTATGTCACAGGTGGTTAATGACTCCATTATTCCTGACCCGCGGTGCTGCCTATTGAATATCGACTATCGAGTACACGCAGAGGTACACCGGCTCATTGCGGGAAGCCTGACACACGAATTTCTAACTTTGTGTATGCATATTGAATGAGTGACTATTCAGTAGCATTTTTAAACTATCAGTAGGGCGCACTGTTTGGATGACTATGATCGCAGCAGTGGATATTTTTAAAATTTAAATCACATGTGAGCCAGTGTTTTGGTGCAAGAATTACTGGTACTTACTTTTTAAATTGCCGCTTCCTCACCCCGGTCCACCGCAGCTTGTGCTGTTTGCGTGGAGGGAGGCTACAAGCGCGCCACACGGGGAGTGAATCAGACACACTTTTGGGGGCACATCATTGGAGGCCATCTTTGGGCGAGGTTACGGTCTAGTCTTTCGGGGTAGGACCGGACCCAGCACACTATATAGAGGACTCTGAATCAAACGCGCAGTGAGACTATCGACTACACGCAGAGGTACACCGGCTCATTGCGGAAAGCCTGACACACGAAATTCTAACTTTGTGTATGCATATTGAATGAGTGACTATTCAGTAGCATTTTTAAACTATCGGTAGGGCGCACTGTTTGGATGACTACGATCGCAGCAGTGGATATTTTTAAAATTTAAATCACATGTGAGACAGTGTTTTGGTGCAAGAATTACTTGTACTTTCTTTTTAAATCGCCGCTTCCTCTCCACGGTCCACCGCAGCTTGTGCTGTTTGCGTGGAGGGAGGCTATAAGCGCGCCACACGGGGAGGGAATCAGACACACTTCCGGGGGCACATCATTGGAGGCCATCTTTGGGCGAGGTTACGGTCTACTCTTTCGGGCTAGGACCGTATCTCCCCCCCATATAAAGGTCAGATGAGGTGGACGCGCAGCGGGCGTGCGCAGCGGGCGCACCGATGGCGCGCCGAAGGCACGTCAAAGCTAAGCCCGTCTGCGCCCGTCCGCGCCACGACCGGGCCTAGGGCCGAGCACTCTGCCCCACAAGATCTAAATCAACAGCTCACGAAGGACTACATACTGTCACTTAACACTGGCCCAAAAACATGCACTCAGACCCTGAACATGGTAAATTGGGAGGGACTTCTGAGTTGCAACCAATGTAAGAAAATGTTTGGAGCCTGCAAACTGGCACCGGAAGACATTCAGTCGAAATGCCAACGTGGCAGGCTCATTAATGCAAGATCAATGAGCAAACATGCTCTACATATCTTTGATCTTATAACGGAGGAGGACCTAGACTGCCTCTTTATAACTGAGACATGGTTGAAATCCTGGTGTAACCCGGATATTGCAAACGCTCTCCCCCCTGGTTACCTTATTTCAAGGGCAGATAGACCAGACCAGCGTGGAGGATGCCTTGCAATAATCTATCGGGATACCCAGAAGTGTCTAACATACGACCTTCGGGACCTCAAAGGAGCAGAGAGCATGGGCTTTTCGATAAAGGTCCATGACTCGTTCACCTTTGCTGGAGCATTACTGTACCAACCACCAGGGCAGTATAAAAAGTTCTTGGAGAGTATTTGGGAAGTACTCAGTAACCTGGCTTTTAGGTCTGCTAATTTTACGCTTCTGGGAGACATTAACGTGCACCTGGACTCCCCCACAGACCCAGCGGCAACCTGTTTTAAGGACATAATGAGTGTCCTAGGCCTATCTCAGCTCACAACAGATACCACCCATAGGGCAGGTCACATCCTGGATTGTATCTGCTCTAACCTAGAAATACTTAATGTAAAAAGACCCCTGATACAAACATGGACTGACCATAATTTCATCCCTTTTGAACTCCCAGTTAAGACCTGCCCAGTGGGCAAAAGTACAGCAAAGGCGATAGTGCAGCCACAGGGGAAACCCTGTTGGAAGAGCATCATAGAACAGCCTGACTTTTTGAATAAGGCCCTAGAGAAGAGACTATCCCTGACAGGTGACCCGATCGGAGACAACCAGTCTTTTAGGGATTGGATAATCGAACTTAGCATGGAGACAGGCCCCACTGCCCTCAGGAAAGCCCCTAGAAAGGAAGTACGAAATAAGAAGACATCCGCGCCTTGGTTCTCTTGGACCCTCAAAGAAAAGCAAGGGGAAGTCAGGGCTCTAGAGCGAAGATGGCACCTT
Source organism: Lissotriton helveticus (assembly GCF_964261635.1). NCBI lineage: Eukaryota > Metazoa > Chordata > Amphibia > Caudata > Salamandridae > Lissotriton > Lissotriton helveticus. The sequence continues at coordinate 1,587,238,491 of NC_136067.1, read as the reverse complement.
AATTATGCGGAAAATGATCAGAATACGTACAAAGCCACACGACGACAGTATCACACCCTGATAAAAACCGCGAAAACCAACTATTACACGGAAGCCATAAACAATAATAACAACAAACAAAAAGACATTTTTAAGATAGTAAACACTTTTATGAACCCCAAAACCATGCAGAAAGAAATTCCCCCTTCTCAAAGTCTCTGCGATATTATAGCCGACTTCTTTGAAGAAAAAATCCATACCCTTATCAAAGACTTCCCCCCTCCGATGTAACCAAATCAAAAAGGGGCTACTGGGATAGGGACAGTTTTCGCCAGCATGAATATATTTTCTCCGATTAATTTAGAGGAAACTCGGAAAGCCATACTGGCCATTAAATCAGGCTCCCCTTTTGACCCCTGCCCACCCCTGGTCCTACAGTTTATGGTGGATATTGTCAACCCCACCATAAATAGCATAATAAACTCCTCACTTGACCAGGCCTTGATTCCTGGAGAATGGAAATTAGCAGCAGTAAAACCCCTGCAAAAAAAAGCAGCTACCGGACCCTACAACTCTTTCAAACCTACGACCGACCTCGCTACTTCCAGCTCTCTGTAAATTGACTGAGAAGTTCGAAAACAAACAGTTAACAACCTTTCTGGAGGAAAATAACGCCTAGCACCCACATCAGGCTGGTTTTAGGGCACAACATTCCACAGAGTCAGCCCTCCTTTTTACCACAGAAACACTGCGAGCCGCAGTGGACCAGGAAAAAAAGGCCATCCTGGTACTATTGGACCTGTCCGCGGCTTTTGATACGGTCTCACATACCATCCTTGTAGACCCTCTAGCCGCGGCTGGTATAGCAGGAAATGTACTGGGCTGGATCAAAAACTTCCTGGTAAACAGGCGGCAAGTGATCATCTTAGGCCAGTTCAGCTCAGGGGAAAAACATCTTACGTCAGGGGTAACCGCAGGGCTCCTGTTTGAGCCCTACGCTTTTCAATGTATATATGGCCCCCCTGATTGCGCTGATATCATCCTTTAAGATCAACACCATCTCGTATGCGGATGATACGCAGCTCATCCTGGTGCTGGATGATGATACCACAGAAGCTGAAGAAAACCTTAAAAACTGCCTCAAAGCCACGTTTGAATGGATGAGCAATAACCATCTGAGGTGCAACTCAGGGAAAACTGAAATTTTGCCATATGGTGATAACAATCTTTTCAGTCCCAAACAATGGTGGCCAGAAGATGCCACCGTTCCCCCAAATACTATTAAGGCAGTCAGAAACCTACGGATCAAATTCGATGCAACCCTATCCTTTAAACAACAGGCCCTGGCCGTGGCTGGAACTTGTTTCAATATCATAAAGGGCCTGAGAATTTTTTTCGATCTAGTACCTCTCTTAGCTCGAAAAATGTGGCGGTTGCACTCATAACATCACGCCTAGGCTATTGTAACGTGCAAAAACAACAGTTGATGGACAGAATGCAGAACAATGTCATACATTCACCCCAGTACAGAGATCTGGGCCTAAATCCATTGTTTTTTTGCACTCCACACCACCCCAGTTCAGACATGGTCATATGCAAATCAGCCTTGACCCTGTGCCTCATTTGTCACCCCGAGTGGGATGGGTATGCTCAGACGTGAGTCCCATGCTCTCCACACCACTGGAGTCAAGCTATCCTTGCTGAAGACGGCTGATAGCCAGGAACCGGTCCTAGGATGCTTGATTCCGGTCCAGTAAAGACATGGCTTGGCAGTTCGCGCTGGACTGTTCCCATGAGGCACAGGGTCAAGGCTGATTTGCATAAGGCCATGTCTGAACTGGTGTGGTGTGGAGTGCAAAAAAAACAATGGATTTAGGCCCAGATCTCTGTACAGGGGTGAATGTATGACATTGTTCTGCGTTCTGTCCATCAACTGTTGTTTTTGCATTAGACTATTGTAACAGCTTATATGCTGGGACCAATAGGGCGGTTGTTCACAAGCTGCAGATGGTCCAGCATGCAGCTACCAGACTGGTGTTGAGATGGCATAGGAGAACATCGGCCACAGCGGCTAAGGATGCCCTCCATTGGCTACCAATTCACAAGAGGGTATTGTTCAAAGTTCTACTGATCACGTTCAGGGCCTATCATTCAAGAGGACCCAGTTACCTTCAGCGGATGTTTGAACGCTACAAACCCTCACGTAATCTGAGATCCTCAAACGCTAATCTGCTTACCATCCCCACTTTCAGGCTTAAAACTAGGGATGGTAAGGCATTGGCGGTCCTGGGATCAAAGGCCTGGAACAAACTACCCCTTTCTCTTTGCCAAGTCACCTCTGAATTGGTCTTCAGGAAGTCATTAAAAACCTGGGTCTACACCCTAACAGACACTCTATGCAAAAGTCTAATCTAAAATGACAGGTTCCCCCCCTGATGAGCAGTTGATCCAGTGCTGTTTCCATTCTGCCTGGCTTTCTCGCAGCGCCAAGATGCTCCCTGGAGTGATAGCAGCGCTATATAAAAACCGCCTTACATTACATTTTTTACATTACATTACAATATCTGGGAACCTAATGACCTTTCACTCTCTGCACAGGACTGGATGACATTCGGTATAATGTATGCAAAAAGAAACATAGCTAAATTTTGGGGGTCCCCGGCTGCACCGGCAGTCAAGGAGTGTTGCTCAGACCTGGACTTTGCAATGCTGGCTGAGCGAACAGTGTATTTGAATCGAAAATGTCCACGAAAATGGATTAGGCTCTGGGTTGCATGGATATGAATATAGGGGGCATTTGTGTGACCCTCTGACGCTAGATAGCGAAAGTGATTCTGAGTAGGGGAGAGGGAAGAAGCAGGGGGACGAGAAGGGGTTTCGTAATTGACGCAAATATACTACTTCTTATCGTATGTATGTAGCTAGATCCTATATACACTGTTCTCTATGTATGCACAATGTGAAAAAAAATTCTTTATGAGCCCATGGTTGTTTTGAAAAGCAAAAAAACTGTTTAAAAAAAAATGAAATGTTCCTAACATTCACAAAGTTTTCTCTCAGTTAATGGGAGTCATTTCTTTGATTTCCTATTCAGGACCACCAGGCTATCCCCAGTGATCCTGAACAGGAAAAATGTATGGCAGAATTTGCTCCCTAAATAGGGTACATGCTTTAAAGTACATTGCCTGATGAGTCGTCAGTCTAAGGTTTCCACAAGCAGGCCTTGCATAGTCTCCCAAAGAGGAGATAGAGTAGTTTTCACGGTGGGGCTGTTCAGAGTAACCAACACTAAACCCAAGCCTCCCATAGCAATCTATGGGATTACATGTAACAAAATAGCTGTGTCGAGGCTTTATCACAGTATAATAACAATCCACCCTAAAATGCCTAATAGATTTAATACATTATTTTCACAAAACATAAGTCAGACCTACTGTTCTGATTCTAAATATTTATTAGTAAACAAATCAGAGATAAGGCTTTGGTCATACCTTTTCCCAATGACCCAATGAGGCTTATAGCATTTGTCACTGGCTTGTAAAAATAACCAACTCAAGTCTATTGTATTGAGCATAGGTTTTCTTACAAGGCAACAGTCATAAAAGTACAAATATGTACAAAATTACAGCTGGCAAACCAATGTAAAAGTCCTCCTGGGAAGTCCTTACACAGATTAATCTTTTACCCTCAGGTTTGTCAGAGGTGGTAACCAACACCAAAACACTTGCCTACCACTGGAATCTGTTAGATTCTATGTTACATAATACCTCTCTACAGGTTTGACACAAAATAATAACAATCCACTATTCAAGGCCTGTTAGTTTTAAAAAGTATTTTATATCCGTTAGGCCTTCGTTGTAACTTTTTATAATGAACAGATCCGATCAGGCCAATCAGTTTGGCTCGCCCCTTTTTTTCTGAGGTCAAGACAGTCAACCAGGAGGTCCTGCAGGGCTCCTCATTAAGCCCAACCCTTTTAATGTTTTCATGTCCCCTTTGGCTTTGTTGGTTGATCCTTTTGGGTGTAAAATCATCTCTTATGCCGACGATTTCCAGTTGCTCCTTGCCTTTGATGGTTTCCATGCCTTAATTGCAGCATCTTTCACACACTGTATGCACACCGTTTTTGAATGGATGCAGGGTAGCCAACTCAAATGCAATGCGGAGTGGATAGAAACCCATGCACTGATCACCGCATGCTTGGATTACATGAACACTCTCTACCTAAGAGTGGTGAAGGGCTTAGTGAATCGCCTGCAGGTGGTCCAAAATCCATTTGCCTAGATACTCTTCAATTTCACCGGTCTTGAAAGATCTTAATTGACTACCTGTTAGGTAACGGATCCTATTTAGATCCCCGGTTCTGGTTCACATGGCAGTGTATCTGCCCAGTCCTGGTTATCTGATGAAGAGATTTGTCCAGTCCCTTCCCTCCAGTGCATTGCATTTCGCCTCTGCTTCTCTTCTGTCAATTCCTCGCTTTAAGCATGTCCAAAGAGGAGGTGAAGTCTTCTCTTTCCTTGCTGACAAATCTTGGAATGAGTTACCAAGCTAATTGCATCAGATTCCTCTTTCCTCAGTAAATTAAAAATGTGGTTCTTTCCCATGGGGCAGAAAGGGCTTGGTTTCTGGGTGAGCACTATGGGCTACCTCCTCTAGCATTGGGGAACTCCTCGGAGTAGGCTTGCGCTCTATAAATCCCAATTTCATTCATTCATTCATTCATCAGACACATAACATCTGACAACTTTTCCCAACGAGCCAATCAGTCCAAAAGCCTTTCTCATTGTCTTGTCAAGTCAGGCCTACAGTACTGGACATAAGTTTGACCACAGGAAACCACTGGCATGCCATCAGAAAATTGAAATTATGTCCACAATTATGGTTAGAAAAAGAGTATGCAGTTCGACCTAAATGGACTTAGACTACATTCTCACAGTTCAAATCGTGCATCCCCAAAGTTTGTCAGAGAGGGTAAACAACTCCAAAATCCTTACCTACTATGGTGATCTGTGAGATTCCATGTAACAAAATACCTGTATACACAGTATAATACCATATCCTCCCTACTGACTTTAAGATGTGTTTCTCTATAAATAGGTCAGCTTAATTACCTTTGTTGGAACTTGTCATAATAAAGAGACCAGGCCAATGGCATCAGCCTTAACCTTTCCCAGGGGAACAAGCAGGCATACAGCCTTTATCTTTGGCTTATTACCAGCACCAGCTCAAGCATACTGTATTAAACATAGGCTTTCCTACAAGACAACCATTTGCATACAGCCATAAAATTACAAGTATTTACAAAAAATAGTTTGCAAAACAATGTACATTCCTCCTTGATCAGAATAACAATAATTTTCAGAGTGACAACTTCTACCCCAAGGATGTGTTACAGAGGGTAACCAACACAAAAATCCTTGTCTCCTACAATAATCTGTTAGATTCCATGTAACTAAACCACATGTACACAGGGCTTACCAGAGTGGATTAGCAGTTCACTCTTACAGTCTTTATAACCCAGACATATGCTTTTCACAATAAATAGGGCAGACCTACTGCCTTTGACCTAATTCTTCATAATAACGGGCCAGTTACATGGCATCTGGCAAATGGCATCATTGACTTGTCAATATAACCAATTCAGGCCTACAGTGTTGTGCATACATTTTCCAACAAGCCATAACGTGTAATACTAGCACTCTTTTCAGTGGAAGCACACAACTTCAGCCTAATCAAATGCTGGAGTTAAAGAAATCAACATATAAGAGTAGCCAAAGCCTCTCTGCAGTAGAGCTTCTTAACGCTTCTGTTGCACACAAAAGGTCAAAGACAGCTCTGCTGCCAAGTCAGACCTAATAATATGGTGTGGGATTCTGATATTCAAGTAGATACTCTTGTCTGACCAATGTCTTTATACTAACAGCCTAATAAAGGCTCAGTACCAGGGCTGTTCCAAAAACATTAGTATTTCCATACATGGTTGAACAAAATGAATGATTTTTATTAAAATAATTTTTTGATGTTATATTTATTCATAATGTTCTCTTGTTTTCATAGGAAAACAGTTTAAAAAAAATTGTTCAAGAGCTCAATCAGTGAGAACATGTACAATTCTATTTTCAAGTCACAATATATAGAAGAACAATACAATTTATAGAAAACGTCATTTTTACCATGTACAGGAAATATTATTTAGAGATATAATACACAGAAAGACATGTGAATACATTCAAATAATTCATACATGTGACCAAAAAGAAAACCATCAATCAAGTTCACCAACCAAACCACATTCTCACATCAGGACCACTCTTTATGAGTTAATTTAAAGTGAGTGAATGGGGGTCCTCTGTGGATAAATCATAAACATGGATTGGTTACTATCAAATCTAGGGAACTGCCCTATATATACTATATTTATATTACTGATTTATTGAGATGTGATTTTATCCTTATGTGCAAAAGCTTTGTATGTGCTCCCAACTGTAATCCAAATAATGGATTTCATCATGCTGTGAGATTAGATAGTGCTCATAAATAATATCAATGTTCACCATGTGGTCCCCACAGAGAAACTCAAAGCTGCAAAGTGCTGTTCCATGCACCAGGCCTTTGGAGTGAGAAGAAGGGGAAAGTGAGCAAAGTGGTAAGCTAAGCAAAGAAGTGTAGATGAGGAAAGAAAAAAACTTAGAAGAGAATAAGAAAAAAGAATAAGAGAAAGAAAAAGAAAAAGAAAAAGAAAAAGAAAAAAAAGAAAACGTTTAAAATACTGTTTTTCTATGAAAAAAAGAGAAAATGATGAATACATATAACATGAAAATATTATTTTAATAAAAATCATTCATTTTTGTAAAACCATGTATGGAAAGACAAATGTTTTTGAAACAGCCTGGTATTGAGACTTTAGTAGACTGCTAGTAAAAAGACATAGGTCACACCAGAGTATCTACTTGAGTGTTTTTGTTTTTTGCTCCAAAGGGATCCTAACTTTACTACTACTAAATGCATTTTGTGAATACCGAAAGTCGTAAAGTTAGGATTTTTATCAGTTTAGTAGAAGTAAAGTTAGGAAGCCTAACTTCACTACTACTAAATGCCTTTTGTGAATACCAAAACTCATAAAGTTAGGATTTTGTCTCAGATTACTTTTGTGAATCAGGTCCAAGGAAAGTAAAGTGTGCTTTGTAAGAAAATGAGATAACTGTGTATAAATGAAGAATTACAGAATGTTTGATAACTAGAATAGTAAAGAAATAGGCCAGCATATAGGAGGCAGTGAATGATCTAGAGAAGGGGTTTTAGTAAAGAAATAACAGTTGAAGACTTAAATGCTAAAGAAAGAAATTGCTGAAGAAGTGAGATAATAAAATAGAGACACAAGTAAAAGGTAGGCTTAATAGGAAGAGGTGGGATGGGGTTAGTAGGAGAAGCAGTGGGGTTATCACAGGAGATGTGATTAGAAACGTCTGATTTAGAGAGTACATCTAAAGAAGAAAGTGTGAACACCGATGGGGAGTGCACATTTAGGAGTGTTTGTCTCCTTTGTAAGGGAAGTATTTGAAAGAGAGAGTAGAGAGACTAGGAGAGAGGAGTACAAGAGAGATGCTCAGATCAAAACGATCTTTAAGACAAAGGAAGATAAAAAATTATTAGCAGAGAGATTCGAAGAAAGCAAAGGTTCAGAAGATGGGAATTGAGAAGCTGATTCGACATAGAAAAAGATGGCAAGAATTGAATTTTTTTTATAAGAGAAACAAACTAACACTCCTTAGCTCTTCAAAGAGACATACTATAGGAAACATGACAGTGGTCCAGTGAGATGTTGAATGTTAATACACAACACATTTATAGAGAACACCAAAAGTTGAAAGTATGTATTGCACACGACAGATGTAGTGATACATGACACAGAGACAAGTGTAGTAGAAGCACCGTAAAAGTGTCTTTTACAATGTGAGATGAAGAAAACATACAAAGGGTAAGATGTATTCATATAAATAAAGTTGCACTAAGGATACTTATGCTTATTAATGGAGTTTATCTATACTAATATAATAAAGAGAGAGCCCAAACCTTTGAGGAGGCTAATCTCAGGAGCCACAGCACCAATCACAACACCCAATACAGAGTTGGAAAGGGCAGGTGCAGCAGAAGGACATAGGCTATGCAGACGCCCACCATAATTATTTAAAAGGTAAAAGAACCGTGCCAGCAAAGTAGTCCCTTGTGGGTGTGTCTGCGTTGTGCTGTGGGCGTGTGCTGGGGGCGTGACAAACACTGGGGGCATGTGGTACGTTCCGCCCTTCATGCCATGTCTCATATCGTGTGCTGTGGCCATGTGCTGGGGGCGTGGGCGTGTGCGGGGTGCGGGATTACGGGGGAAAAAAGCGAGCGTTGTGCCCAATATTTCATTGTTTTTTCTTCCCAGGTTCTGTACATTCCAGCTCCGGGTGTCCACCCTGCTCCCTTTAAATACCCCTGCACCCCATAATCATAACCCAACCTTACTCCTTAAAATACCCCAACACCCTTAAACACTAACCCATCTTAACCCTAAAATACCCCTGTACCCCAAAACCCAAACCTAGCCCTGAACCCTAAAAATACCCCTGTACTCCAAAACCCAAACCTAGCCCTGAACCCTTAAAATACCCCTGTACCCCAAAACCCAAACCTACCCCTGAACCCTAAAAATACCCCTATACCCCAAAACCCAAACCTAGCCCTGAATCCTAAAAATACCCCTGTACCCCAAAACCCATACCTATCCCTAAACCCTAAAACTAACCCTGTACCCCATAACCCAAAACTATATCTGAACCCTTAAAATACCCAAACACCCCAAAACATATACCTCAGTACCCCAAAACATATACCCCTATACCCATACTTACCTTATCCAAACATTAAAAAAAAACATGCTTTTACCATTCATGTATTTACAACAAATTTCGTTGTAAATGTATGCGTGGTAAAAGCATATAAAATGTAATGCCATGCGTTATAATGGCATTTGCGGAGTCAGGGTACTTTCGTAATGAAAGTATGCGGAGTGATGGTATGCGGAAAGAAAGTTGCGGAATAATGGGTGTTTACCCTCCCCCGGTAAGTACATTGGTGGCACGGTGGCCCACATCTCCAGCAACATACTCATATTTTTTCACCACCAATTTGAAAAATGCACAGGTCTCTCTCATTGATGGCCAGCACCGACATACACTTTTAGACACACCTCCCGCCACAAGTTCTAGAATTGCGAACTTTAGAGCTGGGGAGCTACGTTCGAATCTCGGCATCAGCTCAACATCCTGTGATTCCAGGCAAATCACTTTGTCTCCCCGTGCCTACCACAAATGAATATGTTCTTCTGTAATGTAAATTGTGCTCATGCCATGTTATCGAGTTTGCGCTATATAATATTGCAAGGAAAAATAAAGTAGGGAAACTCTCACACTCAACTACTGAACGCGCACTCTAAAGTGCATCAGCAGTGCACTGTGAATCGAAGCGTTTCACAGGCCTGTCACAGATAAGAAATGCTATCAAAACGAAATCCTACAAAACAATATACTACTGGCCGGCAGCAATTCATACCCGGACAACGTCGGGACGGGCTGCTAGTGCTAAATAAAGTGGCCTAGTGTTTGTATGCTTTTTCCAAATATTTTCCAATGAAGTATAAACTTGATATTTTACAACATTATATTAAGGGTATAGTTTATGAAAGCCTTCAAATGATATTAGAAATATGTTTTTTGAAAAACATGCATTTATATGAATAACACGAAAATGTGTGGTAGTAGGCTATTTCTAACGATAGTTCTAAGCAATAATATTTTGTGAAGTTTATACATTTTATGTGATAATATTTAATTTCATTGTAATTGAGGTAGAGTTAAAAAGGGGTTATTTCATTTAACTGTGCAACGCTAATTTAAAGGCTTTATTTTAAATAAATATTTTCTCTAGTGTTGACCTTTCCCCTGATTTAATACAATGGAAGGTTTGTTGGAAAATGTAATGTAACTTTTTTGTTATGAACACTACTGTCTCTTGACATATTTAATTTCTTTTTCATATATTCACATCTAAATGTTTATGTGGGAATAGAATTATAGCTATGACCATAAGCTGCAACCCTGTATTTCTTTTCTGACCACCTGGACTTGTTCCGTAGCGGTCGCTCCCCTCATTCCCTGCCTGACCTCCCGACTTCTCACCGCATTTACCCCTCCTGCTGACTCAGACCGCCTGCCTCAGAACAGCGCCTGGTATCTGCATACAGCGCCTGGTATCTGCATTGAGAGCGCATTGATCTCCACATAGCGCCTGGTATCGTTGCCTCATTATTCTACTGTCTGCTCAGTTACATTGTATTGCGGCGATATTGTAATAGCCTGGCAATTGTTATTTGTGATCACAGGGGATCTGTAGCACTGCTCGCACTCCGGCTGTGCCCCTGTTTCGATTCCTACATAGGCCGCCATTTTTGTTGTGGTGTTTACTTGTGGCCCAAGTCTCCTCCCCGCTCCCGCCTCCCAGCTGCCCCTCCCACGCTCCGCCCCCCTCCACTCTCCATTTAAGTCAGATGGTCCTACGCGCAGCGGTCGCGCCGAAGGTGCCCCAAAGGTAAGCCTGTCTACGCCCGTCCGCGCCTGGACCGCGCCCAGCGCCTGTCCCCCTGGTCCCCGCTGCTCCCAACGCCCCTAGAGTGACTTATGTTGCCGCTACTCTCCTCGCCCTCAACCCCGGACGTACTCCACTATGCTGCAAAGCCACACCAGGACGTACCCACGGTCCATTCGCCTGCCTCTCCTGCAAGTTCAACTGCTTCAGGACCCTCACCAAACCCACGTCCTCCAAAGACAACTCCGACTCTATCCGCCTAAATTGCATCCTGCTCAACACCCGCTCGGTCCACAGACACGCAACAGAACTATGGGACCTAATCGACACTGCGTCACCTGACATCGCCTTCCTTACTGAAACATGGATGAACACATCATCTGCTCCCGACATCGCCATAGCCATACCTGACGCTTACAAAATTATCCGAAAAGACCGCACCAATCAAACAGGAGGAGGCATCGCCATCGTCCACAGAAACACCATCAAAATCACAACCAGCTCCGATGATAATCTTGCAACCGCCGAACATCTCCACTTCCAGATCCACACCGACCCCAGGACCACACTTAGAGGCACCCTCATTTACAGACCTCCAGGCACCCGCACTCAATTCAACGATGAAATCACGGACTTCGTCAGCCCACACGCCCTCGCATCCGAGAACTACATTCTTCTAGGAGACCTCAACTACCACCTTGAAAACAAACACGACAACAACACCACCTCCCTTCTGGACAACCTGGCCAATCTCGGACTCAAACAACTTGTCAACACCCCCACTCACACAGCCGGACACACGCTCGACCCTATCTTCACCTCCAGCAAGCACATCTCCTTCGACCGCACTACAGCTCTCCACTGGACGGATCACAGTTGTGTTCACTTCAGCTACAAAACCACTCTGACCCACAACCGTCCACAACCTATTCCTCGGAGAAACTGGAACAAAATCACCACCGACCAACTCCTCAAATCCAACTCCTCAGCCAAAACTCTCCCACCCTCTCTATGGACCCAGACCAAGCGGCCACCAACCTCAGGCATTGGATTACCCTCAGTGCGGACGAATTAGCACCCCTGAAAAAGCACCAGATGAAATCAGCCAGCAAAAAAGCTCCCTGGTTCAATGACGAACTTAAAAAATCCAAGAAGCTATGCCGCACCATAGAGAAGAATTGGAGAAAAAACCCAACCTCAGACAACATGGCCTCCCTCAAGACAGCCACCCTCAAACACCACCAACTAATTCGATCCGCCAAGAAATCAGCATTCAAGGATCGTCTTGACAACAACACTCATAACAGCAAGGAACTCTTCAATATCGTCAAAGAATTCACCAACCCCACCGCAGCAACTAACGACATCACCCCCTCCCAAGACCTCTGCAACGCGCTATCCTCCTTCTTCTACAACAAAATTGCCGACATCCACAACAGCTTCAAGAATTCTCCCAACGATCAACCCGCCCCACCCCCTTCAGATCCTACTCCTCCAACTAACAACCTCAGCGCCTGGAACCCAATCACCACTGAAGACACCATTCACCTCATGAACTCAATCCATTCTGGCTCGCCTTCTGACCCCTGTCCCCACCACATCTTCAACAAAGCTGACTCCATCATCGCACCCCAACTCCGCGATGTCATCAACTGCTCTTTCTACTCTGCCACCTTTCCAGAAAGCTGGAAACACGCCGAACTCAGCGCCCTTCTGAAGAAACCCACAGCGGACCCCTCAGAACTGAAAAACTACCGACCCATATCCCTCCTCCCTTTCCCGGCCAAAGTCATCGAGAAAGCCGTCAACAGCCAGCTCGCCGCCTTCCTTGAATCCAACAACTCCCTTGATCCATCTCAAACCGGGTTTCGAGCCAAACACAGCACCGAAACCGCCCTCATTGCAGCGACCGACGACATCCGAACACTCCTGGACAACGGAGAAACAGTGGCCCTCATCCTACTCGACCTTTCCGCCGCTTTCGACACCGTCTGCCACAGCACCCTTATACATCGACTCAGCAACATCGGCATACAAGGAAAAGCCTTGGACTGGATCATCTCATTCCTCGCTGGGAGAACTCAAAGAGTCCGACTTCCCCCATTCTACTCAGAGGCCACCGAAGTCATCTGCGGCGTACCTCAAGGATCCTCACTCAGTCCCACCCTCTTCAACGTCTACATGAGTCCTCTCGCCTCCATCGCGCGTCAACACAACCTCAACATCATCTCTTACGCAGACGACACCCAGCTAATCCTTTCCCTCACCAAAGACCCTAACACCGCCAAAACCAATCTTCACGAAGGCATGAAAGAAGTAGCCGAATGGATGAAACAGAGCCGCCTAAAACTCAACTCAGACAAAACGGAGGTGCTCTTCCTAGGATCTTCCCCCTCAGCTTGGGACGATTCTTGGTGGCCTTCAGCTTTGGGCACAGCACCCACACCCACAGACCATGCACGTAACCTTGGCTTCATCCTAGACTCCTCTCTCTCAATGTCCAGACAAGTCAACGCCGTCTCGTCCTCCTGCTTCAACGTACTTCGCATCCTCAAAAAGATCTTCCGCTGGATCCCCCTCGAGACAAGAAAGACTGTCACCCACGCACTGGTCACGAGTCGACTAGATTATGGTAACACACTTTACGCCGGAATCACAACAAAATTACAGAAGAAACTCCAGCGCATCCAAAACGCGTCAGCGAGACTCATATTAGACATCCCGCGCCAAGATCACATCACCGGACATCTAAAAGACCTCCACTGGCTTCCCGTCAACAAAAGAATTACTTTCCGCCTTATCACCCACGCACACAAGGCCCTCTACAATCTAGGACCCGAATGCCTCAACACTCGACTGTCCTTCTACAGACCCACCCGCCAACTAAGATCGTCCAATCAAGCCCTCGCCGCAGTCCCGCACATCCGGAAATCCACCATGGGTGGCAGATCCTTCTCCTTCCTGGCTGCCAAGACCTGGAACTCACTCCCCACCCACCTCCGCCTTATTCAGAACCACATCTCCTTCAGAAAAGAATTGAAAACCTGGCTATTCGACAAATAATTGAACCCCTTCCCCTAGCGCCTTGAGACCCTCTGAGTGAGTAGTGCGCTATACCAATGCATGAACTTGAACTTGAACTTTTCTATAAATGTTAGCCTTTGTGGACTTTCAAAGTTTTGTATCTCATGACAGGCATGGGGAACCAGCTCAATGTTTCAATCATCTTAGGTGACATGATGTGACCATAGCCAAGTGATGGTCTTTTTTTCTTTTAAATGTTTTTATTATATTCAGTCACCATATAGGCAATAGTGACAGTAAGCAGAAAATCATATAGTACGGTTAGGTTACATAGTTCCGAATACAGTGCCGTTATGAAATCAATAGTGATCTGTGCAGTCTGTAGGAGTCCCTTTGGCAGATCAGTCCCTATCAGGCTTCCCACCCCACCCGTAGTCCAAATCCGAGCTATCCACATCAGACTCTGGTAGCGGGTCACAGGTGACCCCCCAAAAAATATTCCAGGCCGCCCAAATTTAAGTCCATTTTCGGGGGCTTCCCGAGTAGCATATACTGTCCGTTCTGTGACCATTGCAAGATCCATGTCCCTACACCAGGCCGCCAACTAGGGCAACTCCACAGCACCCCATTTCTGGGCAATATTCCGTTTTGCAGCCATGAGTCCCAACGTGACCCATGTTTGTCCGTGGCGCGTGAGATCATTGGGCTCCCAAATGTTGAGTAAGCATCTGCGCGGTTCTGGTAGAAGGGACACCTCCATCGCCTGCGATATCGTACGTAGTACCTGTCGCCAGTAGTCTGCTATTGCTGAACACTCCCATATTGTGTGTATAAAAGTACCCTCTTCCCCGCACCCTCTAAGGCAATATGGATGTTGTGCCCTTTGTAATCTATTTAAGGTGGTTCTGGTGTAATATATTCGATCCAGGATCTTAAGCTGTACTAGCCGAAGCCTTGCGGGGATTCCCACCTCCATGGGTGACGCCAGGGCTTCCTGCCACTCTGAGTCATCTATGTCTCCCACATCCGTCACCCATTTACCCCGTAGAGAAACTGTCGGGTCTGGTAGATTGTTAAGCAACTTCCTGTACGTGAGATATGTAGCGCGTTTTTGCATGTAGTCAATAAGTAGCCGGTCTTCCAGCGGGGCGGCCTCGGAGACAAGTGGTGGTCTTTTGATGGTGGTGTGATGCTACGCCACTAGGACTTTACCAAAGAAACCCCACAAAAGGGGCAGTGCACAAATATTGAGTCACAACTCATTAGACAGACGCACACATGCAATCTCACTCTCTTTGAGAGCCTTTTGAAGAGCGATACCTTGCATTACAGACTTGGATGCTATTCGATTTTTGAACTCTTTACTAACTTTGGACGGTCTGGTCTATGCTGTGTCATACAGATTGAGCCTCTTTGCCAAACTTTACTTATTTCCTTAAATTTGAACTATGCTAGTGGACTCGTCCTTAGTAGACTCCAATTGAACCTTTCTATACCCTCCAAATTTTAGCTGTTAGTCTACGAACTATCCTTCTGCCTATTTGGTGATTGGACTCTGTAATTCTTGGCTATTGTTGATCTGAATGCCTGTGTAAATGCTTGCCACTATTTTTAAAATTGTTATATTTCAAACTAAGCTTCTAAAGCAATTGATGATTATGATGAATTTTGCATCTCTAATACAATAATCAATTCAAAATTGGTCTGAGTCAATTATTGAGCCTTGTTGATTCATCATTTGATTGGGATTCATGTTTTAAATGCATTGTAGGAAGAATCTGCAACTCTGACAGAACATCAGGTGTTGATACTTTTATTCTGTGTAGTGACTGCAGAGTTATTGGTTTGTATAATCCTTACTCGTCTTAACTTCTTTAGGAGATTGGGACTTCCAGTTGCTAGTCTTTACATTTACAGCATGGTCTTGAGAGTGGTGTATCTAAATCTGATATCTAACCTGTGAGTGGGCTGTCAATTGTTGGTATCCACTGGAGAGCTAACAGTGAGTTTTAGTCATCCTAATTTCCACCCCTACTATTGGTGGAGAAAGATTCATCAAAGGGTTATTGCCTCTGTGGTGAATGAAATTAAATTGATCGTCAAATCGTAAAGGCCACAGTATGGTCAGAGGAGTAATATGAGAGTAGATTAAGTAATTAAAAAATATAAAATCAAATGTTGAAAGCACGCTTATGCTGCATCAACAGTGAAAAAAACATTGAAGAAGCAACCAATGCAGCATGGTGATTAGAAATTCTCAGTTTTCAAGGGTTGGAGTATCCAAGGCCAAATGGTCTTGCCAGGTTGCAGACCAGAAACTCCCCTTGCCAGGTTTGGCACTAGAAAATGTCGGAGCGCGGAGCTCTGCCAAATCTGGGAGTGCAACACTCTGGCATTTTCAAAATGCTGGGTTGCGCCATATTTACTACAATACACCACACCCCTGTGTTTTCCCTAGCACTGGTGCTAAGTTTAGCTGCCTAGCACCAACACAGGGACCCTTGCGCCATACTGCAAGGGACCTGCATTGCAAGGAATGATTGTTTATGTGTAAGAAGGTGTCCTTTCCTGCACATAAACAAATCATGATGACAACTTGTTACTTCTATGTGTGCTGCATTCTGTAGCACACATAGAAGAAGCAAATCCCCACTATTTAATGATTGCTTAAGTGCAGGAAGGGACACCTTCCTGCACATAAACAATCATTAATTACTTTTTGCTCTTTCTATGTGTGCTGCAGGATGCAGCACACATGGAAAGAGCAAAAATGAGGACAAATAAAAGCATTTCTCCACGTGCGGCATTCTAACACCTGCTCTTGCATGGCATTAGTTTTTGGCACTGCCACAGATTCGCACCTCCTTGCAAATCTGGTGCAGCATTGAAAGCAATCAGTGTTGCGGTGGATTGCCCGCAGCAACACCCATTGCATGCCCCTTTTCCGCAGAGGACTGCCGCGGTAAGGGGCATATTTACAAGGAGCAAGAAGCCACGCTAAGTCGATTAGGGCCACCTTGTAAATATTGAAAATGGCACTAAGTCACTGAAGAGTCAAAAAAACGGACACTCTGGTGGCGATAGGGGCTTGTAAATATGCCCCCTGGCTTCTTTCACCAAGAATGTTAGGAGAAGCACCTAAGCCCTGCTTTCGAGCAGAATAACTAAGCAGAAGGTACATAGGAGGTTCCTTTGCATGAGGAAAATGCTGCTCAGAAGAATGGCCATGAGACGAGGCGGCATGAGCCAAACATGTCCACTGCTGCACTAGGACATGAAGTGCACCTTCCTGCAATGATAAGGCCGAGAGGTTTCTGAAGTGTTGCACAGTGTGAGAAGACTGTGTGCCCCAGGGACACCTTGTATTGGGGAACTTAAGTCTTTCTGTGTTCCATTATGATAGCCAAGTCTCACAAAGCTATGAGGTGCTAAAATAAACCTGACCACAGTTCATTGCCCATGCAAATGATTAGTGTGGGAGGAGAACCACATCGCCAGAAATCCCAGTATCAGGATTTAAGCACTCACCAGCTGTGGGAATCTAACTTGGTTGGGTGGTGCCTTCTGTGTCTTGTTCTGAGGAAGATGCCATGCCACAAGATTAGCCAAACCATGAACATTGCACTCCACTACAGCCTCTTTAATGGCACTTGTGCTACTACCTCTCATCTGAAACATTGTGCATGTGCCATAGACGGTTCTTGTGCACTATTTGGCTGGACTGGGGGAAAGTCCCTGCCCACTGTGCTCCAAGGATGGCGATGCACATTACATCTCAAGCTGCATAGCCCTGCAATAAAGCTAGAAAAATGCAGCGTTGCCTGCACTATTCAATGATCGAACTGACAAGAAAAGGTACTGTGACATTCAGATCTTGAGGAGGCATCTGTTGGGATGATGAACTGTTGTATGAAATTAAATATGACTATGGAGCTATACTTACCAATAGCCCCTATACCAATTACCAATAATCAGTCAGTTGGCAGTGAGGAAAGTTCAATCGTTTATTAGTCAAAAAGTGCTCTGCGCAGAGGAGCCACCCCACGACCTCCAACCTCGACGACCGCAGAGAAGACTGTTGGCTTTCATTCAAGACAGAGCATATATACCTTTCATCACACATATGAAATGACTATACTAGGAATAGTACCAGCCGGCCCTCGAGATCCAAGGAAGGACCATATGTAGCACACATAATTGGTCACGTTGTTAGACAAAGAGCTATTGTGAGCGAAAGTCAGTAGAGGTGACTCCCTTTCGTCTGGGTGCTAGGGAGGGCATGAATGGTGCCTGGAGGAATGCGCTTATCGTACGGAAAACCAGATGTGACCTTGGTTCTCAGGAGAGAAAGAAGAACACCCCACATTAAGCTGTCCACTATAACTCATTATATTCATGCAAGGAATAATACATGATCTCGACTAAAACAGAGCAACGAGAATACAACATGGCGTTGATTATGTGAGGGCCTAGCTTATGTACAAGAACAGTCAATACAATTAGACAAGAACAAAATAATTGCAAATTACATCATTCTAATTCAAAGGTATATGCTTATTGATACAGCATGCTAATACATTATAAATCAACAGTGTGAGCTTAATATATTTTATACGCGTGCACAGAGAAATCGAATTTTTATCCTTCAGGTCCGCCCTTTTAGCCTGATGTATTCAATAAGAACAGTGTTCATCAGTCCTCAAAAATTCCCTCATCAATCTGCATCAAGTCATTTATTTCTTGCTGAACTAATTGGGCCTTTTGTTTCGCAGGTGAAGGGGTTTTCATAGCTGGGGTAAGTCTAGAAACCAGGCAGGCACAGCAAGCCGGCCCACATTGTATGCAGAGACAACAGGTGAACAGAACTGCCGCTATCCCGGCCAAAATCATTAAGATTTTCCATCCCCATGCGGAAAAGATACTCCAAAACCACCCAGACAGTGACCAAGTCCCAGTATCTGCATGGAATTCTGACGCCAAACGATGTAACTTTTTAATGGCTAAATGAACGGAAGGGGCGGAGTCAGGGATATATACACAACAGGAGCTGCCGATCACACGACATGCTCCTCCTCGATAAGCAAGAATAACATCTAATACCATTCGATTTTTGGAGCGAAACAAGCCTCGTGGCTTGAAGCTCCACAGTTATATTGGTCAATATACCTGCTGTAATATTGATCAATCTCTCCACTACTCTGGACAAGCGCCGTACCTCCTTCCTAGTTATGATGGGTCCCCAAATAGGGAATACCCCTTTTACAATATTCACAAAGTGTTGTTCAGGGGTATCAGTTTGATCAGTATCGGTGGTATCTATCATTCTAGGTGATCTATGCAGTAATAAACTCCGTTTTTCCAATAGATAGCTTTTATGGTAATCAGCTGGAGCTATATACACAGGAGGGTACAAGAAGGATAGAAAACAACGTCCAGACCATCCTCGAGGGAGCCAAGTATATGCAGACTCTCCACATGCAAAATATACATTGGGAGGGGTAAGCAAAGGAGGACTACTAAGGGTCAACATCTTATAAGTATAATTACATATACTTCTTCCTACCGAGACATGACCAGTACCTTGAATACAAAAGGGAGAGGTATGATTCAGTATAGGTATTGGAAGTGCTTTATCATTAGTGACATTTCGTTCCCTAAACTGCCGAAAATATTGAGTATGGTTGAATTCCTCAAAATCCATGAAGTCTTAACAAAAAAAAAAAGGATCAGTGGGGGGGGGGCTTATTAAAGAGGTCCAAACTCCGTGCCCACCTGAGTCATGCTCGACAAAAAAGAATTGAAGCTGTTCCTCTAAACTGGTTGTCACCTACCAGCTGGTTAGTGGTGGTGAGTTGGAAAAGGGGTAAAGGAGGTAGTGGGATGGGGGATCCCGCTTTTGCAGAACTAGGGTCCTCACACACCCAGCAAGCTATGTGTCATGCTTCATCATCTGGACCTGCTCCTCGTTGAGCCGGCGCTGCAATGCTCAATGGGCACCCGCAAAGGGGCTCTTTATCGGAGATCTTTTGTTCCTTTGCCGTATGATGAAGTGGGGGTGTGTGGCCCATGTGTGTGTAGATAATGGGTGGTGCAGTGAGTGCAGTTTATTAAAAAAGGTTGGATATTCCAAGTAGATGCGTTTTATTCTGGCTGGTAATCCACCTTCCTAAAAAGATATATAAAAAATGTATAGAGTGGCAACAGCCCTAATGCGGGATATTAATCCGATATTGTGCTCTTCTCTATGGGTCGACATGTTTCTTGCCCTGTTGGTCAGTAAGTACCGTGGCAATTCTTCAGGACCTATATGTGTGAAATATGTGCAAGGGGTGGTGTTAAATATCTACACTAAATGGCGCTGCTAATTAGGTGCTACCATTCAGAATAGACTACATATCTAAGTTCGTGTAGTCAAAAGTGAAGGACCTAGGGATATAAAACAGTATGGAAGGAGAGGAGAACAAAACATTCAGAACGATGTCTCAAGAGTTGCCTCCAAAATATACATACTCGCATTCCCTGTGGTCCACACTTCCTATCTAGCATTGTGATACAGTGCCATATGGATAAAATCATAGGCTCCAAACTGGACTTCCGTTGGTAATTCCGGATCAGAATCCAATCACCAGGTTCCAAGTGATGTCCAGGACCCTCTGGAGGCGGCTGCAAAACTGCTGACACCTGCTGATGAATGAAACGCAAATCTTTAGTCAAAGTATACAAGTAGCCTGTCAGCATAGGATACTCGATATCCCAGAAGGATCTAGGTCTAGGGACACCCCATACATTAGCTGGTCACCCAAATACCACTTCGTAAGGAGAGAACCCAGCTCGAGAGTGTGGTGTAACTCGTATGGACATTAAAGCTAAGGGAAGCGCAGCAGGACACTTTAACCGGGTTTCCTCCCGTATTTTACTCATTTTCATTTTCAAAATTCCATTATATTTTTCAACCAATGCTGCTGACTGGGGATGTCGAGCTGCATGAAATTTCTGAATGATATGTAATCCATTACAGACATGCTTCACTAATTCTGCATTAAAGTGTTTTCCGTTATCTGACCAAATGACTCGAGGGATCCGAATCTTGGGAAATATTCCTTAATTAGGGCTTTGGCTGTGGCCAGGGCAGTGTTCTCTTTAGTGGGGTAAGCCTCCAACCATTTGCTAAAGGCACACACCATTACCAAGACATACTTTAGGTTGTTGACTCTCTCCAACTGAATATAATCCATTTGGAGCACTTCAAATGGTAAGGAGGGTGGTGCAAAGCTCCCAGCCAGTACAGGTTCCCTCCCCCCTGGATTATGCTGCAAACAAACCATACAATATTTGACCAAATGGACCGCTGTTTTTGCAATATTAGGGTTGTTCCATGAGGGGTCTAGCAAAGCACAAATTCCTTTAGCTCCAATGTGAGCCGTCCCATGGGCCATAGTAACTACGGCATGAACTAATGCATTTGGTAATAGCCATCTTTGTTTATCTGTCAGATCCACCCAACAATTATTCTCATCCACTCTCCCTATTTCCTTTTCCCATTGATCTAATTCTGCGGGGGTTGCCTCCTTCTGTATGGCTCGGACATTCTCCATTGTATTATCAAACATCCCTTCCTCTGTTACCCATCTAGCTGACGTTGCCATAAACATGGAGGACGTTCTGGACTTGGCAGGTTCCTTCGCTATCTGATCTGCAAACGGATTCCCTTCACCCACTTCATCCACGACTGTTTTATGTGTACGGCATTTGATGACGGCAACCCTTTTGGGCAAGGTGAGGGCTGTCAATAATCGTAAAATCAAATCCACATGTTGTATCTTCTGGCCGTGGGATGTAAGGAACCCTCTTTCTGCCCATAGACGGCCAAAACTATGTGCAACTCCAAAGGCGTATTGGTTATATGTATAAATATTTACTTCCAATCCTTCACGTAGCTCACAGGCACGAAGCAGCGCTATTAACTCAGCTGCCTGTGCTGATAAATAGGGCACTCGTGCTGTCTCAACTACTCTACGGAGGGTGGTAATCGCATACGAAGCTGTTGTTGTACCATCTGGTAACTTGAAATACGAGCCATCTACATACAATTCCCCTTCAGGGTCAGATAGAGGAGAATCTGTGAGGTCTATCCATCCCTTTGTTTCCTCTTCGGTCCGAAATATACAATCATGTACATCATTGCTTGGTGCACTCAAAGGGAGGGTGGTAACGTGGCTGGGTTCAAGGTAGCACATCGTTTAATTGTAATGTGTGGGGCAAACAAGGTCAATTCATATCCAGTTAATCGCGCACTCGTTAGGTGCCGTGTTTTGGTTTTGTTTAGCAATGTGTCCACAGCATGCGGTACAATAACTATGAGGTCAGTATTCAAAACAAGCCCTTCCGACTGTCGGATAGCGACCGCTACAGCAGCCGTTGCCCTCAGACAGCTATGGAGGGCTCTGGCGACATTATCCACTACCGCCGACAAATACGCACAAAGCCTTTGCTTACCACCAAATCCTTGTGTCAACACAGAAAGCGAACAAACATCTACCTCATGTACGTAGAGTACAAAAGGTTTTCGGTAGTCAGGAGTACCTAAGACGGGTGCAGAGCAGAGCGCAGATTTTAAAGAATCAAAAGAACTCTGACATTCGTCAGTCCAAGGTAAAGGTTCATGTACTTCCTTAGTAATTAAATACAAAAGAGGTTTAGTAAGCAAAGGGGAATCCATTGGCGACAATAAGAGGTTATGCCAAGAAATGCACAAACTTCTCGTTGAGTACAAGGCACAGACATATTAGAAATAGCAGCCACTCGTTCAGGGGTTAGTCTCCTCCCCTCTTTCGACAGCAGATGACCATGGTAGGTCACCTCCTGTCGACAATATTGAAATTTAGAGAGTGAAACCTTATTACCATTAGCAGCCAAATGAGATAATAATTTGACAGTGGCTTCTTTGCAACCTTCCTCCGTATCGGAGGCCACTAACAAATCATCGACATACTGGAGAAGCACATTCCCAGCCGGGAGAGTTAATTCATCTAAAATAGCTTTAAGAGCTTGACTATATATACTGGGACTTTCAGTATAGCCTTGAGGAGCACGACAAAATCTGAAGCTGCGTCCAGATAACGAGAAGCCGAAAATATGTCGGCTTTCGGGGTGTATTGGAATGCTGAAGAAAGCATTCTTCAGATCGATAACCGAAAAATACTTTGCTGTGGGAGGGATCATTGTCAAAATGGTGGTAATGTCCGAAACCACCGGGTACTGAGGAACCACAATCTTATTAATTTCCCGCAGATCGATTACAAATCAATAGGCATCGATGTAATTGGCAGTATTATCAGGGGGGTCTTCTTCAAAATCGGCAATATGGGGCTGTTACAAATATTTGCTGCTGTTTCCTCGACCACTCCCTTGTCTATAAGGTCCTGTATGATGTTCAGTAAAGCCTGCTCGCCAGACGGCGAAATCTTGTATTGTGGAATACGGGGCAATCGTTTCAATCGGAGCATTAGGTTTCAAGGTAATGGAGACTGGTGGAATCTTCAATAATCCTACATCAGTATCACCTACCGCCCACAAAGTGGAAGGGATATTAGCCAATTCAGGAGGGAGAGGGTCATTTTTAGTAAAAAATTGTTTCGTATTCTACTCCTCTACTCGGACCCATCCCTCTCTGGAACGATCCTCTGCCGCCCCTCCCAGCTCCGCGTCCACGAATACCTTGCTGCAACAATACTCGCGTCTTGAGGTCTTTAGCCTTTTTCTCCGATTTATCCTTACTCTCATTTTCCCTGTGCTCATAATATTGGGCCATGCTTAATATAACTGAAGGGGTGGAAGTAGTCCATGTACTCTCAGCTGCTTGTAAGCGGGCCGAGATCTCCGGGAGCAAATTCGTAACAAAGCGGTTTACAAATAATCGCACTCCTCCTTTTACTGACAAATCCCGTCCACTGAAGTCAATAAATACACCCTCAAACCTAGTGAAAAAGTCTGAAACACTCTCATCTTTCTTCTGTTTGCATGCCATTAATTTATCTCAGTCTACCTTCCGGGGCGGGATCAATGAATGCATGTAGGTTATTATGCTTCCGGAAGAGCCAGGACTTCTACCCTGGGCTTATCTCCAGGTTTCCATTACTGATCCCAATCTTTGATTTGGTCCCAAGTTCCCCCCAACTCGGCGGCATGATTAGCGTCATGCACTTGACGCCACACATCGACGGGGACTAGTAAACCGAAAAAAACCTCAATATCTGCCAACGTCATTACGGCTGATGCCGCAGCTTTGGTGAGCTCTTTATAATATGCGGTAGAGTTCTTTCGAGAGTCAGGAAGATGTTGTTTTTAAAGAAAGGACCTCACTCCGTGTCCATGGGGTATACACCCATTGCTTCTGAAACCGGGATTCCACCCGAGCCCTGGTCACCTGGTTATTCCCGTCCCTCACCTCCGGAATTTCGGGGTGATAAATAGGGTGTACTTCTCTCATGGGATGTTGTGAATCAAACGATGGAGATTTCAAATGCAATCGGTCTCGATATTTTATCAAAGTGGTCACCTTCTTATAGACATCCTCCATTTCCATTTCATATCTGTACGCACTGTCTAAGATATCAAATAAAACCTGGGGTGCGCGCCCATAGGGGAAACTAGATTCCCATCTAGAGATTAAACAAGTTGCCATATGTTCCAATGCTAACTGCTGCATGATTGGTTCATAATCTCTAAGAGTACTCCATACATCCGGAATGGTGTAGATAGGATTCAGCGTCCATTTGGATGCCTGGTCCATAACTCGCTCTCTTTCTTCCTGTCCTACAGACGATCTGGTAACCAACCTCCGGGGTTCTATGTTCCCTGCTCCTGACATAGGGTGGCACTTTGGGACGTATTTGTAGCTGTCAAGGATGGCGGAGTCCAAATACTAGATTGAGGAGGCATTAATGTCGGGGACAATCCGGGCACCATAGGAGTGGTAGGCAACAAAGTACGTAATTCCACCACTGGGGGAGGTAATCTAAAAGTAGCTGCCACTGGAACAGGGGCAGCCGCTGCAGCGGGGGAAGCAGGGGCTGCAGGTGCAGCCGGAGGTGCCACAGGGACAGCAGGGTACACCCGTTGTGGGGCATAAGGAGGAGGAAGACGCATATCTAATAGTTCTTCTATTTCATCTTCAGGTTCTGTACGGGTAGTATAACTCTTATCTACCTGCAATCTAAACTGTCGGTTTGATGCCTCAATACCTTTCTCCACCTGTTCCCGATCATGCACGACAGCCTTTTGGGTAATGGTCTGCCCTTGTTTAATCTTACACAGTTTCTCCTCACAGATGCGCCTTCGCTTTACTTCCCTCTGCCATAGTCCTAAAGAATCGAACATAGACTGCCTACTTCTCTTTACAAACAAATGATCCTGCAGAAACTGTATTTTCTTTTCATCAAAAGACCCAGTTAAGGGCCACTGCAATTCCACATTCTCTTTGGTATATCGATGCCATAAAGTATTGAATAAAATAGGAGAAATACCATGTTTAACATACATATCATGACTCGGACTGCCCTCCGTTGGGGCTGGTTGACTTTCACTCAACCGCTCTTCCTTCCGCCGACATCCACACCAAAAACATAACTTACTAAAACACGGCATTGTTATTTCATATCACGATTCAACATTACTTACAAAACAATCAGACTGACATGGCCATGCCTCACACGTTCAGGCTTTCACAACAAAATTTTAATTTCCAACATTCATTCATTCATCAAATCAAATAGACATGTATTTTCCAAATGAACGGAGCCCGTCGACTCTCGTCGTGGAGAACTGATCAAAACAAATTCCAAGCGTAAATAAACTCTAAACAGGCAGTTCAGAAACTACCCAGAAACCGTCAGACAGGTTTTTAGCCACAGACCGGCCTACGGAACATCCTCCGACCTTCCTGGTTCACCCTCAAAGCTATTCCGACTAATCCCGCTACTTTAGCGTCGCTTCGGATATGCTAAGAAGGCTACCCAGGTTCAGCCGCAGGCCTTTCCGAGGACAGTCCGGCCAGATGTACACCACAAGTGCTACACCTAGGCGTCCAAACAAGTTTCTACAATTCACCAAATAACTTGTGGAGCGTCCGCCCGTGCAGCCACTCTGCCACCCCGTTGGACCTCTAAGTTCTCCGTGGTGCACCTGACCACTAATTTCAAGTACAATTAACTGTTTCCAAAAGTTTTCCAATCGGTACCATCCTAAATCAACAAACAAATCCACTCACCTGGTGCACACAGGTTTGATTGCAGATTTCCGCACTACCAACTCCTGTGACCCATACACTGTCACTCTTCCCGAGTTACACCCGTAGGACTCCGGTGAGAGGTCAATAGCAGCTGGGGGCTCTCTGGTCACGGGAGCAGAGCAACCCAAAATCTCCTGTCGGTCCACCCCCGTGAACGAGACTTCCCCCTCAATGTCCTCATCAAATCCGTTTATGGGAGGACGACCCCTGCACAGAGTCCCGGCGGAGTCGCCAACTGTTGTATGAAATTAAATATGACTATGGAGCTATACTTACCAATAGCCCCTATACCAATTACCAATAATCAGTCAGTTGGCAGTGAGGAAAGTTCAATCGTTTATTAGTTAAAAAGGGCTCTGCGCAGAGGAGCCACCCCACGACCTCCAACCTCGAGGACCGCAGAGAAGGCTGTTGGCTTTCATTCAAGACAGAGCATATATACCTTTCATCACACATATGAAATGACTATACTAGGAAAAGTACCAGCCGGCCCTCGAGATCCAAGGAAGGACCATATATGGCACACATAATTGGTTACGTTGTTAGATACAGAGCTATTGTGAGCGAAAGTCAGTAGAGGTGACTCCCTTTCGTCTGGGTGCTAGAGAGGGCAAGAATGGCGCCTGGAGGAATGCGCTTATCGTACGGAAAACCAGATGTGACCTTGGTTCTCAGGACAGAAAGAAGAACACCCCACATTCAGCTGTCCACTATAACTCATTATATTCGTGCAAGGAATAACACATGATCTCGACTAAAACAGAGCAACGAGAATACAACATGGTGTTGATTATGTGAGGGCCTAGCTTATGTACAAGAACAGTCAATACAATTCGACAAGAACGAAATAAATGCAAGTTACATCATTCTAATTCATTTTTTTTTAACTTATAGGGCAAGATGGTGGCCGCTTGAGGCCGCAGTGCGAGACGTCCAGTGCACTCAGTTGCGGGAAACTTTGCCCTAAGATGTGGTAATGCTTACTATCCGGACTGTTATTGAAAGGCTAATGTCGTGGTGAAGCCAAGGTCTACCGCATAATGGTCTCGGAGAATCTTATAAAGGAACAGACTGCGCGAGTGAAGAATCAAATTCCTGCGCTTGCTACCGTAATCGGACTCGCCCTTATTCAATACTATTGCTGTCTAACTAAGAGATACAAAGATTGTTGCCTGTCTCACCTGTGTAGCTCCGAGGGCTGTGAGTTGAAACCGAAGCCGAGTGTGTGCTCCGTGGATATGCTGCCGAAGAGTGCTCCCGCAGCAGCGGCTGCTGCAAAGACGAGAGCGGCGAAGCTCGCTCTTCGAGAGAACACGGAGGTGACCGTGAAAGGTGTAGCAAAGAGTCCAGCTTCAGCGGGGACCCCGGAGAAGACGCCTAGCAAATCGGATGCAAAGGATGGCGCCACTCGGAAAGGCAGACAGAGTGCTCCCTCGGTGGTAGAGCTTCTCCGCAGAATCCCAGGGAAGCTTCTTCCGGGTCAGGGCATACAGAGTCAGCCGGGAGCCGAACACGCGTCTCAGACGCCGCCTACAGAATCGGAATCGGCTGAATCGGCTGTCATCACTGAAACAGCTACAATCAGAGGTGGTCTGGTAGAAGGAGAGGGGGCCAGCGATAAGACGGTGAGCAGGCTTAATGTGGAGAGCTTGGATGGTGTAAGGAGAGATGCACCAGCAAATAGGCAAATTAATACAAGTGGGCAGGCTGACTCAATGACATTCCGCCATTGATGAATGCTAATCTACTCAATACTCCCCTTATGACTGCAACTACAGGAACTATTGTAGACAACCCCGGGGGTATAAACTCTATATCAGCTGCACAAACAATACTGCTGGAAGGGTCTGGGAAGGCTGGGGCAGAGCTAGTACAACCTAACATATCCCCCATGATTATCTCGAATGCAGATACCAACGCAGGTAGTCTTGGGGGGTTCAGTACTCCACAAAATACACATACTGTAATCCCTGACGAACCTGAAAATCTCAGCGTGGAACGTGCTCAGCTAGTTCCAGCTCCAGCTATATCTAAGGGTCCGGAGATCCAGGTTGAGGCTCGGTTGGACAATCAGGGTGCTTCGCTGAAGCAAAAGACGATACTTCCTGAAGGCCCATGCAATCTGAGTGATGACGACCCAGATAAGGATAAAGACAAGGATAAGGATAAGGATAAGGATCCAAGTGATTTTTATTCTTTTTCGGATGAGCTGGGTTGGTCAACAGATACAGGCTCACACCTAAGCGACTCTAGCGATGACGAAACTAGTACTAAGGCGGTGAAAACTGCTAAAAAAACTGTATTGAGACACAGAAAGAGCCATCGAGGTCCTGCTGAGCTGGCATGGGACTACACATCTACTAGTAATATACTTCCTATAGCAGCTCCAGCAAGCCTACATGGACCAACCCAGCAGTTGGATTCAGGGTATTCAATAGATAACTCTGCCCCTACGATCGAGACTGTGTTACTAGCCATCGCTGCACATAGAGAAGAGACTTCTCATGATGGGCGGAAGGCCCAAGCAGAGTTACGGAAGGTGCAGGGAGTGGTCCGCAAACTTTCAAGGAAAATCAGCTCTTTTAATGAACGAATGACTGAGATGGAAACGAGAGTTGTGGGCAATGAGTCTGAGATTGCCGCAAATCGTGAGCAGATTGACACTCATGAGAAAGAGCTCTCTGATGTCATGTGGAAACTAGAAGACATGAAAAATCGCCTACGTAGAAATAACCTGCGGGTCTTGGGCGTTCCAGATGGAGCAGAGGGAGGCGACGCACGCACCTTTATGGTCAAACTATTTCAAGACTCCATACCAGAACTGTCAACGTGGAATTGGGACCTAGAGGTGCAGCGCGCCCACCGAGTACCTTTTACCATGCGAAATGTCCCGAAACCTGGTGCATATCCAAGAGCTCTATTAGTATACTTTGGCAATTTTATACTGAGGCAGGCAGTTTGGGAGAAAGCGAGGCCAGAGGCAAAAAAATCTAGTGGTCACATAACCTATTTTGTGCGCCCTGACTTCTGTCACACAACAGTTGAGAGGAGGTGGCGCTTGCGCCAACTCATTAAACCATTTCAAGACAAGAAGTTGCAGGCGTACTTAAATAATCCAGCCCGTTTGAAAGTAATTAACGGTGAGCAGACAAAGTTTTTCGCCTCTGAGGTTAATGCAAAAGAGTATTTAGATAGCCTTTCATGAGACTACCTTTAAAAATCTCCCAATATTTATTTTTCAAGTCAGGGATAGAAATGTTTTTTTTTTTTTTCTGTTGGTTTATGGTTCATGATTCACAACTTAGGGTTCTGGGATTTTGTTTAATTGTTAATTGCTTAGTCTGAGAGCACTGGAGTGACAATGCACGTCCATCACCACAGACTCCAATGGAGTCTAATTGCCCCATTTTTGGGAGGGTGGGAGGGGGTTGCGGGGGTGGGGAGTTAAGGGGTGGGGAGGAGCAGATGGGAGAAAATGTTTAAAAATGGCAATCATGATTGTAGAAGCAGATTTAGAAAAATAAATTGTAGTGTTAACAGAGAACATAGAGTTAAGTTTGGTTTTATAGCAGATATGGATTGGAAAAATATAGCGCAGTATGCTAGAGTTAAACTTTGTTCCTGGAATGTGGCTGGCCTTAATGATAGGGTGAAAAGAGAACAAATGTGTGGGATAATTAGACAGAATGCATTTGATATAATATGTCTCCAAGAGACTCATATCCCTTGGGCAGAAAGGGGAATATTGAGGATTCCTGGATTTAATCTGTTGGTATGTACATCTTATACCTCTAGGACTAGAGGGGTTGCTATTTTTGCTAAACCCTTTCTGGGTGAGGCCATACGTATAGCTGCTGATTCTATGGGCAGGTGGGTCATTGTGGAACTCAAGTTTGGAATCACAATATGTTCTATTTACGCCCCTAATGAAGATGACCCCTCTATATTTACCGAACTCGAGATGGAACTTTCAACTTGGTCTCAGGTACTTATATTTTGTGGAGATTTTAATATCTCCTTACCAAAAATGGATCTAGCACATAATCAAGTAAGAAATAAATATGCTGGCCGTAAGCCTAAAGTCTATAATGCTGCTTCTCAACTTAAGGAAAGTTTAGGCTTGGCTGACATATGGGATTTGAAGCAGCCACAAGACCCAGGGTACACGTACTTCTCGTATCCTCACAACAAGTACGTCCGCATTGATTATGTCTGGATGTCTAGTAACCAGGCTAGTCAGGCAAGAATTTTTAAATTACCAAAGATTATAGCGGATCACAATCCCTTAGTACTTTCTATTAGTATAGATAATATGGCTAGACCCCGCTCTAGTTGGACCTTCGATAGAAAATTGCTTGTCAATAGGGAATATATTGAGTATATCAAGGCATGGGCGCAAGGATTTCTGGACTGTAATCGGTATAGCGCATCTAGAAATACAGTGTGGGACTGCTTTAAGGCGTCAATACGGGGCGAGACACTTAGTTATGTAGCTAGGCAGAGGAAAGAGAGTGCAAGTTTAAACGAGCTTCAACTTCAAGAGCTAGCTAGAATAGAAGAGAAGCACATTGCTATAATTGCTCGGGGCGGAGAGGGGGGCTCAACCTTGAGAGAAATGGCGATTCTAAAAGCAGAGATAAATAATAAGCTTACTCAAAGGGCAGCTGAGACCTTTCAATCCCATCGTAATAAGATTTATGAAACAGGAGAGAGGGTTGGGAAGCAGCTTGCTCTCAGTACTCGTCAAAAGCAATCTCTCAACTCAATTACGTGCATAGAGTCAGAAGGTCAAGAATACACAACACCTGAGACTATATTAGAGGTTTTTAAAAAGTTTTACAAGAAACTGTATAATAATGAGGACTCCTCTGACTCGGCTACAATTAAAGAAGTAGTGGCTAGATGGGCAGCCGAGTCTGAAAGCACCCTTGGAGTAGATATGGTTACTAGGCAAGATTTAGAAAGGGATATAACTATGAGTGAAGTAGAAATTGCTCTAGCAGAATTCGCCTCGGGCAAAGCGGCAGGCCCAGATAAAATCCCTCTCAAGCTTTATAAGATTCTGGGTAATACTATAACCCCTCTACTCCTCAATTTATTTATTGGAATCCAAGTTAGTGGCACTCCCCCTAGGTCATGGATGGAAACGAATATTGTGATCTTCCCAAAAAAAGATAAACCTCCTAAATTGCCCTCATCTTACCGTCCTATTTCTCTTATCAATTCAGACTCGAAGGTGAACTCGAAGATCTTGGCTAATCAGCTCAGGGGGACTATTGAGCGTCTGGTCTCTCCGTGGCAGCACGGCTTCATCCCAGGCAAGGGTACTACGGACCACACTAGGCGTGTCATTGCCCTGTTTGATGCCGTGGCTGTCGCGGGGAGCCGGATGTCGATGGTCCTCCTAGACGCCGAGAAGGCCTTTGACCGGGTCTCATGGGCGTTTATGTGGGCAGTGTTAGAACAAAATAATATGGGACCCTGTTTTATGAAGTCCCTAAAAGCAATGTACTTCTCACCGAAGGCCAGAGTTCAGGTGATGAGTCAGAAGTCGATGCTCTTTGATATATCTCGTGGGACAAGACAGGGCTGCCCATGTTCCCCGATCCTCTTTGCCCTTTATATTAATCCCCTTATTTTAAAATTACTAAATGCTGAGGCAATTAGACCAATTACTTGGGGCCCCTTTGATACTAAAATATTAGCCTACGCCGATGATGTGGCGGTAGTAACATCACACCCCACGGAGGCAATAATTGAAATTGAACAGATCACTCAAACATTTGGCCAAGTTTCGGGTTATTCCTTAAATAGGGATAAAACGATGGTTATATGTACCCAAAATACTCAATTTATAGATTCCAGGAAAGTAGAAAGTGCTGTTTATCTGGGAGTTCGTATATCCCCCCAAATTGACGATATCATCAAAATAAACTATGATCCTCTTATACAAAAAATTAAAACAGATTTAAAACGGATAGATGGCACACATTTCTCGATTATTGGAAGAGGTAACTTTCTCAAAATGAATATTCTACCGCGGGTCTTATATTTGTTTCGAGCAATCCCGTTATTGGTAGACGACAAAACTATTAAGGCTCTCGAATCCCAGATGAGTACGTTTATATGGGGATATGGGAAGATAAGGAGATCTATCCGCTTTCTATCTCTTCCAGTTATAAGAGGGGGGCTTGCAATTCCTAATTTGGGATTGTATATGTTGGCAGCTCTGTTACAGCAGATGACAACACTATTTTTTGTAAAATCTTTGGAAAGTGAAACAGGGGAGAACCATATACCTTCAATATTCGAACTGGTCATCGGAGATAAGGCTAATGGCCTTCTAGTAAAACAACTTGAACCATCATATTTCAAGAAAGTAAAATTTAAGATTGTACTGAGTGCCTAGGGTGTATGGAAGAAAACTCGAAGACAATTGAGCATTCCTAAGTATAATAAGTACACCTCGTTATGGCACTCTACCTTACTACCACCACTTATATATGATGTGATTGCTAGGAAATGGGAAACTCTAGGAGTATTAACCCTTGGTGATTTCTTATTGCCTCCAGTCGGTCAAAGATTTCAACAGCTGCAACTTACATTCTCTATTTCCAGCAATATTGCATTTAAATTCATTCAGATCAGTACGATTCTAGATCTAAAAAATGCGGATATCATACTAGAGAATATCCCTTTACTTGATTGTTTAGTTAGACCTCTAACCAGGATCGGCATGATCTATGATATTTTAATTGATAGTCAGCGGGATGATGTTGTTTCTATCGAGCAGGGTTGGTCAAGGAAATTAAATAACCCCAATGTTGATATTGATATGTCACTTATATTGTTAACAAAACTGTTTATGTCTTCCAATCTGAAAGCACAGTTGTATAAGACTCTCTATGATTTATATTTTACCCCCGCTAAACTCTTCTCTTGGGGAAAAAGAGCTACCTCAGAATGCCCTAGGTGCGGAAAAACTGTGGCACATCTGCTTCATATGCTTTATGAATGCGAAAAACTAGCAGTTTTGAAAAATATGATAACAGGATTTTGGCAGAAAGTGTTTGGACATCCAGTAGCCGAATCCCCTACTCTGTACATCATGGGTTATGATAATACACTATCACATACCATCGAAGAAGAAACAACTCTTTTTTTGGGGACAGCTGTGTACCGTATAATATTAACAGCACGCTGGAAAGACACAGATCCCCCTAACTTTCAGATTTGGTTATCTCGACTTCTAGGAATGTTTAATCGAGAGAAGGTGATTTTTGCCTGTAAAGGTGTGAAGGCGAAAGCTTGGGGCATTAAGATTTGGAAACCAATTGAAAACTTGAGTAATAATATCAGAGTGGGTAACTAGGCTTTCCCTACTAATGTAAATAATGTCCTGGTCTTCTTCTTTTTATTTCTGATATCTGCTTATTATTTTGATTGTTGTTTTATTTTCGTTTCTGTTAAATATGATCGGAGATTAAAATGTTGTTTTTATTGTCAAAAAAAACCATCATTCTAATTCAAAGGTATATGCTTATTGATAAATCATCCTAATGCATTATAAATCAACAGTGTGAGCTTAATATATTTTATACGTGTGCACAGAGAAATCGAATTTCTATCCTTCAGAACTGTCCCGTGCATGTCTCAGAACACTGTGCACCCCTGCCTCAGGTTCATCATAGGAAGCTGTAGATTTTTTACCCCCACCTCAAACAACCAATACTCATATGTGCTGGAGGCATTTAATCCACATACATCAAAAGATGGGGGAAGCAGAGAGAAAGTTTGGTCACACACACGTTCTCCCTTAGTGCATATATATCTTAACCATAAAGTCTGCAGTTCCGTAGTGGACGTCATTGTCGCCCATATTAGGCACCATTAGGCAATACAATACAATACAATATATAGAGCGCATGGGTACATGAAGGGAGTCCCCCAATGCTAACAGATCCATAACAGGCACACAAGCATTCTTGAATAAAAGAGCAAAGTCTTAATCGTCTCACTGAACTGAGGATAGGAATTACAAAGGTGAAGAGTAGGAGTCAGAGAGTTGCATAACTTGGGCCCCATAAAAGAAAAGGACTACCCACCCTGTCCTGCTAGTCTCACTGTAGGATTAGTGGCTAAATTGGCAGCTCCTGAATGCAGCTCATGCATAGGAATATAAGGGTGAATTAGGGAACCATTATGGATCAAACCAGCCCGCTGCATTGCTTTAAACATATCGCAAAACACCCTAAACTTCATAAATTTAGCTATAGGAAAGCAATGCATTGCGTAGAGAGATTGTGCAGAAGTGCTGCGAGGAATGTGGCAGAGAAGGTGAGCTGACGCATTCTGCACGTTGTGTAATCACTTCATGTGCCAGTTGCACCCAGATGGGGAAGGTTTGCCAGAGTCCAATCTAGAAATTATAAGGGCCTGAATGGCAGTCTTTAGTGTCTCTGGGGGGAGAAGCTAAAAGGATCTCGTTTAAGTATCTGAGCAAGCCAAAACAGCATGATGCTAACTTGGTAATCTGCTGTTCCATGGACAATTTTTCATTCAACAGAAAACATAAATCCTTAATCAACTTCTTCGGAGAGGTACAATTACATTGTTCCTCTGCCCAGCTGTGAGGACCTAGGAGATGATGCTGGTTACCTAAGAGTAAGGCCTCTATCTTGCTATCAGTAAGCTGTGTGACAATTCTGGTCCATTCAGGTTGCTACTTCCTTAACACAGCAGATCAGGTTGGAGGGGGTGCTATTGTCCATATTTGAAAGTGATATGACACTTTGAGTGTCATCCGCATAGGACTAAATGGAGAGTCCATGGTTTTCCAGACATTTTCATATTAATTTGTTGACCTCGAATATTACTCCTATGCTCATTTATATGTATCTACGCTTGTCTTGTGGTCATCCCAATATACTTAATTTCACAGTGACAGGTAGTCAAGTAGATACAGTTTTTGATTTTGCATTTGGTATTTTTATAAATTTGTCATTTCATATCAAGACCAATGTCAATCTCTTTGATGTGCATTGTGAACATGCATACACATATTACCGTGTCCACACCAGAAATGGCCTTGCACAGGGAGGCAGCCGAATATCTGGTAATACTATTATCAGGGGATGAAGCTTTTGGCCTTGTGTGGAACCAAGAGATACTTCCAGTTGTATGATCTTTTAAATGCAAAGAGAGTTTTCTCAATCGTCTGATCCCCAGTAGTCAGGATATTGCTCCATCTTTTAATGATGATCTTTTTGATATCATTGGAGAGAGGCGTGAATGTTGTCACATAAGTACGTTTGGGTTGTTCATTTTTAATTATTCATTTTAATAATGTTCCTGGCCCACTTCTTCTCTGTTTAGATAACATCTCTGGGTAGGTATGTGTCTGTAATGTTATTGCTAGATCTTCTGTGTGTCTCTCATAATCCATACTTTTGCTACAATGTTTTCCGATTAGCAAAAATTGTCTATATGGTAAGTTAGTTCTCAATGCCCTTGGGTGATGACTCTCAAAATATAGCAAATTGTTCCGGTCAGTTGATTTGTTGTAGCTCCTTGTCTTCGAGAACCACTCAACAATTTGTGTGACAAATCCAAAAAGTACAATTCTTTTTCAGATACTGCCTGGGTACATTTTATATAGGGGTCCAGCAAATGGATCCATTCATCAAACCTAGTAGGGAGAGCTTTATTTCCTCCCCAAACTATCAAAATGTCATCCTCGAAGCTTACCCACAGATGAATCTCATTCGTATAGGGGTTTGTATCTGATACACTTTTTTTCAAAGTGGAACATATACA
This sequence comes from Lissotriton helveticus, assembly GCF_964261635.1. Classification (NCBI taxonomy): domain Eukaryota; kingdom Metazoa; phylum Chordata; class Amphibia; order Caudata; family Salamandridae; genus Lissotriton; species Lissotriton helveticus. The sequence continues at coordinate 1,587,202,754 of NC_136067.1, read as the reverse complement.
GGCAGGCCAAACTTGGGGCAAAGGTACTGCCCATTGGTTTGTATCGGAAAGACTCACCTTTTTTTCAAAGCAATGCATATACAGACTGGCCAAACCTGGGGCAAAGGTACTGCCCATCAATGTTCCTTGTATTTACAGGTACAAGCTATCCTCTAATTGGAAAACATTCTCCTTAAGAGTTATGGTGGAACATTCCATGATAAAATGGACAGGTGTTGGTAAACTTCAATCTGTGGAGCTAGGTAAATCCTCAATACTAGCCAAAGTAGCATTCTATGGGATGGTGGTGTACAAGACTTCTACATTCAGTGTTATCAATAGTTCAGTTGGAGTCATTTCGCTGTTGTTGGGGCCATACCTGCATACCCTGGTGGGGCTTCCTGTCCCAGGGTGCTCCTTGCTGTGGGTGCTGACTGGGTGGGGAGTCATGGCCTTCGCGCTTATAGCACTGCCTCCCCCACACCACCCCCGCAGCGAGGGATGCTTCGCTGTTTTGAGGGCCGTACCTGCATACTCTGGTGGGAATTAATGTCCCAGGGTTCTCCTTGCTCTGAGACCTGATGGTGTGGGGAGGCGTGGCCATCGTGCATATAGCACTGCGTCTCCCACCACAGCCCTGGAATGCTTGCAGACCAAGGGTGGGCCCGTCTGCGCCCGTCATAGCCCGGAAGAGGCTGGGCTGAACCACCCCCTGAAATTTCACTCCAGAGGATAGTTGACTATCAATCTCCATGAAGTACTGTGCGCCACTTTAAAGCACCCCAAGGCAAAAAAGGACTTCTGTATCCTGCACCTGTGAGTCACCACTATATCCCCTTCACTCTGCAACTGGGGTGGCATGGGGAAGAGGAAAGTAATCGAGGGAGGGCTGGGAGGTGCTCACAGGAAAAAAATGAAAAGAGAGCTCAGATCTCCAGTCCTGTGGCAGGGGCTGGCGTATTGGACCCTATAGACTATCTATTGACTGACTGTGAGGAGCTCTTGGATCCGCCTGCTGCCCCTAGTGCCCTAAAGCCTAATGCCTCATGCCCTCTCACTAGCCCCACTAAAACCGGGCACATCCCGAGCATGTTTAAAAAGGTATCCACCAGAAAATTACTCTCGGAAGCTATGGATACACTACTCAAGATTTTACCCAGTGCTGACTGCACTCCACTTATCTCTACAGCTGACTTTCCATGCAGTAATAGATTTTCAACTCTTGCAGATCCAACCGAACTTCTGGTCAACACTGCTATGCCAGGGGATCAGGTGGCCAGGGAATATAAAGTGGTAGAAAGGGTAGAAAACATTCATTGGGAAAGGGGTGGAGGGTTGGTGCACCATGAATCGTCAACACCCAAAATAGACCTTTGCAGGGAAATCATCGCTTTGAAATAAGTTTTAGGGACCTTAACTGGGATTATCTGCAAATTGCTGGATAGATTAGACGTCTCGAGTAGCACTGATAGGCTGTCCGCTGCCGAATCCCTGAGGACAGATGCCAATTTGAAACAACCTCTACAACCAATATGCACTGCTCCACCTGCTTCCCCCACACCCTGACTAACAATTTAGGACATTGCAGCCCGGGCTGTCACACTATACCACCATGCCCACCATGTCTGGAGGGAGGTAGGGGGCCTAAAGTAAGACAAAGACCATACACGAGGGCACCGGCACAGCGAACACTTCCCCTTAGAGAGAAAGGGGGAAGTTATTCAATCAGCCAAGACCCCAAATCTGTCCAGTAGCTATGGTCACGTAATTTATATGACAAATGTACCAAAAGGTGGTGAATTTTGCCAAACATAAAAATGAAGAGTCCATCAAGATTAAATCTATACACTGGATTAGGCACGCAAGGGGGTGTTGGTCCGTGACAAGGGATGATATCCTGAGAGCTAGAAGATGCTTCCTGATCAATAGCCCCAAAGAAGCAATAGAACTCACACTAGCCAATGAAAGCCTAGTATATAATGAAATTGGACTAGAAGCTAGGACATGCCCACCACCCACATCGAACATACAACTTAAGCTGCAGATAGCCAGTAATGCTGCCAAGCCAATGCCGAAAACAATCCCAATAAGGTCATCTTGGTCCTCGCCCTTGACACAAAATGACTGACTGCAACTAGGGTCCTCACTTAATTATGCACCTCTGTTCCTGCCTCCAATATAGCCCCTCCACTCTCTGAGGGCAAGTTAATAAAATGGACTGAATTAGAATCCACTAATTCCACCCCACAGAGGCCATCAGGCGAGGGAGACGCCAATTTCACCGTAAATACTGGCACTGACACCTGCATTTTTACCTTGGTCCAGGAAGCTGAGTTTTAGGATACTCCTGTTAACCACGATCAAAAAGAGCCCACAGGCCCGTGACAGCTCAAAATAGCTTCAAGGGCTGTGGCTGGAGTAAGAAGCAAGCAACACCTACCACAATGGATTGAGTTTATAAACTCGCATGACCTCTGTATACACCAAGAAACATGGAGCTCATCATCCATTTTTGTCCCAGGCTTTGTGGTCTTCTATAGGCCGCAGGTAGCATCAAAACATGGCCGCCCCCCAGGAGGCTTGCTAATCTTGATTAGCATTGTATTAACCTGCGATAGCAAAGAGCTTCCCATTGACAGCCCAGATATTCTTGCGGTTAGCTATAGGGGTAGATCAGGCAAGAGCATAGATATCTACAATGTCTATGCAAGAGGTGGCCAATCTCCCACCCTACTAACCTTAGATGAGCAGCTGGATGGAGGGCGGGCTATGCACCCTCTAATCACCGTTGGTGATTTTAATGTAAACTTTGAGTCTCTTGATAGGTAGGACATCCACAGCGTTAACGAGGAGGATAAACTGAGGTCAGTACCATATTTGACCTCCCACCCATAAAGAAGTGGTGGCATTCAGCCCTACAAATGAACACACTGACGTTAAAATGTAGGTTGTGGGCTGCGAATGGTAGAACCCACTCAAACAGAGGAGCAGGGATGACCTTTATTGGTCCAACTGGCACCAGCCTCTAGATTATATTCTTGTTGACCTCATGTTATGGCCAACTGTTATTGATATGGCCATAACCAAAAATTGTGAAAGTGACCATAAATCTAGAGTTTCCCTGGGGTAAAAAATGCAGTTTAGTTCAAAACAAATTATCCACTAAGGTGATGGTACCCTCTAATGATAAGCATCGCCTTAAATGGCCAACAATCATGAGGGATGAGTTTAAACTTAACATCATAAAAAAGGAGCTTGAGGCACACCTGGTCATGATTCCATCCCACCCAAATGAGCCAAGTTCATCTGTGAACTTTAGTGCCATGCAAGCTAAGTTTTTTGCCCAACTAGCTAAAAAGTTTATTGCCCCTTCTCATAACCCTAGTTCAAAACAGAGAGAAACCAACAAGGTGAACTCATGGTTCATACAGGAATGTAGGCCCCTTAGAAGACGATTGGCTACTGCCATTACACTTATGAATATACCCCTGACAGGTGACCTAAGGAGGCTCTATAAATTATCCCAAGCAAGGGCAAAGCGAGAGTGGGACTAGAAGAAAGTGGACTGAACTGGAGGAGGCTTGTTCCCAATCAGATATTAGGAAACTCTGGGTTCTTGTGGCGGAGGGAAACTTTCAAAAATTGCTTCCCCTAGCTAATAATATCGCGGCCAAAACATGGGTTGAGCATTTTGGTGCATTATACAAGAATATTCCTTGCCTCAGGGCTACAGCCTCTTGATATATCTCATAGCACACCAGGGGGCCCATTATGATGTCGGGCGGAATGCCCCCGCCAGGCTGGCGGTAGCCACCGCCAGCCTGGCGGGGGCAATCCACCCGACATCCACACTAGTTTCCCCCCCCGCCATATTAGTATGGCGGGGGGACCTCGGAGGACGGAAAGACCGTCCGCTGCTTTTCCACCCCGGTCGCCTTGCGGCCGGGGCGGAAAAGGAATAATATGGTGGCGGTGTCTATCAGACACCGCCAGCCATATTACAATGGGCTTTTGAAAATGCCTTCCGCCACGGAAAGGCATGCAGTCTTCACTCTGGGGGCCCCCTGCCAGCCACCTTATCAAGGTGCCGGTCGATAGAAAATTATACACACAATTTAGGCACAGCTCCTTGCCAGTAAATTCATTTGCACACTCTTGTTCATGTAACACTACACAGACCAAAGGTTGTCCCTGTTGCTCTGTCTCGACCAAATCAATTAGCAATGTCCTCTTTGCCTGCCCTGCATACTCTAGACCAAGGACAAAATGGATAACCCCCGTTTGGAAGCAGCTCGGAACCTGCGACTCTGGAGCAGCCTTGTGCATATTAAAAAAATCAGACACAAGACCACTATTGGTGTGCGCAACCACAAAGTTCCTGGGCCACAAGTGGGGAATACGAAGGAAGGCCCTGAGCTCAACCCTGATTCTACACTAACATGCCCAGATCTTGATGGTGGAAGACCCGAGTTTGAACACGATCGCATTATATAATGGAGCGAATCACTGGGCACATATCTTATGGTCCCTCATGTTAGTGGAAGTACAATTTTAATAGTTTAACCCTACCACCTTTTAGCGACACAGTCCCAAATAGTTCTTTCAGTTCTTTCATTTATGCACCTAGCAGCTTGAACTGTTTACTCCCCACTTTCTGTTGTACCTGCTGGGCTGTTTTAAGGCTTTTGTATGTAATGATCAATTGTTGTGTTTTTATGCTATGATGGTTTTTAACTTTTGAAAATTCATTGGGCTTAATATATGTATTCGTACTTTTATGGTCTGATGACCGAATAAAGTTTATTATTGAAAAATAGGTCAGTTGTAACCTCCTCATTCATTCTGCTAATTAGATTCAAAACCTCTTCTGTATCTTTTAGAAAAGTAGGTGTGTCTTCCAATAAGAGTCTAAGGAAACGAATTTCAACAAAGGCTCTAACATCGAGCTAATCATAGACACAATGGGTCTTCCAGGTAAAGGGATCCTTCCTTTGTGAAACTTCGGAAGTATATAGAATGCGGAATCCTCAGCTGTTGGTTTATCAAAAAGCCTGCTTCCTTCTTGCAGGTGGGTGCAGTCACTGGCTGCACCCACCTGCACGGGGATGTCTGGGGGAACCCTTGGCAATTACTAATATCCCATTAATACATTAATATGCGTATTGCACTCTAACCCACCTATTACATTTTTGCTTGAGTCTCACAAGTTGATACACTCCCTGATAACCCAGCACCAATGTTATATGAATAAAGCTTCAACAATGGATACATAGCAATGTATCTTTTGTTCCACAGAGACCACCCCCTGGTGAAGGGCCGTAGATGACCGAAATGCAATGGGGAAAATAATATTTTTGCCTTCATTAGTGTTGGAGTCATGTTGAAGCATCACATGGAATGAATAAAACAGAACTACAATAAACTGATTAAAGAGAAGACCCGTTCTTGAGAAAATCTGTAGCACTTAAAAAAAACAGGTGTACATGGAAACTATGGGTACCACTATAGCAGTGCTATATGATGAGACACGGTCCCAGGTCGGGAACATGCTGGAAATATTTATTCATAACGGGACTCAGGATCAGGAGGTATAACTCCACAGCACGCGTAACTGAAAACACAGCTGAACAACGGACATATGAGAATACATATGCGTGCTGAAAACCATAATTCATATTTAATAGGTTTACAATTAAGTAATTTTGTTCAACTCTTTCCCTCTGCTATGAGTCACTATCTGTGGATTATCCATGTTCCAATGACCATGCTACCCTTGTCCCCGATGTCTTCCTCTTCCTTTGGCCCGGCAAATGGTGCCATGTTCAGAGGAGGGAGAAACAGCATTTGGTGTGGCCTCATCGGTGGTTGATGTTGAAAAGGGAGTGGTCACATCTGGTAGCTGTAAAACTATGGGGGTCGTCAGAATTCTCCATCACTGCTCCATTCATTCAATATAGAGGTTCTGCTATAGGTTCTTTCGTCCATTCATCTTTTGGAAAGCTGTTCCCACGAAGCTAGAATATTGACATTTCAACCAATAGGGCATCTGAGAGACTTTTGGCTGTATTTACAATCAGCATGAGCCAATTTCTCCTGCATTTCCACGCTATGTGCATGCATGCATTTATAGCCAGGCGCCCACTAAGGGTTAAATTTGCATGTAAATGCTCCGTCATTATTGCCCCTGAAGTGCTTACTTGATGTGATGTTTCTTTAGAGTTGAACGTGAATCCAAATCTTCTATGAGGCTACCCGGGATGACAGGGATGATTTCTTGAGAATAGCAGCTACCGCACCACCATAAAAATGGAGTTCTTGAAGGTCTGCCATTGTTGGGGGTAGTGGATATGTGTGGTTCTCTGTGAACCACTATTCTGCATACCAGTATCTTTTGGCAAGTTATTGTTCAAAAATATATGTAGAAGTGCCATGTAGGGTGATTAGCCCCGCGCCAGATCGGCTGTGCTATATACTCTAAATCAAAAAATGGGTGGGGGAGGAAGGGGACACAGAAATTTTGGTCCAGCACACGTTCTAAGTGAATATATAAACATAAAGCCATATTAGGCACCTGGACTTACCAAGGTCATACAAGGTGTCCTCTTTTAGAAGCACAAGATGCATTGCTACAATATTCAGAAAGGGGGTGCTGTCATCAGCGTTACATCATTGAAATCATAGGGATTGTGAAAAATCCAAGTGTCACTCAAAGAACTAGTACAGCAAATGAGCCACAAACTTTCAGCAGGAGAGTAGTAAGGGTGTGGTATGTAGCCGGTGGTGCATTTTGGAGCACACTGTCACAAATATATACTACTAAAGCATGATCTGGTAGCACACCATTATTTATAGACAGCACATTTTCTTTTGAAATGGCCACAACATTTTCCCAGACATGGAGTTTTCCTGATAAAACGATACAGCGCACAAACAACAATGTGTGGAAATCAAGTTTTGGTAAATATTTGTCATTTGCACATCACTTAGGCCCAATTACGTATCTGGCAGTCCGAGGACCACGAGACTCATGGTTGCGCGCAGTCTTGCCTCACCAGCGATCCGACCGCCCTATTCCGAGTTGGGCGGTCAGACCAATAATTGGACTCCTGGCTCCAACCGAGAACCGCCAGTCTCTGGCGGTGGCGCGGTGGTCAGGGCCATTGTAAGATGCAGGTGGTGCCACTGCAGCACCTCCATGCATATTGCAAGATTTGGGACCGCCAGCGATTTCATGGAGGACTTTCCTCCTTGAAAAGGATGGCAGTGCTGAAACAAAGGGGGCTCTACAGGGCCCCCTGTGCCCCCTCATCGTGGGGATGCATGCACGGAGGGCACAACAAGTGCCCTCCTGTGTGCATGCACCCCAGTTCCTGCACGGCATGGACTTCACAGTCCTTGCCATGCAGGAACCTGTGTGGAAAGAGCTGCGGCAGTGTATAGTGCCACACCGCCCACCCGCCAGACCAAATCATTTCTTGTAATCTTGTGGGCGGGTGGCACAGCCAAATATTGTTATCGGGCCCTAAGTGTCTTGATATTTTTTTTTACTATTAAATATCTTTGTTTCCATCACACTTCAAAATTACAAAAAAAGTGCTTCAGTTGTGTTGATACATTTTAAATATTTGGTCAGTACATTTACAGATACTTAAATGTTGTGTTAAAATAATTATATCCTACAGCCTTTCATTTCACAGTCTTTGTATCCCAGCAAGATTGCCACATAGTTCACTTCTCAAAATCCTCACACTTTCTAGCCAGAGAATGAAAAGTAAACACCAATCTCCATGTTAACCGATTAAGTAACAATTTTTCAGAAGACATAGCCTGACATTTGGCCTCTGGCTTTGAATGCACAGCAAATTAAAAAAGATAAAAGCACAAATTTCAAGGTATCTTTATTGCCCATTTAGCTTATGAACTCAGAATATGGCTATTTCTGAGGGTGCTGCAGCATCCCTAATACCCCTACTTCCAGTGTCTATACTAAAGCCTCCTAGACTTATGCTTGCACAGCCTCCACTTACTTGAACTACCGCACTGGTGCTGTAATGCAACTTTCGCACTAGTCAGCTAGGCTTCTCTGAGATCTCTGCCTCTGAGCTCTATGGACCGTGCTGTTCACACCACATCAAACAATGCGGCCGTGGCGAAACACTGAAAAACAAAGACAGTGCCTGCCATATTCAGTGCTCAAACTGGCACCAAAAGATACTGAGCAACCCAAGAGACCCAAAAGGGGAGCAAAGTCCATACCAGCAGGGAAGAGTAAATTGCCAAGATTGATCCTTGACCAAGCCGGTTTCCCTTCAAAGACATCTGCATTCCACATCCCCTTTGAAGGGGATCTCCTGAGACTAACTGGAAATTGTGGCACAAGGAGTATCTAATTAGGCTACCTCATTGCGGAAGTATAAGTGTCTCTCTCAGTATAATCTCTGCAGGAATGTGCATTAATAATTAACAACTTAATTTGGTGCTTTTGAAATAGTATGTTCTGTTATATTCAATTACAGTAGTCATTTTTCTCTTAAAAAGATTAAGCGCTAGCTGAACATTGACACTGGCTTGCATCAGTTGGTTTATTAAGTTCTGAGCTTGCAATTCCACACCATCTCCCTGACTAAGATTTGAACTGCTTACCTTTGGTACCATGAAGGTCTAGTGCTAAAGGGATGTACTTGGTGCTCAGTTTTGGGCTCAAAGGTAAGGTTATGCTCCAGGACATCAGTGGTACAAGGCTCTGGTTGACAGGGTCTGAGCTTAGTAACACTTGTCTTGCTTAAGAATCCTGAAAAAATCCCATACCATAGCTCAAAATTCCTCATATAAATTCTTTAATTTACCAGTTTCATGCAGATTGATTTAATGGCAACAACTTTTGTATTTGCTTATGGGCTATGGAATGTGGTAATTTCTTAAGTAGTTCTTCCATCTCTCAGAATTTGGGACTTGAGTGAGAGTTCCAGTAGGTCATCTGAATCCTGAATGAGAAATGATGGAGTAATCAGCACACCTTCTGGAGATCCAGGGACATCACTTCTTCTATCCAAACCCTTCATAATCCACCTCACTCGCAGGCACTGCCGCTTGCCTGAAGGAGAGATGAGATAGTGATTAGCACACCTCTGAGTCAAGAGTATGTTTAAATTGCGGGCTATTCAGGCAGTTGATATGGGCAGCAGGGCTTAAGGGCCCAACAAACATCGGAGGGCCAGACTCTTATTTATAGAGAAGCTGATTAGGGTACATGAGTTAGGGTACACATGAAGTTGTCTGGTTATCTCCCATATCATGGACTTTCTAGGAAATAAAATGTTGGAAACTGGACAGTAGTTCACCAGGATCCAACAGTGACAAGCTGGAGTTCATATAATGGAGGGGGACAACACCTGAGTGGATGAGGGTTTCATCTGTTGCTCAAAGCAGGAGGCTGATCATAGCTCCATGGGCATGTTATGTTGATGCTTTTATCTTACATGGCATGCCAATCATCCCAGCAGTTTCCAGAGATTAGAATGCACAGAAGGCAGATTTAACAGTTTTGCAGGAATGAGTGGCTGAAGACGTGGTTCTCCAGAATTGGCCATTCATTCATAACACTTGGCAAGTTTGGATCTTGTTATATTGCACCAGCTTGTTTTATGCTGGGCTGTGTCAGCTCACTTATGATGTACCTGGATTCCATCTTTGAGGTCATCATGCAGTGGACATTGACAGTTTAACCAGCTGCGTCTGGTAGGGATCGTTCTGTGTTTCTCCTGCTATTAACACTTCAAGGAATTATACCACTCTGAATAAATTAAGTGGGTCTTCACAGTGTTGTTTGGAGGCATATGGTTTGTCCTTGGGCCATTCAATGTATTTTCTTCATGCATTTGAGTACTTTATTGACCTCTTTTGTCTCACCTAATTGCTCTGTGGCATTCCTTGCAGTTTATCTTATATCAGATTTTATCTGAGACAGATTTACACTTCTACCATCTCGATTTTGATCAACGTGTTTCAGTTCAACTAGTTGTCTGCTGAACTATTTATTGAGCACTTTGATGTCTTTCTTGCTGTTTGTTGTTTTGTTTGAGGTAAGATATCTAGTGTGCGTTATATTGTGGTGTAACGTGGTTACAGGGTCAATTGAGATAAGCTGATTGATTTTACCACCAGTGTAAATGGATTCAAAGTTTTCGTTTGTGATGTTACTGATGCACCTTCAGATGGTTGGCAGTGGTGGCATTATTATTACAGATGTTATATTTGTATGGAGAGGAAGGATTATTCCGACCTAATAAGTGGTTGAACCACTACATCCTTTTTCAAGCTTATGAGGTCTAGTGTATGCCAAGTGTAAGGGTCACACCATTCCCCACCTGTGAGACTCTTAGGGTCTGCATATTGTATAAGAGATATGCAGTGATCTTTGAGCATGGCCTGTCATCCAATAGTTACATTGGACTCAAGGTCAGAATTGTATTGGCTTTTGTCTGTAGATCCGGAGTCATTTGGGGGAATGTCTCCTACTAACAGGAGTTTACCCGGGAGCTGATGGATCACAACTGAGATGGAAAGGCTGCTGGGGTTGATGGGTCACTGGGCACATAAGAGAATTGCTGATGGTCTGATTGGCTCCAGTAGGAGATTCTGGCTTTAGGTATTTCCAACTGGATAGAGTGCTGGGAGGTAGTGGCATACGAAGGGGATTAGGTATTGGAGCACAGGGAGTGGAGTGAGGTATGTGTTAAAGCACAGGCAGTGAGGTGAGGTAGATCTTGAAGCAGAGAGACCTCGACCTTGGTCGGGGTTTGATGGAAAGACAGATTGAAGATCACCATGTTATGGTCGTTTCCCTATTGCACACAGCATCGCTTTTAAGTGTCTGGCATCCAGCATTGAATTTTTCTGTAAACGCACACAAATAAAAGAATAAATAAGAAAGCCAGTTAAATCAATGATGAATGATACAGTTCTCTCCCTGAAGTTAAGGCAGCATTTTATAGCTTTCCCAATCCATCTTGCTGCTGCGCCATTTCATTTCCAATATAATTGAAGAATTAATTTATCCTTGGCCTCCGTTAAGTACCCAACGCAGCTTTCTGAATAGAAACATAATGTTCCAGATAGGAGCGATGCTGCTTGTTTACAACGCAGTTGCAAAATTGGAACCCTGAAGTGTTTCCTTTATGAAACCATCCAGCAGTGTGGAACCATGCCAAGGAGTCTGCAGGAAAGCACTTAGAATCAAACAGAGAAGTTCAATTAAGGCCGGCTCAGGAGTGTGCTACTTAGTATGGGTTGCAATTGACCTATTGTGCAATTAAACACAGTGATTTCCATTAAGTGTACTCGCTTGATTTTCTGTCACTGAAGAACAATGCCAAGCAGTTGTGTTCATAAAATTCTATTGATTTCATTACGGTTGTAAGCGATTAATTTGGGGCACTGAGATATGGCCAGGGATATTGACTGCATGTTGTCCAGCCAGAACTCTGCAGGGATGCGGCCTCATGCAACAGGGACCATTGTGGGCAGCGCCATTCCAAACAATCATGGACACATCACGGGCCCTATCCACATGGGCATTTTCAGCCATAAAAGTTTGTATTTCACCGAAAATACCTCATTTACACTTTGCAGGAATTAAAAGAAAGATTTAATAAGTGGAATTATTTCACCTGTGTGAAAGAATTTGCAATAGTAAATCCCACGCAAGAAGTGAGAAGTAGGCTTTCCAAGGTATGGTTTGCATTGTAAGTTTGTGAACACCAACAAATGTATATTTGTGGGCATTCACAAGTTAAATCTGCCCGCTCGCCACCATGGAATAACTTTCCTTTCTGAATGGGAAGAGAAATAGATCACCACCACAATTGCTGGGGCTTCAGTGGGAGGCCTTACTCCATTGGAAAATATGTTTTCTTAGTGGAGAAAAAAAATTGCACTTACAGCAGAGGGCTCTTTTTCCTTCTGTATTGAAATCTATGTTATCTAGATTTCTGCTCAGGGGAATATGACCCACAGGGAATGTTACATGACATTTGACAGCAGTACACCTAAAATCATATCCTTGACAAAGCTTTCTAGGAATAATTCTGGGAATGCTGTGAAATAAAGAAAACGCTTCCAGGCGGAGATTTAAGTCTCCATCCATAATTTCACTTTTTTCGTGAATTGGGCCCTGTGTTTCTACAGGCAAACTATTAACAACAACAGAATGTTTGCACTGGCTGACCAGTGCATAGATTAATTGTGCATGGGTTTTGCAGTGCAAATGACATCGGTCACTGCAAATGTTAGTGAAAATTTGTCCTGTGCTAAATTTAAGTAACTGAGGGGCATATTATCAAGGGGGTTTATCTCCGCTTTTTTGGCTTTAAAAGCCAAGAAAGCGGAGATAAAATCATCTCCCTATTACCAAGCTGTCGCTAACACCAGTTAGTGACAGCTAATAGGAGATAGCGACCATCTTGGGCCCCGCTTTGCATGTCAGTGATATTTATCACTAATGACATGCAAAGTGGGCGTGCCAAGATGTTAGCGACTGGAAACAGTCGCTAACATCGCTATCTCCTATTACCAACTTTTGGAGATATTCGCGCTAAGCGCGAATATCTCCAAAAGCTAACACCTGCCCTGAGCAGTTCTTCACCATGTTATCCAATGGGAGGTGGATAACATGGCTAAGAGCATTTGCTCGATAATGCATGAATATCGCTGACTTTTCAGCGATATTCATGCATTGCGGCCGTTTTTTATCGCATTTGCGATAAACCTTGCTAATAGCAAGGTTTATCTGCGATAAAAATCGCCGATGTGCGGCGATAACTTTTGTCTCTAAACAAGTTAGAGACAAAAATTATCGCTAGTTGTTGGTAATATGCCCCTGAGTCTTGTTACAAGTTTGATAGCACTTGAATGTGCTTGACACCTGCATCATTGATGGTACTTGCTGTATAATGCACTTTACAAGCGCTATACCGCACTTCATCCTTCAGTCGTTGTTCTTAATATTGAATGCTGTAAAGAAGAGTCGTATTTCTAAGATATTGCACTCACTAAATAGATTATTTACGTTTGCAAGGCCCTTGATACTTCAAATGGAAGTTCCTTTAGTCCTGTGCGCTAGTGAGTTCACTAAAGGCAGAGACATCTCGAACTCTGAAAGCATCAATTTACACTGGAACCTGAGTTGTGGTTTCTTTACAAACACTGAATTCCCTCAGTTGGGTCTAACTGGATTACATTTAAGAAGTAATTATTTGATTCAGCGTTCCTGGCTCTGAGTTCTAGTGCTTGGAGGTGTGGTTAGGAGCCAAGATGCATATTTAAGTGTCTCAGTAGTATCGTAGTGAGAATTTGAGAAGGCAAACTGAACCTTAGTTTAGACCTGGCATCCTTGGCTTGGTTTCCCCTGACGTTTTGCCTTCTGACCTCCTGTTTTGCTGGCTTATTTCTTGCTGATTTTGGGCACTTTACCACTGCTAAAGTGCACGTGCTCTGTACTCGAAACATGTCAACATTGGCTTATCCACAATTGGCATCTTTAATATAATTATAAGTCCCTAGTAAAGTGCACTGTATGTGCCCAGGGTCCGTAAATTAAATGCTACTAGTGGACCTGCAGCACTGATTGTGCTACTCACTTCAGTAGCCCTGTGAACTTGTCTCAGGCCTGCATCTGGAGACCCAGTGGTTGCAGTTTTAAGCTACCATTTCGACCTGACAAGTTAACCTAATTGTCAGGCCCAAACTTTCCCTTTTATTACATATAAAACACCTCTAAGGTAGGCCCTAGGCACCCCTCTGGGCAGGGTGCAGTGTATTTAAAAGGTAGGGCATGTCGTTTTAGATGGCCTGGTAGTGAAAAACGATTACATTCATTTTCACTACTGCAAGGCCTATCTCTCCCATAGGTTAACAATAGGCTAATTTCCAATTGGTAACAGATACACATTTGTAATTTGGTGTCTGTGGACTCACAATTTACAATCCCAACTTATAGTGAAGTTGGATTTTAAATTATAAGTCTGAAAATGGTAGTTTTAGAAATTTGGCTTTTTCTTACTTTAACAATTCTGTGCCTCTGCCTGTCTCTGAATACATGGCTGGGGTAGGTGGCAGTTGGGCTTTGTGCATTCCCTCTAGACAGTCACACACAAAGGGAGCTGGGGTGACACTTACATCCTGGAGGCCCATCAACATGCTGATGAGCCTTGCTGAGCTAGATTGGGAGGGAGGAGCTGACACTTGCACCTGAATAGGGCTGTGCCTGCCCCCACACAAAGAGCTGCATGCCCACTGTAGTGAATATGGAGCCAGGGCAGGAAAGGCAGGGACCTTGTGTGCTTCTAAGGCCTCTTTGAAGTCTCCCCACCTTTAAAGGCACAACTGGTTATACATACTGGACCCATGACACCAATTCAGTACACTCCTGGATCTGAGGACATTCTGCCAGGAAGAAGGGCTGCTGTGCTGCCAGGAGGGACTGCCACTCTGCTTAACTGCATTACTGTGTTGGACTGCTGACAGTGGCCTCTTGCCTGGCAGTGGGAAGGACTGGACCTGCATCTCTACATCCTCCAAGAACTTAAGTGACTCTAAGAGCTTATTGGCTTGCCTCCTGTTTTGAAGTCTCTGGGCCATCAAAGACATTCTTCAACTCTGCTTCAGCTGCTGAACTGTGAGACATGCCCTGTCAAGAGGGGCTAATCCAGTCCTGACCCTTGAAAGTGGGTTCTGCAGCTGTTTCTCTTAAAAAATTGATGCAGTGATGACTTTGTGCCAATGGGAATATGTAACATTACAACGCATGCTATTACATTGGATGCCGTTGCAACGCCAAACTTTACCCCGACTTGCTGTCGGAGGGAGTGTTGGAAGTTGGAATAGATACATTTTCTATTCCAACTCCAGTGTGTGCAACAGTAGGGAAGGTGTTGGAGTTACATCCAACACCTTCTACCCACTGCTGCACACCTCTTTCGTTGCAACGGCATGCGATGTAATGACTGCTCTGTAACGGTTGTGTTGTAAAGGCTGTTTCCCGATCGGAACTGATGCAGTGGACTTCGACATCGATGCAGCGCCACTTTGAAGACCTCCCTGCGTGGCTTGACAACGATGCAGGACCCGACTGTGAGGCTCGACGACGAGGCAGCCTCTGCATGGTTAGGGGTTCAATGATGACGTGGGACCTACCGTCGATTCTCAACAATGATGAGCACTTGCATCATAAGGGGCTTGACAACGACATGGTACCCAACTGCGAAGCTCATCGACAACGCATCTACCCAACTGTGCGTATCTGAACCGACATATCAAGTCTTTAACACCGACGCTTGCTCCATCCCAGGTACTTTTTCAGCTGGCCCTATGTGGTGGGTCCTGGAGGTGGCCTGCCCTTTATTGTGGTTGGCCTGAAATTTGGATTTACCCCGGTCCAGCACAGCCTCAAGTAAACCCTAAGCGCTCTTGGCTTTAAAGCACTATATTGCAGTTTATTCTGTAAAAAAACATAACTCAAGTTCCATGTATTGGATTTTTGTCATTTTGGTATTGTTGTACTCATAATAATATTCTTTATGTTTCTAAACTGGTGTGGAGTCTTTGTGGTGTTTTCCCAGTGTTACTGTAACTTAAGTGTTGTACAAATACTTTACATATTGCTTCCTTAGTTAAACCTGACTGCCCTGTGGCAAGCTACTAGAGGAAGGGCACAGGTTAATTTAGGCTGTGCATCTGACTTACCCTGACTAGAATTGTAGTCCCTACTTGGACAGGATGCAAACCTCTGCTAACAGGCAACCCGATTTCTAACACTTAAATATGCATTTTTTCCATTAAGTTAAGAGCTGGTGGCAGGCAAAAGTTCAAATAATGACAGCATTGGTACAAGTTCACCTACCTGGTGGTAGGAAGGTATCTGACTAACCGAAGGGCAAGATGTACTTGTTGATTTCTTTAGGCGTGAAAATAGAAGCCAGGTTTGTAATCGCCTATGCTTATCTAAAGGTAATCAAGTATTGGACCAGGCAAAGATGCTACACCTTCAAACCTCCTATGGACTTCATAAAGTCCTCTTCAAATCTTAGGCAATGAGGATATATGTTTGAGAGTGTAGGTCTATGTACATGTAAAGGTACACTGCAGTGTCAATATATATCTTTTTGGATTATGCACAGAGCCTTGAATTGTAAACTTTGCTTGACTGACAGCTAATGCAGTAACACAACAATTAAGTTCCTGTCTTCTGCGTAACATGTGAGACATGCAGTCTGGTTCAGGACAAACATGGACTGACAAAAGACCCCATCATGAGGACAAATGCAATTTGCATTGAGTAAAGCAAGAAAGGGGCCAGGTTGCTCCTATTTCATCCTAGTGCTTCAAATTCAGGCTAAGCAAATAGAGAGAAGAATGTTCTGCAGGGTCATAGATTTCTGTATGTTGAGCTTTCTGTCAGAACCAGCTTATTTGTATAGAATGAAGGGTGTGTTATAAGCATTGGAAAGCCCCAACAAGTCGAGTCTATTCTAACCTGTGTTGATATCCTGTAATTACCAAATGTACACGCAAATATCCTGAAGCAATACAGCTGCTGCCTTAATACCGTTTCAGTGTGCACAACCTAACAAGACTAGTGCTCTTATATACAATAAGGAAAACCAGAGGCAGCCGCGGCCCGTGGAGGGAGTTGCGGTGGGGCAGGCAGGCGGGGCGGGGGAGGGGCAGGGAGGGGGGTGATAAACACCGAAATCTGGATGATTGCAGGTAAGTAAACAATTAAATTAATAAAACGAATTTCGTTCCGTGCCCTGCAACGCAAAATGCAATGCAGGGCGCGCTACGAAATTCGTTTTATTAATGTAAGTGTTTACTTACCTGCAATCACCCAGATTCCGGTGTTTATCACCCCCCACCCTGCCCCTGCCCCACCGCAACTCCCTCCACGGGCCGTGGCTGACCACAGGCATGCAAATGTTCCAGCTTGGCCAGAGAATTCTAGAGTGCTATGCCCCAAGACTTGTAGCTAAGTGTGTACGAAATTTGCATCATTTGTTTTTGTGTAATTTAGCAAGATTTTGGGGAAATGATGTGAAATTATACAAAATGCAAATCAGTCATATAGTTCAGGATTAGCACACAATTTTGATTCAAGGACACATTTTGCAGTACAAAACCACAAAAAAACAAGTGTTGCAAACAGTAGCCGCTTGTGTTCTGGTTCGTCGCATTGTTCCTGCACTACCACACAATAATTTTGCTGAAAACAGCGGTTTATTTATATGACAGTGCAATTTCAGGAATTTTGTGTAAGAGGAAATTACACCAATTTCTCTGGTGTAATTTAAATTTCGGCCAGGCCTACTTGTAGCCATAACAACTCACTTTATTCGTTATCAATAGTGCATGTAAAGAATACGGGATTCAATCAAAGTCTTTCAGATAGCTAAATATAAAGGGGGAGATTTCCGTTTTGCTCAGAGTGAGATGTTTATGGAATGTACCTATGAAGACAAAATAAATCCCCAAATTCTCCGGATATCAAAAATAGGGTGTGCTTTTTTCCCTATCTGCAATTGGCGAGGCTCCAAAGTCATATTCTTTCTCCTACATGATAATTCATATATGAAGGGCACAGTATAGGTACTTGAACATGGGTTAAATGCTTTATCCGAATTCGGGACACCCCACAACGAATCGTCTTCATCTAATACAAGCCCTGTTGAAGTGAAGCACACATTTGTTTTGCAGTCCTAACCAGTGCTTAATTTGTAAAATATGAAGTGCAGGTGCTCTCATTTTGTAGGAGGCCACACCCACTTCCCTGGCTCCACCCACTTCCTTTATTGGCTCTATCAACATCCACAAACCTCAACATATCAGAGCCACCTCCTTACTTCTAGAGTTTAGCAAGAAGCTGAAGTCCTGGCTCTTCACATAAACACCTCGAGTACCTCACACCTACACACCTGCACACCTGCCTATTGCCACCTGGATACCATCTTGGGTGATTAGTGCGCTATGCAAATCAATATAATATAAAATATGGAAAGTCTATAAGAACAACTTATAAGTCAACTTGAATTATAGAATGTTAGTAAAGGTCAAAATGCAGCTTTAGGAAAGGTAATATAAGGACGCGAGGCAGCTTCCCAACTTAAAGAGAATGTGCTTGTACGGTGCTGCTTGAAAGAAAGAAAGGGATAAAGTAAAAAAATACATTAAGGAAGGCAACAATTAATGCAGGTAGGAAGGGGAGTACTGGTCTGGAGTGAGAAAATAAAGGAGTAATGGATGAAAGGAGGAAAAAAATGGAATGTGGAAGAAATTAAGGATTGAGGGAAAAAGGAAGCAAACGATGTGTGATGGATGACTAGAAAGAAGAAAGGAAAGTGGTAGAAAAGCAGAAGGAAGTTTTAACGATAAGAAAGAAAGAAATTAAAGAAAGTATGAAAGCAGCAGGAAAATAAATTAAGGAACGAAAGGAGGGACAAGGAAGAAATGCACCAAGTGTAGTGAATGAATAAAAGATCTCAGGTCCGCTTGAGACAAGTTGTACTATCAACCTTTATATTATGCTTTGTACATGCCCACCCCCTGGCCAGTGAGCCTGCGTTGCTTAAACAGGTGCCTCTCACAGGGAGATGCTAAAAAGCGTGAAACTTGTATGTGTTGCTAGCCTGCTGCTCCTGTACAAGAAATAGGTATGTTGTTACATGACATTAATAATATCCCTTTCAATAACATTCCCACGACTGGAATGTCTCTCCATTCCTCTGGAGTGCCCGTGAACCTCCATGCACAACACCAGTCTGACTGTTCCTCCCATTTCAAGAGGGATCATTTCTTTCATTAAACATTATTTTTCAAACACACTCCTCTTCTCTCCCTATTTTGAAAATAAACTACATTCCAAGCAGATTCTCACATAATAGTGCCTGTGACAATGCTAGCTACCGCAGGGCTGCCTCACAGTATAAAAACGACAACAGGAAAATGCTGCTACAAGAAATAATTAAGACTCTTGCACTTCTACACTGCATTAAATTTCAGTCTAGAAGGACAGTAATATAGCTCAGTAAGTTAGTGCCTAGTAGCAAAGATTTGAATACAACATGAGATTCATTCATTCTATGACTTAATTTTGAAGTCAATAAAATGAGCACCACCGAGTTAGTTTTTAAAGTACTATCAAGTCCCACGACTAATGCACCAAGTACTATATTTAAAAAATAAGGTTATTCTTTACATGTTGCAGAAAGAGTTACTGTCCCCGGCACACATCTTACCATCTTGGTTTCTGCCTGACTGCAGCAGGGACCGGGATGCCCCATATTAGCAAACTGAATCGAACATAGTGAGACAAGACACCAGAACCACAGGCTACACTTTACTGAAACTGCCTTTCAGTTCATAGCTGTCAAGGTTTCAGATTGCTAAGGGTGACATTTTCACAGGTTCAGTGTAATTATGAGAGACATTTTAACGACTATGAGTGACACTTTCTCACAAGAGCATTATGAAATTTAGACATACAAATAATATCAGAAATTACACCCATTTGCGCAACGAGAAACTAAGAAGTCACTGAACTTAAGTGTACTAACGGCAGGCAGCTGAAAACTGAGCAGAGGAGCCTCAGGCTGCATGACTGTAACGTTTTCAGACTCAGTACACCACAGGACAGGGGGCGCAGGCAACTCAGATTGATTGAAGCATCAATGTTATTTATCAACAGCATCCATAGTAAGAAGTTAGCTTAACTACTAAAAGACAGATGCCCCAGCAGCCTCGCCCACACTAACCCCCGTGGATCCTCCTTACTGCCAGCAATCAATAAATCAAGTCAGCATGCAGAGAATTAGTGTAGATTCCAGGGCCGCCTCTCTGTCCCACGTGGGACCCAGGCTACAACAGTGCAGCAGTAGTGGACCCACTCGTTGCAGTCACCGGAGCTTGATTCTTGCCTGTTCTATTCAGTACTACATGCAGTGCAGGAGTCGGGCTCACTGTGCAGCGTCATTTGCAATGGTAACATATTCACCACTCGGACCCAAGCTCTTCATCTGAGACCGTGACTGCAAGCCTTGTCAGCTGGCCTGTGCCTCCTGAAGGAACCGTGGTCGTGGAGCGGCGCTACCGGCATTAAAGGCAGCAGGTGAGTTGGGGCAAAAAAATTGACTCCAACGGCCCTTGCACACAAAAAGGCCCCATGGTTTGCATTATACTACTTAGTAATGTTATTTTATTTTAACAATTAGCACTGAAAGCTTTGGCCGAAGATGGAAACCAGCGTGAAATATAAGCCATTGCAGACTGCAGCAATTGGGACACCAGCAGCGGCATACATGAAGCAGCGGACTGACCCCATTAAGCTACATAATTTAAACAAATAATAATAGCTCTCTCTCAGTGCAGGCAGTTAAAATGTGGTCCGTAACTTACTTCAGCAATTAGTTTCTTGCATCCATAAACTGTGCAAGAACGTGCAGAGGAAACGTGCAATTCACTCTACATATTTTCCCAGGCAAGTGTTAAAGAAAATTTGACACTCAGATGATCTCACACTTACTTGCGAGTCCAGGGGAGCACGGAATTCCGGTTTACAGGCCGACTGCCCGCCTCCCCAGAATCTGGTCGTCGTAACTTCTCTCACTCGATTTCATTGGGAATGGCAAACGTGCCCCCACCCTCCCAACTCACTCAGGCTCACAATCAGGGGCAGCTCAGAGCGGATCTGCGCAGTGGGCTGCTGCGGCCCCCGAAGTCCGTGAGAGGGGGGGGTCTTCATTGATTTAACTTTACCGCCACAGGTGGAGTTTTAAATTACCCGAGGCCTGCTGCGCAACACGCAGCTTGCTTCTTCTGTTTTCAGCGCCCAATTCGTGCTGAGGCTGCGCAGTATGCTGCTGGGGCGGGCGCCGCGGGCGTACATAGTGATAATTGGTCCATGTCGGGACCCATACTTCAGGATTTGCCATGGAGGGACGGGGCCTGCCTAAGTACTAATCGGTCATTTGTAGCAGTACTGTGATTTATTGGCGTAAGCTGAGGCGGGGACCCAGGCGGTTTCTGTCAATGTGTGTTTTATAATAGGGCGGGCATCCACGGCACCTAATTTTAAATATTTCAAGCACAGTAACGAGCGATATCAGCTCTGAACTGCCACCAGGGAGAACGGAGTGAACTCTAAGCAGGCAGCAGCTCATATCGTTTATAGACCCGGCCCTGACAAATATGTGCCGGTGCTAAGCACCGGAAAGCACCGGCACAAATTAAGCACTGGTCCTAACCCCATTTTCATATCTCTCCTCTCTGTTCTCTTTCCAAGTAAAAGAAGTTCGCACATCGTCCATTGGAACTTTATACAATCAAGTTTTATTAATTATGCAGTTTAAGTGTCAGGTTAGTCTGGAGGATGAATTAAAGAATTCTCCAATCATTGAGACAGCCTGCACATACCTTTTGTAATGGAGTTTTCCTGTTCTTTGCCTTGTTTTTGCACAGAATGCAGCACACATAGTAAGAGGAAAAACAAGAAGAAATAAATATATTTCTCCTCGTTACCCTTCACCCGGGGCGGTGGAGCATGTTGATTCCCAGGTCTACCACTAATGCCAAATCTGGGAAAGCACCAAAATCCACCCTCCAATCCAACCTCGGAACACCATCCTGGGGCAGAGTAATGCAAGGCAACGATTTGCACTACGTTTCTCTACTCTAGATTTAAAAGCAGAGCAGGACCATGCAAGGTGGCCTTGCGTGGCTTGATAAATCTCACGTAATAGTTACGTACCCTTGCGCCCCATTGCGTGGCGCAAAGGCAAACCAACTGCATGATAAATATGCCCTTTAGTGTATCTTTCAGTCGCAAGTGTCAAAGCCCCCCCCAACCTGCAGCACACATCCTGCATCACAGTAAACTCCTTAGAAAAAGTCACATACAATTTTAGAAATGTTATGCTGTATTAGTAAGCGTGCGTAAAAAAAACAGGGGTGTAGTTGCATATAAAATGCAGCGGTGTAGTTGCATAAAAAATGCAGGGTGTGTAGTCGCAGGTAATGCATGCGTAACCTAGCAAACGTTCCCATGCCATTATGTAAACTACAAGAATATCGGTTTAAGAGGCTCTGGATATGTGTCACAGTTTATGAGAAAAATTAACTACAAAAAAGATGATAAAGGCAGACAACTAGCGACCATTGCAAAAGCTCCAATACAATTTCCCCAGGGCATGAATAAATACTCAAAGCGCTCAAAGGAGTAACATCTTGACAATGACAGAATAAGAGCTCTACTTTCACACTGAGGAACACCAGTACAAAAAAGTCTATGCATTTTAAACATGAACTACTTATAAACATTGTGGTTGAACAAAAAGAAATATATAGAATCGTGACTTGGCCTAATTTACAAAAGTAGCTGAACATGAATGACACTTTAAAAAAATAAAGAGGGGAAGTTAATGAAATGTTCGGAAACCTTGAAGTTTTATTCATGCAGCAATTCACAATGTATAATTCTTGGCACAGGGTGTACACATCTTCGAAAGATCCAGGAAAAATGTAAAGCAAATGAAATGATGGCCAAACAAAGTCAAAGATGAGAAAGATACAACGAGAGAAATTACATTAGGTGGGTGGTGTCGTGACGGAGATGTTGGGATCCGACAGTGTGGGCGACTGACAGTAGGGCAGTAGGACCCTGTGGGTCCTCAGGCAGAGTGACCAGGTCACCGGACACCAGATCCGGTGACGGGACAGGAAGGACACACAATGACCAAGACAGAGACGTGGACGGACGTGGGAACGAGCAACTGCATGATGTAAGAATAAAGAAGTGGCAAACCAACCTGCGTCCTGTGTGTGGTGTACACCCCTGCGCACAGCATGAACACGACAACTGGCGACGAGGGCAAGAGACGGATCGACGCGTGTCCACCGAGGCGCCATAGGAAATAAAGGAACACCCATGGATGCGCAAATAGTGGGACTTAGATGGAAAAGAAGAAGAAAAATTGGAATACACCTCGACAGCCTCCGAGAGCAGATCCGGCCGACAACGGTAAGCGCTGAAAACAAGAGCGCGATGAGAAAGTAGTGGAGCGAGCTCTCGCGAGATGTGTGGAAGAGGCTGGCTGGCGCAAGTCGTCGCGAGAGCATCAAGAGCACCGGCGGCCATACTTGAATGGGGCAAGTTAAGAGAACAGCACTGAGACCAACAGTGGGCCGGCCCCGGCGAACAGGGTGCAGAGATGCTGATTTTTACGAGTGGCTGGCTATGTGGTAGGGGAGACCTACGTGTACACGGCCAAGTGATCTCGTAGGTATGTGTCAGCCAGGGCCCAGGCTTGAGGGCATCTAGAAGACAGCAGTGGCTGGATCATTGATGAGAGCATCATTGACTGTTGGTGCGAAATGGAAAAATAAAACCAAACAAAAGTGAAGAGAAAGTATATTTTAAGTGGCAGCCATCTTATGAACAGGCAATGCAATTGTGACCGCGAAACTGCGCGAAAACGGTGGCGGCCATTTTGGATGAGGAAAGAAGGACAAAAAGAATGGAGCGGCCATTTTAAGGACAAATAACGTCGGAAAGGAGAAAATGAAAAGAACATAAAGGCAAACTAAGGGGACGAAATAAGGACGAAAAAAACAAAAATATGGAGCTTGCTAGCTGGAGAGGAGAGCCAGAGAAGTGACAGGGCAGCTGCAGGTTACGGCAGTTTGAACTCACCCAGCAAAGGACAGTTGTGGCAAGGGGTGTAACTGCGACAAGAAGAGCTGAGCAGACACTTCAAAGCCAGGCAAAGGGCAAATAAGAAGAATAGCATAAGACAAGGTGAATAAGGGAGAACGCGGAAAAAAAAAAAAAAAAAGAAAAAGGAATAGAGAAGAAAAGACAGAAAGAAGAAGAAAATAAGAATGGAAAAGTCTGAAAAGAGAAAGAAAATAAAAGTTTGAGTGAAGAACAAAGGATAAATAAAGCGCAAAAAGGGCGCACAAGTGAAAAAGGGCAACAAGAGAAAGAAAGAAGACAGTGCAATAAGAAGAAAGGAAAATAATAAGTGAAAGGAAGAGAAAGGACACAAAGAGAAAGACAAATAGACAAAGGGAAAGAAGAAAAAGAAAGACAAAAGAAAGGAGCAGAAGAGAGTGGAAGAAGTCAGAGAAGGCTAAATAAGACAAAAAAAAAAAAGAGAAAGAGAAAAGAAGAAGAAAAGAAGGAAGAATAAAGACGAAAGAAAAGAAGAAAATAAATAGGAAGAAAGAAAATAAAGAGATAAGAAGTAAATAAAGAGAAAAAAAAGAAGAAAGAAGATAAGAAAATATAGAGAAAAGAGAAAGGAAGAGAGAAAAGAGGATAAAGAGAAAGGACAAAAGGAAAGCAGAAAAGAAGAAGAAAAGAAGGAAGAATAAAGACGAAAGAAAAGAAAACAAAAGGAAAAGCCAGAGATAAGGCCAAATAGAAATAACAAATAAAAGAGGGGCAAAGATCACCAAAGAAAAAGAAAAGAGACAAGGAGAACATAGAAGAAACAAAGACAAAGGAAATAACTACTTAAAAAAAAAAAAAAAAAAAGGAGCAACGTGACAAGACTGCGGCGCAGGAGAAATAGCAACAGAAGAAAGGAAATTAAGAAAAAGGAACAAAACAAAAAAAAAAAAAAAAAACATATGCAAAGGAAAAAGAGGCAAAATAAGAGAACAAGGGTTGAACAAGGAGCAATAGCACAAAGAACAGAAGAGAAGGTGACAGCACAACGAACAGGTGCAAATAAAGAAGATACAAGAGAACAAAGAACAGACAAAGGAGAAAATAAAGAAAGAACAAAGGGTGACAAGGACGAATAAAGAGAATAGAAGAGTGCCAGGAAGAGCACAGGAAACAGAAGAGTGCCAGAAAGAGCACGGGAAACAACAAAAATAGAAGAGTGCCAGGAAGAGCACGGAGAATAGAAGAGTGCCAGGAAGAGCACGGAGAATAGAAGAGTGCCAGGAAGAGCACGGAGAATAGAAGAGTGCCAGGAAGAGCACAGGAAACAGAAGAGTGCCAGAAAGAGCACGGGAAACAACAAAAATAGAAGAGTGCCAGGAAGAGCACGGAGAATAGAAGAGTGCCAGGAAGAGCACGGAAAATAGAAGAGTGCCAGGAAGAGCACAGGAAACAGAAGAGTGCCAGAAAGAGCACGGGAAACAACAAAAATAGAAGAGTGCCAGGAAGAGCACAGGAAACAGAAGAGTGCCAGAAAGAGCACGGGAAACAACAAAAATACAGAAGAATACCACCATTCAACTTGTCGGAGCCACAAGTAGGAATAAGGTGGGAGAATTGGATCAGACATCTGGAGAGATACATGGAAGAGACTGATGCGACAGAGGCAAAGAAACTGGGTCTATTACTAAATTATGCAGCCGATGACATTGGGGACCTCCTAGTGACGCTACCAACAAAGGAAATAACTACTTATAAAAAAGTAAAGAAATGTTTAACAATGAAATTTGACCAGCAAAGAAATATTGATCTTGAAAGATACAATTTCGCAACTGCGTCTCAACAAATAGGCGAAGGACCAGATGACTTTGCGACCAGACTGAGGAAACTTGTAACGCATTGTGAATTTGTCAACACACAAGCAATAAGATTGCGAATAATAGAAGGATGCCGTGACAGGAGCAAAGAGCCAACATCACTAGAAAACATCCTGGCCCTAGCAAGAGCGGAGGCTAGAGCGACAGCAGACGCAAAAGAAATGAAGCGAGGAAAGTTCACAGAAGAAACAGCGCCGTGCCTCATGAGCAACGTCACAACGCAAATGATGGGTCTCATGGCAACTGAAAGACTGCAAGAAGATATTGCCATCACAAGCACCCCACCGAAGGGGCTAACAAAGAAAGGAAAACGTGTCACATGGACCGAAGAGCACCACAAAGAATTGAAAGAGATCAGATTCGCTATGACGGCCGAGGACGACCCAGCACATGCTAACAGGGGACAGCGCAGAAAGACAAATTCAGATGGCAACGAAACAGAACTGGTAGCAAAGGTGACACAACATCAACAAAAAAAAATAAAAAAATTACCGAAGACAGGTGGTGGCAATGAGAGAATGAAGAAGAGTGAGACTATCACACACAAGAAAGGAAAAAGCGTGGAACAAGAAGACACTGCTGCAAGAGCTCAAACAGCAAACGCAACAACAAAGGCTCAGGAGCAAAAAAGAAGGACAAGCAAGGAAATGGAGCAACGAGATCCCCGGAGGCAAATTGAAGATGACAAAAGTAAAAGAACGGATGGCAAAGGCGGCAGTTTGGCCAGTGTCACGTCACAGGGCACCTTTCGCATGTCAGCAAGGCAGACGCAAGAGAAGCGGAAAGGTCAAAGCAAGAACTATAGAAAGGCACACAAAAGGAAGAAGCTCAAGGGAATATCAGAAAACAGCGATGGAGAAGGAAACACATGGAACTAAGGAGACTAATTGAAGAGGTGTAAAGGAAGAGGCCTCTGGGCCATCGAACAACATCTCTCTCTCTCTCTCTCTCTCTCTCTCTATCTCTCTCTCTCTCTCTCTCTCTCTCTCTCTCTCTCTCTCTCTCTCTCTCTCTCTCTTATTCTTTCACCTTCATCAATATAACTGTGAATGAGGACTATGATAAATGTGTCACGAACATTTGTTTGCAACAAGGGGGGAGATGTCGTGACGGAGATGTTGGGATCCGACAGTGTGGGCGACTGACAGTAGGGCAGTAGGACCCTGTGGGTCCTCAGGCAGAGTGACCAGGTCACCGGACACCAGATCCGGTGACGGGACAGGAAGGACACACAATGACCAAGACAGAGACGTGGACGGACGTGGGAACGAGCAACTGCATGATGTAAGAATAAAGAAGTGGCAAACCAACCTGCGTCCTGTGTGTGGTGTACACCCCTACGCACAGCATGAACACGACAGGTGGGTTGCTATTAAATGCATATATAGTGCAATACTGCATTACAAGCCAGGTTTACTCATTTTTCAGACAAACGCAGCACCAAATTTGAAATGCTTTGTTGCACAAAGTAGAAAATTGCGAAGGACCATATATACTAATAGACTTTCTGCAGCTGTTATCCCCTGCGCTAGTTCTCTAACAAGGCAACCTTATGCCACACACAACCTCCCACCATAGTGCAGAGATGAGTGTGCACTCTCTAGCATACGAGTTGTACTGAATGTAAACCCATTCGTTATCAATGTCTATTCCAGGACAATCCCAAAAGAAGGATCCCACGCAGTGGATGTGTGCTGTGCTTTGCAGCAAACATGCAATGCGTCAAATAAGAAGTTAGATTTTGGTGCAATATCCAGTCTTTCTATTTTAGTTGATCATGCACTGCATACATCTTTGTGTATTGTCACAAATTCACCCCACTAAACGCCACTTGCTGCAAAGTGATGCAACTCAGTGCAAAGTAGTTTTTGAGCTGAGAAGCAGGCACCCGGATAGTAAATATCAAACTCCACTTTGCTCTGACAAAAACGTTTTACTATATCTAGACTTACTTGTCACAGCGACCGATTAAACTGTGTGGTCAACTACATACAATTATCTAAACCCAGCAAATGCACCCTTTCTTCCAATGCAAGTTAGGTCAACCAATTGTCAGAGAAACAGTCATAATGAAAGCTCTGCACCAATGAACGATTTTACACCTTTTACATGCATCCTGTACGTGCTGTGCTGGGAGTGTAAAAGCAAAGTCACCACTGTACTGTGCTATCTCTCAAACAATAAAGGGCTAAGATGTGTAACTAAAGCATCCTCTGCACAGGGTGATGTATGCCTTAGTATCCGCAGTTATGTACTTTCCCAGACAGTCAGTGTTTAATTTGAGCCTGTGGTTTCCAGTGCCTGGCACTTAATTGTCGACACCGGTACTTATGACAGCTGCCACATGGTGGCGCTGTTCGGACAATTAAAAGATTAACAGAACAACTGTTCTTTATTGATTTAGTATACACTAAAACAACTAATACCAGTCACCCCAGCCATTCTTATAGCTTTGGGGGCATTGAACAGTCTGCAATGTCACACTTGTTGCAGAGTAATGGTTAGTAGTTGTGTAGGTACTGTCATTGGCAGCGCTGGCTGTGGCAATGGGTGCTGCAAGCTGTACTGGCCTCCTGACGAGGGCCCTGGCACATATTTCTTTACAAACTTAGCACTGCACACAGTGCAGCAGGGTGATGTGAGCCTTAGCATTCTCTGTTCATGTATTATGCTATAAGTACTAAAGCAGGATGGTGCTTGCAAAATGCTTCGCCTCTGTGCTCTCATGTTTATACTGCAACATGTGCCTAAAGTGTGCTCTGTCCCACACACTTGGGTTAGGTGGTATGCCAGAGGCATTCTTTGCTCTGTGCTGTACCACACACACTGTAGGAAGACACTGTTTGCATTAGGGAATCAGCCGCTGTTTTCCACAAAATACTTCTGCTCCATGTTCTCCATCATACGGTAGCATGATGACTACCATAGATTCATCCTCCCCTTTGTGCCATCCCACACACAATGAATAAGGACAGTATGAGGCTTGAAGGAAAATAAATGCCGATACAAGCTGCGGCATGCCTCAAACTTCCTCTGCTCTGTGTAGTCTACCAAGTACACTATGATAGAGTAGGCAAGTGTGTGTCTGACCTCCCTCTGCTTGCTGCAGATCCACATACATTCTACTGGAGGGGAGGGTAGCGTGCCCGAAGATCCAGCTGTTTTCTACAACATGGCACACTCCTCAGAAGCAGGAGATAGAGTGTGACTGAACATAATTTGCTCTCTGCAGTTCAACAAAAACTACCACAGAGTAGCTTAATGTGGTCTGGATGTTCTCAGTTCTGCGTGGTGCCACGGGCACTTGAGGAAGGTAAAGGTTTTGACTAAAATTACCACATGAACATTTTGAAATGTGTCTTAACATTAAAGTAGAAAATGCGATCCAATATAAAGGTTAGAGAAAATTTGCTTTTATTAAACGGGCAAAAAGAGAAAAATGCTGCTTATTTTTTGCAGAAAGCTCCCGTTTCTGTTGTTCTTTTACTGCTAAGCCTCAATCTTTTCTCTTATTCCTTCCTTTCCCTTCAATAAAAAGAAATGCCTTTTTGTAAATGTTGATTTAACATTATAATTAAACTGCTGAACCTAACATATTCGTGAACTTCGGGCTGCAAAATGTATTTATTATCTTCCTCACACCATATGACTTCATCGTATTTTAGATAGTTACCTCATCCACATACTTATGATGAAAAAGTATATTGCTATAGGTTCGACTATCCTGATCTAACCAGGTCATGCTAGATATTAATGTTTCTTTTCATAGAGCAGCCCATTATTACACAATGGGACACAGAACAGTTATCAGAGTAGCCTTGCAAAGGTTCTCATGAGAACCTTCCTAGATGTATCTTTTTGTAATACACTGTTGAAACATTCAAATAACAACATGTTAACATGGACGTTTACTGTGGGAAATGAAAAAGAAGATGACAGACCAACAGAAGATCCTTTCGTATTGGCTAGAGATGATCCGACATTTGCAAAATGTTTTGTGCTTTTCCATATAGTACATGCACCCAGTTAGAGAGGCAATGCATTCTATGAACATATTTCTCTCTGCCATGCCCTCTAGCACGTAGCTGTGCTACCCTTGCCCGATGTTGCTGTGAGCTACTGCTAACTGTATTTTTCTGATATTCTGATGCCTTTTTTAGGGGAAACGCTCTCCATACTGATCTTAGCTACTGCTGTGATTATTTCCTTCTACCTGTGTTAACGGTTGCTACTGCAGCTGTTAAGGAACCCAGTTGAGTTTCCAGAACAACTTTTTATGGAGAGCTCGACCTTTTAAAGCTATTAGCCTGTGCTCCAAATTTTTTTTTTCTCTTTCCCAAAGGAACTCTTTATGGGTTACGGCTAGGATAAGTTAGGGCCTTTTAGATTAAGATAGGGATTAAGGGCCAGATGTACGACCCTTCCGTTCAGCAACTCGCAAATTAAGACTCGCAAAATGGAATGTACAACAGTGTCTCAGACACTGTTTGCAATTCCGAATGGGGTCGCAAATGACCTGCCTCATTAATATTCATGAGACAGGTCGCAATTTGAGCCCCATTGGGAATGGCCATCAATCGCAGGGATGGTGGCCTGCTGGGGTCAGCAGACCACCATGTCTGTTACTGCTTACTAAATAAAGCAATTTTTTTTAAATGCAGCCCTTTTCCTTAAAGAAAAATAGGATGCATTTAAAAAAAAGAAAAATGAAACGTTTCTGTTTCATTTTTTAAGAGTAAGCAGTGGTGTGCCTGCTCTTAAAAAATATTTTTGCATACATTCACAAAGGCGGAAGGGGTCCCCAGCGGACCGCTTCCCGTTTGCGAGTGGCTTACCACCTATTTGAAGTAGGTGATAAACTGCAAGTGTTTTTGCGACCGCAAATGTGGTCGCAAAACAATGGTACGTACCATTTTTACTCGCTATCAGGAAGGGACACACTTGGCACACCTCTTCCTAATAGTGACTTACAAAGACTATTTAGTGAGTCACCAACTCATAAAATAGTGTTTGTACATACCACCACCGCTTTTTGGGGTTGCAAACAAGCCCATTTCCCATTTGCGACCGGAAAAAACAGTTGTACATCTGCCCCTAATTCCTTTATGGAATACACTGTTATTTTGTATGCTAATTCTAACCAAATTGTTCTTGATATTTCTGTAAACAGACTTATTTGACTAACCTAAACAAAAAGACAAAATTAAGGACTTATCTCTTGATTAGAAAATAAAACTTTAACACTTCACCAGACCTTACGTCATTGACTGAACATTAAAAACTATAAGTTGATTATTAATTTAGAAATGTAGTTGGGTTGTGCTCCACGCTGGGAAAGATTAATTGACCTGAAGTAAAAATGTGTGTGGGAATTGGATATTCTCTTAGTAAGTTTCAAGGTGGAGCTGTTTATAAAATGTTTATGAGATTTCCGCACTTGCACACTACAATAGAGTAGGACAGCATGTGAGGTTTTGGGTAAGTCCCTTGCTCATTATTGGATGGCTATGTTGTCTATCTCATTTGTCTGCTCCCGATTCAATAGCCTACCTCTTTATTATTGCATTTGTCTCACCCCAGAGTTTTTCGGTCTCATGGTGTTCCAATTGGATGAGTTTCATCTTTTCACTGTATACTTGAGGTTTTCTTTTGTTCAGCTTTGATTTAAACACTCCATAGAAGTGTATGTTTCCTTACTCTTTCCCTCTTTTCCTTTTCCCATGCACCTTTTACTCCCAGGGTCTACTCCACTCCCCTGCTCCCTAATTTTCTCCAGGCCATTTTCTATCGCTCTCCCAATGTTTTTTAAATGCTTTATTTTTTAATAAGGGACCAGCAGTTGTAAAGAGTTGTTGGGCCACTCCTGTGCTTTTTTCACACACTGCACAAATTAAACTTATTTTTCATAGTAATATACTGGCCGTACATTGTAGACCATCATGTTGGATTAGGAAACCTACAAAAGACCACATGCGTCCTAATGCATAAGCACACAGCATCCTAGCACATGCACCATGACTCGAGGATCTGCAAGCATCACAAAGCTGAGGGTCCATTTCACAGGCATTTTCTGTGACTTGTTGTGTCCTACTACAGACTTTGATCTAACTTTCTCACACATTTCTAGGAGTATAATACACTTACAGGAAAAAGCTTTGTGAATCAGGGGCCTGTGTAAGCTTATTTTACTCGTGAAAATTCATGAGCAAGCCTCACCTCAATATGGAGTAAAGTGCAATTACTCACAAAAAATTATTTGCTGATTACGCCTGGACACTCACAAGTTAATCCCACCCACACAATTACTCAAAGAAAAAGCTTTGTAAATTCGGCCCAAACGGAGGAAGAGAGGGAGACTGTCTGGCAAATATTTTTCTTTTTGTCCTTTTTAGACGACGACCATGATGTCTTCCAGGGGTTTCCTCTTCAAGTCTGGCACTGTGGCGTCTTTGCTGGGGTAGCCAACAGGCAGCAGCATCAGCAACTTTTCATTCACTGGCCGCTGAAGTAAAACCCTCAGGCGGGGGCCACAGTTCAGGGGAGTACTGGTCACAGTAACCAGGCCGGCATTCTGAAAAAGATGTAAATGAAGATTATGGATGAGATTTGAGGAAATGGCGGGAAATATTTCCCAGTGCCAAATATTCTTGCTTTGAAACGTCTTATTTTCTATTTTATGTTTTTCCTAATAAAAAAATACGCATACAGTTCGTTAAGTGGTACATTTTTATAACAAAGCAATTAGTAACAATAATTATAATGCCTGAATCATAAAGTATTGTGCTTCTAGAAACAACCACACCTGATGCAGACAATCATAATTAGCAATCATTTTTTAGGGGAAGTGTTATTTCTGTCCTGTAAAAATATAGCAGTAATGACAGGTATGTGGGCTTTCCTGAGTAGGTTCCCCTATAATTGTAGTGAACATCCACAAAATAGATTTGTGGGTGCCCATCAACAATTTGATTGTAGTCTGTCACCCTGGAAAAGGTAAGAGGCAACGCCAAAGGTTGCTTGGCGGACAAAGCTCATTTCAGTACTTTGATGAAACTCTGGGTTACGTCCACAGAAAATAGAACCGTTAACTGCCACGTGGGCCTCATAGAAGCATCAAGAAGCTTAACCGAGTCCACACACTAGAGAGGTATGGATCCATGAGAGGCGTTTATCAAATATCCTCGAGGGCAATGAACTGAGAGGTAGTTGAGCCCAGAGTGGTTCTTGTTATCACGTGCCCTTAACACTACCAGAATCATACATAACTTTGCACCCAGGGATGGGATCTCCCTGAGGGAGTCTCTAACACCATTGGACATATAAATCGCATGTCTTTGGGAATCGACTGTTATCTCTGGCCTTCACCGTGCTTTGACAAAACTGTATAGTGTTCAGTAGCCAAGGGCTTTCTCTTTGTTGAGGTAGCTACATGGGGAGCTTGGTTGTTATTCTGCTCCCTGAAGTCCAGGACATCCAGCTTGTGGAGACAGATCAGAAACTTAAAAGTGCATAATAATGGTCATGCCATACACTTTGTTAGAATGACTGCCACGGCACGCCAATAATCTGGGAACTCTAGTCAACATTGGCTTGCCTCATTATGTATGCTGCGCTCTTCAAACTGCCCAGCAAGACCGGTCTGCATTATATGTATATTACAATAGACTCTATAATAGTTCCAGGAAGGAGTAGAGTGGGCCCCTAAATACTGTCATCCATGAGGCTACACAACATCTTGTCTTACTGGAATGCCAAATACTCCTGAAATGTTATTTTCACCCATGGCATTTTGAGGTTTGGCTTGACAGCTTATTTTCATTAGAGCTCAGTGGAACCAGTAGCGTAACACAAAATGATGCCCATCCCCCAGCACATAATGTGAAGAGGTGCCCCTGAGTGTTGCATATTACACAGATATTCACTGGCCTTGGGCTGTATGGCCCTTCCTGAATTGTTGGGGGGCCCCTTGAAGGTGTGTGCCCCCCCTGAACTGCAGGGTCCTGCATTACACTCGTAATTTGAACACAACAGCACAATAATAAAACAATAAAAACCTGAAAATAACACAGAGCACTTTGGGTCAGTCTCCTCCAGATATCATCTTTTTGGGACAACCCCCCTTTAGCAATTGCCTAGATGAAGCATTCATTGCATTTTGGACTAGCCCATGGCACTTTGTGATGTTTTGTTTACATTTTCTCCGCATTTACTTTGAATTGATAATTGTCAAAGTCAATAGTGTCTCTGAGTTTGTATCCCTAGGCCCCTTGGTTTGTAGGAGAAATAGCCATTATGGATTCACTATGAGAAAGTGAGGCTTTGCAGATGGTGACAGAGAGCAGCGCAGAGCCAGCCCTTGTCATGGCAATTCTTTCAACAGAAGCAGGTGAGCTTTCCTAGAGAGGGCACATTCTGCAGTAAAAAGCATCATCTTTGGAGGGCTACTTCTTGCATATCCCTCTGCCACTGGCATGCTGCTGCAAAATCAGGCTATGCATGAGAAGATGCTGTGGTCACCCTGCGGCAGTGGAAAGGGGCCCACAGCGATCACTATCCTCCTGGGGCTCCCTGTGCCCTCTATGCCAGCTGCTTCCTCAGCATGGCTGATGATCCTAGAGCCTGCAGACAATGCCAGTACTCAAGCCCCCTCCATAGAAGGTGAGGGAGCAATATCCTTGGTACTTTCCAGTAGCCATTGTCTCTTGGCCACTGTCCACAGACAGTCACTGCCTTTGGAGGCTTCAGAATTGGAGCTTCTGCTGCCCGGGAGAAACAGTGCGAAGTCAAGAGGGTTTAGATTGTTCCCAGGAGCTACCTGCACCAGCCCCTGGGCCTCGGACCTGAGCAGTTAGTTTGATTTGATTTGGGTTTTATATAGCGCTCTATCGCTCCGAGGAGCATCTTGGCGCTGGATGTGAATTGTGTGGATCAAAGGAGGGATAAGAGATATAATAACCCCTAGAGACGTTTCAGAATTAGACCAGGGCTTTGCAGGTGGCGGCTGTTTGGTTGTAGATCCAGGTTTTGATGGCTTTCCTGAATCTACTTTCGCATGAGATTTCCCGGATTTGAGGAGGGAGTTTGTTCCATGCTCTTGGTCCTTTGACCGTCAGAGACTTTCCCCCTCTAGTGGACAGTCGAAACTTTGGGATGATCATTAGGTTGGCCGTGGCAGATCTTAGATGACGTCCGGGGTGGTAGCGGTTGAATTTGTTGTAAAGGTAAGTTGGACCTGTTTTGTGGAATGCCCTGAAGGAAATTATCAGTAGTTTGAATAGTATTCTCTTTTGAATGGGAAGCCAGTGGAGTATATCTAGTGCTGCTGATGCCGAGGACTTTCTCGATGTTTTTAGCACTAATCTTGCTGCAGTGTTTTGTACCATTTGCAGCTTATGTAGTAAGGCTTTGTTGGCCCCTACATATAGACCATTACAATAGTCTAACCTGGATGTGATTAATGCCACCACTAGTTTTAAGCCCTGAAGCACCAAGTCCTGAGTGTCAATCAGTAGCACTTTGTCACAGAGTGGGGTGGGGTAAGCAACTCTCACTGAACCCATCCCACTCTGTGACGAGTGAGGGACTGCTGCCTTTCATTAATGGCTGAAATAAGGTTAGCCAATGAGGGAAGGCAGCAGTCCCAACCCTCATGGAACCTCAGAGGCTGTCCTCTTATGTTGAGGCCCAGGTCCGAGGCAATTGGTGACGCTCCCGCTCATCACGAGGGGGAAGGCCTCGAAGCAAAGTAAATTAAGTAAAACTTAAATTGCCATAATGGTTTTACAATCATTGTTGATATATCAATCAGCATTTTCCTGTAAAGGACAGCAATATAGAGGCCAAAAGGAACTCATTTCAAAGTTATATTTTAATTATTACTCGGTCTGAGACCTAGAGGGACCTGGCTCTCTTAAAGCCCTATTCTATTCTATTCTATTCTATTACATCTGTTTTTCATTTTAGAGAAATAGGTCAGAAGAAGGAAAAGCTGCTTCCCATTTTCCCAGCTTTAACTGCAAGAGAAGCTGTGTTCCATGACCTACCTTTCACCTTGCTATTGTCTCTTGCAGCAGGCATTTTAAATTCAGAAATCGACTTACTACATTTCAGTAGCAATGTAATTTTGAGGTCGAGAGTGAGCCAGTGCGCAAGAGCTGCTCTGCGAAGAGCTGTGGTAGTTGAGTACAGAGAGAAGCTTCCCCCACTCCCCCACCCTTATTTTTGATTGGCTTGTGTGTCTGTCCTTTGTAAATGCGCTCTTATGATTCATTATGAGGATTATTACTCCCTTCTTAGTACATCCATGTTGGCATTTTGTATTCTCCCATGGCTACTGGCCACTTTACTTGGTTGTTACACGGGGCGTGTATTAAGTTTCAGCATTAGGTGGACGATGTGCTTCGCTCACATTTAGTGGCCACGCCAGCGGTCACTTTTGAAACATCCTGGATAATGCTGCAGTAGGGGCGAGCGGTGTTTGGAATACCAGTGGTGGACTGCTTTCTCTCATCGGCCAAGCTGGGACGGAGTTGAGGGGCTGCCGACGAGGAGCTGCCGGAGAGCCTGGCCGCCTGGACCTCAAATCTGCCGGAGATCGTCCGGGTGATGCGGCTCCTCTGGAAGTCCAGGGCCCGAGAAGCCAGTGTGCAGGGAATGTATCAGGTACTTACTGTTAATTAAGTGCTCGCTGTGGTGCAGCCTGGCGGGTTGTCATTTGCATTTTATTTCCTGTCTTATTTTCTAGGGTAGGACGTCCTCATGAGGTGTAGGGTTATTTCCTGCAGAGCGTTTCTTTTTTACACCAGGTGTTATATCTATTTTTAGCATAGTGTTCACTATGCAAGAAAATAAGATATTACTGATACAGCTGTAAAAAATTAATTTTACAAAAAGCGCCCGACCACCCCTGTAATGATTCGAGTGTAGGACATCTAAATTTGCACTTATTGCACATACGTTTAAAACATAAGGAAAATTGAAAAAAATTCAGTTGATTCACTTTCAGAATAGATACATATTTATAAAAAGATTTACTTGCTTTTGATGTGCCATGAACTAGGCTGCTGTAAGTACCAGAGAATACTGGTAATGCACAAAATGAATATCCGGATATATGGGTATTTCTAAATATTACAGCTGAATTGTAACGCCCCAGCAAAATACTCCTTACTGTACAGTGTGAAGCTGAACGGTGCTAGTGGTACTTATAAAGCACAGCTGTTTGTATGTGTTAACACAAAGTATGTTACAATCAATGTCAGGTATGTTTCTGAATTTACTGTGAAATGAGGTTGTAAGACTTCATGTCAATGGTGGACTTTGTGGTCATAGCAGTGATGTTGTGGAAGGAGAGCATGTAAATGTGTTTGCTTGGAAACTGATAAACTCCAGAAGAGCTTATCATTTAGTAAGAACTGGTTAACTGTTTACTGCCTATTTTCTCACAACTATTAATACATTGTTTACTTGAACACCACAGCAGCATACATCATTGATGGCATGTGAAGTTTGAGATTGGCGGGGCTGGGCTGTGCGCTTGGGGCGGTGTTTGAGTTCACTTCAAGGGTACACAGTAATTTTTGGGAGGCCAGTTGCCATTTCCCACGCACATCTTTTAAAATAAAACAATGGGATAAAATAATATATTTTCCAGCAAAATCTTCCACCTTAATTTCCTGGAAATTGGCTGAAAGAATATGCATATAAGACTAAAATTATTTAAAAAAAAGTTAAAAAAATCTTTTCATGCAATGACACTAGGACCATCCTTTTTTAAAAATGTTTATGACAATGTCTTCTCTTCATTGTTTCATCCTGCAGTTTCCAAGCACTTCATCACTTATCTACAACAGAAACACTATTTGGGAAATATAAGCTGGTAAAACTGAACTTAATGCACATCTCATAATATTGGCTCCAAACCAGCAGTGCTACACAAACGCCACCTTCTTTTATAAGAATGATGCTGCTAAATTACATCTATTCATTTAATTTCACACGCACCACTGTCAGACATCTCAGACATCTGCAGATTCTGCCATTCACATCCATTTTACATCATCATCAAACAAGAGGGATCTTCATAAGACATGGATTTTCGCCACTTCTGTACAAAGGACGGTCAGAATTATAGCTCTCTAAGATGTGGAAATACTTTGGTAATTGACTTTTGTACATATATATTAAAATAAATAGCTGAAATGTGTTATGAGATAACATCAACGTTGGATAGATGCGACCAGAAGACAACTGTGGTGAAACGTGGCAGCCTCTGTCTGCTGTGTTTAAGTGCTACTGAATGGTAACTTTACATACCATTTCTACAGGTGGGACATTAGGACCAATTCCCATCTTAACACTTCAGTCCTCTATTGAGTTACCATGGAAGTTTGGAGGACGATTTATGTCAATTTGAGTGGTGGCTGCTAAACAGAGTTGGGACGCCGTAAAGAAATACATTAAGATATTTCAATACATTTTGCACTTACTACATAGGGTGATAGCTAGATACAACATAATATTAAACAGTAAAAGCTTTTGTCTACACTCGGTACTTGACTATAGCAATATGAAATGTTTAAAGTACAAAATCACAGTAAAGTCCCAGCCTAAACATTTAAGACACAGGACCTGAAATTAATTTGAAGAGATCAGGGCTGCATTAATCATCATTTTCAAACATTTACAGCGCAGCATTGTACCTACCATTTGTGGTTGAAAGCTCAAGAAAATGTGGATTTGGCGACATCCACCTCGAGTGCATTGCCAGGCAGTAGCACATACCTTAACAACGTTTCAGTCCAGTTGCTAAATGTATTGAAAGAAAACTGAAAACTTGCTGAATGCAAATTTAAGTGACCTGAACAGGCAACTGGCAATGCCGGGCACCGGGCAATCCCCCGGTAGGCTGATGTTGTGTTCTAGTTGATCTACGTCAGTGGCTTAATAGGGGCACAGCGTAGACACACGTGACCCAGCTAATAAAAGGGGTCTACGAGCGTACGTACGCCAGTTGGCGACGGCGTGAATAGCCTCTAAGCATACCCGAGTGTCCGTCTATTTATTACTAGGCCTAGGCCACGTGCTAAAGAGGTAGACCCCATAGCTTGCCCCCAGAGTGTAGATTGCCTCCCTGATCACCCCTGTGGCCCCCCCCACACGACACAACAGCTGGCGACGAGGGTGGGCGTACCCTCGCTGTGTGTGTGTGCACCTTCGTCCAGCGGGGCGGCCGCGAGCTCTGTCATTGGCTCGCGGCGCTCGTGCCCCGGGGCCCCGGCGGCTGTGCAGCGATTCGCCTGGACCATCGACCTGGACTGCTCTGGTGACCGTCGTCAGGTGAGCTACAGCGCCCGCTGGGGGGTGTGTCCGCCCGGACCGTCAACCGGGGAACACTGTCGCCGGAAGGGGTTCCACCGTGTGATTTGGCGGTGCCCGTGCGGCATCCAACAGGCAGCCCCCCTACCTCCGGCCCGCTTGCACTCCCGCGCTGGCTCCCGGGAGCCCCGACGACCACGGGCAGCGCTGCATCTAGGCAGACGGCCGATGCGCTGAAGCGCGCTGCTGCCACGAGGCTGTGGCCACGCCCCTTCTCACTCCGTGTTGCCCGGGCAGAGGACTCCGGTGGCGCTCTGCTGCGGGGAGGAGAATAGTAAAGGCAGACCACAGGCGGAAGAGGCATAACGTTTTCCCGAAGGAAGAAAACACACGGCAAAAGAAGAAAAAAACAAGCACTGGCAACCCCAAGGACACCTGAAAAACAGGACACACAATACAACGAGCACTTGCAACACCAAGTCGACAACGCACGGTGGCACAACGCTGCCCCACGTGGAAGGTAGCCTGCACTCCTAACTAGGAGTCTATCCACACCCCCAATAAGCAGTGGTAAATCCAACACTCAAGGCGAGTAACGAAGAACTCAAGAGGGCTCAGCCAGGCCACCAGCGCTCGCACTGCCCCATAGTCAGCGCGGCACCACCACAACCATGGCCACGATACCACCAATTGAGCCGTTCATAGTGGAAGGATCACCATCGTCACTGGTTCCAAAATGGAAGGACTGGGTCGACAGGCTGATAATCTTCTTCGAAGCCACCAAAGTCCACAAGGACCAGAAAAGGGCCATGGTCCTGCATCTTGGGGGTAAAGACGTCCACAACATTGCAAAGACGCTAATGGAAGCGTCGCCGAAGACCCACCGCACGTTGATAGAAGCTCTGAACAAGCATTTTGAGCCGATGGCTAATCAGGACTATGAACGATTAATTTTCAGACAAGCGCGACAGCTGCCTGAAGAGTCACTGGACACGTACCACGCACGATTAAAGAATCTTGCATCGACCTGTGGATTTGCAGATGTCACTGAGGAAATACGGGGACAGATCATCCAGGGGTGCGCATCGGCCAAACTCAGAGAACGCATCCTCGAAGAGTCGGGGAAGCCCCTAGCGGACATACTAACTCTAGGGCGAACCAAAGAACTGTCAAAGGCCCGAGCGGCCTACATGGAAGAGGCCCTTCAGGCCCTGGTGAAAGCCGAACCAGTCAACAAAGTGACCGTTAAGTCTCCAACGAAATGGAACAAAAAGGGCACAGGAGCGTCAGCAGGCACATTGGGAAAGACATGCGGATACTGCGGAGGATCATCCCACCAAGCAGCAGAGTGCCCGGCAAAAGGGAAGCGATGCTCGGGGTGTGGTCGTTTCAACCACTTCGAAAAAGTCTGTAGTATCGAAAACCAAGACAAGTGGTGAACACCATACCCGAGGGAGACCCCAATCAGAGTGACATGGACGATGACGAGGAAGAGGAGAGAGTCGTCCACAGGGTACACATGATTGGCACGGCAGTAAGCAGGACCAGGCGACTACCGAAATGCGGCATCCAGGTGGGCAAACAGGATCTCATGGCTGTGGTAGACACCGGAGCAACCATCAACCTCCTGGCGGCCACACTGTACCAAACCATGGACCCACCCCCTACGCTCAGCCCGTCACCCATCACCGTCTTTGCGTATGGACAGGACACCCCTCTCAAAATTCGAGGGAAATTCAAAACATCTATCTCGCACGGAGACCGTTCCATCACGGCTAACATATTTGTAGCTGAGGACGGGCAAGGCATGTTGCTTGGATGCCGGGCGGCAGAAGACCTGGGGATCGTCACATTTGCGTTTGGGGTGCACCAGGAATCCATCCAACAACTCACCACGGAGTTCGCTGACATCTTCAAAGGCATTGGGAAATTCACGGGAGCAAGGTACATCTCCACATCGACCCCACGGTCCAACCGGTAGCTTAAAGACATCGCCGGATCGCATTTCATCTCAGACCGCTCGTGGAGGAGGAGCTAAAAAACTAGAAGAAGCGGGCATCATAGAAAAGGTAACAGGGCCCACTCCTTGGATATCACCCATAGTGGTCACACGAAAACCGAAGCAACCAGGGGCTGTCCGAATCTGTGTGGACATGCGACTCCCCAACGCTGCCATCAAAAGGGAGCGCCACATAACCCCCACCATTGACGATCTGATAGGTGAAATGGCGGGAGCAAGCTGGTTCTCAAAACTGGACCTCCGATCTGGTTATCACCAGTTAGTGCTCGATTAAGAGAGTCGCGCAACATCACAACATTCTCCACGCATGTGGGACTCAGGAGATACACTCGTCTCAGTTTTGGCGTGTCCAGCGCCGCGAAAGTATTCCAGAACGTGATACAGAAACTGGTCACTGATATAACCGGAGTGATTAACGTCAGTGACGATATCATGATCCATGCCCGCACGATACAGGAACACAACGTCTGACTAGCGCAAGTGTTTAAGAGACTCAGAGAGGCGGGCCTTACCCTACATCGCGAGAAGTGTGAGTTCCTGAAACGCAAACTACAATTCTTTGGATACACCTTCTCGGCCGATGGGGTGAACCCAGACCCCGACAAAGTGAAGGACATTAAAGCCGCTACTCCTCCCACAACTGTCACCGAAGTCCGCAGCTTCTTAGGGATGGTAAACTACTGCGGGAGGTTCATTCGGGACCTGGCCAACATCACACTACCGCTGAGAGACCTCACCAAAGAGAACACGCCGTGGAAGTGGGGACCGGAACAAGCCAAGGCGTTTCACGAAATCAAGGAAGCTCTCTCAGACGCCACCACCCTGGCCTTCTTCGACCCCCGGAAATTGACGCTAGTCGCTGTGGATGCGGGATCAGTGGGCCTGGGAGCAGTCTTGATGCAAAGACAAAGAGCTGATGAAGATTGGACCCCGGTGGCTTTTGCGAGCCGCTCGCTCACGGAGACTGAACAAAGATACTCGCAAATCGAGAAGGAGGCAATAGCGATCCACTGGGGGTGCCGGCATTTCCACTTGTATGTATATGGGAAGCCATTCACAGTAGCGACGGACCACAAACCGCTGGTAGCCCTCTTCTCAGGCACGTCCACGAAACCTCCCCCGCGCATTGAGAAATGGATGCTTCAACTCCAAGACTACAACTGCCGAGTTGAGTGCCAGCCAGGATCAAGAAATCCGGCGGACTATCTATCCCGACACCCGAGGGCTGCGACCAGGGAAGAAATGAAAGACGCGGCGGACACGGAAGCTTATGTGAGGTGCGTCACAGCCAGATCATGCCCCCTGCCGGTATCACTGGAGAGCATTGCAGAAGCCACTCAGGCGGATGACTGCCTGCAAAAAGCCCGAGCAGCACTTCGAAGTGGAAATTGGCACCGAGCCAAGGAAAGTTGGAAGATACTAACACCAGAAGCTCAACACATCCTGGAAAGTCTATACCATGTGCGTGAGGAACTCAACGAGGATGACACCGGGTGTCTGCTGCGCGGCCACCGGCTGGTAATACCGTCGGCCCTAACGGCTCGAATGGTGCAGCTTGCCCATGTGGGCCACCAGGGAATGGTGAAAACAAAATCCCGGCTAAGAACCAAGGTATGGTTCCCCCTCATGGATGATCTAGTGGAAGCCACGGTGAGATCGTGTGCAGCCTGCCAGGTCACGGGGGACACCCCATGAGAAGCTCCCATAGTCGTTGAGCCCCGGCCACAACACCCCTGGGAATGCGTCAGTCTAGATTTCGGTAGCCTTCCGGACGGACGGCACACCATGGTGGCCATCGATGATCACTCCAAGTACCCAGAAGTGGAAATTCTATCGACCACTAGTGCGGCGGAGGTCATCCCCAAACTGGAGAAAATCATAGCGGCCCATGGTCTGATCAAAGAACTCCGAACTGACAATGGCCCTCCCTTTCAAGGGCAGGAATTCGCCAATTATCTGAGCATCCTGGGGATACGACATCGCCGGATAACGCCCCGCTGGCCACAAGCAAATGGAGAAGTCGAACGCTTCATGAGGACTCTTAACAAGGTAATCAGAACAGCTCATGAGAGGGGACAATCAGCGGAACTGGCCATCTTTACATTCCTAAGGAACTATCGACAAACACCCCACACGACTACGGGGGTCGCCCCAGGACATGTCCTCAAGGGGAGAGTGGTCGCGGACTCCATTCCTCATCACCCTCACTGGAAACCGGCATCGTCAAATGAAGAACAGATTGAGGCCCGACGGCGGAAAGCATATGCCCAGACCAGCCAACGCCGGAGAGCCAAGGCTCCACAGATTACCCGGGGAAATCTGGTACTGCTAAAGAACCGCGTCATCAGCGGGAAGTTCAGACTCACCTACGAGGCCCGACCCTGGAGGGTAGTCAATGTGAAAGGAACTCACGTGATAGCGGCCCGCGGTCGAGAGGTGATCACTCGCAACATATCTCATTTCAAGATCTTTCATCCGGAGACCGAGGCGGTCTCTCTCCCTGAGCCCACAGCGAGTCCAGAGGCGATCAGCCAAGAGACTATTCCCCCGCCGTCCGCCTCAGACAACTCTGATGAAGAAGAGCCCATCGACTCTACCAGAGAGGAAGATCCTCATCAGGACACATCCGAGGACCATGTCGCGGAGCAGGGTGGAAACAGTCCCGCGGTCAATGAATGCCAACAACCATCCCCGGCTGGGGCTGGTGCCACGCCGAAAAGGGGCCCAGGTCGCTACCACCTGAGAAAGAATCCAGAGCCATCTCGCTGCCTTCGAGACTACTTCACGTAAGACTGTTCCACTATATTTGTTTGCTCATTGAAAAACACATTCCGAGACTGTATGCCGAAACCCCTGGGACTGAGGCTCCTCACCCTGTGGTGTCCTGAACATTTCAATGCAGAACTGTCCGACTTGTTTTTGTTTTTGTTTTTTTTGTTTCATAGTTGGAAAGGAATGTTGTGTTCTAGTTGATCTACGTCTGTGGCGTAATAGGCGCACAGCGTAGACACACGTGCCCCAGCTAATAAAAGGGGTCTACGAGCGTACGTACACCAGTTGGCGACGGCGTGAATAACCACTAAGCATACCTGAGTGTCCGTCTATTTATTACTAGGCCTAGGCCACGTGCTAAAGAGGTAGACCCCATAGCTTGCCCCCAGAGTGTAGATTGCCTCCCTATTCACCCCTGTGCCCCCCCCCACACGACACAACAGCTGCCAGGGGTGGGGGCCGGTTTTTTGGCCGGGGGGCCGGTTTTGTTGTTGGGCCGGTTTTTTTGTACACACTCACTCACTAGTACAGTATTCACTGACTCGTCAGTACTGTACCCTGCTGCGCAGCGTGCGTCTGCGTGACTCTCACTCTCCCCTCGCTCCGCGCAAAAACGTAATCTGCTATTAATCAAATAATGCATTGGAATAGTGCGAGTGCCATTTTAGGGGGTGGATCGCACGCGCAGCAGACTCCGCCCGGCACCCGCCGCCGCGTCTGCGCGGTCTCTTAGTATTATTCAATTCCTTAGGGGGGTGGGGGTAGCTCGGGCGCGGCTGTTGGTGACGAGCGCATTAGGGTTTGCGCAATAAAAAGTGCGCATGACCCGAATTCCTGAGAACTAAGCCAGACG
The DNA here is from genome assembly GCF_964261635.1 of Lissotriton helveticus. Classification (NCBI taxonomy): domain Eukaryota; kingdom Metazoa; phylum Chordata; class Amphibia; order Caudata; family Salamandridae; genus Lissotriton; species Lissotriton helveticus. The sequence goes on along the minus strand of NC_136067.1, from coordinate 1,587,158,223 downwards.
ACGAGAGAGGGCCTCTCTCTGCACCGTCCCCATAATCTAATTATCACCTGAAGCAAAAACGCTGCCCACGTGAACAGAGCTACAGCATTTTGGCAACATTCGGTGCCAACGCGGTTGTTCCAGCTTCTGTTTATTTTTTAGAGGTGACCGAGGTGATAATCTCGCAAGGTCATATGTCACATGCAACATCATAGACATTCACTGCATGCAAGTAAAGCTCGTATTTGCACGGTGGCTAATAAGCTATGCCATAAACGTAGTTTAAGATACAGGATTTTAATTGCCATTTTTACACAAACATGAAGTTGCGAATCAAGCTCTATCTGTGAGTGCGTTCTGGGGCTGTCTCATATCGGAAAATGCCCTTATGAAAATAGTAGAAATGTGGTGTTGCCTTATGTCAAGTTAGGACTTTCATCACTACCAGAACTGTTCAGTCATTTACCGGGAGATGGTGTGGCAGGGCCTGCAAATGGGCACCTATGAGTGGATTTACAGCCGGTATTTACTGCAGTGAGGACTTCCCTTCTGCCAGCCTGCCCCACCCCCCCTCTACTGTCTTATCTTTAACTGATAAGCCAGCGGGCAGAGGGGTTTGCATTCGCAGGTCATGCCCTTATTTTCCTTAGATATGATTAAACACTTCATGTAGCAAGCAATTATTGCGCTCAGTATGGACTCCGGTTTATCAGAGTCCCTGTCAGCGGCGTCACTAGGGTTGGTGTCACCCAGTGCGGGTAACTCATGGTGTCACCCCCTCACAACTTATCCCGAATCCATGATGGACCTCCTTCGAGTCCACCAGTGCCAATGATTGCACTTCGCGGAGGAGAAAACGCCCATTGTTGAGCTGTGTTTTGTCAGTGGCAGTTTTTAGATGCGTGCACAGCTGTCAGACTCGATTCCAAGTAAATGCCCCCCTACTTCCTACGGAGCCTCTGGTTCCTTAATTGGCACAGGGGGTTCAGTGGAAGAAGCTGCCATTTAGAGATCTGCAGCACGTTTTACGATCACTTCCCCGCCTTGAAATCTGCTTTTGCTTTTTCCTATACAAAACATTCAGTTATGAAATGTATGTTTGAAGATTTCTTTCCCGTGAGGTCAGCAGCAGTATTGTTTATTCTATTAGGAGAAAGTTTTAATCAGTTTTCCAAGCGTACCACCTTCTTACAACAGAGTTGCCGCTCCCAAGGGCGCCGGGTGCCCTAATGTAAGAAGTAAAATTACCACACCCACCTCCTGTTTTGGTAGAAAAACATATAAATAAATAAGGGTAAACTGAGTCCATCACACACTGAGCATCGGTGTCAATGCACCTGCTGCACCATTGCAGCAAGTGACAGAACTCGTGGGAGGGGACACTAAAATAATGAATAAACATTAACAAAGGCAATACATAGATGTAAATGCTTATTTTGAATGAAATAGCACTCGTGTGTTGTCACCTGTGTGCGTTGTGATGTTTGTGTGTTGAGGGTGCCTAAGTAATGGAGTCGTTTCTGCTTCACTCAGTAGCGAGATTAGGTGTGGTATATTGCACCTGTTAACTACTAGTTACGCATAGGCGGCAGCAGTGGGCAGAGTAAGAGTAAATATATCCCCATAGATAATAAGTAGGGCCTATTGCTCTCCAAGGTGTGAAACATTGCTGAAACACACTACAATTAAACAGGTGCTAGTGAGCAATGTAATGTCACATGAATTATCCCACACGAATAAGGAGGCTGGTTGTCTGAGCAGGATTGACATAAGCCTCTCCAATGAGCTAGCAATCTGCCAAAGGCGCAGTAGGTGCGGTAGCACCAGGGCCATTGGGCGCCCACTGCATCCTGAATAATGAAGGATATTCCCACACATGCATTGGTCTGGGGGCCCATTTGCATTCACACAATAGGGCCACTGGCACCCTGCTATACCACTTGACTATCAGGTGGCATGTGAATCCCCTGTAGCACCAGCAGTGTACACATGTATTCCTAGGGCGGCACAACGTTTTATTAATTCAGTAATTGTTGCTGCACTTTCAGCTATCAGGATTTTGAGAGTCGACTTTAGGGCATATTCCGTGTCCCGTTGTATTCCCAATTCCTGTGGAAAGGGGTTTCCTCCTGAAGCGGGAGTCGGACTACCAGTTTTGTGGAGTTCCCAAACTCCTAAATTGTTTTCACCACGCACATTTGGAAAGAATTTTTTTTTAAGTTTGCCTTAGGAAAATTGGTCAGAAAAGTAGAACGTGTGTAATAAACGTTTGTGCACACTTCAACACTGCATGTAAGGTCCGATTTCTACCTCTCCAACTGGTAACGATGAGGTAATGTTGAAATGGGTAAATACTTAATAATGTGGTATTGGTAATTCCAAATGAATTAATGTCAAAACTAGTTATGAGCTCCTAAAGGTATGCATCTTTTGCTAATGATAACAGGCAATCGCTTTCCAGCGCAGAAAACAGTTATAACCACACTTCTCAAAGCAGTAATATCTTCTTTAAATTAAAAAAAAATCACTGTAAATTAATCGAAGTCCACTATACGCACACTTAACACAACTTTTATATCTTGTAACAACATCTAAATTCAATCCCTACAATGAGAAGGAAGGAATGGGTGGGGAGGTTGCTGTGCTGAATAGAAGTGTGTATAACTTTTAATCCGGGTCGGTTGTTGTGTCTCTTCCTAGCGCGCTCTCTCTTCCTCTTCTAGCCCTGGGCCTGTTACACAGACAACTCATGCCCAAAGCCCGATGCAGAGCTGTCCCTGAGCCTTGCAACGTTGGCCCGGCACTGAGACCCACAGCAGGTGCTTCACCTCCAGACTCGGATGTGAGCCGTGCAGCGTCAGCGTCAGATGTGAGCTGCGCAGCGCCACACTTGACTTGAGCTCCGCAGCTCTAGACTTGGACCATGGCGGTGACCGGTGACATCATTCTTTTTCTGCCTCCCTATTTTTAGTTGGTGTACATAGGCGTTTTGGGTTGTAAGCGAGGCAGGAGACCCTCCAGAGAGCATCGACGGTGTCACCCCATGCGATGGTGTCACCCGGTGCGGTCCGCCCCCCCCGCACTCTCCTGGTGACGCCACTGGTCCCTGTGACTTTTGAAGCGTATTACTCGCCTAACAGAATTACAGGCAATTCAACGTGCCACTATTTGGATACTTGATAAGCATTTATTTTTTGCTTACCGAATAGCTTCGTGCCGTGGTGCACTCACATGGTGGTGAGTTGCAATAGGGAAGCATAAGGGCTGTCATTGCTCCTCAGCTCCTCACTGGCAGTGCAAGTCCAGTGGAACTCAAGCAATGGTGTCCACACGTTCCTGCTCATAACAGCAGCGTGGGAGTAGACAACTCGAGTCTGCGCAGTGCGTCTTCAAAATGTTAGATGCACACTGCGCAGACTCGATTTCTCCGCTTCCTTCTTGCCTGCAGCCTTTACCCCGCCCTTTCCCAACTCGTCACAGGGTGGAACCACCCCCTGTGACGAGTTGGGAAAGGGTGGGGTGACCATCCTCCCCACTCCCTGACTGACATGAAGCCCCTGTGAATCAGGGCTCCAGTCTAAAACACCCGGGGCTAATTTAACCCCAACATCATCAGGGGGCGGAGACTGGACCTTTAGCCTATGTTTCTGCCTAGCTGATGACCTCACAAGCCTCAGGGCTGTGAGCTCGTCAGCCTGGCAAATCACTAGGCTCTAACCCCGCCCACAGGGAGAAGATTTTGGAAACGGAGTTAATCGGCATTGCTAACTCTCACTGTCACAAGTTAATCACAGGAAAAACAAAAGCTTCGGGCCCCAAGAAAAAGATGTGTGTGCAGTGTGCACATTTTGTAGGTCTCGGCCTGCGTAGGCTGCGCTTGCGCAGTCTAGCTGGCGAGATTTTATGTTTTCTAGTAGGGGGCTTGAACCCGCCCCTCTTCTCCATTGGCTGGCTTCCTAAACGGCGGCCAGCCATTGGAGAAGAGGGGCGTCTTTCCATTTAAGCCCCGTCTTTTTCAGATTGAGGGGCGTGTTTTTTGATGTCCTTTCTTCATTTTGAGCCATTTGAGTGTCCTTCCGAGATAGTTCAGCTTGTTGAATGGCTTTCTTTAACATAGACATAAATCTTTTAACCATTCCGTTGGCCTGTGGCCACAGTGGTGTAATTTTGCGATGCTTGAAGTTGAGATGCTTGGCGAACTCCGTGAAGTCTTGACTGTTGAATGGAGGCCCATTATCAGTTTTCACTATTTTAGGAATACCCCAGGCAGCAAACACTTCATACAACACAGGTATTGTGCTGGACGCTTTTGTTGACGTAACAAGTTGTGCGATCGGAAAGCGTGAGTACTCATCCATAATGACCAGGATATATTGTCCAGATTTGAATGGCCCAAAGAAGTCTATTGCAACATGCTGCCAAACACCCTCCGGCAGATGGGACATTTGCAGTGGTGCAGGAGGATCAGGTCGACTGACCAGTTGGCATTGGGGACAGTCCTTCAATGTGAGCTCTACCATTTGGTCTAGCACCGGAAACCATACCCGCTCCCTCAGTGTTCTCTTGGTGGCCACAATGCCTCTGTGGCCTTCATGTGCCAAGTTAAGAATGCCTTGCCGTAAATGTTTCGGGATGACTATTCGATTGTCTCGTAAGAGCAGGCCATTTGTGGCTACTGACAGTTCCTCCTTCACGTGCTTGAAAGCGGAAAGTTCATGTCTGTCAACTAAACTGTTTGGAGTGTTGACATCTAAGTTTCTCCAGTCATTGTTTTGTATACGGCGCTTTATGTCTTGCAGAGTGACATCTTCAAGAGTGGCATCTAAGATGGCTTCCAGCGGGACTGCTGGTGGTCGGGCCTGATCTACCACAAATCATACGCATTCCTGGAAACTGGCAACTGTCAAGCCACTATTGAAAAAACCCACCTTAGACCCTGGGATATTAAAGAACTTCCGTCCCATTTCTCTTCTCCCTGCCCCTGCTAAACTCTTGGAGGCCCATCTTAATTTTCATCTGAGTGCTTTCCTTGACAGTACCAATGCCCTTGATCCTTCACAGCATGGCTTTCGTAGGACTCACAGCACTGAGTCGGCGCTTACAGTGGTTGTCGACAGCATCCGGTCCAGGGTCGACACCGGTCAGACCACCCTACTGGTGTTACTCGACCTTACGGCAGCTTTCGACACCCTGTCCCCTACCATTCTGGTTAGCCGACTCAGTGAGCTGGAAGTCAAGGGCTCTGCACTCAGCCTCCTAACATCCTTCCTAGACCAACGGAAGCAAAGGGTTAAGCTAGACGAGTATATGTCACCCATTAAGCCTGTGAAGTGTGGGGTCCCCCAGGGCTCCTCGTTGAGCCTGACGCTTTTTAATATCTACGTTGCCCCACTCGCCAGACTCATAAGATCCTTTGGGTTAGAAGTTCTTTCCTACGCGGACGACACGCAGATTATGGCCTCCGTATCTCAATCTGTTAGCATAACTGCTCTCAACTTTAAAAACTGTATGGAGGCGGTCGCCGGATGGATGGTTAAGAACTTCCTCAAGTTGAATGGGGAAAAAACAGAGGTCCTCATCTTTGGAGGCAAAAGTGAGACCTGGTCTATGGAATGGTGGCCTTCTGTCCTTGGTGCCTGTCCCTCGCCGTCCCTTTTCGCCCGCAACCTCAGGGTCATTCTGGACACTACTCTCTCGCTAGACAAGCAGGTTAGTAGGACTGTGTCCACCTGCTGCAATGCTCTTAGGATTTTAAGAAAAATCATGCATTATCTTTCCCCTGAGGCACGCAAACAGGTAGTAATGGCGCTTATTGGTTCCAGACTCGACTATTGCAATGCACTTTACCTTGGCATTAGCAATGGTCTGGTCCAGCGCCTCCAGACTGTGCAGAATGCGACTGCCCGGTTTGTTGTGGGTGCCCCCAAACGCTCCTCGGGTACAGCCATCAGGAAAAATCTGCACTGGCTCCCCATGCAGGTGAGGATTAATTTTAAGGCCTTATGCCTTACACACCGTGCCCTTAATGAGTCCGGCCCGGAGGCTATCCGCGCCCTTGTGACCTATTATACCCCTGGTAGAGCACTCCGCTCTTCCAGTAAAAGCTTACTAGTTGTCCCTCGTATATCCAAGGCCAGATGGGGTTTAAGGTCCTTCCGCTTCCTTGCACCCAGACTTTGGAATACGCTCCCCAACGACCTGAAGGTGATCTCTTCCCACACTCTGTTCCGTAAAGCGCTCAAGACCTGGCTTTTCCAAGAAGCTTATCTCTAATCCTTCTTTGGGTGATTTTTGAGTTTTCAGCCTACCATCTTCCAGCGCCTTGATGCCTACCGGTTAAGTTGCGCTACCTACAAATTTCTTGTAATAATTTTTTTTAATAATAATTCCTCGGCTACAGACAGTCTGCACTTGGTTGTCTCTTTGGGGTGCCTTGACATGTAGTCAGCAGGGTTTTCTGCTTTCCGGGCTTGTGCACAATTGTGTAAGTGTATTCTTGGAGGCGAAGGCCCCAACGTTCTATTCTCGGTGGCATCTTAGCTTGCGGATTGCCAAAGATAGTGATGAGGGCCTGATGATCGGTGATTAGTGTGAAATGTTTTCCGTATATGAAAATGTGAAAATGTTCACAGGCCCAAACGACAGACAAGCTTTCTTTTTCGGGCTGTGAGTATGCTTTCTCCGTCTCAGTCAGGCTTCGACTGGCATAGGCAATTATGTATCGTTGGTCACTTTCGGAGTCATATTGAGCTAGAATGGCTCCCAGCCCCACGGGACTGGCGTCTACGGTGATTTCTGTCTTTTTCTTCAGTTCAAAATAAGCCATGTTGTCGACTGACTCCACAGCCGCTTTAATTTCGTTGAATGCTTGTTCACATCCCGCCGACCACTGGAACGGGTGACCTTGTTTTGTGAGTTGTCTCAGGGGATAGCTGATGGTTACATAATCCTGGATATACTGGGCACAGTAGCTGTCCATCCCTAAAAAGGAGCGAACATCTCCTGCATCCCGAGGGCTGGGGGTGTGTTTCAAAGCAGCCACTTTGTCTGGATCTGGTCTTATTCCCGCCTGAGAGAAGATATGGCCAAAAAACTTCAGCGTGGACTTATGGAACTCACACTTTGCTTTATTTAACGTGAGGTTGGCTTCCATTAGTGCATGACAGACTCGTTCTAGGGTGGTGTTGTGTTCTTGTGTCGTGGACCAATAAACCAGGATGTCATCACTGTAGTTCAGGGCAATGGGGATGTGATGAATTGTTTTTCTAATGGCGTCTTGAAAAATGTCAGCAGCAGACGACACTCCAAAACTGAGTCTCTTGTACCTGAAGAGACCAATGTGGGTTGAGAAAGTTGTAATGTAACGCGACTGCTCGTGTAACTCCAGTTGGTGGTAACCTTTATTGAGATCCAGTTTGGATGATATCTTTTCTCCGTTGAGTGAAGCAATCATGTCACTAATATGTGGCCCGAGGTGTCTTTCTCTTTCAATGGCAGTGTTAGGCGCCCTCATATCAACACACTACGGACTTTGTCAGGCTCACCTTTCTTCGGCACGACGACTACCGGAGAAACCCAGGGCGTAGGACCATCTGTCCTTTCAATGATGTCAGCTTTGTGCAGATCCTGTAGCTCCTGTTCGACTGCTTGTCGGAGATAAAAGGGGATCCGTCGATGGTGTTGAGCTACTGGAGTTATTTGTTCGTTAATGTGTAATCGAATTTGACAATGAGCCATCTTTCCCAGGCCAGCAAATAGCTTTGGAAATTTCTGAACCACATCAAGTTCGTCATCAACCTTGTACAAAATGTCCACTAGTCTCAGCCGCTCAGCAGTCGGAAGACTCAGAAGACAATCAGCTTCTGGCCCTTTAATAACATGGATGTGGGCAGGAATTGTGCGATCTTGATACGTAAGGTGCGTTGAGAATTTTCCCAAGCAAGGGAGTGGCTTTTTGGACATCCAGGTGTAAACTCTCACATGAGCAGGGCTTAGTTGCGGTGGTAACTTCATCCTCTGATATTCCGCCACTGGTATATATTTGAGAGAGGCTCCGCTGTCCATCACTAATTTGGTCCAGGTCGTGTCGATTTGGTTGCTGAGCCGAGGATATTTCTTTAGTCGGTCGGGGTCAGCGACCATACATACGTATTCATCACTTTCCTGCGAGATGGGAGACAGTAACCTCGATTCTTGAGAAGACGCGCATCGGGATCGATAACTTCGGCGAGACTGGCAGCTGGAGCGGGACGATCCCGTTGACGAGTCTCTGTGATCACGTACTGCTTTGGCATGGTGACGTGCGCTTGAAGGTCGAGACGACCTTTCCTGATCTCTCTGTTTGTCTTTTCTGTAGGTTGCACATACATTCTCGAAGTGGTTCTCCCCCCCACACTTCCTGCATTTCTGACCCATAGCGGGGCACCCATCCGTGTGGGGAAAATCATAGCCACACCGATAACATTTGAGATGACGCTCCCGCCGTCTGTTGTTTCGACTGGAGCTACGACGTCGTCGGTTCATAGGTTGCTGCTGCATCTTGGACCGGGATGACCTCGGCCTGGCCGGAGAATATCTGCGTGTGTTGCAAGATTGGAGCCGGAAAACTTGTTCACGCTTTTCACTTCTCCCTGCTTCCATCTTTTTGGCATGTTCTTCAGCCTGATCATGCACCCGTGTCATCTCCTCTATTTCGTTCAGCGAGTAGCTTTTCTTTAACAGTTTCTGTCTTAGTGATTCTGACTGACAGCCTTCAATAACCCTCAGACGAAGGGCATCTTCGGTCGAGAAAGACTCAAACTCACAATAGCATGCCAGACGTCTAAGGCGTGTGATGAAAGCGCACATGGGCTCTTCTTTTTTTTTGAGCCGCCAGGTTAAACGTGCATCTCTCATAATCAATGTTCTTTTTGTGCAGGAATTTCCGGTTCAAGGCTTCACACACATCAGCGTACAATGCCACATCGACTGCAGGTAGTTCCTTTATGATTTGGCTGACGTCTTTTCCTATTAAATTACGTAGTCCTATCAGCTGTTGACCGGCTTCCGTCACGTGCGAACCCTTCATGAAGTCTTCAAAATCCTCAAGCCACTCCTTCCAACGAAGACCCATACCTCCTCCTGTTTCGAGGACCAAAGGTTCAGGTGGACGCAGAAACGACGCTCCAAGCACCCCCATATGTCCAACATTGGCTTGCACGGGACCTGCTTGAGGAGGTGGTGTAGTCGACATGGTGATGAAGCGGCCTTCTCTCAAGTCTGACCACTGACTGAGACGACAGCCCCTTCTGTTGATCGGGCTGAGGCGCACACCAAATCACTACCAGACGTAACTGACTTGAACTTGCTAGGTCTTGATTTAGTTAATGCACAAGAGGACACACTCCAACAGCAATAGGAACATTTTTCAGTTGACTTTACCAATGCTTGATGATTTTTAGGCTTTCCAGTTGAATTAACCAATGCTTGATGTGTTTCAGGCTTTACCAGTTGCCTTTACCAATGCTTGATGATTTTCAGACTTTTCAGTTACATTTACCAATGCTTGATGAATTTCAGAATATTCAGTTACATTACCAATGCTTGATGTCTTTAGGCTTTTTTTCAGTTGAATTTACCAGTGCTTGATGCTTTTTATGAACTTCGCCTGACTACAAAATGGCCACCAGGACTTCCTCACAGTGGATTGGTGCAGGCGCCTGACTTAAAGATGGCCGCGCCCCACGAGATTTGGTCACTCACACACCGGGAGCAGCTGTTCATTCAACCAGACCTCCCCAGCAGCCAGGAAAACGAAGGAAGACACTCACCCACAGGTACTGGGGGCTCATTACCACGCGACTGGGGTGGGCACCCAGATCGCTATTTTGCACGGCCAGCGCGGGACCTCCATGCTGCTCCAACGTTGTGGGGGAGGGCCCCCAGGCACTCCTCACTCCTTCCATGAGGCAGACGGGTGCGGCCGGGGTAGGCACCCGGACCACGAGGTGCTAAGATGAACGCGGTCGGGGTAGGCTCCTGAACCGCAAGGTTCCAAGATGAACGCGGTCGGGGTAGGCCCTTAAACCGCGCCATACAAAGCCTTTTTTAGGCGCTTCACGCGCTCACGCAGCACCTCCTGGCAGCAGGACACACAGGAGGCACACCCACAACACATGGGTGGTCCCCACCCTCGTCGCCAGTTGTAGTGTCCTGTGGGCCACAGAGGACACAGACTTGGTAGGGGAGTTCACCTTTCTTTATTGCGCGTCCTTTCACTTCAGTCTCCTTCTTACAACTGCCCCTTTCCTAGTGTAACTCCTCCTCTTCCCTTATCCCGCCCACGTCCCCTTCCTTTGCCGAGCTGGTCCTACTGCCCAGCAATTCGTGCTACATTACACCCATGACGTCATCGGACCAAAACATGCCCCCCAGTCTGAAAAGGACGGGGCTTAGATACAAATGGCGAGCGCTTGTTTTATTATAGCGATTGCGAAAGTGCTTGTTTACTTTGTATTGGTCATTCCTCTGAATTCCCCAAGTGCAAAACAAAAGACTTCTCTCATTTCCCTCTGTCACCACTTTCCCGCCCCCCACAGAAACCCCTCCCTCTCCTGCCCCCCTCTTCCCGCATTTCAAATTAAAAAAAAATATCAAATCCCCGTGAACCGCACTGGGAGTCAAAGTTTTGCAAGTTTTCCCAAAGTTTTTACAAAACACTGAACCCCCCAAAAAATTTTGAATGCCACTGTATGACTGCAGCGTTTGATATCCGCGAACATTTAGGAGAAGCTGTTCCGCATGCTGTAAGCACACCCTTCCCGTCTCACACACCTCGGGCCCCTCAAGCCGGCAGCTCCCGGCGCTTCAGCAGAGGGAGACAGACAGACAGAGAGGGACAGCGGCGGGAAGGGCAGGCGCAGCTGCATCCGGACCTCTGGATCATCCTGGCAGACCACCCTCATCCTGCGGGGAGTGGGGGCGGAAGTGGGAGTGGGGGGCAGATGAACCCCGGAGAGCTCAGCTAAGCTAAGCGCCGCAGGCACCAGAGCTCTGTCCTCCGCTGCCGGATACACTGCCCAGTACCTGGGCCTCCGGAGATGGGCAAGTGAGGTAAGAGAGCGCCTCGCACTTCTGCCGGGATTACTCCCCCACCCCCCCAATTCTCTTCCAGTCAGAGGAGCTGCCCAGCCATCCCCGGGGTGCAGCTCTCCGTGAAGGATGACAAGGTTAATGAAGCGCCGCTGCTGTAGCTGCGCTCACAGGTAGCTCTTGGCTTGGAGCCCATCATTTTCCATCTCCGGCTGAGTTTTGGGGTTCACGCTCTAGTTTACTGACTCTTTCCAAGACTAGAGGTTGATTGCTTAGAGTACTGTGGGTAATAATGCCTCAGCTCCCGCCAGGCACGAGCTGCCCGGATACAGGAAGATATGTCACCGAGCACGGGTTAATAAATGTCTGAATACAGGGAGAGAGCCGAGCTCTTCCTGAAAGGTGAGAGAACCCTTTCCTCCTGCAGCCCTACAACCAGTGGCATGTCCAGGTGCCAGAGGCAGGGCCAGACTAGAATCGCTTCATTCTACAAAATGTCCACGTGGTCCCCATACGCAGGAGGGGGGAACGTGCCTTCCACGCCTTCCTCCCTCTCCTAAAATGATTCCACTCCCTGGACTTCAGTGGTATCATCCACCAGGAACTCTCGCGTTCACCCTCCTGGGAGCCTCAATATGCCACTGAATATGCACAAAGACCCAATATTTCAGTCCAGATGCTCGTTCTACAAATCATTGATACACACAGCTGTTGCCCAGTTGTTTAATTTTAGATTTTGTTGGACTACAACTCCCAGAATGCACCGCTAGTTATATGAGAACTCAGCACTTGAGGTCGCCAATGACATGGAATTAACTGTCAATCTCAGTTAGGTGTGCATAGTTTGAAAATGATACTGCACTCAGTCCCCCCCACACAAAACCCCCCACACACACACAACCCCACACACACACAACCCCTCCCCCACACAAACACACAAACCCACACACACACCCCACACACACACCCCACACACAACCCCACACACATCCCCACACACATCCCCACACACACACCCACAAACACACAACCACACACGCACAGAACCACACGCACACACACAACCACACACAACCCCACAACACACACTACCCCAAACACAACACACACCCACAAACACACACAACCTCAAAACACAACACACACAACCACACACACACAACCACACACACAACCCCTCACACAACCACACACACACAACCACACACACACAACCACACACACAACCGCAACCAATCTATTGCCCTCAGTCTATCTATCTATCACCCTCTATCTATCTATCTATCTATCTATCTATCTATCTATCTATCTATCTATCTATCTATCTATCTATCTATCTATCTATCTATCTATCTATCTATCTATCTATCTATCTATCTATCTATCTATCTATCTATCTATCGCCCTAACTCTATCTATCGCCCTCACTCTATCTATCCATTGCACTCACTCTATCTATCGCATCACCACAGCCTCACTCAGCACCACCACAGCATCACTCAGGGGCACCACAACATCACTATGCGCTACCACAGCATCACTGAACGCCTCAGCATCACTCGTCGCCACCACAACATCACTCAGCGCCACTACAGCATCAATCTGTGCAACCATTCAACAACAACTGGTTCAAATATGTTCTCTCAATGTTTCAAACTTTATTACAAATGTCACAAAAAGATCTTAATACTTCACTTCTGAACATAATCTTCACAAAAGTTACTCACAAAAGTTTAAGCTATTGCCATTATAAATTACAATAACTTTTATTTAAGTATTAATTATTAAAGAGAAATAAAAGCCATTGTTATTTGTAATATCAATACATCTAACTCACGTAAATACAACACATATTGCATTACAAATGCTATAGGTGTCACATTTGCAAAAGTTATAACTATTGGCATTGTAAATGACAAAGCTATTCATTTCGATATTTTCAAAACCAACACATAAATAAAAAATTTGTCATTTACAATACCAATAGTTCAAACTTTCCTAATGCGAAACCTATTGCATTGCTCTGTGTGTGTGTGTGTGTGTGTGTGTGTGTGGCTGTGTGTGTGTGGGTGTGGCTGTGTGTGGCTCTGTGTGTGGCTCTGTGTGTGTGTGTGGGTGCAAATGCAATAGGTTTTGCATTTGCGAGAGATTAAGCTATTGGCATTGTAAATGACAATGCCATTTATTTATGTTTTAAAAACAAAAATAATGTCATGAGCAATGCCAATAGCTCTAACTTTAACAAAGAGGAGACCATTGCATTGTAAATACTTGTTGCAAAACAGATTGAAGAGTCTGTTTTTTAACTTTAGGAATGCCCATTCTTATGGGTTGAAAGTAAAGGGCTCAAACCCCACCACTGGCATACACTACCTTGCATGAAAGATGCTTAAAAACTCAAGTTGGTCATTCATTAGATGGTTTGAAACATTTACAGACATTAATGTGATTTTGAGAAATGCTTTTTTCTGGCACTGCAGTTAATTTAGGAACCTCTGGCTCCAGTGCCTTAACCAGAAGGCCACACCATGGCATTGTCTAGTAAATAAGCAGCAACTATATCCTAGGTCTCAGTTTTAGACGTTTTTAGGTCGAGCCTACCCAACAGTGAAACTATGTAGTTGAAAAAGTCCTATGGTGCACATGCACTTACCAAGATCTTTCAGTGGGTTTAAAAGCCACCCCTTGCTTACCCTTGGTTGGCTTTAATATCGCTCTCATTAACTTTCTTCTTATTCACTGATTTGCCTTGTCCATCTTGTCCCATCTTTACTTGTGCCTCCCCAGATTATTTCCCCTTTACCATCCCCTTGATAGGGCTAATTTTTGTCCTTCCACTGCTCACTTTTAGGACACTATTTTTTTCTTTTCGATTACAAACTCCATGAGAGTGCATGCGTTTTTCCTGCTCTTTTGCTCTCCCTTGGGTGCCCCCTCAAATACCTGTCAGTCATGCACTGTAGGAATTTGTATCAGCAATTTATTGGGTTGGGTATCTTCAAAGTGGCACAATTCACAAAGAGATGTGGAAATAATGGGTTACAGAGCATGCAGATATGTGTCCAATATATAGTATTTTGGGTCTGTGCGAGAAATTGTCTAATTCTTTTGCAAATTGCATCAGATTACACACAATTAGGCTACTACTGTAAAATGTGGATTGATGGTATTTTGCTTGACTTCTTTTGACAGAGCGAATAAATTATAGAAAAAAGTGAAAGGGCTGAAAGAGATAAAAGCAGGCGACTTGTTCAAGGAGAAAATGTCTTCTGATGTGACTTTGTCTATGCAAACCTATCTCCACTGACAGAAATGAAGTCAAACAGTGCAATGTAAAATCTTAGGACATTTTTCGAATTTCAATTAACACAAAGTTCAGGAATTACCCCCAGGTCCCTTCGTCCTCGACACCTTCATAATTACAAGTGGAGATGATCATCTCCCGACAGAAAAAAACAAGAGGAATGCTGGGATACTAATACTGCCCCTCCCCCCGGGAGTACATAAGCAGTACTTACCCAGCAGCCCTCCTGTTCTTTTTTTCTGTCTGTCGACAGATTGGATGGTGTGCTGGTGCTGCTCCTGCTGGGCTGGAGTGGCGTTGCTTCTCTCTTCCCCCCGCCCGGCTGCCTGGCTGTGCGGGCGCGGGGTTCCCTGGACTGCCTCCTGGCCTGCTGGGAGTCAGTCATTCTTGGAGCCGGTGTTCTGCTGTGCACTTCGTGTGCCTACCGGTCCTTTGCGGCTGGAGTTCCCGAGATGTTGCTTCCGGGTCGTGGGCTCGTCTTCCCGAGCTTGGCCGGGGGGTCGTGCCTGGTTGGATGTGCTCCTGCTGTTCTTGGCTGTGATGGCGGTGGAGTGGGGGCCTTGTTCCTGGGGTGGGCCCCCGCTCTGGGTGAGTCCCGCTTGCGTGGTTTTTCTTTCTCTGAACATGCATTTCAGTGAGACAATCTGCCGGCTTGATTGGGGTGCGGTGTTCGAGTCTCGGCGATGCCTCTGTTAATGTTAGTTTCTCCACGTGCTTGGCATTTGATTCTGTGTGGCGCTCTGTTGCCACGCACTGTGCTTGCTAATTGTTCAATGTCCTGTCAGCTCGGCTCTGTGCCTCTGCTTCCGGGCTGCCTTAGAACCGGGCACAACGGAGCAGCCTAGAAATAGGAAGACCAAACCGATGGGGGAGCTGAACTGGTTGGCTTGTGGCTGTATTTGTATGCTCCCCTCTGATGTACAGGGAGACCGGATCTATGGGGGAGTTCTTCTAGTTGGAACACCGGCAGCTCCCCTGCCTTAGCTGGGAGTCCTCTGACCCGTCCTGGGGCTCCGGTTTGCCCCTCTGTTTATGGCACGCCTGGGACTTGGGTTACATCGGCACTGTGGATGTAAAGTCCCGTTCTTGCTGGGGCTGCAGATTTGGGGACCGGGCTTCAGGCTCAGGAACTGTGGATGTTTTCGGGTTCCTGCCAGTCCACTTCTCCTTCTCAGTTCGATGGGATGAATGCCATTGGATTGGGAGCTCCGTGATGCCCTTCCTGGTGTTCATTTCCTTTACTACCTGTGCTGCTTTTCTGTGTGGATGTGTCCCGTACAGTTCATTTCCTGTGGACCCTCCGCCCTCCGGGCAGGCCCCCAGCTCCTTCCTGGGCATGGTGGCTGTGTTGGTGGGGGCTTCGGTGTTGGTTCTGCTGGACACGCACATGGTTGGTGCCCGCGCTGTACTTTCTTCTGGGGTCCCTGTGTGACTCGTCCATTTGGCCCTGGCCTTTCCGTGCTTGGCCGGTTGGGTTTCGTGGGGTTGGCGTCCCTGGGATGCCTTTCTTTTTTGGCATGCTCCTGGGAGGACTTATGGCTGGTGGTCTCGGACGCTGGGGTGCCGTGTTCCTTTCCCTGTCCCTCGCCTGACTATCGGTGTCCTGGGTTCTCTATGGCTGCTCAAGCTTGGCTGTGGCTTCACCTGCGCCCTTCTCTGGGTCTGTGATGTTTTTTCCCTGTGCCAGTGGGGGCCTTGTTGTGCTGTTGGCTCCTGCTCAGGCTGTTTCGCCCCCATTCTTCTTCTAGGTGTCTCGTGGGCTGGTCCTGGATGTGGTGGCTGGCTGTCCTTCTGGATGTGCCGTGTTCTGGCGTCGTTATATCCTGGGGTGCCGGGGCCTCCTACTTGGGGTGCATGCGTTAGCGCTGTGCTTCGTCCCCTCTTCTTTTTTGGATTGTCCTGCTTCAGCCACAGGTGCCCGCGCTGCTTGATTCCTGTGTGTGCTCAGTGGCGGGTGCTTCTGTGTGCTTGTGGTGCTCGGACGCACTGGTGTTCTCTGGTGCTTCCCCCCCTGCGGTTCGTGGGTGTCTGGTGGGTGCTGGTCGGTCGGGCGCTGTGGTTCCTGTGCACCTCTTTTTGGTCTGCGGGGTCACTTTTCTGTTCCTGGCCTGCTGCCTTGCCGCCTGCCCGCCCCAGCTCTTGTCTGTTCTCTGGGGCGGGCGTGTCATGGGGCTTCTCGCTTTGGTCCCCTTCTTCGGGTGGTTCCCCTGCTTTTGGCCGCTCGAGCTTGGGGGTTTTCCCCTCCGGGGTTGGCGTGGGTTCCTGTCGCCTCTGTGGGGGCTGGTTCCTTTTTTTCGCTGGCTCTCTGCCTTTTTTGCTTGCTCCTGGGGTTTTCTCTGTGTTGTTGGGATCTCCCTGCCTGCTTGCTTGTGCCTTGCCCTCTGCTACTCTTCTGTTTGGGTCGCTTCTCGCTTCTTCGGCGACTGCCTTCTCCGCGGCTGGCATTGCCTCCGCTGCGGGCTGGGTGTTGTGGCCTTGCTCCGGTTGTGTGCCCTGGTTCTTTGCCTCCGCTTCCTGGCTTCTGTGGGGTTGGTCGGCATTTGGGGCTGCGCCTGGTTCCTGTCCTTGGATGCTTCCCGGTGTCGTGCCGGGGGCTCTCTGGGGTGCTTTGTCCCCTCTACCTGCGCTTGGGTGGCTTGTGCTGCCTTGGGTTCGACTGTTCTGTGCTGTTCCGCCCTGTCTGCGCCTGTTCTCATCTGTTCCCTGCGGTTTTGCTGGGTCTGGCCTGGATGGTGTCTGCTTGGGCGCCCGTCTGGGTCTTCCTGGTGCTGTGGGCTTCCCTTTGCTCTGGCCTGGGCCTTCTGGTGTTGTCCCGGGACCTTCTGTGGGCTTGTCCTGGATGCTTCTGCTCTGGCTCTCCCCGTGCTTGCCTTTGGTTTGCTTCTGGTGTTTCCTGGCCACCCCTCCTGTTTCTGCCGTGGTGCCTGCCTGGTTTGTTCCTGGCTGGGGCCTCCTGGCTGCTGCCGTGTCCTGTCGTGCCGCCTGTTCTCCGGTGTGGTGTGCTGTCCCCGTGCTCCGCTGTCTGCTCAGTGGATGTGCATGGTCGGGCCGGGTTAGTGCCTGCCTGGCCTCCTGGGGCTGGTGGGTGCTGTTGGCTTCTTGGTCCTTCTTCTCGCGGGGGTGTTTGCTCCCTGGGTTGTTCTGGTCTCGCCTGGTTCCCTTGGTGGGTGCCTGGCTGAGGTTTTGGCTGGGGCGTGCCACTCCTGCATGGTGGGCTCCTTTTTGAGCTCTGCTTCCTTGCTGGTCTCCCTTTGGGTCCCTTTGGGTCCTGGCGGGGTGTTCTGTGTTGGGGCCGCTTCCTGGTGGTTCCTTCTGGGCCTTCTCCTGCTGTTGGTTCTCTTCCCGGGCTTGTTTTCCCGGTGTTGTGGGCCTGTGTGGGGTTCTGTGGCTCCGGTTCTACCGGCTTCTTACTGGTTGTGTGTGGCCTCGGTCTGTGCCTCCTGGGGTTTCGGGCTGTGCTCTCCCTTTTCGGCCTGCTCTGGGGGTTTGTTGCCGGCCGTTTCCGGGTTCTTTCCTGGTTCTGTGGTCCTGGCTCGCTCCTTCCTCCCTTGCTTTCCCGGGCTTTGTTCTCGGTGTGGGTCTGTTTGGGTGCACCTCCCTCTCTGGTTGAGGTGCTGTTCAGTGGTGCTCGTGCCTCTGCGGTCCCTCCCTCCTGGCTGCGGGTTGTCTGTGGTTTCCTGCTGCTTGGTCCTCTGCTCTACTTCTGGGGTTTGCTTGGGCCTGCTGTTCCTCCTGCGTGGTCAGGTTGCTTGGCTCTGTTCCTGGCTTCCCGGTTCTGTTGGCGTTTGTTGGCCTCTTTTTGCGGTTTGCTTGGCTCCTCTCCGGCGTTGCTGGGTTGGGGCCTTGTGGTTCTGGTCTGGGTGCTGTACTCCCTGGGCTTTCTTTTTCCCGCTGCTCCTGCCCTTGCTGCTTGCCTGGCCTGGGTGTGGGGTTCATGTGTCATTTGGGCGCCTTCTTTGTGCTGCCCTCTGCGCCTCGTTGTTTACAACAAGGGGTGGTGATGGACAGAGTCTCTGAATTAAGCAGAATACTCTCACCCAGTCAAGAGATCAGGGCTAGATCCAACACCGTTATTTAGCTCATTGCACCATCCCAGTTTCAGAACCTGGCTGTATGCAAATTAGTCTGTCCCTGGCCCAGTGCATCATGGGAACAGGGCAGACCAGACTACAAAAGCCAATTCTTACACTGGGAAGGAAACAAGCTTCCGGGGACCGGTTTCTGGCATTTCAGCCGTCTTCGGCCCGGCTTGCTTGAATCCTGATGGTGCAATGAGCAAGGGACTCACATCTGAGTATACCCTTCCACGCTTAGGGTGGACAAAATTATTTACAACAAGGGGTGGTGATGGACAGAGTCTCTGAATTAAGCAGAATACTCTCACCCAGTCAAGAGATCAGGGCTAGATCCAACACCGTTATTTAGCTCATTGCACCATCCCAGTTTCAGAACCTGGCTGTATGCAAATTAGTCTGTCCCTGGCCCAGTGCATCATGGGAACAGGGCAGACCAGACTACAAAAGCCAATTCTTACACTGGGAAGGAAACAAGCTTCCGGGGACCGGTTTCTGGCATTTCAGCCGTCTTCGGCCCGGCTTGCTTGAATCCTGATTGTGCAATGAGCAAGGGACTCACATCTGAGTATACCCTTCCACGCTTAGGGTGGACAAAATTATTTACAACAAGGGGTGGTGATGGACAGAGTCTCTGAATTAAGCAGAATACTCTCACCCAGTCAAGAGATCAGGGCTAGATCCAACACCGTTAGTCTGTGCCTCCTGGGGTTTCGGGCTGTGCTCTCCCTTTTCGGCCTGCTCTGGGGGTTTGTTGCCGGCCGTTTCCGGGTTCTTTCCTGGTTCTGTGGTCCTGGCTCGCTCCTTCCTCCCTTGCTTTCCCGGGCTTTGTTCTCGGTGTGGGTCTGTTTGGGTGCACCTCCCTCTCTGGTTGAGGTGCTGTTCAGTGGTGCTCGTGCCTCTGCGGGTCCCTCCCTCCTGGCTGCGGGTTGTCTGTGGTTTCCTGCTGCTTGGTCCTCTGCTCTACTTCTGGGGTTTGCTTGGGCCTGCTGTTCCTCCTGCGTGGTCAGGTTGCTTAGCTCTGTTCCTGGCTTCCCGGTTCTGTTGGCGTTTGTTGGCCTCTTTTTGCGGTTTGCTTGGCTCCTCTCCGGCGTTGCTGGGTTGGGGCCTTGTGGTTCTGGTCTGGGTGCTGTACTCCCTGGGCTTTCTTTTTCCCGCTGCTCCTGCCCTTGCTGCTTGCCTGGCCTGGGTGTGGGGTTCATGTGTCATTTGGGCGCCTTCTTTGTGCTGCCCTCTGCGCCTCGTTGGGCGGCTGCTGGGGTTTCCCAGTTGCTCTGTGCTCCCCTCCTGCCTTGTGTTCCATCCCTTTGGGGTTGGGGTTTTCTGGGCTTGTGATCGATTTCTCTGTTCCCGACCTGGTTGAGTTTTCTTTGTAGCTAGTCTCCAGTATTGTTGGCCTCTCCTTGTTTGATGGGCTTTCGGCTGGGTTCTGGGGTTCTTCCCTTTCCCTGTATTTTGGGTCGGGTTCTCGTTCCTGGTCGGCTCCTGGATGCTTGTTGCTTCCTGGGCCTCCTCGGCCGGGTTTCCTCCTCGGGTCTCTTGGGCTCGAGTCCTTTCTTTTTGGGGATTTGGCCGGGTTTCTGGCCTGTGCTTCTCCTTCCTTTTTGGGCTGGGTGCTTGTGCCTGCGCTCTGTTGGCCGTTTCTTTTTTTGGCTTTCTTCCGGGTTGTCTCGTTTTCCTGGTGGGTCTGCCTGGCCCTGTGTGCCTTCCGGCTGGTTCTGTCCTTGGCGGTCTTCTCCGGTGGGTTGTTTTGGCTGGTCTTGGTGTCCTGGTCCGGGTCCCGGTTGCCGGTTTCTCAGGTTGGCGGCCTCCTTTCTTTGGAGTCCTGGCCTTTTTTCTTTGTCTCCGGTCCTTGTCCCTGCTGTCCTGTTCTGGGTTGCGGGCCAGCTGTTTCCTGTGGTCTTCTTTTCCTCCTCGGTGCTCCCTTGGGTGGCTGCTTTTGTTGTGGTTTCCTGGGTGTGCTTGTGCGTGCGGAAGGCCGGGTTTCCTGCTTTGGTATTCTCCACTTGTAATTATGAAGGTGTTGAGGACGAAGGGACCTGGGGGTAATGTCCTATTACTTACCGGTAATCTTCATTACTCCAGGTCCAGTAGTCCTCGACACTTTCATACGCCCCTCCCTCCCTCCCGGGCGGCCAGCCTTCCTGTCTGGGCTTGTTAGTACAGGAGGGCAATGGGGTAAGTACTGCTTATGTACTCCCGGGGGGAGGGGCAGTATTAGTATCCCAGCATTCCTCTTGTTTTTTTCTGTCAGGAGATGATCATCTCCACTTGTAATTATGAAGGTGTCGAGGACTACGGGACCCGGAGTAATGAAGATTACCGGTAAGTAATAGGACATTTCCCTAATTTCGCTACTGTATTCAAATGTTCAGTTTCCAAGAGAGTTTGGATTATGGCATGCCATTGCTGATTTTTCTGACCAACCACATGCTGGAAAAATTAAAAGTGATTTATTTTTGGACCTCCAATCACATCTGGAAATGTTAGATCTGATACGATAACAATTGTCTCATCTTACTACCTCTTTGAGGTAGGGTTTAATTTAATTGGTGTAGATGTTTTAAGATTGCACTAGATTGTGCATTATTGTGTAAGTGGAACAATGATTTAGCATGTTGTATAATTCATGGATTTGGACTGTTGTCTCATACATTTTATTGTGATTGTTTTTATCTTATGCTGTAACTGGTTTTATTGAATCTTTTATACATTTTGAAAAAACTAACATTGACTGTCTGGCTTCCTGTATGCAGCATCTGTAGAATAATTCAGAAAAAGGGGGTGGTGATGAACAGAGTGTCTGAATTAAGCAGACCACTCTTACCCAGTCCAAAGATCAGGGCTTGATCCATCACCGTTATTTAGCTCACTGCCCCATCCCAGCTCAGAACCTGGCTATATGCAAATTAGTCTGTCCCTGGCCCAGTGCATCATGGGAACAGGGCAGACCAAACTACCAAGCCAATTCTTCACCAGAAAGGAGACAAGCTTCCGGGGACTGGTTTCTGCCATTCCAGGCGTCGTCGGCCCGGCTTGCTTGAATCCTGATGGAGCAGTGAGCAAGGGACTCATGTCTGAGTATACCCTTCCACGCTTATGGTGGACAAAATGATTCAGAAAAAGGGGGTGGTGATGAACAGAGTGTCTGAATTAAGCAGACCACTCTTACCCAGTCCAAAGATCAGGGCTTGATCCATCACCGTTATTTAGCTCACTGCCCCATCCCAGCTCAGAACCTGGCTATATGCAAATTAGTCTGTCCGTGGCCCAGTGCATCATGGGAACAGGGCAGACCAAACTACCAAGCCAATTCTTCACCAGAAGGGAGACAAGCATCCGGGGACTGGTTTCTGCCATTCCAGGCGTCGTCGGCCCGGCTTGCTTGAATCCTGATGGAGCAGTGAGCAAGGGACTCATGTCTGAGTATACCCTTCCACGCTTATGGTGGACAAAATGATTCAGAAAAAGGGGGTGGTGATGAACAGAGTGTCTGAATTAAGCAGACCACTCTTACCCAGTCCAGAGATCAGGGCTTGATCCATCACCGTTATTTAGCTCACTGCCCCATCCCAGCTCAGAACCTGGCTATATGCAAATTAGTCCGTCCCTGGCCCAGTGCATCATGGGAACAGGGCTCACCACCCCCTTTTCTGAATCAGCATCTGTAGAATAAGCATACACCAGAACTATATTAGGCGACTTGAAAAAGTGTATTCATAAATGCTATTAGAAAATACCTTTTCACACAGTGGGGAATATTATTGTTATTCCACAAGTAAAATATTAGAGAGGCAAGATTAAGATTCCTTCAATTCAAACGTTTTACACTAGCCCTCAACCCTGACAACCATTTGATGAATTTATAGAAGCATCAAAGCCTTCTCATCTTGTAATGGATTGAAATTATATCAGCCATAATGGCACCTCATGTAAAATAAGCATTTACAAATCCGACAGGTCTGGTGTTGGGTGCCAGCCCTTTCGCTTTGTCAATGCTTGTTTAGTTTGTCATGTTGTTCGAAAAACGTCATTGTTTGTGGAGCTACTATCCTTGATGTTATCAAAAAGAACAACATTAACGAAAATCAAAAAAAAAATTTGGTCTCAAAACGATGTATTGTTGTAGTGGTCTCCAAAATTAAAAAGAAGTACTTTGTTTGCAGATGTGCTTCTTCTGAAAGAGGTGAATGAAAGCACATACAGTGAAGTCAGCTAATGGCTGAAGTGGGCTGACCCTGTGCCTCATGTTGTACGCTGCAATGGATGGCAGAAAAATGTGAATGATACAACACCAGACCAAAGGAGGAAGACAGGAGGCTCAAAGCCCCTATTTGTAAGTAAATCATATATATTTATAATTTTAGCAAAGTCAGAAGGTGTTGGCTAACTTCAGACCTAAAACGCGGCCTTCATTTGTCTTTTGTTATTTCCTAGATACGTTTTCCTTAATATCACTTCTACATCAGTGGTAGCTGTATATCTCCTGTACATCTCCTGTGGGTATCTCAAACTCATCAGACACATCAATGAAACACTCCCCGGAACAAGATCGTTGTTAGTTAATCTCTCAGAAAATCACATGTATTTATCAGCAGTCTAATAGTCGAGAAAAGTTAATCCACAGTCTCTGCAAAGATTTGGGCTGATTGGTGTGTTAAATAGTGGAAGAGCTGGAGCACCTTAGACGGTGGTAATTGGTTGTTTGTCATAGGAACTTTAAAAGATTGTGCTACTTTAGCTGAACAAATAGCTTCATTTGATGACCTCTCTCAAGTAAACCACATCACTCACCACAATAACATAAGACAAAGCCAAATGACACCACAATCAAAACATAAAAGGACACAGCAATGCAAACAGTGACAAGTGTGTGGAAAAGAACACCCACTGTACAACACAACAGTATCACATTGCAATAATGTAGAAAAATACATAGAAGCACTAAAAAAACACTACAACAAAATTCCATACAACTAATATGCACACACAGTTTATATCATGTTAACCCCCAGAAACCTCCTTTTCAAAATATGGTGGTAAATGGTGCTTGCACCAAACACTACATCAACACACTTTCAAAGACATAAAATAGCACAAGTAAAGTATTCTGTCCCCGAAAGAGTAATAGTTCTTGTATATTTGAATAACAGAGTGAGATATGAGTAATGTGTACTGTCGACTGGGAGACACACCTGCAGCGCGGCCAGCAGAATCCCACATGCGATAGAAACACTGATCTCGTTGTAGTAATGGGTCTTCTTTTTGTTCTGAGGGAGCAAACCATAAACTTGCTTGAAGATTAGAATCAGGTATGGCGCATTGTCCAAATATTCTTTAACCCAGTTGGTTCTGTTGAAAGGGAACATAATAATTACAAACTGAATTATTAAGCTTTAGTCAACCTTCAATCATATCCAGAATAAACAAAGTGTGGAGCAAGTCGTTTTTTTCTTTCACAGTTTAATACTGAATTTTCAGTAAGGAGGTACATGTTACATAGGAAGTAATTGGTGTAAACTACAATTCGGAGAGTTTCAAGTTCATCCTTGCTAGTTAAGTGCTAATTAAACAAGTATACAAATTTAGGCCAGTGGCGTAGTTAGACCTTTTGCTGCCCTTGGCGCTCCCTGCGTTTGCCGCCCCAAAACGGCCGCAGGTAAGATTCGTAAAAAATAAGCAGCTGATTATGCCTCAAATTCAATTTACAACCAGTGTATATATTTATACAGATATGCAGAGAGCAATATGCTGTTCATCACCATTAATAAATGTGTTTGGAGCCATGACTCATGGGTGATAAATGTATTTTATTTATTTTATTTATGAATTTTGTAGAGCGCACGGCTACCCCCATCGGGGGTGTCCCGGCGCTAGGCTGTAGGCAGAAGAGGAGGATCTATCTAGATAAATGAAAATAGCCAAGTTTTCAACCGGCCACGGAACAGAGCTTCGGAAGGAGCAAATCTGAGGTCTAGAGGTAGGCTGTTCCAATGTTTGGCAGCAAGGACTGCAAAGGCTCTGCCACCCATTCTAGTGCGGCGGAAGCGTGGAACAATCATGAGACGTAGGTTGTTAGAGCGTAAGTCTCTGACTGAGTGGGAAAGTACCAATCTCTTTCTTAAATATTCTGGTCCTGTTCCGTTCAGGGCTCGAAAAGCAAGAATAAGCGTTTTAAACTTAATGCGGCTGGCTATAGGTAGCCAGTGAAGCTTTTTGCGAAACGCTGAAATCGGGTGTCGGAAAGGGATATTGCCAATCAGTCTTGCTGCAGCATTTTGAACTACTTGAAGGCGTTCAATTTGATACAAAGGGGCCCCAGCATAAAGACTGTTGGCATAATCCAAGTGGGAGGTTATTAAGGCCTGAGTAACCGTTCTGCGCGCGTCCATCGTCAGAAATGGGAATATCTTTCTCATCATCTTTAATTTTCCAAAACAGGCAGCAGTGACCTTGTTAATTTGAGGGCCACAAGAAAGCATATCATCAAATTGAAACCCCAGATTGCGGGCGGCGTGCACCGGGATAGGAGGGGGGTTCAGTACTGTTGGCCACCACAATGAGGGAGGTATGGTCATTTTTTGATTAAAAAACAAGACCTCCGTCTTATCAGTGTAAAGCCTCGCCTCTCCCACAATATTGGCGATTAATAGCACATTACACGTTTTACATTTTCATAAATGGCTTATGCCAAGTTAAGTTTTCATGTGCACTTTTATAAAAAATGTATTTAGATTTTTAAAAAAAGAAGCAAGGGGTTAAATTTGAGCATTAAGATGAAACATTGAACAAGGTAGTTGTGTTCAGGGTAGCATCAAGCTTTTGTCCACCGTACCACCTCAGATTAGACCTAGCCATATGCAAATCAGTTTTGGTCCTGCTGAACTGGAACCCAGGCTACCCAAGGCTGGTTTCACCCTG
Organism: Lissotriton helveticus; assembly: GCF_964261635.1. Lineage (NCBI taxonomy): Eukaryota > Metazoa > Chordata > Amphibia > Caudata > Salamandridae > Lissotriton > Lissotriton helveticus. The sequence continues at coordinate 1,587,132,876 of NC_136067.1, read as the reverse complement.
ATTGGGGCTCATCAGTTGGCTGCAGGTTGGTTCCTGTGGTACAATGAGCAAGGTACCCAGGTCTGGGCATACCCTTGTCCGTCTAGGGCATTATATCAAACACACAAAAGGTGATGGCAGGAATGCTTGCAATAAATCTAACCACTGACAATCGCTCAGGGTAGCATTCCAACCCAACATTCTTTTGCCCACCATGGCACCTCAGATTAGATGCAGTCATATGCACATTAGACATGGTTTTACTCCAATAGGAGCAGTCCAGCACAATCTGCCGAGATTCTGGACAGACTGCTTCCTGCGAAGCAGGGTCAGTCCTGACTTGCATAAGGTAGGCATAGAGTTGCAAGGAGGATGAAAAACAGTGGACAAAAATGTGTCCCAAGCTGGTGGCTGACATTAATGAATGTAGAAGGTGGAGTTTACCGGATATTTCTTGTTATGTTATGTTGTGTTATATTATCTGTAATTCAAAAGAGCACTATCCTGCGCAAGAGTATCCTGGTACTGAGTAGAAGTGTGCCTAAACCTACCTATGGTAGGTTGGTTCACTGAAAAGCCACACTGTCTGCTTCGAGTGGAATGCACGAAGAGAGGAGGAGTCTCCGATGTGGAGAGGGAGGTAATTCCATGCTTTAGGAGCGATGTACGAGAACGCTCATCCTTCTGATCTGCTTCTGTGCATGCATTGGATGTTGGTGAGTATGAGTGGAGATGTCTGGATAGCTAGTAGAAGGGGATGCCACAGTTCACGTAGATTGGGCTTAAGTTGTGGAGAGCCTTGTATGTGTGTTAGGAGTTTGAATTGGGTACATTTGAGTATTAGAAGCCAGTGTAGTTCCCTGAGGTGCAGTGTAATGTGAGTTCTGTGTAGGAGATTGAGGATGAGTCTGGGTGCCCAGTTCTTGATGGTCTACAGTCTTCTAGTAAGTTATTTGGCGATGCCAGTGGACATAGTGTTTGTGGGTCAGAGTTTGACCGACCACCAGTTGTAGTGTCATGGTGAGTAGTTTTTGCTGAAGAGCACAACTTCTGTCTTGTCTGTGTTGAGTTTGAGACAGATGGCTTTCCTCCAGTTGACATAAAAGTAATATCACTGAGGCTTAGTGATCAACTTAAGTTTATTTTTGGACAGAAGTAATAAATATGTGAATGGAGCATGTTAATGGACCACATTTATGCTCACGGCCATGGTTCGTGTATGTGTGTGTATGTGTGTATCTCCATGCAACAAGCTTCCATTGCTCCCTCTGACTTCTGTGTGCGGTGGCTCGTATGGTGGGCCCGGTAAGAGTGCAAATTTCAAAATGCAGTGAGAATAAGTTCTAGCTCCAAAACTCATAAACTCAACCCTGTACAGGTGTTACTAAGTGATTTATTTTGCTACAAACATGATGCTCAACATGTTTCGGAGAAAGGTTCCCCTTGATAACGGAACAAAAGTTTTAGAACAACTCATACAGTGATTTAAAATTGCAGTGCATGTGAACAGAAATAAAGTACTACATCTAGGTGTACTAAAGTTATTTATAAAGGCGCCATTTTGAAGTGGTTACACACTTCAATTATACAAAGATAATATTTATTGGTCAGCTATAAAAATAAGGCAATGGTCACCAGTAGGGAGTTATAGTTAGGACCATGTTTCCGTAGGAAGAGCGTTTTTGACTTGCTTTTGACTTTAGTGTCGTTTTCACAAGATTTTCCAAATAATGTGGGCCGGTAAATAAAGTTTCAGGGTGATTCTTCAAGTGGGGGCCAAGAAAAAGGGGGGGTCAAAAAAGTGTGCTTCCCATGCTAATTCCTGTAAAGACTTTAGACATGTCTGCAGTCCGAAACGCTGAATGGAATTACATCAAATTTGTCAGACAAGTAGCTTTCTGTTTGCAGAGTATGCTTTTTGTTTTTTGGTGTAAATCTGTTCAGTAGTTTGTGAGAAAGTAAAGGGAATCCAAATTTGCATATCTTTCGATTGCGACTAATTCGCGCCTATTTTGCGATGTTTCATAAATATACGTGCCAACAAAAATGCAGTGATTGGCTAGCCACAACCTGAGAAGAAAGTTGCGACTGCCATTTTATTTTATCAGCACAGTCCCTGTTGCTTCATAGAAATGGCTGAAACTGGCATAAGGGGTGACAGGTTGTATATACCCTAACTCCATGGGTGGGATATAGGGGTCTTTCTGTGTAGGAAACTGGGTTTTCTTTGCAGTACCCGCCACTTTTTGTCTGGTTTTTGATTCAACTTTGTCTGCAGTGTATCACGTCCCTGCTAACCAGGTTCTCAATACTGGTGTTCTTGCCCTTAAAACTGTGCCACGAGTGGCACAACTTCAGATACCCCTGTAAGTCACTAGTAAGTGTCACCCTTGATGTTGATGCCTTGGGCATAGGTATGAAGCGGGTCCTCTGGGGCTGCAGCACTGGTGTTGCCACCCCAGGGACCCCTCACCAAAGCTATGCACTCTGCATGTCTTTAGCGCAGAGCAATCCGAAGAGTCGACATGGCACACAGCCATGTGTGCCATGCCTCCTACACAGCATAAGGAATAGGTATGTCACCCCTCATGCAGGCGTTTACCCTAAGACAGGGTGCACTATATCCTATGTGAGAGCATATAAGCATGAGCAGATATTCCCCTTCAATGTCCAGCTATTCTGTGATGTTTTAAGTGACCAGGGAAGCGATAAATAATACATGGGCTGGATACTTGTCAACACGAGTTTCCTTGCTCCATGATAGCTTCACTCATTTCTAAGGTATTTGGATTACATTCACACAGGTGACCCTTTTAGAGGGTCCCCCGAAAACCTACCAAACACTGGTGTGGCTTCTGACTTGTTAGTGCCAGTCTGCCACCACCAGACATTTTTCTGACATCATGGGGTGAGCACCAGCGCTCCCAGAGTACAGAGACAAAGCCTGCTCTGGGCAGAGGTATTTCACACCTCCTATAGGGCAGGATGGCCTTCGTGGATAGGAAGCTTAAAGGCAAAGCCACCTTTGAAATCCAACCCAGGAACCTCCAGATCACTGCTGCTGTGTCATCCCAAACCTGAAAGGACTCCAAGAACCACGGAGCACCTCCAGCCTTCAAGAAGCCACCAAGAAGCTGCCTTGGAGTGAAGGTATCACTCCCCTGCACAACGCATGCACCAATCCCAAGACGTCTGGTTTGTCGGCTTGCTGCTCTCCTACTACCTCAAAGCCAGAAAAGGAACAACAGCTCCGGAGGGTGAGATCTGCCTCTCCACCAAGTTTGGAGGCACCAGGATCTACTGGAGCCGGGGCATACCAATACCCATGGTACCGGACCGCCAACAGCAATCATCAAGAAAAAGAGTCCAGTCTAGACTCCGTAAGCACCAGAAGCAAGCACCAGTCCAGGGATATCGAGACCCACTTCCTGAGTAGCCCAGCTGTCCCGAGATCATAACTCCAAGTTACCTGCTCCTGACAACGAGGACATCAAGATGTGCTGCGTAGTTCCTATAGAAAATATACAGGATCTGCAAGTTTAGACAACATACACAGTAGGATTGGTGTAAGACAAACTCTGATCACCTGTACCGGGTTTGCTGGCCCTTTTGTACCAACTAGCTCACAGTGCCACTAGAATTTCCTCTTGCCCGGGAGAGAATAGTTCTTGGCAACCATCAAACATAACAACCCTGATCCCTCAGGACTGTGGAAACAATGTACTACCTTTTGTTCAGTCACTCGTGCTTACTTGGTTTCTCTCAAAGAGATACACCGAATAAAACAAGCTGGGCATTTTCAATAATCATTTATTGAACAGTTATTCTGGTCTAGAATAGATGTGCTGCAACAACCGTTAGACAGTATCGGATATAAATGATTAACAGTACTATGAAGGTAAAATGATGGTATAGTTCTACCATCTTACTAAAATCATGAATACATTCAAGATTATATAAAACACATGATAAAAGGTGCGTACTCCTACGATGTCTCCCTAACTAGATGTACTTAAGTGTACCTAGCATGGATGTAGGTGTTAAGCCAAAAATTCCTCTAGGATCTAGTCAACCCCATTACCTTGAGTGAGACTGTGGGACCCCCATCCTGGTCTGGAGCTGGACACCCCGTGAGGGATGTTTAACCAATCCTAGCTGAAGTGTCTGCATGCAGGAACCTCAGCCTCTCTGGTCAGTGTGTCGGCCGGGAAGTCTTGATCTCCTCTAACTAGCTTAGCAAGATGTGATGTTTATATACCCATAGGTCTCTCCAGGGGTCCTACCTTGCTGTATTACTAAGTTGGCCTAAGGATGACGTCAAGCATGAACTTTGTACATAGATTTTATACAGGAGATGGCAATCCTCCTGTGTTTCCAAGAACCCTCAGGCATAATGTAAGAGATATTGAACTAGGGAAAACCCACGTTCTGAATGCAGTGTAATATCTAGGTAAAATGTCAGACCATGTAAACTGTGGCATGTAGAGAGAGAATATAGGTGAAGGGTAACAAGTTTATCGAGGCCCATATTATAGTACCTGTATGGAATATAACAGATGCACAACATCAAGCTGACCTGTTCACTCTACAGCTAGCCCCACCGGCTGTGCTCCAGTGGTCCCCAAACCCTTGCACCCTCCTCCCTCAGAAGAGAACCATCGGCGTTACCTGTAAGTCCTCCTGTGCAGTGTAATTTTAAGTGGACCCCTTCAACTTAACATGCCAGTTTCCAAAACCCTCAGCACGCTGCTCCTGACCCATCCAGGACATTCCCGAACCGCTCCTGCTGTCATGTCTGCAGGTGTATTGCCTATCTCCTGGGGCCTCTGTAGTTCTCCTATGCCCAATACGGAGGGACCTTTGACTTTTTGGTATCGCTTTCTCATCTCTCCATCACAGATTTCACCACTGGGACACTCCCCTAACAACAACAGGAGGGTGAATACACCCCTATACCCACAGCTAAGATGGTGTCACCTGCATCACCCCATGTCTCAACAAGCAGACAGTCAATGACCTGTGGGTAAAATGCATGAGCTCTGGGCATTATCCACTGAACTCTGCATGCCACACAGTACAGCACCCACTCCGCCCTATCTCCCAACAGCCTAACCGTCCTGCTCCACCAGAGGCCACATTCTTAGTGACTGTCCCCTAATCCGGCCATTTTAGAAGGAGGCGGAATCTACTGTTAATGGGACCCTGCATTTGCCTCTGGCCCCTCCACCACAATTGATCATATTACATGACCTGGAGGACTACCCTACCCTCACCACCCACGAGAGGCACTTACTGGCCACAGTGCTTAGCATGGCAAAGATCCGCATCCTTTGTTATTATTGGAGATTGCCCTAGCACCCTACCCTTGACGAATGGATAACAGAAATTTACAGAATATCCTTGTATGAAAGGATAATATACAGAGTGCAGGACAATCTACTCCAAGATCTGGCTGCTTATTTAGTGCGTTGACACCGCTATCCGAGGGGCTTGTGCCCTGTAGCCGCACCCTGCACCCGGAGATTCGATAGTGACGCTAGTGATCTTCTTCTCCCCACCTCCTCATATTAAGCCTTTCCCCACCCCTCCGTTCTCCTGTATGGTCCATTTGCTATGCTTCTGTCCCTGTTGGAGTGCCACCCTGATCCTCCCACCTAGACTGACCCCACCTTTCTATCCTGGGCCCACTGTAAAGAAAATACCTCCTTGAGGCTCCGCTCCAGGAGTCTGGACCCTAGGAGAGTAAACACCCCCTTCCCTCCCCCTTTACCTTTCTCCCCCTTCCTCTATTTCTATTTCTCCCTCTCATTCCCTGTTGTTTGATTTCACATTGTTTAACTGTTTAAACCATGCCACCCTAACACTCTGATGGACATTAGAAAAGTCTTTGTTTATGCATCATGGTATGTCCCTATATATATATATACCCATATATACATATATTACCTACTGCCGGTTACCAGTAGGTAGGTATAGTTAGGACCTAGTTTCCATAGGAAAATCAGTTTTTGACTTGCCTATATCTTTGGCACCTGTTGATGAATCTTCACGAAATGTTCCCAAAAAACTGTCAAAGTAAGTTCTGTTGTGCCTGGTAAATTTTGGGGTGATCTGTTCAGTGGGGGCAGAGAAAAAGGAGGTAAAAAAAGTGTATTTTCCCATTTTAATTCTGATAGGTCGTTTAGTCCAACCTACAGCCCGAACCGCTGGACGGAATTGCATCAAATTTGGCAGAAAGGTAGATGTAGTTACAAAGATTGATCTTTTGTTTTTTGGTGTAAATGTTTTCAGTAGTTCTTGAGAAATTCAGTTTAAAATTATAGTGATATCACTGGCTGCAGATATTTCGTGGCAATTTTGCGATTAATCTTGACCGCGTGCATCAACAGGCAAGCTTTTATTGGCTGGACGCAACCTAAACAGAAAGTTGTGGCCACCATTTTATCAATCGAGAATGGTTCCCAGGGTTGAATATGTCTGTGAAAGCTTATTTAAGGGGTCAGGGTGAAGGTACTCTTACCCCATGTTTGAGAAATGGGGGTGCAAGCAACACAAGTTGTGTGTCCAAATTTGTTTTTTTTTAATTGCGCACAATATTTGTGATGACGACGCGACAGCCAGTGTGGCCCCACATGTACTGTCGCGGGGACATTGCGGCTATCGAAGTCTTCCCAAATATTGGTGAAAATATATCAAAAAATATATTTGTACACACTCTCTGGTCACAGTCACAGACTCATGTACCCACTCACAAACACACTCAGACACTTATGCACCCATTCACATATTCACTCAGACACTTATACATCCATTCTCATACACTCTGAGATACTCGTGCAGCCACTCACATAGCCACTCAGACATTCATGCACCCACTTACATACCCACTCTGACATCTATGCACCCAGTCACAGAAGCACTCATCCAACAGAAATTTGCAGCAACTTCAGTGCTGTCCTCCTCCACATGCTGGTCATGCTGCTCCTCCAGCTGAACCTACAGTAAAACTTGTTTAAAATACATGTATATATGTGTTTCTGAGTTTTTGAAAAAGGCTCTATTTGCAATTTCTGAAGTCACCATGACTTCCGGTGTCACCTCTGAAATGGAAAACACCAAGAAAAAATGGTTTCATTGAAAAATCATTACAGATAGACAACTTTAAAGACTATATTATCAACCTACTGGTGTTAAACATTGAATAAAATATGTCTGTATACTGTTTTTCAATTTCTGAAAAATACACGCTATTCGCAATTTCTGAAGTCACCGCGACTTCCGATGTCGCCGCATAAATGGAAAACACCAAGTAAAGTGATTTTGTTAATAAATCATTAGAGACAGACAACTTCAAAGAGCATATTATTAAACTACTAGTGACAAACAACGAATAAAATATGTATTTATGTGTTTTAGAATTTCTGAAAAACAAAGCATTCATGATTTCCGAAGTGCTCGCGACTTCCCATGTTGCCGCAGAAACAGTAAACAACAACTAAAAGTGCTTTTGTTGAAAAATCATTACAAACGGACATCTTTAAAGAACATATTAGTAAACTACTTATGTCTTTCATAGAAAAAATATGTCTTTATATGTGTTTCTAAATTTTTGAAAAACACGAGCTAATTGCGAATAGTGACGTCACCGCGATAAAAAAATTTGATGGAAAAAACACATTTATAATCCACCGAAACAAATACTAATTGATAAGTTTCCAAACACTCCTCTGGCATGTTTCTCGGAAAATTTAGTTAGGGTTTATTCATACCTGAAAATACAGTCACATCTGCACTACACAAACAAGCATTTACTGTGGCAAAAGAGAAATCAACAACTGTGTTTTCACTAAAGTACCCTTTTATACAGCTATCAATTAAAGATGCTTAAGGAACAATCACAATAGCACACTTTCATATACACAAAACCATTGGACACATTTTGTTAGTGTTCTCTACATCATGAAATTGTAGTAGATACTCTATATAATAAATTAGCTGCTACCATTTAGTAATTATCTATTAAGAATTAGTCCAGTTGGATAGAGGTGTTGTACAAAACAGTTGGGTGGGCTTCAATAAATATAGAAGCAGTATTCAAGCAGATACAATACTCATTTGACACATGTTTAACAGATTACACTTATAAAAGAACATTTATGAAATGGTTGAAATATGCTAAAAGCAAGGAACAGTTAAACAGATGTAATAGGGAGGAAATAAAATTTTAAAAACCTTTGAAATTCACTGAAAAAGCAAAAGTCACAAGGACATTATAGTTAGGAAATCGAATTTTAAAAAACCTTAGAATTTCACTGAAAAAAACAAAGCTTTCACAGACTTTATAATAAGGCTCAGATTTCACTTGCACAGAATCAGTGAAATTCAGCAGTTATAGTTACCTCAGCTAACTATAACTCATGTCCCCGCAATGCAATGCTTAGGATATCACATATTACATCACTCATGACATATTCACTGACATCCCTGATGACATCACTCATGACATCTCAAATGACTTTCCTTATGACATCACTGAGAACATCTCAAATGACAACACTGATGACATCATCCACAAAACCATCAACTTACATTCCTAATACAAGATCTCATACACCTAATCCCACACAAACACTGATAACCACATTTGCCAACCCATACAAATACACACCTAATCACTGATCCATGCAAGCACTCACTCATTAACTCAGCCATGCAGGCACTAATGCAACCAGTAAGTCATATATAAATATAACCACTGATGCACTTATTCAGTCACCAATACAGGCATTGAGACATCTAGTAATGCACACATAGAGACACTTATATACTTACTTGTATAACGATACAACCACTCATTTACTTAGTCATACAAGTATTACATACCTATTCACTCACACATACAGTCACTCACAGAGCCTATGACTTACTAATAACGTTACTTACACACTATCTTCTTCAAACATATACTAACCATACTCACTGACCTCTACAGTCACTGACACAACCATAAACTATCTCATACAATCTCTTTCACACTAACTCACATATACAGCCATTTACATAAAAGCCACTCACCATAGAGCCATACATACATCTATATATCTACTTGCACACCCATTCACATACCCATGCAGTCACTCATATTCCATTTCACTCACGCATAGAGACACTTACATAAGTGTTCACTCACTCATACAGTGTATTATGCTCCTGCTCATTCATCATTTACAGCCACTGACACACCGGAGCAATCATACATACACCCAATCATTCTCCATTGCAGCCAATTACACAGACACTCATCAAGCCACACACATATTCGTACACCAACTCACTTACTCATACACCTAACGAGACACCAGTCAGTCACCCATACAAAAACTTGCACACACCCATTCATTCATGTTTACACTCTCTATCATATCCACTCACTGTTCTATACTCCATATACACACCTAGTAACATCACCCATACAACCATTGCTAGAGCCACTTATTATACTACCTAAATATAACACTGAGTATGTTTTGAAAAACACTTAGACTCACTGGTGATGTAATCAGTGATGTCATTTGAGATGTCATCAGTGATGTCATAAGTGATATCACTTAAGGTCATGAGTGATGTCAGTGACCATGTCATGAGTGATGTAATATATGAGATCATAAGCAGTGCATTGTGGGGCATGAGTTATAGTTAGCTGACATAACTATAACTGCTGAATTTCACTGGTTTGTACGAGTGAACTCTGAGCCTAACTATAACGACTGTGTAACCTTTGGCAATCACAATAATTGTGGGTTTAAAAAAAATCTGAAACACATGTAAAGACATATTTATTTCTATGTTTGACACTAGTAGTTGACTAATATGTCCTTTAAAGATGTCTGTTTGTAACGATTTTTCAACAAAAGCAGTTTTACGTTTTCACGGCGACACCGGAAGTCACAGGGACTTCAGAAATCGCGAATACCGTGTGCTTTTCAGAAATTCTAAAACACATGTAAAGACATATTTTATTCGATGTTTGACACTAGTAGTTTCATGATATGGTCTTTAAAATTGTCTGTCTGTAATGATTTTTCAACAAAAGCTGTTTTACTTGGTGTTTTCCGTTTCCGCAGCAACACTGGAAGTCACGGTGACTTCAGACATTATGAATGGCGTGTGTTTTTCAGAAATTCTAAAACATATATAAAGACATGTTTTAATCAATGTTTGGTGCTAGTAGTTTAATAATATGCTCTTTAAAGTTGTCTGTAATAGCCCTTTTACTTGGTGTTTTATGTTTCCGCTGCGACACAGGAAATCACTGTGACTTCATGAACTGCGAGTAGCTCATGTTTTTCAGATATTCTAAAACACGTATAGTGACATATTTTATTCAATGTTTGACACTAGTAGTTTAATAATATAGGGCCCGATGTAGGTGGCCCAAATACCGGTCGGTAACTGTGAAATTCGGTAAATTTCACCATTACCGACCGGTATTTTGGCATTCTTGATGTAGGGAAGGATTCGGTAATAAGGAATCGGTAAATACCGACTTCTTAATACTGATTCCTTATTGGCCTTGCATTTAAGGAATTGGTAATACCTATTCCTTAAATGCAATATAGAAAGCTCATAAAAGAGTGCTTTTGGGCCTTAAGGAATCGGTAATTACCACCAACTTCAAGTTGGTGGTAATGACCAAATTCCTTTCATAAAGCACTTTCTTGCTTCTTAGGTCTCGTATAGAGCAGCGCATGCGCTGCCTCTCCGAGACATTAAGTAATTAAAATGTTGGGTGAAACTCAAGGTAATTTCTACTGCTGCTTGCCATTTGCTTAAATCTGGCATTGCTCTTCTTATCAGGCTTTTCATTGGCTGCTGTTCCGATACTCACTTCCGCTTTATTCCGGAAGCAGCACCGCCTAACTACAGTTTTCATCCACTTTTGTGTGTTCATCTGTAGTTGGTGAGCACTACATTCTTTTACGGTCTCCTCGTCTTCCTCCTCCAGCTTCACCATGGATTCGCCCGCGACCCCCATGGAAGCCAATAGGGAGCAGCTCGCTTCACTGCCAGTTACACACATTGCGGGTGCTGCGCTTCTTTCTCCGTGCGGGGGCTCTGCGTGCCCACTGATGCCCTGTGCTTCTATGAATCCAGACGGCAGTCATGGGTCGGAAGCTTCTTCGCAGGGCTCCTGGGAGAGTTGTTAAACTCTTGTTTCCTATTCACCGGATGCCTGGCATCAGATACGGATCAGGTCTGGGCTTCGCTACATGTCTGTGCTTGGCTCTTTATTTACATTTACTTTATTCCTCGCCTTCCTTTCCAATGGCTGCCTTTGGTCCCCATCAGAGCTGCAGCCAGAAGGTGCAAAAAGGTGAATGCCAGTGGCCCCCTGCCCCATCATAGATGACGAGCGCATGCCTAACACAAAACATCGCTAAAGCGGGTGCCTATCTCTGTCTCATCATCATGCCTGACCCTGGCTTCGAGACAGGGCAGGCATCGGGAGGAACAGGAAGGGGGTAGAGGGGATAACGGGAAGGAATATAGAAGCAAGTTGATTAAGCTCCCGTCTCCCGCGTCTTCCTTGGGGGTTCAGGAAACTGGCGACGAGGGTGGGATCCCACGACTCACCACACTGGTTCCCCACCCCAACTGCCGCAATGCGAAGAGCGTGTGCGGCTGAGGACGCGCTGCAGAGCGCTAAAGAAAAAGAAAAAAACACAAAACGAGCTTGTGCATCAGGCTGACCCGACGACACAGCCTGCAACGAAAAGAGCGCGACCCCGGAGGTGGCACAAACAAAATCAGGGTGAGTCCAGCTTAACAGCTACCCTGCAGAAAAAATGCACCCCTAATTTGCCCAGTGGGAGTGAAATACCCACATCCTTCCGGCGGCCATCTTAGAATAAGGCACTGGGCATAGGACAGCATGGGGTCAGGCGACTTCCAAAAAACAGCAGAAAAACCCACAATTCGTGAATTTAGAAGCCCTACAGTCTACTGGGAGCCACTTTTCTGCCCACCATGTCTGTAGAATCCACCTCCTCTCAGCCCACAGCCACTGGGTCCACCCAAAATGCCCTGCAACCAGGACCGATGCTCGTGGGAGTACCTTTTCTGCGCCCCCCAGAGCCCCTGACGCTGACGATGGGGAATAGCATGGGGCCCAAATGGAAAAGCTGGGCTGAAGATTTTGAGGATTTCATAACGGGTCGCAAGTTCGTGATCCCAATCACAAACTCATAGTCTTGCAGAATCTAGTGGGGAAAGACATTGCGCACATAATCAAGGAACTACCGGCTGCTAATACCGCATCCTATGAAGATGTGAAAGGTGCCCTAGACAGGAAGTTCCTACACAAAAGAAACCTAGATTATGAACGCTATACGTTCAACCTCGCCTCGCAAGAAAAGGAGGAGTCAATGAGTGACTTCATCTCACGCATCAGGCGCCTCGCTCGATACTGCGAATTTGACAATTTCAACACCGAGGATGCACTCCGTCTGCACATCATTGAAGGATGCCAATCAGAATTACTGCATCGACGACTACTAAAAAAACAATACACTCTTGAGGATATAGAAGAACTCACTCGCATCAATGACCAAGTGGAAGAACACGCAAAGAAGATGGAGGCTAGCAAAACTGAAAAAAGAGAACAAGCTCTTCGGGTGCAGTCCCACACCGACTCGAGGCATCACCCTGACTGTCACAAATCTGGTAGGCCCACAAGAACACATCGCACAAATTCTCCTCGCAGCAGGACCCGAAACGGCCAATCTAGGAGAAAATCATCGCAATGCTATTGGTGTTGCCAAGATTACCCTCACACAGGCCCATGCCCTGCAGTTGGTCAACAGTGTCAACGATGCGGAAGAGAGAACCACTTTGAAGCTGTCTGCCAAACCCGCCGATCGGAGGTGAAACTGGCCAGACAGAGCACGAAATCACGTCACCATGCAAGAGCTGTACAGGGACGAAGAGATTGCTCATCCAGCTCATCAAGGTCAAGCGTTAAATCAGTAAAATCCTACAAATCCCAACGGTCGACGTCTAGAGAATCATCGTCCCTCACTCCTATATCACAGGACAGTGATGAATACGTGTGCATGGTGGCAGACCCCGATAGACTGAAGAAATATCCACGACTGGATATCCAAATAGGTAGACACTCTGCCAAGTTTGTACTAGACACGGGCACATCACTTAATTACATCTGTACCACAGAATACTAGAGCATGAATCCCAAACTGAAACTTGAACCAGCAGCATTGTGAGTTTACACGTGGATGTCCAGGAAGCCACTGCCGTGTCTGAGATAGTTCCGTACCACGCTGACGTACAAAGATCGACAAATTCAAGCACACATTCATGTTATCAAAGGCCCTGAAGAAGCAGACTGCCTCCTAGCCTGCCAACAGCAGAATGTCTGCAGCTGGTTGAGATCTTATACAAAGTGGACGACTCGCTAGACATTGTAAACAAATTCCCGAAACTATTCAGTGGCCTAGGAAAACTAACACACTTCGAGGTCAAGCTACACATCAATGAACAAATAACACTGATAGCGCAACATCACAGGAAGGTACCATTCCATCTCCAACATGTGGTAGATGACGAGCTACGAGACAAACTGGGAGCGGACATCATAGAGCGCTCGACAGGACCCACTCCATGCGTGTCGCCAGTCGTGGTTGTGCCCAAGAGAGATCAAGACAACAAGGTACGCCTGTGTGTGGACATGCGAGCCCCTAATATGGTCATCGAGAGAGAACGGCACCCTGGACCCCGCATCAGCGACATGATTACGCGCCTGAACGGAGCGACCGTCTTCTCGAAATCGGACCTCAACAAAGGCTATCACCAACTAGAATTACATGATAAGTCAAGGTACATCACCACATTCATCACTCACCAAGGCCTCTTCCGATATAACCGTCTCAATTTTGGAATTTCCTCGACAGCCGAGATCTTTCAGGAGGCCGTCTGGCGAGTGACATTGCAAATACTTTTAACTATAGCGACGACATCCTGGTCTTTGGGGAAAACCAGAAAGAACATGACAAAGCACTTGATCGGGTATGTCATGCCCTCCTTAATGCCACCCTCACACTCAATCAGGACAAGTGTGAATTTCATAAGTCAACACTTAAATTCTTCTGCCATATCTTCTCTAAGGACGGCATGAGACCTGACCCGGAGAAAGTATCGGCCCTTTCGGACACTCCTCAACCACGAAACCTCCGATCATTTCTAGGGATGGCCAGCTACTGTGCGTGTTACATCGAAGACTATGCCACCATTAGCTATCCACTCAGAGAACTTACACGTCAAGGACAGCAATTCCTGTGGTCAGATATTTGCGAACACGCTTCCAACAAAATCAAAGAGGCAGTGAGTACTGCGATCAACCTAGCCTATTTCAACACCAAACAAAAGACCGAAATCACCATAGATGCCAGCCCGGTGGGATTAGGTGCAATCTTGGCACAGTATGATGATGAAGCTGACCAACGCCACATTGTAGCATATGCCAGTCGCAGTCTCACCCACACAGAAAAAGCCTACTCCCAACCAGAAAAAGAAAGCCTTGCGGTTGTGTGGGCGTGTGAACACTTTCATCTTTTCATCTTCGGGAACCACTTCCCACTTCCCACTCATCACGGATCACTAGGCGTTGACAACAATCTTTGGTAACCCGTGGGCCAAGATGCCCCCACGGATTGAACGGTGGGGAATTTGCCTACAGGACTACACCTACACTATTATCCACAAACCGGGGAAGGCAGAAAACCCAGCGGACTACATGTCCCGACACCCACAGACCCGAACACAAGTGTAAAACTCTGTGGCGGAGGAATACCTCCACTTTGTCATCGACCATGCCTGTCCACCCGTGGTCCAGTTGGAAGCCATCCGAGAATCATCAGCTCAAGACGCCACGATCCAAAACATTGTGCTCCGAATACGCACCAACTCGTGGAGACACTTAGACGACGCTCACAGAAACGAAGCTGTCAACATTCAAGAACTTAGCGATACAAAAGGGGATGATGGACGGAGCGTTTGAACAAATCAAACACTCACCCCCAGTCAAGTGATCTGGGTTTAATCCATCACCATTCTTTAGTTCACTCAGCAACCCCAGTTCAGATATGGCTATATGCAAATCAGTCTGACCCTGTGCCTTGTGGGAACAGTCCAGCCCGAACTGCCAAGCCATGTCTTCCCTGGACCGGAAACAAGCTGTAGCGGTTATCCGGGGTGTGGGAACGGGTAGCGTGCATTCAGTGAAGTTTAGACCATGTAGTACCTGCAGCTCGCCACTAGAGGGAGCCTGGCGGTTGCGGGACTACAATCCCCAGAAGCCCCGTAGCCGAGGAGGCGGAAGTATGGCAACAAAAGCCTTCCGCGGTCAACGGCTCAGGGCTTGTCAATCAGGACTGTGAGAGTGGTCGGACGTAGCCTTGTTTGTTTCCTGCACTTCGGATTTGGTACTTCGTCTTCCCCAAGCAGCGGGAGCTGCTATCGTGAAGTTCCGTTTCCAGAAACGCGAGTCCCCGCAGGCAGTAAGACGGGTGGCCTCGCGTTGTGTTTCAGTGGCGTTTTTGAGACCCGCGCAGGAGCGCGTTGTCGTCTCCGTCACTGTGTACTTTTCCTTGGGATCTCTTTGTGTTCCTGGTGTGCCGGTACCGGTACACACTTATCCAGACTCCTTGCTGATTTTGCTTTTTCCTTTCTTTTGCCTTCCTTGCTGATTTTGCCTACCCGGGAGATTCCTGTTGCATTATTTGTATTTTCTCCGACAATCTAAAAACCGCCGAGGAGGCGGGTACCTGTACCTCGGATTCCAATGTTCGTGAGTGGCTGCAATTGAAGGGATAAGACACGCCGGTTCAATACCACAGTTAGTACTCGCCACAGTGGTTTATATGTATGACTATTTTAACTGTAGAGGGCTGGGAGTCTAATTATTCGTTCTTGTTCTTCCCTCACCTACAGAATTCCATCGCGGGTGCTACCAGACTAGCGAGGGAGTGGGTAGACGGCATTCTACGTCCTTTCAGAAGCCCCACAGAACATCCTTTTGTTATTTTCTCCACTTCCCTTTTCCCCGGGGGGCACAACGTACATAGCTGTGTTTCTTCTTCACACTGTGTGTGGTGCGTCCTGGAGAGGAGGGGGGATATTCGTCTCTTCATCGCTCCTGCTGACATCTCTCAGAGGTTAGTGGTTTCTTGCCATTGACGTCGTGACAGATTGACAAGCCCACGTACGTAATCCGCCCGAGCGATGGATACGAATACCGTGTTGGCTTCCCTGTTGGAGAGTTTGTCTACCCTCCAACAGGAGGTCCATGCCACAAGACAGGAGAACCATGACCTTAGAAACGAAGTAGGTTCCCTGAGAAGGGAGGTGGCTGGCCTTACTCGGAAGGGGAGAAGTTACATCAGAGAGGGCACACTACCACCCCCGACACAAAACCCGGATGGGGCTTCGGCGGGGGGCGGATTCTTTGCTACACCACCCACAACTCCTTCTCTTTCTGGGTCAGTTCCTACCGTCCATGTCATCCAGAACCCCGGTATACCATTAGCACCTCCAGAGCGTTTTTATGGGGACACCAAAAAGTTCGAGACTTTTCTGAATCAATGCAGACTTCATTTCCTCTGTAAACCTACTGTTTTCATAGACGATGCTTCAAAAACCTCATTCATGATGTCTTACATGGGGGGCAACGCTGCCAGTTGGACCATTCCGTTAATGGAAAGGAACGATCCAGTGCTACACAACTTCCAGGATTTCTGTGGTGAGATGAGGAAACTATTTGATAGAAAAACGCACATGCTATCCCTAGACCGTGAATTAATGACTCTTCGTCAAGGATCACAAGATTTGTTGACTTATATCACCACCTTCAATCGACTTATAGTGGAAACAGAATGGCCTCCTGAGAAACGTACCTCTTTGTTTTATCAAGGTCTTCGAGGAGAATTGAAAGATGTGCTTTCCCAAGTGGTGCAACTACCCAAGACTTGTGATGAAATGATAGACCTTGCCGTCCAGCTCGACCATCGAGTGCAAGACCGAAAAGGCGACAAAAATAGAGGGGAAATACGTTCTTACTATCCTAAGGCTCGCCCTCCCCCGGAGGACTACACCAAACCTGGAACAGGAGTGGAACCCATGCAAATCGGAGGGGTCAGGGGTCCGTTGACTCCCGAGGAAAGAGAAAAAAGACGCATACAAAAGCTGTGTCACTACTGTGGGAAAAGTGGCCACTTCATAAGAGAATGCCGCGCCCGTGGAAAAACGTCAACTCCTGGAGGGGGTCCCAGAAAACAAGTCGCGGTAACACAGGAGTCGGAAAACTGAAGAGCCCAAGTATGGACGGGGTCTCCGTCTTGGGTTCAGTGGAAGAGGAAAAGATCCCATTGTATCTTGCCAACACTTTGCAACCGTCTGTAGCTCATATGAACATTACAGTTGCATTACGGGTCACGGAGGATGAGTCCTTCACAGTGTCTGCCTTGTTGGATTCAGGGGCCACAGGGAATTTCATTGATCAACAGTATGCCAGGAGTATGGGCATTCCCTATGAAAATAAAAAAAATTCCGGAAATGGTGAAAGCTGTGGACGGAAAGGCTTTGACCTCAGGACCAGTGCGGCATCATACAGTGCCTTTAGTGATGTGTGTGGGTTTAAATCATCAAGAACTCATCCAGTTTGATATCATTGACGCTCCCCAGTTTCGCCTTATCCTCGGCATGCCCTGGTTGACCTTACATGATCCAGTGGTGAAATGGGCTGCGCGTTCTGTATCCTTAACATCCCAGTACTGTCAAGAACATTGCTGTCCCCTTGGGGCGTCCAAAGAAACCCATGAAACACAGGCATCTCTTCTCGCCCAGGGATGCAGTGATGGAAGGTACTGTTGCGCTACCGCACTTCCTGGAGAGTATGCGCAGTACCAAGACGTCTTTGACAAAAGGAAGGCAACTCAGTTACCACCTCATCGACCCTATGATTGCCGGATTGATCTTGTTCCTGGGGCGGACATCCCCTGTAGTCGTGTGTATGCCCTTACTGAACCTGAAACGCGTTACTTGAAGACCTATTTAGAGGAAAACCTAGCTTCAGGGTTTATTCGACATTCCACCTCTCCGGCGTCTTCTCCGCTCTTCTTCATAACGAAGAAGGACTGCGACGAACTCCGCACGTGTATAGACTATAGGTCTATAAATAAAGTAACCATCAAGAACAGGTACCCGTTACCCCTCATACCAGTATTGTTGGACCAGCTACGGGGGGCACAGGTGTTCACCAAATTGGATCTTCGTGGGGCCTATCACTTGGTATGAGTGAAGCCAGGCGATGAATGGAAGACTGCCTTTCGTACCAAGTTCGGTTTATACGAGTACCAAGTGATGCCTTTTGGATTATGCAACGCCCCTGCTGCCTTCCAGTACTTCATGGATGAAGTACTGAGGGGATTGTTAGAAACAATCTGTATCGTATATATTGACGATATACTGGTCTATTCTCGTAACCTCACAGAACACGTCTGCCATGTGAAAACAGTATTGGATCGTTTACGAGTCCATTCCCTGTTCGCCAAGTTGGACAAGTGCCTCTTTCATGTTAACGAGGTGGCCTTTTTGGGATA
The DNA here is from genome assembly GCF_964261635.1 of Lissotriton helveticus. Lineage (NCBI taxonomy): Eukaryota > Metazoa > Chordata > Amphibia > Caudata > Salamandridae > Lissotriton > Lissotriton helveticus. Next base: position 1,587,114,226 of record NC_136067.1, on the reverse strand, counting down.
TGTCATCAATGCCCAGGGGTTCCAAATAGACATGAGCAAAGTAGAAGCGATCACACAGTGGGCAGCCCCAAAACATGTCAAGTCTGTACAAAGCTTCCTTGGGGTTGCTAACTACTACAGGAGATTCATCAAAGACTTCTCTCGCATAATCACTCCGATATCTAGACTCTTGAGAAAAAATGTGTCTTTTGAATGGACGCCTGAAGCCGACCAGGCTTTTGAAACACTCAAACAGCGTTTTACTCAAGCTCCGATCCTGCGGCATCCAGATCCTACACTGCCGTTTGTGGTTGAAACGGACGCTTCACAGTACGCCTTGGGAGGGGTGTTATCCCAACGACATCCGGAGACGGGGCAACTGCATCCAGTGGCCTTTTATTCTTGCAAACTTACACCCAGTGAAGTAAACTATTCGATCACAGACAAGGAACTGCTGGCAATCAAGAGGGCCTGCGAGGAATGGAGGCACTACTTGCTAGGGGCTCTGCATACCATCGAGATGTATACAGATCATAGGAATCTGCTATTCCTGAAAACAGCGAGAGCATTGACACCAAGGCAACTTCGATGGTCACTCTTCTTCTCGGACTATGATTTTATCATTAAATACAAACCCGGTCCCCAGAATGGCAAGGCAGACGCTCTCTCCCGAAAGGTCGACCAGCCAGGACCCCCTCTTGTGGACGAGACAAACCCCCCTACCATTCTTTCTCCCTCGGCTTTTCCTGACACGACGCTGGCTTTCGTGATGTCCAACGACTTCCTGGAGGACCTGAAAGTCACGGTGTCTGGGATTGATGGCGCTGCCTGGATTCAGGAAGACCCAGTTCACAGAAGCACTAAGGACGATCTGTTGTACCATTTCCATGCTTTGTTTGTTCCCTCGAGCATGCTCCAGGAGCACATTATGCAGATGTGCCATGACTCCACGTTGGGAGGACACCTGGGAGAATATAAAACCATCGCCAGCATAGAACGATCCTTTTGGTGGCCTTCACTGCGGAAGGATGTCAAGGATTATATACAGAAATGTGCTGTTTGCGCTCAAAGCAAATCCAGTCATTCCAAACCTGTGGGGTTGCTACGACCTATCCCGATCCCTCCTTCTCCTTGGCATACTGTCTCGATGGATTTTATAGTGGAGTTGCCCCCTTGTGAGACCTATACCACGATTTTAGTCTTGATTGATCATTTGACGAAAATGGGACACTTCATTCCTCTGAAAAAATTGCCTTCTTCTTCAGAATTGGCTTTGGTGTTTATCCAACATGTAGTGAGAACTCATGGTATACCTAGGGTCCTGATTACTGATAGAGGCTCCCAGTTCACTTCTCGCTTTTGGAAAGCGCTTTGTCAGGCATTGCATATCGAGGCTCGGTTGTCATCCAGCTTCCATCCCCAGACTGATGGCAAAACCGAGCGGCTTAACCAGTCCCTGGAACAATATTTACGTTGCTTCACCCTTCAGAACTCAGATGACTGGTTCCCTTTGGTTTGGATGGCGGAGTTCGCCTATAATAATGCGGAACATTCCACGTTGGGGTGCTCCCCCTTCTTTTGCTTATATGGGTTCCATCCTGACATGCTCCCCTTCGAGTGGCCAGTCACTTCCTCTCACCCGTCCATACAGGAGCATCATGCTCACCTCCGGGCGGTCTTAATCGATGCCCGCAACCAGTTGGCTCTGTCACAGGAGGCCCAGAAACGTTATGCTGACAGGAGGCGGGTTCCCGAACCCGAGTACAAGGTCGGGGATAAGGTGTGGTTGTCGACAAAAAACTTGCGATTAAAAGGGAAAGGGAAATTGGCACCTAAGTACATTGGGCCCTACGGCATAGAGGGGGTGGTTAACCCTGTGGCCGTTCGTTTGTCCCTCCCCCAGTCTTGGCGTATTCACCCGGTATTTCATGTGTCCCTTCTTCGTCCCTGTCGGGTGGGTGTGCGTCTTCCCTCGCGTCCGGGTCCTGTGGAGGTGGATGGGGATGAGGAGTACGAGGTTGAGGAGATCCTTGATTCCCGTTTGACCCGTGGGAGGTTGCAGTACCTTGTGGCATGGAAGGGGTATGGTGTGGAGGACAGGACTTGGGAGCCTTCCGCTAATGTTCACAGTCCCTTGTTGGTGGCTAGGTTTCAGCCAGCGAATCCTGGCAAGCCTGGTCGACCGCCGGGACGTCGGTCCTCGAGAGGGGGCTCTGTAGCGGTTATCCGGGGTGTGGGAACGGGTAGCGTGCATTCAGTGAAGTTTAGACCATGTAGTACCTGCAGCTCGCCACTAGAGGGAGCCTGGCGGTTGCGGGACTACAATCCCCAGAAGCCCCGTAGCCGAGGAGGCGGAAGTATGGCAACAAAAGCCTTCCGCGGTCAACGGCTCAGGGCTTGTCAATCAGGACTGTGAGAGTGGTCGGACGTAGCCTTGTTTGTTTCCTGCACTTCGGATTTGGTACTTTGTCTTCCCCAAGCAGCGGGAGCTGCTATCGTGAAGTTCCGTTTCCAGAAACGCGAGTCCCCGCAGGCAGTAAGACGGGTGGCCTCGCGTTGTGTTTCAGTGGCGTTTTTGAGACCCGCGCAGGAGCGCGTTGTCGTCTCCGTCACTGTGTACTTTTCCTTGTGATCTCTTTGTGTTCCTGGTGTGCCGGTACCGGTACACACTTATCCAGACTCCTTGCTGATTTTGCTTTTTCCTTTCTTTTGCCTTCCTTGCTGATTTTGCCTACCCGGGAGATTCCTGTTGCATTATTTGTATTTTCTCCGACAATCTAAAAACCGCCGAGGAGGCGGGTACCTGTACCTCGGATTCCAATGTTCGTGAGTGGCTGCAATTGAAGGGATAAGACACGCCGGTTCAATACCACAGTTAGTACTCGCCACAGTGGTTTATATGTATGACTATTTTAACTGTAGAGGGCTGGGAGTCTAATTATTCGTTCTTGTTCTTCCCTCACCTACAGAATTCCATCGCGGGTGCTACCAGACTAGCGAGGGAGTGGGTAGACGGCATTCTACGTCCTTTCAGAAGCCCCACAGAACATCCTTTTGTTATTTTCTCCACTTCCCTTTTCCCCGGGGGGCACAACGTACATAGCTGTGTTTCTTCTTCACACTGTGTGTGGTGCGTCCTGGAGAGGAGGGGGGATATTCGTCTCTTCATCGCTCCTGCTGACATCTCTCAGAGGTTAGTGGTTTCTTGCCATTGACGTCGTGACAGATTGACAAGCCCACGTACGTAATCAGCCCGAGCGATGGATACGAATACCGTGTTGGCTTCCCTGTTGGAGAGTTTGTCTACCCTCCAACAGGAGGTCCATGCCACAAGACAGGAGAACCATGACCTTAGAAACGAAGTAGGTTCCCTGAGAAGGGAGGTGGCTGGCCTTACTCGGAAGGGGAGAAGTTACATCAGAGAGGGCACACTACCACCCCCGACACAAAACCCGGATGGGGCTTCGGCGGGGGGCGGATTCTTTGCTACACCAGCCACAACTCCTTCTCTTTCTGGGTCAGTTCCTACCGTCCATGTCATCCAGAACCCCGGTATACCATTAGCACCTCCAGAGCGTTTTTATGGGGACACCAAAAAGTTCGAGACTTTTCTGAATCAATGCAGACTTCATTTCCTCTGTAAACCTACTGTTTTCATAGACGATGCTTCAAAAACCTCATTCATGATGTCTTACATGGGGGGCAACGCTGCCAGTTGGACCATTCCGTTAATGGAAAGGAACGATCCAGTACTACACAACTTCCAGGATTTCTGTGGTGAGATGAGGAAACTATTTGATAGAAAAACGCACATGCTATCCCTAGACCGTGAATTAATGACTCTTCGTCAAGGATCACAAGATTTGTTGACTTATATCACCACCTTCAATCGACTTATAGTGGAAACAGAATGGCCTCCTGAGAAACGTACCTCTTTGTTTTATCAAGGTCTTCGAGGAGAATTGAAAGATGTGCTTTCCCAAGTGGTGCAACTACCCAAGACTTGTGATGAAATGATAGACCTTGCCGTCCAGCTCGACCATCGAGTGCAAGACCGAAAAGGCGACAAAAATAGAGGGGAAATACGTTCTTACTATCCTAAGGCTCGCCCTCCCCCGGAGGACTACACCAAACCTGGAACAGGAGTGGAACCCATGCAAATCGGAGGGGTCAGGGGTCCGTTGACTCCCGAGGAAAGAGAAAAAAGACGCATACAAAAGCTGTGTCACTACTGTGGGAAAAGTGGCCACTTCATAAGAGAATGCCGCGCCCGTGGAAAAACGTCAACTCCTGGAGGGGGTCCCAGAAAACAAGTCGCGGTAACACAGGAGTCGGAAAACTGAAGAGCCCAAGTATGGACGGGGTCTCCGTCTTGGGTTCAGTGGAAGAGGAAAAGATCCCATTGTATCTTGCCAACACTTTGCAACCGTCTGTAGCTCATATGAACATTACAGTTGCATTACGGGTCACGGAGGATGAGTCCTTCACAGTGTCTGCCTTGTTGGATTCAGGGGCCACAGGGAATTTCATTGATCAACAGTATGCCAGGAGTATGGGCATTCCCTATGAAAATAAAAAAAATTCCGGAAATGGTGAAAGCTGTGGACGGAAAGGCTTTGACCTCAGGACCAGTGCGGCATCATACAGTGCCTTTAGTGATGTGTGTGGGTTTAAATCATCAAGAACTCATCCAGTTTGATATCATTGACGCTCCCCAGTTTCGCCTTATCCTCGGCATGCCCTGGTTGACCTTACATGATCCAGTGGTGAAATGGGCTGCGCGTTCTGTATCCTTAACATCCCAGTACTGTCAAGAACATTGCTGTCCCCTTGGGGCGTCCAAAGAAACCCATGAAACACAGGCATCTCTTCTCGCCCAGGGATGCAGTGATGGAAGGTACTGTTGCGCTACCGCACTTCCTGGAGAGTATGCGCAGTACCAAGACGTCTTTGACAAAAGGAAGGCAACTCAGTTACCACCACATCGACCCTATGATTGCCGGATTGATCTTGTTCCTGGGGCGGACATCCCCTGTAGTCGTGTGTATGCCCTTACTGAACCTGAAACGCGTTACTTGAAGACCTATTTAGAGGAAAACCTAGCTTCAGGGTTTATTCGACATTCCACCTCTCCGGCGTCTTCTCCGCTCTTCTTCATAACGAAGAAGGACTGCGACGAACTCCGCACGTGTATAGACTATAGGTCTATAAATAAAGTAACCATCAAGAACAGGTACCCGTTACCCCTCATACCAGTATTGTTGGACCAGCTACGGGGGGCACAGGTGTTCACCAAATTGGATCTTCGTGGGGCCTATCACTTGGTACGAGTGAAGCCAGGCGATGAATGGAAGACTGCCTTTCGTACCAAGTTCGGTTTATACGAGTACCAAGTGATGCCTTTTGGATTATGCAACGCCCCTGCTGCCTTCCAGTACTTCATGGATGAAGTACTGAGGGGATTGTTAGAAACAATCTGTATCGTATATATTGACGATATACTGGTGTATTCTCGTAACCTCACAGAACACGTCTGCCATGTGAAAACAGTATTGGATCGTTTACGAGTCCATTCCCTGTTCGCCAAGTTGGACAAGTGCCTCTTTCATGTTAACGAGGTGGCCTTTTTGGGATATGTCATCAATGCCCAGGGGTTCCAAATGGACATGAACAAAGTAGAAGCGATCACACAGTGGGCAGCCCCAAAACATGTCAAGTCTGTACAAAGCTTCCTTGGGTTTGCTAACTACTACAGGAGATTCATCAAAGACTTCTCTCGCATAATCACTCCGATATCTAGACTCTTGAGAAAAAATGTGTCTTTTGAATGGACGCCTGAAGCCGACCAGGCTTTTGAAACACTCAAACAGCGTTTTACTCAAGCTCCGATCCTGCGGCATCCAGATCCTACACTGCCGTTTGTGGTTGAAACGGACGCTTCACAGTACGCCTTGGGTGGGGTGTTATCCCAACGACATCCGGAGACGGGGCAACTGCATCCAGTGGCCTTTTATTCTTGCAAACTTACACCCAGTGAAGTAAACTATTCGATCACAGACAAGGAACTGCTGGCAATCAAGAGGGCCTGCGAGGAATGGAGGCACTACTTGCTAGGGGCTCTGCATACCATCGAGATGTATACAGATCATAGGAATCTGCTATTCCTGAAAACAGCGAGAGCATTGACACCAAGGCAACTTCGATGGTCACTCTTCTTCTCGGACTATGATTTTATCATTAAATACAAACCCGGTCCCCAGAATGGCAAGGCAGACGCTCTCTCCCGAAAGGTCGACCAGCCAGGACCCCCTCTTGTGGACGAGACAAACCCCCCTACCATTCTTTCTCCCTCGGCTTTTCCTGACACGACGCTGGCTTTCGTGATGTCCAACGACTTCCTGGAGGACCTGAAAGTCACGGTGTCTGGGATTGATGGCGCTGCCTGGATTCAGGAAGACCCAGTTCACAGAAGCACTAAGGACGATCTGTTGTACCATTTCCATGCTTTGTTTGTTCCCTCGAGCATGCTCCAGGAGCACATTATGCAGATGTGCCATGACTCCACGTTGGGAGGACACCTGGGAGAATATAAAACCATCGCCAGCATAGAACGATCCTTTTGGTGGCCTTCACTGCGGAAGGATGTCAAGGATTATATACAGAAATGTGCTGTTTGCGCTCAAAGCAAATCCAGTCATTCCAAACCTGTGGGGTTGCTACGACCTATCCCGATCCCTCCTTCTCCTTGGCATACTGTCTCGATGGATTTTATAGTGGAGTTGCCCCCTTGTGAGACCTATACCACGATTTTAGTCTTGATTGATCATTTGACGAAAATGGGACACTTCATTCCTCTGAAAAAATTGCCTTCTTCTTCAGAATTGGCTTTGGTGTTTATCCAACATGTAGTGAGAGCTCATGGTATACCTAGGGTCCTGATTACTGATAGAGGCTCCCAGTTCACTTCTCGCTTTTGGAAAGCGCTTTGTCAGGCATTGCATATCGAGGCTCGGTTGTCATCCAGCTTCCATCCCCAGACTGATGGCAAAACCGAGCGGCTTAACCAGTCCCTGGAACAATATTTACGTTGCTTCACCCTTCAGAACTCAGATGACTGGTTCCCTTTGGTTTGGATGGCGGAGTTCGCCTATAATAATGCGGAACATTCCACGTTGGGGTGCTCCCCCTTCTTTTGCTTATATGGGTTCCATCCTGACATGCTCCCCTTCGAGTGGCCAGTCACTTCCTCTCACCCGTCCATACAGGAGCATCATGCTCACCTCCGGGCGGTCTTAATCGATGCCCGCAACCAGTTGGCTCTGTCACAGGAGGCCCAGAAACGTTATGCTGACAGGAGGCGGGTTCCCGAACCCGAGTACAAGGTCGGGGATAAGGTGTGGTTGTCGACAAAAAACTTGCGATTAAAAGGGAAAGGGAAATTGGCACCTAAATACATTGGGCCCTACGGCATAGAGGGGGTGGTTAACCCTGTGGCCGTTCGTTTGTCCCTCCCCCAGTCTTGGCGTATTCACCCGGTATTTCATGTGTCCCTTCTTCGTCCCTGTCGGGTGGGTGTGCGTCTTCCCTCGCGTCCGGGTCCTGTGGAGGTGGATGGGGATGAGGAGTACGAGGTTGAGGAGATCCTTGATTCCCGTTTGACCCGTGGGAGGTTGCAGTACCTTGTGGCATGGAAGGGGTATGGTGTGGAGGACAGGACTTGGGAGCCTTCCGCTAATGTTCACAGTCCCTTGTTGGTGGCTAGGTTTCAGCCAGCGAATCCTGGCAAGCCTGGTCGACCGCCGGGACGTCGGTCCTCGAGAGGGGGCTCTGTAGCGGTTATCCGGGGTGTGGGAACGGGTAGCGTGCATTCAGTGAAGTTTAGACCATGTAGTACCTGCAGCTCGCCACTAGAGGGAGCCTGGCGGTTGCGGGACTACAATCCCCAGAAGCCCCGTAGCCGAGGAGGCGGAAGTATGGCAACAAAAGCCTTCCGCGGTCAACGGCTCAGGGCTTGTCAATCAGGACTGTGAGAGTGGTCGGACGTAGCCTTGTTTGTTTCCTGCACTTCGGATTTGGTACTTTGTCTTCCCCAAGCAGCGGGAGCTGCTATCGTGAAGTTCCGTTTCCAGAAACGCGAGTCCCCGCAGGCAGTAAGACGGGTGGCCTCGCGTTGTGTTTCAGTGGCGTTTTTGAGACCCGCGCAGGAGCGCGTTGTCGTCTCCGTCACTGTGTACTTTTCCTTGGGATCTCTTTGTGTTCCTGGTGTGCCGGTACCGGTACACACTTATCCAGACTCCTTGCTGATTTTGCTTTTTCCTTTCTTTTGCCTTCCTTGCTGATTTTGCCTACCCGGGAGATTCCTGTTGCATTATTTGTATTTTCTCCGACAATCTAAAAACCGCCGAGGAGGCGGGTACCTGTACCTCGGATTCCAATGTTCGTGAGTGGCTGCAATTGAAGGGATAAGACACGCCGGTTCAATACCACAGTTAGTACTCGCCACAGTGGTTTATATGTATGACTATTTTAACTGTAGAGGGCTGGGAGTCTAATTATTCGTTCTTGTTCTTCCCTCACCTACAGAATTCCATCGCGGGTGCTACCAGACTAGCGAGGGAGTGGGTAGACGGCATTCTACGTCCTTTCAGAAGCCCCACAGAACATCCTTTTGTTATTTTCTCCACTTCCCTTTTCCCCGGGGGGCACAACGTACATAGCTGTGTTTCTTCTTCACACTGTGTGTGGTGCGTCCTGGAGAGGAGGGGGGATATTCGTCTCTTCATCGCTCCTGCTGACATCTCTCAGAGGTTAGTGGTTTCTTGCCATTGACGTCGTGACACAAGCATCCTGGGACCGGTTTCGGATGCAGGATGGTGATGGATTAAACCCAGATCAGTTGACTGGGGGTGAGTGTTTGATTTGTTCAAACGCTCCGTCCATCATCCCCTTTTGTATCGCTTTGTTCGCCCTAAGTGTGGCAGGGTATGCTCAGACGTGAGTCCCTTGTTCACTTGGCCACTGGATTCAAGATAGCCTGGCTGATGAGGATTATGAATCCGAAACCTGTCCCAGGATGCTTGTTTCCGGTCCAGGGAAGACATGGCTTGGCAGTTCGGGCTGGACTGTTCCCGCAAGGCACAGGGTCAGACTGATTTGCATATAGCCATGTCTGAACTGGGGTGGCTGAGTGAACTAAAGAATGGTGATGGATTAAACCCAGATCAGTTGACTAGGGGTGAGTGTTTGATTTGTTCAAACGCTCCGTCCATCATCCCCTTTTGTATCGCTTTGTTCGCCCTAAGTGTGGCAGGGTATGCTCAGACGTGAGTCCCTTGTTCACTTGGCCACTGGATTCAAGATAGCCTGGCTGATGAGGATTATGAATCTGAAACCGGTCCCAGGATGCTTGTTTACGGTCCAGGGAAGACATGGCTTGGCAGTTCGGGCTGGACTGTTCCCATAAGGCACAGAGTCAGACTGATTTGCATATAGCCATGTCTGAACTGGGGTGGCTGAGTGAACTAAAGAATAGTGATGGATTAAACCCAGTTCAGTTGACTGGGGGTGAGTGTTTGATTTGTTCAAACGCTCCGTCCATCATCCCCTTTTGTATCGCTTTGTTAGCCCTAAGTGTGGCAGGGTATGCTCAGACGTGAGTCCCTTGTTCACTTGGCCACTGGATTCAAGATAGCCTGGCAGATGAGGATTATGAATCCGAAACCGGTCCCAGGATGCTTGTTTCCGGTCCAGAGAAGACATGGCTTGGCAGTTCGGGCTGGACTGTTCCCATAAGACACAGGGTCAGACTGATTTGCATATAGCCATGTCTGAACTGGGGTGGCTGAGTGAACTAAAGAATGGTGATGGATTAAACCCAGATCAGTTGACTGGGGGGAGTGTTTGATTTGTTCAAATGCTCCGTCCATCATCCCCTTTTGTATCGCAACATTCAAGAACTTGCCACGTTCAAACATGTCCAGGAAGAACTGTCTATCAGTACAGATGGATTACTACTGAGAGACAGAAGAATCGTGATCCCTCAAAGGTTCAGACAAGGAGTTGTCAACCTAGCACACGAAGGACACCGAGGAGTGGTAGCTACAAAGAAAGCGTTACGAGAACGCGTCTGGCTCCCGTCCCTCGACCAGATGGTAGAAGCAACGCTCCGAGACTGTACATCCTGCCAACTAGTGGGACGAGATGAACCACCAGCGCCACTGCAGATGTCGGACCTCCCAGACAGTGTTTGGCAACAAGTACCCATTGACTTTTTCGGCCCATTGAAATCAGAGAAATACGTCTTCATCATCATGGACGAGTACTCCCGGTTTCCCATTCCTCATCAAATCTCTTCCACCAAAGCGACGGCTGTCATACCCATCATCGACGAAGCATTCGCAGCATGGGGAACACCTACGGTGGAGAAGACAGACAACGGTCCACCATTCAATGGACAAGAATTTGCAAAACACATGAACATCGGAAGATCACTCCTTTGTGGCCCCAGGCCAACGGGATGGTAGAACGTTTTATGGGAACAATCAAAAAGGCCATGCAGCAGGCTGAACTGGTTTGCCGCGACATTCAACCGGCACTAAATGAAGTGCTGCGAGCCTATCGGACCACACCGCACAGCACCACAAATCAATGCCCCGCCACTCTAATGCTTGGGCGAGTTCCGCGTACCCAGGTCCCAACTACGGATGCTATCACGCAATCCCGAGTCGTGACCACAGACCATGACAATCTAGTAGAACTTGATTACGCCAAGAAAGCCAAAATGAAGGAATATGCTGATCACCGCAGACATGCCAAGACGTCTCACATCCGAGAAGGAGACTGGGTACTAGTGAAGCAGGACCAGACAGTCGCTACCTTGCACACCCGCTGCAAGTCACAAGAAGAAAAGGGACCATGGTCACTGCGGAGTCGGAAGGAAAGCGGACGACCAGAAACATATTACACTTCAAAAGGTGCAACCCATCTGCCCATACTCGAGATCGAGAGCCTGACTGTGACACAGACTCATCAAGTCAAGAGAGAAACAGTGATCGTGAACATCGCGGGGCACTGGAACCTGACGACCAGAGAGACAAGAGCCCGCCGGACCAGATACGAGCCAGCCGACCACAAAGAACAATTCGGAGGCCTGTTCGGCTCATTAAAAAACTCTGAAGTATGGTGAACATTTAAAATACAAAAGGGGGAGGTGTCGCATCGTCATGCCTGACCCTGGCTTCAAAACAGGGCAGGCATCGGGAGGAACAGGAAGAGGCGGGGAACAGGAAGGGGGGTAGCAGGGATAACTGGAAGGAATAGAGAAGCAAATTGATTAAGCTCCCGTCTCCCGCGTCTTCCTTGGGGGTTTAGGAACAGGAAAATCTCCCCAGACCTCCCTCCTCAAACCTCATCATTTCTTTCTAAATATTCTCAACACGTGTTCCCCTTGTTGTTTATGAGCCTGCTTCGGTATCAGAACCCCAGGTGGAAGAGGGGGCGTGGTTACTCAGCGGCATAATGTGGGGGTCCCCGGCTCCCACCGCAGACCCACGTGTGTGACTCTTTGTCCGGAGTGGGCGCTTTAACTTCTCAGCTTTACAAGAGGGCACCAGGTGCAAGCACGAGATAAACCAAGGACCCTTTACAGCCTCTCAGAGTCAGGCCAGAGTGGGGCGGGGGGTCTATAGACCTCCAGCAGGGCACAAGTACACATCCAGAATATCTCACACGCAGACGCAACACACTGCTAGACTAGACAAAACACTTGCACACAGAAACACAATCATAGAGGTACATGAAACAGACCGCGCCTCTCAAGCACACCTTGAAACTCAAAACCTCAGCCTAGTTAATTTTGATCGATTTTTTTTAATTTGTTGTGCTTGGTGTTACATTGTGCCAATTGTACAGGTGATGGGAGGCTGGATTGTACACAGCAGTGTTGCTCGGTAGGTGGTTGTGGCTGTCTGGGGAGAGAGAGAGTGTGTGTGTGTGTATTTGTTTGAATTCTTGAACATCTGTTTTTAGGTATAGCTTGTAACAGATGTAAAAAACACACACAATTGAATAAATTACTCGCACCTTGAGATCTGTTGTGCGTCTGCCATATAAGACATCTCTGTAATCCCTTTCCCTTCAGTGTGCAACATTTCACATGCACCACTTGAATCAGAAGACAGAGTGTAGCAAAAACCAGATCTGGTCTGTCTTTAAAGTGCTGTGTGTGTATTAGGCAGAGATTTTGAAGTGCTATTTTCTGCGTAACAGAGGCTGGAGCTTTAAACCTCCATGGGAGTATGAGGTTGTCACAAATGTAGGGCCACACATACATTTCTTTAAGAGTGCCTCGGCATCAGCACATCCAACTCTGCTCTTTGTAGAAAGAGGAACAAGCATTGGCATAGCCAATAGGTCTCGCCTTTGGGACCTTATAAGTGTTTAGTTATCCAGCACAATATCCTTGGTGCAACAAAATCAACTGTTGCATGGCTAAACACTTATAAGGTCCCAAAGGAGAGGACTATTGGCTATGCCAATGCTTGTATTCCTTTGCATCCATATAGTCACTTTATTCAGGGGTGTCTGGCTAATGGAAATCTGTGCTATGCAGCTGGACAGAAACCGGCATACTAATGGCAACACACGTAAGAGATAGCATAACAATGATATTGTTTGTTTTCATGAAAGGGAACAGAGAGGGACATTGTAAATATTTTTTTCTGGGAAAGTCCATTTAGGTATTACAACACTACAACACTACTCGGTTAACTTCATCTTGAGAGAGCCATTTTCTAGTTGTTGTACTAGAATCGAAATTTCATACTACGAGCAGGGCTTTAGGTGGGCCGGGTCCTGCCAGTGCTCAGCACCAACAGTTCTAACAATTCTTTTAAGCTAGTTTTGGACACGGGGAGAAGGCATGCATATCTCATGTTTTTAATTCGTATAATATACCTTTTTTGTGGAACAACACCTTGAAAAATACAGTAAGCAACCAACCCTGCAAGTAAAATTTTGAACTTTATGTTTTTAGGTCACCTTTTCTTTAGCATGCAAAGCTTCTGTCACTTTTTCTTACTACTGCTGCGGTAAAAATTAACCATCGGAAAAAAGTGATAGTGATGGAAAGTTCCTAGTGTTTCTTATTGCAAAACTACGACTATGGATTTTGCGGTAATGTGATCTCTTATTGTCATCTCCTATAACTCATTATTACTGTTAGCTATTTTCCTCCTACTGTTACTGATAGCCAAGCGCTTACTCGTGCTACCCTTTTCCCTAATGTGCTTTCAAGTCTCGTCAGGGGTATGAAGCGCTATACAAAGGCACGCACACGATATACATTTCCATGGGCCGGTCGTAGTCACCTACAATCCTCCGATTAAACATTTGTGAGCTATAAAAGAGGGAGCAACTTTGTCAAGGTAAGAGACTTTGCTGTTCGTTTGTAAATAAATAACCATAGGCTGTCTGAGTAAAGCGTTGTAGGCGAGGCTTGTGTGTGCACTTTTTTACCTGCCACCCGGAAGAGGAATACAAAGTATACAGATAACAGAGAGAATGTTCACGAGTAGTCTAAATAGTAAAATATTAAATGTGCGTCACACGTGCATTTATAGTCGAATGCTGGCCGCATGTTAAAAGAAAATTACAAAAAAGTTTTTTATGGAATTTAATGCCACGTGCTCTCTAGAATGACATAAACCATACAATTTGCAGAGTAAAAGAAAAACGCTTCTCGAAAATGTATTATAAATAATATTTATGCCCACAGCTGCTTTAACGTATAGAACTGTGTTAAAGACACTTGTCACGTGATCTGCCGTGTTTGTATATGGATCGCTCGTAAGAGTGGCATATACAGATAGGCAAAGGTGGGTGGGGCAGGTCCAAAGGCTAAACATTTCTATGATGTTCTTGGAAGGGCATTTATTTTTTACGGCGATACTGGAAAGCACATTCCACTGTTACGTATCATTTGTTAGCACTGTAAAGTTGAGTTGTCTGTCAACCACTGGAACTTGGTGGCCATTTTAGTAGTAATGTTTTTTGCATTTGCGAAGGATTTCTCCCAATGCAAACATGTATGAAAATAAATATGTTACTCGTTTCATTATACTTGTTGGTTCCCATCACTGGTTTACACCGAGTTGAGAATGTGAGGGACACTTGCAAATTACAGAACAGGGTGGGGAAGGGAAGTTAAAACAAGCATTGGCCGTGCGCGAGGTGGGGAGGGGGAGTAGGCGGGAGTTGTGTGCGCGCTCGACCAATGCACACCAAAACAAGCATTGCACCAGGCGCGCGCGAGGGTGGGTGCAGCCGAGAGCAGGCAGCGTTTCCCTTGCGGGAAAGCGACCGATTGGCGCAGCGGGCTCTCGCAAGGGAATCGCCAAAACGTGCACGCACTGCATTGAAAGCAATGCAACGCATGCACGTTTTTGCCTGGAACGCTGCATCCAGCTCAAGAGGTCTCTTTCCTCTGCAACGCATGCGCGTTGCGGAGGCGAGACCTAAAAATGAGGATACTGGAACCCAGTGTGCCAAATTACTCACTGATTGCCTTTGAAATGTCACCTGCCAGCTTCCTCTCTGCCCTCCGGGGAAAGAGAGAAGTCTCTGTGCCACCGGGGAGTCCCAGCTAATCAATATAAACTGTGCCAGGGCCCAGCAGGAAACCAAATAACCCCAGAGGTGTGCCAGCACTGAAAGCAGTCGGAAAGTTGAGTTGTCTGTCAACCACTGGAACTTGGTGGCCATTTTAGTAGTAGTGTTTTTTGCATTTGCGAAGGATTTCTCCCAATGCAAACATGTATGAAAATAAATATGTTACTCGTTTCATTATACTTGTTGGTTCCCATCACTGGTTTACACCGAATTGAGAATGTGAGGGACACTTGCAAATTACAGAACAGGGTGGGGAAGGGAAGTTAAAACAAGCATTGGCCGTGCGCGAGGTGGGGAGGGGGAGAAGCGGGAGTTGTGTGCGCGCTCGACCAATGCACACCAAAACAAGCATTGCACCAGGCGCGCGCGAGGGAGGGTGCAGCCGAGAGCAGGCAATGTTTCCCTTGCGGGAAAGCGACCGATTGGCGCTGCGGGCTCTCGCAAGGGAATCGCCAAAACGGGCACGCACTGCATTGAAAGCAATGCAACGCATGCACGTTTTTGCCTGGAACGCTGCATCCATCTCAAGAGGTCTCTTTCCTCTGCAACGCATGCGCGTTGAGGATGCTGGAACCCAGTGTGCCAAATTACTCACTGATTGCCTTTGAAATGTCACCTGCCAGCTTCCTCTCTGCCCTCCGGGGAAAGAGAGAAGTCTCTGTGCCACCGGGGAGTCCCAGCTAATCGATGTAAACTGTGCCGGGACCCAGCGGCACCTAATAGCCCCAGAGGTGTGCCAGCACTGAAAGCAGTCGGAAAGCCCTGCCACATCTCTGCCACACAGCCTGAAAGCCTCTTCACATCTCTCTCTTTTTTTCCCAACTCCCTGTTTTCAGTTTCACTTGCTTCTGCTTCCTTGTATCTTTTTTCCACTCACCTCTAAGCACTGCAGATTACTTTCTGCCTGTCAATATATTTGACAAGTATGTACTTCCTTTGCACACTTGCAATTAGAATCGCAATTACAAGTAGCAAACATGTCAATTGCTCTGTGCGCACTGTGAAGAGGCCAAGGATTAAATGACCATGTGTTCTAAATACATATGGCCCACTGTAAAGCACTGTGGGAAACTAGCACTACTTTCAGCTTAACCGCCAGAGGTCACAAACATGACCCTTTATAAACAATCACTCGGGCCCCTAAAGGCGACTCAGTTCAGAGTAGGCACTATTCAGTGATAATACACTGCAAAAAATAATACTAATTAACATCCTGGAGCAAGCAAAAATTCTTAGAGAAAGTAAGATTAAGTAAAACATCTGAAATGTAGTAAATACATCCCTGACATGAATATAAGGTTAGATAGGGGGCCCCTTTCAAGGTCTGTCATTAATTACTGCCAGGTTTTAGTACCGGAGGGACCCACCTCACTTAAAGCCACCCCACATTCTGAACATGTTTTTACAACAGCCAACAATCTATGCCTTCTTCTCTAAGGACCTGCAGGAAATGTGAGACTGCTTCAATGTTTCATGTAGTCTGAAACCAGGAAAGGAGCTGCCCTGTGTGTGTGTTTACTAATGGTTTCTGAGGGTGAATGTAGCTGCTGCTATTGGTACCTGCCTTTAACAGACCTTGGCTGATACAAGATGGATTTGTGCAAGTAAAGCGGTTTTGAACTGCTCAAGCAGGAGTAAGTTGTCACTATGTCATGAGACTGTGATTTATAGTGCACTTAAAATTGATTTCAGTATTTTGATAAATACTTGTCATTTTTGATGGGATCACAGTGCTCCATGTAGTTGATTGTAGAAGCCAAAACATTTTCGTGGTGCGCTTTCAGGGCTTCAGATAGAGACCAAGTGTAAAATAAGAACAAATCAATATCGCACTATCTGATGACATGAGTGACTTCTCTTCTAAGCCTCTGTTTTGCTTGTATTGTTTTGCCCTGTGGGAATCCAGGCAACGGGAGAGGCAGGCTCGGATTAAGACGTCCAAAGCACTTTATAAACATTTTGGTGCCCCCATATATATCTAAATCAAAATATAAACAATATTAAACCGTAAAATAAAATTTTAATATTTGAAATGAAACAAAATGTTGGAAAATTACGTTTATTTTTGTATACTTCCACTTTATATTTTCAGCTTTCAGTTTTTCACCATATGGTCCATGGTAAATCTGGCAATGGAAAATGTCTGTGGTGCCCCCCCCAAGGCCGGACTGGCAACAGAAACCGGCCCTGGCAAACTGCTCAGCCGGCACCCCCTGAGGTGAGGGGGAGTGCAACTGACCAGTTTGCGAGGGCCGGTTTGGGGAGATTTTGTTACAGGGGGCCGATATAGCCAACCCCCGGTAACACAATCAGCCCCCCAGGCAGTGCTTCATTTGAGCAGGTGCTTTCAGTTGCTCAGCACCTGCACTTCTTTCACAAGGCCGGGGCTACAATTTCTGAACCTGCAGGTGGTGGTCTCAATATTAATTGTTCAATTCAAAATAAAGAAGAATAACATATATGGCATGGTGACTGACTGGTAAATGTTCATAGGCAGGCCGGCATACGCCTGTCAAGGCAGGCATGATTGTGTACCACCACGTTAGTGATGATGTCATCACACTGATCGCAAATCCAAGAAGTCATCGACAAACAATGTCTTGCATTCTATTCTCTGAGTCTGCTGCACCCTGCCACTGCCTGAGCCTAAGCCTCCCATTGGATAATTGTAGCTGCGGGCTGCCTCCTGACGGAGTTGAGGCAAGGAAGCTGCAAGAGCGCATTTGGAACTTGGGAGTGAGGGCTCTTGGGGAAGAATAAATGAAAGTAAGTGTGGACTTTCCATTTGTTGCGTAGCCAGAGTAGCATATCCGGCAGCCCTGCATTGCTGCTATCCTCAATGTGCTGGGTGCGGCTGTGGCCCAACACAACTTTTGTGCGTCATGGCGTCACCAGTAGAATCTTTGCACTGCACCCCAGCATGGTAATTGCTGAGCATGCCTGAGTCCAGTAGGCACCACAGCCGTCGCCATCCCTGGACCTACTAATTACAGGCAGCACTAGACATGACCTGCTGTGCTCAAGCAGCCACCTGTTCCACAATAAACCCAGTCATACCACACTGATTAATATATGCAAAAAAGCATTTTCATTTGGTGTACATTTTGTTTTTGCACTCAGTGTAGGTAAGAAAGTAAAACATGTAATCTTCCGCTTCTTTAGAAATGACAACAGGAAAATGCAGAGTTCAAAATAGCAGGGACATGTACATGCTGACAACAGGGGTCACAGGCAGCAGCAGTGTTAGAGATGAGAGACAGCAAGAGTAAAGAGGAGAAGAAACAACAAGAGAGGAGAGAGATAAAACGGAGCAAAGTAGAAGTAAAGGAGGAGAGCAAATCCGATACAAAGAGAAAGCAGACATGATGTGAAGAAGAGAGCATTAAGAAGAGAGAAGATAGAATGAAAGGATGTGGAGGACAGGACAAAGGAAAAAAGCAGACAAATGATAACATGGAGACACAGCTAATCACTGCTAGGGAATTATATTAAAGAGCCAAGATCGAGGGGAGTGAGAGCAGAGCATGGATAAAAGTGAAGAGAAAAAAGGGCAGGGCTAAAATAAGTAAAGGGCAAATCAGAAATACAGGGTGTGGCAATGGTAACAGAAAACAATTAGAGAGGTGAGAGGATAGACTCTTAGAGCAAAGACTTAGGGGACATATCAAGGTTAGAAGATAGAAACTGAGGCAGTGAGAATGTTGAAAGTGGGGCTCACCGGAGGAAGACGTGAGTGGTGGCCTCCTTGGCAAAATTTTCAGCACCTGCACTTCTTTTTTTACAAATTAAGCACTGCCCCCAGGGGGCCAAAACTGGCCCCGAACCCTAGCGGCCTACCAAGGAAACACCCGGTGCCCGCTATGGCCAGACTGGCCCTGGTGCCCCCCCCCCTTCCCTTGATGCACTAAGCATGTGCTTATTTTGCTTAATGGTCAATGCAGCTCTGGGGGGATGGGATGTGGTGTTACATCCAGAGCGGCCAACTTTGGAACTGGGAGAACGAGGTTCTAGATTCATTGTGAGCTCGACATCCTTTGATTTTGATTAAAATTACTTAACCTGCCGGTCCCTATAACGTGAATGTAACCGGTTCACGTGTAAATCGCTCCAATACCTTCAGGTCGATTTAGCACTATTTAAAAGCACAAAATGATAAGCCATAGTGAAAAGGTTGGTATGTATGCTGTACTTGTGATTTGCGTGCAATTTCAGTATGTTGCCTTTCTCCTCGGGAATTGAGGCCCGGGGCGTAACACAAACCCATGCGGCATGGGTAGGGACACACCATGGAACCCCCCAACCCTTAAACAATGGGGCCCCAGTTCAGGCCAAGCAGTATCGGTAAGATATCTGAGACTCAGGGACCCTCCTCACATTCTGCAGGGTGGTCCCCATCATTTTGCGCTACACCACTGTGGAGGCCTGTGTGATCCTGCTGCTTCAGCTTCATTGCTACACTTTATTTAGCATGACATTTTTATGTATGCATGCCTGTAAATGACAATGCCTTTCATGTATGTGTTAAGAAAACCTACAAAGTGTGTGTTTACGTGCACCACTTGCAGGTTTTCAAAATACTTAAATAAAAGGCAGTGTCATTTACAATGTCAATAGCACAAACTCTCGCAAATGCGAGACCTATTGCAATGCAAATGCTTGTTTTGAAATGCCATGTGGCACACATCCATGCCCTTAGGGCATGCATGTGTGCAACATGTGCACACATGCACATTTCAGGGGTGCAACAGGGTGCTCTTTGGACACCCTGGCACCCTTGAAATACCTCCCGGTATTACCGAATCGGTAATACCGAATCGGTAATACCGAATGTCTTCACATTCATTCCTATGGGCCTCCAAGCCCATAGGAATGAATGGGTAGGTATTTGTTATTACTGAATCTCAATTAACGATTTGGTAATAACGAATATTAAGGACTCGGTATTTTTTACCGAATTCTCACCTACATCTGAAATACCGAATAAGTAAAATTCAGTATTTAGAATTCAGTATTTCACTATTACCTACATCGGGCCCATAGTCTTTAAAGTTGTCTGTCTGTAATGATTTTTCAACCAAAGCACTTTTACTTGGTGTTTTCCATTTCCAAAACAACATTGGAAGTTAGAGTGACTTCAGAAATTGTGAATAGCGCTTTTTTTTTCAAAAACTCTAAAACACATATATATATACATGTGTTTCGAACATGTTTCACTATAGCTGTTCACTACTGTACTCCTCAAAGCTGTGCTTGTGTGATCCTTTTTAAGGAAAACAACTTTTAAATCCAATTTTCGTTACCATGCGGTAATCGCATATACACCGCTCATTGCGAAGATCATGTGACCTTGAAAAAAAGGAACATCATTGGATAACATACTTTTCAACTAAATTAATATGTAGTACACACCCACTTTCTCTTCTTGAATCGTATTTCATAGAAAGTTATCTAAGGAGGTCGCTAATTTTACCTGGGGGTAGTTTTGGGGCTTTTTTTGCACCAAAAATGCCAACTCAACCTGGAGAAGGGGATTAGCTGGGAGAGCATCAGAACCAGCATGTGGAGGAGAACAACATTGAAGATGCTGAAATTTTCTGTTGAATGAGTAGATATGTGACTGGGTGCATGAGTGTCTGAGTGGGTCTGTGAGTGGGTGAATGAGTGTCTGAGTGGGTCTGTGACTGGGTGCATAGGTACAAGGGTGGGTATGTGAGTAAGTGCATAAGTGTCTGAGTAGGTATGAGATTGGGTGCATGTGTATCTGAGTGAGTATGTGCGTGGATGCATAAGTGTCTGAGGGGGTATGTGAATGGGTGTATAAGTATCTGAGTGGGTATGTGAGTGGGAACATGAGTCTGTGACTGTGACCAACGAGTGTGTGCAAATATATTTTTAATATATATATATGCTCCCCAATATTCGCGAAGTTGTCGATAATCATGACATCCCTGCAATGGTACACACGTCGTCGTCACGAATGTAGTGCACGATTAAAAAAAAAAACCCAATTTGGACACATAACTTGTATCACTAACACCGCCATTTCTCAAACATGGGGTCAGAGTACCTCCACCCTGACTCCTTTTGATAGCTTTCACAGAAACTTTCAGCCTGGGAACTGTTCCCGATCGATGAAATGGCAGCCGTAACTCTTTGTTCAGGTTGCATCCACCTAATCAGAGCATACCTGTTGGCGTATTCACAATTAATTGCGAAATCGCAGCAAAATATCTGTGGCCAGCGATATCACGATAAATTTAAACGTACATTTCTCAAGAACTAGTGGACAGATTTGCACCAAATAACAAAAAGGTCAATCTGCATAACAACATCCATCTTTCTGCCACACTTGGTGTAATTACGTCCAACGGTTCGGTCTGAAGGTTCGACTATCCATCCTGTGGAAATTAAAATGGGAAACACACTTTTCTTTACCCCCCTTTCTCACCCCCCCCCCCCCATAACAGATCACCCCGAAACTTTCCAGGCACACCAGAACTTGCTTTGACCCTCTTTTTGACAATTTTATGAATATTCGTCAACGAGTACCAAAGGCAAGACAAAAAACGTTTTTCCTATGGCAATAGGTCCTAACTATTACTACCTACTGGCGACCGCCAGTAGGTAATATAGATAGATATATATATAATACAAACACAGTAAAATCATAAAAAGTATAAACAGTTCAATAAGAAAAAATATACTAATTAATGTGGACAATAAATAAAATATAAAAAAATTAAAACCCAAACACATATAGTAAAAACATAATATTAATATAAAAACAAATAATCTAAAATATAAGATACAAACAATTAGTGCTATAAAATCTATTTAGGCGATATTATGAAAGCTAATGGAGTCTAAAAATATTACATATACCGTTCACACTCTAGTTTATGCAACAGTAGGGAAAGTGGAGGGGTCAGATTTACTATTTCTACCCCAGTCACTGCTATAGTAGGCAAAGTGTTGGACTTTGAAGGAGTTAGATTTACTGTTCCTACTCCAGTCAGTACAACTATTCCCAGTCCAGTCTAAGCAGCAGAAGGGAAAGCGTTGGACGTTAGAGAGGTCAAATTTACTATTCGCACTCTGGTCTAAACAACATCAGAGAAGCACGTTGGATTTCAGATGGGTTCAATTTACTATTCGCACTCCAAACGACGCAATAGTAGGGAAAGTGTTGAACTTCTGAGGAGTAAAATGTACTATTCCCACTCCAGCTTGTGAAACAGTAGAGAAAGCGTCAGATTTCGTAGGGGTAACATTTACTATTCCCACTCCAAACAGCGCAAACGTAGGGTAGGTGATGGACTTCGGAGGGGTACAATTTACAACAGCAGGGAAAATGTAGAATTTTGGCAGGGTTAAATTTACTATTCCACTCAGTGCAAAGGTAAGGAAAGTTGTACTTCAGAGCGGCAACATTTACTATTCCCATTCCAGTGTGTTCAACAGTAGGGCAAGTGTTAGACTTCGGAGAGTTTAAATTGACTGTTCCCACTCCAGACAACACAACTGTGGGGAAAGTGTATGAATTCACAAGATACAATTAATTTTTTTCCACTCCAGTCTGTGCAACAGTAGGGAAAGCGTTGGACTTTGGAAGGGTTACATTTATCATTCTCATTCCAAAAAGTGCAACAGTAAGGAAAGTGTTGGACTTTGGAGGGGTAAAATTTACTATTCCCACTCCAGTCTGTGCAACAGCAGGAAAGGCGTTAAATTTCAGAAGGGTGAAATTCACTATTCCCAATCCAAACAGCGCAAGTGAAATTGCTAATTATTTATTACTTAATTACCTTCCTACCCAAGATACCTACAAACCAAGCTGCCCGCAACTAAAATATAATGAAAATAAATCAGCATTCCATATTGTACATACTTGAAATTAAATTAATAATAAATTGGTAATTAATTATTAGTTAATTAACTTCTCACACTAGACCTCAAAAAACTTAGCAGCTGCCAACTAAAATATTAATTATTACTTAATTAACTTCTCACCCTAGACCCAAAGACTTAGCTGCTCCCAAATAAAATATAAGTAAAAAAATACGAATTCCATAAACTGCATAATTAATAATCAAGTAAATAAGTAGTTAACAATTATTAGGTAATTGTTATTAATTGTTATTAATTATTGCATAATTGACTTCCCAACCAAGATCCTACCTACAAATAACATATCACAAAAATAAAGAAGTATTACATAATTAACATAATAAATATTAATAACAGAATTAAATTAAATATAACACATTCATAATTACTACCCAATTAGCTTCTCACCCTATTCCCATGCAAACCCTACAACCACTACAACACTATAAATTACTATTACAAATTAAAGAGATAAATTCGAAGTCACTCAAAATAAATGCAATATTATTAAAGAATAATAACATTTATATAAACAAAAGCAAAAAATAACATTACTATATAAACTACCAAACAAGACAATTATTAAAAAACAATATTTTTCAACACAACTTACAACAATATTCAAACGATCAATATTTTTTTAAACAATACTACTTACCTCAAAAATAATAGTCTTGTCAACTATATTCTTGCATTACCATATTTATGTGTCACAATATTTTATTTGTGATATTCCTGTCTCCCGATATTTACAACTCAATATTTTGTCAGTATTCATAATTGTTTCCAAAATCCAAGGCCCATTAGGGTGTACATTGCCACTTGGAACGTAGTTGGCAGAATGTGAATATATATCTTACAGCTCACCTTGCTTTGTACATTACCTTAGTCTCTTCAGGTCATTAACCCATTTCTCTCCCATTCTCTTCATGTAATTTATCTTCTCTTCCTCTTCAATGATTTCCCGGATTTTGTGTTTTGCTTCAGGATCTTGGACTACCACAAAGGTCCAAGGCTCAGTGTGTGCCCCACTGGGTGAGGTTCCTTTAAGAAATATTAACAATGAATTGGCAACCAATGAGGAGGAAACGTTTGCTATAACATGCTCTCATTGACAGTATGATCTGATGTGCATACATAATGACTTAACATCTCCAGACTATTTACCATTTTGAGGTACTGATGTACCATATATGTTATATTTTTTTGTGGGTTCTTAGAAAATTGAAAACTTTGAAGTTCATGTAGACTCGCCCACTGTACAGTACCTTGGTTTATTCCTCAAATAGGTATAACAAAGTTAGAAGAGGTAATAGTATCTTTCTTTGTCAATATTACTAAAACAATTATGTCACATGAGGCCATTTTGCCCTAGAAGCTGCAATCAATAGCCTACAATCGATAACCCATTAGAATTTACTACATAAAATTGTTTTGTGTTCTGTAGTTTTTTCTACTACAAGAACTTGCTTATTCATGATTTTCTGCATATAAATAGTATTACTTTGCAAATAAGTATCAACGATGTGTCATATAATTATTTCATGTCTAAGGATTATCAGGATCATATGAGAAACAGATTTTTATATTTTTCACCCTTTAAAGGTACAAATCATTTCACACATATATTCACATGAATGACCTAGGAACAACGCTTCTCCTCACACGTTTTTACCTCAAGTGAGCTACTAAAAGCAGCCATGATATTCTACTAATAAGCAGAGAGGAATTTCTTCATTCAGAGAGCTGGTCCAAAAGACATATTCCTGATACAATCAGGCAGCTCATACACATCTATGGGCTGTTCAGACAGTATTCTGTCTAGCACAGCTATGTGGGACTGAAGCTATATTTCTCATTATAGCAGGCTCTAAAGCAGGTTCTTGGTTTGACAGCATATACAAATTGCATCTGTCAATGTTTTGCTAAAATTATAATCGTTACCGGTATTTTCATTCAGGCAGGTCCAACATCAAAAATGCAGAGATTTTATCAGCACAAGTGCAGCAAGGGCTAAACAAGAAAGAGTAAATATTAGATTAAAAGTACCTTATCACACTAAGTTTAGAAAGTGCGGCCAAGAGGGATGGCCCAGCCCAGCCTCCTACGGCCTCTGTCTGGCAAGGATGGGCTCACTCTTGGCTCAGGCATGGCCTACGCAGCGGGGCTGCAGTGCGCTTAAGTAGTGCTGATCGGCACAGGTGAAGCAGCAAGAGGGGCTTCTGTGACATGTCATTACAACAGACAAAGAAAACTCTGGTCACTACCAGCAGTCACTGGCCATTACCCTTGTGGCACTTGCACAGCATAGGCATTCACCTCAATACACAAAAGCATCACATTGAACAACAATTTCAAATGGGAACTGAGCACACACACAAACTGCAACACCGCAAATTGTGTCTACCTATTGATTTGCCCGTGCAACCTATACTATATAGGCATGACAATGAGACCGGTCAAACTGCGCATTTCAGAACACCGCAGTAACTTTCGGTGTCTCAAAAGTAACACCAAAATGTGCACACACTTCGTTGACATGAGACACTCCCCTGATTCCCTTAAATGGCTCGTCCTGGAAGCATCGCCCAGCATCTTGCAAAAAAATCTGTTTATGCGAGAACAGAGATGGATACACCGGTTGACGACACACACCAAGGGTCTTAATGAGGATATTCCCTGGAGGGCCTCTAACTCCGCACTTTGCCAACTACATACGAGGTCATCCCCTTGGTCCTGAATGACAACCCACAACATACAACATAGAACCACGAGACCTACTAATACAGAATGTAACACCTTCATAATGAGCATAGGCCACCTACTAATGGCACGCACACGGAGACAGACAACCCAGAGGCTAGCCACTATGCATTGGGCTTATACATTTAACTTGGCTATTGCGACCCCCCGCAGTTATCCACCACGCTTTGTATGTGTCCGCCATTGCGTACTGTTATTCCGCTACTTGAGCAGTTCAATACAAGGTATATCACCCTCATAAATGGCTTACCTAACCTCCCACTTAAGTCAATTCGACTTGACTAAATGCACAGCTATTCTCGCCTCCCCTTGTCCTGGGGCACGACACTGCTGCTGTATGCTCTCCGCTACACCAATATGACCAACTACCCGCGAGTAGTTAGAATTAATACATTGATGCTAATGGTTACAAGAACACGGCCCGTCTCCGTGAATTTGTCCCACACTAAACACACGTCAAAGGCAGGTCCATAGTTCGAGGTGCGGTTGAGCTCATTAACATACTCCACTTATTTAGGCATAGCCCTCTTAGAAATGGCCGCCATGGTAACCATGATGCGAGCCACGAACACCGCAACCTTCACCAGACCACGCCCACTTGAGTCATGTGACTGAACACATGATCCAGACTCCACCCTCAAATAGATGCACCTCGGGACACAAGACTATCTCCCGGACCCCGTGGAGGGGGGTAGATCGCAAGACACCCAGACCGAACAAGACACGTGAGTACCCGCGCTAACCCTGGCTGCATTGTTTTGTGCTCCAACCATATATCTCTAATGTAGACCATAGGGTTATCTTCCCCTGAGCAGGCATACTTCGTCTGCAGGCTAAGAGACACAGCGGTTTGCATCAAGGCACTCTCACCGCCACCACCAACCGACCACAGATAGGGACATAGGCAAGACTCTATCTTTCCACAGGAGGGGCGGGATTCTTGCTGCTCCACTTACAAAGAACGGGCTATATCTTTCCTAACCACTTTGTACGCGCAAACGGTCTGCTTTGACTGAGGCATGGAACATAGGAGCACTAACTTGTCTTCCCTAAATGGCAGACAAGGAGGGCTAATACTCTACGCACAGCGGTCTGCTTCCATATTTAGTAGCAAAGTATAGACAGCTAGAGGCAGTCGTTTTAATCGAAAAACACATGCGCATAACATTACCCCCGAAGGGGCATGTTAACAACAAAGAATCACAGCTTTTTTGGCTAATAACACGCTTGGTACTATCAGAACACTCTACTGTTCGAGTGCACTCATAAATGTAAGATTAATTAACTTATGAGATACCGGAAGGAAGCCGTGCACAACCACCCATGATCTTTGCTTTAATTTGTAATACACACTTATGGAGCACTATTAAAGCGGCACCCCGCTACCCGGGGGCCAAATACAGAATGCTTTTATAACGAGTGAAGCGTTTCAAACTATAATGAGCCCTGCGCACCCCCCCTATGCAGCTAACGTCTTTAGAGACACAGACACTGCGCTTACCACGAGTAAAGCGCACTCGATGACAATGCATGTACACATGATGCCCTAATGTGAAATACATATATGAGCAAATTAAGGACAGGCATTGGAGAGACACTCCCAACACTACACGAGGATAACTGTATACCACATTATATTTTTGTACATTTTATGTCACACTTGGATGGCTGAGTGTGGGTGTTAACAGTGCAAATGAACTTTTCTTTGCTTAATGTGTACTGTAGATATCAGCACCAGACACTTTCTATATTGTTTTGGTAAGCTCTTTTTCTCCTGAATCCCATCTTTGCGCACATAGGAGCAGAGCCGTGTGACTGGCTCCACCGGGCACTGTTGAAGCCTGGGGACCACAAAGAGTGGGTGAGTCCTCATTAAAACAAACCTTTCCAACTATTCTGTCCTACCCACAGAGTCTAGAATCACCATAGTTCACTGTGGACGATCACCTGTTTTTAATCACTTTTATTATTCCTTCGTTTTGCATTTGTCGGCCAGTGAGCGGCCACACTGAAACATTAGTAGCATGGTTTGAAGTCACCATCATTTGAAGTGAACATCAATATCTATGTTATTTCTTTGTCCTTTAAATGCCTCTTTCTCCACTACTGGTAGATCCAGGCAGGTTGAAGATAACATAGGGTAAACGTGTTACCTGTTTTAACAATGCTTATTATTTTTTGTAGATAGCACACATATTTTTTCACGGTCCCGAAGAATCGCAGGGTTAATACACCTAAAAGCGAGAAACATGTTGACCAACACACTTTAACAGGAGCACATAGACCCACAGAGTGGTACATGATAGCGCCCTGTTACACTTCTTTTAACTAGGACAGGAGACCCCCAGAATAAAGTTTGCTCATTTAAGGTACTCCCAGCCCTATTTTAATTCACCACATAGCATCTACACTTCTTGGCCCCGCACCCGCACTCATCTTACGGCAGTTGGATAGAAGATCTCCGAAAAAGAGCCCCTTCTTAGGGAGTCCATTGGGGATTGCACCGCCGCCCCAACGAGGAGCAGCCCAGATGATGAAGCATGACACCTGTAATGGGTGTGTAAGGGCATTATGATCCAACAAAAGGATCACCACGTCTAGGATCCACTCATTAGGGCACAGTGAGGACCTAAAGTTTGGCTTCTACATACAGATACTCTTATCCTTCCACCTTTTCCTTCCTCCTTTCAGAGAGGAACAACATAGAACTCTTTTGTATATTGCGTTTGTCGAGGCACATCCTATGTTGGACCTCCCCACTTCTCCCAAATTGGGAAATAGCCTCTTGTCCCTACCCTTTTTTTCTTGATCCCATGAGTTCACAGCGCAATGACTCACCCCCAACGAAAGTGCCCCCAACGATGGTAGCCAACAGGAACCGATGTAGTGAGCATCCCAGAAGCAAGTTGTGGCCAACAATAGCCGATGAAAGATTTCAGAGCAGCCACTGTCAAGTGGGGTTGCAGTGCTCTACAGTAGCTATGATCGGGCACATATGAACCAGCAAGAGGGGTTTCTGGGACATGTAGTACCCTACGGTTGCAGTGCATGGCTCGCCACCAACGGAAGTACCCCCAGCAATGGTAGCCAACAGGAAGTGATGTAGAGAGCGTCTCAAGAGCTAGATGTGGCCAACAATAGTCCGGGCAGGGTTCAAGAGCAGCCCCCATCAAGCGGGGCTGCAGCGTGCTTCAGTAGTGCTGATTGGGCACAGGTAAAGCAGAAATAGGGGCTTCAGGGACATGTGGTTACAGCGTAATGGCTTGGCCCCAACAAAAGTGCCCCCAACAATGGTAGACAACAGAAATTGATGTAGGGAGCAATCCAGGAGCAAGATGTGGGCAACAATAGACCAGGCGAGGTTCCAGAGCAGCCCTCAAAATGTTAACTTTCTTATTTTGGTGTTAAAATGAAGGAATTCCTTCAGATTTTAAGGTTCACATAAAGTACATGCCATACACTTAGGGCCTAATTATGAGTCTGGTGGTCCGAGGACAGCCAGAATCGTGGTGGAGTGGGGGTGGGGGTCTCGTGACTGCCACATTATTACCCTAGTGTTCTTGGTCGACATGGGACTGCTCACTCCGCAGGGGAACCACAGATCCCTGGTGGTTGCATGGCGGTCAAGAGGCATCTATTTGCTTGGTGGACCGCGGCGGTCCCGCCAAGCATATTACAACTTTTATCTCTTCTTTCCTCCATGAAACAGTGGCTGAGATGAAAGAAGGGGGGCCTTGCAGGACCCCCTTGTGCCTCAAGCCTTGTGGATGCACACAGGGGGGCACAACATGTGCCCCCTTGTGTGCATGCACAGAAGTTCCAGCACGGAATGAACTTTTCATTCCATGCAGTGCTGAATTTTGACGTTCCCATTGCGATGCCTATTTTATAGGCATGGCCGTGGGAACGCCAAAGGAATTGTCTGCTAATGACAAAAAAGTGATTAGTCGGTGGGCGGCACTACGCAGATTTGGCTGGTCCCGCTGCCACACCGTCAAACTCGGAATCGGGCCCTAAGTGTGCCTACACCTAGGTTGATTATATGAGCACAATGTTTTGCATGTGAGTATTTGTCCTGTCCTTGACATTATGAGTAAGATTTTAAGATGTAAGATAGCAGCCGCTGTGGGCTGACGAGCTCGTGGAGAGGCACCTGCGCGCCTGGAGAGATACTACGTTCCAAGGATATGGCAGCCTGCTCAGCAACCCCAAATAATGCCTAATCTCTGCTGATGACAGATAATAATCTAGAAACACGTGTCCAGAGATGGCCAGCACTAATCTGCACCCACCTGGTGAAACACCCTAAAGACTTTGCAAGTGTACTCGCTTGTCGGACTTCATCTAACATGATGCTTAGGGGCGACCCTGCTGGGAGGTGAAGCAGTGTGCTCCCACACCAATTTTCTACTTGAAGGCTCCCTCGAGCCGCTGTGGGCTGACGAGCTCGTGGAGATGCACCTGTGCGCCTGGAGAGATACTACGTTCCAAGGATATGGCAGTCTGCTCAGCAACCCCAAATAATGCCTAATCTCTGCTGATGACAGATAATAATCTAGAAACACGTGTCCAGAGATGACCAGCACTAATCTGCACCCACCTGGTGAAAAACTCTAAAGACTTTGCAAGTGTACTCGCTTGTCGGACTTCATCTACCATGATGCTTAGGGGTGACCCTGCTGGGAGGTGAAGCAGTGTGCTCCCACACCAATTTTCTACAAATAATGCCTCTTTGAGGGAGGCGTCAGAAGGTAAAATGCTTTTATTTCTTCAAGGTTTCCAACATTGCATTTGTGCAGCAGCTTAAAGCACAGAAAAGTTTCACTAGACTTGGTATTTTGTATTGGAAGGATACTCTTCCAGTACAGCACCTATGCTAGACTTGACAGAGACACCATTGAACCAAAGTGCAAAGGTGTATTTGTGGCACTTGACAGCCTGACTGTGCACCAGTGCTTGGGAGAGAGCAGAACAGTGCCATATCTTAGTAGATAAGGTGCATTCCTGTGACAAATCTGGGCCTCAGTCCGCCAGTGCAATCAATAATTACCAATTCTACCACTGAAATCCACTAGAGAGAAAGGAGGGAAGAGGGATTAAAGGAGAAAAATGAGGATGGAATAGGGGACCAGAAAGATATGGGGCTCTCCTGCTTTCGTTTTTGTAATTTTATTTTTTGGTCCGCTCCACATTGACATATTTCAGAAATATACATTTTGCATTTTTGTCCAGAACCACATAAGTTACCCTTAATATCTACTGCTTTATGCCACTTGCTTGCTTATAGAAATTAAGTGAGTGGATCTCCTTATAATGCATGGGTCACATGCACACGAGCAAAGAAAATTGTTAGGAAGTGACTTCCTTTACAATTTCCTACTGCTCTACCCACCATAAACCTTTTGGCATTACTCTTCATGCGCCGGACTCCTGAAGAACAACACAAGTTCATTACTATGCATTACCTGCTGCTTTGATGATATTGTCAATGACCTCTCTCGGGACCGGTTCACTGCTTATAAATCGGACAGATCTTCTTTTATTGAGCATCTCATAAAACTCCTTTGACCTTCTGACCATGTCATCCTCAGGGAACCGCTCGCTGGAGAAAGGGACGTGCAGCAGGTCTTCCTCCTCCTGCCACTCGTCTCCATCTGGAAAAAATGATTAGACTATATGAATTCTTCGATCTGTCTTCTCAGAGTAAATAATTATATACATCCCATATTGGATCCTAGGTGTGCGGGGTCCCATATTAAACATGTTAGAAACTGTAAAAGCTGGGAATCTGACAAAGCTCCTGGTGAGATACGGCAGGTAAGTACCGTATTTTTTTACCAACCATCGTACAGACCTTATAAATGTATGTGTAAAGATATCAGTGTCTAAATACATCAGCATACTGGTAAAACACTTGGAACATCAGTTCAAATGTTGCAGTATACAGTACTTTTCGATGTTATAAAAGCATGCATGACACAAATACCATGTATGTGCTGTGGAAAATAAACAATGCTGTCTCCCTTCTAATGCTACATTACCATTTTGTGATTTTTTCATGACTCAAATGTGTGCATTGCTTTTAATAGACCACACATCTTTCCTAGAGATACAACAGGCGTGGCTTTTGCTCTCTTATAGTTGACTACAGAACACTTTTAATTAACAGGGACAGTCCAATCATATTTAAATTCCAAGCGCCATTGGACACTTTTTCTGACGATGCAGAGGGAATTGTTTTAATTTATTTTAATTTTCCCTCGGCATCGCCCCTCGAAATCCCCCTTTACCCGGCCCCACTGCCCCATCACTGTTACCTGCACGGACTACGGCTGTGAAAATGGCAAGCTTCAACCATACATGCAAATCCACAGATGAGAAGAGCAGGTGAAGAGTCAATTCAGATCAGGTTAGCATGAGGAACTCTGTCAGCAGAGGAGAGGGAATGACGAAAAGTTTGAAATACTTTGAGGCATATTTACTAGGAAGTGACGGAGTGCGGTGATGGCCACCTTGGCTTAACGCCGCACTCCACCACTTCCAAAACGCAGGGCTGTACAGAATCCGGGAAACTAAAGAGGGACTGAGAGAGCATTGGTTTGTTTGATTGAATGCCACTTGATCAAGCTCTGCCTCATCAGACTCCTCTGGCTTCAAGTACAATGGGGTTGCCATTTTGTTTGTGCAAAATATAACTCCCCTTATACACTTTAAACACCTAATCCTACTAGACAAACCATTACAGATTTGCAAGATTCAGACTGAAAGACTAAATTCAAGTTGTGTTTCTGTGCTTTTTGAAGCAGCAAAGGCACTGTTTTTGAATCTTTTAATGTGCCACAAGAGGCACACTCACCAGCCAAAAGATACGTCTTTGAGAGGGAAGAATCAGGCATGTAGGGGCTGTGAGGAGTTTAGTGCTAAAGATGGCCTGGTTTCTCATTGTGTCCAATTCCAAATACAAATAAACAGCTAGTGCTTCTGCACGCTGATGGAATAGTTTGCTATTTTGCACTTATTTAGCTTTGAAGCAAATATTTTAGAAAATAATCTTTTAATATTTTCTTTTTAATATTTTGTCTGCTGTGGTTGTCATTTGCTTTTTGTATGCTTTATTCCTCTTAAAGGATTAGTGGTTGTAACAGAGACAGCGAGAAAAGTTTTTCTGATTTTAAGAGGTTATATTCCTCTCATGCCAGTTGTAAGAAGTGTTCTGTCAGGAGGCTTACTCCACCAAAGAAACAGTCACCAGCTGAGACATAGGTCTTTGAGGGGGAGGAATAGGCCATCTTACAAGTACTACAAGTAAACTTAGTAGTCTTACTGTGCATTTTTTTTTTTTTTAAACATTTTATTGTTGCATTCAGATACGTATATTCACAAGATTGTACACTGGTTGGTGTAGCCTCAACATTCAGCTGTCGCCAACCCTTAGTTCAACTTTTGTTTAAAAGAAAGAACTTACAACTCTAAGGTCTTTGAGTGGAAGCGCGTCTCTAATTAAGCATTTCACCTTCATCATCAGGATACGCAGTATAACGTTCAAGGCATCCGCGATACAATCTGCACATTCACCCATTCGGCCCTACGCGCAGTAGATCCCTGTGTCCCTTCTGACAGTGCTCCTTGCCCCCTTCCGTTTCCCCCCTACTCTGAATCGTCCTCCTCCCCTGAGCTGTCCACGTCCTCATCTTCTGGAAGTGGGTCACATAGATTCCCTCTATACGTGTTCCATGGGGACCAGATTTTATTCCATTTGCGTGGGTTCATTCTTTGTTGATAGACCGCCCTCTCCACCATCATAAGCAAGTCCATGTTCCTACACCACTGTGCCAGGGTCGGTGTTTCGTGTGCCCCCCACTTCTGTGCTATGTCTCTCTTCGCTAGCATCATGCCTATGATCACCCATTTCCTTCCATGTGGTGTCAAGTTGTTCGGGCCCCACACATTCAGCAAACATACCCTCGGGTCTGGTGTGAGTGGGATTTGTAAAGCTTGTGAGATCGTGCGTGTCACTCACCGCCAGTAGTGCACCATGCTGGGGCAAGACCATAGGGTGTGGAAAAGTGTGCCTTCCTCTCCGCAGTGTCTGAGGCACTATGGGTTGTCTGCTCTTTGGATTTTGTGTAGAGTCGTGCGAGTGTAGTATACTAGGTGTAATATTTTAAATTGAACCAGCCTATATCTCGCCGAGATGCCAGCCTCTTTAGGTGATGCCAGGGCTGCATTCCAGTTTGTCTCGTCTAACTCCCCCACCTCCTCCTCCCACTTTTCTTTCAGTTTTTGCAATGGGTCGGGTAGGTTGTTGATCAGTTTGCGGTAGGTGAGGGAGGTGGCACTGGCCTCCATGTAGTCTGTAAGTAGCCGGTCCTCTAGCGGAGCCGACTCCGGCACAGTAGTACCTGGCGCTATCGCCGTCAACAATGCGTGTCTAATCTGCAGATAGCGGTATGATTCAGTAAGGCCCATATCATATTGTTCCCTTAATGTTTCGAAGGGGACCACCCCACTGGTTGTCCACATGTCTCCCACCGTAGAAATCCCGATTGTGTCCCACTGATCAAACCCTTTACTCTGCCTCAGTGTACCCAGAGCTTTGGCGTCCCATAAGGGTGTGAGTCGTGTGATCACTCCTTCCCATTTTAGTCATGTTTGGGCTTTATGCCATATCATTACCGTGTGTTTGGTGGGTCCACTCAGTTTCGCCGTCAGGCCCTTGTTATATAGTGGGGCTAAAAGGGTGTTTGTGCCTAGCTGACGTCTGTCTGATAGATAAGCCGGGTCATCCTGCTGTCCATGTATCCATTGGTTGATCACCTTGAGGTGAGCCGCCCAATAGTATAGTTCCAGATTGGGGAGAGCTATCCCTCCATTATACCAGTCCCTGATCAGCTTCGACTGGGCGACCCTGGCCGGTTTATTGCCCCACAGTAGTCCCGACAGTTGGGCGGACACTTGCCGAAAAACTTTTGGTGGGACCACCGCTGGCGTATTCTCTAGGACATATAAGAAACGAGGCAATGCCAGCATCTTGAAAAGTGCCGCCCTGCCTAGCAACGTCAACGGGAGGGTTTTCCAATGACGCACGTCCGATTTCAACCTATCGAGTAGCGGCCTAAGGTTCAAGTCTTGGAATGTTGCGTGATCCCGTGTAATTTGGATCCCTAGGTATCTGAAGGAGGCGGTCTCCAGTATCAATGGGCAATCAGTACTCAGGGTCGGCGGCGCTCCGTGTATCATATAAAGTACTGATTTCGACCAATTAATCCTATATCCCGAGTACGTCCCATGCCTCTCACACAAAGCAAGCAACACCGGAATACCCGTTATTAGGTCCGTCAGGTAAATTAGCATGTCGTCGGCGTACAATGACACCCTATCTTCCCAGCCCTCCCCCCACTGTATGCCCCGCAGTAACTGGGTAGACCGAATGATAGTGGCTAAGGGCTCCAGCACTAAGGCAAACAATAATGGCGAGAGTGGGCATCCTTGTCTCGTGCCTCTCGCTAAAGGAATTTCCCTCGAGAGGTGGCCGTTCGCCGCCACTCTTGCAACCGGCCGTGTGTACAAGAGATTAACCCAATTCACGAATTTCGGGCCAAAACCTAGATGTACCAGCACCGCAAACAAGTAGCGCCACTCCACCAAGTCAAACGCCATTTTGGCGTCAAGCGAGAGTATCGCCGCAGGCTCCGACAACAGCGGGGCCCGTGCCAGCACCCCATGCAATCGCCTGAGATTCATCGCCGTACTCCTGTGGGGCATGAACCCCGACTGATCAGGATGAATTAGTTGTTGCAGATGGGGCAACAGTCTGTTGGCCAACAATTTCGCCAAGATTTTACTCTCCGCGTTAAGGAGGGAGATTGGGCGATATGACCCGCAGTCTTCCGGTGGTTTGCCGGGTTTTGGTATTGCTATTATGGTCGCCGCACGCTGGTCAGGCGGCAGCTGTCCCTGTTCCAGACAATCCTGAAACATGTGAAGTAGGGGCGTAGCGAGCGTCTCCGACATGATTTTGTACCATTCGATCGGTATCCCGTTGGGGCCCAACGCTTTCCCCGAGCGCAGCGCCGCGATCGCCAACTGTATCTCCTCGACAGACAGGTCAGATTCCAACTCGTCACGGTTTTCTTGTGACAAGACGTGAGTGGGTACCCCCATGAGAGACGCTTCCGCCATCTCCCGTGTGACATCGATTTCTGGGGAGTATACTGTTTGAAAGTGATCCGCCAGGAGTTCAACTATCAGTGATGGACGGGATTGCAGTACACCCGCAGGATCCCTCAATTGCAATATGGCTCTTTGTCCCCTCGTTTTTTCTCTAACCAGGCCAGGAGCCGACCTGCCTTTTCCCCTACGTCGTATACTCTGTGTGCTGTCGTTGCTATGGAGTCTACCACCCCGCGGCGGATGTGATCGGCGTGGCGCTGTTGGTGCAACCGGAGCGTATGCAGCGTGTCTCTTGTCGGGTCAAGCTCATGGGCAGCATTGGCTCTGGCAAGTTTGTCTTCTAAGTCTGATAATTCCAGTTTCTGCGTGTGTTTGTGGTGTGTGACCGTGGAGACAGCCTGTTCTCGAAGCACCGTTTTGTAGGCCTCCCATAGGATAGTGGGAGAGGCCACGACCCCTCGTTTTCCTCGAAGTAGGACCTCGTACCCCTCTTCAGTGTTTTGGCCACTAGAGGCACTTTAAGGTATCCTGGGTGAATCGGGTAAATGCGTTTATGGGTACGGTCAGGATTGGAAAGGACCAGTGTCACCGGGGAATGGTCTGATATACCCCTGGGTTTAATTTGTACGTCCGATATCGTGAGACGTCCGTGCCCTAATGTTAGGAAATAATCAATCCGTGACAAACTATCATGGACCGCCGAGTGATATGTGTATTGTCGGTCGTCCGGGTGGAATTGCCTCCAAAGGTCCACCAAGCCCTGCGCCTCTAAAAAGTCGTGTAGCCGGGAGGGACCAGGAGACTGGGCTCGCCTCGGGAATCTATCGTGTGTGTTGTGTACCACTGCATTGAGGTCCCCACCTAAGACGAGGTCCCCCTCCGGCAGTTCCAGAAGGAATTTCCCTAATTCCGGAAGAACGATCGTATGAAGCGCTGGCGGGATATACACTGAGGCTACATTTAACTTTCTCCCTTCCCACTGCCCATGTGTCGCTGCAAAACGCCCCTGTGTGTCTGTCTTCGTGGATTGGACTATGAATCTGGAGGAGTGGTGCATTAAGATACCTGTACCACGGGACCCCTTGGTAAATTCCGAGTGGACTATCATCCGGTAACCCTTTCTGTCCAGGGCCTGCGTTGCTGTGCCTGTTAGGTGCGTCTCTTGTAGCAGGACTAGGGTCGGATTCGATCGTTTTATACTCTGTAGTACCAAACCCCGTTTGACCTTGTCCCCCAGGCCCCTCACATTCCAGGTCATAAGGCTCAACGGAGGCACGTGGCTCAGTATGGAGTCCCCCCCCCCTGTGTCAGCTTGTGCAATGTGCGCCATAGTGTCTGTGTCTGTGAGCATCAATGTAACATAGCGACTGAGGTCTAATGCGTTGCCCTCTGCCTGTTATACTACGCTTGCGCGCCTTGTGATTCCACTCTTGACCATTTAAACCGTGACTTAACTCCCAAACCAACCAACCCCCAACACCCCCCCTCCCTGCCCCCCTGCTTAACGGACCTGAAACTGCCCGCCCCCCCAACTTAGCAGAGTGCCTGATCCCAACCCAAAAACACAGTACATGCTGGCTGGGGTGAAGGACTCTCCGGAGTCAGCGGCCCCCTTTCTAGAGCACGGGGGCTCTCCACCCAGTGTCCATGGCGGCACTGCAGGTCAGCGTTACTTTTGGCCGGGAAGATCATCTCTGGACATCATTGCTCTTCGTTACCTTCCGTTTCTGGAATGTCGTGCAGCGGCGATTGCGGTCCATTGCCCCCGGTGGGTGATTGAGAGCCCTGACGGGATCCGCCTGTGCGATTCGCGTTCGACCTGGCCGAGCGGCGAGGTCTGTCCACCGGCCTCCAACCCTCCAGCCATTCTGTCGCCATTTCTGGGTTGTCGAAGAACCATGTTTTGTTATCCGCCACTATTCGCAGCTTGGCCGGGAAGAGCATTGAGTAGGGAATTTCTCTCGCCCTGAGTTCTTTTTTAACTTCAAAGAAAGTTCTCCTCCTCCGTGCGACCTCCGCCGTATAGTCCGGGAAGAATGCCAGTGTGGAGTTTTGAATTCTAATAGGTGGAGAGTTCCTTGCTGCTTGGAGGATCGCATCCCTGTCCCTGAAATTGAAAAGTCTCGCTATAATTGGCCGTGGTCTTAGCGCCAGTTTTTGGGCGTCCCCCGGGGACTCGGTGCGCCCTTTCCACTGTAAAGAAAGACGAGAGGCCCTTGGGCTGGAGGCGTTGCTTGATCAGTTCTTCCACATATAAGTCCATTGCTCTCGTGTCCTCCGATTCTGGAACCCCTATTATTCGGACGTTGTTGCGCCTCGAACGCCCTTCCTGGTCATCCAGTTTGTCGCGCAGTTCTTTATTTTCCTTTGCAATCCTTTCCATATTCAATTGCAGCTCAGAAACATCTTCCACCAACGACTTAGTCACCAGTTCTATCGTGTTCACTTTTTCCGTCATTTTATGGAAGTCCGCACGGATTAGCGTGATTTCCGCGGAGATCGACCCCACTGTTGCTTGCACCTGGGTGAGGGCCCGCATCACATCGTCCAAGGTTGCTTTCTTGCCGCTCGTCGCATCCGTGGTCTTGCCCGTCTGCGCCTTCGCGTCTGGTGGGGAGGAAGTGTTCTGGCCATATGCGTATTTTTCTAGACGGGATTGTGCAGCTCCGCCTTTCGGTCCCTTGCCGGCCATCTCGGTGGCCCCGTCCGGTATGCCTCACAGGGGTGTCTTGCCCTGTAGTACTGCACCAAAGGCGTGAAGTTCGTCGGGGAATAGCTCCTGTAGACACCGACCGGCACGCGCCGCAGGCCGGCTGATCCCAGTGTCTGCTGGGTGACTGAGTTCGTTGCCTGCTTAGCGTCCAGCCACTGGTGGGTATAATCCGTACCTTCCGCCTCTCCCAGCCGGTCGCCAATCCTCCGTCTAATGATTGTCG
The DNA here is from genome assembly GCF_964261635.1 of Lissotriton helveticus. Classification (NCBI taxonomy): domain Eukaryota; kingdom Metazoa; phylum Chordata; class Amphibia; order Caudata; family Salamandridae; genus Lissotriton; species Lissotriton helveticus. The sequence continues at coordinate 1,587,075,821 of NC_136067.1, read as the reverse complement.
CCTATGGTTCCGCTTTGTCCTGGCTGCCCTGTTTATTCTGCTGCGCGGCGACCGCCGCGACAAGGGTCAGTGTGGGGCAGTCCCTCGAAGTCGTGTCCGCCGCGGCGTCACCAGCTCAATGGTGGCGGGCGTCGCCCGTGGGTGTGGCAGTGTTTATGCTGGCGGTATACTGGTCTCGGACGGGAGTCACCAAGGAGTCCGCTACAAGAGGCGTATGCTTAGTGTGCCTCTAATGTCGTAGGCCGGAACCCCGTCACTGCGAGGCAGTTCCAAGGCGGGAGGCGCCACAGTCCTGTGCGGGAGTACGTGGCCCGTCTCCACACCCCTGCAGCTGATGGGGTGCGGGGTCCGTGAAGCTGGGTCTGGGCTCGGGAGGCTGCGGGCAGTGATTCTGGACAGGTGTTGGTTTCCCCCTTCTTGCAGCCCAGCCCCCGGCCGCTGTGTGGCCTGTGACGTGCGCCCCTGCCCACCGGGTATTCAGCGGTCAATGCGACGACTCTCTTCGCCTTCCGCCGGTGTAGGCGGGCCCCTCGTTGGTCTCCACTGGGCACCCCCGACTCTCACCTCGGATGCGGGCGCACTCCTCTCCCAAAATGGCGGTTTCAGCCTCCGAGGTTTGCAGCTATTAGGGTTTTGAGAAATTTCAGATATTGGCGCTCTACCTGTAGTATACGTTACACCTGTAGGAAGACAAATTCTAAAAGTGGTGCGTCTAGAGCGAACGGAATCACCCTAAAACCGTCCCAAGACAATCTAAGATTACCGTAGACAGTACACAGCAAAGCTCTCGCAACCACAAACAGTGTAAATAAAAAGACAATGTCACAGTAAGGTAACAGAAAGCAGCAGATCTCAGAGTTCGTGTTCTTTTTCAAACGAAAGGTTTAATTTGATCCAAAATCAGCCGACACGTGTTTCATCGCGTTGAAGTGGAGTCAACACGACTCTTCAGGGCTGGATATCCCAGGTTTGTATGGGTAGATATGTAGAAACGTACGAGGCGGTTGGAGTATAAAACCTAAGAATACATTGACGGATATGTCAATATATAAGGAGTACAAAGAACCCTGGTAACGGGTTAGGCAGAAAAACGTTAACAACGATGTAGCGCTGTGTTGAGCAATGTTGCTCGTTATTTCCAAAAGAGACTAAACACGTGTAAGTGTTTAGCAGTACCGGGAGGGGATTCGACTGGTCAAGTGCTTAGAAGTCGAGTTCCGAGTAAGATTCTCTGCAGCCGATATCCCTCCTCAGTTGGTTCCCGGTCGCCGTGTTCCCTGGACGGACCAGCCTCCGAGGTTGCTGGATCCTCCACCCTCGGACAGTGATCGGGTGTGTCCGCAAGGAGTCCGCAGGGAAGTCCAGGCCACCGATCCTCGGCCCCCTCCTTTCAACGTCGATTCTGGAGCGCCCAATCCTCCGTCGCTTCGAGCTCGCCTGTGGACGGGCACTTCCGGCGCTGTCTCGCCCAGGCAGTTGCACTTCCGGTCTGTTCTCCTCTGCCGGCAACTCCTCGGCTTCAATACCTCCCGGCGGCCCAAGCTGGCCGCGCTCCGAACTGTGCTGCCCGACGTCGGATGTCTGTTCCGATTGTCCCCTTCTGTGCCGCCCGGTCCTGGGCGTCGGTGCCGTCCCGCTACAGATGTTTGTGTGACGGATTAATATACGGATTTCACCGGAGGCCGCTTCAACTGCGGAGCTCGCCTAGATTGCTGCCACCATCTTCGGCTGCCAGCCACGCCCCCCCCCCCTTACTGTGCATTTTAATAGAAAACCTGTGGGCCCAGCAGAATATGAAAGGGCTTGATCACAATACACATTACACATGCAAGTGGACACAACTAATGAAAGTTCACGGATAAAATATATAAAAGTCTTTCATTGTGATTACCTTATTATTTTTGGAGTACCATAATTGTTTTAAAGAATTTATAATTAAATAACTCTTTTTTTATTTTTTACTAAATAAGACTGACTCCAGTATAGTATACATGATGTAGTGATGTAACGGTCTAGTTTACTCACGTACACGCATCCACGCATCCGCAGGCCAGGCATGGCCTGCGGGGTCCAATAAAAGAAGGAATGCGCTCGTGCACGTCACTTCCGACCGTGACACTGTGTGTGCCTGAGTGTTGTTGCGGCACCGCGCCCTGCCCCTGCACAAGCGTCCAACACTCTGAGGGGGCCCACACACACCCCCACAACATTGGCGACGAGCGGAGGGGGCCCAACCCTCGCCCGTCTACCGACAGCCTGCTCGGAGCGGTGTGCTCCTCTCCGCGGTGCCTACCGCGTGCATCCCGGTCGAGCCGCCTGCCTTCGCTGGGCCGGCCCTTCCTTGTCCTGCCTCCCTGCCTGGGTCTTCGGTGGCGCTGGGTGCCCACCCCACGTTTTTCCCTCATCTCCCAAAAAAAAATCAAGGGGAAAGAAGAGGAAAGCAGGAGCGGCACCCTGCCAATGCTCACGCATTGCGCATGAGCCGCGGAAAAACGCCCTGTGATCCCTCACGCATTGCGCGTGTGCTGGGTGTGGGCAAAAGGAGGCCCTGCCACGCCCTGGAGGGATACTGCTGACGGCCCGGTGCCCACAGGAAGTCCCCAGTCGACATCACGATGCCATCAAGCCACGAGAGGCCTACCACGCCCACGACGAGACCGAGGTGAGCTGCCCAGCAACCACGTGGCATCACGGAGCGGCGCAAGTAAGACAGCGACGTCGTCTGCAGCAGTACATCTGCCTACAAGGACAGTTTCGCCATGGGGGACGGAGACGCACCTGCTCCCACCATCAACATCCCATTTCAGCATGCTGCTGCGGGGGTGCTACCACCGTTCAGCGAAGCAGCGGACCCGTCAACGGCCTCACCGCGATGGAAGATCTGGCTCGAGAGGTTGGAAAATTACTTTGTGGTCACGAGAGAAACAGACAATGCGGTAAAAAGATCACTGTTACTTCACTATGCGGGGGATGAGATCTTCAGACTCTTCAAACACCTACCCAATACGGGCGCTGCGGATAGCTATGATGCAGCTGTTGCAGCCCTCAACGGCTATTTCGATCCCCAATTGAATGTAGACTTCGAAGTATTTAAATTGGGCCAGGCCCGTCAGCGGGAAGGAGAGTCGATGGACCAGTTCCATACCTGTGTTAGGGAACTAGCCAGCTCCACGGATGAGGACCAACCGAGAGCCATAAGACGACAGATTATTCAAGGGTGCCAAGACAAGACACTGAGAGGATTAATTCTGCGGAAACCCGGAATCTCCCTGGAAGACATCTTAATCCTGGCCAGGTCCCACGAACTTTCAAGCGTCAGAGCCACGGCCATGGAACAGGCCCTGCACAAGACCGCCGTCAAGCCCGAACCTATCAAGGTGGAACGGGCAGATGCCGTGCGGCCGCGACCACGTGGACCGCCACCGAGAGGATATCGACGAGATCCACCCTAAGCCCGGTGTGGATATTGCGGCCATGAACCTCACGCGGCCAAAGACTGCCCAGCCCAGGGGCAAACATGTGCGAATTGCGGGATCCCAAACCATTTCGCATCGGTCTGCCGCAGAAAGAACCAATCCAAGAACTTCAAAGGACCACAGACGCCTACCAAGGCCGTTCGTCAACTATCACTAACTGAATCACCCCCGGTGAAGACAGAGAGGCACCTGCCCACAGTATATGATGACTCGGAGTCAGAAGACGAAGAGGCATACATCGTCTCGTTCGCAAGGGAGCTCAAGCAACGACGACGACCACAGCCAACATGCATTGTTCAGATGGGGAACAACGAGGTCAAGGCCATCATCGACACTGGCGCCACGGTCAATGTGATGGGCCTGCAACAGTTTAACAAATTACGCCCACGGCCTGAAGTACTACCATCCAAGACAAGAATCTTCGCCTACGGAGCAGACACGCCACTGCCCCTCAAGGGCAAAATCATAATACCCATCCAAGCCGACGAGTCAGAGGTAATGGCGACTGTCCACATCATCAACCGCGAGGCTGACACCCTGATAAGTAGCCACACGGCAGAGGACCTGAAACTAATAGCATTCGCTAACCGCATCAGAGCACACCAAGTGGATGAGCTATTAGGACGATTCCCGGAACTCTTCAGAGGGCTGGGATGCATCAAATGTGAGCCTGTTAAACTCCACATTGACAAATCTGTCACTCCCACTGCACTACGCCACCGGCGGATACCGTTTCACCTTCGCCCATTGGTGGAAAAAGAACTCGAGAAACTTGAGGGCCTGGGCGTCATCGAAAAGGTCACGGGACCCACTCCATGGGTCTCGCCCATGGTTATTGTAGAGAAACCAAAGCAACCGGGTGAAATCCGTTTGTGCATCGACATGCGGTTACCAAACACCGCCATCCGAAGGGAAAGACATCTGAATCCTACTATGGACGACATAGTGGCCGACGTCAATGGGTCGAAGTGGTTTTCCAAAATTGACCTCAACGCGGGATACCACCAATTGCCACTATCGAAGGAAAGTCGCTTCATCACCACCTTTAGTACTCATCTAGGTCTCCGGCGCTACAAGCGGCTAAATTTTGGCATCTCGTCAGCGGCAGAGGTGTTCCAAAACACAATCAGAGAACTCCTGTCTGGACTACCCGGGGTGATCAATGTCAGCGACGACATTTTGATACACTCTGCCACCGCGTCTGAACATCACAAGCACCTTCGGGATGTCCTAAAGAGACTGAGTACCCATGGAGCGACACTCCACAGAGAAAAATGTCAATTCTTTCAACCTTCAATCGAATTCTTTGGCTATGTGTTCAACCAAGAGGTAATCCAGATTGACCCGAGGAAGTCCAAAGCCATAAAGGACGCTCCCGCGCCGAAATCCTCGACGGAGGTGAGGAGTTTTCTGGGGATGGCCACGTACTGTGGCCGATTAATTCCGGGCCTGGCTACTCGAAGCGAGCCTCTGCGAGCACTGACCAAGGCGGACGCCGCGTGGCAGTGGGGCCAAAAGGAAGATGAAGCTTTTCAAGGTATCAAGGATGCCCTCTTGGAGAAAGCCACCCTTTCGTACTTTGACCCCGCCAAACGCACGGAGGTGATCGTCGATGCCAGTCCGGTGGGCCTTGGCGCGGTCCTGACCCAAGAACATGAACCCGGGCAATGGACAGCATTAGCCTTTGTCAGTAAAGCTCTGACCCCAACCGAGACCAGGTACGCACAAATCGAGAGAGAGGCTGTCGCCATCAAGTGGGCCTGTAGTCACTTTCACTTATACCTACAAGGACACTCCTTCGTCATGGTCACTGACCACCAGCCTTTAGTGCCCATCTTCAAAGGATCTGCACCCCACCCACCACCTCGCATCGAGCGCTGGGTGATTCAACTTCAGTCGTATGAAATGGAGGTGGTGTATCGTCCAGGGGCCAAGAATCCTGCAGACTATCTATCGCGTCACCCCACACAACCAGAGCCGACACCGGTGGATGATGACTGTGAGGAATACGCACGGTGGGTGGCACTCACCTCATGCCCACAATGCATGTCAATAGAAGACATTAAGGAAGCAACCACCGCCGATAACATTTACATGAGATCACTGCAGGCAGTTCAAGATGGCTCGTGGACTGACTATCTACGCCCACCTAACTCCTGGACTGCAGAAGACAAAGAGGCACTCACGAAGATTTGGCATGTCAGGCACGAGCTGAGTGCAACAGAAGATGGAGTGTTACTCAGAGGATCACGGCTAGTGATCCCACAAAGGCTAAGGCACCGAGCAACCCAACTCGCCCATGGAGGACACCAGGGCGCGACGAAGATGAAAGCACGTATGCGGGAAAAGGTGTGGTTCCCGGAGCTTGAGACCACAGTGGACGAGTATGTAAAGAACTGCCTGTCGTGTCAGTTAACCAGTGACCCAGAGAGACCTGCACCAGTAATTACGGAAGAAGCTTGCACGTCACCATGGACCAAGGTCAGCATAGATTTTGGTAGTTTCCCGGGTGAAGGCCACACGTTGGTGGCCATTGACGCTTACTCAAAGTACCCGTTAGTGAAAAGGGTTGTCTCCACTGCATTCACACACGTCGGCCCGGCGCTAGAAAGAATGTTCTCTATGTTTGGATACCCCACCGAAATACGGAGCGACAATGGACCGCCATTCCAGGGAACTGAGTTTGCTACGTTTCTAAAATCCAGAGGCATCCTGCATCGTCGTATCACACCTCAATGGCCCCAGGCCAATGGGGACGTCGAGAGGTTTATGCGGACACTCAATAAGACATTCCGGATAGCGGTAGTGGAGCAAGCTGATCCCGAACAGAGGATGCAAGAATTCCTACGGGAGTATCGGGGAACCCCTCACTGCACCACGCAAAAGAGCCCATGGACCCTCATGTTTCAAGGCCAACGACGAGACCTTCTTCCCAGCCTCCCGGGGCGGATGCCGGACTTGGCCCACACGGAAGACACTCAGGAACGGAGGTGACTAGGGAACCAGCGAGCAAGTCGGCGCCGGAGGGCGGCCCCAAGGATCCTAAGGCCAGGAACCCGAGTGGTTATACGAAATAGGCGTCCAGGAGGCAAGTTCCAAACGCGGTACGAGCCGGGCACTTGGACCATAACATCCACCAAAGGCACCATGATCACGGCAAGGAAAGGCGAAGAGGAAACCTCGAGGAACATTTCCTGGTTCAAAGCGATCCCGACAGCGTCTAGACAATGCTCAGAAGGCATGGGAGAAGACGGTGGATCGCATGTGACCGCCGTGCCGGAGGAAGAGAGCAGTCCACCATCAGGGAGTCAGACGGAGAGGTGTGAGTCAGAACCGATATTCACGACTCCGTCGGATGCGGTCATGGACAACCACCAAAACATGGAGAATGGTCGGGGCCACGCGCAGAGGTACAACCTGCGGCCCAATCCACCACCGAGCCAAAAGTTAAAAGACTATGCCTGTCTGTTAAGGCCCTGAAGTTCACATCAAGGGACATGCGAGCACAGGAACATATTGTGGGGAACTCCCGCCTAGTTGAAGAACAATGATTGAACTGTGTGGAAGAAAAGGAAAAAGTTTTATGGAGTTGGATAGGGATGTAGTGATGTAACGGTCTAGTTTACTCACGTACACGCATCCACGCATCCGCAGGCCAGGCGTGGCCTGCGGGGTCCAATAAAAGAAGGACGCGCGCTCGTGCACGTCACTTCCGACCGTGACACTGTGTGTGCCTGAGTGTTGTTGCGGCACCGCGCCCTGCCCCTGCGCAAGCGTCCAACACTCTGAGGGGGCCCACACACACCCCCACAACATCTAGCTGATGTAATGCATCTTAAAATAAGGGGCAGCCATACCACAAAGTGAGCATTAGAAGTGCTAATTTAAGAGAGACTCCTGTCTTAAATAGTTGAGGAGCCGAATCAGACCTATTTTACCCTGTGGATAGTGGTAAACGTTTACTTATCAAAGGAATTATAAATACATGTGCTGCATTTGAATGGAACTGCAACAGCATTTGTTGACATCTCTAAAGTAAACAACATAACATAAAACAATAATATGCACAAAACAATAGAATAACACAATTAAAACATAATATGAAACAACAGAGCAATACAGGCATAATGCGAACACAAAACAACAGCCACATTCCAATATATATCTACATTGCATAGCAATAATACGGCACAAGCACAGTAGCACAAAACAACACTTTTACAACAAAATGCTGCACAACCAATATGCGCAAACATTCTTGTCACAAATGACCATTTCCCAGAAGACTGCTTTTTTTAATACAGTGGTAAACTGAGTTTGCACCAAACTGTTACATCTGTAGAGAGAGAGCATTGCTGAGAGCACTACTGAGACCTTACCAGAGACTAAGTGCATTTATAGAAAGAAGGATCCCTCCCCATACAGCCTGACAGCTTGTTCTTTAAAGGTGAGCGCAGCTAATGGCTGGCTGACCTTACCGCCTGTCTTTTTCTAGCATCTCTGCACCCCTGATCACCCACAGGAGTGTTCCAGTAGCTGCCTAGAGAGTCAGACATAAAGGATGGCAGCTCTACTGCAAGATTCGGTGCTGGTTGCAAACCCGGTTTCTTTTTTGTTTGTGAAAATAATGCCATGAATTTCATGAAAGAAGCATGGTTAAACCTTATTTACTGCTTTTTCCAAGATGGTAGTCTGTCTATAGGATGCTATCTGAGTTTCCCAAACCAAGATGAAGTAGGGTCTTCTGTTAGGTCAGTGCCTGTTGAATCAAGTTTAAAGAGTCATTTCTAAGTGATGAATGCGTCAAAATGCATACAACACAACTTTTTTTAAACCTGAATTTTGGTTCTACAAGTTAGAACTTCTTCTAAATTCTACTTCTGGAATGAATGCCTGCCTCTTTTCTCTCCTCTAGTGTTAGGAGAATTTGGTGCATTGTGTACCTTAAGTATTAATCTTAACTTTCAATCAAGATCTACATTATCGCCAACAAGGTATTTTGCCCTTTGGGGTGTGTTTCTTCTAACGGGGATACTCTTAAGAAGACACTGAACATCTTTTGGCTATAGTATCGTGGTGGGTGACACCTTGGCTACAGAGATGATTCACCCTTTCTGTCAATCAAGAAGGGGACTCAACAGAGCTTCTCAGCATCTGGTCCTTGACACAAGCTCTGACTTCCTTACCACAAAGCTCATGAAACAGCACTGTTCAAAAATGGTTTGCCACATGTAAGAATGACCTGGGATTAGGTCCCAAGTATGTCGGGGGAGGTAAAAATAAAAAGGCAAAACATACATTGGTATATTAGACGTTAGTATTTGTTCTCTTTCTTCACTTGTATGCCTTCTGATGTCAACAGTATACCATTGACCTTGTTTCTCCTTGCCTATGTGGCAGTGTTAATATTTGTTGAGAATGTCTCCTTGTGTGAATGACGACTTTGCCCGATATTGACAGTGTCGTTTTGAAAAGTGAGTAATTTTTTTACCTAGATTTCATTGATTTGTGTTATGTTTGCAATAGTTTACAACTGGTTTTAATGTTTTCATGATTGACATAACAAGATGGTTCCCTTTTCCCTTTTGTGTGCAGTGGTGTGCAGTGTACATTACATCCACTAATTTCCAGGGCAGACGTCAGTTCTTTGTATAACCAAGCAGCAAATAGAAAGAGATAAATATTATTTGTAAATTTAAAGAGCTATCTCAGTTTCTTGTTTCCTGCACATGACTCCCCTTAACCAGGAAGGGCTGTGACCAGGAAGAGCAGAAAAGCATGTAATGAGGGTTACTGATAGGTAATCAGAGAATTTTCTTTCATCATCTCAGCATGTCATTCATTTGATAATCAGGTTCACGCAAGATAAAACCCCAAGTAGGAGCATTACCTATGCATCAGAATGTGAAATAAATCCATACACCAAATGATAGGAAAAGCATTCCATATACAAGAAGAGAGAGCTGTAGCTGGAAGTAAACATATTTCAATATATACAGTTCAGTGGCACCAAAAGGGTCAATGGATGTACACTGAGTGGAGTTTGTGACGCATTGTCTATCTATCTATCTATCTATCTATCTATCTATCTATCTATCTATCTATCTATCTATCTATCTATCTATCTATCTATCTATCTATCTATCTATCTATCTATCTATCTATCTATCTATCTATCCATCTGCATATATATATACATATATATATAAATATATATATACATATATATATTTTTATATATATATATATATTATATATATATATATATATATATATATATAGAGAGAGAGAGAGAGAGAGAGAGAGAGAGAGAGAGAGAGAGAGAGAGAGAGAGAGAGAGAGAGAGAGAGAGACAGAGACAGAGACAGAGACAGAGACAGAGACAGAGAGAAAGAGATTACCTACTGGAAGTCGCCAGTAGGTAGTTATAGTTTACAACGTTATTTCCATAGGAAGAGCTTTTTTTGTTTTGCCAATAAATTTGGTACTGTTTGACAAATCCTCACGAAATGTCCAAATTTAGTATGATGTTCACTAAAGATGCTGTCTTGAAAGCTTTGGGGTGATCCATCCAGTGGGGAACAAGAAAAAGGGGGAGGGGACGTTTTCCCCATGCAAAAACCTATAGGGATTTTAGACACAATTACAGCACGAATTGCTGAATGGAATTACACCAAATTTGGCAGAAAGGTAGCTGTTGGTTACGAAAGCAACCTTTATGTTTTAGAAAGCAACCTTTATGTGAATTGTGTAAATGAGTTCAGTAGTGTTTGAAATATCAAACAAGATCCAAATTTAGATATATAGGGGCACGGATCCTCTGAGGAGCCAACAGTCCCCGCGCTGAAATGTGACTGCCTGCCAACATTTCAACCTGGAAGTGTTGGCAGCCATATTGAGACTTGTTTTCAGCTGAGTCCCACAAAAAACATTTAAAGAAAAAAGAAAAGGGGCTGGGTAGGAATACCCTGACCCCCAAGCCTTGGTCTTGGGTCCCAGAGGGACTCCGCCATGGCAAAAAAGCACTTTAAAAAAAATCGTTGCTGTGGAAACATGACGGAGCCACAAATCTGTGTCACAAATGTCAGAAAAACTAAAAACAAACACAATCTGCCAAACTTGATTTAATAAAGCCCTTCAGCAGGCAACAGACTCCCCTCATTGAGCTTGTAAGAAGGAAGAGGACCACCACCTCCACAGGGTTAAATAAACAAAATGAAAAGGGTCCAAACTGATCCCCTGCCCCAGGGGCCACCACCTCCTGTGGTCGGCCTTTGCAGATCAAAGGAGGGGGTCCACTTGGCCCACCTCCTGGACCCATATGGCCTGGGGACCGCCACCCCCCGGGTCATCTCCTGCTATTCTCATTGTGCCCCCCCGGGACATAGATGTTTGCTTTCGCTTGGGAGGAGATGTGACAGCTCCCACCAAGCAACACCAAACACTCCTGTTCCAGTGGGCGGGTGCTATCAATGTGCTCCCGCCCCCTGGAAGTGGAGGTTTAATCTCTTTCTCTACCCATAGACATGCAGGCTGGTAAAGAGATGAAATTGTTGCTCCGGCACAGAGGGAGCTGCCTTTCCAGCAGCTCTTGCCATGCACCAGGAATGCCGACTACCGCAGGAGGCATGGAGTCGGCTAGGACGGCAAGAGCCTTAAGGCTTCTCCTACGGTCCTGGGTAAAAAGGAAGAAAGAGCCAAAATAAAGATCAGAAACGAGCAGAAAGAGGCAGAATAATCATCAGAAATTAGCAGAAAGAGGCAAGATAAAGGTGAGAAATGAGCACAAAGAGGCAGAATAATGGTCAGAAAACAGCAGAAAGAGGCAGAGGAAAGGTCAGCAATGAGCAGAAAGAGGAAAGATACAGGAGAGAAACAAGCAGAAAGCAACAAAGTAAAGGTCAGAAACAAGCAGAAAGAGGCAAAATAGAGATTTGAAACTAGCAGAAAGAAACTAAATAAAGGTAAAAAACGACCAGAAAGAATCAAAACAATAGTCAGAAATGAGCAGGAAGAGGCAATATAAGTATAGTAATGAGGTCCATGCAGGATGGTTGTATTTTAAGTTGATTTATTGAAGATAGTTACATGCAGGATAAATCCAGTACAACAGGTAGTAAGGTTCTGTAGAGCAGCCTGCATGCTGCTCAGCCCATTGTCAACTGTCACTTCCAACCTCTCAGGCTCCCAACATTCCAATCGCATCATCACTCCAGCATTCTGTGCAGCATACACACAAACACACTGGCTGAGCAGGGGATGTAAAAGTCATAACAAGAACATGAGTAGGATACTACATATCCCCCTTTCTTATAAAACGGAAGCAATTGTCCTATACCTAAAAGAGATGTAACAAAAAGAAATTCCAATCGTATCATCACTCCAACATTCCGTGCAGCACACACACAAACACACTGGCTGAGCAGGGGTTGTAAAAGGCATAACAAGAACCAGAGTAGGATACTAAAATAAGGGTCAGAAATGAGCAGAAGTTGGCAAAATAGAGATCAGAAACGAGAAAAAATAGGCAAAATAGAGATCAGAAAAGAGCAGGAAAACGCAAAATAAAAGTCAGCAATGAGCAGAAAGAAGCAGATTGGAGATCAGAAACAAACAGAAAGAGGCAAAATAAATGTCAGAATGAGCCAAAAGAGGCAAAATAGAGATCAGAAACGAGCAGGAAGAGGCAGCAAAATAAAAGGTCAGAAACAAGAATAAAGAGGCAAAATAGTGATCAGAAATGAGGACAAAGAGGCAAAATAAAGATCAGGAATGAACAGAAACAGGCAAAATAAAGGTCAGAAACGTGCAGAAAGTGGCAAAATAATGACCAGACACAAGCAGAAAGAGGCAAACTAAAGGTCAGCAACACACAGAAAGAGGCTAAATAGAGATCAGAAACTAACCGATAGAGGTCAAATAAAGATCAGAAATGAGCAGAAAGAGGAGCAATAGAGGTCAGAAATTAGCACAAAGCAGAAAAATAAAGGTCAGCAACGAGCAGAAAGCAAAATAAAGGTCAGAAGTGAGCATAAAAAAGGCAGAAAACAAGAAGAACCCACTTAGGCACTCATGCGCCCACTCACAGACCCAATTAGACACTACACACCCAGTGAGACACCCATTCACTCACTCTCAAAGGTTACAGGTTAGAGTTAGGAAATAAAATTTAAAATACCTTTGAAGTTCCCTGGAAAAAAGTACGGTTATCGGGATGTTATGATTAGGAAATAGAATTCAAAAAAACCTTAGCAATTCACCAACAAAAACAATGCTTACAAGGACATTATAGTTAGGCTCAGATTTCACACGCACAAAACTATAGAAATTCAGCAGTTATAGTTACCTGAGCTATCTACTTCTTGCGCCCCCGCAATGCATAGCTTATGACCTCACATATTACATCACTCATGACATAGTCAGTGGCATCACTCATGACCTCTCAAATGACATCACTGATGACATCAACCACACAACCACTCACACCCCATGCAACACCTCATATAACAACTCACAGACCCACACAACCACTCACATACCCATTCACAAATCTATACCCATACTCATGCACCCACTCACTCATGCATAAAGCCATTCCTACACCCACTCACTCACTCATACAGGCACTCACCAAACCAGTCACTCCGTCATACAGATACTCACACACCCACTCACTTGCACATTCAGATACTAACACATGTACTCAGTCTACTAAACAGTCACTGAGACAACCACATAGTCTCCCACTCCCTCACCCATACGCTCACTTACAGACCTATTCATGCGCCCATACAGCCACTCATGTATCCAGACGCTAACACTCACCCAGACAGACACACATGCAACTGCTCGGTTAGGTTCAGATTTTATACACACAAAACCATAGAAATTCAGCTGTTAAACTTATAGTTGTTTTAAATAACCCTAAATCGTGCCCTAAGGTAACTATATCTCGTGCCTCACCATGCACAATTTTTTCAGCAACAATTTTACTGCAAATATTGCAGTGATATTAACAATGATGTCATAGAAGATGTCATGAGTGATGTAATATGTGGGGTAATTAGCAGTGTATGGCGAGGGTGCGAGTTATAGTTACCTTAGGGTATAAGTTATAGATACTTGAGATAACTATAACTGCTGAATTTCTATGGTTATGTTTGTTTTAAATCCCAACCTAACAACATCCCTGTCACCTTAGTTTTTTTCAGTGAATTTGTATGGTATTTTAATGCTATTTCCTAACTATAATGCCCCTGTAACCTTTGTTTTCTTATTTTATATTTCAGTTTTGTTTAATATAGAATGTACTACGATTTCACCCATAAGTTCAATTTACTAATACACATTTTCACAAGTTTATAAATTCCTTTTAATCACACATTCATTCTTAATATATGTATTAAAACTAAAAATGGAAAATTTAAGGTAAGGTAACTTATGTAGTCTTTCTATAAATACAATGCACCAAGTTTTCCTTTTTTAAGATTAATTTTATGGATACGCAGATCCGTCGTGAACCCTTCGATAAATAAGGAGTCTGCCAGTTATATTGCACACATTCAATATAAAACAACAACACATTTCATACAAGCATATGCTATTGCAATTTCTATGTGTATTACTGCCTGTGTGTGTGACTGTGGTGTGAGTGGCTATATGGGTGTGTAAGTAGGTCTTAGTGGCTGTGTAGGTGTGCAAGTGGGTGTGGGAGTGCCTATGTTAGTGTGTGAGTAAGGTGTGTAAGGTGTGTGAGTGGTTTTGTGGGTCTGTGAGTGGGTGTGTCAGTGGCTGCATGGGTGTATGAGTGGTTGTGTCTGCCCAAATCGGTGATTTGATTTGATTAATACATTTATAAAAGATGGGCTGTCCCTCCGAAAGGAGCATCCTGGCGCTGGGCGGAAGAAAGTGATAGCGGAACCAGTGGGGGACCCTATATGAGGGATAGGCAGAATTCCAAGCTTTAGTTCCTAAAGCGGCACAGTTTTTCCTCCCTTGCTTTTATACCTAAAACAGGGGGGTTTGAGGAGGTTTGCCAATGAGGATCTGAGAGCCCTGGTCATGGTGCAAGGTGTGAATCTGGCTGAGAAGTATGTTGGGCATACGTTTAAAGATGTTCTGAAAAGATTTAGAGTATCTTTTAAAAAGATTCTCTTATGCAGTGGAAGCCAATGGAGGGGTTTAAGTGCTGCAGATGTAGAGGACCTATGTGGTAATTTCAGGAATAAGTGAGCCGCTGCGTGTTGTACCACTTGTAGTCTCTTTAGTGTTTGTTTGTTTGCTCCCGCAAAGAGGCTGTCACAGTAGTCGAGACGCGAAAGGATAAGTGCCACCGCAACTGTCTTTCTTGCAGGAAGATGGATAAAGTCGAATAATTTTTTTAGTGTCTTGATTAAATTAAAGCAAGTCCCTGCCACTGTCAAGGCATGTGGGCTGAAGAAGAGGGTGTTGTTGAATTGCACTCTCATGTTTTCTGCTACTTTAACAGTAGTAGGAGGTGCTGTTGCATCTTCCAGCCACATTTGGCTGTAAAGGATTGTCCTTTCCTATCAGGAGGATCTCGGTTTTGTCTGTATTACACCTGCGAGGGATGCCCTTCAAGCACTGGATGACCTCAGATAAACATAGTTTGAAATTGAGTTCAGAGTTGATGGAGTCTTTGTCCAGGGATAGAATCAATTGTGTATCGTCTGCGTAGGATGTTACTCCAATATTAAAATAAGATATCAAGGAGATGAGAAGGGTTCTATATATGTTGAATAACAGCGGCCGAGAGATGAACCCTGTGGTACTCCTGATGTAATGGGACGTGCAGCAGAGAGGAACGTTCCAAGAGGCACTGCTTGCTTACAATTGGTAACAAAGGACCTAATCCAGGCCAGTAGAGTGTGAGAGATGCCACTGGATTCTAGCCTTGCGAGGAGAATGCTGTGTGAGATGGTATAAAATGCGGCAGACAAGTCAAGCAAAATCAAGACTGCCTTCCTGCCTTTGTCAGCTATTGATTTTAGAGTGTCTGATATTTTCAGCAATGCAGATTTGGTTGAATGCTTGGGGCGGAAACCTGATTGCCGCGGGTGGAGGATCCTGGTGGTTTCAAGTGAGCATCCGTGTGGATCAGGTAGATCTGGGGATCCCCACAAGCTAAAAAAACACGTTTTTGGACAATTTCATAACCACGAGAGGTCCCTAACAGACCCCTCCATCAGTACCATGGGGCCAGTGTACCTCTATCCTGATTCCTTCAAGCACTTTCACATTTTATTTTCCCCCTGGGAACAGTCTCCCGATGCACAAAATGGGGGCCACAACTTTCCTCTCAGGTTGCGACCAGCCAATCACAGCATTGCAGTTGGCACGTGGAGCCGTGCGTCTGCCCAGATCCGTAGAGGATCCACGGCTGATGTGCATCTCTAGATATACATGAATCTTTTTCATTCATTAACTCTAAACCTATTGAACAGATTTACACCAAATTACAAAAAGCACTCTTTCTGGACCATGATCTAGATTTCTGCCAAATTTAATGTCATTCTTTATAGCGGTTTGGGTTGTTGTCGTGTCTTTATTTTATTTATTTTTATTTATTTCTTTTATGCGTTTTTGTATAGCGCTGACTTTACATGAAGGTGTCAGAGCGCTTCACAATAGGAACAGAACTGATACATGCGGAGAACATTACAAGTGAACAAATTACAAAAGCACACGTTAAGTTTCATGAGGCAAAAATGACAATTGTGAGCAAAAAAAATACAAAAGGTAGCAAACGGTGCATTACAGGAGGAAAAAGTGACATGTGTGCAGGTTACAAAGGCGTACAAAGTACAAGTAGAGGTATAATACTGCAGTAAATGGCAGACACTCAAGTACAAGAACAAACGTTACGTAGGCAATGGTGGCACTTGTGCAAGTATCTAAAGCAAACAAAATGTAAGAGGTAGCAAACAGTGTGTTACAAGAGAAAAGTGACGTGTGCATGTTACAAAAGAGTACCAAACACAGGAAGAAGGATAATACTGAAATAAATGGCAGACACTCAAACACAAGAACAAACGTTACGTAGGCAATGGTAGCACTTGTGCAAGTATCTAAAGCAAACAAAATGTAAGGGGTAGCAAACAGTGTGTTACAAGAGAAAAGTGACATGCGCAAGTTACAAACGAGTACCAAACACAGGTAGAAGGATAATACTGCAAAAGCTGGCAGAGCACACTGGGAAGGCACTTCCATAGTCATGGAGAAAAGGATTCTCTATAATGGAGGGTCTTCCTTCAGATAATAGAGATGGTGTGAATTACATTTGGAAGTGTCTTTGAAGGAGGAGAACTTTGAGGTCAGTTTTGAAGGACTGGGAGGAGGTGGTGGTCCGGAGCTGAGGTGGAAGTAAGTTCCAGATTCTCACCGCGTTGCCTGAAAAGGATTGGGCCATCGATCTTTCCTTCTTGAAAGTGGGAGGTTCAAGCAGAACATTTTCCGCATTACGTGATGGTCTAGAGCCTCCAGAGAGTTTCAGTTTATTCGCCAGGTAGCAAGGAGAGTAGGAGTGCAAGACTTTGTGGGTGATACAGGCAGTCTTGTGGATAGATCTTGCCTCGATGGGAAGCCAGCAGAGGGTAGATAGCATGGGTGTGATGTGGTCGCTTCTTTTGGCCCCATAAATGAAGCGAGCTGCTGAATGGAGAATAGATTTAAGGGGGGACAGGTGGGATTTGGGGAGGCCAGTGAGAAGGGAATTGCAATAGTCCAGTCTGGAGAGGACCAGCGATTGGACCAGGGTTTTAAGGTCTTGCTCTGGAAAGAAGCGACGAATTCCCCAAAGAAGGCGCAGTTGGTATCGAGCAGACTTTGCAATGGAGTTGATGTGGGAGATTAGATTGAGTTTTTTGTCGAGTATGACACCCAGGGATTTTGCACTGTCAACAATGATGAGTTTATTGTTAAGAAGATTCAACTGATCCATCCATGATTGAACCGGGGGAGGAGAAAGTGAGGAGGAGAGGAGGAAGAATTCAGTTTTGGAGGGATTCAGAATCAGTTGATGTGTTGACATCCAGTTTTGAATGGTGTCCAGAGTAGAGGTTAGAACGGAAAGATCGTGAGTGGAGGCAACCTTGAGGTAGATTTGAGTGTCTGCGTAGAGATGATAGTGGACCCTGGATTTACTTAGGAGATCTCCCAGTGGTTCTAAATAGAGATTGAACAGTGTGGGTGCAAGTATGGAGCCTTGAGGAACACCTTGACCTACCACCGAAGGAGGTGAAAGACTGTTCGCTATTTTGATCATTTGGGATCTATCCGAGAGGAAGGAAGCAAACCATTGAAGCACAGTCCTTATGTGAAATTACATGGGAAAAATGTTTTTTGAGGCCCCTCTTTTTCTCGGCCCCCACTTGATGGATCACCCTAAAACTTTCCAGACAGCAGCTAAAGTGACTGCAACCTAGTTTCGAAAATTTCGTGAAAATGTGTCAACCTGCATCGAAGTTATTAGCAAAACAAAAAATGCTTTTCCTCTGGAAACTACATTCTAACTTTAACTAACTACTGCCGACTACGTGTCTTTAAAATGTTTAAATATGACTTTTCTACAATTGCACTCTTGTGCAATTGATATGTTTGTTAAGTCAGGGGAGACCAGAGATGTTGACACAGTGGTGATTGCTCTTAAATTGAACTTTGTACAATGGAGAGCAACACAAATGAATATTTAATCCATGTACTGTGTTCGATATTTCCTTTCTTTTCTATTCATTGCCTAATTTGATTCTGACCACATTCAGGTTACCCAGCTTGTTTCCAAAAAGTTTTATTATATATTGTAAGGTTAATTTATCATGCCATTTAAATACTTCACTTACATTCAAACTCTTGAGTAATTTCAATATTTTCCATAATTGCCCAATTCTAAATTGATCCCTTTGTTTCTACTTCCTTGTTTCATAAAGTGTTATGAAATGGTACTTGCAAATTAATCCATTCCTCATCTAGAAAACAAAACAGTGGCTTTGCACCACCTTGCCTCTCCAGAATTCCAATCATAACATTAATTATAATGCAAGGTCCCTCACACATAGATTACCATAAACTAGATCTGATGCATAAAACATATCAAAATTATTAACTTCGAATTCTGGCCTTTTCTATGGTATGATCATCACGCTGTCATATTTTTGTAATTTAGAAAAGACCAGGCAAGTCAAAAGCAGAGTTTTATAGAGTACTTCCACAACAGGCATAGAAAAAAAGTCAGGCGAGATCTTTTGTTTCATGTTGTCACCAAACGCAGTCACAAACTCCAAAATATAAAGTGAATCCCAGCTGGAGGCCGTGGTGCATCGGATTTACAACAGGTAAAGTCACTAAGAGACAAATAAACACCAATATCTGCTGTATGCCGGACATAAAATTTAGAAGGCCGAATAACAACAAAAACTCCAGTGCAAGTATGTGAGGAAGAGAGGATTACTACGATTAACACATAGAATACTCTCAACTCTATCGAGGCCACGAAACTAAAATTATAGGAAGGAAAAATAACTCTGAACTCAGGATTCCACAAAGTCCTATTTGAGTCGGAGACACACCTCATTCATTTTTACACTCACAGTTTTCTTACCTTTTATTCAGATCTTCTTAGAAGTTGATGAAGGCAACAATTAAGTCCAGAGCAAACCTAAGATTAGTAACGAGACACGTTTATGCTAATTTCTGCTGGGACGATGTACAGGAGTGGAACGTATTTTTGAAGATCTAGCCCAGGAATTGCTGCTGGTGTCACAAAGAGGTGGACACTCAGAGTGTGGCTATAGCAGTATACCAAGTGTCCACAGAATATTGGCTAAAATGCGTATACAGGCTTGAGAAAGAGATTATGGGGAAATAGGCGGAACAGTGTCTGTATAAGAGGTGGCAGTGGATTTTTACTTTTATGACAGTCTTTGTCTTGTTCAGTGTTAGATGAGGACAGGTCCAGTGCAGGTTACATAGGAATTAGTCTGTAGATATATTGGTCAAAGTGATTTTTCACCTTAGAATTTAACCCCAAGTTTACCAATGCAGAGAGAAGGAAGGATGGCACCAATGAAAGAAGATGGCAGAGGAAATGCTTTTGAGTATAATAGAGGAAGAAATGCCTAGGAGATCATTCTTTATAGAGTGAATTGCCAGTCAGGATACCACTATGAGGAAAGAATATCGACCATACAAAGTTGGAGTAATTTGCTAAAGGAGACGAAGAAGACAACGATTTGTTGGTCACCATTGATTGGAGAATTTAAGTGATCAGGGAAGACATTATTGAAGAAAAAAGAAAAGGAAGGAACAGAGAACGCATCATTTTGTGCTACCCTCGGGCAATGTGGTGAACACAGTGCTGATGGAGCACTAGAATACAGAATGCTTTTGGTCGTTAAGGTAGGGCAATGGCCATGTAAATGATGTTCAACGAATGCCAATTAGAGAGCAACCCTTTTAGCAGTATGCCATGATCCACACCATAGAGGGTGGTGTAGAGATGCAGGAAAAATAGGATGAGTCATCAGGATGAGTTGGAAGAGGCTGAACTCCTCCACTTTTGCCTAGAGCTTAACCCACATTTCACTCTGGGTGGCACTTTAGTCTATCGACCCCCAGGCCACGTTGGAAACTTTATTGGTGCCTTGGAGGAGGTCATTGTGCCGCGCTCATTACGGTTCTCCCGGTACTTACTTTTAGGTGATTTTAACATTCATGTAGATGCGGGGAGCTCCACTGAGGCTATTCGTCTTGGTGAGACTTTTACTATGGCTCACCTCAAACAGTGGGTGGAAGCCCCTACGCACGTGGGCGGCCATGTCCTCGACCTGGTTTGCGCCAATTTTGACATCACCATGACTCTTCCTGAACCTATGACGTGGTCAGATCATGGCCTGATCAAATTCTCCTGGCATCTAGATAAGGACTTGGAAAAAAAACCTCCTCTGGCCCACTCGCAACGAATTAACCTGACCGCTTTGTCTGATTCTCTTTCTTGCTCTCGACCAGCACCGTCCATGGAGATTGAGGCGGCTGTTGATGCATTCAATCTTTGGGTTGCGAACGGTTCTGCTGCCTCCACAAATGCGGGATGCATTCGCCGGATGCGGTCGAGACCTTCACAGCCATGGTTTACTCATGCCTTGCGAGAACAGAAGCTGGAATGTAAGAAACTGGAGCATATCTGGAGGCAAGCCTACCTGCCGGCCGCTAAAAAGAACTTACGTACTGCTCAAAAGGATTACTATGCTGCGATTAAGGCAGCTAAAAGTAGGTACTATTCGGAGAGAATCGCGAAAGCAGACAATAATAGTAAAGAGATTTTCTCAATAGTCCAGAATTTCCTATCGCCATGTGCTGCTCAACCCTTGCTTCCCTCTTCTGTCCAATGGTGTGAAGAACTTTCCTTCTTTTTTACTGATAAAATTAAGAAAATCCAACTGGACTTAGAAGCTGTTCAGAGAACTTCTCAGACCCTACCTGCTTTACAGCTACTGGAGAGACACAAATTGGAGGCCCAGTTTGTTGCTTTCTCACCTGAATCTGACATACGGGCAGTCCTGGCGGCCTTAAAGTCGGGGTCACCCTCAGACCCATGTCCTGCTAGGGTTCTGGGAGGGATAACGGAAACCATTAACCAGGAGGTGACACAGATTATTAATCTTTCTCTATCCTCAGCTACTGTCCCGGGCAGCTGGAAGCAAGCGAAATTGCTACCACTTCTTAAAAAGGTTGGACTGGACCCAACAGCGCCGTCGAGCTACCGGCCCATTTCATTGTTGCCAGCTTTGGCAAAAGTGTGTGAGAAGGTGGTATTTAGACAGCTTGATAGTTTCATCGAGTCCTCCCAAGCGCTACATCCAGCACAGTCAGGGTTCAGAGCCGCCTATAGTACCGAGACGGCACTGGTCGAGGTCTCGGAGGCGGTTCGGGAGTGCCTGGACGGGGGTGGCAGAGCGGTCCTGATTTTATTGGACCTCTCTGCCGCCTTCGATACGGTGCCCCACTCACTGCTCCTTGCGAGACTAGAGGCCGTTGGTATCTCGGGGCCTGCCCTTGACTGGATAACATCATTCCTGAGTAATAGGACACAGCAGGTCTGGATGCCTCCTCACACCTCCCCCGAAGAGACTGATGACAGGGGTCCCGCAGGGGTCTACTTTAAGCCCCTTACTCTTCAATGTATATATGACTCCCCTACTTTATCTTGCGGAACAGCTGGGAGCCAAAATAATGGCCTATGCGGATGATACGCAGCTGCTTTTCACCTGGCCTAAGGGTATCTTTGATCCATCCACCGTACGGCTCTGCCTGTCAGCGGTCTTTCGGTGGCTTGCACAGGTCCAACTTAAGTGCAATGAGGACAAGTGTGAGGTCCTTTTCTTTGGTTCCTTCCCTGACAACTTTAAGGACCAGATATGGCCCTCGGACCTGCCCTGCCCTAACTCAGTGGGAGGTCCAGCCAAGAATCTGGGGGTCTGGTTTGGACAGGACCTTAAATTCTTGGACCACATCAAAAAACTGACTGGCATTTGCTTCGCCACTCTTAAAACTTTGAGAAGATTTTTCCCTCTTCTCCCTAGAGTAGCCAAAGAGACTGTATTACCAGCCCTGATTCTGTCTCGGCTCGACTATGCAAACGCACTATTTAGTGGCTTGCCCGACTACATGGTACACCGCTTGCAGGTGATCCAAAATGCGGCGGTTCGTCTGTTATTCTCGCTACCTAGGAGATCCAGTGTGCGGAGCCATATACGAAGCCTTCACTGGCTTCCAGTGCCGCATCGAATTCTTTTTAAGGTTCTGGTTCTGGCATTTCAAGCTGTCCATCGTCTTGGACCGGTTTATCTGCAAAAACGGTTCTCATTCTACACCCCAAACCGTGCACTGCGCTCTGTGAACCAATGTCAAATGGCCCTGCCTAGATACAAATATGCCAGACTGGGAGGCCAGTCCATTGCGGTTAAAGCCGCCAGAGCCTGGAATGCACTTCCTCTGTACCTTAGAGCCTCTCCGACCATCTCTGTTTTTAAGAAGGGGTTAAAAACCCATCTGTTCAATGCCCCTCTCTAGTTGGGTTGGTTATGCTATGTTCTGACACTCTCCTTGTCTAAAACTCACCGCGCCAGGATACTCTGTAGTAACAGAGCGCGATACAAAAGATTTAATAACATAACATAACATAACATAACATGAAGAGAGTACATTGGGGTAAAAGTGATGACACTTTCCTCCTAGGAGAGCGGTGTTTCTGAAGCTATTTTGTAGGTGATTGTAATGGTCCTAAGTGCTGAGACACTAGGTGGGACTACCGAAAGAAATTCTATTGAAGATTTAGAGAACTGGAGTAAAGGGACTTGGGGATGCAGTTGGTAAGGGTGGTATCACCAGTAGGCTGTATCTGAGTATGTAAATGTCAACATACTTTTCAAGCAAGGCAGGGATAGCAAGAGGAGCAAGATAACTCACAGGAGAAGCTGGAATGAATAGGCAAAGGGATTTATGAAAAGTGGTTTTTTTTTTTTTGGATTATAAACTTTTATTAACATCCAAGCATTCATACACAGCAGTGCGCCTACAACCATGCAAGGCCGGCAGCGATACACCTGTAGTAGGGCAATCAGAGGCATTGAACTCCCATATCCAGGGAGTGTAGTGAAGGTCAATCAATAGCTAATACACCCAAGATATAAGACATTAATCTCAGACCAGTACCTTAGGGGGCCAAATGAGGATAACATACAATCAAGCAAGCGTAATAGGATAGAACAGAATCGGGAGAGTACAGCCGTAGTCTGGAATGTAGGGGGATAGAGGCATTACATATTAGTGAAAGAACAATGCAGTTCCATCAGAGGCTGTGAGGCAGGCAGGTAGAATAGTAGAGTAGTCAGGGAGGCCAAGTCCATGCAGTGGCGCCAGACAGTACCTGTGGAGGGAGAACATCGATGCAAGATATGCTACCAACATTTCAAAGGTAATTCAGCAGACAAGTAATATATAGCTTTTTGGAGAGGGGGCTCTATATCGGGTACATCCCTAACACTGCAACAGGCCTCCAATAGATCCTTCCCTGCACAGGTCAAATGGTGTGAAATGAGAACAGGTAATTCAAATAGTCTGTGCGTGTGTTGTGTCAGTATTGTCAGCGTCCTCCTCCCCCTGTGATGTGTCAGCGAGAAGGTAGGCTAGCAGGGGACCCCAAATGTCCGCTGGTCTCGAGCGCAAAGGTACCAGTTCTGAAAACACACTGTACTGTTCCTGACAGTATAACATATCATGCAGCCAAGCCTTAAACTTAGGAGCGCGACCTCGGCCCCATCTACATGCTAAGTGTCTCCGTGCCAACAGTAGCGCTACATTAGTGAACTTCCTAACCGTCCGTGCTATCTGCGCTGTATGGCCTAGAAGGAATAACATCGGGTCTGGGGTCAACGCAGTACCTATCATGTGGGACAGGCCCTCACAGACCCGTGCCCAGTATTCCTGTATTTGCGGGCAGGTCCATGATAAATGGAAGAAGTCCGCTCCTTCCCGACCACATCGCTCACATCTGTCTGAGTCGGCAAGCCCGAACCGGAATTTCCGAGCCGGTGTGTAGTACATCCTATGGAGGAATTTGTAATGGATGATTTTAAAGCGGCAGCTAGACATCACCTCTCCTGACAATTCGCAGCAGTACTGCCATTGGGCATCAGTGATATCCCTTCCGAAATCACCTGCCCAGTACCCTCTAGCCGCACTTGTTACTACTGGTAATTCCTCTCGAATGCACTTGTACAGTTTAGAAACCAGGTGTGCGCCATCAGAGCTGCTCAACACCACAGTGAGCGGGGCTAAGCTGGGGGGTTCATGAGGATAATCAGGTAATAAGGCTTTCAGGCCTTCTCTGAGTCGTAGGTAGTAGAAAAGTTCCAGAGGGGTATGTTCGCTATCTCCAAAGAAGTCATCTCGAGACCGGAACTTCCCATCCCGGAAGAGGTCCCCCCACACCCCAACCCCCAACCTCTTGCACATTCGTCGGAATCCTACCTCCCGCAAGAGCGTCACCTGTGGGTGGTAGGATAGAGGCATACGTGTCGAATATAGTAACGGGGTTTGCAATCGCGTCCCTATCTTGCGCCACGCCTCTATTGTGCAGGACACAGTGTTGGAATGCATCTCCAGCGTGGCTGTGGGGGCGTGCACCACTCCCTCCAGTGGCAGCGGGTGCGCAATCCAGTCCTCCGCTGCCACCTGCGGCATGAAAGCAGTTGGGCGTAGCCAATGATAGAGGTAGTGAGCCTGTGCACTTAAGTAGTATGTTTCGAAGTCTGGGACATCGAAGCCCCCCGCTCCACAGGGTTGTGTCAAGATTGCCCAGCGGAGCCTAGCCTGCCTCCCCCCCCACACCAGTCGGATAAGCTCCGAGCGTAAGGTTTTAAAAAAATATGCGCCAGGGTGATAGGGAATATTGAGGAACATATACAAGAATCGCGGTAGTACCACCATCTTGACTAGGGAGATTCTCGCCGCCATAGACAAGGGCAGTTTAATCCACCGTGTCACCGAGTCCGTCAATTTGGAGATGACCACTCTGTAATTCATCCGCAATGTCTCCCCTTTGTCTCTGGAGATCTGGATCCCCAGGTAGCGGAGTTCCGAAGTGCACCACTCGAGCGGGTAATCTAGCGGGAATTCGGTAACCGCCGGTGTCAGCGGGAAGAGCTGGGATTTGCTCCAGTTGATAGAGACACCTGAAAGGCATCCGAAGGTAACAAACTCCCGCAACAGCGAGTTAAGATTAGCCTGGGGGTCCTTAACGTAAAGTGTGACATCATCGGCATACAATGATATTGAGAGTTGGCGCTGAAAACAATTGAAGGCGCTGGGCTTGTGGAGCTGTCGGATGCGACAGGCCAGTGGTTCAATTGCCATCGCGAAAAGTAACGGGGAAAGGGGGCACCCCTGTCGAGTCCCCCTTGTGATCGCGAAAGCGGCAGTAAGTTGTCCATTCGCAAATACTCTCGCCATTGGAGAGGTATAGAGTAACCGTACCCAGGCCACAAAAACAGGGGGGAATCCCATCTTCCGCAGGATTGCGAATAGAAATCCCCATTCCACAGAATCGAATGCCTTTGGGGCATCCAAAAAAAACCCAGCAAGGGGAATCTCCGGATGAACAGTTTGAATGAGGGAGAATACCGTGCGGAGGTTATGTGACGTGGATCTCGTGGGGACAAAGCCGGACTGATCTGGCAAAATGATCGTGGTCATAAGTAAGGAAAGCCTGGTTGCAAGAACCTTCGCCAGAATTTTGGCGTCGCAGTTCAATAACGATAGAGGGCGATATGAGTCACATTGGGTGGCAAGCTTCCCAGGTTTAAGTAAAGATGTGATAATGACTTCTCGCATCGATCTCGGGAGCACCCCTACTTCCATGGCATCATTGAATACTTCACGTAGCACCGGAGCCATAATCTCCACGTAGCATTTATAAAACTCCGCGGGGAGACCATCATGACCCGGCGCCTTCCCGTTGCTCAGGGACATTATGGCATCTCGTACCTCCTCCAACTCGAGTGGCGCCCCCAGAAACTGTCTGTGGACATCGCTAATCCAGCAAAGTGCTATATCCCCCAGATAGCCGTCCAGGTCAAATTCCCCAGCTGCCCGTGAGGTGTACAACTGTTCGTAGTGTGCCTGGAGTGTGTTGAGTATGCCATCATTGTCTCTGTGTACCTTCCCATCCGCTGCAGTTAACTCTAAGATAGTGTTCGAACCTCGCGCCAGTCTCACTGCCATGGCCAATGCTTTACCCGGTCTCCCTCCCTCATTATAAGCACGGGCTCGCCAGTGTTTTCCCTTAAAGTGCACTTCCCTCTGTGCCTCCGCTTCGTACTCTGATAGTTTCGCTCTGAACGCACTGTGCGCTTCCCCATCTAACCCCTGCACCATACGAGTTTCTAAAGTTCGAAGCTCCTCTTCCAATCTGCGCAGTGTTCGTTGTATATCTTTGAGCACCCCTGAGCTCTTAGCTATACACCACCCCCGCACCGTGACTTTAAAAGCTTCCCACACCGTTTCCACACTGTCCACCGTGTCTTTGTTCCGGGGGAAGAAATCTGCTATGTCAGTTCTAAGTTCTTCGCAGAAGACAGTGTCAATCAGGATGCTGGGATGGAGTCGCCAGGGCGGACGGGGTTTGTGAAAGCCAGGCAGATCCAAAGACAGGAAAACAGGGCAGTGATCGGAATGTGTTCTGGGTAAATGTCGAGTGGCGAGAATGTTCGGGGCCAAACCCCGGGACACGAAGATGTAATCTAGCCTTGCCCACGTGCCCGTGTAAGACGTAAAGTGTGTGCCCTCCAGCAAATCAGGGTGTAAGTGTCTCCAACTATCGATCAACCCCCCCTCATCAACTATCCCTTCAAGGGACTCCCTCGCTTTAGTATGGTATGTGGAACATCCATCCGCTCTGTCCACTCTCGGGTGTAAGGCTACGTTGAAGTCCCCGCCCCATACCATGTACCTTGAGCCTATATCCAGTATACCCCCCCAGAGGCAGTGGAAGAAATGAGGGTCGTCAACATTGGGAGCATAGCAGTTGGCAATAGTAACCGTCTCCCCTCCCAACCTCCCCCAGACAATGACATATCTACCTTCTTTATCAATTTGTTGCCCCTGCAATGTGAATGGGAGATTTCGGTGAATAAGAATGGCAGTACCTCTAGCATATGAGGAGAAACTTGAGAAAGCCCTCACCCCCGCCCATTTCGCACCAAATGTAGGGGCCGTAGATGGGGGAATATGAGTCTCCTGTAACATAATCACCTGCACATCGTGCCTATCCCAATAGGCCAACAATTGTCTACACTTACGCGCATCTTTCAGCCCCCGTACATTCCAGGATAGAAAATTACATTGAGTATCTGGTCTTGCACCCATACTGGTGTAGCAAGCTGCGCTGTAATAATGTGCATTGCGTGCCCCCCAATCGCAAATCGGAAAGAGTCATAACCCAATTCGTTGCCCTCAGATAGTGGACTGTGGCATTTTGCTCGTGTATCAGAACTTCATACAAGACATGTATCAACCAAACATTCCCCCAAGCCCCCCCCCCCTCCTCCCACAGAGGCAACCCCAACCCGCCAGTGCTAGTTCCCTCCCCTTCCCTCCCCATTCCCCTCAACAACCAGGGATAAGAACAATCCCTGTTACAACAACAGTAACAGCATGGGTGATACCCGCTAGGGACCATTCTAGGTGGCAACACAACAACCCCTTCTCTCTAGCAGCTGCCCATGGCAGACCAACCTCAGCCGCCAGGAGAGAGGGGGGTACCTGACGACACAGTACAGTTTCAGCATGTCCTAGGCCTCAGCCCTCGCCCAAGTCGTCATGAAGGGGGAGACGGATAGGCCCCAATCACAGACCCCATCCCTCTGAATATTCCATGACAGTACTCACAAATAGGATACCCCACAACATCCAATGGTGTAGATGCAGCGGGGTCAGTGTTCATCATCTTCAAGCTGGTCATCTTCGCGAGCAGGATCCTCCGCCTCCCCCTGGCGCTGGCGAGCCGAACGTTTTACTTGTTTAATGAAGTCTTCAACCTGCTGCGGATTCGTGAAGAACTTTTGGCGCGCCTGGTAGGTGACCCGCAGCCTAGCCGGGTAGAGTAATGCGTAGTCAATTTGTAGGGCCCGAAGCTTCGCTTTAACGTCCAGAAACTTGCGTCGCTCTTCCTGGACCACGGGTGTGAAGTCAGGATAAAGTGTGAATTCGTTACCATCACACACTAGTTTTTTGGAAGAGCGAGCTGCTCGGAGAGCTGCATCTCTGTCCCTGTAGTTTAGCAGCCGAGCTATGATGGGTCTTGGTTTCATGCCTGGCTTGGGCACCGGTCCCAGGGATCTATGTGCCCTCTCCACTATGAACTGGGGAGAGAATGCTTCCGGCCCCACTGCTGTCCTCAACAGGTGTTCCACGTACTCCTCCATTCTACCCACATTGGTGGATTCCGGAATTCCAACGACGCGTACATTATTACGCCGGCTTCTCGCTTCTAAGTCCTCGTTCTTAGCCGCTATGGTGCGCAATAAGTTATCCATTCGAGCTAGACGTGTCGTATGTTGCCCAGAGGTGTCCTCGACGTCTGACACTCGCTGTTCCACCTCCGTCAGCCTCCCCTCATGGACCTCCAATTTGTGGACTACAGCATCCATACGAGACGACATCCTGTCCACCTTGTCCGCGATGGTCGCGAAGCCCTGGCGCATTTCACGAAGAAGTTCCTGGGTATCCGTGGAGGTGGACGCCTGATTAGCAGAAGGATTGTTGGCCTCCATTCGTTTCTGAGAGTCCGGGCTGTTGCGATTCAGTTTTTTGGCTGCATCAAAAGTAAGCTTCGGTTGCCGCGTGTCAGGTCGTCCCATCCTAGCAGTTCAGCAAGGGCAGGGGAAGCCGTGAGACGGATGGCAGCAGAAGTCTCACCGTCTCGATAATCCCGTGGGTCGGCAGATCATGTCGTGAAGCCCCTACTCACCAGCCGCCCTCCGATATGTAGCAACACCTGCGCACGTGGTAAGGAAGAGGGGGTCACAGGCAGCAGATATATGTTGGCAATGGTCGTTGTCCTAGGACACAACACGCTCCCCAGGCGTAAAAGTCAGCAGTCTTCTGGAAGCACAACGGTGCAGCCGTCCCTCCGTGCGACCCTCAGGAGCCGGACACAACAATAAAAGAAGTGAACCGTCGCAGGACAGGTGGAAGTCGTGCAGGAGTACGTGCCAGGCAGGAGGAAGAAGCAGATGTATGGAGGTGCGGGCCCAGTGTGTCAGGGAGTGTGGGAGTGGCACTGCCACTGTGTGCTGCGATCAAGCA
Organism: Lissotriton helveticus; assembly: GCF_964261635.1. Classification (NCBI taxonomy): domain Eukaryota; kingdom Metazoa; phylum Chordata; class Amphibia; order Caudata; family Salamandridae; genus Lissotriton; species Lissotriton helveticus. The sequence goes on along the minus strand of NC_136067.1, from coordinate 1,587,046,464 downwards.
TGTCCCAAGCACACACGTTGTAGAGGGTGAAAAATTAGCACTCCCAAAGCAATCCGTGAGGTGCGCGTAAGGTCTTTACAATGCCAGGGCGGGGGGGTTATGGCATAGTAGGATGTTCCAGCCACAGACCCCAGCCAGCAGTCCTCACACCCCACTGTTCCCACGCAGGACAAGGAAGTGGCGCAGTGGCCGGAGCGGTGGTGATGTCCGCCGGCGGTGATGGGTCTGGGAGTCGCCAGTCACAGGCAGTGTAGATGCCCAGTGGGGGTGGCCTCGCAGTAAGAATCAAGAAGTTGGGGCTCCAGAGGGCCCGGCGGTAGCAGGAAATCCACCCAGACGCAGCCGGCAGCCCTGGGGGGGAGATGGCAGGGGCGAGAGTCGCGCCCCACAGAGACGCGCTGCGCCGGGGTCCGCAGAGACAGGCAGAGGGTCTGCAGCCGCCTCCCGGGAGCAAGAGGGACAGGACAGTACCTGCTCTACCGGCAGTGCGCCTCCGCAAACGGGAAACCGGGTCCGCTGCCCTCCTCCGCAGTTCTCCGGCGTTTTCGCGCCCTTCAGGGCCTAGTTGGCGCCCACAGAGCCCCGGCCTCGCGTCGCCAGGCAGGCCGTCCCAGTGCGCTGGTGTCTCCGGCGGCAATCCCCGCCGCTCAGCAAAACGGCTCCACCGGCGGCACGCAACGTCCGATCCGCCTCAAACTTGCACCGGAGCCGCCGCAGATGTCCCTGAGCAGGCGAGGGCAGTTTCAGCCCGATTGGATGCCGATAAAAGGATCAATGGTAGGATATCGGTCGTCAGGATGTGGGAGCCTTACAAGGAGGCTTCCATTCACCAGTGCGCCACCTAGCGCCCTCATGAAAAGTGGTTGTTACAAGGATTACGAAATTGGAGAAGGGACAGATGGGTAAAATTAACAACAGGGAGGAAGATGTAGAAGTATGTGGGGGATATATTGAGTTTTTCGAATTTTGCTCAGAGCATCACTGTAGTTTTCCTTTAAAGGAAGTAAGAAAGTGGGCAACATGGAAAGATAAACTGTGTGTGGGCTACCTCCTTAGGTTGCAAGCATTCCACAACAACACACTATACTATTATGTTAACTTAAATATTTGAATCATTTTAGCATCAGTTTGGTGACAAGCCACTCATCCTAAGGCAGACAATGACAAAAGCATTTACGATTTGTGGTAAGGTGTGCACCACTTCGTTTAATAAAATCGCTTCTACAACCAATGGGGATAAGGTAAAAGCCACTGCTTATACAAGTTTTTCCCTTTAGAGCTCCACAATTTGGCAACGTTTAATACAGAAACAAGCAGAGCATGCGGCACAAATAAGACCCAGCCGCCAGCCGGCTTAGAGTAATGCCTAAATGCAGAAAAGCATAGTTTAATATAAACAATTCATATTGAAATGCATCAATCCACTGGAGACACCATTTTATCCAGTTCAGTGTCTCAATTGAGTTCTGGCAAAGTCTATAAGTATTAGATTAGTGAAATACCATCCAAGCTATACCATAGAATCGGCAAAAACATGTATTTACTATTCTAGTTCAAATATGACAACATTTTGATTAGTAAAAGGTCACCTATGCACACTTGGAATAAAGTAAAAACAGACAGTCATACGTGTTTCACTGGAAGAAAGCTCTTCAGGGGAGCAAGGCTTTGTCCATGCATGAGCATTCTACTTGTACAAGCGAAACAAAACCATGACTTCAGGATTTTATGCTTGATTTGCATAACTGCTATTTTATTATTTCAAATTCCCGTTTTCAGTTCACTGATCTTGCAAAGACAGGATTTGCATCCTGAATAATTAGCCAATTGTGTAACCGTGGAGTATAAAAATGACAGACACTTTTTTCAGAAAGTCAAGGTAGATCCCACCCAATATGCCATCAGAAATCCTATATCATTGATGCATAGTAAGCTGCCATCTTGCTTTTCCTCCTCGGATGCTGAAACTAGGTACCGGGAGGTCAAGGGCCCAGATCCCGGCGCATCCTTTCTTTAACTGAATGGAGGCTGCATGAGCGCCACAGCCCCTTCAGTACGTGCTTCTCTCTGCACGTGACGATGAGTGAAGATGAAGATTTCAAAGGTCACCTTGTTTCTAGTTTGATTGACAGTCATGTAAATCCTGTAAAAAAGGTGCACTGCAAACTCGTTAAGGACTGCAATTAACCAAGAGCCTCCATTTATACAGGATGCAACCTGCCAGATGGCAGATGCAGACATAGTGCAGCCTAATAACCTACTCTGCAGATGATTAAAGATTGACTCATTGTTGTCAAGTCTGTAAAGGAGATGGTTATTTTAATGCTTTTGATTGCAGAAAACTGCATAAATCATGGTGAAGTTACAGCATATATTACAAGTGTAACGATAACGGAACGTGATTAGCGTTGGGGCTTATACTTATTGATTGGTAAGCATTATGAAACTGATTGGATTCCAAAAAAGTAAAACCTTTTTATTGAGATGCACTAGCCACCGACTATCATAGATGTAGTCGTTTTTAAGATCCAGATAATTACATAAAATTTTATTTCAGTACAACTAATTTACTGCCATGTTCAGATACCTACAGATTCATAATTTCAGTGTTAGGCCCTGTCAAACATACCATTCTGTACAAGCTTTTTACCCAGAGTTTTACTTGGGGCCAGTTTGTATAAACTCTGCACTGGTGCCAAAGTGAAACAGATATTGTTCTGCACAAATGTTTGTGTTTGTGTATTTATTATTTATGGGAAATCCAGGCCCCTCTTTCACTGCCAGTGGTGTAGAATCCCCACAGTGTGGTGTATTTTACAGTGTCCTATTGAGAACGAGCGTGTGTAGGGGTGTGTGTGTGTCTGTGCGTGTGTGTGTACGTGTGGGCAAGTGCACTCTTCTCCTGTTGGATTGAACCATACATTCTATACTCGCTCTCCCCTTTTTTCTTTTTTAAGAGAAACAAGGCAATGGCCACAATCGTGCCTCCATCGAGTGCCATTACATTAACTGCTTGGAAATACAGCGTCAACATGGCGGGTTCTCCATATCAAGCACAGAATGGATTTCGGGGATGCCTTGCCCATATATGCTCTCAAACAGGCATGAACCAAGTCTCTTTACATAACTATATATTCAAGAGGAGGATGGTCACATTTCACCCAGAAGGACGCTAGTGGTCACTCACCCTAGAAAAATAGTTGCCCAGCTAGCCCGCTTGTGCAGTGCATTTGACCTACCAAGTCTCTCTGCTTATTTGTGGAAATCGTAGTGCAAATCCAGTTGGTACTAGATCCCATAAACCCTTAGCGGTCCCCTTCTATCGCTTCCCTGTAGCAGCTACAGGGAAGCGATTATCTAATAGTGCCTCAGCAGAAGCTCATATAGAATAGAGCAATGGGCCTGTGGATTACCATGGGGGAATCTGTCTCACCCCACCCGCCCCTTAAAGAGGAGGCTTGAGTAACAGCCTGGCAGGACATTCTGCTGAAATGCCTTGGTGCATAAGCTCACTCGGACCGCATTTTGACCTAAGCAGATGACGATTGCTATTGTGCACCTTGATTTGGTTCTATATTCTACACCAACCGCACAAGACTATCCTGCTTTGAGAAAGCCCTGGCTTGTTGGCTCTTGGGCGAAACACGTGTCGCCTGTTTTTCTGTCCCTGCACATGTCTTCAAATAAAAAAGAAAAGAATACCAAAGACGAGTACTCAATTTCTCAGTGTATATCATGGCGAAAAATGAATCTGGGGATTCAATTACCCCTTAAATCCATATTTAGAAGAGCATAAAACCAATCGCACAGCTCATTACCTTGATCCAGGTGGTATCTGGGTGAAACCACCGTTTTGGTGTATGCCACAACCCGCATTTGGGTCATGACCTATTGTGTGTGAACCCTGGAATCACCCACCAATTCGATCATTTGCATACGCTAACATGTTATCAGTCTCTATATAGCCTGCACCAACCCATTATTGAGGTAGATGGTAGTTATGAGTTCCTTAACTAAAAAAGATTTAGATGCCCTCTGTGGTAGCTCCGACAAGCTGCCCCTCTGTGTCCTCTTCCTAAATACACCCATAGAAGAAACTATCGTTATACAGGACCTTTCTAGTCTGAGGGAAGTGGGCCCTAATCCTCCTGAGGGCATATCGGCCATTCGCTCAAAGAAACCTAGTGCACTCTGTTCTACTCTTAGTTGCATGTACTGTGCCCCAGTCCTAGAGGATCTTCCTTGGGAGCACAACTTGGGGGTAGGCTGCAGATCCACCTGCTCTCTTCAGCATTTTGCGGCACCCTCTCTAAACAGAATTTCGCATCCAACTACACAGTGGCGTAGCAAGGTGGAGCGGAGGGGCGGTCCACCCTGGGCAGCATGAGTTTTGGTGGTGGTGGCCTGCCCGCTCTTACATGCGTTTGACGCAGGGCGGCAAATGCAGGAATTGCCACCACCGTCCCTGCCCCACTCTTCCACGAGGCTGCCATGTACACCACCCTGCCATTTAAAGCCCGCAATCTCTGTCAGGGGTGATGGAGCGAATTTTCTTCATTTTACAAACAAAAAGCATTTAAATACATACATAAAATAAATGCCATTTTTGTAGTAGGTAACTATACTTAGGCATTGCAAGCAAACAAAAAAAATAACATGCTGATTTTAGTTAGCCTAACTACTGATACCATATTAACACTGATTCATGTATTGATTCATACATTAGGATTGTTTTTCGCATTGAACTGTTGTTTTGCACAAGATATTTTTATCCTCTTGCAGATTCTGTAACTTTCCAGAAGCTTACTGTTAGCTGGTTAATAGACATGTTTTAAGTATAAACCAACTGATAGTGAGGTTCTCACAGGCAAGAGTGGAGGTGGCAGAAAATATGATTCATGGAAAGAACTTTCTGAACCCCAAGAAGTGGAGGAAGTTTCTTTTCAAGGACGTGAATCTGTGGCATATTATGAACACATCTGAAACTAGGGCAGTGATACTCAAAGTACGGCCCAGGGGATGCATGCGGTCACCCTGACCTTTAAATGTGGCACCGTGGTCATGCGCAGCACTGGGCTAATGTTTACCTGACTCAGCACTAAAATTTAAATATGTTATATAAACCGGTAAGCATTATTTAATCGTTAATTGAAATTAAAGAAAGGAAGTAACCTGGGTGTCCTAAACCACTTAACTTTAGGAACACCATAATTTATAAAACCATCTTGCAGTAAAAGCATGAAAAAGTCTGTTAATAATTCATTAACATGCAGATCTGTTTCACCTTAGTAAATTAGATTATCAGTACATTGAGAAGTATTTTTCAACACGAATTGAGAAGCATTCATTCTTCCCTACAGCATGATAACAATGCTAATAGTGAACAGAGAGGCAAGTCAGTTGTCAAATGCACCTTTTGGGGGCTAGGGTTTCTATTAATAATGAACAACATATAAGCACCGGAGATGCCTTTGTATTGCATACATCCTGAAGTCATTTCTTTTGAGGTCCTTACATGCTAATCAAGAAAAAGGAGGGAAAGTGAAATAAAATAATTTCCTAGGATCACACAGTTTGGTTAAGCGGAGAAGCCTGGATTAATCCCAGGTTTTTGTTTTCACATTGTGCAAATCAGACACTAGATGTATACGCCTAGCTTCCCTTACACCCACCTGTTGCAATATTGTAACACAAAATGTAAAATAAAACAGAAACATATAATGCATTAATAAAGCACGATTGTACCGATACATATAATTGTTTGATCGTTATCGCTTCCTTAGATGTACATAGGTGTTCCGTCAATATTTACTGGTTAATTATAAGGCAAAAATAGAGCCTGTTATTCTCAGTACATGGATCTATGGCTGAAAAGTGAACCTCCAGTGCGGTGTGCCCAATTGTAACTGCTGTCTTGTCGAAGAATGCATGATGACAAAACAGTCTAAAGAAGGTGCAAACTAGCCGGTGGGAGGAAATGGCAATACTGGGTGCATACTGCCATTTACTGATGATTAAGGCAGTAAATAGGGGAGGATGACATTACATGAGTGTAATAAGGAATATTGGCCCCAGTTCAGGTGACATAAAGATTTCTAAAGCAAGGTAAATATCAGAGTGTGAGAAAATGACCCTTTTTGCGTAGTCACCTCAATTTTTTAATGAATTTTACTGCTGGCTTTTAGACTCTCCACTCTGAGACACTGCTGTCCAGTGTGAAATGTGTGCGCTCCGACACATAAAACATGTACAAATTGACAAATTCCTGATTGGACTATTTCATTTTCTTACACAGTTATAGTATATAGTGTAGAAACTCCACCCATGGCATGGAAAGATAAATGTCACCTCCAGACTGCATTACATATTCTGTCATCCACTAGTGTGGCAAAGAAAACATGGCTTCAGGTCTACCATTGCTACTACTGTAGTTTTAACCTACAGCCCAGCCTGTGAAAACAACCCTTTTTGAGAGAGGAAAAACCTTACTTTTAATTATTAACAAGTCGCCCTTATGTTGGTCTTGTAGCCTATAAGGGAGACTGCACGATATTTAAAAATAGGAGATGTAGAATTGTAATGTTATCATGTCTCTGCAGTGACCAGTCCCAAAAAAGCTAATGCTGATGTGGGAGGTGATCCAGCGCTCTGAATGAAAAACTGTCTCACCAACGCTACCTAACACCACAATACTCATCATTAATCATGAATCATAATCACAGGCCCATAAACCAACGAGACAATTTTTGAGCGACTGAATCATGTGACCTAATTAATCAGAACTATTCACAAACTATTTACATATTTATATACAACTGCAGTTTATCTTTCCTCACCATGATTTTTAAACATATATCATTCTAATTAATTCACTTAGGCGAATGGATCAACTGATGGCAACTAGACCATGAATAAATAAGACCAGCTTGTCTCTTCAAATCTAATTTTTATTAACTGTATTCTTTAAAGAAAGAACATTTTCACGTAAAAATCTTTATTTTAAAAGCAAATAGGAAAGCAGCATTTTAATAAGGAATGATTTATTAGACTGAAACTCAGAAGACACAATCAGAAAGCATGAATATTAGTTAATAGCAGTTTCCATTCCCTACACCTATTTCCCTGACTATTCTCACTCCACCTAGAAAGGAAAAATCAATCAAGTCAGCTGTCCTTACGTGAGCAAGAAGTCCGACAGCATGTCACGTCAATCAGGACTCGGAAAGTGAGGAGCACCCTCCTGCCCATGAGGTCAGGTTTTATACCTTTCTATCTAGCTAAACTTTGTACAATTGTATACTTTCTTAGAAATTCAGGGTTTTCATTGGCTGTTTTATGTCAGTCCATATTAGATCATCTCTGTTCCTAAACCAAGATCAGGCTTTTTCTTAAGCCCTATTGTCCTTTGCTTTCGCGTCATTTGGCTTCCTCAAAAGAGTTACTTTCTCTCGAGTAACAGTCCACAACTTCCTAGCCTTGGCAGTCACGCCTGGTTTCCTGTCCTTGAGCCTTTTCTCCAAGTGCACGTTCAGCACAACCATTAAACTGTTTTTCTGTCAAAGATGACAACGTGGTAAAAGGTTTCCACTTCAGCATATGTACAAGGCTCCACTCTGGACAAGTTTCATGACCACAGCCATTTCTTTGCAAGCCTTAGGCCTCTCTCGGAAACTATTATTCAAACAAACACAAGACATCAATTATTTAAAGAATTGAAACCCATTCTGTTACCCACCCCCTTTGCTAATTAAAAACCCGTTAATGAATGTTACCTAGCTAAGCACACAAAGCAGCGTTCATATCTACCTTCTTCTTTTGTACCGCAAAGATTCTCCACGAGCTTTTGTCAAGGAAAAGACATAACATAAGCACATAAATAAGCACATGCGATTAGTTAAACAGCCGCATTTAATACTGACAAAGACAATAGACAAGGTTAGTTTATTATTCTCTTCGCATTTGCAACATAAAGCAGATAAGTTAGTCCCAGCAAGCGCCGGGACGCCCCTTGGCTGGGGCAGCCGTGCGCTATATGAGCATATATAACATAACATAACATAACATAACATAAATGTATGCATTTTAAACTAAATTGATTAATAATTTCACCTCATGCTTGTTAGTGCAGTTACATTTATTATGGAAGTTTAACTTTGCAAGTTTGAACAAAATGTTGTCCATCACCTTGCTCCATCAACACCCTCATCTGGTGATTTCAAAATCACCACATAACACCCAAACATTTTTAAAATTTTCAACCCTTGAACATGTTTTGGACTTTCTCAGTATTAGTATTTCTAAACTTTTGATTCGGCTGTTTGTCTGCAACTCTCGTTTGTAAATTCTCTTCTTTTCTCTTACATATTTCTTTCTCTTGTGTATCATGCAACTAATTTTTAACAAAAGTGTCACTATAACTATAACTATTAACGGATAAAGTATTTTACCTATAATTGAACTACCAATTTCTTGAAACCAGTTTCTGATTGCTGCAAATCTTTTACTCAAACATTCAGAACATTTTTCATCTTCTAAAGGTTCAACCTCAGTATGTAATTCTGTTATATTCTTGATATACATTTCTATATTCTGGCTCTTGTCTGGAATATATGTACAGCAATGCTGAATATGTAAAATTCCACAGACTCCTCCTTCTTTTGCGAGCAGAATGTCTAATGCAAGACGATTCTGCATTACCATCGTTCTCATAGCAATGAGTTCTGTATTCACTAATTGAAATCCACTATCAGTATCAGTAGACAATCTATCAACAATTGTGGACATTTTTCTAATTTTTATTGCATTCAGGGTTATTCCTACCATAGGTATTAATGCACCAAATATGTCAACCAATATTTCTGAAAAGCTTTCCCTTCTGAATCTACTCAGATGATTACTAATTTCAAATGAACCCATTGCATTTCTATCTACATGAAAAATTTTAGGAAAAACTAAACCCACATAACAGGTCCCATACCAGTGGTCTGGGAGATTGAAATAAGCTTTGTTTCCGCAAACAAAATAAATTCCAGGAAAAATTGGATCTTTGCCTCCTTTAAATCCCCATTCCCCTAAAATACGATAAGTATCTTCATATTGACTAGTACCAACAAAGTAATTATCAAACTGAGTATTATCTCTTCTTATACAAAGTTTACCACTAACAGGTTTATCTATATGAATTGCGACATTCTCGTTTCTGCCATTGAGCTTTTCATCTTCAATATGCCAAAACTTAGATTTGGTTTGTTTCAGCATCTCATTTCGCTTGTAAATTGCCCTTCTCTCTTCAACCATGTTTAAGAATGTTTTTTCTTCTGACCTCAATTTACATGTTAAATTCTTTCTAAAAGCATACTCATAAGTAAGTTCATTAGTTACTATGAAAAATTCCCTCATCTGTTTAGCATGTTTTAGTTTATTCAGGCTGTTATCAACTTTTAAGTTTGCAAAAATGTCATCAAAGTTGGAGTAATAGTACTCTAAACGGCCTGTTTGATAAAACAAACTAGCTATTACACTACATGTAATACCATAAGTAAGAGGAAGCATATTGTAGGTCACGCCCTCAGAAACAGAAGTAGGTAATTTCACACAAATGTAACAATCTTTTACATCCATCACCTTAACATATTCAGATAAAAGTCTTGAAAAGGTATTCCTAGAAAAATCTCCTACAGATCTATCTTGGTGAATCACTGGTTTATGCTCAATGATTTTATTAGTCTTACCTACTATATCATGATTAACCACAGCTTTACTAGTCATATTAGTTTTGTACATTTCCTTATCTATTCCAAAAGGAAAAATGACAGCTAAAATGAACCAAACTAAAATTATCAGGATTACACATATTGAAGACAATTTGAAGCATCTTCTAAGAATCGAACATCTCGAATTATTATTAGTAGAAGGCATCTTTACTTTGAAACAAGAGCATTTAAAAATTTTTTTAAAAAAATTTAAAATTACAAATATACACCCCTCTTTTTTACTTTTTTATTTAACAGAAAACTTTAACTTCTAACAGTTTTTCTTCGACCTTATGTCTTACATCAATGTGTTTTTCCAGCTAACACAATTTCTTCGACCTTGTGTCACCTAACACTTTTTCTTCAACCTTGTGTCACCTAGAGAATAAAATCAATCATTGTCATTGTCACTTGCATCATCCAAATTAACCTGATTACTATTTACCTCAACTACAGGTGGAATTATAATATAAGTCCACTCAGGCGACTTATATTTTTGGTTTGGCTTTATTACTCTTTTTGCTCTGCTATTAATCACTTCAATTTTCTGTCCTGCTTGTTTTTTCTTATTTGAGTCTTCTTCATTTTGACTTGAAATTTCATTAACCTGCTCTTTTGCTATTTTGAACTTCAGGCCTTCATTTTCATTTGGCCAATTATCTCCCTTTCTTGATAATATCTTTTTCGGTTCAGTTAGATTACACTCTACTCTCCAAGCTCTTTTCCTTGATCTTTTCACTTTGGATTCATCATCACTTTCATCTGATTCGCTTTCTGTGATATCAGCTTTAGATCCAGGTACTTCTTTACTTGGCAGTTTCACTCTGTTAGGAACATCATACTTATAGCTGGTACTCGGAATTTCGTCTTCTTCTTCAATCACTTCCAATCCACCAGTTTCAGAATTTTCGTTCCTTCTTCCAGAGCTTCCAATCTGCTTTTCAATACTCTCCTGATCTTGAATCACTTCTTGTTCAGACTCTTTTTCTGCCTCTTGATTTGGCAGATCTTCTTCATTTTCAGAGTCTTGTATCACAATTTCTTCATTTTCTTCATTCAATGCCTCATTCGCATTTGAATCTTCCAGATGTCGACCTTCTTGTCGATCTTCAGGATCTGGATTTCTTTCAGGTTCTTCTTCTGAATCTGAATCAGCTGTTGTGTCACCTTCGTCGGGATTTTCAGGAGCTGGCACACGTATGGTATGACTAGCAAGAATCCATCTCTTCAATCCTCTACACTTTACTGCATTTGTTGTGACAAGTATCACCTGTCTTGCCTTCTGCCACCTGGGTACTAGGCAATTTCTTCTTCGGTGTACTTTTGTCCTCACCCATCACCTTGCTCCATCAGAGGCATTGTATGTCAAATGAGAAAACTAGGGGACAGATAAATATAATAATTCTGCTATCTCATGTGATGGACCAGCTAAAAAAAATATTCAACAACCACTCTTTAATATTTATTAGAAGCCCAGTTTAATAGTGAAGTTGGTCTTTTCATAAATAATATTCAGAAAATGTAAGTTTTAGAAAGTTACCTTTTTACTGCAAGGAGCTCCTGGAGGCTAATCAACATTAGCTCTCAAGCAGCTGTCAATCAATCAATCAATCAATCAATCAGAGGCTTGTATAGCGCGGCTACTCAACCGTGAGGGTTTCACGTGCTTTACCTTAATGAAGTGTACAATTCCTCCCAGGAGCTACTCAATAGACTATTGTGATTGACAGGTTGACCTGAATTGGCAGGTATGTCTCCTATGAGCTCAGCTGGACATTGGGGGTGGGGGCTACTAACTATCCTGTTGTCAAATCCTGTCTGACAGCTCTGTCTGAAGCACATCTAAAACTTTTGCACCCTTGAAAGGAATGTAACAGGACTGCATTACAATTTTTGATTACCCCCTGTCTGATTGCTCAGGGTCCCTGTTTTTGTTCTACCAGTCATAAGGTGCTCAGCTGACCAGTGGAAACTGGACTTGGATTGGATCCTGCTGTTGGAGTTTCCTAGTGCCTCCAGTGAGGTCCTGAGGGCCTTAGAAGTATACTCCTGTGCTTGTTTGGGCACCAGAAGAACTTCTGGAAACTTTTGCACACTTTTTCTCTACAACTTGAGCAGGCCAGCTAGAAAAAATGTCTGACTAGCAGTTCCACAGAGTTGGATTGGATTTCAGCTTCATACCACTCAAAGATCTCTGCACCTCACAAAAAATTACTAAGTCCCTTTCTGCACTGGAACTCATAAAAATACTGTGACAAAGTCTGTTTCTGCATTGGAATTTTGAAGACATTTCAGTGACAAGGGGCCATATTTACCTGTTGGCAGTATGTAAACTCCATCACAATGGCAACGGAGTATACATATCACAAGCATGAAGGTTGCCAGGACGATTTAAATGCAGTGGGACCTTCAGTTTGGCTGTGGCAGTGACTACTCTGTCACCAGCATAGCCAAACTTATCTAACGGCCTGACGGAGTAAGGGCCAACAGAAAAATGGCTACCTGTCTGCCCACCCAAACAAGATGGAGGGTCACCTAGCCATTTTCTTACTGTCCGTCCCTGCCAGCCAAACTCTAGCAGTAAGGGGTAGTAAAAACCAAATAATGCTCACCCCGTAATGGAAGATGACTCCAATGGTGAGTGGAGCATTACTTTTTTTATTTTGAAAAAGAAAATTCTGTCATTGGATTTTCTTTTTGAAAATCAATAAAAAAACTCTTTGGTGCCGGGCTGCATCAGCATGATGCAACCCTGCACCATAAAGGGATATGCACCGACAGGAACCGCTGTGATGGCCGATCCTGCTAATGCTATATAAATGCCCTCCTACTTGGCAGCTATTTATAAATTTGACGGGCGATACCTCCATCATGGTGATGGAGTAATTTACTCCATTTCTATAGAAGAATGGTAGGCTGCCTGTCAAAACATAAATCAGGGCCAAAGTCCCTTTTTGAAGAGCGACTTAGAAACTTTTTGACTTTAAGGCGTTATACTAGGACCAATCCACTTGATATATCTGACCCCGGCTCCGTCACAGTCGTTCAGAAATTATTGCTGACTTTTTAACTGTTTTACTAGTTCTACAATTTAATGACTTTAGAACTTGTGGTGGACTTCCATCCACCCTAATTAATTATTCAGTTTCTTACATTGAGCAAGCTGAACCAGGTCTTTTTTTTACTGCATTTACATAACTCGAATGTAACAGATATGTTGTTTTCCATCTTCTTTTTAAACGTAAAGTATGAAAATAATTGTGAGTGAAAATTAGTTCGCTTCTTTTAAATGCAGCATAAATAGAGCCTAATCAATATATTTCACTTTCTTGCAAAAGTTGAAAATGGATTGAGCTCTTGCATTTGCTATCTAAAAATCGTGCTGATAAACCGAGTAGAGCTTTATTACAGATGTGTTGCTCCCAGCTAAATAAATACAATCTAATGCTGCTACAGGAAGTCACTCCAAATAATACTGAGACGGCCCAACATTAAAAAATTCGAAGCAACATTCTATTATTGATTATACTAATATTTCAAAGGATCTTGTATCATGCCTCTTGGAGTATCAAGTGATCCCTAGAGTGGAAAGTGAGCATAACCCACAAACATTGACATTGATGTTAAGAGTTGATCATCTGCTAAAGGCAATGTCCCTTGTTTCTGGACCAACTGCATACAATCTGAAAAGGCTAGTGTGGCAATTAACAAAACAAACGGAGATACTGGCATACATAGACCCCACAATAGAATTAGCGCTTACTGAAAGCAGAAATGGGAAATCAATGTTTGAAATTTGGCCCAACTCTGTGCTTCTTTGATTGATCACTTCCAGATACAAATCACAACTGCTGGATACCCTACGAGGTCAGTAAGAACAGGGGGGCATATTATCAAGGACAAGCGATACATTATCGCCGCTTTCATCGGCAGGAAACTGCCGATAAAGCGGCGATAATGGCCTTGATAATATGTTCTATGAATTCCAATCGAAGCCCATGTTAGATGTGTTCACATCTAACATGGGCTTTGATTGGAATTCATAGAGCATATTATTTTATCGGCAGGAAAGTGCAGATAAAGTGGCGATAATGGCCTTGATAATATGTTCTATGAATTCCAATCGAAGCCCATGTTAGATGTGTTCACATCTAACATGGGCTTCGATTGGAATTCATAGAGCATATTATCAAGGTCATTATCGCCGCTTTATCGGCAGTTTCCTGCCGATAAAAGCGGCGATAATGTATCGCCTGTCCTTGATAATATGCCCCTGGTGTATTCACATAGATTATTCTAAGAATCCTCAAAATTGTGCTCACTAAAACGCTTGGAAGAATATACAAAAATGATATATGGAAGGCAAAAAGAACATACCATGACGAAATATGGACGAAATTGCACTTTGCTAATAAAACCAATAATTCAAAAGCATTTTGGGGATTAATTAATAATCTTGAATATGATAGAAGAGCTAACAACGCCAACATCTCAGAATCATGCTGGTTAGCCTTCATCCAAAATCTATATGGAGCTCCATTAGTTACTGTCTTCGACACTAATATCGAACTGTATATGCTAAGGCCGCTGACCAACACAAGTAATGAGAAGAAGGAAAAGGATCATTATAATAAAGTTAAAACTTTAGTAACCGAGACACTATAAGAAGAATCAGTCAAAATGGCAATAAGAGGGATTAGATCAAATGGGGTGCCGGGCCCCAAGGGATCCCAAACGCTGTTTTTAAAATGAAAAATAGATCTTTGGTCAGAAATTCTAACCTCACTATTCAAAGGCGTTGTATACTCTAAAATGGTTCTGAATCATGGCAAGGGAGTATAATTCAGCCAATTTATAAAAGTGGCCCTCAAGTTAATAGGCTAACTTTTGGTTAATTGCCCTAACAGATATTGAGGTGAAAATCTTTGCTACATGTTTGCTTAAGGACTTGGAAGACTGAGCCACGTGGGGTCAGTCAAAGATCTCGAACTTGATGTCTCTGACTTTGTTGACGGAAAGCAATAGGTAAAAAGTTATACGTCTGTTTCATAGACCTTAATGCAGCTTTTGACTCTGTTCCCGGTAACCTACTTTGGGCAAAGCTAGTTGCATGGGGAATTCCTAAACAACTGTTAGACTTGATTTTGTTGTTATATTCTAGTATGTGGGTCCAGGTCAAAGTGAGGCATGGCGGATGTACTACTCGCCGACTGGAAACCCATGGTGGTCTTAAACAAGGTTGTGTCTCGGCACCATGTCTTTTTAACCTTTTTATGGCTGATCTACCATCTTATTTTAAAAAAAGTTAATGTTCATTCACCAAGTTTTGCAGGACAAAATATAAAATATTTACAGTATCCATATGATAGTATATTGATAAGCCATACTGCCAAAGGCCTACAAAGATTGATAGAATCCTTTAATAATATACTCTAGCCCATGGTTTACAAATTAATACCAAAAAAAACAAAAATCATAACAATAGGTTCGACCAAATCAGATATGAGAATATGGAATTTCAATGGGTTAAAGATTGAAACAGTAAAACTTGATAAGTATCCAGGTATCTCATTTGATGACAGAATGTCTTTTAAACAGCACTTTATTACTATAAAGCCTAAAGCTACTGCACTTTTAGAAAGCTGCAAGATACATTGTTATGTCCAAACCTTGATCATTTACTTAAGGCAATGAAGTCAAAGCTGATTCCCTCTCTGGCTTACGGATCAGTAATTTTTCGAGGTGAAGACTCCAAAATCCTTGACAGTCTACAAATAAAAGTTTTTAAATCAACTTTTAGGGTACCAAGAAACGTCACACAAGCTAACGTCTGATTGGAATTTTGCTTGAAAAGACAATCTCTAATGAGACAATCTGCATATCTAAAATCCTTATATTCGCTTTTTCTGTCTGATCCCTGCAGGCTCGCAAACGATTGCTGGCAGGAAGTAATGAAGCAAGAGTTTGAAAGTGGTTGAAGATCGTATCTAACGGAGAACCTAAATACTTTTAAGTCCCAGCCCTTTGAACATATGGTTAGAAATAAAGCGCTGTTTAGACAGATATTAAATCAATCAGCAAACTTCTTATCGACCATATTGGATAAGGAGGAGTTTGCAAAAAAAAAGGCATGCCTGGTTGGTTATTAACTCATTTAATAAAACAAAGCCACAACCTTATCTTATCTCCTATTAAAAACTGTTTTTAAGGGATGAACTTTTTTTGCTATGATTTGGTCGGTATCCTACAAAGGATGGAACCCCAGTATGGGTACAAAAGTGGTCAACAAATAGTTGGAGACTATGTTGCTTTTATAATGAATCATTACTGCATATTGTATGCATTTGTCCTTGCTTGCAGCAGCAGAGGAAAGCACTGTCAAAATCTATCCTCATTGAAAACGGCATGAGAACATGTCACCAAGCAATTATAACATTCCTATAAGGGAAATCAGCCCTTTTAACAACTCAGTTTGGAAAGTTCATCCTTATAGCTGGAAAAAGATAAATCATGAGTCCCCCCTAGATACAAAGGACAGCATGTAATGACCAGTAATCTGTTTTTACTGCTATTTTATTTCTAACAGCGCTGTGAGACCTTAGCATGGTTAGGCTGTTAATCCTAAGTCCTTAAATATTGAAGTTGAAGATGTTATTTTGGCGCAGGAATGGAAAACCTCATATGGTTTTATCACATTGTAATAACCTGTAATAACTTGCACTTTTAACTATTTGATCTATTTGGTGTAGCTTAACGTATGATAAATAATTTTTATTCCATTTCATTTTATACAATAATATAGAAAGATGATTCGAGTAAAAACTGCACTTTTTGAATTAAATGCACAATGGCACTTTAAATGTAGGAAATTATAAAGTAATGTAGTAAAGATAGTTTTGTGGAAGATTTTTACTGGCACAAAAGAAGCGTTGTTTTAATAAAGAAAGAAATATGATATGAAATATAAATTATAGAATGAAATGCCGGTTTAGTGAGACTGTTGTGACATCAATGAGTTGGTATGTTACGTTATCCCCAAATATCTATAATACTAGCAATATATTGTCTTGCACTTAATGATTGAAGAAAACAGAATTGCTCCGTTTTGTATTTATAAATCTACTTTCTTAACCAATCCAATGTATTTTATATATACTCTTTGATTGTAATATTTTTTATTAATTGACAATAAAAGAAAATATTATTTTTAATAAAAATGGAGCTCTTTGTTCAAACCTAGTCAAATACACAATTTTTTTTACAAACAAGTGTATTTTGTATAGATTTTACATTTGTTCCACAAGTAACCAGTTTTATCAATTTTCTCCTCATGCAGAAATGTTTACATTATGTGGTGCAGCCTTGCATTTCCCCCTACGATGGCGCTACGTTTAACAACCTAGCGCCAATGCAGGCACCCTTGAACCAGAGTGCAAGGGTGTCTGTGTCCAGGGGAGGATTGGTTTTGTGTAGGAAGGTGTCCCTCCATGCACATAAACAATCCTAAAATGCCATTTTGTAACTTTCATGTGTGCTGCTACATGCAGCACACATGGAGAAAGTAAAAACGAGGAGAAATAATGCATTTCTCCTCATTTTGCCAGCTTACGACAAGGATTTTCCTGGTCTTAATTTTGGCACTGCCTCCTATGTCAAACCACAATGTACGTTTTCACCGAAGAACATTGAGTTCAAAGGATTTAACATTACTCTGTTTTATACAGGTCCCTCATTTTGTCATATTCGTACCTACCATTTTATAGTGCCACAAAAGAAACAATTAACTTGACTGTAAAAAAAGAGATTAGGAAGAGGTGAGGGAGCATCTTTTGTATATAGTTCAAAATTGTTGGTGACCTTATTTTAAGGGGTCCTTTCTTAAAGGACAATTTTGGATTCTACTCTCTAACTCTTTTACACATTTACAGAACACAATTCCTTAAAATCTTAAAACGTAATACAATTGCAAGGAAAGTACTAGTTTTTACCACCATTATAAAGCATACTGCTGTACCTTTACCCTAATACACAACTCAAGCATTTACAATACCATCAGGTCATATCTTTTTGTGGGTTTATCTTGATACTCTATCTGAATGAATTATACACAGGTGGTTCGAATTGATCCACGTTATCAGACTGAAGTGGTGAGTGATTTCAATGTCAACACAAATGAAACGGCCTGTCCATGAACTAAACAAAGTTGACTTTAAAAAACACATATTGAGCATTTCATTTTAGGTAACTGCTTAGGGTAGCCTCACACAAGCCAAATGGCTTTCTGATTAGATCGCAGATAAATCTAGTATTTGTGCCAGCCAGTCATCCTTTCATGAAGTCAGTTTAATTCGTTATTTTAATGAATGTATGACCAATATTAGATACAATACTAAGATATTTTCACATATATTGGGCAATAATGATGCATTAATGAAATTTGCTGCAATGTCAATTTTCTGGCCCTTATCAGGCTAAGGCAGACCTACAACCACAGCCGTAATTGATTTCCAACAAGCATGCTGTATAAGGTAAATCATTCAACAAACACTGGCAAAGCAAATAGATATCGCCTATGGGAAAGCTATTGGCTTTGGCAATCAGGTGAGGATGGGTAACAGGAGAATAAAAAAAGCAATATGAAGCAGCCAGTGCTGGCCACTTCAATGTGGTTTTTTTTTACTTCTGGGGGAGGGAAAAGAAACACGGATGGGGAGGAGGCTGTTCAGGGGAAAAGAAACAGTGATGGGAAGGTGGATGAGGACACTAAACATATTAAATATGTGCTGAAGGAAAAGGAAGTGAAGCATGGCAAGAGCTGCCAAATTAGAAGGAAGCAAAGAAATGGTAAGTAATGGGCTGGTTCTGATGACGCATTAATGCAATAATGTGCAGAATTAATGTGTAGGCTTTAATGAAAATAGATGTGTTAAAAGGTAAAAAAATGTAGTAGGCAACCATATGTACTCTCTATGCTTCAATAGCTGAAATACATAGTCTAACAAAAGTTGACAGGACTGAATAATGCTGACATAACAGAATTTGTTTTATCTGACCTCACTATGGACATATTTTTCATAACGAATAATGTTTTCATATAACTTTGCTTCTGCTTACACAAAGATCACTGTTAAATAATGAATGGAGTCTTGTTGTTTAGTGAGGTAATGAAATTCACATATGAAAATGCAGCATTTCTAAAGGGAATGAATGATGTGAAAGTCTAAGAGAGTTAACATTGTATTTGATAAGAAATGTTTCAGTCGACATTGCTGTTTGTGGACTATTGTTCTAGTGAGAAGACGAGGAGTGATCCTGTTCCCATGAGTGTATCGGAAGTTGAATGGTCGACCGAGGAGAGAAGAAGCAACATGAAGATTACAACAATATTTTGTTTGTTTATAATAGTGTGTGTTCCTAGAGTAGCCATCCTAACTGCTTTCCCATTTTCAAAACTTGTCTATGCTACTCTGAGACTCTACTGAGTTTCTGACCCTCTCTCTAGGGGAAGTTCTGCTTTGGCCAATTACCAAACTATTGAACTGATTTTAATGCTGAAACTTTATGCTTTATGATTTCTAGCACTCTGGAACTAGAACTCTGTATGGCTTCTTCCCATTCCTGGAGTAGGGGTTCTTTCCTTAATGGAACATGCTGAATGCATTTGTATTGCGATTTATTGATTACTTATTCATTATTAAAATTCTAATGAGATTCTAACAACTGAGATTTATTAAATTAACTTGTCAGCTTAATATAGATGATTTACTAAAGATTTGAATTATAAAACCCTTTAACTCATAATAAGCTCTCATTATTGATTAAAATATAGATTAGAAAAAGGTGTTGTAATATATGTGATGTGCGGCTTTTGGTTAAACTCAGCTAATGTCAGAGATCCATTGGCCTGTTGAGTAATCATCTGAGATTTCTCCTTGATGAAAGTGGTAAAAATTCTTCTTCTGGTAAACCGATATATTTAACTGAGATCCCCTCTCCACCAGTTCCAAGCACATTATAGAACACAAGCATCTTGCAAGCAAGATCACATGCGCTAGCGCATGCTCATATAGGCAAAACCTAAATATCGAGAGCAGGTGCAGGCTTTGATTATGAGTGGGTTGGTGTTTTTCAACCCCCGCATAAGCACTCTTTGCGCAGGGGTCTGGATTACTAGTTGGGTGGTATTAACCACATCTGGTAATCACCGGGTGGCTGAAATGTCTCACCCTTCAGTAAATTTGGGCAGGTGAAACCTGCTGGAATTTAACTGGAAAAGTGTACAGGATTAATCATAACATGGGTTTGGTGCATCTGCATGTTATTACCCAGAATCATATTTAGCTGATGTGATAAAACACACATGGATTTTAACAAACTCAGAATCATGGCCTCAATGAGGAAATCATCACTATGGCCCTCATTACAAGGGCTATGTTTTGATCCCTGCATAAACAAGAGTTGGCATAGGGATCGGAATTACAAGCTGTGTCATAATTATGACATCCCCGCGGTTTTCCCCAGATAAATTATAGCAGGTAAAACCTTTTGAAATTTATCAAGAGAAAAGGCCTTTAACTTTAATAATGCAAAACATGAAAAATTTGGTGTTAAATGTCAATTCTTCATGTTATGCCTAATTTGTTAAGTTGAAAACCTCAAATTGGAGGTATTTACCACACATGTGTTAGTTGTATTTACGGTGTGTGGTAAATACCCAATCATACCCTATCATATTACGACTAACTTGCAAAAAGGGCCTAAATGTTTTGTGCAATGTGGCTATCACAATTCCACTAAAGAAGCCTTTTTATTTGAGTAGTTTAATTTAGTGTGAACATAACCTGTAAGGGTTTCAGAGCCATGTACATAAAGCAGACAAGTCATGCATAAAAGGGAAAAATGCAATCTGTACATAAAACAAAAAAGTCAAACATAAAAAGGGAAAAATGGAAGCTGAAATAAGTAATTAGCAATACAGAATACAATATAACAATCAGCCTAGCAGATTCAAGCTCCAGGGGTGTCCACAGGAAAATAGTCAGACTGAGTGGCCTCATAGCTACTATTGAAGGAATTTGTCTTGTGAGAAACAGCCTTTACCACGAAGGCTGAACAACGAACAGCCTTTACAACAAAGGCTGAACTGTGCAAGCCTTACCGCGCATATGCCTTACCCACCCATGTGTGTAGTAAAGGCACATGCGCGGTAGGGCGTGCAGACAGGGCAGAAGTAGGAAGAGATCACTGTGAGGTAAATGTGGCTGGGGGGTGGGTCACAGTTATTTTAAGTGGCGCTGGTGGGGTCAGTTTGTTTTGTGGGCTGAGGGTGAGTCAGGGGTGTTTTGAGTGGGGCTGTGGGTGGGTCAGGGTTGTTTAAAGTTGGGCTGGGTCGGGGTACTTTTGTTGGCTGGGGATGGGTGTTATTTTGTGGACTGGAGGTGGGTCTGGAATGTTTTGTGGGCTGGGGTGGGTTGGTTTATTTTAAGTGGGGCTGAGGGATGGGTCGCGGTTGTTTTGTGGGCTGAGGGTGGGTCAGGAGTACTTTTGTGGGCTGGGGTGAGTCGGGAGTAATATTCTGGGTTGGGGACGGGTCGAGGAAGTTTCCAGGGCTGGAGAGGGGGGGGGGAGTTTGGGCAGTTTAAAGGGCTGAGGGGGTTAGGGGTAGTTTAAAGGGCGGGAGTGTTTGGGGTCGTTTTCAGGGCTTGGTGCCATCTTAGGGCTCAGGGTGGGGCAGGGATCGTAATACTTCTTAGGACTTAAGGGGACAGGGTAGTTTTTAGGGCTTGGGGTAGTTTGCAGGGATATGAGAAGGGCGGGCGAAAAAGTTACTGGGGATAGGGTGGAGTGGAGTAGTTTAGGAACTCAGGCAAGGGGCAGGGGTCGGGGGGCAACAATGTATGCTTCCTCTGAAAAAGACTACTTTATTGCACTTTTTTTCCGAGTGGGGAAGCTTCTGATCAGTACTACAGGACTGAGATTGTTATGGTGGTGAGCCAATGATCAGGGCTTTTGGCTTTTGGCTTCAATTGCTTTTTATGAAAAGTTACGGTAAAGACAGTAGGCCTGAGGTACTTATTGTGAACTGCATATGTAAAAGTCAGGAATTTAAGGGTGGATTGTTAGTACTCTTTATTCAAGCCTGCAGCGCGGCGTTTGATATATGGAATCACACAGATTACTGTAGTACGCAAGGGTATTGGTGGTACATACCCCTACTGACAAATCGTGGGGATAAATGATTTGCACAGTAATAATTCTTGTTAGGCGCTCTTGATAGAGACAATAGTTTGCTTTCCCAAGTGTAATTCTGTACACATGTGTGATGGTTGGCTTGTGGAACAGTTTATGCTTAATAGAGAATGCCTGAGTTAGTAATGGCTATAGGCCGGATTGGTTTAGTGGAAAGAGTTCTGTCGGATGCTGATCTGTTTATTATGAAAAGCTATAATAGGTATTTGTTGTGAAAAGCAGTTGTTAAAGCTAATAGACCTTTAATGGTAGATTGGTGTCACACTGTTACAAGCTGTAAACAGGTATTTTACATAAAATCTCACAGATTACTGGGCGAGGCCAGAGCTTTGGTGTTCGTCAGTCAATCTGACAAACCCTGGGGATTGAGGATGTTGACTCTATAACGCTTGTCAGGTTCTTTAAAAAAGATCTAAAGAGATTGTATATTGTTTTGCCAACTGTGCACTTTTGTCCATGTTTGTAATTTTATAACTGGATGCATAATGTTTGGCAGTTAATGTGCACTTCAGAAGGTCTGGGTTGTGTATGGTGTCAAGCCATCGGTGGATGACAAACTAATGATAACGTTTATAGGTCTTATTGGTTCTTGGAAAAATTGTTTAGCCAGATTCCATAGGTTTGATCTGTTTGTTACAAAACGTTATTGCATAGTAATAATGCCTAATGTACATATTGTGCAAAGCATGTGTTAATGGTATAAGGACTTTAAGGGTGGTTTGTTACTGTACCATGTTAAAGTCTGCATACTTGTATCTTGTTACTTCTAGTCTCATCGATTATCTTCACCATTAAGGCCTTTTCGAGATTTACCATGATATGGATCGGTAATCTCACACACATCCTTTTATTTATAAGACATGTCACTGTCATGAGTGTAAAATCTGAAAATTTTGGGGAAGCAACAGTGTGGAGATTGTAGTAGCAAAGCATTTATTGTGGCATTGATAATGTGTTGTTGGGGAAAGCTAATACTACCTGGAATCTGAAAGCATTGATAAGGCATTAGTGGAGGAAGATCATGCGTACCGCAACACTGATAAGTAGGGGTGGGCGGGCAGCTACGCTCCGTCCACGGAGCATGCGTAGTGCCGTCTGCTACGCATTTTGCGGTGCGGGCGTAGTAGCCGGCACTGCGCATGCTCCATGGACGAGCGTAGCTGGCCCGCCACCCGCCTCCCTCCCGCCCTCAGTAAATACCCCCTTCAATGTTTAAATAAGTTTAAAACCACTTACCTGGTCCGCGCGCGTCCCGGGGCGCCCTCGTCTTTTTCAGTGCGCGTCTTGAACCCTAATGCGCATGCGTGGCCGCCCGCGCATGCGCATTTCTCGCTAGAAATGCGCATGCGCAGGCCGCCACGCATGCGCATTAGGGTTCAAGACGCGGGCACTGAAAGAGACGAGGGAGCCCCGGGACGCGCGCGGACCAGGTAAGTGGTTTTAAACTTATTTAAACATTGAAGGGGGTATTTACTGAGGGCGGGAGGGAGGCGGGTGGTGCGTAGTGGGGCTACGCGAAGTGCGCAGGTGGGCGTAGTTTCTCGCCCACTTTGCGTAGCTTCGCGAAGCCCCACTACGCTCACTACGCCCAGGGTTACTGATAAGGCCCTTCTGTGGTAATGCCATACTGCTGAGGTCCTGTAGCAATGAGGCGGTGATGGTAAGGCAAGTTGGCGGGCCTGGGATTCTCAAGGAATGAGAACACATCAGCTAAGAAGCTGGCACTGTTGATAGGCCTGGATGCTTTGGTGAATGGTGATGCTGTAACCCTGCAGGGTCGTACTTTTTTGTTGCTATAGTGGCTTGCTGCTGTGGTGGGCCACCAGTGCGACTCTCAATTAATGCAGGCTGGTGCTAGGTTGGTGACAAGATAGTGAGATCTTAGAAATCTCCCTTGACTTGAATTGAACTTAGCTGTTACACACACTCCAACTTAGATCGTCACCAAGCAGTAGGCACTAGGAGTTTGGCAGAAACTCTCTGGCTGCAATGGTGTGGGTCTGACTGTTGAGACTGGTGTGACTAATGCCAGGCTATATGTGTAGCACCCTGACCCCACCTCCCCTCAGTAGTTCATGCTGTTCTGAGTTCACTTGCATTATTGTACCTCAAGTCAGAGTACATCACGTTTGTGCACGTCCCCAATGCTTTAATGGGGGACCATGATGTTTGGTCATTTAATGTCAGCTGTAGATGATGGATCCTCGAACGGTGTCATGTATGTGCATGTTTGCATTGTGCTAAGTGGATTACCAGGTAATCATTCACGCAGCTCTCTGATGGATGTCACATGCAGTTTTTCTGAGTCCCCAAATAGATCATGATCGTGTGTTCTCCTTTGCATGATTGATCGAGGTAACTATTAGCAGTGATACTATGTGTCTCTCAGACCTCTTTCAAGTGCTCGCCGTCCTTTTTCCCCTGCACCCCCTTGCCCCCCACCCCCCCTCCCAGGGGCGGCCACCTGAGGGATAGCCCCAGGCGCCACAAGCTCTAGCTACGCCTCTGCAGCAATGCATTGGCAATCTTAGTCCAAAGCAGGAGAATGGAAGATCTAAGCTTTTTGATGATCTTTGCGGGCAGAGAATAATTAAAATGATTAGAAGGTTATATTGATATTACTGTATTTCCTCTAAAAGTATCTTGGGATATGCAAGGATGCTTTAAATGAGGCTGCACATTCTGGATCTCTAACTGCATTTAGATATATTTCCAAAATATCAATGTGTTGTCTTGGTCTGAACATTGTACTGCAGTCATTAAACTGGGCAGAGTCATCAGCAGTCTTCTTGGTTCATTTAGAAATATCCAGGAAACCTGCACATGCTTGGGGCATTTATATGTTTTTATCTCTTTATCTTCTCCAGCCAGTTCATTTATGATGTGCATTTTCTGTTGTAATGAGGGCCTTTATGAGACAACTGTACAAACCCTTTGGGTGACTTACCAACACAGGGATGAGCCGAACATTAGCCTCATAGTTTCATCAGCTTCTACGCCATTGTCAAACAATCTCAAATGTTGTTGGACTTTGGCAATGGGAAGCTCTGGCTGTTATCATCCCTCTAGCCTAGTTGAAGTTTCTTGCAATACCAAAAAGGCCTATGGGGAGCAAGAGGATTTGTGACATCTGAGGTTTTCCTGGGCTGGTCCTGTATGCATAGAGTATATATAGATCAATTATCACCTGGTCTGGAGAATTCTACCCTTTCTTCTAATTTTAGCGGAAGACCTCTGTGAACTGTGGGGTTCTAGAAAAGCTGGTCTCTGCCATTCCTGGCACTGCCAGACTGCTGGCCACTAGCTAAAATCAATGCAAAAACCAGCATCCTCTGGCCCAGGAAAATTCACTGGGAAGGAGTCCATATGCCACTGGAGAACAGAGACTTGTCCTCTTCTCAGGCTAGCTAAGGGGGGTTGAGGTCAGTCCATGCACAAATAGACCCATTCCCCTTAGCTTGAGGATCATCTAAGCTTGGTAGAGTCTGAGATACCCTCCATGAGGGGAGAGACACAGGAGAGTATCCGTGGCAGGCTGCTTCAGTAGTTTAGAAACGGGGTTTGAATCAGTCCAGACCATGGTGGGTCTCATATTTTCTTATATTAAATGTGAAAGGGGAAAGGCTGTCAGGACCTAATTAGTACCCTTGCCAGGACTCTCCAGATGATCAGATGGCCACTCCAATTTGGGTTAGGAGCTGCCTAAGGTGAGATGTGTTCTTATTGCTGTGGAACGTTTCTCCTCCTCAGTAATCAGTTCTTCTCTCTCACAATCATTATGGCATTCTAGAAAAAGATGGGTATCCCATCTTCCTGGTGAGGACCAGGCTCTATCAAAGGGGATTTCAAAGGAAGGGGACATATCACTTGGCTCTTCTGCAGTAGTCCCGGAGCCTACACATCACTCTGTTTCCGGACGTTTGTAGAGTTCCCACAAACAAGACCATTGTCCATGGCCTGCTGTGTCTTGCCCTCCACTGCACTTCCTGCAGAACAGAGTTTGGAGAACAACTATCTTCACTGCCCACATCCTACCTATCTACATATTAAGACATAGAAATGCTGCTGTTAACAAAAACACTTTTTGGAAAACAAGGTGCTGACCCTACAGTTTATTTATTAGAGCTCTTTAATTAGAGCAAGAAATCAGTCTTATTTCTAGATTTGTCCGGTATAGTTTATTTGTACCCTTTACTTTTTCTTTACTTTTTCATTTGATCATAAAGATTCAATTGTATGAGAAAGACATCACATTTAAACATTACACATATACTTAATTAATAACATTAAACATAAAAGCAATAATTCATTCTATGCACATACATACATGTTGCACCATTATTATGCAGCAAATACTCAATCTTTGCATTGTATTTCAACAGATGTTTAAAGGATAAAGTCACTTTCAAAAGGAGATAGAAACAAATTCAATGAAAAAAATATATTTGACTATACGAATTAATCAATGTTCTAGTCAATCCAATAATTAATTTGTTCCTTTCTGCTAGAAGTTGATTGCCTCCTTTTTGCCGACGCGTTTCGAACTCGCTATTTCATTTTGCGAGTTCTCATCAGGGCTTTATCACTTGTTGTCTGCAAATTATGTACAAAGAAAATAAAAAAAATAGTAAGTTGGTCTGTACCTTCTTTACATCCCCATTTATATTGCACTGTGCTACTTAGTTACAAAAGGAGTACCTTTGTTCTAGTTTGTAGCGAGTTTCCGGGGTTCACTTTTTCTCTTTGTCTCTGTTAACAGTTTCTGAAAGATGCCAATAGTCTAGTTTTAGTTATTAGCCTAAACGTATTGCCTGTGGCAAAAATGCTATAGACACTCTTGGATTATACCTGTAAGGTGTAGATATTTCGATCTCGATATTAATCGGCACTCCGTGCATATACTTTTCAACTTCTGTCCCAAGATCCTGAATGCGGCAGCGATCCTGTCCGTCTGCCTAAAGAAAATGATCAGTATGACTACTGTGTTCCTATTATATGTTGTAAAAGCCCCGCGCCCAGCATTAGATATGTACCTTGATCTCTGCGCTTTCTCAGTAAGACATCATCAACATCTTTGGGGTATTTCGCGTGAGTTGTTGTATAAAGGACCGTCCATTTGAAATCAATCTCAGTGTGGCCCCTTTCTGTGAAATGTTGGACCATTGGGGCGGTCATCACTTTGTTTTTTATTCGTGACCTGTGTTGTGTTATGCGGAAATTCACCTGCTGGTTGGTTTTTCCGATATACAATTTACCGCAGCCACAGATAATTGCGTACACAACATTCCGGGTCCTACAATTGGAGAACCCCTCATTTTTCCATCTAACATTTTTGTGAAGGAATTCACTGCCCTCAATCGTTGTATCACATGATACACAGTTCCCGCATCTATGATGTCCCTCAATCGGCTTAAGGCCCCATATTGAAAGTAAGTCATGTTTAGGTTTTTCAACCCCAAAGATGTTGATGATGTCTTACTGAGAAAGGAGGCCTATTTAATATTGCGATTTAATAGCATCCAAACAGGTTTGAATACTATGTCTGAAATTTCCAGACTATAAATATCTGACCCACCGCACATTTATATAATGCTCCAAATGAGAGACCTACTGCAGTTGACCCTCAATTAATACACTCTACACGGAGGGACTACATATCCCAGAATTCCAGGAAATCACGTGATGAAGGTAAATACCACGTGTTGCTCAAACATGGCGCACTGACGGTGAGCCGTGGTGTTTGATTGTAGCAGACCAGAGGGAGACGAGACCGGGCAGCAGCTCGGAGTGAGACAGTACCGGGTAGGTAAATATACATGCGGAAAAGGGGAAAGAAACAGCACGGGAGAAGTTGGCGGCTGCTAATTGCTTCCTTCTAACCTTGATAGGATCGCGAATAAGTCATGAACCCAGGGGACGCAGCATAGAACACGCTGCATTTAAAGAGAAGTCGGAGAGAGCACACCAAGCGCAGAGATCAAGGTACATATCTAATGCTGGGCGCGGGGCTTTTACAACATATAATAGGAACACAGTAGTCATACTGATCATTTTCTTTAGGCAGACGGACAGGATCGCTGCCACATTCAGGATCTTGGGACAGAAGTAGAAAAGTATATGCACGGAGTGCCGATTAATATCGAGATCGAAATATCTACACCTTACAGGTACAATCAAGAGTGTCTATAGCGTTTTTGCCACAGGCAATACGTTTAGGCTAATAACTAAAACTAGACTATTGGCATCTTTCAGAAACTGTTAACAGAGACAAAGAGAAAAAGTGAACCCCGGAAACTCGCTACAAACTAGAACAAAGGTACTCCTTTTGTAACTAAGTAGCACAGTGCAATATAAACGGGGATGTAAAGAAGGTACAGACCAACTTACTATTTTTTAATTTTCTTTGTACATAATTTGCAGACAACAAGTGATAAAGCCCTGATGAGAACTCGCAAAATGAAATAGCGAGTTCGAAACGCGTCGACAAAAAGGAGGCAATCAACTTCTAGCAGAAAGGAACAAATTAATTATTGGATTGACTAGAACATTGATTAATTCGTATAGTCAAATATATTTTTTTCATTGAATTTGTTTCTATCTCCTTTTGAAAGTGACTTTATCCTTTAAACATCTGTTGAAATACAATGCAAAGATTGAGTATTTGCTGCATAATAATGGTGCAACATGTATGTATGTGCATAGAATGAATTATTGCTTTTATGTTTAATGTTATTAATTAAGTATATGTGTAATGTTTAAATGTGATGTCTTTCTCATACAATTGAATCTTTATGATCAAATGAAAAAGTAAAGAAAAAGTAAAGGGTACAAATAAACTATACCGGACAAATCTAGAAATAAGACTGATTTGTTGCTCTAATTAAAGAGCTCTAATAAATAAACTGTAGGGTCAGCACCTTGTTTTCCAAAAAGTAGTATATGGTCCAGCTGACCCCACGTCCCAGGACCTACCTCCCCATTTTTACAAAGTTAACAAAAACATAGCATGAATGTTTCTATATTTCCTTGTCTGATACAAAGGTAACCCTAGATTGAAACCCATGTTCTGCCGCCAGGGGGACAAGTCATTTATCTTTAGAGGGATAACATCTCTTTCACTAAGCGAGTGCCGCCAGTAAGGGGGACCCTCGATCTGAGTCTACCGCTGCTGCCTATGTACTACTATTTCCGAATATATCACTGCACCCTAGATAACTATAATTGCGTGCTTGCATTTTGTTATGCCTCCCTACCAACATCAGCCTACCAAAGTCTTCATTGGTGATCCCTTGCCACATGTTCACTTGCCAATGGTGTGAGCTACATTGCCATTCATCCACCAGCAACCATAGTGCTGATCAACGTATTTCTGCTTTATGCAGGAACCCTGCACCTACAACACTGCATGTCGACATCACCAACTGCATGTGGCTTTATAGTACCAACATGTACCATCTTTGCACACACATGGGCCTAACTGAATGTGGGAGGTGCTCCTGGGGTAGAACTGAACAGGAAATGTTTATATGCATGTGATGTGATGTAATGTGATGTATTGACCTTCTTTTTTAAAGACACCGGTGACATAGATTCTGTAGTGTCGATATTTAGAAATATTTCTGCCTTATCTGCTTGCTCCATTTCGAACCTCTGACACCTCAGGGGAAGCTCATCGATCCACACATCAGGGAGCAGAGCCACCCGGAAGCTACTCTGGAGATTGACCTTTTCTATCCAGGTCAACCTCAGATGAAATGTATTTAGCACACTTTGCCCAATTAGTTTCTAGGGAATCAGAAAACATAAAAACAACAACAATGTGAAAACAAGGTAACATTGCAGAAGATGATATAATGCTGAGAATATTGCTAGCACACAAAGAGAAGGCAGACAGGTGTTGGTCACAGTCCATGAAGAAAGAGGGAGTAGACAAACAGATTGGGAAGGAAAGGATTTCAAAAACATTCTATCGGCTCTGCAAGGGAGGTGCCACAGGGCCACAACATTGGACAGGTGGACCACAGCCTATGATGTAAAAAATTATTTCTGGGTTTCAAAGGGATAGACACACTGCAGGGAAATGGTTATAAGAGAAAAGCGAAGATTATAATTTTCATGCAGGGGCAGCGGGGATGCCATTCTATAAAAAATTTCACCTGTGGTAAATATGAGCACTTCCGTGATTAAAGCTATGCTGGAATTAACATCCAATATTGCAATATGTATGACAGCGTGTAGTACATAAAGTTGCTGGGGAACAATTACTGGTGTTATCACTTGATGGGTAAACTCGTTTTAGAACTGCGGCTCCCCAAAAGGCTTTCCTAGCATTAGCAGATCAAACAAATCTGCAACTAAAAACTCAACGCAAAAAAGAATTAGGAGTCAGGTGTACTATGTCTTTTAAGGGTAGCAAATGCTCCAGTTAGGCATTGTGATTGTTAAAATGCTATTTTACTGTGTACTAATTCGATTTTAGGAGCCAGAAAAGTTTTGTGACTGTTAAATGGGATTTCAAATGGATATCGATGTATTAACTGGAAGGGGAGTGTTGTAGGTGTCGCTTCCAAAACCAAGTAAGGGCCACCTGTACGCAGGTTTCAAATTGTTATTTCCTAATGGCCAATTTTTGTGTTTCGCTATTCGGGAATTGCACACACCCATGTATTAATGTGTCTTGGACAAATTCAATTCCTAATGGGGTCGCAATTGACCTACCTCATTAATATTCATGAGGTAGGTCACAATTTGAGATACATTGGGAATCGCTAACAGCACTGGGATGGTGGCCTGCTGAGGGCAGCAGACCACTATGTCTGTGTTTGCTTTTAAAGAAAGCAGCTTTTGTGTTTAAATGCAGCCCATTTTCCTTAAAGGAAAACAAGATGTGTTTCAAAAAGAAAAATGAAAAGTTTTCTTTTCATTTTCTAAGATTGGGCAGTGGTCCGTGAGACCAATGTCTGCACTTAAAATATGTTTTTGCATATATTTACGAAGGGAGGGGATCCCTTGGGGACCCCTTCCCATTTACGAATGAGTTCACCATCAAATTGAACTTGGTGGTAAAAATCAAATGTTTTGCGCCAGCATTTCTGTCTCAAAACTTTTATACTTACCACTGTGAGTTGCTATTAGGAAGGAAGCCCCTTACACGCCCCTTTCTAATACCAAATCGCTAACCCATTTTTTGAATCGGTAATAGGTTACCAAATCGCAAAATAGAATTTGGTACATAGAAAAAGGCTTTTTACCAGTCACAAACGAGCCGATTCTACGAATTGTGCAGTTTGTTGAGAGAAAAAACTACTTCCATGTGGCCTTTGTTATCATATGTATCAATGTTTTGTGACCGAAATCTGACTGCAAAACATTGAAAATGTACCAACACTTCAAGGGAGGTGGTCATTCATTTGCAAAAGACAATGGGTTCCGATGTGACCCCTTCCTCTATGTAAATGAACAAAAAAAGTTTGTTGAAGAGTAGGCATTGATTATCCAGCACAATCTTATGTAGAAAATTGGTCAAAACTGGTCTAGTATTGAGATCTGACTTTTCGAATTGTGGTATTTTAAAAAGAGAAATAAACATCGGTTCCAGAGTGAAACTTTGGCAAAGTCTTTCTTTTTAGCCAATGCGGTTGCTTACCATGGGCAAGGCCTTTGAACCAGTCTCTTGGAGGGCATGGTCCAATGGGGGCCTGTGGAGTACAGTAAGGGCAGGGAGTCACACTCACACACTGTCTTACACTAAAGCACACACAGACACCTATCCATATGGACACTCACTCACACCCATTCATTTACAAGTGCACACACCTACCATTCATAATAAAATACACACACACACACCCATCCACAGCACGCATGTGCAAATACACATGCACTCATACATACACACTTGCACCCAACATTCAATAAGGACTTACCTGCTGCTGAGGTGAAATCAGGTCACGGGAGGGAGAAGCAGAAGCATCCGTGGTTCCTCGAGACTTAAGGGAAGGAAGGTACTGCTGGAAGATCCTGCTCCTCCTCTCATTGGTGACCTTGTCATGGGTCAGCCAATGAGTGGAGGACCTTCACTATCTCATCACAGAATGAGATGGGGTGAGTGAGAGTAGCTGACCCCACCCACTCTATGATAAGAGGTCATGATTCCTCCCACAATGAATAGTACCCTGTGGGTTATTTGCACGGTTGGTGACAAAAGAACATTTGCTGTAGAATGTTTGTGCTTTTTAAAGGACATTGCATTTTCATGAATTTAGAGAGCAATTTGTGATGCCTGTGCAGGGTTTATATTGCATCCCAATGCTGCAGCTTTGGTAAATGGCCAAACTTCCCATTTTGTGTCAGTGACTAGAAGGGCCAGTGAGGGGTATACTCTTTTTGGATCAGCTTGTTGAAATCTTACCGGAGACAGAAGCAAAACAGATTTAAACTTTCCTGTATAATTTATCTCTCCATATGTCTATTGAGAGAGCTCAGTTTACCTTATCCTATATGCCAAAGACATCATCCATTGTGTGCCCCAGGAATATTGAGGTAGGAATTTCAATAGCACCAACAATTATGGAAACAATATCGAAAGGTAAGTAAGTATAGATTTTCTATACCAAAGCAAATATACATGTATATATTTATATATATATATATGTATATATATATATACATATATATATATATATATATATATATATATATATAGTCAAAATGCATAGATGTGGAGTTAAGAATAGTTATCCTATATACTTCATCTATATGCACTAGTCTTTCAATATTTTGTCCCTCATAATTCATTCCATGATATTAGTGTACCACACTATTCCTATGCTCAAAATTCTGTAGTGTAATTATCATCCATAATCAACCATCACCAAGTAAGACATTTAATTTTAATATTACAAATGATTTTGAATCCTTGTCTGGATGAAGTACAAAGTACTCTAAAACAGAAGGAATGCACTCTAGTTGATCTGTTATACATGGGTATCCCAGTCGAAAATATTTTGTGATTATTTGATCTAACTTAAAGCCAGAGAGTCCCCATGATGTTGATTGGAGAATGTAACACTATTTAGGAATCTAAAGCTAAATGTTTTAGGTTAGAGTGCTCTAAATTAAAAAGGGAGAAACAGAAAGACAAGCAATGTAATGTTGAAGCAGAAAGCTTAAACCAACCATTATTAGCCATGAGGCACTTCATTGTCTTCAGTGGAGCTCCCGACATTCCATATGTTCTAATAAACTGTAAAAACCTATAGTGGATATGTACAACTCTAGTGTCTGCTAACTTGACGAAACACAATGTTATCAATGTCTATAGGCGTTATTGATGCCCACAAAATTAGGCACATTTTCCTACACAACCAAACTGCATCTCAATTTTCACTCCATGGATCCCATTTTAATTAAGCCTGGGCGGAGTTCGCAGAGTTTTGCTGCGCATAACTCATTGAAGGCATTGGATAAATGCTGTTTGCTGTGATTTTCAGTGCCAGGTTGTCTGCTCTGTGCAATCATTGCGAACGGCATCATGCACAGTGGGCGCTGCTTTCTTTCTGCTGCTCGAGTAGATTTTTACTCGAGCAGCAGCTTTCTCAACCCAAGCGGAAAGTTTCCTAATGCGAGCGGTCACGAGCATACGCATCCACTTGCAATAAGAAATCTGCCTGCCTGCGTTGATAAATCTCGCCGGGAGGTTATTTTCCACGCTTGCGCTCGCCAACTTGATGTTGACGATCGCAAATGAGGAAAAATCTCACTGGGAGGTGGATTTTCCTTGCTCGCACTGGCCAACTTGAAGTTGATGAATGCGAGCGAGAGAAAAACTCAGCTACGCGTAACTGAGTTTTTCGGAACACTGCGAGCTCCGCTTAACACGTAGTCCGAAAATCTCCACAAACTCCACAAGCAGAGCGGAGTTCACCACCCAGACTTAAATTTAATACCCAATATCTAAAATTGCCCTCATTTATGGCAATAACAACCCATAATTGGTTATATTCTCTGGGTGTTGGTGGGTTGAGAAGTAGATGCACGTCAAAAAGGTACTTCTTTAGAGGTGTATAGGTGTTTATGTTTAGTGGGTAACACTAAATTGTTAGTCAATTTCATAGCAACTACTAGAATTCAGATAACACGGGGGTAGGTTAGAACTCCCAATGCTCAAGGGTAGTTAAAACATACTCTTAAATACAGGGATTTACATCAAAGGGAATATGATATTGGGAGGGAGACAGGGGGATGTTGCAATATTGAGATCATGATTTTGGTAGGCCAGTGTTGTAATGATTTTGCAAGATCTGTTCAGGTAAGGAAAAAGTAATTTTATTGTTAAGAAAATGAGCATCACCTCAAAAATAAGCTCCAGCCTGTAATGTTTCCCTTGAGGAGCACGTCAATGTTGTCAATACCAAAAGTTCCAACTGAGAAAATCAAAAGAAAGGACAAAGCAATGGGGAATAGAATAACTGGGGATATAAGAAACATTTTTATAAATTACTACTAACCATACAATTATGTATCTGTAGGGGATGCAGACCATTTCTAGGTTAATAGGTAATACATGATTATCATATGGAACAAAAGAAGTGCAGGGTGTTGGGTTGACTCTGATTCAAGGGAGTCAATGTGACTTGAATGCTCAGTGCCATTTCTATGATTTTATTATTAATCAAAGTCATTCAATAAGCCTCCTGGTCTTTAGGTCCCTACAACAGTGACTACAATTGGAAGGTTAAGTAAAAAAGGAACTATTTTTTTTTTTTTTTAAATCAAGCAACAATGACTACAATTTGAAGGTTATATAAACAGGAACCATATGTGTTTGAAAACACAATAAGCTATGTAAGAAATTGGGTTAGTATTTGTGCCGGATGTGAGGCTGTACAAGTAATAATTCCACATCCTTACTGGGAACCAAGTGAGCCATTGTACCACTTGACCCTCTCAGGGTAGCAAAGCAGAGCCTTACAAGCCCTACTATGGGGAGGTGGTGTAGGCTAGTAATCACCAATCGTTGGCATGTAACAACAACACTCAATAAATGATTGTCCAGTTCGTGCTTTATCTTTGAAAAAAGAAAAGTAAATGTATTACACACACTATGCATTCATTTATAAATACATACATCAGGCAGATAGAAGTACCCTTGGTGACACTCTAAAATCACATTTGACTCCTAATGGATCATTACCCCCCCCCCAGAATCCCATTACCCCCACATACCAAGTAGAACATCACAATATAGGGGGCATCACTTAAATAAAGCAGGCCTATTGGCATTGTAGAAGGTTACCACATCAATATATAACAAAAGATTATTGGCTTAGTCAAGGGGTCATCACAATATTAATTTAGGCAAGCCTTTATCATCATCAATACAGATTTCAGAGTATAAAGTGCAAGTGCAAAGTGCAAGCAGGGAAAAGTGAATAGCCAGGGCTATTCACTCACGCGCATGCGCGCTCGTCCTTTCCTCTTGTTCATGTTGTGGACAGTGGCAGACGTCGCTAAGATGAAGGTCTTATTTGTCACTCTGGTGGCCACCCTTGCCTTTGTCCACTGTGAAGAGGGAGCTCGGCTGCTTGCCTCCAAGTTCCTCTTGAACAGGTATGCCGTGGAAGGCAAAGATCTGACCCTGCAATACAACATTTACAACGTGAGCTCAAGCGCTGCCCTTGATGTTGATTTGTCCGATGACTCTTTCCCGCCAGAAGACTTTGGCATTGTCTCTGGAATGCTCACTGTGAAATGGGACCGGATTGCACCAGCAAGCAATGTCACCCACACTGTTGTCCTGAGGCCTCTCAAAGCTGGATACTTCAATTTCACCTCTGCCACGATCACATATGTTGCTCAGGAAGGAGGACAGCCTGTGGTGGGGTACACCAGCGCTCCAGGGCAAGGTGGCATTCTGGCTCAAAGGGAATTTGACCGGCGTTTTTCTCCCCATTTTCTGGACTGGTCTGCTTTTGGGGTCATGACTCTACCGTCCATCGGAATCCCATTATTGCTTTGGTACTCCAGCAAGAGGAAGTACGATACACCAAAGACTAAGATACTAAACTTCAGAATGACAGCCAGGTCAGATCCAGCATTATGACTATATCAAAACAAGAGCTAGTCTAAAAATGTAAATGCCCACAAGTTCAAGGATACCAGATATAGAATTTCAGAGTGTCAATTGCAAATTTCATTTTCTAAAGTATGCAATTCGATATATGCAAACCTACTGCTTTTGTCAGGGTCACCAAATCAATACATGAGTCAAGCCTATTGGCTTTGTCAAGCGGTCGACAAAGCAAACACAAGGAGATGATGGACAGAGCTCTGAAACTTTTCAGACACTCACCCCTAATCACAGATCTGGGTTGAATCCACCATCATTCCTTAGCTCACTTCACCACCCCAGTTCAGACACAGCTCTATGTAAATCAGTCTTGGCCCTGTGCTTCATGAGAACAGTCCAGCCCGAACTGCCAAGCCATATCTTCCCTGGACGAGAAACAAGCATCCTGGGAATGGTTTCTGGCTAACAGCCCTCATCAGGCAGGCTAGCTTGAATCCAGTGGCATAGTGAGCAAGGAACCCACATCTGGGACTACCCTGCCAACTTAAGGCGAACAAAGCAAACACAAGGAGATGATGGACAGAGCACTGAAACTTTTCAGACACTCACCCCTAATCACTGATCTGGGTTGAATCCACCCTCATTCTTTAGCTCACTTTGAAACCCCAGTTAAGACACAGCTATATGCAAATCAGTCTTGACCCTTTGCCTCATGGGAACAGTCCAGCCCGAGCTGCCAAGCCATGTCTACCCTGGACCGAGAACAAGCATCCTTGGACAGGTTTCGGGCTAACAGCCCTCTTCAGCCAGGTTAGCTTGAATCCAGTGGCAAAATGAGCAAAGGACCCACGTCTGGGCATACCCTGCCAACTTAGGGCAAACAAAGCAAACACAAGAAGATGATGGACGGAGAGCTGAAACTTTTCAGACACTCACCCTCAGTCACAGATCTGAGTTGAATCCATCATCGTTCTTTAGCTCACTTTGAAACCCCAGTTAAGACACAGCTATATGCAAATCAGTCTTGACCCTTTGCCTCATGGGAACAGTCCAGCCCGAGCTGCCAAGCCACGTCTTCCCTGGACCGTTAAACAAGCATCCTTGGACCAGTTTTGGGCTAACAGCCCTCATCAGCCATGCTAACTTGAATCCAGTGGCAAAGTGAGCAAGGGACCCATGTCTGGGCATATCATATCCTGCCAACTTAGGACGAACAAAGCAAACACAAGGAGATGATGGACGAAGCGCTGAAACATTTCAGACACTCACCCCCAATCATGGATCTGGGTTGAATCCATCATCGTTATTTAGCTCACTTCGCCACCCCAGTTCAGACACAGCTAAATGCAAATCAGTCTTGACCCTGTGCCTCATGGGTACAGTCCAGCCTGAATTGCCAAGCCATGTCTTCCCTGGATTCGAAACAAGCATCCTGGGACTGGTTTTGGGCTAACAGCCCTCATCAGCTAGGTTAGCTTGAATCCAGTGGCAAAGTGAGCAAGGGACCCATGTCTGGGCATACCCTGCCAACTTAGGGCGAACAAAGCAAACACAAGGAGTTGATGGACGGAGCGCTGAAACTTTTCAGACACTCACCCCCAGTCACAGATCTAGGATGAATCCGCCATCGTTCTTTAACTCACTTCGCCACCCCAGTTCAGACACAGCTATGTGCAAATCAGTCTTGACCCTGTACCTCATGGGAAAAGTCCAGCCCGAACTGCCAAGCCATGTCTTGCCTGGACCGGAAACAAGCATCCTGGGACCGGTTTCCAGCCAACAGCCTTCATCAACCAGTCTAGTTTTGTCAAGGAGTCACCACTGTAAAAGAGCAATAACCACACATTTAAAAACATCAGCACAACACTGAACTTAATAACTATGTTGAAATGGAAACATTTCTGTCAGTAAAGCATTGCAATGTTTCTCAAAAATCACTGTCTGCAACACACTTACAAAAAGTCTTCAAAATCAATCATGTAGCTTAATCTTTCCTATATATCTTTAATCTACATAATAGGCAGCCATAGAACCACCCACTAGAGAGCACTATACTCCTCACTGAATAACAAAAGTTCCAACTTTAGGAATGATTTTTAAAAAAACACCATGAAAAGCATGTTCTGGTCATTATTTCTAGAACCTGGGAGAACAAGGGTTAATTTACAAATTCGATCTTAGGGGGTTGCTGCACTCCATGCAGCTCACACAGTACTTAAACTTTATGTTGGTGGTGCCCCTGACTTCCTGGGATGACCACAGAAAGAGGTAATTATGTAAATGAAGGGCCTTTCAGGGCATTATGGAGTGCTCAGTGAATATTCGAGTGGACCAGTGAATTTTTGAGTGGCAGTTCCTCTGCTGGGTTTAAGAGAGCCACGCTGCTCATGTAAGGGTCTTTACGCCATGCATCTTACTGGTTTGTATTTCTTTTTTAGCTTTCTGTGTTTGCAGCAACATGGGAGCCAACTCCCGCACTGAGGGGCATATTATCAAGAACGGCATTAAAATTATCGCCGGTTTTGCGGCAGAAAACTGCCGCTAAAGCGGTGATAATGGGCTTGATAATATGCCCTGGAGAATTCCAATTGAAGCACATGTTCACACCAGAACATGGGCTTCTATTGGAATTCTCCAGTTTTCTGCCGCTAAACCGGCGATAATTTTTAACTCTGTTCTTGATAATATGCCCCCAAGTGCCTCCCCTCTAATCTCTTGCCGCACTCTTACTCTATTTGGTAGGAAGACCCAATTTACTCTCCTACCTGCATGGAGCACGGTGGGTGCTGTGGCTACTGCTCTTCGCACTCCGAGACACAGGCACGGGGGTGAAAGAGGCAGGGCTCTGGCCTCCCGGGAGCTGAATGGAGAGCTCAAAGTTGCTCCCAAGTCCGCCGCCATTGTACTCCTCTGTCGGACACCATTGTCCACTTCGTCCTGGAAGAGTAGGGTCCCTGGGACTACAATACTTGTGCCGGCATGAGAACCCCAGGCCGAAAGTGAGCTGGGGAGGGCACCCCATGCACACCACCTCCCTGGGCAAGTTAATAAAGTGTTGCATTGTCCCTCTTAAGTTTGGCCCCATCGAGGAAAATTCAAAGGAGTTGAAACAAAGCCCTAGACACTCGGAGGCTGGCATGTTTAAATGGGCAAACTTCGAGGGTGCATATCCTGGACCCCACTGGGCCAGCCCTTGGGCCCATTTTACTCCAGGTGGCAAGACCAAGCCTTTCAGCAGGCCTTATTAACAAATCCTAAGTAGGCCAAAACGGGTCTGTGGTTGTTGGTCTGTTCGCTTCCTAGAATGGTATAGTTAGTGGGTGAAAAATAATGCGGCTCAAGTAGTTACAAGTGGTTGAGATTAATTCAAGCATTCTTTCCCCTCACTTTGGTTTTTGTTGCAGTCTACAGCATGCAGCTGAGCCAGAAAGCTTGTCCATAAGAAGATGCGATTAAACTGTCTTTCTGCTGGCTTGAAAGAAAAGTGTTGTATTTACGGACTAGTATAACACTGTTATGGTGATAATCCTCTGATGAGGGCATCCTGTGACTATTGAAAAACGCGTTACAGAGTAATTGAGAGGGATTAGCCACTACTTACTATTATATCTGGAAAACACTGAGGGGCATATTATCAAGACATGCTATAAAATTATCGCCGTTTAGCGGCAGAAAACTGCAGCTAAAACGGCGATAATGGGCTTGATAATATGCTCTATGGAATTCCAATTGAAGCCCATGTTAGATGTGAAGGACATCTAACATGGACTTCAATTGGAATTCCATAGCGCATATTATCAAGCCATTATCGGCGTTTTAGCGGCAGTTTTCTGCCGCTAAAACAGCGATAATTTTATCGCCAGTCTTGATAATATGCCCCTGAGTGAAGATTCCAAAATATCATTGACATTTTTTATTAAGTGCACATGAATGCGGTCATATCTGGAAGCACCAGTAACATTCAATCTTATTACTATGCAAAGTGCTTTAAGCTAAAGAAAAAAGACGTTTACATATTAAACTTGCATTGTGTTGGTGTGCTTTACTGGCCTCAGAATGAAAAATGAAATGTCGGTGGGCATGCCACTAAGCCCCTGGCAGCTTATAGGAGACGTTTATATACTCTCACTACAAACTGTCCTCAAATCAATTGCATCTCAGAGTCTATCCCTCTGCCTGAGTGAGTAACTTACTTCTGTCAGAGCATGTGAGCATAACCGAAATCTTCTGCTTTCCTCAGTTTAGCAGTTGGGCCTTGAATACTAGTAGCCCATGTAATTCCTGTTTCTGCACATATCCGAATTATGGGCCTCATTTATGAGGCCCCTTGTACTGCCGGAACGTCACTTTTTGTGACGTGCCGGAACGTCAATTTTTGTGACGTTCCGTGGCGCAGGAGCCTGCTCCGTATTTAAAGGCAACATTAGTCACTTTTTTTGGCTTCATGCTGCCTCATAAATATGGTTACCTTTAATGCAGTTTTCGGCATTAAAGGGACGTGCAATGTGTGTTTCTGGGGGAGTTCCCAGCAAAATCCATTGCTTTTTGACACTGCCCCAAATTAATGAGAAATCATAAATCTGAAGCAGCGCCAAAAACTTACATCTCCCCAGGGGAGGCACAACTGGTAGAAATACGTTTATTTCTCCTCGTTTTTCAATTTTCTATGTGTGCTGCACACATAGAAAGAGTAAAAAGCCTCTTCTGATTGTTTTTGTGCAGGAAGGTTTGCCTTCCTGCACAAAAATAATCATCCCCAAAATGCAGGCACCCTGGCAACATTGTGCAAAGATGCCCATGTTGGCGCACGGCAGCCACTGTGCACCAGCGCAGGGGAAAAGGTCAGGAATGCACTGTATCTGATAGATACGGCGCATTCCTGCCCTTTCCTTTTACCACAGGGCAGTGCTGCAGGAAGGCCTGCAGCGCTGCCCTACGGTAAAACCTTATAGATTAGCCCCCATGAGTTTTGTGGTAAACGCTGTGCCATTACACTTTTTGCCAGGTTAA
Organism: Lissotriton helveticus; assembly: GCF_964261635.1. Classification (NCBI taxonomy): domain Eukaryota; kingdom Metazoa; phylum Chordata; class Amphibia; order Caudata; family Salamandridae; genus Lissotriton; species Lissotriton helveticus. Next base: position 1,587,005,382 of record NC_136067.1, on the reverse strand, counting down.
TTTCAGCAGGTAAAACCTGCTAACATTTTCTTTGGGGCTAATACTGAGACATGCACATTTTGGTATGATAAGCACCAAAATCTACACGCTATTCCCCATTATTAGTGTAACACTTGGAATAGGCAACAATTATTGCACCCAATAAATTCTGAATACCTCGTTTCTAGATTTTAACTGGTTTGATCATTATCACATCTACCACCTGGGTATATGTAACGTGTAAGTATATACGAATTGAAAACAGAAAATTCATGCTGGTTACACACACATATGTGAAACTATAACTGAAAACTAAATATTAAAGATTTTGATGGGGCACATGCATAAGTTCAAGTCTGGCTACCCATGGGAGATTGCTCAATACTGGGTTCGCAGGAGGCTGATTAACAAATAAGGGACCTCATTTATGAGGTTTTGCCGTAGGGAAGCGCAGCAGGCCTTCCTGCTGCACTTCCCTACGGCAAAAGAAATGGGTAGGAATGCTGGTTAAAAACTGTCTCCAGTTGAACGCAAGTAAGACCGAAATCATGATCTTTGGCAAGCACACGGACCGCTGGGGAGACAGGTGGTGGCCCTCGGACTTAGGTCCTACGCCTACTCCGGTCTCTGAGTTAAAAAACCTCGGGGTGTGGCTTGATCCAACTCTCACCTTTGTCTGCCACACTAAGCGCACGGCGGCCTGCTGCTTTAGCATTTTGCGCGGACTACGTACCGTATTAAAATTTTTTGATGCTACCACCAGGCAACTTGTGATTCAAGCAACTGTGATTTCTCGGCTCGATTATGCTAATTCCCTTTTAGTGGGGCTAAATCGGGCCGAAATCACTCGCCTACAGCGTGTACAGAATGCAGCGGCTCGAGCTCTTGTGGGTTTACCTAGATTTTGTCCCACAACCAATACTCTGCGCACCCTGCATTGGCTACCGATTGCGCGTAGGATTCAGTTCAAGGTTCTCTGTGTAGCCTATAAAATCCTTAAGGGATCTCCTGCTCTGATCCTTTCTAACCTTCTGTCCCGCTATGCTCCGGTCCGTTCTTTAAGATCTTCGGACCTAGAACTTGCAGTCGTCCCCCGCTTTAAGTGCTGTCGGGCTGGCGGCCGCTCATTTCAAGTACATGCTGCGGTTTTCTGGAATTCCCTTCCCCCTGAAATCCGTGCCCTCAGGGACTTGCTCTCTTTTCGCCGAGCTGTAAAAACTTTTTTGTTTCTGTAGTTCTTTCCCTTCTTACTCTGTCCAGTTGTGTTGTGTAGCTACCTTGTCGGGCGCCAGGACGCTCCTTTGCTGGAGCATCTGTGCGCATAATAAATGAGCCTAACAAAACATAACATAACAAATGCGCTGTATCTATAAGATACGGTGCATTCCTGCCCGTTTCCCCTGCGCCGGGGCACAGTGGCCTGCAGAGCGCCAATGCAGGCACCTTTGCACAATGGTGCAAGGGTGCCTGCCTTGCTGGGATGATTTTTTTTGTACAGGAAGGGAAACCACTCTGTACAAAAATAATCACAAGGGGCTTTTCCTTTTTCTATGTGTGCTACAGAATGCAGCACACATAGAAAAAGGAAAAACAAGGAGAAATAAAGATATTTCTTCCTGTTGCGCCTCACGTACGCCTCCCCCGGGGAGGCGTACGCTTTTGGCACTTCCTCAGATTTACAATTTCTCGTAAATCTGGGGCAGTGTCAAAAGGCCATGAACGTTGCTGGGAACACCCCCAGCAACACCCATTGCACGCCCCTTTAACGCAGAACACTGCGTTAAAGGGACTCATATTTATCAGGCAGCATTAAGCCAAAAAAAGAGGCTTAGTGCTGCCTGATAAATATCATGCAGGCTTCTGCGCCACAGAATGTAACAAAAAGTGACGTTCCGATGGCGCAAGGGGCCCCATAAATGAGGACCCAGGTGCCTCAGTGTGTGCGCCTATATAACGTACATGCTTGTGTAGCACAAACCAGGTGGGGAAACAACTGAGCGCTGAACAAATGGCAATTTCCCAGAAAAGCAGTTCTGAATATTAACAATGGCCCACGCATCATGAGACAGTTATTCTGTAGGGGGTAGTGCTCTTGGAAGAGACATGTTGTAGTCTTTTTTCAGAAATGTAGGAGTAGGAACATATCTAATAAAGGTGGGGATGTTGTTTCAAATCCTGGATGTACAGATGAAGAAGGATCATGTTTTTCTTACTTGAATATATTTGTTTCCAGTCTGGTGATATTCTGGATCATGGTATGTGTTCACCAACTCAGGTCGTTATATTTTGGCCACGTTGTTTCGAGCAGGTGATACAGCTGTTCTTGAAGATGACAACCATCTTAAAAGAAACTAGTATATTTGCAAAAATGTTGTGGTGATGAAGTAAAATTTCTCAAAGCCCTTGAAGAGACTTGTGGCTGAGTGCAGGATCTCTTTTCTGGGTGCAATATATGTATCTGGGATGCTTTTGAGTACAGCTTTACCTCCATCCCGGTGGGAGATGACCAGAGCTTGCACTGCTGTCTGAAGGAGACATCAGGCAAAAAACCTTTGACCTTTTTTCAGGTGGGAAAGCTGGTAGCATGCTGTTTTTGCCTTCCAGGTTATGCGTTCTTTTAATGTAAGCTCAATCTTGAGCGTGAGTCGAAGTGATGTTGCGTAGTTTGTAAGCTGGGGGATAAAGCCATCTAGGTTAACCTCATGAAGAGACAAGTTTCGATTTGTGGTTGTGTGGATTGTTTATGAACAAGGGGAAAGTCAAGAAGAGAGGAGGAGGCTCTAATGTGTTGCCGAGGCTGTTCCAGGCTTTAGGAGCCAGGTATGAGAAGGCGCACCCCCCTGCTCTCCTTTTGTGTATACTGAGAGACCGGCAGAACAGAGGTGTCTGGACGGTTGCTGGAAGTGAATGCGGCTGTTCAAGTAGGCCTGTGTCGTGGAATACTTTGTAGGTGTTAGTGAGAAGTTTGAAGAGTGCATGCTTGTGTATCGGTAGCCAGGGAGGGTGCCTTAGGTGTGGTCTGATATGGGCTCTTTATGGGAGTCTGAGGACTAGTCTGGTTGTGGTTGTATGTTTTAAGTCACATAGATCATTGGTGGAGGAGATTTTAGGGTAGGGATGAGCATTGTTAGCATGTATGTGTATACTGATATGATCGACGAGGATGGATCTGAGAGGTTATCTGTGGAGTTTGAAGAGGGTGGGGGAGGTGATGGAACACTGAAGTGCTATGCAAGAGATAGGGTGTTTCTTAGATCTTGCTGGCCCTATTTGTGTGGTTGTTGGCAGTTGGCTAGATAGGAGATGAACTGTTGCAGGACAGTGGCAGTGAAACTGATGAATAGTTCCAGGGTGTTGATCAACACTTGTTGAATGACTGTGTCAGAGGAGATGCAGATAGATCAAACAGGATCAGGAGACAAACATATTTACATTTGTTGATAAGAAGGCGATTAACTACTTGAAAAATGGCTGTCTGTGAGCTGCATCCTCATTTAAAGCTAGATTTACAGTTCTTTACTATTTATAGGTAGGTGTGAACTCCCTTTCTTTTGTCATGTTTTCTAAGAGTGATAGATAAGTGATATAGTAAACATTAGTGAGGTGATCTGGGTCTAGGGTCAGCTTCTTCAACATGGAAGTTCCCTAAAGTAAGAGAGGCACTGACAACGTGGAGGAGGAATGTTTGGGCTTTTCCTTGAGGAAATTTCATGATGGATGTTGTCTTTGCACGAGGTGGTCTTGCGTGAATCCACAATATGTACGAGTTCAGTGTGCCGAAGGAGGATGCAGGTCATCCACTTGGGGCAGAGAATTAGGGCTGAGAGGTGGCTTGGATGTTTGTATTTTGCGACAGTCAAATGATGTAGGGATTAGAGGGTCTTGTAGTGGATTAATGCAGTGCTTGACAGCAATACAGAGTACTTCTGTTTCCTGCTTCATTATTCATTGCCTGTTGAAAGGTGGCAGTGGTAGTGGTGAGGAGGGTTCAGTGTGTGCAGTGGAGTGCTTTGAGTGTGGCAATGTCATCTGGGAAGTTAGCTCTTCTTGATTTCTTTTCTTTTCTCTTTGTCGAGATACGCCCATATGTATTTAACTGAGGTACAATAGGCCATCAAATGAAGAGGAAATTAATACTTACCGATTGCAATCAGTCACCTGGAAACAATGAATGTTGGTTTACAGATGGTACAAACAGACATGTACAATACAGATCTCAGTCAGCGATAGTTCTAATACAGAGCTATCGGTCAGTCTGAAACAAAATTGTGTCAGAGACTCCCCCATTACCATTTAAGATGCCTTTAGTGCCCTTTGTGCCTTAGTGGACATGTGATTGAGGTTTAATAAAACAGTAAACATTTCCTCTCTTAGAGGTTGCTCCAATCATGCCTGTAGTGTGGCTCACAAGAAGCTAAAATTGGCAGTTTCTAATACCCTGCGCTCCTGGGAAGACATTTTGAGTGCAAGGAGGATCTATAAAGCTCTCTTTGAAGCCAGGAGAGTTGAGCTAATAAAGGCTGCCTAGAAGGAGTTGGAAAAAGCTGCCAGATTGAGGGATAGCCCAGCTTTTTGGAAGCTTTCTTCAGTGGGAGAACTGAGATAGCCCTATGATGAAGCATGTCACCACGGGGAAACCCTGGTGAGTGAGGGGACTCAGGAAAGACATTTTTCTTTCCTGATTGTTTTTTTCGACTCAAACTGAGTGAAACCCCATTCCTGTTTTTCAGCTAGGTTCTTTACCCGACACTTCAGTAACCTAGAGTATCACCTGGATAAAGTGCGGAAAGGTTTGCCTAAAATAATGTCCAAGTCCTACCGGATTTATTATATGCGGATGGTGCAGTTTTATCGTTGAGAACCGCAACTGGGATGCAACATCTTTTAGATGCATTTTATAGTTTTATCAGGAGTTTGTACCTCAAAACTCATTGAACTAAACCATTTGCAATGAGTCTTGGTCCCAAAAATGTTAAAATAAAGTTGTTTTATCTGGGTACGTCTGACATTTTAAGAGTGAAGACCGTTACATATTTGAGTTTTCCCCTGAATCATAATTTCACCAGGCATAATTTACATAACACCAGAGTAATTCAATGTCAAAGAGCAGTTTGGCCGCTTTTACACTTTTGTTTGGCGGCAAGAGCACAAGCCTATTATAGAAATTATGAATATTTATAAAAGCAAATGCATTTCTGTTGCCACTTATGGAGTGGGAGTTTGGGCACACAAGGCAGGTTGAAAATAAATTCCTGCAAAGACTCCTAGCAGTTCCTCAATCTACCCCCTCTTTTTTATTCCAATCAGAGGTTGGACTGACTCCTATGGGTAATAGGATTAAGATGAAATCCCTATTCCTCTGGCTTAGAATCTGGGGAAATACGGAAGCACACTTCATCAAGAGATGTGCTGGAGAATTGACTCTATCTGGATAACACCTTGGCAATTCCCTGGATTCATTATATGAAATCCAGTTTTGTGTGAGTCATATGGATTTTAACATGAATTATCATGTTTTATCTTTCAAGATTTTGTTTTAATATGCTGCATTTCTTAGTGGTATTTCCTAGGAAAGAAGTTTGGCTCATCACTGCCGAGTTGTTCATGTGACAATGCTTCCCAACAAACCACACTGAACTTTATTCTATTTTGTCATTTATATTTATTTGCAAAGAAGCGTTTTGCAACCCCAATGTTATGTTCATCTTACATTAGATATCATAAGGAGGCCTTCGTCTTTCTGCAAAAATTGGATAATAGGGCGAAACGGATATGGGTAATTGTAAAGTATCATGAGCTTATTTTCTTGTGTGTTTTAAACATATTGCTATTGAAGATTTTAGACTGTTTTGTAGATTGTGCAGGCTTATTCCTTAATGTATTTTAATGTATCTTAAGCTTAGTTTTTATATATATATATATATATATAAATATAAATAAGCTCAAGATACATTAAAATGTTATATAGACATAAATATAGAAATATAAATACATATCTCTATATATATCTATCTATATATATATATAGATATACAAAGAAATATATATAATATCTTTGGCGCCGGTTGATGAATCTTTGTGAAATTTTCAAGACTAATGGCACGCTGTGGTCAGCTCCTATCTTGGACGTTTTAGGGTGATTCATCAAGCGGGGGCCCAGAAAAAAGCGGAGTCCCAAAACGTGTTTTCCCCCATGTTAATTTCCATACGAAAAATTGGAACAGGCTACAGCTCGAACTGCTGAATGGAATTACACCATTTGGCAAAAAGGTAGCCCTTGGTTCAGATGGAGCCCTTTTTTTTTAAATGGTGTAAATCCGTTCAGTAGTTCCTGAGAAATTTTAAAATTAAAAATATTGATATCTGTGCACCGAGGAGGGTTCACAAATTCACCCGAGCACAAGCTCAATTATAATTGGCTGCCAATAGATTTAACTGATAATGGGGACAATCGACACCTCGGTTCCAACAGTGGTGGACCCCTACTTCATGGGGTTATCTGCCACACCCTTTCCAGCCCCCAATGGCACCTTTTCAAGCATACCAACCAGACTATAATAACCAGTCTTTTTTAGGGTTCGGCCCACAGAGATCGAGAGGGAGAATAAGGAATCCACAGTCACAGGTGCAATGGGATCAATCTGTAGGCCCACACACAGGGACTCGGAGTCAAACGAAGAAGAACTTGCCGCAACCAGGGACCAGTGTGGACATAGCCTAATAGTGAATCTGAGTAAAAGACATCTTATTAATGAAGAGGAACTTGTTCTTAATAGAGGACTGGGATTTGTGACCACCTTTGAAGAGGACCCATTTCAGATTCAATGTGAGCTAGCACAATTTTTTCAAAAAATAAATACGACTGCATTATTTCTTCAGAGACAAGCAATCATCACAAATTGAAAGTGGGGAGAGCAACACTAGCCTTAAGAAAGGTTTGACTTTTAATCGACACATAGCATACCGTCACAGGTATTAACCTTTGAGAAAGCAGTCCAAGAAGATATATCAAAATTGTCCAAAAACAACAAAGGGTCCTACAGGAATCTTCCTCAGAAGGAACAACAAGCCTTACAGACCATATCACAGGATCTTGAAATAACGATCAAACCGGCTGATAAAGGCAGCTCGATTGTCATCTTAGATGCAGATGACTATAGAACTGAATGCCTTCGTCAACTGAGCGATAGCAGATTTTACAGGCCATTGTAAGAAGATCCAACTGAAAAACTAAGGAAGACAATCAGTGACCTAGTTGAAGAAGCAAGGAATGAAGGATGGGTCACAGCACAAGAAGCTGAATTTCTGCAGACCAAACATCCAGTTATGCCGTATTTTTACACCTTTATCTACGTTTGTAGATAATTTTTTTGAGGCCCATCGTACAGAAGATGCCAACGTATCTTCAGGACACAAAGGATGTGCTACAACTACTACCTCAGATGGAATTCGACATAGAGAGGGACTATTTAGTCTCCTTCGATGTTGAATCACTGTATACCTCGATTGCCCAAGATGAAACTTTAGAAACAGTTGCCTCCATTTTAGATGGAACCAATCTGCGATCAATAATGCCTGCCCATTTTATTATGTCATGTGCCCAATTGGCCATGAAAGAGAATTTCTTCAGATTTGAAGACACAATTTATTTACAAATCTCGGAGACCAGTATGGGCAGTGTTTTTGCGCCTAGTCTGGTGAATTTATATGTACATGCATTTGAACAACAACATATCCTCACACCTGACAATCCTTTCTTTATGCCGATTCGCTTATGGATGCGTTATATCGACAATGTCTTGGTAGTGTGGCGAGGTGATCCTGAATCTGTGCTACTTTTCCAACAATGGCTCAATACAAGAAACAATTTCTTGAAATTTACAGCAGAAATTGACAAGACCAGATTGGCTCTTCTAGATCTGTCCATTTTCTCTACTACTTCTGGCTTAGAAAGTGAATTATATCAGAAGCCTATGGCACGCAACTCTTTATTGCGATATGATAGTCAACATCCGAAAGCCCTACAAGATAGTTTGCCATATGGGCAATTCCTCCGAGTTCGGAGGAATTGTTCCACTGTGAGTAAATTCAAGGAACATTCGGAAAATCTCACCAGACAATTGATAGCCAGACGCTATCCCAGAAAACTCATTAGGCGCTCTTTGAAACGTGCCAGAAATAATCATTGAGAAGCACTTCTTGAACCTCCAGTTGATAAACCAGCTTTAAATCGTCTGACGTGCGTCAACACCTTCAGTACTTTGGCAAACAGCATACAGAAATGTGTCCGTAAGCACTGGCGGATTCTCAACAGTTGTAATGACAATATTCCATCTCCTCTGTTTGCATTTAAAAGAGCAGGCAACCTGTGTGACAAATTGATACACACGAGACCCAAAACAACACCTAACAGGATGGTAGGAACACTGTGGGATCTTCCCGCTGTGCAAGGATATCACCCTTGTGGGACCTGCTCTATTTGTCCACAGACAAAACACTCCAGGACTATAGACATAGGGACTAATAGACCTTGGGTACAAGCAAATTTTACGAATTGCAACAGTGAGAACTTGATCTATCTGTTAACATGCCCTTGTAAGATCTAATACGTAGGAATGACTACTAGCAAAGTTAAGTCTCGTATGTTGGAACATAAAAGCACATTCAAGTGCAAGAAAACAACGACGAGACTAACTAAGCATTTTGCTCCCATTTGAATTTTTCAATCTCATTAGTACTACTTGAGCATCTGGAATGGGCTCCCGGAGGGGGTTTTGCCTACTTTGGATAAGTAATAGACTGGGTGAAAACTATTAAGATATTCTGGACCAGTCTATCTATTGAGATTGAGGTCTCATTGTTCTGTGGGTGCTGGAAGCAGTCACTTTCATTGGAGAGAGTTTGACTGAGCTAGAAAATAAGCAATAATAACAACCAACTGTTATTCCACTGTTCATAAGTGTGCTAACGATACAAGCTAGACATTTAAGGTAGCGGGGATGGTTCACATCATTGCAAGAACACGAAAGTTTGTTATTTTAGTTCACTGAATCAGTACATGAGCTATTTTAAAAAATGAGTCATCACACCATATAGAAAATTCTCTATGACCTCATTTGGAGTCCCAAAATACTGAGCAAGTTTTAAAATACTGAGTAAGATAATAACCACTGACTTACATCATTCATGAGTTCGTCAACCTGTGTGACTTTCGCAGTATGTAACAACTACTGCGAGTCAGAGTGACGGCAGAGAGCAGATTTAAACAGATCTATACTACCCAATCAGTGTAGGAGTCAGTTCTTTTAAAAGGAGTCATCACACCACTTAGGTAATTATTGATGAGGTATTTTGCAGGCTTATAAGATTGAGCAAGTTAGAACGGTAAATAACCACAACAAAATAAAAACTACATGATATTTGCAGTATGTAAACTTTGGCTATTAATTACTGTGACATTTAATTACATCGACTGGATCATGATTACACCGAATGTATGATCCAAGAAAGCTGATTGTTATTATTAAAATACGTAGCCATGATAATCATCAATCTTTACGGGGTGAAGAGAGGAACTACTAGTTCCTGGTTCCCTGACGTCACGTTTCAGTTATACGTGATGTGCCTAATACGGGACGAAAGCCCTGAAGATGGAGAACAGGTGAGGGCCATTGACGATTATAAAAAACCAGGAACCTGTTCCGTCAGTTACCTCCATACCCGACTCAGGCACCACCGGAGGCAACGACGGACAGGTAAGAGATGACCTTCGTGAGCACTGATTCATTTTTCTCAGGGGTACTCCGCTACGCTTTCTGTATCACTTCGGAGGTGCTCGGCCGGTTGAAGCCTTAAGTAGCTAGTCTGCTATTTGGGTGCTGGGGCATGGGGACCTTTTGTGTTAAGGGTCACTCTTTGTTAAAGTAAAGCTCCTCATTTCACCGTCCCTGTTGTTTTTAATTGCACAGAATGTAGGGTAACACCATAGACACTGAGTAAACAGTAGCAAATCAAAGACATCAATGATTAAACTACTGTCCATTTGTTTTTTAAAATACAGATGCAGAACTAAATTCCTCATCTTGGAATGCATAAAGAACCAGTTAAAGTAATATAGGAGGTTCTAGGGGTATGTAAGAGGACAGGAACGGACTTCTGTTAGGACCAGGCTCTCTATCATTCCCCTTTTTTCCTGATCCTTCTTAGAGCGGGTCGCGTAGTCCTGAGAGAGGGACCAAGCAAGGTGAGGTCCATTCCCGATCAAGACGGGTGAGCAATAATTTAGGAATGATATTTCTCACTGATATATGACATATTATGCAGTCTGTGATAGTATTCAATACACCACAGTACATGGTAGAGGCTTTCAGGCCCTTTATACTCTTGTGAATTTTTGGAGTACGTGTTTTTTCAGGTGCCATCTGCATTCCTTGAAGCGAAGGATCGGTAGAGAAAGGTTGTATTCATTCCAACCAAGATAATTTGTTTAAAGAATGTTTCATTTCTATGTTGACACATTTTAGGTCACTTTTTTTTTTTGATGCAGTAGCAAACTATTAATTGAGACAGGTCCCCAAGAAAGCCTCGGGTAATTTTACCCTTATGGCTGAAACATTTCGACCTTAATTGAAAGCAGCTATTTGTGAACACTGCTGTTTGCACTGTTTTTATTGAGAATGATAAAGGATATTTATAATAAAGACTATTTATCTCTTATCAATTCTTTTTTAACCTTGCCCCCACTGTTTTTGCACTGCACTATTCTCATGGTTACTTGTGAAACCATCTGTGATCGCCTTTTTAGAACATAGGACTTGTTCTTTTCTTTCTGGTTCTCCTTTCTCGACTCTCTTGAGAGATTGTTTCCAATGAGATAGCCTCTATGATCAAGAGGTATATCGGCTATTTGGGAGGATACCCAGATGATGATACTGATCACCAAGGTAATTGATGGGAATCCAATCTCTGGTTAAGGGGCCCCTTTTTCTGTTTCTTTCATAGTACTCCTACTTTTCACTTGAGTATCTGGTAGCATTTTGTGAGACCCCCGGTTTAGTTTGTATTTGATATGAAGTATTTGGGGAAGAGAATCGTGGCAGGTCGTTAAATATCCCTTTGACCCTTATTCTCTTAGTGTTTTCTGTGCCAACACTACAAACCAGGAACTGTTGGCAGCCATCTTGTGACTCGGTAGAACCGGTATCTAGTTTACATAATAAGTCCTCCAAGCACTCGCATCGGAAGGCAAACAGGACCTCAGATTAATCAACAATCCCACCCACTTTACCTAATTAGATAGTTTTGAAAATATAATGGCAGCTTTGACAGTGCAGTGGTTATGAACCGTCCCCTTTCTGTTTCACCCTGATCCTTTCACAAACACGGTGGCAGAAGAAAAACAACAGCACTTCTTTCCCCCTCTACCTTTCTCTGCGAGGGCTTACTTTGAGCTTTTATTATTCAATTTCAATTTCAATTTATCTTTATTCGGTACTTACAAAGATACCATTAAAGAGCATAAAAATACATACAATTTTTTATAAAAGAGAAGAAAAAAAGCAGTAAAAAAGCAATTTAAAAAGAATTCTGTAAAAAATTTTCAGTTAAAAAAGAATACATCATTCATTCAGTCAGTCAATGGGGGTCTTGAACTGAATTCGGCTCAGGGTGTGCAGTTATTTCCCTGGTATTCCTTAGTCTTATGGAAACTTTGATAAAGCTTATGACACATAACAAAGTGTGTGGGTCTGATGCTTTTTGCAGAAAAAGGAGGGCTGCTTTGGCATGCTTCAGTTTTTGATTTTTCAGGATCCTAACTAAAAAGTTTTTTCTTGGCTCTGAATAAAAAGGGCATAATAAAATGAAGTGAAGGGTATCCTGCGGAGACCTAGTGTCGCAGCCGCAGGAACCCTTCGCCTCTACAGTAGATGTAAAACCAGCAGGAACCGCCAATATATGGTGAAGTAAATTCAAACGGAACCTAGTCATATAAAATCTTTCCTGCGCATTATGCATTACCGCTAGGTATGGTTCCATTTTAAGATTTGTAGAGACCACTGACCCATGTGCCACCACCGAGGGTTTTGCATTTTCAATGAGGGCCCTCTTTGTTGATGACCATGCACTGAATGAGTTTTTGACCAGTGCTTTATTCTGTGTGGACATCGACTCTGGGTCAGTAAACAAATCTTTGCAGCCAATACAGTCCAAAGTATCCTTTACATATTTAAGCCATGTGATTTGCTCCCATTTATCCCGACTCAAACAATCCATAATTATCTGTCTGCTAAAGCAAGCCTCTGGGTTTGTCCATATCCTGATCCAGGCCATGATAGGTCGAATCTTAATTTTATCCGCAATGTAGGGCTCACCCAACTCCAAGTGAGTTATATGTGCGGGGGTGCTCTGTGGAACCTTAAGAAGCCTTTTAAAGAATTTGTTTTCCTCAGCCTGTATCTGCTGCACATGGTTGGTTTTGCAGCCCCACACTTCCGCTCCATATGTCACTTTAGCACAGGATACAGCTTTATATAGGTTTAGTATCTGTTCCGGGGACCATCTGCCTAACCTCCTTCCGAATGCCATTATGGCACCCGTTGAGGTCACCAATTTTGATGCATGGTTTTCCACCAGATTCTTAAATTCTAATTTCTCGTCAAAGAGAACGCCAAGGTAGGAGAATGACTTGACTGTTCCCAACTTGTGTTTGCCTATGCTGTACGAAAAAGTATTTTTTTGGTTCCGGCCTGTAGTCATCACAAAAGACTTTTCCAGGTTTGCTGAAAGATCCAAGGAATTCATGAAGTTTACAAACCCATCAATTAGCTTTTGTAGTCCCAGTGACGTACGGGCTAACAGCACCGCGTCGTCCGCATAAAGGAGGACGGGTACCGGGCGCTGGCCGATCTTAGGGCAATCCACGCCCAATTTCATAAGTTCTTTGTCCAGGTTATTTATGTACAAGGAAAACAGAAAAGGTGCTAGGATGCAGCCCTGCCGCACTCCGCTTGAGCAGGGAAATGGTTCTGTCTTCATCCCTTCGTTGTTATAGCGAACTGTGGCCGTGGTCTCCCAGTGTAGTGCCTTCAGAATGTCTACTAGATCGTGATCCACCCCCATGGAGATCATCAGGGCCCATAATTTTTGTCTGTTAACACGATCAAAGGCCGCTGAGAGATCCATGAAACCCATATGGATTGTCCCCTTAGCTGCAATGGTGTATTTGGCTGTAAGGAGATATAGGTTTAAACATTGATCTGTTGTGGATCTCCCTTCTCTGAATCCATACTGTACATCAGTTAGAATATGGTGTTCCTCTGCCCAAGCTTGTAGGCGATTTAAAATTACACGTCCTAAAACTTTGGCCGTAACGTCTATCAAGGAAATTGGGCGGTATCATTGGGGATCGTCCCGGCTGCCCTTCTTGTAGATCGGAACAATAGTTGCAGAGGACCAAGAGCGAGGCAGCCCTGCCACTACTGCCTCGTTCAAGACCCTGGTAAGAACGGGTGCCCATAAATCAGTATTGCTCAAATAGAGATCGGGAGGAATACCGTCGGGACCAGGCGCTTTGTTTTTTGACAGCCCTTGGATAGCTGATTCTGTTTCTTTTAGCGAAAACTTTAAGCCTACAGTTGTTGGTGGTTTAGACCCAATTTCTTGTGGTATGGCCCCCGTGTGATTGTAAAGACCACAATAATGATTTCGCCAATGCTCAGGAAGAATAGTGTGTACTATGTCTGGTCCTCTTGGGTCTTTAAAACTTGGGTCATTTATGATCTTCCAGAAGGCCGACATATCCCTCCGCTCAGCTGCTTCCCTTAAGTCCTCCCATGCTTGGTTTTGTAGGGATTTTTTACGTGTTTTCAGGGCTTTTTTATACGTGGCTCTCTTTCCTGCAATCATAACTTTATCTGTCGGTTGATCAGTGAGGCTTTTTTTTAGGTCTTTCAATGCCTTAGTACAATCGTGGTCAAACCAACGTGGGGTCAAGGGCTGTTTGGGTCCTGTTCTTGTTGTTGATTTCAACAAACTGTCTACAAGTTTGGCAATTTCCTCAAATGCCCTAACCACACTAAGACCGCCCATGGTTTCGTCCAGACATATTTGCAATTGTTTTTCACCTCTCGTCACTAGGTCAAGATAAAATTTGTCCCCATTTATCTTGGCCCATTTCAGCCTTCTCCCTTGTGATGTTACCTGTTCTAGGGTACACCCGCTCCCACTCTGAGATTCATGCATATAAAGTCCAACTTCAGTGGGTTATGATCACTGAAGGGGCTTAGAATGATATCAAAGTTTGTGATCCATTTTTTAAGTGTTGGGGACACCATTATAAAGTCTATATAGGAGTGGCAACCTCTTCCTTTGTACGTTGGGTTGGGTTCCTTCTTGTTATCTATCTTTATGAGGTCCATTATGGGCAATAAATTATGCCTATTGATGAAATTCTCCATCTCCTTGCCTTCGATGGTATGGGCAAAATGGGGCCCCTTTCCCTCCGTACACCGTGACCAATCCTTATTTATGGGTCTTAGTTTTTCGCACAGGTGACAGTTGAAATCCCCTGCTAAGATGGTATATGGTAAACCCTTGGTATGGTTTGCTGAGGATAAATTTTTGAAATAGGTATCCAGTTCTTGTAAGGTTTTATTTCTAGCCCGTGTACCCACCGAGTTGTACCAGTTTATCAGGGTAATTTTAAAACCTTTATGTGAGAAGCCAATTGCTTGCATATTTGTAGAGTCGCACTTTAGGTTTGACCAGTGTCCCTGAATGCGAAGGTCCACGTATATGATTAGTCCGCCCATAGCTCTACCAGATGGTGTTTTTACTGCAGGGACCCCAAAACTTTTAAACCCCTCTAATGGAGATTTGTTGGGGTCGACAGACCAAATCTCCTGTAGACAGATAATATGGAAATTGGTTACAAACTCTCTCCACTCCTTCACATTATGTTTGACGTATGTTTGGCTGCTATCCCTGCAATGTTCCACGATAAAATTCTGATCCCTTGCTCGGCCTCCGTTTTTTGTTGACCAGCAGCCATATGGTAATTGACTGGTGCCTCTTCTGATACCACTGGTGAGCCCATTGTGTTTGGTAAAGAACCTTCCCAGGACACAGTGTTCTGCCCAGACTTTGAATTGACTTTATTGTGCACTACTGGAGATTCATCAGTAAGTACACTAGGAGCCCTTCTTTGCTCTACTAAGGTGGTAAAAGGCGAATGGCCTAATTGTCGCCTTCTTTTCATGGCGCTCTCCTCCGTCAGACCTGGGTTGCGTTCCCTGTTTTGTTGAAGTCAATCAACATTGTCCAAAGTGCAGAACCTATTCCAGTGTGCGTGTATTGCGGCTATTGGCTCATAAAAAGGGGGTGCCTGCCAGGGGGTCTCCCAATTTCCTTCTCTATGGAACTGCATGGGTTGTGGGGCCATGTTTACGCGTGGCCTATTTATGTACGGTAGTCAGTGATTTGTAAGTAAGGGATAGAAATATGATAACGGTAGAGGGTGTAAATTTGTCTGTAGTCCCATCGAGGGGGAGTTACATATGTGGGTAACTACCGAGGTGTCCCTGAAATTAATTGTAATTACATCCCCTGCCACCGTTTTTGGTCCATTTCCTATCCATTGCCCCCTTCTTACAGATAATATTTCCCCCGACATGTGTAAAGGCAATGGTTTGTTGGTCCTAAGCCATTGAGCACATTTGTTCCTTAGCTCCCCTTCATGTTCTCTTTTGCCTTCTTTTAGGGGAGGTACTCCTGTTAGCACCACTACATATGGTAGTGCTTCTGGTGGTAAATTGATGGAGTGAAACCGCACTCCAGGTTTTTCTCTAGGGGTGTCTGTGGGGGCGTTAGTTTTAGGTTGGGTGGAATTTCCTGTTCTGACTTTGCTTTCACCGGCCTTAGCTAGTGACTTAGGGCTTTTTCCATGATTTTTATTTTCCTTTGATTCTACACTCTTTGTGTTAGTCGTTGAATGTGTATTGGTTGTCGCTAGCATTTTATCTTGTGGATTGTTTGCTAAACTACCAGTATTGGAGGGAGAGATTGTCTTGCCCTTGTTTGTATGCACTTCAGCCCCAGATCCAGAGTTGTTGTTTGGGTTATTTGGGGCTGTAGTTAATACTTGGGGCACCTGTCTAGATGGTCCTATCACTCTATTATTAATGATAGATGTTAATCTATCCAATTTAACCATTAGGGGCTTAAGCTGTGCCCTGATGGTCTCCTCTAGTTCTGCCTTTAGGTCTGACACCATATTGGTCACCCAACAGGGTATGCCAGATACGGTGTTAGCCATTGGGGTTATCAGATTATGGTTGGCCTATGCGTTCTCTTTGCCCCCCTTTTTATTAATCGACTTGCATGTGCTCTTTTTCCTGCACTTTTGGGCGGGCTTTCCTGGATTACTAATTTGTGCGATTGCCCGAGGGGACTGCTCTAAAGGGCATATTATCAAGGGGATTTATCTCCGCTTTTTTGGCTTTAAAAGCCAAGAAAGCGGAGATAAAATTATCTCCCTATTACCAAGCTGTCGCTAACACCACTTAGCGACAGCTAATAGGAGATAGTGACCATCTTGGGCCCCGCTTTGCATGTCAGTGATATTTATCACTAATGACATGCAAAGTGGGCGTGCCAAGATGTTAGCGACTGAAAACAGTCGCTAACATCGCTATCTCCTATTACCAACTTTTGGAGATATTCGCGCTAAGCGCGAATATCTCCAAAAGCTAACACTTGCCCAGGAGCAGTTCTTAGCCATGTTATCCAATGGGAGGTGGATAACATGGCTAAGAGCATTTGCTCGATAATGTATGAATATCGCTGACTTTTCAGCGATATTCATGCATTGCGGCCGTTTTTTATCGCATTTGCGATAAACCTTGCTAATGTGCGGTGATAATTTTTGTCTCTAAACAAGTTAGAGACAAAAATTATCTCTATTGGTTGGTAATATGCCCCTAAATTTGTAAGATCTGTGACTCCAGCCGTGTTATTTGAAACATTAAGGATAGGCTGTGCACAGGGAAGCTCTACATACGAGGAGGTTAAAGAGAAACTAGCGTCTGGGTTGTCTAATAGTGATATCACCTGGCCCTCCTCTGTGTCATGAATAGCTACTGTGGGTGCTAACGAGAGTCGCCTTTCTGTATTCTCAATCGCTGTTGCCACTACCCCAATTGTCTGTTGCAGCATTTTATCTATTGCTGTTAAAGTGGGGAGAGGCTGTGATTGTGGGTTGTCGACTTTCTGTCTGGTGTTTGATCTTAAGGTAGGCATTTTACTTATTTTAGATCCCTTCTTCATATTTCAATCGTGACGTCCTCTTTATAGTGTGACTCAGGTATTAGATTGTATAATTAGGGCAGGAAGGTCCTATACCCCCCAGTATGCCCAACTGTACCTTATATGCGGTGGGGCGAAGCTTTTATTATATTTGGCAATGAGACACTTGGCAAATGTGCTGAAGATATGAGAGAACAATTGTGCCAACAGAGGGGGTAAAAGTAACAGTATTGACACCTCCATATTCTGGAGTATTTACTCTGCGTTAGGTGTACACTTGCTCCGGCGAGATAAACAAACACTACTAGAAAAAGGCTGTGTGGCCAAATCCAGCCTGGTTGTTTGTAAAACGTTTACAACTCATCAGCTTCCCTAACATACTGGCATTGTTCAATCGCCATTACTTTTAGAGAGCCTTAGAAAAACCCCAGTGCCCATGTAAATAGACAAATCTGAAAACTAGCGGCTCTGTTGGCTGACATACTCTAGGTAATGTTCTCTTTTGCTCAAATTTGTTCTTGAAACTAATCATGCTCTGATAAAGCCATCTGCAAATATGAAAAAGATCGACCTCTACATGTCAAAGTTTACACAGCCTGACCAATGGTACATATAGTGCGGATGATGCGAGGACACTGCTGTTCTCGGTCGATGCAGGCCGCGCAGGAGAGGACAGAGAGGAGTCGAAAAATTTGAGCTCGCCGTCTGTGAGAGAAATCATAAGCAAAGGCTTACTGCGAGCTCGGGTTCAGGACTGTCATTTGCTTGCGCCCCCGGCAGTGCCATGATCTGCATTACTGATGGCCCTGGTCGCAGGCGCCATTTAAATGCATCTGCAAACTCACAGAGGATGCTTAATAACACCTCAACCTTGACTAAAAAAAAGGAACGACCATGTCCGGGGAACTGCAGGCGGGATGCGGTCTCTGCTCTGAAATCGGAATATGAAAGAAAAATGTTTTGGCGCATTCTGTTCTCGACATGCGGGTTGGCGGTCTTGAGAGCTTGGCATGATTTGGAAAAACATTTCCATAGACCAGTGTTTTGGCCTTCCCCAGTGGCGTAACAAACCTTGAGGGGGCCCCCCTGCAGGGTACGTGAAGGGGCCCCCTCCAGACTCAATCTAGAGCTCCCCCCAGCAGTAGTGCGGTGCTGTCGGGGCCCCCTGGAGGGCGAGAGGTCCCCCGCACCGCGGGGGCTGCAGGGGCCTGTGTTACGCCCCTGGCCTTCCCTTCTTTATAACTTGGTTGGCGATTGCCTCTTGAAAGCGTGAATTGTATTTTTTTCCTTACACTTTTAAACACGCTCCTTTTATTGCTGTTGCATGCTGTTCATGCAGGAGGACCAGTGTAGGGATATAAAAATGAATGGGGCCGCAGGCACAATGTGGCTGTGCTGTGCTGTATTTGGCAACTAGGAAGGTTGGGGGAGAGATTTTTGATTTCCTTTGCAGTGGCGCTGTACTAAATTAGTGAGCGTAGCGGAGGGCTGCAGTGATAGTGAATGCACAATTCACACACTTGTAGGCGCTATGGGTCTGCACTATTTGATTGACACGATATACTCACAGCACCGGTTCAGTCTGTAACTTGTGGTATGCAAAGTGACTTGCAAGTAGCAAAGTACCGGGCAGGGCCGGTACTAGGCATGAGCAGTATGGGCAGCTACCCAGTGTCTCGCACTCAGCTCACCAGCATAGGACCCCGCACTGGTGGTGGGTTCTGTTGCTTCCCTGGTGATCCATTTTAAAGAAAGTGTCGCCTTGCAATTAGGGCCATGGGATGGCCCCCCTCCCCGGGCCTCTCAGGGATGGTGTCTGGAGGCATAGGTGAGGGAGACGCTTCCTCTTGTCCCAATTGCAAGGAGAACCATTCACAGACACTGCTGGAGGCCCACTGTCCCGCATTTTTGCGCCCCCACAGTTTTAACTTTTAGCCACAAGCAATTCTCACACCTATCAGGCTGAAGGTGTGATAACTGCTTGTGGGCTGAAAGTTAAAACTGTGGGGGCCCAAAAATGCTGGTTAATGGGCATTCCGCAGTGTCTGTGAATGGTCTCCTTGCAAGTGGTCACTTATTTAAATAGAGGGGCCTCGCACATTCCCTTTTAGCCCAGGGCCTCGCAAATACTAGAACCGGCCCTGGTACCGGACGCTGCATGTGGTACTTGTACTGGGTGTGCCTGTAAACACTCACTGGGCTTCAGTCTCCCCCTTACTGCCTTTGAAGAGCGGCATCAAGACAGTACCTGTGCAAAAGCTGATTTATTCCAGAAAAGTCTGAATTTGAAACCTCCAAATTAGTGTAAGAAAAAGGCGAATGTTTACATGAAGTCGACCCCCTTACATTCACAGCCCGTCACCTTTGACCTGAATCCCTTTACCCTCAGGATCGGCCTAGTGCTCTGCGGTGTGGGGCATGCCCCAGCCGCTGAGGCGCGTTGCCTGTTATTCTTGGTTGACACTCTTTCTTGGGTCAGGCACTACGCATATGAGCTCCGCAGCGGCAGAGGTCACTGGCAGCCAGGTGAAGAGCTGCTGTGGGCTAGGCTGACCTGCAAGCTGCACGGATCACTTCTTGTAGATATCTCCCTCCCTGACCTGACGAGAACCTCTCCCATGATCTGCAAACAGAAATCCAACTTCCACTTTGTTCAAGGTTTCTGGGCCTGATGCGCACTTCATCATCAGACACAGACACCCTTCTGAACCCCTGGCCACAACCCTGGGCCAGGCAAAGCAACGCTGATCACCAAAGCTAAATCTTATTCGAAAAACAAGTGAAGCTGAATAATATGAGATCTGGGGGGCAGGTGCCCTGGCAGACCAGAGGCAGCCCGCGATTCCGAGGTTCAGGGGCTCCCGTGCAACCCTGTGCTGCGACTATAGGATCTCAATACAATCCCTGGCTGATGCAGTAGCATAGATGACCTCTATTGGGTTGTTCCACAGGACCTCACAGTCTTAGCTCCTAAGCAACGACCAGGAACTGACCAACCACTGGAGCCACGTGTCGGTCTGCATTGCTCAGCAGAACATGTATTGCCCCCGCTGAGTATCTTAGCATTTCTTGTCTTCGGACCCCATCTAGAGATTGCTAATGTGTAAACAGTGATGTCAAACGTGTGCAAAGTGGATTTCTAGTCGTGGAACTCATCCAGGAGAACACAGGGTGGTCAGGGGTTACTGGGCTCCACCATTGGTGCATTGGGGCCAATTTCCCATTCATCCCAGTATTGCGCAGCAAGCACTGAACCTCAAGGCAGTGTGTGTGGGGAAGGAGAAAGGGCCCCTGCATGACTATAGAGAGTCTGTCATTCTGCCTTGGTTCATCATGGCCAGCAGATTCTCCGATCCCCACCTTAGCACCCCAATGTAATATCTGTGTGCTGGAAGCATTGATGGGCTCACCATGTGAGTCCTTCTTGAGAATTACTACTGTCAACTCACTTAGCTGTCGGGATTGACAGTGGTGGCTGTGATGATAGTTTTAGTGGCAGGGCAGGTCTTTTTACCTTTCTCTTCCTGGGAGAGTCCCCTACTGACCTCTCACATATCATTTAAATAGACCTCACTCTCCCCTGTGACCAGCTTCTTCCTCCAGCCTTGTGGTACATCGGTGTAGCTAATGTCAACTCATCTGCATGAGGATGTGGAGGATGTGTCGAGGATGTGTGTGGAGCTTAGGTGACACATATGGTCATAGTCTCACTTGGATCCATTTTGATAATTGCTACGGCCAAGTGGCACCTAAAATGGTTGGTTGGAGATAGCGCAGATGGCAGATTAAAACTGCAGGGCTCCAGCAGGAGATTCCGTTGGAAGAACTGCCCCTCTCCAGTTAACAGGTAGTTAAGTAGGACATCCTCCCTCTCTTTTCTACCTTTCTTTGGGGTTTTCATAATAGGAAATTCCAAGTTACACCCCACCTTCCTGCTAGTTTGTTGTAAGAAAGATCTAAGCTGAGTAAGTCTGAGTGGAGTAAGCAGGTCTCACTCATGACTGCTGGAATACACAGCCACTGTCTGCAACTTTGGTAGAAGGATGGAACGGAAGCTTCCAGCAAGGGACCAAGATTTCTCTAGCAGACAACGGTATCTCCAAGCCATAACCAAGAACATCTCTGTGCTCTCTTGCCAGGTTTGGGACCAGAAACATGAGAGCTTTGACCAAAACTACCAGGATAGACAGCCTGGATCCTGCTTTGAGGGAAAGAGTTGACCAATGGGTTGGGCAATGGGGTATGAGAGAGATGCTGTTCAGAAGGAAACAGATTGTAAAGAAGCCAAGGCAGGACAAGCTAAAGATGTACACTGAAGCACCAGGGAAGGGCCTGCGCCGCGCTGCAAGGGTGATACCCAGGAGTTCCGAAGTACCCACAGAGAGCAGAAAAACTGTCTTCCTATGTGACAGGTGGATACGAAGAAACTGAACTCTATCCAGGTTTCTATGTGCACCGACCACCTCAAGTCACAAGGCAGTAGAAGCAGCCAGACTGCGATCCATCAAAGGAAAAACAAGAGTGCCTCAACTGAGAGGCCTGCACCATGCACTCTCCATTATGGCCACTACAACACAAAACCTCTCTGGATGATGTGTTTTGTGATTGGACCCAGGAAGTTGCCAAACTCCAAGATACGTTAACAAATAAATAATATTATTTGAATGCTAAATAAACACATAAAATCATTTAAAACAAATATCATTAACCTAAGACTACTAAAAGAAAAATATACAATACACTACCTATTCAAATTAACACTGGGGGCCATTTGTTCTGTAATGCCTGAATAGTAGTAGAATAGTGATTAATTGAATTTATTTCACATTGTTTCCTATGAGGTGTTATTGTTATACGTACTACACGCAAGGGGTCTATAGGGAGTATTTAAAGTGATAGAGTGTTAAGTGAATATATGTGATAAAGTAAGTGTATATATATATTTTTTTTTTCACTGAAAAAAACATAGGTTTTAGGGGCGTTATAGTTAGAAATTAGCATTTAAGGAACCTTAGAAATTTACGGAAAAAACATATGTTTCAGGAACATTATAGTTTGTAATTAGCATTTATAAACATTTGAAATTCACTGAAAAAAACATAGGTTTCAGGGACATTATAGTTAGAAATTAGCATTTAAAAAACCTTGGAAATGCACTGAAAAAAACCATAGGTTTCAGGGACGTTATAGTTAGATGGACATTTCACTCGTACAAAACCAGAGAAATTCGGGCATTATAGTTAGTTGAGCTAACTATAACTCACACCCCCGCAATGCACTGCTGATGACGTCACATATTACATCACTCATGACATGGTCAGTGACATCACTGAGGACATCCCTGATAACATCTTAAATGACATCACTGATGACATCACTGATGGCATCATCCTGTGACTGAGTGTTTCTAAAGAGTTTAAATATGTTTTATACGGGAAACAACCTTTACAACGCAGTCATTACATCGCACTACCTTTACAACGCAGTCATTATAACGCAACATCCTTTACATCACATGTCATTACAACGCGCCATTTACATCGCATGTCATGAGTGATGTAATATGTGACGTCATCAGCAGTGCATTGTGTGGGCGCAAGTTATAGTTAGCTCAACTAACTATAACGCCCGAATTTCACTGGTTTTGTACGAGTGAAATGTCCAACTAACTATAAAGTCGCTGGAACCTACGTTTTTTTCAGTGAATTTCCAAGGTTTTTTAAACGCTAATTTCTAACTTGTTATATAATCCTTGTTTTGGCGAACTACCAAAGAGCTACCCAGTGGCGGCTCCTCCATAGTGGTGTGGGGCCATCGCCCCACTGCTTTCTCGCAGTGCGAGAAGCAGAAACATAAAATGGTAAAACTACCATTTTATGTTTCTGCTGCTTGCACTGCGAGAAAGCAAAAGTGCCTGGAGTGCCTGGTTGTAGGCGGGTGGGTGGGTGGTCCTGTTCGAGGGCAGGGGGAGTGGCTTGCCCACTGTTGTGTGTACTGGCTGTGTTGGTCGACCCCAGGGCCGACCAGCCCAGTCATGCGCACTCTCCCTTTTTTACTCTATGTAAGCTGCATGCAGCCTACATAGAAAAACCAGTCCGGCTGGGGCGGTCTCCGCTGCGCATCACCAATCACAATGCTGCCATTGCAGCGTTTTGATTGGCTTAGGGCTGGTCGGGGAACAAGGTTGCCTGCTGGCAGCTTCCTGTTCCTGCACGCGAACCCAGCTGCACCATCACACCGGCCAGGAGCAGAGGTGGTGCCGGCAGTAAGGCAGGTTTATTTTTTATTGTTATTATTCCTCACCCGCGCACCCGTTCCCTACCGCGAGAATGCCGGCCTGGGTTCTAAGGCAAGCACTGGTTTGGTAGAGAAATACAACCTCAGTGGGTTGGGGGCGACCACCTGGCACCACAGTACATGCTGCACTTTTAATATTTACTCTTATGCGGGGCTGAGGGCTTAATAGAGGTTGAGACAACAAGACTTGGAGCTCGAGATGCAGGAACAGCCAATTAGGGGGAATAAATCATACAGAGGTCGAGGTGGCCGGAAGAAAAGGGCTCACTCACTGTAAGATGAAGAGAACTTCTGATGAAGGCACAAACACAGACAACTAGCACAAAGACGTACACAGAGGCCAAAAGAGACAGAGACGGCCAATTGTTGACAGAGGACAAATGACAGAGCCATGGGATCTATTGACAGGGAGCAAAGACTTCCCCGCAGCGGTGTAATGAGTTTAAACTCTGGGCCAGCGATACAGATATCTGATACAGCAGGACACACTGCACAGCCATCAGTCGCTGCAGCTCGCATCAGGCAGAGCCGTATCAGCCCTGCTAATGGCTATCATTTACTGAAATATGGGCATGTGGCTTGTCAATCCCGCACAACGGATTCCTCTTCTAGTAAAGAGAAGTCACCGAAATAACTAAAATGTCACCGTCTAGAAGAATACAGCGATGCTGGGTGGGCTCAGTGGGGCTGTTTTGAAGCTGGGGTACCAGCTTTGAGTCTAGCAGAAGGGTCAAAAGGGTATATTATCAAGCCTGTGCGATAAAATTATCGCAGCTTTATCGGCCGAAAACGGCCGATAAAGTGGTGATAATGGGCTTGATAATATGCTCTATGGAATTCCAATCGAAGCCCATGTTAGATGTGAAGACATCTAACATGGGCTTCGATTGGAATTCCATAGAGCATATTATCAAGCCCATTATCGCCGCTTTATCGGCCGTTTTCGGCCGATAAAGCTGCGATAATTTTATCGCACAGGCTTGATAATATGTCCCAAACATCCTATGATTTTGGGATAAACACTTTGGGGCCTATTAGGATGGTGGTGGATTTTTGTCCGCCCACCACCCTAGCGGTGCTGGGACCAGCCGCCAGTGGTGCGGCGGGCCCGCACTGGCGATTAGGATGCCACCGTGGCGGTGGCATCATCCATTCCAAGCATAGCACCGCCCACCACAATGCTGGGAATGCACTGTGTGCATGACAGTGCAGGCGGGTACCATAGATACCCCCCATGTACACCCCCCACACCCACAACGGGCCCCCAACAGCAAAAATCTGCATGCCTTACCGCCACGGAAAGGCTGCTTCCCGCTCCCATGCTAATAGGGATGGCGGTGTCTAGCAGACACCGCCACCATATATGGCCCCTTTTCCGCCCGGTCGACTGGTCGACAGGCGGAAATCCAGCAGACGGTCTTTCCGTCCGCCGGGGTCCCCCGCCATATGCAGGGGGGAAATGGGTGGCGGGCGGGGTAGGATGTAGGCTGTGGCGATCCGCCCTACATCCTAATAGACGCCTTAATCTCCTGTGTCTAAAAATGAATGTGTCTGTCTGTAAGCAACTGGTATTCATTTAAAGCGCTCTAAGTCCTTCGGTCGAGTTCTCACTATATAAAACTAAAAAAAAATAATAAATAGGAGGGCAACATTCCACTTTGCCTAGGGGAGGAAATGCCCTTGCTCCATCTCTGCTCACGGTAATACATCAGTCGCCGAGAAAAACGTGAACAAAATGAAAATAAAAATAAAGCATCTTTACCTGGTGTTAAAAATCCTCATTTGAAAGACATGACAATCTGTGTGCTGAGAATCCGGATTGCCCATAAACCTTAGAGTCTCTGTCGCTACCTAGTAACAGTAGAGACGAGGGAGGGAGGCATTGTGCCCCACTAAGCAGAACATTGGAATTTAATCTGGAACTAAAGTAGGCCTGCCTCGCCTCCTTAACTCTCAGGGTAAGCTCACCCTACCATGCTTAGCATGTTCACCGGAATGTGTTCACAGCACCATGTGTGGCAGATGCACTGGAATGTGTTCACTACACCTGACGTGACGAGTTCATCGGAATGTTTTCACTGCATCATGGGGTGGCGATATCGCTGCACTATGCTTTGCGCACTCACTGGAATGTGTTCACTGCTCCTTGGAGAGGGATGGCTCTGGCATTAGTTGCACAGCAGAGATGACCACCCTATTCTGTGGCAGAGGAACAGTTTGAGCAATCAGAGAGGCTGGAGCAGACTGAGGGGTGTGACTGCAAGCAGCAGCAGTTTATTATTGTTTATAGATCGAACGTTTGGTTTAAATAAATGCACAAATATAAGCCCCTGCTCCACATCAGTTGCCCAGTACCATCACTGGTTACTTTAAAACATATTTTAATTTAACTGATACAAAAGCGAATGATCCCTGAGGGCGGGTGGGTATCCACTTCAAAATGTGGCCTCAGCTGCCCAAGCTCCGGCTTTGTGGAATACAAAACACTGAGAAGATAAAAAATACCTAAATAAATGCGTATTTATGTAAATCCATTGCATACTTCATATTTGTTGTCATAATTTATCCTGTCCTGCTGGCTTCTTCCCGTGTAAGTTGTTAATGATGGTGTTACATTATAACTGCAATTTAAACAAATAGTCGTTTGTGAAATGGTGTCTGTACACCTCCAAGCACATATCAGAGCACACAACAAAAAGAAGCACATGTTATAACTGTGAGACGCTGATGGAATGTAACACAATCATTGTTTACATTCAGCACGTCACTCTCTTCTTTGTCAATAGTTGCCTGTGTTGTCGCTACTAAAAAACGCTCATGCCGTGCAGTATTATTTATGTAAAATCCACACCAGGTTATGACCCTAATGCTGTAAAGTATCTAACATAAACTTCACAAAAAAAGTGAGGCATTGCAGCAGTAGCTCAAACTTCAATAACCCTCACAGAAGAGGGCTAGCACAGAAATGAACTACACCAACGCCTCACATTTTCATGTGCTCATCTCTATTTTTAATATTCTTCGGTCAGAAAGCTCCCTTGTATTGCACCTTTTTCACCAGTACAGGATCCCTAAACTTTTTCCCTTGAAATCTTAAGTCTTTCACAATTTAATACCCGGTTAACACTATTGGTGGAGGAGCATAGCCATAGCTCACATGAGGCACAAAGAGGCCTCATTTGAGAGTTCACAGCATTCCGAATTCCAACAACAAGGAGTGGGGAGCACTGTAAGGTGCTTGAGGACCGTGTGAAGCTGGCACTGGTGGGCAGAGATGAGCTGGCTCTCATGGGCAGCGTGTGAAGGTGGCATTGGTGGATAGTGTGAGGTGCCAGAAACAGTGGACACTGTAAAAGTTAGCACAGGTGAGCTCTCTCTTCCACACTCTATCTTGCTGTCTGTTACCATACTTCTTTTCTGCCACACTCTTAACATCTCTGTATGGTCGTCTGTGTAATAACCCTCCAAAAAAATCCAACAGCCAGCAATTTCTTAAATGATAAATAATTCAATCGTATTGCTTTAATAACCTTCCTGCTTCCTCAAGTTTGCTTGAAAATGCATCATTTGTCCACTCTTTTTTCAAACTTTTCTTCGGGGGGGAACACCCCGAACCCTCTGTAGGTTGTTGGGGCTTGCTTGCTACGTTCGCTCGCCGTAGTGCAGTACGACAATAATTTTACATCTCACCACTTTCAAATGTCACCAGCCGTCACTGGAGCTACCAAATCACCAGCGGTTCACGTGTTGCAGCGCTCCGCCGCGCTCTGTAATATGATTCGATTCTCCCATTTTTTGAAAGTTTGAAGAAACCACAGAACTCCAGTGCTGAATAATCCAATTGTCTTTTTTATTTCGCAAGATGTATGCTTCCAATTAAACCAGAGAAAGTTTCGTCCAAAAGTGAAAGCGCACACAAAGGCAGGCGGACCCCAGTAGTAGCAGAAGAGTCCTTTATTAAGCAAGACCAGCAGCGCACTGAACATTTCCTTAAAAAGATTCCACAAATCTTGTATGAATTGTACCGGCTGGTCCAGGTCGGGGAGGCAGCACCACCACTGAGAAAGCCGTGGACTGTGGACTCAGACAAACTGGGTCAGTTTGCAGGAAAGCAGGTTTGGCATAAGTTTGGACTGGTGCACGCATTGAGGGCTCCATCTGGAGCCTGTTTGACTGCATTACGAGGATGGCAGAAACCCATCAGGGTCATATAGTGCCGGCAGGAGTACATGTCCCATAAGTACTTTGAATAAGAGAACCCATTTGAGGGCGTGAACCACTGACAAGGGACACGTGTTCTCCTGCCTCTGCCTTCAGCGTTTCCCATGAGCAAGGAGCAGGAGCTCTGAAACGCGTAGGGAATCTTTTTAAGGAAATGTTCAGTGCGCTGCTGGTCTTGCTTAATAAAGGACTCTGCTGCTACAACTGGGGTCCGCCTGCATTTGTGTGCGATTTCACTTTGGACGAAACTTGCATGAAATATATATATATATATATTATACATATATATCTATATATCACCTGCTTCGCCTCTGAACAACCAGTTTCCCTGGAACAGACGAACGCGGACCCACTTTATGGTGCAACATGAATTTATTTGTTGCCCTGCACCGCAGCCATATGCGTTTTGGCCTTCCCAAAGGCCTTGATCACATGACACATTGCATAGTGCCTTACCGAAATTTAAAGTGCCAGTGTCACACTCGTGATCTCACAAGTGGCTACATCATAGACATAGAAGAATGATGAAACAATCACAACTGAATACAAAGCAGGTTACACCATACAGGTAAAAGTGGGAAAATATTGGTTTGAAATCACTCGATATTTCATAGTTGAAAACTATTAGGATAATTAATACCAATGCATTTAACAAATTGATTTGAGTCTTATTGAATGCAACAAAGTTAAAACACAGTGTAAAAAAGCAATGTTATAAAGTGGTAAAAAGTCCATATGGTAAAAATCACAGCTCCATGTTAGTACATAGTTTTGTTTACCATAAGGGTTAATTAATTATACTCTTTCACTGTTTTCTTTTTAAATAGTGTCTGCTGTATTTAGGCTAATTTAATACCCAGTATTTCACCCAGTATATATACATTGTTGTAGAATTTTTAAGTCCTGTTATGGGATTTTTTTGAAAATTGTGTCGTTTTGTTATGAACTTGATTTTTTCAGTGTTTTTTCATGCAGCGGCAGCCGCCATAAACAAAGGTTGGTAGGGCGGGCAGAGTCGTGTGGGAGGCATCGCGTGGGGAGGTCGAAACGCAATATTAAAATAAACTTACCTTTTGCCACCTGCAGCCTCCAGTGTTGCGTCTTGTTGCGCCGCCTCTCCTCTTACTGCCTGGTCCCAGCAGCCCCTGAGACAGACTCCCTGGCCAATCCCCACGCTGCAGAGTGTCTGTGGGGGTTTCTCCAGCCCGGCTGCTCAATTCAGCTGGGCTGGAGAAAACCTAACTGCATATGTGTGTATTGGTCAGCCTGAGACGGCCGGCCAAACACACATGAGCACTTAGGGGGAGTGCACTAGCACTCCTCCTGATAGATAGTAATTTTCCTGTTGCAGAATGTTCTAATGATGTTATGAAATGTTAGCCTAGTGTGTCTGACCAATATGCAGTTACAGCTTAAAATTCATGTGCTGCAACCCACTGAGCTATTTTTGTAATATGCAAGCTTCAACTTCTCTCATAGGAGAGAGGGACTTGTCTATGGCAGACAGACTTCTGATGCTGACATTTGCTCTGCAGCTCCAATGTCTCATGGTACAGTTTTCCCCCCTCCCTTAGGAGCAGAAAATCCCAGTTTCAGCATTTCTTGCCTTGAGTTAGTTTTGCAGAAATGTTTCCATGCCCTGGAGAAGCAGAGCCTCGGCTCTGTGACCTTGAGGGGAAATAACACTGTTGCCTTCGCAGGTGCAGATGCCTCATGTATGAGTTCATTGTTCACCATTTCGCTAGTTCTGTAATTTTCCAGGCTGGGCGTGTCTTTACCCTGCCATGGCATGTTATAATGTATTGTCATGATAGGATGAGTCAGTCCTCTCGGTGCACTCCCTGGGGTGTAGACCTGACGGGGCCCATCTGCAGATGAATATTATGTCCTAATAAATATATTTCTAATTCTTCTCCACTGCCTGGCTAGCTTGTTATATGAGAATGATAGATGAGTGAGGTAAGTCGCTCAGGTGGATTTGAGCCACGCTTATCAGATGGCGCCCGAATAGGGACTCCGTGATAAGGATCTTTCTCACCCGTAAGTGGGTAGCAGAAGACCGGGGACCCTCTGGTCGGCACGGTGGGTCTGGGTACCCACTTTGATGCAGAGCTTGGTTCTCGTAGCGCTGCCCCACCCTGCTGATCGGGAGAGGTCCCCGTTCATGATCCTGCGCCGGAATCCAGAAGGCGGAACTTTGGAGCTGACCGTGTTGGTCCCAGCAGCCGGCGGTGGAGAACGGTGGATGTCTGTTCTGCGAGCAGCAGGTGAGTGGTCCGACTGTTGATTGAGGGAGCTGGGATGCTCCATGAGACCGGTGTGTCTCTGAGACCGGTGTGTCTCTGGTGATTGGAGGAGCCGGTGTGCTCCTGGGGCTAGTGTGCTCCGGTGAACTCAGAGTGCAAGTGGCGCTCTGACAGACTATTGGTGATGGGGGTATTGGGTGGATGTCTGTTTTAGAGCATCCGACCGGGTGGTACTGAGACTGGAGTGTGGCTCACCACGGTTAAATACTGGGAAAGGACCCAAACCCCTAGTGTGAGTGGTTTGATGGAAGAGTCCCAGATCTTCCGGGGTAAAGTGCGCAATGGTCTGTAGTGCCGCCCGGGTGGCGGATGTGTCCTCCAACCTCAGAACAGTTAGTGTACTGTTCAGTCTGCGGTAGGGTCCAGGTTCCCCAGGACTTGGTCGACGGGACTTGTCCCATTATGGTAACACGTGTTTGGCAGGGACTCAATGCATAGGACGTGCGTGTGCGTGTGTGGTTGTGTGTGGAGATAGTTGCTTGGTTCTTTTGTGTCTGGGTATGTGTGGGTTCTTTGGCGGTATCTGATTGAGTGAGTTTGGTGGTGTTTGATTGAGTGTGCAAGATGCCGTGTTTCAGTAAGTTGCGATGTTTTAGGTGTCGCTGCAGTTCAACTGATGTCAGATTGGCTGAGAGCCAACCCGCTCCTGTAGAAGACTCTTGATTTTGTTTAATATTTTTGATGCAGCTATGATAGATTACTTGCAAGAGGGATTGTTTGCTAGGCACAGCTGTCAGAGCATGTTTGATTCCCTAGGGTGGTGGCAGAAAGAGGAAAGTTTAGTTTTAAAAGAAGACAAAATGTGTACATTTAAAGTTGCTTTTAATGGCTCAGTGAGCCAATGTGAGCAGTGATTAAGAGGATGGGGTATGCATTTCATGTAATATATTTGATTTGGTTATAATTGGTTTGGTTTGAGAGCAGTCTGTGGGCTGCCTTTTGTTTGTGTAAATGTTTGTTTGAATGCAGTGAGTGCGTCTTGTTGCATGAGTTAGATTGTCTGGTTCTTGTGAGCTACCTGAAATGGTTGTGCCTGACTATCAGTGTGTTTTTCATGGAGTTTAAAAGAGCATGCAGGGCTGTGCTCTATGGAAAAGAATTTGGTTTCTTTCATCCCCTTAATTTGTGAACAGTAGAAGATGAAGAAAAAAAATTTTGATTACCAGTAATCAGAATGTATATTAATAGAATGTAGGAAGAGTGTAAAGTTAGAAAGAAGAGAAAAAAAGAGAGAGAGAAATGTATTTGTTAAAATAGTGTTAATTATTGCATGTTAGAAAGAGTTAGGAAGGCTTATTGGCTTTGTCAGCGCCAGAACGACGAGCGTGGAGCGCGAGGCAGATTTAGCCTTGGTGATGAATGCCAGAAAGGCTGGAAGGCTGGCTAGCAGCCCAGAATTCTTAGCTCTTGGAAGACGGTGAGAGTGAAAGGCATTTTTTCTTGCACGGCAAAAGTGGCCTCCAAAAGGGGTGGAGAGCAGAAGTTGTTTAGTTAGTTTTAAACATGACTTGTTGAGTGGATGTGTTTCAGTCCACAATAAAATTAAAAAAAAGGGTTGTAGAACTCTGGGCTGGTAAGGTTTAGAATAACAGTGTGTGAATTTTTATTCAGTTCTGGAAGATTATGTAGAATGGAAACATAGATGCTTGCAGACGTAGAGCAGAGCAGGTGTGACCTTGGTGTTATCAGCACCATTCCAATGGGTTCGCAGAGCACAGACAGAAGATTATGGGGGGGCTAGGAGGCTCAGCTCCTGGCACAGACAGCAGAGATACACAGTTGGAGCCATGTGAATTGTGAATTTGCAGTGAGTCTGCATAATTATGAGTTCTGCTCCTTCCAGCAGACTGCTGCTGGTTCAGACTAAAGTATAATGCAGTTGTTCAGAACACATGTGATTTAGAATTAGGAACAAAATTATGAATAACTTTAAACAGGTTATTTCATTTGGCCATAGAGAATTACACTTTAAAATGGCCTACTCTGAGAAAAGAAGGATTGTTTTGAGAAAAATTAATTTACTAAATATGTTAGTGAGTGTTTCAGATAAGCACATGTTACTCCTATTGTTTGAATTGTATTCAGTAAGTGATTGATTTGTGTGCAGTTCAGTGGCAAAAAGAAAAGAGAGATTTATTGGTTGTCTGTTGTGTCCATTTTTGTTGTTGATTTTTTTGTTTCACTGTTGGGCAATGTCATAGTATAAAAGTTTTCTATTTCAATAATTATTGAGTTGGGGGTCTCTGATTGGCATACTGATTAGTGTCTTTGCTAGTGGATACCTAGTGGAGAGTACTGATGATGCGAGGGTAGGTAAAAATATTGATTGTGTTGCTCATAGGAGCAGCCTGGTGGGAATGTATATATGTGTGTGTAATGTATATATGTGTGTAACAGTATTTGTATGCAGTTTGTCCATGGGACACCATTGCAGTGGGCCCAGTGCCCCACCCGCTGAGTGGAAATGCAGAGTGTGTGTTTTGTGCAAATGTCTGCTAGTGTGCACTGGAGTATTTAGTATGTTCTGGAGGTGAGACTATACCTGTGGCAACAGGATTAAATGTGGTGAGATGGCGCCCTTTTCCTTTAAGGATGTGACAGTAAATGTGTATATTTTTCCCTTTTTCATGCTGCATTAAATGTCATTACAAGATTGTCATGTGATTTTCAATGCTGCTAAATGTTTTATATTCTTGGCTGACGGTTAAAAGAGGTTAGGACTGGTTCTTGTCAAAAGAGCAGACAGGGTTTTCAGAACAGAAAGTGAACAGTTAGTATATATAGGGTGATGATAGATAATATAGATGAACAGGTGTGAATGAGCTCCAAGCATAGGTTTTAAGGTAAGTATTTGTGGAAGGTATCTTTACTAAGTGGTTGCCTTTTTGTCCAATATTTTGTGTGTTGTTTTTTTTTGTGGTTTGATTTGTTTCATTTCAGTGCAATGGGAAATATTTTTATCTGTGTGTTACGGTGAGTATTGATGCAGCTTTGTGATGGACAGATTAAGTGTGCACTGACACCGCATGATGCATGACATGCATGAGAAAAATATAGTCCTTTGAGTAACTAATATTGTGTTTTCCTTTTGTGGCCTTTGTGTTTGGTATATGTATTGTTGCATATTATTTTATGTTATACGCATGTACCTATATTGTGTGTTTTATGTTTTCTTTGGCTTATTGTGCATTCCTTGTTCTGTTCTGCGTGGATGGTATGCTGATCGATCTTAAGCCTGACAAATTAAGAAGGCCAGCATGCTGGGTTTTGTGCCACAGGCTCACTGTGCATGAAATGCATGGTATCGTGTTGTGTGTCACAGCTCATTTGCATGTGTTACTGTGATTTGTCTATGCTTTCTGTGCTTAGCACAGCAAGTATACCTGCTACCTTGGTATGCTTGTTTTTATTTTATGTATGTTTCTGTATTGTATTGTTTTGACAATTCTATTATTGATACTAGAGCAAGCTCCTCTGTGGGGAATTTGTTCTGGTCCTTAAATTTCACAGACAACATTTCAGCAGTGTATGTCTATTTGGTTAAAAGGGGTATAGAGGAAAATACACGAGTTCTACGG
The DNA here is from genome assembly GCF_964261635.1 of Lissotriton helveticus. Lineage (NCBI taxonomy): Eukaryota > Metazoa > Chordata > Amphibia > Caudata > Salamandridae > Lissotriton > Lissotriton helveticus. Next base: position 1,586,971,700 of record NC_136067.1, on the reverse strand, counting down.
GGTACTCATGGTGTTGTGTCACAAGCCTGACCATCACCTAAGTAATTTTTGTTCTTTTATAGATTTTTCTTTTGCCGCCATTTCCCTAATGAATGTCACATAGTGCCTAGTTATGGGGGACTTTAGCTGTGTCCCAGTCCCATTTCCTTTTCCTTACTCCTTCATGGGAATAAAAGGCCTCAACAAGAAATAGCGTATTTTGTAATAGATAAATAATTATAATGAATTTTCTTTAGTTGCATTTTATTAGATATTGATAGGCACACACATCATTTTATGGCAATGACATTTGTACATGTGCTAAAAGATGTGCTAGCCCTCTCAAAGTGCTATGTATACCCTAGAATTTTGTTTATGCTCAGTGTCACACCCAGTGGTTGATGGTGTTGACTGAAGTGAAATATGTTTCAGATTTCCTTCTGTCAAAATGGGGGAGGAGGCTAGCTCCCCGCTGGAGCTATCTCCCCGCTAGCTCTCCTATAAATTAAAACTAGGTAACATGTATATTGATCCCTCCTGTCCTGCTTTGATCTAAAAGGGGAATTAGATGTGGGTAGTTTTGTTCTACAAGTGTTGGGTGATCTAAAAGGGGAATTAGATGTGGGTAGTTTTGTTTTACAAGTGTTGGGTAATAACACCATTATTGTAGTCTTGCAAGTACATTGCTAGTTCTTTATTAGCTAGTCTGTGAAAATAAACTGATAGTTTTTATTAGAGGATTATTTTAATTGGATAGGGATGAAAGGGATGAAAGGAAGGGAACAGCCCAGACTAGCGTTTCCTTATTTGATCTTTGAAGGGAACAATAGGTCGGTACCTTTGTGTCACATTCCTAGGTAACAACATCATTATTGTGCAGCACTAAGTAAAGGTGTACACGTCTCTCATCAGTTAGCCTGTATAGTTGAGCTGATAATCCCTATTGGAGCTGGTGAACATGGTTTCCCCTAAATAAAATGTTACACGGTCTAAATAGTGAGAAAGGTGAAAGATGCTTGTGTGATCCTCAGCAAAATATTTTTAGAAATTAAAGACTTGTAGAAGTTAGTTTCCTTCTGCATCTATAATATGTGAGCATGGTCATGAGCAAAAATATAGTTGTTTTGAGTACGAAAAAGAATATTAGAAGTGTTTGAAGTTTTGCACAACAGTGAAGGTTCACAAAGTAGACGCTGTGTGCTCGCTATAGGAAGAGCGGTTTGAACTTCCTTTTTTGCTGTTTCTTAAGTGCAAATGCGGGAATACAACATGTCTGTATTGTTTTATTTTTTCTCTTCTCTTAGAATTCAGTAAATGCATACGTCCGTCCACAGGTAATACAGCGAAAAGTCAGATATGTAATGTATTACCTATTGTCAGTGCACAAATTTATTAGAGCAATATGAAAGCACAGAATAGACCTCATTTGGTTTCTTTGAATTTGAATTTTATTCATATGCCTTGTCTAAAGATCTTTGTTCTGTTCATCAATAGAAATGTGTCACACCGCCGGAGCCAGAGGGGACCCAAGCATCAGATTCAAGTTCAAGACTCGGTGCAAGTCAAGTCTCGTCGTCAGAAGATACCAACGGAAGTCTTGCTTGGAGCCAAGGTACCGCCGAAGCAGCTGTAGGTGTGTGATTCCTGGGTAAGAAAAGGGCAGGCCTGACCGAGATGGAGGACTCACTCTTCGCTTTTGTGCCATTTCCCAATGGTTGGAAAAGGTTTCTCAGAAATACTTGAGAGGGGCAGTTCTGTCTGTGCAAAAGGCTGCTGCCAGTTCTCCAGCGGTTATGCTTCAGGTTTCCCTGTTCCCCATCCTCAGTATTGGATTCAATAGGGTGTTTTCCTTGATAATGACAGTTTGATCTTATTTGCATTAATTCCTGCTCATGACTTAAAGTGTGATGTATTTTTAAGTAGTCCGATCATGACATAGTGTTATAGAGAAATGGTACCTCGAGAACATATGTTTAGATTAGTCAAAAAGGACAGTGCTTCACACCCAGAGAATAATTATTGTCTTAGTAGGTATTGCAGGTGTTGTTCTTTTACTTGTTGCCTCTGCATTTCCTGCCCTATAGTATGCTGCACTACTTCTGTGATTATGCTCATCCTAGTATTTAATTTCCCGATACCAGATATCTTTTATGATGATATACTATTGGTTGTTCTTGGTTTTTTTTTTGTTTCCCTTTGATTGATGAGTGATGCCTTTAGAATTGTATAGTCCTTACCTTTAAGATGTAACTGCACTTGTGTTAGCCACAATAGGCTAAAAGGAGGGTCTGATAGATAGTAATTTTCCTGTTGCAGAATGTTCTAATGATGTTATGAAATGTTAGCCTAGTGTGTCTGACCAATATGCAGTTACAGCTTAATATTCATGTGCTGCAACCCACTGAGCTATTTTTGTAATATGCAAGCTTTAACTTCTCTCATAGGAGAGAGGGACTTGTCTATGGCAGACAGACTTCTGATGCTGACATTTGCTCTGCAGCTCCAATGTCTCATGGTACAGTTTCCCCCCTCCCTTAGGAGCAGAAAATCCCAGTTTCAGCATGTCTTGCCTTGAGTTAGTTTTGCAGAAATGTTTCTATGCCCTGGAGAAGCAGAGCCTCGGCTCTGTGACCTTGAGGGGAAATAACACTGTTGCCTTCACAGGTGCAGATGCCTCATGTATAAATGTAAATGTATGTATACTTGTAAAGCGCACTGTTACCCCATCTCGGGGCGTCCTGGCGCTGTATACCGCTGGGGAACCCGTCCTGGCTTTCCCTGTGAGATGGTCCCTCCTGGGCACCCCCAAGGTGAAGCCAGGCATCCCCGGCGCTGATAGGGCCGTTGTGGAGATTAAGCAAGCTATTGCCCAGAGTTGCAGAGTGGGACCCATGGTTAGCGTAGGCACCTAGGCGAGAATTATCGAGTCTGCGGACATTGACCCAAGACCCGCCGCGTCGGGAATTGAACCCTGGTCCCGGGCCGACCTCTGCTTCAGGGTCTACCACTTCTAACCAGTGAGCCACACTTCTCCACGCATGTATGAGTTCATTGTTCACCATTTCGCTAGTTCTGTAATTTTCCAGACTGGGCGTGTCTTTACCCTGCCATGTTATGTTATAATGTATTGTCATGATAGGATGAGTGAGTCCTCTCAGTGCACTCCCTGGGGTGTAGACCTGACGGGGCCCATGTGCAGATGAATATTATGTCCTAATAAATATATTTCTAATTCTTCTCCACTGCCTGGCTGGCTTATTATATGAGAATGATAGATGAGTGAGGTAAGTCGCTCAGGTGGATTTGAGCCACGCTTATCACTCCTGCCCGCTCCCATCCTGCGGCCCCACCCCTCCCAACACCACTGGCTAAGAGCCAGCAAATGTAAAATAAAATATTACAATGACGTTTTATTTTACATTTGTTGGCTCTGAGCTAGGCACTGGGGCGATGCACCTCCGCCATTGCGGAAGAGCTGCCACTGCTTTCATGGCTTTTTATATGCTGAATAAAGTTTGTTTGACTGACTGTGTCAGAGTCAAACACAGAAGAAACATTAACAGATCGGCTTTTCAGAGAACTCAGTCAGACCTACTGGTCAAATACCTTTTTATCACATCACATTTCCTCATAGACAAGCACAACTCCACACTCACACAGGCTATCTTCAACTGCCCTTCCCAATGCAGAAAGCACTGGATTCCCCATAACTGGTATGACTGCTTACTATACCCTCAAACTAACATGAAAGCTGGGCATCAGTCTGTTACATTCCATGCATAAGGCAGAAAGTGCATCTTATTTATTTATTTATAGATCGTGTCTGCTGCCTTCATATGGTTGCCCTGGCCCTGATGCTCAAGACTAAGATTAGTAAAGCAAGAATAAATTAGCAGGTCTGCAATGGCCCGGTTTAAAGAGATTTCCTGAAGATGGGACGTCATCAATTTGCAAAGCTGAAGAGAAATAATATTCCAGTTTTTGGTCCGAAGAAGGAGAAGGATCTGCCACTTTGTCTTACAAGTTCAAAGCAGGCCACCTTTGTGAGCTGTAGGTGCACGGAGTATAGACAGCATTTAGGATGGTATAAACTGAGCTTGGAGTTGAAGTAGGAAGGCCCAGATTTAAGCAAGCCTATAACACCAAAACAGAGAGTTTTAAGGAGCACCCATCTGTGTATCGGAAGCCAGTGAAGGTTCATGAGGTGATGAAGAGTGAGCCTGGATGCTGAGTTTTGGGTGATCTGAAGACTTTGCATTAGTTGATTGAAAATTCCCTCATGTAGATAATTGCTGTAGCTTAAGGAAGATGTAACAAGAACCTGAATGATAATTTTATGGATGGCCAAGGGAACCAAGTGAAGTACTTCCAGAGCATTTTCAGAAAAGAAAGCGGCATGGAGAGACGTTATTCACCTGTTAGACCAAGGAGAGGCTATGGTCCAAGAGGATGCCTAAATATTTGATCGCTTTAGAGAGAGTAGGAATGGGCCTCATGACATCAGGCCAACAGGGAGTAAGGAGAATTGTTAGAAAGAAAAGTGAGACCTTTTCAGGGCTAGGAGGCATATACTGGAGGAGTGCAGCTGAGTAAGTAATAACTAGTGGGCGACACTGTCAAGTCTTGCGGACGAGTCAAGTAAATCATGGTGGCTGATTCTCCTTGGTCAAGAATTAGGTGAAGGTTGTCTGATACAGCCAGCAGGGCAAATTCTGTACTGGAAGGTTCGAAAGCCAGATTGGGAGGAATCAGAGTACATTGGTATCCAGAAAGTCATTGAACTGTTTATGGATTTCTCAATGATCTTTGTTGGAGAAGGAAGGAGATTAATGTCAAGTGTGAAGTATTTAAGTAAAGCAGTGTTTCCAATCCTTAGGGAGGGGAAGCATCCTTTACATCTCGGCTCGAACCACACTGTGCCTTAACAACGCAGCCAGAACCACGAATGCTTCTTTACAACGCATTCCTTTATCACGCAATTCATTACAACGACCTGCCTTAAGGAAATCGGTGTTGGACTGACGTCGAATTTTAAGTCCATCACTTTCCCTACTGTTGCGCAGACTATACTTGGAATAGTAAATTATACTATTCCAAAGTCCAGAGCTTTCCCTAAGGCAAGACCCTGTAATGACTTGCGTGGTAAAGGAATGTGTTGTAAAGACACATTTGTGGTTTGGACCCCATTGTTATGGCAGGTGGGGTAAATGTGTGCATGGTTCAAACATACAACTGTTAGGGAGGGTGGCCGTGTTAATGAATAAATAGCATTCATCTGTAAGGGAGGGGACAATAAGACTTTTTGCAGAGGGCAAGGAGATTAGGAGTACCAGAGTACAGGGAAGAGACAGATTTATGGAGGGGAGAATCTTCAGGATGTCAGCTTGTGAAGCAGTCAGAAATGTGTTGAGATAGGTGCTACTGTTGAGAATTCTGTGTGAAAAATGAGAAGCGAGGGCAGAACACCGCTCTTGAGAAGGAGTTGTGAAAGTGTTTACCGTTGCAGGAAATAGAAATTGTTTGAAAGTGGTGTTTTGGGTTAGATCCAAGAATCCTAGCGAGGTAGGCACGCAGAGCAGTTCTTTTTCATTGTTTTCTTTTCTTAATAAGTAAACCACTTTATTCTACTTGTACGCCTCTGGCTATATTTCCTCTTTTTCAATACAGTTAATATGTGATGATAACAATGAAATAAATGAGTTGTGATTGTTTAAATCTGTCTTTATAAATTATTGTGTGTTTTTAATGAACCCCTTGTTTACATGTTTATATTGTTCCTATAAAATTTACAACGCAAAAAACTCTTTCCTAAAAATGTGAGAGACGCTGAAACCATTATTGTTTCACAAATTGATGATACTGCAACACGTGTTCTCCTTTGGTAAAGCGACTAATTAACCCTTCATATTCAATTCCAGGATCTGCTCATGACATTGTGTCCATTCCACCTGAATGAAAAATGCAAATCTTAAAGTATGAGCAGAGTTTCTCCGTGTAATCCAGTATGGATATTTTTCTGTGTCCAGTCTTTTCTGAATATTGGCAGTCCAGGCTGAATTTAAACCTATTTTTGAATAAATGGAAAACTGAATAACTAGGTATAGAAAAAAACATGTACAACTTCTCTCGCATGCCAATGGTACATTTAGTTATGAAATGTTTAATTCATTTAAATGTTTTTGAAGCAAACTGGCAGGCCCTGTTGAGGATGCCACGGAGTAGACAGTAGCTACTGAGCCACAACTGTGGTAGTTGAGGTTGTTTACTACTGCTGTGCTGGGGCCTGTCGTACAGTGGCTCTGCAAACCGGGTCAAGTGCAAACCTTTCTGTATTTGACTCTCAGCATGGCAAGCAGTTGTTGGCTTGTCTGTGAGGGAGCGTGTGGGGCAAGAGCTCAGAACTCAACAGTCAGCCAATAGACACCATTGGTACTTGTCACTATGTACAAGAACGTACTTTTATTCACACAGCAGAAGTAATCTACAATTAGCAATTACATGGTGGTGCAACTAGTTAAGCTCTTCCATGAGACGTAACATCCCACTGTTCACTACTCTCTGTTGCCTAGGTGACCAAATCAGATGTAATCCCCAAATATTTTGTGGCAGAGACATGAATTGGGGACAGGCTGCAGATCAGCTTTTGCTGACCCCACAGGTAGATATGCCCAATCCACTACTTGTTCTTAGCCTTGTTATGATGTGGCCACAAAAGTCTCTAGTTCAGGCTCAAGTCAACGGCACACGTTGCTGTCTCCCCAATCCAACCACATTAACCGCTTGTTGGTTCTGCTGCAGTCGTGGAAGAAGGTTGGATGCTGCCCATGCTTTTGGCATGCTCAGCAGCCTGCCTACTGAACGAGATTTGCCAGAAGAATGCAGCTTAGTGGATCTTAGTGTAGAAGTCACTGAATCTTTGGCAGTTGCAGCTCTCCACTGGCCAAATACAGACTTATGCTATGGTAAGGTAGTTTCCCCCCACCTGGATGATGGGTCAGCGTTGATGTGTCATTGGCAGATGCAGACGTTCTAGACCTTGGAAGCAATGTGGCTTCTTCCATCAGTGGCAGTTCTCACTAGGGACCACAGAGAAAGATTGGGAGCATGGGTTGCTACTCGCTTTGCTCCCTGAGAGATAATCCTCTTTCCTTGGGTATTCCTCACACCACGAACATGCTGGACATCTTCTCCTTAACAGTATCTTTATATGAAGGACCAGCCAGGCTCCTTCCCTCTCTCAGCGAGCAGGCAGTCTTCCAGGCACCAGGCAGGCCTCAGTACCTCCAGCAGAAAGTTCAGATTTCAGGTGATGTCCCCTAGCCTCTGGGAGACTGGCTGTCAGGCATACTCAGTCAAGCCCTGGTCACACAGTATTCTTTCAGTGCTCTGTGTAGTACTAGCTTCCTGGTCATGAAGAGCTAAGAACTCATGCTGCAAAACCAGTTTGGGTTGGTTCCTTTTCAAATGTCATTTCCAGGATGCTCTCCAGACATTGCCTTTGTGTAAAGTAATGTTTCTCACAGCAGGTACCAATGGGTCTGGCACCAAGGCCGGATTGCCCAAAACAGGGGAACAAAGCGTGAGCTCCCTGCACATCAGCCTTCTTGAAGCTGTAATTAGGAACAGACAAAGGGGCAGGCCTAGAAACTTTCTTACCTTGTACAACAGATATCGTGGCCCCTCCTCATTCCTACCATCAAACAAATTGCAGTGCTGAGAAAGAACTAATCTGCAGCTACTGCCTGCATCACAACCCTACATCTACAGGTATGCAAGCAATACATTTCCATTGTTTGGGGAAGTTATCTCGCTCCTCCTTCTGGTGCCAGTCTAAACTAATGGCCTCCAAAATGCACCCATCTGGCTTCAGTACTCAGACTCACACACACATATGTTTTTTCTACCATACAGGTATCACATGCTCACTGTCCACAGCCATGCACTTGACATTGCTACTGTTATCAGAGAAAGGCTCTGGGTTTCACATAACAGCAGAACAGTATATGAGAGGTGTCAGGACACAACACTCACTGACACAAAGTAAATGGTCTGGGCAAACTATAAATCACAAACACTATATGCTGCCACCAGGAAAGGAACAATAGTCCACTGTTCTATGACGGTATGCTTGGTGCACCCTCCTGATCACAAGACTTGCCTTGCATTATCATGTACAGGCCCAAGCCTCTGTGCACACACCATATTAGCATGGCAACAGTGCCAAAATGAAAATAAGGATACCATTATTGCATGGAGTTCGGCATTCTGGGCAAAGGTACAAATCAGCTCACCATAGAGGAAACCTCTCGGTCGCAACACAAACATTTGTGCAGGTGTTTTTTCATCAGTAAACTGATTTGGCGGCATATTAGTAGAGAATTTCCATAGAAGCACATGTTCACACCAGAACATGGGCTTCTATGGGAATTCCCAAGGGCGTATTAGCAAGCCCATTATCGCCGCTTTAGCGACAGTTTTCTGCCGCTAAAGCGGCGATAATGTTAGCGCTTTTTCTTGATAATATGCCCCTCCGCTTTTTGAAAAGCCCAGTTTGCGCTAAAACTCAGTTTCAATCAGCCCGATATAAAAGTTTGGCATCTGATTGGGAAATTAATTTGAAAGGGAAGGTTTTCTAAACAGTGTTTTCAAGTGGGTGCTTTATAGTGTATTTTTAAAGAACACTCTATTGTTCCGAGTACATTAATAGTCATCACTGAACACATTTCCAAAATGGAGGGTGCGATAAGTATGGATTCATTAATAGTACTAAACGGAACGTTCCTCTGATTTCACTGTTGTATAAATCGACCATCTACCGCAATCTTCAGTTTCTACATTCCTGATGCTTAACAGCATTTAACAAAAAATAATTCTTATATTGTCATCACATCATGCGAATACCTCTTAAGAGAGAAGTGAAAACTCAGGAAAATATACGCAAGACTTCTTTTGAAGCTTTCATAATTATTAAATGTTTTTACATGTCTGTTTCGAGTGTCATTGAGCTGCCTTTCAAAGCCTCAGAATGTCTTGCACCGTTGATCACCCATAACTTTTCACAAGCAGTATTCAGTCTCTTTCCATCTCAGTAAGCCAAGGTGGAGTTGTCAAGATGTTTATTCTAGGGCATTAAAAAACTATTCTGTAAACCTAAGGTGTGTACTTTGGGGGATTTAAATGCACATCACCAGCAGTGCAGTAGAAGCAGGCACGGCACAGTTTGTGGAAAACTACAGGGGCTTCATTAAACATCGCGGATTTCACTCAAGTTCAGGATTCTGCCCTAAATATATTTTCTCTCACTTTTCCTGAGTATCTTTTTTATCTTCACATCACTTTGCTGAGTGAGGATTGTATCAGCAATCACACCATATTACATCTCCCTCTAGGCCATACAACTTCGGACATACCTTGATAAGCAGTATCTTGCAAAGTTCCTGTGCTTTGCAAAACACAGTTGTGTTAGGCCTGCTCATCATTAACAATTTAGTGTAGATCAACAACGATATATCAACTTTAGTTTATTAAGACCATGGTGTTTAAAATCACACCAGCAATTTACAAAATTGCACACTTAAATCTAACTCATACAATCAATTAAATGCAATTACATAAAATCACCGTCAACATCATCTAAAATATTTTTTGTAGTAATTTAATACTTCCCCACAGCACAAATTACATCTAAAAGCTGAATCAGAATACACATTTCACATCTGATTTCATTCTTGTACCATATTCAGTTGAGATTGGCTTCAAGATTCTAACGCTTTTCAATGCGGTGGTCCGCATCGCAGCATTGAAATACAATATCCCACATTATAGTGTTTCTTCTGTGAAGCCGGAACGCTGCTATAATGCACCATACTGAGAAAGCTGCAGTATGACGGACCCTGGGGGAAGTGAAGGTCGCAGACCAGTCTTCCCTCTGGGAATTTCGCGCAATGGCCGGAAGGACAAAATGGGAGGGATTAGAAGAATAGGGGTAAGGGGGGGTGATGGGAGGGTATAAAGGTGTCAGGACAGGAGGATCCGTCCTCTTCCTGACACCTTAGCACAACCGGGAGAGCAAAGAAAACGTTTGTAGGCTGAATAGTGAAGGTTAGTTGGGCCTAGGGGTGGAATGTGTGTCATAGGGGTCCAAGGGTAAATAGGCTTGTGCTGACCTCTCCGATCGGCTGTCCATGGCGAGTGCGCCGAAGCGCCCGGTGAACCATTCTGGGGGGTACTCCTGAGCCTAGTTAATTGAGCAGGTGGGGATAGGGTGCGGGGGGGCATCCGTTCCACGGGCACCCGGTGGGTGGAGACAGCGCCCTGGGAACTCATGCCCACGTGGTCTATGTTCTGTTCACAGCACTACCGGCTAAAATATAGTCGCGCGTGCACACGCACAACCTCAATATTACGCTGCACATACCTGTACGTGATACTGAAACAGTGTCTCAAGATGGTGTCGGCTCACGGTGACAGGTGGTGGTGCAGAGACGTCACACGTTCACTGCCTGTCACTGTGCCACAATGGTGATGCCGTCAGGCATACACGCGGCCTACAAACAAAGACTAGCATTTTGCTGCCGTGATGGTTGGCGGGGTTGGGGGTGGGGGAGGAGGCGGCACAAGCAGCCAGTGCGGCAGCGTGTGTGCCTGTGTGCCCCCAGCAAGCATGGAGCCTTTTGTGGAGGGCGGGCAGCTGCCCTCTTCCCGGAGCACAGGCAAGGAACAGGTGCAGACTGAATGGCCCCATTTTTAGTGGCAGTGGGCTGGGAGGTTCTGTAGGGGGAGACTGTTCCAGGGAGGGCGGGGCAGGGCTGGGAACAGGAGTTAGCTGCTTTGGGAGGGGGGGCACCTGAGCACTGTCGTGTAGGGAGCAGCAGGCAGCTGTTGCCCTGGGGGGGAGGGGTGTGGCTCCTTTTCTCCTCATCCAGCGTGGTATTTTAGGCACTGGGGGAAGGGGAGAGGGGTACTTCAGGAGTCCTGGGGGGTAGGGGTTTCATGCTGGTAGCCAGGGTAGGGCTGAGAGACTGCCAGCACTGCATGAGGCCCGGTGGTGCTTGGGAACCACCAGGTAGGAGCGGCCTGGTGGGGAGCAGAGGGAAACAGGACCAGCGGTTGAGGCCGGCAGGAGAAAGGCGATGCCAGCATGGGCCTACACTTCTGCATGCCAGTATGGGGTTAACTTTTGTAAAATGGGAAAAAATGAAAGAAAACGATTAAATGAGCACTGAACGAGGAATGGAAATGCAAAGGCACACAGTGACCTTCGGGAAATGCTGAGTGACTGCTAAGCTGCAGAAGAATAAAATGCATCGTCCTTATGAGATGGCAAAGGCAAAACAAAGAAAGCCCGAAAGACTTGCTACATTTGATACATATATTGCTCTTCAGGAAAAACGTGCTAAGATTATGTCCAGAAATGTTTCGTGGGTAAAGGATGTTGTAATGTCGAAAGTTTAAACAATAAGCTAGTGAATAAAAGCATCACGCTGAGAGTGGTGTGACAGAGACACCCCCGTTCTTAGCCAATGAGAGTCGAAGATTTGACTAATTCTGAAATAAATGTGAGATGGACATTTAGGTTTTAAGGTATAATTGAGGTGTTCTGGCGTGTGGTTGGTCGGAGAAGCAGGTTCGGCTGGTGTTAGTTAGCAGGAGATCGTCACTGTAGTCGGTTTGCTGTTTCCAGATAGAGGCCTACCTGTTTCCTGAATCCTGATTTTATCTTTACCATTCGACTTTTCTCAAAGGCCTTACCGCTCTACTTGGCCGGTGGGGTGATTTCCCTGTTTCCTTTGGGTTAGTATAATAACCAGACTTTGCATAAACTTTGCAAATGTATTTTTGTCTCTGAAACTTTTCTCTCTTCGCCTATCCACTCCTTCAATGCATTCATGTTTTATTTGAGTTTGCTTTCTCCTGCAAATATATGTTCTCTGTGACAAATTGTGTTTTGCATTGTGTGACTGTACTTGATGAGCATTCATTTATTATTTTGATATACATTTAACATTAAGCATACTGAGTCTCTTATTATTTAGTAGTATAGATGAGTACATAATTATTACTATCAATTAGTCAAAGACAGTATTCATCGCCACAAATGCACAGTAGATAGAAATGCAGGTTCTATTTGGTAAGTTAGGCATCACACTGAACCCCAGCGTGAAGGGATTAGTTGGGTAGTGTAAAGCCAGATTCATCAATGCAACATTCTGCGAATTCCAAATTGCGATATTTACCGAATCGCAATTTAGAATTCGCAGAATGGCATTCATGAAGAAATGCGCGAAAAAAATGCGATTCGCAATCGGCCGCAATTGCCGATTGCGATTTTGCCCCAATCGCATAATAATCGCAGAATCGGCCAATTTCTTGGTTGAAATTGCAATTTCGCAATTACCGAAATCGCAATTTGCGATCTTGCTAACTGCGAGATCGCAAAAACGGGAAGTCGCATTTCAAGCCCAATGATGACATCACAACCAGGAAGTAGGCTGTTCCCTCCCTCATTCAGACCACTGAGCCTGAAAGACGAAGCAGGACTGGGAAGAGCTCCACAACAGTGAACTTGCAGCACCACAGCAGGACATCCACAACCTCCAAAATGTCACAGGAAGCAGCAGGGAGCAGTGCCCCAGGGAGGAAGAGGAAGATTAAGTTCTCGGAGTAAGAACTTGAGTTCCTAATTGAGGGGGTCTGTAAGGACCATGCACGCCTGTTTGGCAAGGACTCCAGGAGGGTGCCAGAGGCTGACAAGCGCTGCATCTGGTTGCGCATCCGCGCCAAGGTAAATTCTGTCGGGGTGACCCAGCAGTCAATAGACGATTGGAAAAAGAGGTGGTATGACCTCAGAGGGCGTGCCAAACAGCGAATTGCGGAGAGGCTGGGGGAGCGACTTGCCACCGGTGGAGGAGACTCCACTGCCACACCCAACACCCCACTGGAGGACCTCGTGGAGGACACCCTGACTCCTGAAGAATGCGTGGGGGTCACCCAGCTTGACTCGTCCCGACCCACCCAACAATCCCAAGGTAAGTGCCATGCGACTGCGAGCCCCTCCCCTAACAATGGCCATGACCCCTGAGCTAGCAATTTGACAACCCCAGTAATGCAGGCCATGCACACCTGAAATGCCCTATTGCATTGTGGGAGTTGTAGTGTAATAAACATTCCCAGATAGCCCAACACAGGCAGACCTGTCAATTCAATGTAATTCCAAAAGCCAGTCAGGGAAAGCAGGCCTGCATGCCTGTAGCAACATCTCATGTGCAAGCTACATATCATTAATCATGCACCCATTTACATCACAGGTGGAGCAGAGCAACCCAGCACCGACAGCGAGGCCCTACATATAGATGAGTACCCGGAGGACACCGAGGGTGAGGGCCAACCTGAACCAGGACCATCTCAGCCACCTGCAGCAGTACCACCACCACCACCCCATGTGGGCAGGGCCACCCCTGCAGCCACAGGTGCCCAGCAACCACTCCAACTGACACCCACGGCAGTGGTACAGGCCACACCACCAGCAGCTAGGAGGCAGATGAGGCGCACAGCCGCAGTCAGGTCGCAGTCCAGCGGACTGACACGCCAGCTGCGTGACACCTCAACACGCGCGGGCAGGGCTGTCCATGCACGGGATCCTGGCCTGGCCATTGAACGCCGCATGCTTGCGGTACATCAGACGCAGGAGCGTCACCTGGCAGCTATACATCTGCAGCTCACTAATACCGCGCAGCATGTTGGACAGCTGACCGCAGCTGTGCGAGAGAATAACCAGATCCTGGTCTCCCAGCAGGAGATCACGCGTCGCCGCCACCGCCAGCTGCTGACCCGCCTGTCAGCCTACACCAGGTCCAATCATATTATTGGCAATGCAACATCACAACTTTCCCACCGGTCCCTTGCAATGCAGGTGCAAATGGTCCAGTGTTGCCAGGACGTTGCCAGGGCACTTGATCAGGTGACAGCAGCAGTGCTCAGTCTGCAGCCAACTGCCCATGGTGAATCAGAGGGTGGTGATGATGCCAGCGAGGGCACGTCAAGCCACAGCAACATGTCCTTGCCGCCGGTGAGTGAACGCAGCAGCAGCAGGCCCACTGCAGCATCACGGGCCAACACTGCAATTGAGGACAGCGAGAAGCGACTGGGTGCGTCTGGACGGAGGCGCCAGTGTCACTTTTCACTCTGCCTGCAGGGCCATGCAGAATCTGCAAGCAAGACCTCTACCCCTGCATGGGGATGTATGAAGCAATACTGTTCCCATGTGCACTCATGGACAAAAAAAGCCACATTATTGTGAATGAACAATAAGAATTTATTGTTTCACGTAAATCCAAATCAAGTCATTATTACATTTGTTATGCATGAGTGCAGTGTTGTGTGAGGGGAATGTGTGCACTAGAAACAGTTAATAGTGATGTGGTTGCGGCGCCTGTGTCCTTCTGTAGGATTCTCCCCGCGTGCATGACGCACATGTGCAGGTGGGCGGTTGTCCCCTTCCGACTCACTGCCAGAGATCTCGACAGGTATCCTGCGCTTGGTAGCAATGTTGTGGAGGATTGCACACATGGCCACAATGCGGGAGAAGACCTCAGGCTCGTATTTGATGGCCCCACCAGTCTTGTGAGGTATGCGGAATCTGCTCTTCAAAAGGCCAAATGTCCTCTCAATGCAATTTCTTGTGCGTATGTGTGCAGCATTGTAACGCCGTTGCTGTGGTGTTGCAGGGTTGAGGTATGGGGTGAGGAGGTACTCACGGAGACCGTAGGCGCTGTCACCTAAATGAAAGGAACAGAGGGTGAGTGCCTGTTCTGCGCAGCTACATGATCACAGTGTACTATTTGGGGGCATGTGTACTTACCTAGTAGGTGTCCTTCGCCAAAGTCTCCCCTGGCCAGTCGTGTGTGAATGCCGCTGGGCCGGAATATGAAGGAGTCATGTGTGCTCCCCGGGTATTGTGCCACTATGTCCGTGATGAAAGTCTTAGAGTTGCACACCATCTGGATATTGAGGGAGTGATAGGACTTGCGGTTGCAGTACATGTATTCCGTTTGTGCTGGTGGGCAGATGTGGATGTGGGTACAGTCAATGCATCCTATTACATGTAGGAATTGCGCAACGTTGTAGAATTGAATCTTGGTCTCATTCAAGTCCTGTTGGCTGGTCGGGAATGAGATGTAGTGGTGTAGCCGGGTCAGCATAGCCTCCAGGAAACTCCTTAGGCAGCGGGACATGGTGCTCTGGGAAATCCCCCCTGCAACAGCGACTATCCCCTGGAAGCTTCCGGGGGCCAGTAGGTGCAGGCTGCACAAGACCTGGACATGTGTGGGCACGGCATTGGTCCTCCTTGTTGGGTGCTGCATCAGGATCAGCTTGATGATCATTGCCCCATTCAGGCGGTACTTAGAGTAAATTTGCTCCGCAGTTTGGCCCAGAAGGGTGACCCGCTGGTGGAATATTCGCTCCAGGATCCTGCGTCTGTTCCGTGCTGCAGCCTGGAGCCTTCGCCGCCTGACCACCATCTAGAGTCCTGGCATTGTGAGAGTCCTCATGCTCCTACTGTGAATCCTTAAGTGTGTTTGTTCAGGACTGCACCTGTGGCTCGTTTTTTTTTTTTTTGTATTTCCCTTCATGGTTACCACCTGCTTTTGGTTCTCCTTAAATTGCACGTCGCAAATAGCGATTTTCCAATTTTTCGGTAATTGCGAGTTTTCATGAATTGCGTTTGCGATTATTTAGTGAAATCGCACAACAAATCGCAGAATCCATTGATTCTCGCTATTTCCGATTCGCTATAGGGGTTCCTCCTAGATTCTGCGATTTATTTTGCGATTTCGCTATTTTAATTTTGCGAATTCGCAATATCTGTGTTTTTCACATCATGAATTGCTTTTCTGTTAATTGAGATCGCAATTGAATCGTGATTAACCAGCTGGAACCGCATTCTTCCTTGCAGCGCCCTACACATCGTTAACACCATGGCGAGTGGCCGTGGCAGCCAGCAAGCACTCCAGACAAAACTGGAAAAATTTACCTAGCAAAAAGGGAAGGTTGACCCACCAGAACCCACGTTTCAAGAAATACTGGCTGCCAGTCCCATTACAACTGTGCGTACTTCCCTGGAGGGCCGCATCCACACAGTCATGTTGGAGGTCTCTCTGATCTGGGCAGATATGCAGAAAATGACCCTGCGCCTCACTGCGGTGGAATCCACAACCAAAAACCTAACAACAGACTTCGATCTCCTCAAGCGCCAAGTCACTGATCTTCAAGGTAAACAGGACCTACTGGTGTGCCAACTTGATGACTATGAGGTCTGTATGTGGCGCAACAACATTCGTATCATGGGTGTACCTGAACGAGCGGAAGGGCAGGCGGCAGACTTATTCGTAGAAAAACTGGTGCAGCACCTCAAACCTAAGGGCCTAAACAACTATTTCTCCACCGAGAAGGCCCACAGGGTGCCAGGCGGAGGACCAAAACCAGGAGCACCACCCGACCCCTCCTGGCATGGGGGTTCAACTATCGAAACCGTGATGTAATACTGCACGCAGCGAGAGCAGCCGCACCGTTAACTGTGGATAACAGCCAAGACACCTTTTTCCCAGACGTCACAGTACAGGTCCAAAGACAGCGCTGTAGTTTCCTGGAGGTGAAACGTGCCCTGAGTGACCAAGAAATCAAATACACCATGCTCTTCCCTGCAAAACGGTGTGTAGGTTCCGAAGGGAAAACATGGTCCTTCTCAAGCCCTGAAGATGCATGGTACTGTCTCGAGGGTTGGTGCATAGTCCGGAAGCGACACAACAAAGATCGTCGTGGGACCAGGCCCCAAGATAGACCGGACCATCACCATGGGTCCCTGAGGGGCAGTGGCACCACCACGGCAGCCTCACAAGAACAGCACTACTCGGACTAGGGGCACGAACACAAGATAATGGCCTACATGGGTGACTCTGTGGTGCCTTATTGCCTGAATCGAGATATGTACCTCTGACCTGTTCTATGGTTGTAACCTACGATTGCCTGTCGCTGACACCAGTGAACCCAGAGACGTAACTACATAACTACTGTTGAGTGTTGGGGGTACTTTGTACAAGTGATGAGAGATACCTTAGCTTCCTCTCCAGATATTTATGCTCGGAGACAATGTGAAACACGAATCATTGCCCAAGGGATTGGGGATGATCCATGTACCCAAACTCGCTAAGGGTGGGCGATAGGCATTCTGCAGGCTGGGGGTGGCAGGTGGTTTCTTGCCCATCATGCAGGGAGGGTAGAGGGTCGGACTATTTTTAGGGAGGGGATGCATGCTTGTTTCCTTTTTGGGGGGGAGGGGCCCCGTTGTTGGGAAATGTTCATAATATGCAGCAGTGTTTCTTTTTCACAACGCTACAGGACACAGCCTACGCTCACGCTACACCGATGTGGGGGTCACAAGGGATACCTGTGTGTCTCCTCTCTGGGCCGCCTGCAAAAGATAAGACCACACGGACTCCCGCACAGACATTCAGCACAGTCTTTTATTCAAATCATCACCAAGGTGCGACTTTTGATGTGTTACCCCACTCCGATCTCACATAAACTGACCTTCTGCACTCACATGGGACCACATGTAGACCTTTGGTTCCTCACATGGAACGTTAACGGTCTTGGGGATAAAATTAAATGAGGGATAGTCCTCCAATTGCTTAAGAGACCCCTGTGGGAAAAATAGAGACTCCCTGGAAAACAAAATTACTGAATGAGAAGTCCAAGTAGCTATACAGCATGTCCGCTCGGGCAAAGCCATGGGGCCCAACGGACTCCCAATCGAATTTTTCAAACCAATGGCATCAACACTATCCCCCCACTAACTTCAAATGTATATCGAAAGCTCTAAAAAAGGGTTGCTGCTCACAGTTATCAGACTGGTCTCCATTGTGGTCATCCATAAGCAAGGCAAGCCGCCGGATCATTGTAGGTCCTATCGACCCATCTCACTCCTAACGGTTGAGGCTAAAATACTGGCTAAATTGTTGGCTAATAGACTTATCACCTTCATTACAGATCTGGTACATTCGGAAAAATCAGGATTCATGCCTGGGCGGAATACATGCTTGAACTTAAGAAGATTGCACGGGGTACTTAGTAGACGCAATGTGATCCAGGAGGACACCACAATGTTATCATTAGATGCCATAATGGCATTTGATACCATCGAGTGGGACTTCCTCTTTGCGGTACTGGTGAGAATGGGATTCGGGCCTAACTTCGTAAAATGGATCCAACTATTATATGCCGGCCTGACGGCTCAAGTGGTGGTAAACAAACAATTCCAGGCCGTTTCAATTAGAAAGAGGAACCAGACAGGGATGCCCTCTTTGGCCTTTGCTTTTCACCTTACTGCTGGAGCCACTCACAGTCTGGATCATGGGAGACCCACTGCTCCGTGGCCTGAAGTGGACAGAGAGCCACAAGGACCATATCTTCTTATACACGGCTGATATCCTTTTACATATGGCCTCACCTTCGCAATCACTCTGGCGGGTCCTACACATATTCCATATATTTGACTCACATTCAGGGTACACTACCAACTGGACCAAGTCCCAGTTCTATGTACTGTGGGGGACACCGCCAAGCAACACAAGAGGACACGATATCCCAGTGGCATTGAGGGGCTTTCGATACCTAGGTATATGCATCAGAAATGATCCGGCCCTATTCTATGAGATAATTCTGCTCGAGCCCCTGGCATGTCTTTGAACCGATGTTAAACATTGGTGCTCCCTCCCCATCACTCTTTTGGAACGTGCAGCCCTCTTCAAGAGGCTAGAACTCCCACGCTTCACATACGCGCTGCAGAATACCCCAGACAAGATCCTTGGCACCTACTTCACTAACATCGAAAGCGCTGTGTGCGCGTTACTGTGGGGCGGCCGAACCCCACGATTAGCCACAAAAAAATTAACGTTGGGGTGGTACGACGGGAGCATTGCCCTACCTGACATTAAACTTTACTATCAAGCATCCCAATTGGTCGCAGTTAACAAATGGGCCCATGGGGCCCACGATGACCCACATTTCTGCACTGCTCAGTGGCTTATGGGACAGGGGAGTTACCAGAGGGCACGGTATACGAATCCCTGGAAACTACACCTCACAGGGCCCACTGCGAGTAAAGTGGAGATATGGCACAGGTTTAAGAAGCAAATGGGCTGGCACAACAAGCTTACTTGACGAACACCACTTTGGGAGCCAGACTGCTTGGGTCGCCTCAGCACCTGTCCAGGGTTCGACAAATGGGACCTTATCGGTATCTCAACAGTGGGAGATATGCTGATCTCAGGGAGGTTAGCTACATTCGCAGAGCTCCGGCAAAAACACAAACTCGCACAGTCCGAAACATTTTGATATCTACAAATAAGCCATGGCCTTAAGGCTATCCTTCCCAAGGATGACCCCCTGCCAGAGGCCTCACCTATGAAAGACAGATTGATACTTGACCCCATGAATAAAAAGCCATATCCCATACATACTAAAAACTGCTGAACAACCGCCCTGACCCCCTGATATGCCTTAAGCAAAAATGGGAGTCGGACTTAGGCGAACTTGAGGAGGATGACTGGGGTGAAGCTCTGGTCTCTCCTTGGGAGGTGGCGATTCCTATAGGACTGCACCTGGTTCATTTTGAAAATTCTCCACCGAGTGTACCTGGATGCGGAAATCTTAGTCAAAATAGGAAGGAGAGACGACCCGCTGTGCCTTAGACACTGTCATCAAACGGGAACCTTTTTCCATATCATCTGGGCTTGCCCTGCTGTGTGGAAATATTGGGGTGAAGTCACCACACAAATGGGAAGGGCGGGAGGTAAGACACTGAAGGCCACCCCACAGCTCTGCTTATTGAATATCTGGAAGCCACTGACCTCCTACAAACTGAGAAAACGTGGGCCTCACTAGGATGGGCCATTGCTAAACAAAATATTGCACAGAAATGGGGGCTGGGGGTGATCCCTACCAGGCATGATTGGGCAGGAGATATGGACAGAGTAATGATAGCAGAAAAAGATGTCTTCAAAAATATGTGATGCCCCAAAAAGCGGGATCGTAAATGGGGTGAGTGGAATAAATACAGAGGTGGAACTGCCTGTCTCCGACACTTGAACTGCGGTGTGACCGGCTCCAAAGGGGCAGACATATCTGACATTGAGAATGTGATTCTACATGGGGATGAGTAACGTAAATGTCTATCACTTGACTCTTGGACGTGATATGTATGTGTACTATGAACTCAGAACAGGGCCATACTCCAACTAATGATTGTGTCTGTTATCAAAAATGTGATCCTATGTGGCAATGTGTAATGTGATTCCTTAATGCATCTCATACCTTGCGGTGACCTGGATATATAGCTGTAATACAGTATTGTGTGTAATTTTTTTGACCAATAAACAGTTGTAAAAAAAAATCTATATATTCCCAGGAGAACTTACCAGGTGTGTTTACGTAACCCATGCCCTCAGGGGAGGGAGGTGTCATCTCCTACTGAGGACTTCAAAGTACTAATATAGAGAAGGAAAAGCCACAGGTATGTATGTCTACACAATATGTAGGTTTGAAACAAGTAACCGTCTCTTGAGGGTCATGAGTTCGAACCCCTCCAGGTCCTTCCTAACTCGTTCTCTTTTTGAGTTTCATAAAATGGATAACAGGAACAACCGTTATTTACTAATCCACAGAACAGCAAAATTGCTTTAGCAAGAGTAATATAAATCTACATTATCCAGAGCTTTAACGGTTAGTTGCGCTGTGCAGCAAGGGAGATAAGTTATACTGTTATCAGTGGCGGCTTCCTCCGAACGGGGGTGGTAAGCCGGGAGGGGGTGAAAAAAAATCTAAATAAACTTACCTGCTTTACCGCCGCATCTGCAGGAGCAGGGTTGTGATTGGTCTGAAGGGCCTCTTTGGCCACTGGAGGCTGCGCATGTTCTCCATGGGGTTGTGCAACACTGCCCAATGTAGAACAGGCTAACTACGCTTGAGTGTTTGGCAGGCCCTAGAGGGCTGGTCAAAGCTTCATGCGCAAGTAGGGATGGAGTGCAAACCACTCCTGCTCCCTCTGAGGCGAGCCAGCTCTGCCATGCCCGAAGTCGTAAAGGAAAATAAAATGATAATAACTTCTTGTCATTTTCATTTTATTTTTATTTTCCACTGCTCAATGCGCAGTGGGGCGATGCTCCTTTGCATTAGCGGAGGTACCGCCACTGACTGTTATGCAGAATCATTGCTCATGATGTGGCATGTTTATTTTTTTCCACTATAGATTAGAGAACATTTCTCTTTTTTCTTACTTTCACCAGCATAACTAACATATACACACTATAGCATGGCACATAAATTCATAAATATGTTGGCTACTCAGAGTTTGTTCTGATCTAAGCATGTAATGCATCTTATGCCATCCCTTCAAAATATGTTGAATTCATGCTCTCAAACACATAACCCCAGTTCAGAAAATTTATTTCACATTTGGTACAATAAGGGTTCATACAGATCATCCATTTTGCACTGTGACTGTGCAGATCAGACAGATTAAGGAACTTTGCCAGACTGTGTTGTAAATGGCAATATTCCCATAATTAAATAAACGGCTGGCACATATTTATCTGTGCCACTTACTCATACTTTTCCACGTAGTCACCTCTTCAGGCTGCTTAAGAAAAATGATCTCCTGCCATGTGCCTTGTAAATATGGCTCTGGAGAGGAGTCATGTGTTTATTCTAAACACAAAGAAACACGCAGTTAATTTACTGGTAAATATCCAACTAATTCTTGAGGAACAGGCCCTATATTACCTCAGAGAACATCTAAATGTAACCAAAACAGTTGCCACCATTAGAGCTTGTGGTTTTTAATAGAGCCACAGCTTCATCAGCTGTGGCACTTTCCACATAATTATGGATTTCCACTCTTCACACATTTACACCATATGGTGCCTAATGTGTAATTTTGTTTTTTTGAAAAAAAGGAAACTTTTTAGGTCTCGACCTCTGCCAATGCGCTTGCGGATTGCAGAATTCGAGACATATAGAGGTGCAACAGGAAAGCTTACCAAGAGGGCTTTGGCAGGCAGATTACGCACAGTGCATGTGCCCAGGCACGCGCTTGCCATTTGCTCCCCGAGCCGCCTCGCATCATCGCATCAGACCCGCCACAGCAATGCCGAGAGCTTCACACTTCAAAGGTTCCCTCCCACCCTTCCGACTTCAGGCATTCAAGCGTGAAGCTTCCCCAGCGCGTGCTCGGCCAGCTTTAATTATCCCAACATTCCTCCCTCGTGTTTCTTGTTTCCTTCTGCTGAACAATCTCCGGCACGTTTAATTAACATTTTGTTATAACCAGCAGCCTCGAGAATTTCAGCATCCTTAATTTTATTTGTTCACTTCAAAGGTTCCCTCCCACCCTTCCGACTTCAGGCATTCAAGTGTGAAGCTTCCCCAGCGCGCGCTCGGCCAGCTTTAATTACCCCAACATTCCTCCCTCGTGTTTCTTGTCTTTCCTTCTGCTGAAAAATCTACGGCACGTTTAATTTGCATTTTGTTTTAACCAGCAGCCTCGAGAATTTTAGCATCCTTAATTTTATTTGGTTTTTGATAATTGAATTTAAATGGTAGACCTAGATTTCCCACTTGTTTGGAACTTTTGTTCCATGTTTAGTTTCATGGAGAGTCTCGAATCCATTTGTTCACAAGAGCAAACTAATTGTCATAACTATGACAAGCATTCTAAACATTCTCATTCAGGAATAAAGCAAACACGCTGTTAAAGCTCTTTAAATGTGTTGCACGGCTTCCCCTTATCAATGTGAACCTTGGACGGTACCTGCATGTTACTTATGCATTTCCTGTATGTTTCAGATATAGCGAAAAGTTCAGAATCAAACTGTTTACGTTTGAGATGCCGTCCGTTTCTGGCTCAACAAAATTTAAGAATTGTCCATGTGTGAGAATTTGTAATAAATGCATTTGGCACAGGAGAAATATAGCATATTTTTAATGTCCAAGCCAGGCATCTGAAGCTTCCCCAGTTCCCTCCCACCCTTCCGACTTCAGGCATTCAAGCGTGAAGCTTCCCCAGCGCACGCTCGGCCAGTTTTAATTACCCCAACATTCCTCCCTCGTGTTTCTTGTCTTTCCTTGCCTCATTTCTCCTTCTTTTCTCCATTTGATCCAGCCTCTTCTCTTCCTTTCCCTCCCCTCACTATTAATCTTTATTTCTCATCCATATTTACGTTTCCTCTTCCTTTTGCTCCTCCTTATGTCACTCTTATTTCCCGCCTATCCCTCTTTGTGCCTCAGTTCCACCTTCTTCTCTTTCGTTTCCCTTTCTTCTTCTCTCTTTCCCATCTCTCTGTCAGGGTCCCTTTCCTCTGTGGCCACGCCTCTCTTCTTCCTATACTTTTCTTCCTCTGACTCCCATTCATTTTACTCCTCTCCTTGTCGCCCTTGTCTTCCTCTGATATCCCTCTTCACTTCTAAAAAATGTAATCTAATCATTTAAAGCGCTCCAATACCTTTGGGTCAAATTCACGGGATATAATACTTCAACCCTCCAGTGGATGGCCAGTTCACATCCAACCCAGCGCTCTTTCCCTCTCGCGCTTTCTTCTATGCGCCCTAAAGCCCTTCCCCAAGCTCTATTATAAAGGCCTCTAGATCTGCAGAACCCTCTCCTCGGTTTGTCCCACCCACCGTTTCTCCCCCACCCCCGGTCACCTACGGTGACCATTTGCTACCAGACACTTCGTGCGCGCCACGCTCTGCCTCTGCTGCCACTTCAACTCACCAGGCTGCATACTCCCTCGCTCGCCAATGTCCCTCCCACCCTTCCTTTGATGTCCGCCGCGAGTTCTTACAGGCTAATGGCCCTCCCCCAGCTCAGAGCGCGCATCGCTTGTTTTCATCTATTCTCTCACTTTACTTTGCAACCCCTTTCCCTCTCGCCCATACGTTTTCTTGCTCTCACACCTCCTCCTCCTGTTTGTTGTCTCATAGATTCCCTTCCCTTTCTCATTGTTTGCTCTTTTCCCTCCTCGCTTTAGTGATCTTTCAGCTCATCATTCTGCATCTCCACGCCAACCCTTCTTTCACCCCTCTTCTCTCCTTTCTCTTTCCTACCCTCTATCTATCCTCCTTATTAGCTTCCCACAGCATCACTCAGCACCACTCAACGCCACAGCACCACTCAACGCCACAGAACCACTCAACGCCACAGCACCACTCAACACCACAGCACCACTCAACGCCACAGCATCACTCAACGCCACAGCATCACTCAGCGCCACAGAATCACTCATCACCACTGAATGCCACAGCACCCCTCAACGCCACAGGACCACTCAATGCCACAGCACCACTCACGCCACAGCACCACTCAGCGCACAGCATCCCTCAACACCACAGCATCACTCAACATCACAGAATCACTCAACGTCACAGCATTACTCAACGCCACAGCATCACTCAACGCCACAGCATCACTCAATGCCACAGCATCACTCAACACCACAGCATCACTCAGGACCACTCAACACCACAGCACCACTGAATGCCACAGCATCACTCAGCACCATTGAATGCCACAGCATCACTCATCACCACTGAACGCCACAGCATCACTCAGCACCACTGAAGACCACAGCATCACTCGGCACCACTGAAGGCCACAGCATAACTCAGCACCACTGAACGCCACAGCATCACTCTGTTCAACCATTCAACAACAACTGGTTCTAATATGTTCTCTCAATGTTTCAAGCTGTATTACAAATGTCACAAAAAGATGTTAATATTTCACTGCTGTTCTTGGATTTTCATCACAATAAAATACTCTGAACATAATCTTCCCAAAAGTTATTTATAAAAGTTTAAGCTATTGCCATTATAAATTACAATAACATGTATTTAAGTATTAATTATTTAAAAAAATAAAAGCCATTGTTATTTGTAATATTAATACATCTAAGTCATGTAAATACAACACATATTGCATTACAAATGCTATAGGTGTCACGTTTGCGAAAGTTAAAACTATTGGCATTGTAAATGACAAAGCTATTAATTTCACAATTTTCAAAACCAACACATAAATAAAATATTTGTCATTTACAATACCAATAGCTCAAACTTTCCTAATGCGAGACCTATTGCATTGTAAATGCTTGTTTCTAGTTCAGATTGATCAAAGGAAACTAAAACATTGTACATGGACTTCAAAACAAGTGTCAACACCGTGCAGAAGTTAATGGTTAACCTCTTTACATGACTTAAGGCATGTAAAGAAGTGAGAATTGGGCCCAGATGGTGTTAAGGTCACAATTCGTGAACCTTGGTGATGAGCTTTTGTGTATGTGTGTCAGCACTCCTTGATGACAGTGTTGTGCAATCGATGTAAGGCTTTCCTTCTGCACATCAAAGATCCCCTAACTCACACAGCATGCAACGGGCTGCATGATGGGAAACATCTCTCCATACTCACCAGGCCTGTCAGAGGCTTTTTGGGGGCCTTTCCGGAAATGTAAAGTTTTGAAAATTGTTGGTCCAAGAAGTGCAACATTGCTATAAGCTGCAGCACCTTTAAATACCCCAACAATGAATCTATGGATGTGCAAAGTGCAAGAGCGAGGTGGTGGGGACCGTACCCAAAGTAAACAGAGTGCCAAAAGGTGACATGTAGCATAAACTGCATGGACAGGAGACACTGGATGAAGCGTCCCACGCTACTGTTGTGTTCTCATGAGGCAAATCTGCAACACAGGCACAGTCAGACAAATGTATAACGTGCTTGTTATACTATAGCTGCATAGGATTTTTACTTGTTCTCTGCCTTTCACCTAATCTCTCTCTGTGGGTACTCCTTCATTCCTATTAGTTAACAACTTCACAGACAGTGTAGATATTTAATTAGGACTGCATATGATTTGCCTGCTTTTCACCTGCATTTTTTGTTTGCCAGACGCTTTTCATTTAATCTCCTGGTGTCAGCACACATTTCAAGTATGCTTGTGAGCTGTATGTTTTCACTGCCTGTTAAGTATCTTCAAAGAGCCTCGTTATAGTTATTTCACAGTCTCATTATTTCAGAACTGAAGCATTTTCAAAATGATGTACTACAAAGGCATAGTTGTTGCTTATTTCTAATATGCAACTAACAACCATTGACAAAGTCAATATTCCTGGCTTGTTTTAGGTTTAATGTTACTTGTTGTAATATATATTCAGATGTTAAGTTTACTGTGTTTTTAAGCCACGCACTTGATTACATCGGCTATGCCATTTGATGACCCCCCCTCTCGAGTTTTTTTTTCATCCCACTTCCAACACTGAATATACTCTTTTCCAATGTAGATGGACCCTAGTAAAATATACCACAGGCAGAACTATTTGAAACATTGATCTCTAGTGGAACGTGACATAAAGTGCACAAGTTATAAAGCACGCTTTCAAAAAATTCCAGATGGGCGCGGGAACAAGGACGAAGCTATCGTTATTGCAGCAAGTACAGTAGCACCGGGGCCAATGGGCATGCAGAGCCCACTGCACAACAATTACGGCTGCATTCAACAACCCTGACGGGGAGATGGTGTTATGGTAAGTAGGTTTATCTACATCACAGTGTCGCTTGCCGAAGCAGTGACGTGTACGCTAAACCAACTGTTCACTCACTGTACAAGGGTCACCCGCCTTATTCATTTGCCTGAATGTGGTTTTGCACGAATTAGGCATTAAATAGTCTATTTTATCAACTACTTGCGTGTGACTCTTTTAAGCACTTTAGCAGGGGGACAAATACAAAGAATACCACAATAAATACAATTAAAATAAAGACAGCGAAAATTAACGGCAGGGTACATTCTAATGTCAAGAAAAAAGCTAAACTCTCAGTACAAAAAAAGGACAATGAACAGACTAACATTTTTTAAAACCCATTTCAAAAACATGTAAAGGGGGGGTTGCGTCTTTCAAAAGGTGGCAATACTAAGGAAGGCGGCGAAAGGGGGTGGAGGGTCATGGAAAGTCGTCATGTGCCTCACCTTCTTCCTGCAGATGTAGGTCAGTGCTGTCCTGTAGGTCTTCGTCCACCCAGGGGCGTGACTCCTGCGTGGTTTTCCGCCCGCTGCCCCCCTTTGAGGCCGGCGCCCTGCTGCTTCGCACTATGACAGCAAAGAGAATGCATATAATTGCAATAAAGGCCGGAGTAAAGGAGGAAAACAACGCCACGGTCATGGTGCCTGGTCGATCCCGTCAACGTGCGCGCCCCTCACTCCTCGCGCCAGCTCTGCTTCACCGACAATACAAAGGTCACAGGCATAACCCGCAGTATAGCATGGGTTGAACGCACATGGAATGTCAAAACAAACAACTGGCGCTTCAGATAGTCCTTGAGGCAGACGAAGGGGGCGGCGCGGATGAAGTTAAAGAAACATCTGTAAACCACAACTTGCCCCTTCAAACAAGGGTCCTGGAACCACGGGGATGTCTGCCAAACAGATGTTCTCATAATTTTCATTTTTAGTGAGTGGGTAGCTTTTTGTCTTAGTGAACTATGGAGTTTTCATTAAAACACTGTAGGCAGAGCCCCTGTTCTCATTGGTGTAACATTAACCCCAGCAGCCGCGGCGGCGGGGAGGGGGGGCTCCTGTTACTCTGGCACTGTGCACTGCGAACCGTGGGGTGAGGACTCCTGATTGGGTGGGGGAGGGGCTGGCTATGTACATAGGGTGACCAACTGGCTGGGTGCAAATTCAGGACGGTCAGTGTAAAATTTCAGAACAAAGGGTAAAAATTCAGGGCAAAAATTCAGGACAGAAGGTCAAAATTCAGGACAAAAATTTGAGACAAAACATACGTTTTACAGACATATCAGAGGAGTTCGCACAATAGTATATAAGTAAATAGACAACCAAAATAAGTACAAGTCAAAGTGTGTTTGTATAAGGTTTAGACAATTGTGCCCTTCACAGTTTTTCAGTATGTGCTCAGCTTTGCAAAGGGACATCAGGTCCTTTTTGCAATCAAGATTTTTGTAGGAGAAGGCACACCACATGCTGTCACGATAATAGGGCCCATTGTCATTCTATCTGTGATAATCGTCTGCAGTCTCAGATTGACAATGGGCCAGTCCACAGTCTTTGTGTGTTCAGGGAGGGGCTGCTGCAGGCAGCCTCTACAGATTAAAAGATAAGTTTAAGAGGCCTCCAGTGGAAACTTTTAAACTCATGTGGCCTCTCTCAGGGGAACAGCATACCGTCCTGAAATCCCTCAATTTGACTTTAGTATGATGTCTGTAAGGCGTCCGTAATTTGAGAACCCCAAATTACGGACGGCTTACAAACATCATACTAAAATAACGGACGGTCCGAGAAATTTACGGACGGTTGGTCACCCTATCTGTACATACTATACCAAAGTAAGGTATAGTGTGCACAGAGTCCAGAGGATCCCCAGAGGCTTTACAGAGGCTAAAGTAAATAAAACAAATGCTCTCTTTTGTGGTAGTGTGGGCAAGCAGGAAGGCTTATCAGAGGGCTTTGTTAAGCATTTGTTGTACACATTCAGGCAAGAAATGATTACACACACTCAATGACTAAATCCGAGACCAATTGTTTGTAAACATTTTGCTTTTTGTATGTTTATTACTTAGACACTTAAAACAATGATCCCTTTGGCCTCTGTTTTTATACATACGTCACATACATACTACTTCCAATCATCACACATTCCAACAGCACCAATTAGAACCCAAGAACATACTGTAGAAAAATCATAAATCTTTATTGTTCTCTGTATGTTAAAAAAACTAGACATTTTTAAAAAAACATATCTCTTAAGAGATCTTGTTGCAAAGCATAAAAAACAATTGTAATTATTCTGAGTTAAAAACAATTTCACAAATAGGGAAGAAATTCGAAGTGTGATATCTGAATCTCAAATCAACATCCTGACCCAAATGAGAAGACACTTAAAACACAATACCATGTAAGTGCTTTTGCATCACATAGAATGTACACATAGGTGTTCTTTTTATACCCAAGATCTTATTACAAATTGTCTAGCTGGGCCGCCTTAGTTAAGGCCAGAATTTGTTTTTTCAGATTTTTCTTTACACGCAAAGATTTTTCTTAGATACAGAAGCGACACGTATCGGTGGCATCTGATAGTGTCCCACCTTCTTCAGGCTAACAGATAATTTATACACCCCAAGATTAATCCTTCTATTGGTGAGAAGAGGGAGGAAACAATCTCTCCATGTAAATCAGCCAGATGTCTATGTGGAGTACATGGGCAAGCGAATGCTCGACAGAGGGGTCAGAACCGATCACTCTAATCTTTACTGGTTCCAGCTTTATAGAAATCCTGTTAAAACTAATTTTATCGATGCTTGAAGCAACACTTATAGGGGATCTTCTCCTCCGTAATAGCGCTGTTGCATGGGTTTAGTTTGTTCGAACTACAGGAGCTATGGTTGAAACACCATCAGCGTTGATTATCACAGATCTGGTGGTCCAGTTTTTACCGGGACTCCAGCGTCTCCTGGCCTGCTCCTAGTTACCGGCAACCTTTGTGATAAAATTACTTATTATTTAGAACTATTTATTACTTAGAACCAAAGATAATTTGTTGCAGTAAAATAGGTTTTGAAATATCACAGTTTTTAAGTATAAAAAGTGGACACAAGTGCATTTTTCAAACGGTTCAATGTTAACCTATGGGAGGAAAACAATAATGAAATATCACAGGTAAGTACACGACTTACAATTCCAGTCTTTGAGTTTTAGGATCAACACTGAGCAAGGGTCACGTAAGTAAGGTAAGGTAAACTTGTATAGGTAAGGTAAACTTGTAAAGCGCACAGCTGCCCCAGCGAAGAGGCGTCCAGGCGCTAGTAGCAGTGTCTCAGTAGAGAGCAAAGGGCTAGGCCGTAGGAAACAGGAGAGTTTTGATGGCCCCACGAAAGAGTAACAAGCAGTCTAAGTGGCAGATCTGGACAGGGAGAGAGTTCCACAGTTTTGCGACAAGACAGAGAAAGGACCGGCCCCCTGCTCTATAAGGCGTTTCACCCAGTGGACCTTAGTCAGGAATTGCTCAGCCGAGCGTAGCTGGCGTGTGGGTACATAGCGGACCAACAAATTGGACAAAATCTCAGGAGATGAGACTTTTAGTATTTTGAAGGTCAAACAGAGTGCCTTGAATTCGATCCTCTTAGGAACGGGTAGCCAGTGATGGCGCCGTAAAGCACTCGAGGTAGATCAGGTTCTTGGGACCCGGAGCAGGACTCGGGTAGCAGCATTCTGGACTCGCTGAAGGCGATTCACTTCCGCGTTATTGGCGCCTAGCATCAGTGAGTTAGCATAGTTCAGTCTGGACAAAATGGTCGCTTGTACTATCAACTGGCATGTGGATGGGTCAAAGAAACCCAATATGGGCCTTAGACCCCGTAGGAGTCCAAAACAGGTACCCGTGATTTTTTTGGTATGCTCCTGGAACCCAAGAGTGGAGTTGAACCAGATCCCTACGTTCTTCACCACCGGCTTAGGGGTGGGGGCACTGCCCAAGCACACCGGCCACCATTGCGTGCTCCAGAGACCCTTGTCTTCCCCACCAACAGCACTTCTGACTTGTTGGCATTAAGTTGAAGGCAGTTGGTGGTCATCCAGCGTGCGACCGCCTCTAGCCCGTTCCGGAACTGTGTGGCACCCCGAGAATGGTCATCGGAGAGGGTCACCACTAGTTGCGTGTCGTCAGCATACGACACCATGCTCAGGCCATGGTCCCGTGCCACTCCCGCCAAGGGTTGGATATAGAGGTTTAACAGAATAGGGCTTAGTGCAGAGCCCTGGGGGACTCCCTGTTTGATGAAATGGGCGGAAGAGAGGAAGGGGGGACGGAGACCTGGAAAGCTCTGTCAGCCAGAAAGGAATGGAACCTGTCCAGTGCCAGGCCGATCACCCCCGCCTCCTCTAGGCGACGCAGGAGGATCTGATGGGAGACCGTGTCAAACGCGGCGCTGAGATCATGCAGTATCAGAGCCGCAGTTTGTCCCTCATCCAGTATGGTCCGCAGATGCTCACTCACCGCTAAAAGTGCGGTCTCGGTACTATGACCGAGACGGAAACCATTCTGGGAGCGGTCTAAGATACCGCTGTTGTTTAGGAAGCCCGAAAGGGCATTATTGGTGTGGGCCTCGGCGATTTTTACGACCCAAGGCAGAAGGGAGATCGGTCGA
The DNA here is from genome assembly GCF_964261635.1 of Lissotriton helveticus. Lineage (NCBI taxonomy): Eukaryota > Metazoa > Chordata > Amphibia > Caudata > Salamandridae > Lissotriton > Lissotriton helveticus. The sequence continues at coordinate 1,586,940,451 of NC_136067.1, read as the reverse complement.
AAATGTTCCAGCTTAGTACGGTCCAGTGATGGTTTGTTCAGCAGGGGACCACCCTTGCTTGCTTCCATGGCGAAGGCACTACCACCGTAGTGAAAGAGGAATTACTCATCTGACACAGGGGCGTGAGAAGTATCGGTAAGCCGTCTCTAAATTGGTCAGGCCTCATAGGATCCAGAGGGGAACCTGATTTGATCTACGTGCTCAATGTAAGAAGCTCGTCTTGAGAGGTAGGGGGTATTGCTGCTAGAGTGGCATTAGGAAGGGAAGTAAGTGGAGCCACAATATCTATGGGACATGTGGGGAAGGATTTATAGATGGCTTCTACCTTCTGAACAAAGAAGGTGGCCAAATCCTCGCATTGCTGCCTGGACATGATCGCCGAAGTGGGGGGATCTTTCCTATTTTTAAAGTGGTTGAGTATTTTAAAAATGCTTTTCATTGGGTTTTTGCTGGACTTGATCTCGTTAGTGAGGTAGGCCTCTCGTGCCAGATGTATGGCCTTGTGGTATTGTTTAATCTCGTCCTGGTGCAACTTTTTAGCTCCAGGGGCGTATTCCTTTCTCCAAGCCAGTTCTAGCTTTTTGCATGTGCTACGCAGGGTGGCTAGAGAGTCATTGTACCAGGGATTGGAGCTCGAACATCGACCTTTGGACCATTTAGCAGGGATAAGAGTGTATAGGGCATGTAATATCCAATCACAGAGTGCTTTATACGATTGCTCTAGGTCAGTATCTAAGATAGGAAGACAGGATGCCAGACAGGCGAGTAGGTACTTAGGTTTGAGTTTGTGCCAGCAACGTCTAAAGGAGGCTTTAAGGTCAGCTCTGAGCACTGTCTCGGAAAGCGGAAGGGAGATGGAGACTTGAAGGTGATCGGACCAGCACACAGGGCTAGGTGTTTTGACCATGAGAGAAGAGATGTTGGAAAAAACTGGGTCAAGTAAGTGCCCAGCAGTGTGGGTAGGGCCCACCGCCAGCTGACTTAATTGACAGGAGGCGAAGTCAGTGAGCAAGCTGCTGATTTCAGGGTCGGAGGGATGGTCACAGTGAAGGTTAAGGTCACCAATGAGAGTAAAAATTGCAGCTGTCAATGCTGGGGAACTCACAACCTCAATAATGGCTCACTTGAATTCCGAGGTCGGTCCTGGGCGGCGGTAGACTAAAAGACCGGGGATGGAAGAGTGTGCACTAAAGGAGATTACAAAACAAGCACATTCGCACCCGGCTACATCCTCCTGAACGAAAGAACAGTGGAAGCGGGACTTAAATATAACAGCTATGCCCCCGCCTCTAGTTTCCCTGTTAAGAGTCTGAATACTGAACCCCAGGGGGAGAGCAAGGCCTGGTTCAGCCACTGTGGCGTCAGTTAGCCAAGATTCGGTTATGAATAACACGTCAGGAGATTCATCCTCTATGAGGTCATAGATCTCTATGTAGTGTTTAACCAGAAAGCGGACATTGAGGTGTAAGATTTTCATAGTGGCTCTGGGTGGGACAGGGTGAGGTGAGGGGCAGGAGTTATAGCCACACTTGCGACAACAATAAGGCCCTTCCACTGCAGCCCCTAAGCGCAGACAGTTGTTTCCCACACAGATTGCCTTGAACAAACCTTGCACTGACTTTTTTTTCTCCACTGGGTATGCAAAAAACATTGCCACATTTTACTCTCTTTTCTTGAAGATTAGGGCACCTTCACATCTTCTTCTTCATCTTCATGTCCAATAACACCAGGTTCTGCAGATGGTGTTGCAGTACTTCCTTCAGCCGTTGTGAGCACACAAACTTCTGGATAATTTCAAAAAAAGATGTTCTTCCACAAGCACTACAGCAATAATAACTGATTTCAGGAGTGGCCCTACTCAAAACTAGGTGTGGTCCAATATTAACCAATCACATTGCAGATTCTTTGTTTCACATCGTACGCCACTGCGTATCTGGAACCGCAGATTTGCAGGTTCATGTGAACCATAAAAACGCTTTTTTGTTAAAATATAAATAGTCAGCATGAATTCCCTCCTATTATGTCCAGCCTTACCATAACTTTACAATCAGTAGCTTCTATATAGTTAAAATAAGTTTAGAAATCTGACAAAACTGCGGATCAGCACCGTGGATTAATTCCCATCACGTGATCAGAACAAAAGTCATAGAGTTCCGCCATCTATATTTGTGGTACCGGATATATATATATATATCCTGGAAACTCCACTGCACAGCGCTGTGATTCTTCAACAAAATGGAACACGGGCCACAGATAGATGCACAGAATCTGGTTTATTTTCTCCAAGCTCTGTCGGGTTTTACGAGTTTCGGCTCCAGGGAGACTTGATCACAATATGATATATATATATATATATATATATATATATATATATATATATATATATATATATAATATATATAAATATATATATATGCAAGTGGTTCTTTTCCGAGGAGAAGAAACAAAGACCACGAGGGGAGTTCAGAAAAACAACAGCTTTATTTCAAGGGTCCCAGCGCAGGCGGATGCATTTCGGCGAGTGAGCCTTCTTCGGCGCCCCATGCTGTTAGGATGCCGTCCATAATTTACTCCTCCTGTAAAAGTCTTTGCTCGCACCTGAATCTCCTCCCCCTAGCAATTGGCTGACCAATCAGAGTTCGTGTAGAATATGGCGAACTCCAAGTCCCAGCATGCACTGTAGTTGCATTGGTGAGATGGTTGCATGAAGGAGTGAGTAAGCATGGGCTCGGTGCAAGCTTCACAGGTGAGTGGCACGGATCGAAAAGCAGATGAAATGGCCGTTTTTTCTCCTAGTCCCCTCTGACTGTAGCAACCAGCGTCATTCAGGTGTCAAACAGGGTGGGGGCGGTCAAATGTCAGACAGAGTGCCCAATTGAGATAAAATATCTCGATCCTCTCTTTCGTCTTCCTGATGTTGCTGGCAGAACGCCGGAAATTCCAGTAACCTGGATCAAAGGAAGCTGCAAGCAGCGAGTTTGCCAAAGTTTATTCCGGGTCTTTTTTGTGCTGCAGGGTCTTTGGACTGAGCCTTGGCAATCACAGAAATTATGCAAGTGGTTCTTTTCCGAGGAGAAGAAACAAAGACCACGAGGGGAGTTCAGAAAAACAACAGCTTTATTTCAAGGGTCCCAGCGCAGGCGGATGCATTTCGGCGAGTGAGCCTTCTTCGGCGCCCCATGCTGTTAGGATGCCGTCCATAATTTACTCCTCCTGTAAAAGTCTTTGCTCGCACCTGAATCTCCTCCCCCTAGCAATTGGCTGACCAATCAGAGTTCGTGTAGAATATGGCGAACTCCAAGTCCCAGCATGCACTGTAGTTGCATTGGTGAGATGGTTGCATGAAGGAGTGAGTAAGCATGGGCTCGGTGCAAGCTTCACAGGTGAGTGGCACGGATCGAAGAGCAGATGAAATGGCCGTTTTTTCTCCTAGTCCCCTCTGACTGTAGCAACCAGCGTCATTCAGGTGTCAAACAGGGTGGGGGCGGTCAAATGTCAGACAGAGTGCCCAATTGAGATAAAATATCTCGATCCTCTCTTTCGTCTTCCTGATGTTGCTGGCAGAACGCCGGAAATTCCAGTAACCTGGATCAAAGGAAGCTGCAAGCAGCGAGTTTGCCAAAGTTTATTCCGGGTCTTTTTTGTGCTGCAGGGTCTTTGGACTGAGCCTTGGCAATCACAGAAATTATGCAAGTGGTTCTTGCCATATTCTACACGAACTCTGATTGGTCAGCCAATTGCTAGGGGGAGGAGATTCAGGTGCGAGCAAAGACTTTTACAGGAGGAGTAAATTATGGACGGCATCCTAACAGCATGGGGCGCCGAAGAAGGCTCACTCGCCGAAATGCATCCGCCTGCGCTGGGACCCTTGAAATAAAGCTGTTGTTTTTCTGAACTCCCCTCGTGGTCTTTGTTTCTTCTCCTCGGAAAAGAACCACTTGCATAATTTCTGTGATTGCCAAGGCTCAGTCCAAAGACCCTGCAGCACAAAAAAGACCCGGAATAAACTTTGGCAAACTCGCTGCTTGCAGCTTCCTTTGATCCAGGTTACTGGAATTTCCGGCGTTCTGCCAGCAACATCAGGAAGACGAAAGAGAGGATCGAGATATTTTATCTCAATTGGGCACTCTGTCTGACATTTGACCGCCCCCACCCTGTTTGACACCTGAATGACGCTGGTTGCTACAGTCAGAGGGGACTAGGAGAAAAAACGGCCATTTCATCTGCTCTTCGATCCGTGCCACTCACCTGTGAAGCTTGCACCGAGCCCATGCTTACTCACTCCTTCATGCAACCATCTCACCAATGCAACTACAGTGCATGCTGGGACTTGGAGTTCGCCATATTCTACACGAACTCTGATTGGTCAGCCAATTGCTAGGGGGAGGAGATTCAGGTGCGAGCAAAGACTTTTACAGGAGGAGTAAATTATGGACGGCATCCTAACAGCATGGGGCGCCGAAGAAGGCTCACTCGCCGAAATGCATCCGCCTGCGCTGGGACCCTTGAAATAAAGCTGTTGTTTTTCTGAACTCCCCTCGTGGTCTTTGTTTCTTCTCCTCGGAAAAGAACCACTTGCATAATTTCTGTGATTGCCAAGGCTCAGTCCAAAGACCCTGCAGCACAAAAAAGACCCGGAATAAACTTTGGCAAACTCGCTGCTTGCAGCTTCCTTTGATCCAGGTTACTGGAATTTCCGGCGTTCTGCCAGCAACATCAGGAAGACGAAAGAGAGGATCGAGATATTTTATCTCAATTGGGCACTCTGTCTGACATTTGACCGCCCCCACCCTGTTTGACACCTGAATGACGCTGGTTGCTACAGTCAGAGGGGACTAGGAGAAAAAACGGCCATTTCATCTGCTCTTCGATCCGTGCCACTCACCTGTGAAGCTTGCACCGAGCCCATGCTTACTCACTCCTTCATGCAACCATCTCACCAATGCAACTACAGTGCATGCTGGGACTTGGAGTTCGCCATATTCTACACGAACTCTGATTGGTCAGCCAATTGCTAGGGGGAGGAGATTCAGGTGCGAGCAAAGACTTTTACAGGAGGAGTAAATTATGGACGGCATCCTAACAGCATGGGGCGCCGAAGAAGGCTCACTCGCCGAAATGCATCCGCCTGCGCTGGGACCCTTGAAATAAAGCTGTTGTTTTTCTGAACTCCCCTCGTGGTCTTTGTTTCTTCTCCTCGGAAAAGAACCACTTGCATAATTTCTGTGATTGCCAAGGCTCAGTCCAAAGACCCTGCAGCACAAAAAAGACCCGGAATAAACTTTGGCAAACTCGCTGCTTGCAGCTTCCTTTGATCCAGGTTACTGGAATTTCCGGCGTTCTGCCAGCAACATCAGGAAGACGAAAGAGAGGATCGAGATATTTTATCTCAATTGGGCACTCTGTCTGACATTTGACCGCCCCCACCCTGTTTGACACCTGAATGACGCTGGTTGCTACAGTCAGAGGGGACTAGGAGAAAAAACGGCCATTTCATCTGCTCTTCGATCCGTGCCACTCACCTGTGAAGCTTGCACCGAGCCCATGCTTACTCACTCCTTCATGCAACCATCTCACCAATGCAACTACAGTGCATGCTGGGACTTGGAGTTCGCCATATTCTACACGAACTCTGATTGGTCAGCCAATTGCTAGGGGGAGGAGATTCAGGTGCGAGCAAAGACTTTTACAGGAGGAGTAAATTATGGACGGCATCCTAACAGCATGGGGCGCCGAAGAAGGCTCACTCGCCGAAATGCATCCGCCTGCGCTGGGACCCTTGAAATAAAGCTGTTGTTTTTCTGAACTCCCCTCGTGGTCTTTGTTTCTTCTCCTCGGAAAAGAACCACTTGCATAATTTCTGTGATTGCCAAGGCTCAGTCCAAAGACCCTGCAGCACAAAAAAGACCCGGAATAAACTTTGGCAAACTCGCTGCTTGCAGCTTCCTTTGATCCAGGTTACTGGAATTTCCGGCGTTCTGCCAGCAACATCAGGAAGACGAAAGAGAGGATCGAGATATTTTATCTCAATTGGGCACTCTGTCTGACATTTGACCGCCCCCACCCTGTTTGACACCTGAATGACGCTGGTTGCTACAGTCAGAGGGGACTAGGAGAAAAAACGGCCATTTCATCTGCTCTTCGATCCGTGCCACTCACCTGTGAAGCTTGCACCGAGCCCATGCTTACTCACTCCTTCATGCAACCATCTCACCAATGCAACTACAGTGCATGCTGGGACTTGGAGTTCGCCATATTCTACACGAACTCTGATTGGTCAGCCAATTGCTAGGGGGAGGAGATTCAGGTGCGAGCAAAGACTTTTACAGGAGGAGTAAATTATGGACGGCATCCTAACAGCATGGGGCGCCGAAGAAGGCTCACTCGCCGAAATGCATCCGCCTGCGCTGGGACCCTTGAAATAAAGCTGTTGTTTTTCTGAACTCCCCTCGTGGTCTTTGTTTCTTCTCCTCGGAAAAGAACCACTTGCATAATTTCTGTGATTGCCAAGGCTCAGTCCAAAGACCCTGCAGCACAAAAAAGACCCGGAATAAACTTTGGCAAACTCGCTGCTTGCAGCTTCCTTTGATCCAGGTTACTGGAATTTCCGGCGTTCTGCCAGCAACATCAGGAAGACGAAAGAGAGGATCGAGATATTTTATCTCAATTGGGCACTCTGTCTGACATTTGACCGCCCCCACCCTGTTTGACACCTGAATGACGCTGGTTGCTACAGTCAGAGGGGACTAGGAGAAAAAACGGCCATTTCATCTGCTCTTCGATCCGTGCCACTCACCTGTGAAGCTTGCACCGAGCCCATGCTTACTCACTCCTTCATGCAACCATCTCACCAATGCAACTACAGTGCATGCTGGGACTTGGAGTTCGCCATATTCTACACGAACTCTGATTGGTCAGCCAATTGCTAGGGGGAGGAGATTCAGGTGCGAGCAAAGACTTTTACAGGAGGAGTAAATTATGGACGGCATCCTAACAGCATGGGGCGCCGAAGAAGGCTCACTCGCCGAAATGCATCCGCCTGCGCTGGGACCCTTGAAATAAAGCTGTTGTTTTTCTGAACTCCCCTCGTGGTCTTTGTTTCTTCTCCTCGGAAAAGAACCACTTGCATAATTTCTGTGATTGCCAAGGCTCAGTCCAAAGACCCTGCAGCACAAAAAAGACCCGGAATAAACTTTGGCAAACTCGCTGCTTGCAGCTTCCTTTGATCCAGGTTACTGGAATTTCCGGCGTTCTGCCAGCAACATCAGGAAGACGAAAGAGAGGATCGAGATATTTTATCTCAATTGGGCACTCTGTCTGACATTTGACCGCCCCCACCCTGTTTGACACCTGAATGACGCTGGTTGCTACAGTCAGAGGGGACTAGGAGAAAAAACGGCCATTTCATCTGCTCTTCGATCCGTGCCACTCACCTGTGAAGCTTGCACCGAGCCCATGCTTACTCACTCCTTCATGCAACCATCTCACCAATGCAACTACAGTGCATGCTGGGACTTGGAGTTCGCCATATTCTACACGAACTCTGATTGGTCAGCCAATTGCTAGGGGGAGGAGATTCAGGTGCGAGCAAAGACTTTTACAGGAGGAGTAAATTATGGACGGCATCCTAACAGCATGGGGCGCCGAAGAAGGCTCACTCGCCGAAATGCATCCGCCTGCGCTGGGACCCTTGAAATAAAGCTGTTGTTTTTCTGAACTCCCCTCGTGGTCTTTGTTTCTTCTCCTCGGAAAAGAACCACTTGCATAATTTCTGTGATTGCCAAGGCTCAGTCCAAAGACCCTGCAGCACAAAAAAGACCCGGAATAAACTTTGGCAAACTCGCTGCTTGCAGCTTCCTTTGATCCAGGTTACTGGAATTTCCGGCGTTCTGCCAGCAACATCAGGAAGACGAAAGAGAGGATCGAGATATTTTATCTCAATTGGGCACTCTGTCTGACATTTGACCGCCCCCACCCTGTTTGACACCTGAATGACGCTGGTTGCTACAGTCAGAGGGGACTAGGAGAAAAAACGGCCATTTCATCTGCTCTTCGATCCGTGCCACTCACCTGTGAAGCTTGCACCGAGCCCATGCTTACTCACTCCTTCATGCAACCATCTCACCAATGCAACTACAGTGCATGCTGGGACTTGGAGTTCGCCATATTCTACACGAACTCTGATTGGTCAGCCAATTGCTAGGGGGAGGAGATTCAGGTGCGAGCAAAGACTTTTACAGGAGGAGTAAATTATGGACGGCATCCTAACAGCATGGGGCGCCGAAGAAGGCTCACTCGCCGAAATGCATCCGCCTGCGCTGGGACCCTTGAAATAAAGCTGTTGTTTTTCTGAACTCCCCTCGTGGTCTTTGTTTCTTCTCCTCGGAAAAGAACCACTTGCATAATTTCTGTGATTGCCAAGGCTCAGTCCAAAGACCCTGCAGCACAAAAAAGACCCGGAATAAACTTTGGCAAACTCGCTGCTTGCAGCTTCCTTTGATCCAGGTTACTGGAATTTCCGGCGTTCTGCCAGCAACATCAGGAAGACGAAAGAGAGGATCGAGATATTTTATCTCAATTGGGCACTCTGTCTGACATTTGACCGCCCCCACCCTGTTTGACACCTGAATGACGCTGGTTGCTACAGTCAGAGGGGACTAGGAGAAAAAACGGCCATTTCATCTGCTCTTCGATCCGTGCCACTCACCTGTGAAGCTTGCACCGAGCCCATGCTTACTCACTCCTTCATGCAACCATCTCACCAATGCAACTACAGTGCATGCTGGGACTTGGAGTTCGCCATATTCTACACGAACTCTGATTGGTCAGCCAATTGCTAGGGGGAGGAGATTCAGGTGCGAGCAAAGACTTTTACAGGAGGAGTAAATTATGGACGGCATCCTAACAGCATGGGGCGCCGAAGAAGGCTCACTCGCCGAAATGCATCCGCCTGCGCTGGGACCCTTGAAATAAAGCTGTTGTTTTTCTGAACTCCCCTCGTGGTCTTTGTTTCTTCTCCTCGGAAAAGAACCACTTGCATATATATATATATATATATATATATATATATATATATATATATATATATATATATCACCTACTGGCGGTCGCCAGTAGGTAGCTTTAGTTAGGACCTAATTTCCATTGGAAATCCGCAATATTCTATTTGGAATAACTATGGCGCCGGTCAACGAATCTTTGCAAAATTTTCAAAACTTATGGCCAGCTCCGGTCCGCTCCTATCCTGAAAGTCTCTGGGTGATTCGTCAAGTGGGGGCAGAGAAAAAAGGGGGGTCCCAAAACATTTTTTCCCCATGCAATTTTCCGTAGGAAGCTTTAATCGCAGCTACAGCCCGAACTGCTAAATGGAATTACACCAAATATGGCAAAGAAGAAGTCCTTGGTTCACACTCGTGCCTTTTAGTTAAATGATGTAAATCTGTTCAATCGTTTTTTAGATATTAAAGGAAAAAAATACATATATATTTTGGCGGAGCCCAACAACACATCTCATTGTGAGATCTGATTGGCTGTCAGCACTTCATCCAAGAAGTGTTGGCAGCCATTGTGGGACCAATACTCATCTCCTCCACCCCCATACTCTGGCATCCCCTCTAACCCACAAGTCTATAGACTCTATTGTTTGCCCTTCACCCCGTGATCCACCCCTAAACTCTTCTCCTCTTTCTCCCACCTCTTATGACGCTTCCTTAACTCCACAAGCCTCCAATCTTACCCTCCCCCATTATCACCTTCTAACGATCGACGAGTCACCCTACCCCTCTCCCCTCCTTGTTCTGCACTATAATGCCCCCAGCTGCACATAATCCACTACCTTCTCTTGTAACTTCCACACTCACCACCCCCCACGGCTCACCCTACCTCCCCTTTGCCTCCCCAGCCAACTCCATCACACACTCCCCCTATGACTTCCCTGATCCCCATTATACTGTCCTAAATGCTCCCTCTTCCTCATACCCTTAACAACACTAACATAAACCTGAGGATCCCAATATCTCCCCCCCTCTCCGACTGCTCTCCCCCTCTGTAACTCCACTCTCATCCCCCCCCAGCTCCCCCCCTCCCTCACGTCAATCACCCTCTCCCATTAAAAGTTGACACCTCTCACCTCCTGAAACCAGTTGACCACCTACATTCCTCACTCCTTACTCAATCACTCCTTAATATTGAACTACACCTCTCGACCCTTGTATTAAATCTCACCTACCTCAGAAGTGATGTCTCTCTCCTCTCCAGGAACTACTCTCTGGATCTCACCCACCCCACTGTCCCTCCACATAATTTCAATGCGCCAGATTTCATAGCGCCTCTCATTTCCCCCCTCATTCACCTCTCCTTCTGTTGTACCTAATACTAATATTCCGCACAGCCCACCCCTCCATCAGACCAACTAGCCCTCTCCAGACCCTCTAAAACTAACTCACCAATGTTTCCCCCCCTTACACCACTACGTCGACCCCCCCCTCTCTTCATACTTCCTGCCCAGTGTCCTTGGGAATTAACATGACCACGACCTCCCCTGTTTCTCCCTTGATTGACAATCACAGTCCACTCTGCCCTCCACCCTCCTCTATCCATCCATCCCCACGTGACCCCCATGACCCCCCTGATCACCTCAATACCCCACCTCCCCCCACCACTCTTGTGATCCCCACCCCCCTCACTCTGCCATCTCAGTTCTTCTGGGAATGAGCAGATACCCCCTCTTCGTCACATAGGCCCCTGCAACAACTAACATCTATCCCCATATGTCCTTCCACCTTATTCACCGACATCCTACCCCTCAGCTGCATGCTGATCAACTGTGATCTGCCTCATGCCATGCTACGAATTTAGCGGAAACCATTCTCAGCGAAAGTATCGACATTTCTTTCTTAACGGAAACTTGTCTCAACCTCCACTCCACCTCCATCCTTGTTATGCTCACCCCTCCTGGTTATTCCATCCTTAAGAAAGATAGAATTGATCAAGTTGGAGGAGGCCTTGCCATAATCTTTAAAGATGAACTAAAACTTGTGCAGGTTCATCCCCAAGACCCAGCCTCCTTTGAATACCTCTGCGCTGATCTTACCACTCCAGGTTTCCCTACTATCCGCCTACATACCATCTACCACCCCCCGGTAATCCTATCCCCTTCCCCGAGGAGCTATCTGACCTCATCATCCAAGCGTCGCTCTCCAACTCCAGGAATCTCTTCCTTGGGGACTATAATATTCACTGGAATAAAACCAAAGACCCTGCTGCTAACCTCCTTAAAGAGACCATGGACATCAGTGACTTGTCTCAACTCTGCCAATCGATTACTCACTCTAAGGGTGCCACCCTTGATGCCATTATCTCTAGTAAATATCTGGCCTCCCTCTCCAAGATCATTTCCGTTGACTGGTATGACCACCACCTTATCCTCTTCACCGTGAATAGCTTTATTACTCGTCCAACCCCAAGCTGCAGTTTACAAATGAAACAAACTCGTAATCTTCACCTCATTCCTCCTGGCGAGCTGGATTCTATAATTAAATCTCGTTTGTCACTCCCCTCTCTCTCCCATAGCACCCCTGACCTAACTGATCATTACAACAATTCCATCCTCGAAGCCTTTGACCAAATTGCCCCAACTAAACTTAAACCAATAAAAAACATCCCACCCAAATCCTGGTTCAACTCTGACCTAAATAACGAAAGACGTGCCCTCAGGCAGTCTGAGCGTGCCTGGAGGAATCAACCTTCCTCTTCCAACTTGACAATACTCAGAAATGCCAGAGCCAAGTACAAAAAGCACATCTTCAATGAGAAAGCCTCCTTCCTTCGTTCCCAACTTGACAAGGCTTAGAAACCGCCTCAGAGAACTGTTTAACATTGTCAAAAAACAAACCTCCTCTGGCTCTCCAAAACAATTAGTTACTGTCGAAAGATGTGAAGAGATTGCTAGCTTCTTCTCAAATAAAGTCAACAAGATTGAACTATCTTTCTCCACCCCCCCACCACATACCCCACCTCCCCCCTTCCAATACCCCCCCTTAGCACTCCAACGGTACTTCGGCCCACATCCCTCCTCTCGCCTAACCCCTCTCAATCCTCCCTCTCTCTACCCCAGGCTGACGCCAATCCCGTTGTCCTCCTACCTAAAAACAATGCCTCTTGGAGGGAATTTTGCCCTATTTCTGAACACGATGTTCTCAACATCATCTCCAAACTCAAACCCTCCTCACATACCAAAGGTCCTCTTCCCGCTCACTTGGTTCAGGAACTTAAGCACATCATTGCCCCTCTTTGGACCAACATTATCAACTCCTCCCTAGTTTCTGGCAGTGTTCCTGATTCCCTCCAACTTGGCCAAATCACCCCTATCCTCAAAAACTCAACAGCGGACCCTAATGACTTAAACAACTTACGCCCGATCTTTAACCTTCCCTTCCTTTCCAAAGCCCTTGAAAAATGTGTCCTGTCACAATTGGATAATCATATCAATACATTCAATCTCCTTGACGCTTTCCAATCTGGTTTTAGAAAGGGATGCAGCACGGAAACTGCGATGCTCAACATTACCGATGACATTCACTGCTCTCTGGACAGAGGCGAATCCTCCCACCTCATCCTCCTTGACCTCCCTGCGGCATTTGATACTGTTAATCATTTTACCCTTCTGAAAACTCTCAAAGACCGCTTCGGTTTAAATGGCACTGTCCTCAAATTGTTCACCTCCTATCTCCACAATAGAACCCAACAAATTAAACTGAATGGTTGCCTCTCCAAACCACAACCTGTCTCTCTGGGTGTCCCACAAGGCTCTATCCTCTCTACTACTCTTTTTAACCTCTTGATGGAACCCCTCACTACTATTCTCAAACAAGCTAAAATCAGCTACCACCTCTATGCCGATGACACGCAATTATACTACAAGATCAAATCACACAACGACATATTACATCTTAATGATGCCTTGACCAAAATTCAAACCTGGTTCCATTTTAACCACCTCAAACTAAATCCCCCAAAAACTGAAATCATCCTTTTTGCTCCCCAAAACAACCCTCTGCCTATTCAACACTGCATTGCCGATATCAAAGCACTTAATTGCCCTCTCACCACTTCCAACTCTGTCAAATCCCTTGGCATCAGCGTCGACCAGAATCTCAATCTTATCCCACATATTAAAAACGCGGCCAAAGGTGCCCTCTTCACATTCCAATTGATGACTTTAAAACAATTGTTCAATCACTTGTCCTTTCTAGAATAGACTATGGCAACGCCAGCCTTGCTGGCACCCCCAAAGTCCATCTTACCCCGATTAAATCTGTCCTCAACCTGGCGGCCATGCTTATCTCTGACAGTTAGCGTTATGAACACATCTCCCCGGTCCTCAAAAATCTCAAATGGCTCCCAATCGAAGGCAGATCCACCTACAAGATTGCGTGTATCACTCACAAAGCCCTTCACCAAAACACCCCCTCATACCTTTCTGACAAACTCCAAAAAGCAGGGTGTACTAGATCACTGAGGAGCACCAACGCCCTTGTCCTAATCCCCCCTCAGACCAAAAAGAATGTTCTTTCTCAGGGAATGCCCCATCTATTTGGAATTCTCTCCCCAAAGACCTTCGCTACAACCCTTCCTACCCCCTTTCCAAGAAAAACCTCAAGCTACTGCTTCTCAACAAATATTGGGGTCCTTAATTCCTATTGATCCATCGGTCCATCTACCCTTGGGTGTCCTCTACACTCTCCCTTCCACTACCTTTCCTACTCTCGCTTTTCTAGAAAAACCTCATGCTGCTGCTTCTTAACTAATATTGGGGTCCCTAATTCCTATTTTACTATCTGTCCACTTACTCGTGGCAGTCCTCTACAATCCCTCTTCCTACCACTCTCCCTACTCTCGCTCTCCTTTCTCCCTATAACTAACTAATCCACCCCCTACTTATTTTTTTCATCAGCCTTCTTCTCCTTTACTTGTTCTCTTAATTTACTCTTTCTTTTCCTTGTACAGTTGGAGGACTTTATCATCTAGTCTAAGTTAAAAATGTGCAGTTTACTGACTTTCTTTTTCATGATGTGTTACCCTGTAAAGCGCTCTGATACTCTTGGGTCTAGTAGCGCTATATAAAACCTTTTAAATAAATACATAAATAAATAAATAAGACATTAGTTACATTATAAATCATTTGTTGAGGGTACCATACTCATTTTAGGAATTGTGGTGTGTTCTAAGGTGATTTTACCATGTGAAAAAGCCTTCTGCTGGGATATCATGAATTATGTTTGAGATAAAACTATTTTTTCATGCTTTTCCCACAGAGGTTTGGAAGGTTATCTATAAGCTAAACTGAGAGCATATTTTCTGTAAATTCACATTATCTTTCTCAGTCAGGTGCGAATGAAGTCTGACATTCTCAGTAAAACATGTACATCCAAGAAGAGCAGAGACTGTCAGTTGATTTCTTTGTGTTCCACTGCAGCTTCCCAGAGTGTTCTAAAGAACAACTAGAGTGCTAACAGCCTTATTTATGACAAAGGTATAGCACACCTGAAGCCATCTTGATTGGAATAAAGTGATAACTCTTAAAACATTTAATGTGCAAAGGAACAAAACGAGGGGGTTCATCTTTCCATAGAAAGTATGATTAGTGCTGCATAAAGAGAAATTAGGGCACATTTTGAGTGACTTCTCAAATCCTCTTCTATTTCATTAAAAAAATTCTGACATGTAGACTGAAACATGTACTTTCAATACCAGCAGCAGACTTCCCTGGTGAGCAGTAGCTTTACTACAGTGATATAATGAGCAACTAGGGTTCTAACATTCAGAATTCATGGCAAATGTGTGACACATCTGAATGCCTTCTTGATGGAACCAAAGTAAAACACTGAAAGTATTTCCTACTGAGGAGACTGTAGTAAAGGAGGAAATTAGGAAACTTTGTCTCCCAAGATAGCCGCCAGAGACAAAAGAGCCCAAATGTAGCACAAATATCACCCAGATGTAGCTCTAAGTATAGCCCAATGACAGAATGTCCCATAGTGTTCTAAAGAACAACTAAAGCGTTAGCAGTCTTACTTATGACAGAAGTATGGAACACCTGAAGCCATCTTGATTGGAATAAAGTAGTAACACTTGAAACATTTAATTTGCAAAGGAATAAAATGAGGGGCTTCATTTTGCCATAGAAATTATGATTAGTGCATTAGGGCACATTTTGACTGCTCAAATCCTCTTCTATTTCATAAAAAAATTCTAACATGCAGACTGAGACATGCACTTTGAATACCAGCAGCAGTGAGCAGTAGCTTTACTACAGTGATCTAATTAGCAACTAGAGTGCTAACATTCAGAATGTATGGCAAATGTGTGACACATCTGAATGCCCACTTGATGGAACCAAAGAAAACAAGCATTGAAAATGCAGTAGGTCTCGCCCTCGTTTAAGTTAAAGCAATTCTGTTTGTAATTAGGTGGCTTTTTAGCTTTGCTTTTATTAGTGTTTTTCAAACTTTCATGTACATAACATGCATATATCTATGCATGTATGTATGTGTATGCATGCATTTATATTTGTATTTATATAGATATGCAGATTATATATATTTGTTTATATATGTATGTGTGTATATATACAAATACACACATATATATATATATATATATATAAATGCCTATGTATGCATATATATATGTGTGCATGTAGAGAGAGGTAGAGAGGCTAGAGGTGTAGAGGTAGAGGTGTAGAGGTAGAGAGGTAGAGGTAGAGAGGTAGAGAGTAGTAGAGAGAGAGGTAGAGAGGTAGAGAGTAGAGTAGTAGAGAGTAGTAGAAAGTGAGTAGTAGAGAGTGAGTAGTGGAGAGAGAGTAGTAGAGAATGAGTAGTAGAGTGAGTAGTAGAGAGTACTAAAGAGATAGTAGAGAGTGTGTAGTAGAGGGCGAGTAGTAGAGAGTAGCAGAGAGTAGTAGAGAGAGAGTAGTAGAGAGTGAGTAGTAGAGAGGGAGTAGTAGAGAGTGAGTAGTAGAGAGTAGTAAAGAGTGAGTAGTAAAGAGTAGTAGAGTAGTAGAGAGTGGGTAGTAGAGAGTAGTGGAGAGTGAGTAGTAGACAGAAGTAGAGAGTGGATAGTAGAGTGAGTAGTAGAGAGTAGTAGAGAGTGAGTAGTACAGTGAGTAGTAGAGAGTAGTAGAGAGTGAGTAGTACAGTGAGTAGTAGAGAGATAGTAGTAGAGAGCAAGTAGTAGAGAATGTGTAGTGGAGAGTGAGTAGTAGAGAGTAGTAGAGAGTGAGTAGTAGAGAGTAGTAGAGTATGAGTAGTAGAGAGAGTAGTAGAGTATTAGAGAGTGAGTAGTAGAGAGTAGTAGAGAGTGAGTAGTAGAGAGTGAGTAGTAGAGAGTGAGTAGTGGAGAGTAGTAGTGAGCGAGTAGTAGAGAGTGAGTAGAAGAGAGTGAGTAGAAGAGAGAGTAGTAGAGAGTGACTAGTAGAGAGTAGTAGAGTGAGTAGTAGAGAGAGAGAGTAGTAGAGAGTGAGTGGTAGAGTAGTAGAGAGTGAGTGGTAGAGAGTAGTAGAGAGTAGTAGAGTGAGTAGTAGAGAGTAGTAGAGAGTGAGTAGTAGAGTAGTAGAGAGTGAGTAGTAGAGAGTGAGTAGTGGAGAGTGCATAGTAGAGAGTAGCAGAGAGTGAGTAGTAGAGAGTGAGTAGTAGAGAGTGAATAGTAGAGAGTGAGTTGTAGAGAGAGAGTGAGTAGAGAGAGAGTAGTAGAGCGTAGTAGAGTGAGTAGTAGAGAGTGAGTAGTAGAGAGAGAGAGAGTAGTAGAGAGTAGCAGGGAGTGAGTTGTAGAGTAGTAGAGAGTGAGAGGCAGGGAGTAGTAGCGTGAGTAGTAGAGAGTGAGTATTAGAGAGTAGTAGTAGAGAGTGAGTAGTAGAGAGTGATTAGTAGAGAGTAGTAGTAGAGAGTGAGTAGTAGAGAGTGAGTAGTAAAGAGAGAGTAGTAGAGAGTGAATGGTAGAAAGTAGTAGCGAATGAGTTGTAGAGAGATAGTAGTAGAGAGTAGTAGTAGAGAGTGAGTAGTAGAGAGTAGTAGAGAAGTAGAGAGTGAGTAGTAGAGAGTGAGAAGGAGAGATTAGTAGGTAGAGTAGTAGAGAGTGAGAAGGAGAGAGTAGTAGAGAGAGAGTAGTAGAGAGTGAATAGTAGAAAGTAGTAGAGAGTGAGCAGTAGAGAGATAGTAGTAGAGAGTAGTAGTAGAGAGTGAGTAGTAGAGTAGTAGAGAAGTAGAGAGTGAGTAGTAGAGAGTAGTAGAGTAGTAGAGAGTGAGTAGTAGAGAGTGAGTAGTAGAGAGAGTAGTAGAGAGTAGTCAGTCAGTGTCAGTCAGTGTCAGTCAGTCAGTGTCAGTCAATCAGTGTCAGTCAGTCTCAGTCAATGCAGTGTCAGTGTCAGTCAATCAGTGTCCGTCAGTGTCAGTCAGTCAGTGTCAGTCAGTCAGTGTCAGTCAGTCAGTGTCAGCTAGAGCAGCTCTGCTGACCTGGTTCTCTGGCTCTAAAGCAGCTCTGCTGACCTGGTTCTCTGGCTCTAAAGCAGCTCTGCTGTCCTGGTTCTCTCACTCTAAAACAGCTCTGCTGACCTGGTTCTCTAGCTCTAGAGCAGCCCTGCTGACCTAGTTCTTAAGCTCTACAACAGCTCTGCTGACCTGGTTCTCTGGCTCTAGAGCAGCTCTGCTGACCTGGTTCTCTCCCTCGAGAGCAGCTCTGCTGACCTGGTTCTCTCCCTCTAAAGCAGCTCTACTGACTGGTTTCTCTGGCTCTACAGCAGCTCTGCTGACCTGGTTCTCTGGCTCTAGAGCAGCTCTGCTGACCTGGTTCTTAGGCTCTAGAGCAGCTCTGCTGACCTGGTTCTCTGGCTCTAAAGCAGCTCTGCTGACCTGGTTCTATGACTCTAAAGCAGCTCTGCTGACTTGGTTCTCTGGCTTGAGAGCAGCTGTGCTGACCTGGTATTCTGGCTCTAAAGCAGCTCTGCTGACCTGGATCACTGGCTCTAAAGCAGCTCTGCTGGCCTGGTTCTCTGGCTCTAAAGCAGCTCTGCTGACCTTGTTCTCTCCCTCTAAAACAGTTCTGCTGACCTGGTTTCTCTGGCTCAACAGCAGCTCTGCTGCTTGGTTCTCTGGCTCTTCAGCCGCTCTGCTGACCTGGTTCTCTGGCTCTAAAGCAGCTCTGCTGACCTGGTTTTCTGGCTCTGAAGCAGCCCTGCTGACCCGGTTCTTTGGCTCTAAAGCAGTTCTGCTGACCAGGTTCTCTGACTCTAAAGCAGCTCTGCTGACCTGGTTCTCTGACTCTAAAGCAGCTCTGCTGACCCGGGTTTCTGGTTCTAGAGCAGCTCTGCTGACCTGCTTCTCAGGCTCTATAGCAGCTCTGCTGACCTAGTTCTTAGGCTATAGAGCAGCTCTGCTGATCGGGTTCTCTGGCTCTACAACAGCTCTGCTGACCTGGTTCTCTCCCTCTAAAGCAGCTCCACTGACCTGTTTTCTCTGGCTCTACAACAGCTCTGCTGACCTGGTTCTCTGGCTCTAGAGCAGCTCTGCTGACCTGGTTCTTAGGCTCTAGAGCAGCTCTGCTGACCTGCTTCTCTGGCTCTACAACGGCTCTGCTGACCTGATTCTCTGGCTCTAAAGCAGCTCTGCTGACCTGGTTTCTCTGGCTTGAGTGGAGCTCTGCTGACCTGGTTCTCTGGCTCTAAGGCAGCTCTGCTGACCTGGTTCACTTCCTCTAGAGCAGCTCTGCTGACCTGCTTCTCTGGCTCTACAACGGCTCTGCTGACCTGGTTCTCTGGCTCTAAAGCAGCTCTGCTGACCTGGTTTCTCTGGCTCTACAGCAGGTCTGCTGACCTGGTTCTCTGCCTCTAGAGCAGCTCTGCTGACCTGGTTCTCTACCTCTAAAGCAGTTCTGCTGACCTGGTTCTCTGGCTCTAAAGCAGCTCTGCTGACCTGGTTTCTCTGGCTTGAGTGGAGCTCTGCTGACCTGGTTCTCTGGCTCTACAGCAGGTCTGCTGACCTGGTTCTCTGCCTCTAGAGCAGCTCTGCTGACCTGGTTCTCTACCTCTAAAGCAGTTCTGCTGACCTGGTTCTCTGGCTCTAAAGCAGCTCTGCTGACCTGGTTTCTCTGGCTTGAGTGGAGCTCTGCTGACCTGGTTCTCTGGCTCTAAGGCAACTCTGCTGACCTGGTTTCTCTGGCTCTACAGCAGGTCTGCTGACCTGGTTCTCTGCCTCTAAAGCAGCTCTGCTGACCTGGTTCTCTTCCTCTAGAGCAGCTCTGCTGACCTGCTTCTCTGGCTCTACAACGGCTCTGCTGACCTGGTTCTCTGGCTCTAAAGCAGGTCTGCTGACCTGGTTCTCTGCCTCTAGAGCAGCTCTGCTGACCTGGTTCTCTACCTCTAAAGCAGTTCTGCTGACCTGGTTCTCTGGCTCTAAAGCAGCTCTGCTGACCTGGTTTCTCTGGCTTGAGTGGAGCTCTGCTGACCTGGTTCTCTGGCTCTAAGGCAACTCTGCTGACCTGGTTTCTCTGGCTCTACAACGGCTCTGCTGACCTGGTTCTCTGGCTCTAAAGCAGGTCTGCTGACCTGGTTCTCTGCCTCTAGAGCAGCTCTGCTGACCTGGTTCTCTACCTCTAAAGCAGTTCTGCTGACCTGGTTCTCTGGCTCTAAAGCAGCTCTGCTGACCTGGTTTCTCTGGCTTGAGTGGAGCTCTGCTGACCTGGTTCTCTGGCTCTAAGGCAACTCTGCTGACCTGGTTTCTCTGGCTCTACAGCAGGTCTGCTGACCTGGTTCTCTGCCTCTAAAGCAGCTCTGCTGACCTGGTTCTCTTCCTCTAGAGCAGCTCTGCTGACCTGCTTCTCTGGCTCTACAACGGCTCTGCTGACCTGGTTCTCTGGCTCTAAAGCAGCTCTGCTGACCTGGTTTCTCTGGCTTGAGTGGAGCTCTGCTGACCTGGTTCTCTGGCTGTAAGGCAACTCTGCTGACCTGGTTTCTCTGGCTCTACAGCAGGTCTGCTGACCTGGTTCTCTGCCTCTAGAGCAGCTCTGCTGACCTGGTTCTCTACCTCTAAAGCAGTTCTGCTGACCTGGTTTCTCTGGCTCTACAGCAGCTCTGCTGCCTGGTTCTCTGGCTCTACAGCAGCTCTGCTGACCTGGTTCTCTGGCTCTAAAGCAGCTCTGCTGACCTGGTTCTCTTCCTCTAGAGCAGCTCTGCTGACCTGCTTCTCTGGCTCTACAACGACTCTGCTGACCTGGTTTCTCTGGCTCTACAGCAGGTCTGCTGACCTGGTTCTCTGCCTCTAGAGCAGCTCTGCTGACCTGGTTCTCTACCTCTAAAGCAGTTCTGCTGACCTGGTTCTCTGGCTCTAAAGCAGCTCTGCTGACCTGGTTTCTCTGGCTTGAGTGGAGCTCTGCTGACCTGGTTCTCTGGCTCTAAGGCAACTCTGCTGACCTGGTTTCTCTGGCTCTACAGCAGGTCTGCTGACCTGGTTCTCTGCCTCTAAAGCAGCTCTGCTGACCTGGTTCTCTTCCTCTAGAGCAGCTCTGCTGACCTGCTTCTCTGGCTCTACAACGGCTCTGCTGACCTGGTTCTCTGGCTCTAAAGCAGCTCTGCTGACCTGGTTTCTCTGGCTTGAGTGGAGCTCTGCTGACCTGGTTCTCTGGCTGTAAGGCAACTCTGCTGACCTGGTTTCTCTGGCTCTACAGCAGGTCTGCTGACCTGGTTCTCTGCCTCTAGAGCAGCTCTGCTGACCTGGTTCTCTACCTCTAAAGCAGTTCTGCTGACCTGGTTTCTCTGGCTCTACAGCAGCTCTGCTGCCTGGTTCTCTGGCTCTACAGCAGCTCTGCTGACCTGGTTCTCTGGCTCTAAAGCAGCTCTGCTGACCTCGTTCTCTGGCTCTAAAGCAGCTCTGCTGACCCGGTTCTTTGGCTCTAAAGCAGTTCTGCTGACCTGGTTCTCTGACTCTAAAGCAGCTCTGTTGACCTGGGTTTCTGGTTCTAGAGCAGCTCTGCTGACCTGATTCCTAGGCTCTAGAGCAGCTCTGCTGACCTGGTTCTCCGGCTCTACAATGGCTCTGCTGACCTGGTTCTCTGGCTCTAAAGCAGCTCTGCTGACCTGGTTTCTCCGGCTTTACAGCAGCTCTGCTGACCTGGTTCTGTGGCTCTAAAGCAGCTCTGCTGACCTGGTTCTCTGGCTCTACAGCAGCTCTGCTGACCTGGTTCTCTGGCTCTAAAGCAGCTCTGCTGACCTGTTCTAATGCTCTAATGCAGCTCTGCCCACTCCTACAATCATCCTGACTGAATCATGTCCTTATCTAATCACTCTGCTGAAACATAAGTGCTTATAAACATATCCTGCCGTCTATTAGCACTCTAGGAACCCAGTCACTGTCTATGCACTTGCAGAATGACTCAGGCATTGAGACAAGCAGTGGTACAGTCAAATGTGCACAATATATGCGGTCCCTTAACCCATTGCAGACTACTGAGTCAGTCCTGCAAAAGTCCAGGTAATAGTTATGCTTGTCTGGAATAACACTGTGAGTCTGTGTCCACCCCTACACTCATCCTGATAGAAGCATGTCCTTATCTAATCACTCTGCTGAGACATAAGTGCTTATAAACGTATCCTGCTGTCAACTACTAGCATGTAGGATCCCAGTCACTGTCTATGCACTTGCAGAATGACTCAGGCATTGAGACAATACCTAAGCACTTATAAATTAACTGAGCACTCTGTTTGCAGAACTGTCATCATTCTAGTTACTAGTGATGTTCTTATATAATGACCTAGGCACCAACACAAGTACACGCACAATATTCTGTGCGTAATCTTTACAAACCTCTAAGCAGATACATACTATTGGTACACTCCACTAAATACTGAAGTAGTACTCATGCAGCCTAGGATACCTCCTGTCAGTCTCATGCAGTCCGTCAATCAGCCATCTAGCACTATGTTCTTATTGTATCACTCTGCCAATACCTAAGCACTTATGGGGCAGATTTACAAGCCCCCTGCGCCACCAGTACGTCACTTTTTGTAATGCAGTGATGGCGCTGGGGACTCCTCCATATTTACAAGGAGAGGAAAAGCCACCCTGCGTGGCTTTTCCTCTCCTTGAAAATACGACCCATTCAAATGCAGCACTTTGTGTTGAAGGGGCGTTTCATGGGTGTTGCTGTGTCTGTTCCCACACAACACCCATGGAATAACACATCTCAAGACTGGTGAGAAAGTTTAAATCTGTAGATACGTGTGAATGATGCGCCACCCTAGAGGTGGTGTAGTGAGGCACAACAAGGAGAAATGTTTTAATTTCTCCTAGTTTTTTCCTCTTTCAATGGATGCTGCATTCCACAGCACACATTGAATGAGGAAAAGGAGGAGAATACCTTTAAAGATTGTTTTTGTGCAGGAAGTAGTCCCTTTCTGCACAAAAACAATCTCCCCAAGACACAGATATCCTTGCACCATGCTGCAAGGGTGCCTGCGTCACTGCATGGCTGCAGTTTGTGTGCTAGTGCAGAGGGAGCACAGAATTGCGACATATTCATGTAAATATGTCACATCCCTGTGCTTTAGAAGTGCCGCAGCGCGGTGCAGCTAAAGTGCTTGCAGTGTCACGCTGCAGCACTTCCTCATAGATCTGCCCCTATAAATTCACCATACAGTACTAATGCATTCTTTCAGTCAATCATGCTCTACACATACATTCAACCAAACATTCAGACATTACCATGCAATTATAGTTCTTTTTCTAAACCAGATAAGGAAGTTCTGAACTTTTTTTCTTCTGTTTGTTGTTTTCTATTTTTTTTTTTAGTTTTTTAAAACGATTTTGTACATTTTCTGGTGTCTTTTAAAAATTGAACAAAAAAGGAACTAAGTAAACAGTTAGCTTTTGGTATTCAACATCATTCAAACATTTTTTTTAAAATTGCATTTGTGGTTCTGTTGAGCTGCACAAATAGCGTCCACTGACTGTTCACCCTAACAGATGATGGTTTTGTACTTAGTGCAGTGCTGCTGCCAAAAAGTAAATTCTGGGCAAATGTTTACTGGTGGTGCTGAAGTGGACGCTCCGGAGGTGCTAGCAATGCCTGGTGGTGGATTTTTTGCTGCACACATTATTTCTTCTCGTGCCAGATTTTTCGGGTGAATGGTCCGCAAATGTTATACATACTCGCTGTTCCACAGGAGTATTTCTTGTCACTGCCTCGCGACAGGACCTTGTCACTCAGCAAGCATGTGACTTTTCTTGCGTTGACCTTTTTTTCTCCGGCAGGAGAGGTGAAAAATTTCCATACCACTGATTCAGGCCTCTGATTGGGTGGATCTTCCTCCAAGATATCTTCATCTCAATGGATGATAAGGAGCTTGCGAACCAGATGCCATTTCTTCAATGCAAATTTTTTAAAACACCAAAAAATTCCAAAACCATCTCTGGAAGAAGAAGAGATGTATCTCATAAACTGCTCCAAACAGAATAATTAAAATGGGTGGGGTCCTTCAATAGTTACAGTGGAAAATGTTATGAACTAATCACATCATTTTTTTTAGGTCACATGGGATCCGCTCATCGTGCGCTCATGAAGCGCGCAACCAACGCGACTTTGCGAAAATATAATTCAAAATAATATACGTTTATTACAAGTAGAAATATATTCTTTTTATGAATACCTTAGATAATCTTTTGCCCTAATACGTACATTAAAGACATGAACATATCATTTTAGAACATAAACAGGAGCCAGCGTGCCCCAGCATGTATATGAAGTCACGTGGGGCCCACGTGTCGCGAATGCGCGGGAGCAGGAGTCACTGACCAGTCGCACACCACGTAACATTGTACGTATATGACGTAACTGAAAAAAACCACGCACTCGTTGCTCACTATACACGGATCATTCATAACTTTTCCAAATTGGCAGCTAGAATACGCGGACCCGCGGTGGTAGGTACGCTTAGGGTGCGCAACGCCCCAAACATTTTTGGAAAAAATAAAAATAAAAAAATTATATAAATATATTAAAATACAAAAAAACTAAATAATTACAAATATTTCAGTTTGAATTTTTGGTTTTTTTGCAATTTTCAGAAAAATATATAATGTTGTTTAATAAATACAATATTTATAAATAAACATTTAAAAAAACTGTAGACATTCAGTACAAAAAAATAGGTATAACTACTATTGCACTTAAAAATTAGCATTTAAAAAAACCTTTGAAATTCACTGAAAAAAACCATAGGTTTCAGAGATGTTATAGTTAGAAATTAGCATTTTAAAAAACTTTGAAATTCACTGAAAAACACATAAGTTTCAGAGACATTATATTTAGGAATTAGCATTTAAAAAACATTTGATATTCACTGAAAAAACTATAGGTTTCATGAGTGTTATAGTTAGCTGGACATTTCACTCATACAAAACCATAGAAATTCCTCCATTATAGTTAGTTGTGCTAACTATAACTTGCGCCCCCGCAATACACTGCTGATGATGTCACATATTACATAATTCATGTCATGGTCAGTGACATCACTGATGACATCACTGATGATATCTCAAATGACATCATTGATGACTTCACTGATGACATCATTTATGTGACAATCTGATACACCTCATCACACACTAGTATAACCTTTGATCACTCACTGTAAAATACAGAGTAACATATTTGAAAGAATTGACACACACATACCAGTTACTACATACGCACTCACTGACTCCTAAGTTTACACACACAACTGTCCATTCACCCACAGAATCACTTATACATGCAGTCACTGATCAATGGTAACACTATCAAATGTACTCATACACTTATATAGACATTGACACAAGAGCAGTCATCCTAGTCGGTTATGCAGTGATGCTACTCACTCATGAAAATAATCAATCACACTTACATTTACTCACCTACACAGTTATACACACAACACCTGATTAATACATACACATAGTAAATCATAGTTACTATGTTAAAAAATCACTATTACAATTAAACACTCATTCATACAGTTACTCTCACAAATTTTAAAAAACATAGAAATTCACAAAGAAAAACAAAGGTTACAGGGATATTATAGTTAGGAAATAAAATGTTAAAAAAAACTTAGAAATTCACTGAATTAAACCAAAGGCTACAGGGACACTATACTTAGGAAATAAAATTTAAACAACGTTAGAAATTCACGTAAAAAAATAAAAGTTACAGGGATGTAACCGTAGAAATTGAGAAGGTATAGTTACCTCTGCTACCTATAAATCACACCCCCATAATGCACTGCTTAATACCTCACATATTACATCACTCATGACAGGGTGAGTGGCATCACTGATGACATCACAAAGGAACTAGCTGATGAGATCACTGAGGACATCATCAAGTGAGTGTATATGTTTTGTAAACGTTTGTGAGTCTCAAAGATATTTACTAAGCTACTGCATAACTTTAATTACTATTCTTTTTGTATGAATACAAATAATAATAAGGTCTTAACTGCTTGATTAACAAAAACCATTGCAATTAAAACATCTTAACAATTTTGTATGAATAATGATTATACCATTGACATCACTGATAACATCATCCACTGAACCACTCACACCTCTACATAACCCCGAATACACCCATTCCCACTCCTACACAACTACTCACATATCTACTCACAGGCCCGTACAAGTACTCACACTACCAGTTACTCATAAATGGAGCCACTCACTCACACACCCAATCACTGACTCATACAGGCACTTACACAACAGGTCACTCAACCACACAGTCACTCAAATAGCTACTCAGGCCCCATATGCCCACTCACCCACCCATACAGTAACTCACAAACCCACTTATTCACCTAAACAGCTACTGGCACACCCATACACTCACCCATACAGCCTCTTAACAAAGCCACTCACTCATCCTAGAAACATTCAGACATTCACTCACACATCCACACAACCACTAGCATACCCATTCAGACATCCATACAAGCACTCACACATCTGCACACTCACCCATACATCCATTCACTCAGACACTTACTCTAAAATGCAGCCACTCACAAGTCAACCTACCAAACAGCCACTTACTCACCCATGTAGTTCCTACACAGCCAGTCAATTACTCATATGGGTATTCAAACAGACACGCACTCACCCATAAGAGTTATATCCTCCATCTAATATGAGCGACATAGACAGAAGCAATAAAGACAACAATATCCTGCACTGGGACTATACAGTGCATCAATTTAAGAGCCAGATTCCAAAAATCATTGACTGTAGCTTTACAACTATCAGTAAAATGTTCACTGGCTTCAAGGTACAATTTACTCTGCACTCATCAGGAGGAATCGTGAAAGGACACAGCTGCTCTTCATACAGCTAATCTAAAGCCACAAACCCTGGTGTTTAAGCTATCTAAGCAGATGTCACTAATTGGTACACAAATTTCTAAAGTTGACAAACACATGAGTAAACTGGAGGATTCAACAACATTAGTGCAGCAACAAATTCAGGCACAGCATAAGCAATCTAAGGAGATGATGTCAAAATGGAAGACCTGGAGAATCAAATGTATCATAATAATCTGCATGTGCTGGGCATCGACTAAGGGGCATGATCCAATTAGCTTTATTGTTCAGTTTTTCAGAGAACATTTCCTAATTTTCCAGAGTAGAACATAGACTGTCAAGTACAATGGTCCCATTGCTGTCCATTTAAAAAAAAAAACCTCGAGACAGCATGAAAGCTCTCATCCAAGGATGATCCTCATATGCATAGGCAAAACATTTTCTGGCAATTGCTGTATCAGGTAGCTTGCATCTCCAATCTGATCTTGCATTGGATGTATAGCTTCTTCATTCAATCAGACTTCAGTCACACAAAAGTCAAACACTGATGGCAGTTACTCCAGCTGATCTGACAGATCCAATCCGCTGGCTCACAGGTCTTTCTAAAAGAGGCAGCTCGAGTAAACATTAATCAAGGCTCACTTTATTTATGTGCATTTTGAAAGAATGTGCTTAAAGGCTACTGGAGTCATGTATAAATAGTGATATGTTAGATGATGAATGAATTATTAAACCATGCTAATTTAAAAATGTAATAAGGAAAAGGATTATTGTAAGATGGCTGTGGGCTATATTGTTGATCTTTCATTTCCTCTTTTAGCCTTTCCTGTATTCAGTGCCACAGCTGATGTCTCTCACTTTTAGGAATGGGGTGAATGCATTGAGAGGATATCTTTGTCTTTTCAGAGTCCTCTAGAAGATGAGGTTGGCAGGGCCGGGGTGGGCATAGTGTAGGAGGGTTGCTTTTAAAAAAGAAAAGAGGCGATATTTTAGCAGCAGACGAAATTGCCATTAACTGTTAGGTTACATTGCAGATGGCCCAGAATAGGTATGAAAGTTCAAATGACATAAGAATGTTAACCTGGAAAGTGAGTGGACATCATTCTAGTAATACACTTCATATTTTAAAAGAGGAACTGAGGTACCTAGAACAGAAGACTCACAAAATTACACAAATTAGGCAGCATAATTTAAAATGTTTTAAGGCCTAGTTCGGTGTCTCCAGGAGACACATCTGTCCACACAGCAATGGGTAGCTGGATCAGTTGGGCATAAGAGGTATAGCTGCTAAACAAGAAACTCCAACCTGGTGGGATTGCCCTACTTGTCAAGGGCTAGTCTTTGAAACACCTAAATATTAAATGGAAACCTAAAGGATGCTGTTGTATTACCAGGGCATTAAAAGATTCAATTTTGGTCACATTTGGAAACATATATACTGATAACTCTGCTGTATTTGAACACCTTTTACTTGAATTAGCTATTTGGGAGGGACACTTAATAGTAAGCATCAACTTTAATTTTACCACTGAACCAAGAAATTTCTCTGGGTACATTTTCTGTTTATTTAATGAGAAATTCTGGAGACCCCTTTGTAATGTTATTAGAAACTTATAGAGAGCATGTACACCAAAAGGTTTCTTGACGCTAAGGTAACAGAAACAGTAACTAGAATCCGAGTTGGCCAAAAGCTTGTCTAAAGAGCCAGGTTTTTAGCATTTTTCTAAATCCCACATAATTGGTAAATGGTCTAATGTCAGGAGGAAGAGTGTTCCAGGTATAGGGAGGCAATGCAGAGAATCTGACCCCTCCTTGCCTTTTTCCTTTACTTCTTGAAACACTGAGCAAATTCTGATGGGCTGATCTAAGATGGATATTGGTGGTATAGTGCTGAGTTCTAGAGGACCCGAAACCCGGCTTTTGGCATGGAGAACTTTAAAATGATACCAGCTGTTTTAAAAATGGGCATCTGAGCTACTGGAAGCCAATCAGTGGCCTAAAATAACAGTATCTAGGCTGACAAAAAAACGGCCAGGCTGCTTGATTTTGAACTAATTGCAACTTGTTGTTTAGTCCAATAGAGAGTCCCAGATAAAGTGCATTGGCACAATCAATTTGACATAACAGTCAACCAATAAGAATTTGGATGACAGCTTCTACCCTATTTATCTCCAAATGTTCCATATTTTCTGAAGTTAGAGAAAGCAGGAGAAAGACACAGCTCCTATCCGGTGATTCAGGGATAAGTCCTCATCAATAAGAAACCCAAGTCTATTCACAGCCTTCTTGGGCATGGAGGGGAGCCCATCTCAGGAGGCCAAAGGGAGGGATTTCATTGGATCAGTTTGTTCTTTGTGACTACAACTTCAGATTTGTCGAAGTTTAGCTTCAACTGGTGATTAATCATCCAGTCCGGATATAAGGCATGGTATTTTGAAAAAATACCTTGGATTGCATGATATTGTCAAATGTGAAAAGCAGCTGCATATTAAGCGTACTTGTATATTTTCACATTTTGCTCCTAAAGGGAATGTATCAGAGGACAAATGTAAAGACTGAACAAATTAGGGGATATGGAGGATCCCTGGGGTACTCCTCAATTTAGTCGAACTTTAGTGGATCGATACAGGGGACTAAAGACTGATTGAACCCTGTCTTTAAGAAAGGAGGCCAACCAATCCAGGGCAAGGCCCTGCAATCCTCTCACACTGCCAATCAATATGGCATGGCTGACCATGTCAAAGTCTCCTGAAAGATCTAATAGGACTATTGTCTGAGTGATACCTTTGTCCACTTTTTTCCTCATGTCTTTGTTTACCGCAATGATGACTGTCTTTGTTGAATGGGCAGGGCTAAAACTTTCCTAATGGTAGTCAAGGAAGCCAGTCTGCTACAAAAAAGAGCAGAGATGTTGAGAAACATGGGTCTCTCATAGTTTAGCTGAATAGGGAAGCAAGGAAATTGGTCAATGATTCTTTAATGTGGCAGGGTCCTCTCCAGGTTTTTTTTAAAAAGAGGCAGCACAACAGCCTCCTTAAAGGAGTGATGGAGCATTCCTTGGTTAAGAGATAAGCTAAGAAGAGATGTATCTGTGTCAGGAAGGCAAGAGAAAACAGATTTTTGTACATAAGCGGGGAGATATCTTTTGGCGAGCCTAATGCGACTATGGTCATCTACTCAGTCAGATGCTCTTTATTAATGACCAGAAAGGCAGAGAGTGTCATGGGGTTTCTTTCTACTGGTAAAGTGGCAAAGATTTGTGTACTAGGTGGGATACTGTCTTTTATTACTTTTATTTTCTCCACAAAAAAAGAGTTCACGTCATTACATAGGTTTTGAGTGGGGACAACATGTAGGGTTTGTCAGTCAGGATTGGAGAGTTCTCTGACTGTCTCAAAGATGACCTTGGTTTTATTTTTTGAATTCTGAATTTTATCTGATAAGAAGATAGATGTCACCCGTAAAATATGTTTTTTAAAATGTTTTTAGACGTTGGGTGAAAATGTCCCAGGAAGTATCCTTTAACTTGGATCATTCTGTTTCATTGATCAATTCGGACTCCAAAATGCACACGAAAATTATAGGTACTAGGATTTAGCCATCATTCAGGCAGTGGGCAGACTTAGTGCAACCTGGCTTTGTTTCACAGAGGGATAGTGGGAGGAGTTGGGTTGTTGATTGAGGGGAGTGAGACTCTAGTCAAGCAACAATCACAATCCTTGTCAGGGTGAACCACAAACAAATCATTAAATTAACTGGCGCCTAAACCTCTGGTTGCTTGGCACACAAGCTGTCAGTCTTAACTTAGAGGCAATGTGTAAAGTATTTGAACAGCACTTAAATAGTAATAAAGTGAAACACAACTCAAACAAACCCCACACCAATTTAGAAAAACAGAGTCAACTTTAATAATGAGAAAATCCAACCAGTAGAACCAGAGTTATGAATTTGTAAAGTTTAAAGTGAAAAATTACACCTAAAACATTAAAGCAACATTCACGGATATCTAGTCGTGCAAGACCATTGCAAAGTCAAAAGTTATGGCCAACCGCAATGGTATGCAGGTCAGACACACTAAGTGGATTGGGCCCGGTCTCCACTTACCTTCAGAGTTAGAAGAAATTTTTAAGAACAATGCCGGAGAAGGTAAGAGTTCCGCGGAGCAAGGCAGCCAGCAGTGTCCAAGGAGGAGGCCTCATCGTCAGCGAGGCGCTAGACAAAGTTGTGATGAAGATTCCTAGTTTTGGCTGCCTGGCGATGCACATTGGGCAGATCGGCGAGCAGGTAGCTCCCAGTCACCTCTCAATTCTGAGAACACTTTGGTCAAATATTTTCTAAGTACCAAGTTTTGGATTTGGACATTCTGGGCACATTTGGCACCACTTTCAAGGGTCCAGGACTCACTCAGGCTGGGCCCAGGTGCAGCTTC
Organism: Lissotriton helveticus; assembly: GCF_964261635.1. Taxonomy (NCBI): domain Eukaryota; kingdom Metazoa; phylum Chordata; class Amphibia; order Caudata; family Salamandridae; genus Lissotriton; species Lissotriton helveticus. The sequence continues at coordinate 1,586,909,645 of NC_136067.1, read as the reverse complement.
AAGATGTTTATAGCCTTTTTTCTTCCTGAGGCTCTGGTCAGGTAGCCGGTCAACTAGCCCTTGTAGTCCTGGATTCAAGCAACAGAGCAATCTGCTGAGGGCACAAAGCAGGCTTCAGGCAGTATGGCAATCATTGATGCAGCAAAGCAGTCCTCTGAAGTACACAGCAAGCTACAGCAGCAGGCAATCCTCTGAGAGTTCTTCCACAGGTCCAGAACTGAACTGAAGAGTGGGTCTGAGAGTCCTTTTTTATACCTGGTGCCTCCTTTGAAGGGGAAGAAACTTCAGGAGACTTCCGCCCACAGATGTCTCAGAAATCGCCTGTCTTCCTGCCCTCGTTTAAGTCTGTCTGCAGGCACAATAGGCTAGTGTGAAGGTCTTTGTGTGAGAGTTTAGGCACAGTATTTTAAAGTGCACATGGGGATGTGCACAACTCCACCCTTCCCAATCTGTCTGAGATTGCCAATCCAAGCAAAAACTAGTCCCTATATTGTGTAACTGTCTGTGAGGAATACAGAAAGGCCAACTGCCAACTAACTACACCTAGTCGTATGACCCAGGAGCAAGTTGCAAGCACCAAATGGTTAAAATAAGTAAATACACACTTCCTGAAAGAGGCATATTCAGAAATGTGACTTTAAATCCAACTTTACCGTTAATGCAGGTTTTAATTTACAATTCCTCATGCACCCAACATGACTTTCCTATGTGCTTCCAATCAAAAGTTAGCAATTATTAAATGTAATAAGGAAACCCAATGGGAGAGGTAGACCTCACAGTAGTGAAAACTGAATTTGTGAGTTTTTCACTACCATGACACGTAACATATAAAAGTACATCTCCAACGTTTAAATTACAATTACAATGCACTCTGCCCTTTGGGCTGTCTCGGGCTTAAATGGGGGTTGATATGTATTTTTTTTCTAGTTTAATATGTTTATTAAAGTAAGAGCAGAGTATACATAAGAACAAACATACCATTCCGTTGGAGAAATATTAAAGCAAAGAGAATAAGTAATTAAACATGGCTCCCAGCAAATGCAAAAATAATAATGCTCAGCTCTAAACACATCTCAATGGAAGGCTGTCATATTAATAATTGTAAGGAAATTTGAAAGGAGAATATTGAAAGTAGAAGGAAAAAGAAGACGGGAGGAGAGAGAAGAAAGTAACCAACAATAAAAAACTTTCTGTAACATTATTTTCATATATCTACGACAAAGAAGTCTGAAAAACAACATGAAAAAAGTAAGAAAAGTATGCTATACCTTGTAAATCGATAAAACAGTATCACTTGCAATTTAAGACAAATATTTGGTACACGTTTGTGCTAGCGGGGCACAAACGGACAACACTGCTGCCCTGATCACCCTGGCAGGAGCATAAGCCCAGGGTGTTGAAATTTCTACCTTCTGCCACTGCTAACCGGCCGATTCATGACATAAAGGCCACTAGTCTTCTCCGCCTCTCACCCTGGTGGGACTCGAAGTCCCAGGGTGCCAAGCGACGGCCTCCTGCCTTTCTGCCGCGTCACCGCCGCCACAGGTGAGGGGGAGGCGGCACCATCACACTACAAAGCGCATCCTCACCCAAGCGGCGTGGGAGGCGCGCAGGCCGTGCCCGGGCAAAGCCCAGGCCAAGGGCAGGCTCAGCCTGTGCCCGTCATCAACAGGAAGAGGCAGGGCAGGGCCAGAACACCTGTCTGTGGCGATCCGTGACTCAGCAGTACTAGCGGGTAAGTCCTCTAGTGCCCCCCTTGTATTAAGCAGTTTCTATTGAGGATTTATCATCTACACCACCGGCTAGAACTGTATTCTGTGGAGCCTCAAGGACCAGCAGACTGAACGAGCACCACATTCATCGAGCAATTGGGCTGGGTAGGACAGTAGGGGGAAGTTGTTGGGGAAGTCTGCATTTTAGTTCCACCTGGTCATGGCCTTTGGCTTTCTCTGGTTTTTGCCCCCGAGTGGTGAAGCTAAACACAGGTCCTGTACAATAGTCACTTATTGTTTAGATTTAGGGCAGAGAGCCCTGGAGTATTGGACCAGTAGGAGGCTACAAAATGGGGAGGAGGTCAGGCCCAGCTAAAGCCAAAACTACTATTGTACCTTCAATGCCGCCATCTCCAACAGCCATAGATAAAATGTTGCAAGGGGGCAATAGGGGCAGTAAATACTGAAATCGAGCTAACAGAAAGGCGGCTTTCACTTACACCACACTTATTTATTACACCGCCTGATATGGCTATGCCACCAGACATCTCCCAAACCCAGTCAGACGTTCAACCCCGTCACCTTCACCACTGGCTGTCCCCTACTAGAAAGTAGGGCAAAAGAGTAAAACTACCATGAACATTTCTAAGAATGGAAAGCGCGAGCCACCACTGGAGGTTTGTCCAAAAAATAACAAAAAGAAATGCTGTGAGGGCAATTCAGTCCACTGGGAGGGGGAAGAGCAAGAACTGACCCCAGGTAGAACACAGACAGACACCATAGACCCAACCTATCCGACGTGGGCTTTGAATCTGATGACATATTTGAGGTCCATTATCAGAGAAGAAGTGACCCCCCCTTATTAAGCATTTAGACAGTCTAGAGAAAGCCCTGCAACAAGGGAAGCTAGATCAACTGACTCTCATAACCATTCCCCTAGTAAGACGGGGAAAGGGATTGACATGGGCTGCCAGGCAGATAGCGTGGGCCCAATATCCCGGCCCGGGGTGGAGATACATGACCACGACGGTCCCCCTACCAGACAAGAATTGGAGGAGCAGAGTGACCATATACACCTGAGAGGCAGGGGTCCAAGCCACGAGCTCAGAGCAAAAACAGGTCATCCCCCCACAGGCAGCAGGACAAACCCAGCACCCAAGATCAAGTTATTAATAGACAAGTCAGAGGGCAACAGGTACAAGAACCCAGTGAGGGGAGACAGGCCTATTCAAGCACAGACTTGCCCAATATAAATCTTCCCCCTCCCTGCTCCCTGTACGTAGCTGTTTTGATAGGTGTCCCGCCAACTGAATTGAACTCTAAGGAAGCCCAATTTCAGCTGAGAAACAAATGTCTCTTCTTGCTGGCTAGACACAAGCACTTTGACTATGCCAGAGCAGGGGAGACACCAATGGTTAGAAGGGCTGGGTGGGTAGGCAACCGCACAAAAAGCGAACCGGGTGACTGTGTAGCTATTGATTTTAAGAACCGTCAAACCATTACCAATTTACTTAAACAATCCCCAAGTGCTACAATCCACCAACAGTCATGAGCCTCCGTCCTCTGGACTTCTTTTACACACAACCTCAATCGTGCCCTAGAAGTTGTGTACCATCTTTACTTCAAATAAAAAGTCCAGGGGCTTTTCAAGAGAGAAGCTGGGATGTCCCTACTAGGTTCCCCCCATTTAATATCTAGGTGAACAACAGATATGGCTGCCTCGAGGAGGTAGACTGACTGATGGAGGGGCCCCTCAAGGTAGTGGATATAGATCCGGCAGGTTATGACACGATGGGCAAAGAGGGTGCTGGCTTGAAATTTACAAACGGGGTAACAGGTCTAGCCTCCCTCATCGGAATGATCCGGCAGGTGGTAGGATGGGATCAAGTGGGACTTACAATGCGACTTACTCCACCCTGCCGGGCATGATGAGAAGAGAAAGTGAACTGAGGGGGGCATCAGTTATGCAGTCTGGGGTTGGCACTGGTGACCCTCTATCCCACCGTGCTGGTGCCCCCAAGGTGGCAAGGGAGAGAAGTGGGTAGGCAAACGAGATGAGGTTACTTTTGTGGAACCTGGCAGGTATCAAAAACAAATTGCCCTGCCCTGACTGGGGTGAATTTGTTGATGAACACGATATATGACTTTTCCTGGAGACATGGGCGAGGTAAAACCCCCACCGGATGGGTTTTGCCTCATTTAACATTCTGGCATCCTTGGGGAGATGGGGGCAGACCCTCAAGTGGCCTCTCCATCTGTGTAGGTACTCACCTTGGTTGCAGGGCAGAGCAGATGATAAAACCCACAAACAACATCCAATGTGTCCTGCTCTCCTTCCCCTCAAAGACAGAAATCGCCCTAATAACGTGTACTCCCGCCCTGTCAACAATAGTCAAGAATCTGCCACAATCGACCACCTGGGTCACTTTATTCCTACCTTGGACCCAGAGATATGGTTGATTGTGGCAGGTGATTTTAATTGCCATTTTGAACCCCTCATTGACCCTAACCTTCCGCTTCCACCAACGAACCTTACTGGTGTATTCCCGATCCCCTGTCCACCCCTACCAAAGTATGGTTACCACTGGTAATGTAGCTTAACTCCCTTACCCTAACTCTGTCTCTCAGGGCATGCAATGGACAGACTAAATCCGATCAGCCAAGCCAGCACACATTTAACAGAGTAGGTCAATCCTCTCTAATTGATTACATCATGGTAGAAACGAGATTGTGGGATAAGGTCCTCGATTTTTCTTCATGCAGAGGCAGGACAGCAACCACAATGCCCTGAACTTGATCTTAAAACCATGGGACCATGGCATTTTCAATCCCCTTCCTAGCACCACAAATGGGACAGGCCCACTAATTCTAACAAATAACAGAAGAAAGGTTAGATGGGGCAATATACAAAAGTCTCTCTCTAAGCTCACTAAAGTGTGCCAGCTAGCAATCCCAATGATAGCTAAAATGTGGGAGGCAACGCAGGCAGATGGGCCCACCCTGGACCTAGAAGAGGCAGGGAAAATACACATCGAGCTAACCACGAAATTAGCTGATGTGTTTTTCCCTCCTGTGCGCAGGTGGAAAACCAATCGAAATAAATGTTCCTGGTTTAACGATAATTGCTGCAAAGCTAAGAAGGACCTCCTGGATGCAGTGAAGGCGAAGGACAGGACACTAACCAAACTTTCTAGGGCCATGTACAAACGGATCACCTACCAGGAAAAAAAAACTGGGAATTAGAGAGGTGGGAATCCTTCAGGATCGCCGTTAACGATAAAAATCTTGAAACCTTGTGGGCCATAGTAAGCTCGGGCGACAGGGATGGGAGATCGGCCATTGAGCCCAACATAGTGCCTGAAGCTTGGGAAATCCGCTTTGGGTCCTTATACGCCATTGGGGATGGTGGCTCTGTCAATTCTACTCCCCCTAGTATGATAGAGGAGGTCCACTTGGCAGGGTTTTTGGAGATCACCATGACCGAAGTTGGAAATGTCTTTAGAAAGTTACACTGCAACAAAGAGCCAGGTCTAGACAAACTACCGGGGGACCTCTTTCGGGAAGAACCGAAAATATGGGTACCATATCTGTGCGCCCTCTTTATTGCCGTTCTGAAGGGTTTGGATCCCCCTGATACCTGGCGTGGGGTGGAGATAGTGCCCATATTTAAAAAAGGCTGTCCCCTTTCACCCTCTAACTACAGGCAGATTAGTTTAATTGATATCACACAAAAACTTCTCGGCCGGGTGCTTTTGGACAATCTCCAGGGCTGAATAAGAGCAAGAACAAATATTAAGTCCCTACCAGGCCGGCCTCAGATCAAACATGTCAACCTTAGACCAGATATTCAGATTACAACTACTTTTCGGGTAAACGGTGGTTATAGAGGGTGGCAGCCTCTACCTTATATTTGTTGATCTGAAGTCGGCCTTTGAATTGGTCCCTCAGGAGAAGCTCTGGAAGGTGCTGAGTGACCTTGGGATTACTCCTTATCTTCTCAAGGTCATCGAGAGGCTCCACCTGGGAAATTTGGCCAAAGTACGTAGTGGAAAATATGGGGGAACTTACTTCTCGTTTCCCTGTACAAAAGGGGGTTTTACAGAGATGCGTTCTAGCCCCTACCTTATATTGTCTTTTCATTAACGGTCTGGTCGATAATCTCATAACATTAAGGACAACGATGCTCCCAAGCTAGCATCAGGGTAGGTGCCTGCACTGATGTTTGCCGACAACACCTTGTTACTCCCAAAAACATCAATGGGCATCCAGCGCATGCTCGATGGCTTTACTAATTTTTATAAGCTGCGAGGGCTGGAGATCAATCTAACTAAAACTAAATACATGGTCTTCAACCCCCCTAGCATGACCAGGCCAAACCCTTCTCTAAATGGTACTCCTCTAGAAAGAGTAAAGATATTTGAATATCTGGGAGTTACCCTGTCAGAGCATTTTGAATGGGGCCCCCACCTGGCCAAAGCAAGACTCCAGCTAAGCCAGATAGTGGGTGGTATAATGAAGATGTATAGAAGTTCAAGTTTTTAAACCAGCAGCCCCTGTGGTGGAAATGTATAAAGCTCAAGCAAAGGGCGCCATGTTATATGGGGTGGAGTTGTGCAGGCACTCCTCCACTTCTAACCTAACGAAGGTCGAGAACAATTTTGTGCGGCAGCTCATGGACCTACCCCGTAATACTACTCTCATTCCCCTCCGCATGGACATGGGCATCAGGCCCCTTGACCAAGAGATTGTCCTGAGACCATTAACATTTTGGAGGAGGCTATGGGTAACCCCAGAGTTGTCTGTTTACAGGGCTGAGCTAAAGGAGCTCCTGACCTCATGTAATATTAAAAATAAAACGTGGCTCCGTCACATAAGGGACCTAGCCACTAAGCTAGGTAAACTGGACCTTTGGAGAACTCCCGAAGCTTCATGTGCCATGATATCTAGGCCAGAACTGGTCAAATGTTTCAGACAAATTATTTTAATGTCCCTAGAAGAAAGTGCCTCATGTGGTTGCTTAACAGCTGAATTTCTGTTAGTTAAAAATACATACAGCAAGGAACAGTTTCTGGACTTTATTCAACCCCCACTGGCCAGGAAACTTTATATACAATTTAGACTAGGGACACTCCCGTTACTAGCAATTACCAGCAAGTGGGTCAAAGAACAAAAGGGGGATTGGCCTGCATGTAATTATAAGGTGGAGTCTGAAATACACGTCCTGTTCCTCTGCCCAGCCTATCGGTTGCACGCAAGCGTTGGTTAATACAACTCTGTAAGAACTTTGGCTTTGAGCCCTGCAGAGAGGACTGCATAGTTTTAAAGTATGACACCCATCCACTAATAGTCTTTGCTGTATCCCGATTTTTTAATAGCATGTGGCACATCCGACAAGCTATCCTAAAGCAGAACCACGGGGCTGTAGAAATGCACTGAATTTTGATAGGTTCACTAATTATATGCATGCTTTGGGTGTAGTGCTGTAGCCCCACGTTTTTAGTTGTGTATTAATCTTTGAGTGCAGCTCTCCCGTAGTTGGCTGCTTTTATCTTTTTTATAATTGGCTGATGGCTGCATCATGAAGCTTTTTTACTTTCCTGCGAAATTTTTAATTTGTGTATGTCCACCGGGTGACTTGTTTAATATATGAATTTCAGAAATCTATAATTTTGTAACTACATATGTATTATACTTGTTTTATTGTGAACTGTACTTTGATGGCCCTAGTGACCGAAATAAAGTTATTTGGATTGGATTGGAATATGTTTATTAAAGTAAGAGCAGAGTATACATAAGAACAAACATACCATTCCGTTAGAGAAATATTAAAGCAAAGAGAATAAGTAATAACATGGTTCACAGCAAATGCAAAAATAATAATGCTCATCTCCAAACACATCTCAATGGAAGGCAGTCATATGAATAATTGTACGGAAATTTGAAAGGAAAATAATATTGAAAGTAGAAGGAAAAAGAAGTAGGGGGAGGAGAGAGAAGAAAGTAATCAACAATAAAAAACTTCCTGTAACATTTTTTTAATGTATCTACGATAAAGAAGTCAGAAAAACAACATGACAAAAACTAAGAACAGTGTGCTATACCTTGTAAATCGATAAAATAGTATCACTTGCAATTGAAGACAAATATTTGGTAATTGGTGCCCATGATATGTCTAGTTGGCAGATAAAAGGGTAAAATGTAAAATATACAGTCAATGATTATGAGAGACTAAGTTCCACCGCTGTTGGACAGTGATATTGTCTGTAGATTTCCAATTGAAGGTAATCATCTGCAAACCAATCATGAATAAAAGATCCACCAATTTTCCAAACATTTTATTATGAGACCAGAGAATATTCGAACCACCCAAAAAATAAAACAGTTATTGGGAATGGTACACGAATTCCAGTAATAACCCCAATTCTTGTCCAGGCATGCACCCAAAAATTAGATAATTGAGGGCATAGATAAAACATACGAGTGTAAGTACCAGGGTTGGTGTTACAATGCCAACAGACATCTTGGTTGATAAGTTTGAGTTTAAAAAGGTGTTCTGGGGTATGCAAAAACTCTATTATATTAAAATGTATTATTATTAGGTTGGCTGGAAGCGCAGGAGTAAGAATCTTCACCCATATCTTATCCCATAAGGTTACAGGCCAGATAGTTTCTAAGTCGAATTCCCATAGTAGCTCAAGTTTGGATTTAGTTCTACCTGTTTGAGTTTTAGAGGGACTAGTGATGGAAATGGGGTGATCTGCGCACCAGGGTCCTAAACGAGAGAGGATGAGAAAGAGCCATGTGTAAAAGTAAGCACTGATTCTAAAAGCTGATATTGTTTAAGACATCTAGGGGGAAGATTATAGGAAGAGGAAAGTGATTCAAATGGAATAACTGCATTAATATGGTGTAGTAATTGAAAGACTGTAAATAAACATTTGTTCAACCAAGACTGCCAGAATGACTTTCCATTCTTCCTTAGCCATTTGTTATATCAGATGGGACTTTGGATTAATTGTTCATATGGGGATAAATGAGCAAACAAATAAGCCTTAAGTATAGAGAAGGAATGATATATAACTGAGGGAAAAGTGAATTTGGGAGAGTGTCATAAGCGAAATGTGTTTGTGTGAAAAAGAAGAGATCATACCGCCCTCCAAGTGGTACCACAATTTGTATTTAGAATTGGGGGAGTCCGAAAAACAACTTTGGCTCTGCTAAATGCTTTATGATAAAAGGTAAAATCAGGGAAATTTTTACCGCCAGAGGACTTGGGTAATTTCAGGCGAAGTAACGATATGCGAGAATCTTTCCCATTCCAGAGAAAAGAAGATTGGAGCTTGACTAAATACTTATATGTAATAAAAAGGGAGTATGCGTTTTGGGGAGGCGGCATTCATTTACCAAGTTAAATTGACAAGTTAAAACTGACAACAGGTTGGTAAGTCATGCCTGAGACATATTTTAAGAGGCTGCTTTAGTGGGTGGCACAATAAGTGCTGCAGGCCAACTATTAGCATTTAATTTAAAGCCTCACTATCAATGAATACCATTAGGATTCATAACGAGCATTTACAATGCAACGTTCTCGCCTGTGCAAAAGTTACAGCTATTGGCATTGTAAATGAATTTTTTTTAAAGTATGTGTTAGTTTTGAAAACAGATAAATAAATTGGAATTGTCATTTACAATGCCAATAGCTTAATCTCTCGCAAATGCGAGACCTCTTGCATTTGCAATGCAATAGGTTGTGTATTTACGCAAGTTTGAGCTATTGACATTGTGAATAACAATGCGCACACACAGAGAGCCACAGACACACACACACAGAGCCACAGAGCCACACACACACACGTATTGAAAAAGCAATAGGTCTCGTCTTTAGTAAATGTAAGCAATTCTATTTGTAATTTGGTGGGCTTTTAGTTTTGCTTTTTTTGTGTTTTTTAAAGTTCCATGTACATAACATGCATATGTGTGCATCTATGTATATGTAAGCATGCATTAATATTGTTATTCATATAGATATGCAGATGTTTATATGTTTATATATGTATTTATATATACATGAGCAAGGGCAAGGGCTTTTTAGCTCGAAGCGCGTTGTGTTGGGTCGTGAAATAAACTAGACCTTGCCTGAAGTGCTGTGGGATCTGTGCCTCCTTCTTCGCCGTACTGCCGCAGTGTGGGAGTCGTAAGTGACGGAAGCAGTCAAGTTCGGATATATATATATGTATATCCAACAGAAAAAGCACCCAACAGTTGGAGACCCACACGTTTCGTGTTAAATCTTTAATTCAGCTAGGTTGCATCGTACATCAGCATGGTAGGAACAGCTAATTTTTGCCATAATTTTCTCCGACGCGTTTCGAGCGTCCATCCGCCCTTTTTCACAGGTATGGCTTGTAAGAAATTTGGCAGCGAAGCAAGTGAGCCAATTATAGTATTCATTCACTCGTCCCGCCCCTTGGGCGTGTCTGCACATTGCACACTGGTGTTTATATTTCTTTCTCAAATTTACCTGTAGTAGGTGCCGCTGCCCAGTTTCTAAAAGAAAGTTTACAAAGTCCACAGTTGGTTGCTGTGCCCCACCACAACCGCTGCCATGCAAATCATATACTTCTCGCTGAAAACACACGAAGCTCCTTAGGCATCGCATAAGTGGCGGCGGCGGACCTGCTCGTCCACAGGGGGGGCTTTCCGCGATCAAGGCAGGCCGCTATAAATCCAACAGAAAAAGCACCCAACAGTTGGAGGCCCACACGTTTCGTGTTAAATCTTTAATTCAGCCAGGTTGCATCGCACATCAGCATGGTAGGAACAGCTAATTTTTGCCATAAATTTCTCCGACGCGTTTCGGGCGTCCATCTGCCCTTGTTCACAGGTATGGCTTGTATGAAATTTGGCAGTGAAGCAAGTGAGCCAATTATAGTATTCATTCACTCGTCCCGCCCCTTGGGCGTGTCTGCGCATTGCACACTGGTCTTTATAGTTCTTTCTCAAATTTACCTGTAGTAGGTGCCGCTGCCCAGTTTCTAAAAGAAGGTTTACAAAGTCCACAGTGGGTTGCTGTGCCCCACCACAACCGCTGCCATGCAAATTATATACTCCTCGCTGAAAAAACACAAAGCTCCTTAGGCGTCGCATAAGTGGCGTCGTTGGACCTGCTCGTCCGCAGGGGGGGCTCTCCGCGACCAAGGCAGGCCGCTATAAATTCAACAGAAAAAGCACCCATCAGTTGGAGGCCCACACGTTTTGTGTTAAATCTTTAATTCAGCCAGGTTGCATCGCACATCAGCATGGTAGGAACAGCTAATTTTTGCCATAAATTTCTCCGATGCGTTTCGGGTGTCCATCCGCCCTTGTTCACAGGTATGGCTTGTAAGAAATTTGGCAGCGAAGCAAGTGAGCCAATTATAGTATTCATTCACTCGTCCCACCCCTTGGGCGTGTCTGCGCATTGCACACTGGTGTTTATAGTTCTTTCTCAAATTTACCTGTAGGAGGTGCCGCTGCCCAGTTTCTAAAAGAAGGTTTACAAAGTCCACAGTGGGTTGCTGTGCCCCACCACAACCGCGGCCATGCAAATGATATACTCCTCGCTGAAAAAACCCAAAGGTCCTTAGGCGTCGCATAAGTGGCGGCGTCGGACCTGCTCGTCCGCAGGGGGGGCTCTCCGCAACCAAGGCAGGCTGCTATAAACCCAACAGAAAAAGCACCCAAGAGTTGGAGGCCCACACGTTGCGTGTTAAATCTTTAATTCAGCCAGGTTGCATCGCACATCAGCATGGTAGGAACAGCTAATTTGTGCCATAAATTTCTCCTACGCATTTCGGGCGTCCATCCGCCCTTGTTCACAGGTATGGCTTGTATGAAATTTGGCAGCGAGCCAATTGAGCCAATTATAGTATTCATTCACTCGTCCATCCCCTTGGGCGTGTCTGCACATTGCACACTGGTCTTTATAGTTCTTTCTCAAATTTACCTGTAGTAGGTGCCGCTGCCCACTTTCTAAAAGAAGGTTTACAAAGTCCACAGTGGGTTGCTGTGCTCCACCACAACCGCTGCCATGCAAATTATATAATCCTCGCTGAAAAAACATAAAGCTCCTTAGGCGTCGCATAAGTGGCGGTGGCGGACCTGCTCGTCCGCAGGGGGGGCTCTCCGCGACCAAGGCAGGCCGCTATAAATCCAACAGAAAAAGCACCCAACAGTTGGAGGCCCACACGTTTTGTGTTAAATCTTTAATTCAGCCAGGTTGCATCGCACATCAGCATGGTAGGAACAGCTAATTTTTGCCATAAATTTCTCCGACGCGTTTTGGGCGTCCATCCGCCCTTGTTCACAGGTATGGCTTGTATGAAATTTGGCAGCGAAGCAAGTGAGCCAATTATAGTATTCATTCACTCGTCCCGCCCCTTGGGCGTGTCTGCGCATTGCACACTGGTGTTTATAGTTCTTTCTCAAATTTGCCTGTAATAGGTGCCGCTGCCCAGTTTCTAAAAGAAGGTTTACAAAGTCCACAGTGGGCTGCTGTGCCCCACCACAACCGCTGCCATGCAAATGATATACTTCTCGCTGAAAAAACATGAAGCTCCTTAGGCGTCGCATAAGTGGCGGCGTCGGACCTGCTCGTCCGCAGGGGGGGCTCTCCGCGACCAAGGCAGGCTGCTATAAATCCAACAGAAAAAGCACCCAACAGTTGGAGGCCCACACGTTGCGTGTTAAATCTTTAATTCAGCCAGGTTGCATCGCACATCAGCATGGTAGGAACAGCTAATTTGTGCCATAAATTTCTCAGACGCATTTTGGGCGTCCATACGCCCTTGTTCACAGGTATGGCTTGTATGAAATTTGGCAGCGAAGCAAGTGAGCCAATTATAGTATTCATTCACTCATCCCTCCCCTTGGGCGTGTCTGCACATTGCACACTGGTCTTTATAGTTCTTTCTCAAATTTACCTGTAGTAGGTGCCGCTGCCCAGTTTCTAAAAGAAGGTTTACAAAGTCCACAGTGGGTTGCTGTGCTCCACCACAACCGCTGCCATGCAAATTATATAATCCTCGCTGAAAAAACATGAAGCTCCTTAGGCGTCGCATAAGTGGCGGCGGCGGACCTGCTCGTCCGCAGGGGGGGCTCTCCGTGACCACGGCAGGCTGCTATAAATCCAACAGAAAAAGCACCCAACAGTTGGAGGCCCACACGTTTTGTGTTAAATCTTTAATTCAGCCAGGTTGCATCGCACATCAGCATGGTAGGAACAGCAAATTTTTGCCATAAATTTCTCCGACGCGTTTCGGGCGTTCATCCGCCCTTGTTCACAGGTATGGCTTGTATGAAATTTGGCAGCGAAGCAAGTGAGCCAATTATAGTATTCATTCACTCGTCCCGCCCCTTGGGCGTGTCTGCGCATTGCACACTGGTCTTTATAGTTCTTTCTCAAATTTACCTGTAGTAGGTGCCGCTGACCAGTTTCTAAAAGAAGGTTTACAAAGTCCACAGTGGGTTGCTGTGCCCCACCACAACCGCTGCCATGAAAATTATATACTCCTCGCTGAAAAAACACAAAGCTCCTTAGGCGTCGCATAAGTGGCGGCGGCCGACCTGCTCCTCCGCAGGGGGGGCTTTCCGCGACCAAGGCAGGCCGCTATAAATCCAACAGAAAAAGCACCCAACAGTTGGAGGCCCACACGTTTCGTGTTAAATCTTTAATTCAGCCAGGTAGCATCTCACATCAGCATGGTAGAAACAGCTAATTTTTGCCATAAATTTCTCCGACGAGTTTCGGGCGTCCATCCGCCCTTGTTCACAGGTATGGCTTGTATGAAATTTGGCAGCGAAGCAAGTGAGCCAATTATAGTATTCATTCACTCGTCCCGCCCCTTGGGCGTGTCTGCGCATTGCACACTGGTGTTTATAGTTCTTTCTCAAATTTACCTGTAGTAGGTGCCGCTGCCCAGTTTCTAAAAGAAGGTTTACAAAGTCCACAGTGGGCTGCTGTGCCCCACCACAACCGCTGCCATACAAATTATATACTTCTCGCTGAAAAAACACAGCAACCCACTGTGGACTTTGTAAACCTTCTTTTAGAAACTGGGCAGCGGCACCTACTACAGGTAAATTTGAGAAAGAACTATAAAGACCAGTGTGCAATGCGCAGACACGCCCAAGGGCCGGGACGAGTGAATGAATACTATAATTGGCTCACTTGCTTCGCTGGTGAGCAGTAGAGAGTGAGTAGCAGAGTGAGTAGTGAGTAGTAGAGAGTGAGTAGTAGAGAGTGAGTAGAGAATAGTAGAGAGTAGTAGAGAGTAGTAGAGAGTGAGTAGTAGAGAGTGAGTAGTAGAGTAAGTAGTAGAGGGTTAGTAGTAGAGAGTAGTAGAGATTGAGTAGTAGAGAATTGGTAGAGAGTAGAGTAGTAGAGAGTGAGTAGTAGAGGGTAGTAGAGTGAGTAGTAGAGAGTAGTAGAGAGTGAGTAGTGGACAGTGAGTAGTAGAGAGTGAGTAGTAGAGTAGTAGAGTGAGTAGAGAGTGAGTAGGAAACAGTGAGTAGTAGAGAGTGAGTAGTAGAGAGTAGTAGAGAGTGAGTATTAGAGAATGAGTAGAGAGTAGAGTAGTAGAGAGTAGTAGAGAGTGAGTAGTAGAGAGTGAGTAGTAGAGTGTGAGTAATAGAGGGTTAGTAGAGTGAGTAGCGAGTAGTAGAGAGTGAGTAATAGAGAGGGAGTAGTAGTGAGTAGTAGAGAGTAGTAGAGAAAGAGGAGTAGAGAGTGAGTAATAGAGAGTGAGTAGTAGAGAGCAGTAGAGAGTAGTGGAGAGTGAGTAGTAGGGAGTGAGTAGTAGAGTGAGTCGTGAGTAGTAGAGAGTGAGTAGTAGAGAGTGAGTAGAGAATAGTAGAGAGTAGTAGAGAGTAGAAGAGAGTGAGTAGTAGAGAGTGAGTAGTAGAGTGAGTAGTAGAGAATTAGTAGTAGAGTGAGTAATAGAGAGTAGTAGAGATTGAGTATTGGAGAATGAGTAGAGAGTAGAGTAGTAGAGAGTGAGTAGTAGAGAGTAGTAGAGTGAGTAGTAGAGAGTGAGTAGTAGAGGGTTAGTAGAGTGAGTAGTAAGTGAGCAGTAGAGAGTGAGTAGTAGAGAGTGAGTAGAGAATAGTAGAGTAGTAGAGTAGTACAGAGTAGTAGAGAGTGAGTAGTAGAGAATGAGTAGAAGAGTAGTAGAGAGTGAGTAGTAGAGTAGTACAGTGAGTAGAGAGTGAGTAGTAGAGAGTGAGTAGTAGAGAGTGAGTAGAGTATCTCACACACACACAGTGTGTCCCACACACAGTGTCTCACACACAGCGTGTCAGTGTCTCACACACAGTGTCCCACACAAAATGCCTCACACACATAGTGTCTCTCACACACACACAGTCTTACACACACACAGTGTCTCAGACACAGTCTCACACACACACAGTGTCTCACACACACACAGTGTCTCACACACACAGTGTCTCACACACGACTCTCCACTCTTGTCCCCCACCCCTCTATACATTCTGTTCCTACTCTGCCCGGTCTCCAACCTTGCCCCGTTCCCAGATCTCTTGCTACCCGGTGCCATCCTTGTCCGCCTTCCTTCACTGCCAGCCCCCTCCCTCCCTCGCAGCACCGCCAGGCAGCCCTCGGTGCGAGCAACAGGGGGCCGCAGCCCAGACTGCGCATGTGCGCAGCCGACGCCAGCTCAACCTTAAAAGGAGGCAGCCCACCCCGCAAACGAATGCGCTTCACAGAATGTAATATTCCGGCCGCAATTTAGGTCAAGGGGCAGGCATGACATCCTACTATTGTAGGTACCAGGATTAGGCCCACATGATTGGCTATGGGTGCCTTTGCGTGGCACCTACCTAGAAGTCTGTCCAGAGTGAGGCTCCAGGGGTGCGGAGCGGTTGTCCGCCCCCTGAACGTTGTGTCTTCTCATTTTGCTCTGCTGCTCTCCTGGTGGGTGTGTGATGGTAGCAAGTGATTATAATGCACCCCTACAAATTTCAAAATAATATGGCGCTCTCTCAGTTTCAAACTGGGCGCCACAACTTCCTGCTGGGGCAGCCTAATTTTCCAGGTGCTCCAATAGTGTATTTTGGTCCACAGTATTATAAATTGCAGACAGGTTTAGAAGGATTCGAGATCCCTTAACGCGTGAGGAGCACAGCTTTTTCCTAATGTTGGTTCCTTTCTTTCTCCCTATTCCAAGCCTGAGGGTCTGCCACGTAGACTATTAACTGATTCTATGCATTCTTGCGGCTGTAATATAGGTCCGCCCTCCATAATTTTGCTAACAAAAAGGGATTCTTGAGATGGATCTATAGTTAGCTGTTTGCAGATGGTCAGCTGGGGGTTTCTTTGGCAAGGGGTATTTATTGCATGGCTAAGTTACTAGACTTCATTCTATGTTTGAATAGATCATTTATCATACCTGTTATAGCTGGATAAAGTGTACGACTGCAAATAATCAGCAATGTACAAGCTAGACAGGGCGTGATGGAGATGCCCAGTAATTTGAGCTTCTCCTTTGCTCTGAGAATGAGGTCTGAATCTTCAGAGAGTTGGTCGTGGTGCCAGGCAATATCAGCCCAAATCGTGTGAATGCTATCTTTCAGAAGGGTTTGGCATTTTTTTTTAGACCTCTTAATGCAGCCTGCTCAATTACTTCCTGGAAAATGCAAAGCAGCTCTCTAGTTTGGTTTGATGACTGCTTGTATTGGGTGGAAATATGAGTTTTGTGATAGATGCTGCATTCTGAGATGAAGAGGACTCACCTGGTGTTCCTAACACCTCTGGATATTGTCACAGAGCAGGTTGGATCTGATAGACAAAAATTTAAACAAGATCTGAGGGACCAAACTGTTAAATATAGTAAATATATTCCAAAATCAACAAGCAGCTGATTGTTTAAATCCCCTCAGACAAGTGCAGTTTCCATTACACTGTCAGTAACTCCTTGCTCTAAAACAAAATATTTTTTATATAATGGGGTCTCATTGCTTCTGGACAGACCATTCTGCTAGTCTGTTTCTGCAAGGATTCCTAGGCCCATGCTATAAATTAGTCAGAGAGGTATCCCTGGTGTGGATACCGTTCCGGGCAATTACTGGTTTTTCCGGTGTCACTGGCCTCGGTATTACCAAATCTGCAAATGCAGAAACAAGCAATCCTGGGCCTGACAGAGGCACTGTTGGGGGTAGCAGGATGCTGCTGTTCCTGGCCCCGTCTGCGGCATGGGCGAGCATGAAACATTCCACCTAGCTCCCTCCTCTGCTCCTGGCACTACCGTACCACTAGCAACCAGCACCCACACCACAGGTCAAAACAAAATGTCTATTTACTACCTTTTGCAAGAAAGGTTAAAAGAATGTGAATTTGGGACCGTTATTTTCCTCCTAATGGAGAAAAATACCTTGAATTACACTCGACGTTCCTGGGTTCCCGTTGTTTGGAAAATAACTTGGATTCCCCATTATTTAGCACAGGGATACCATCAAGAATCAGTGATTCCGGTCCCAAATATCTGGGGAACTCGTTATAAGGGCCTTCGTGAAAAACCTCTGTTTTCTGTGGTACACAAAATGCCTTTGAAGTTATTTACCAGGGCATAAATGACCGCTGTACACATTCTGATATGGAACAGTCAGTGTATAAACAAAGTCTGCACAGAGTTTCCATGCATATCTTGGGTTCCTCTTTATAAACCTAAATACAACAAAGCTACCAGTACTTGAAGAGCGTCTCCTTCAATGCATGCTGAGCAAGCTTTCACTTCAATGTAAATTATCTTTGCTAAATTGACAGTTTACATATTTCCACACATTGGCGACGGTAAAACTAAATAATTGTGAATGTCCTTTTCACCCCATTAGCAATTTCCTAGTCAAGAAATATGAAATACTGTAATAATTATTGCAGTAATTACAAACATGCTGCTGCATCGCTGAATATGAAAGTTAAAAAGGTTATGTCCCATTCAACATGTACGTTGCATTTGATTTTCAATGGACTTATTTAGAAATAAAGGGCTAGATGTAGGTAAATCATTTTTACCGGTTCAGTATTTTAGAATCGGTAAATCTGATGTAGGTAAATTTTTGTTATTTTTTACCGAATCGGTAAGATTCGGTAATTACCGAATCGGTATTTACCGATTCGGTAATTGCCATTCATGAGGCCCATATGAATGAATGTCAATTACCGAATCGGTAAATACCGATTCGGTAATTACCGAAAAATTCAAGGGTGGCAGGGTGTCACTTTGACACCCTGTTGCACCCCTGATTAGTGCTTGTGTGCCATATGTGCATTTACACCTGTGCCATGTGGCACACATACATGCCCTTAGGGCATGTATGTGTGCCACATGGCACAGGTGTAAATGCACATATTTGCATTTACATAGGAATTCGTTATTTACCACCAACTAATAGCGTTTTCTTCCACCATTCTCTCCCACCCTGTTTTTTTTTATATCACTCGTGCATTTTTTTTTTCATTTCATCTTTCTCCCGATGCCACTGTTATCCCATATTTTCTTTCTCACACTTAATCGCTTTCCCACCCTCTCTCTCTCTTGCTCTGGGTCGAAGTCTTTAGGTGAAAAATGAGTTACAGTCCCCGAAATGAGCACTGCTGCACAACACCTCAAGACACCCACACAGATTAGGCACTTCTTGTATCACAGAGTGTCATCTGTCCCTTGCAGGAAGAAAAGTTTCGTGATTTGTTTACTGTGTACAGTAAAACACTGAAGGGCAGGAGAATTTGCTAAGGGTCCTTTCCATTCATTAGAGGACAAAGAAAACTCACTAGTGCCAGTGATTAAATATCAAAGCCTCAATCTTCCTGTAAGAAAGCCAAAGAAAGGATAATCTCTATACCTATGTGTGAAGAGGTACTCTCGAGAGGACAGTGAAAAGGTCCACCCACCTGTAGTTTAGTAAAGGTATTGATGTATCATCAAATGTTTTACATATTTCAGTAGAGACTCTTCTCCTCTGTAGTTTCTTGGCCACAGGGATAGAGGGTTAAAGTAGACTACGCCTCTAGCAAGTAAAATGTAGATTTACTCTTGAAGTGATGAAGGTCAGAAAAAATACCTTATTATGACATTATAAATGCCTTATTATACCTTTGGCGTTCCTACCACCGGACCGCCGAAACCACAAACTCTGCAAGACTGCTAAACGGGGGGTGTTAAGACCACCTTATTTTGATTAGACTGCAGAGCCGGCGGTGTGCCCGCCATGGTTGTGCACTGTCTGCATGCTTCAGTTCACTGAGTGCGCCTGCAGACAATGCAGTCACCCAGCAGTGCCTGTACTGTGGTGAATGTACTGCTGGCATGCACCATGTTGTGCATGCCACACGGTGCACATACGACAATGCAAGCGTAGGGGGGCACAGCATGTGCCCCCAGTTACAAACCTACATGGGCACTAATGCCTGCTTGGGGGCCCTGTTTGAGGCCCCCTCCCGGCCTTTCTGCCAGCTTTTTCATGGTGGATTCACTGCTATGATAAGGCTTGGGAAAGAGCATATCGTAATATGGATTTCAGTTGCAGGCTCAGCACCCCCTCCATTCCTCACCACTCTGAGCACCGACAGCAACGCGGGATCGAGGATTCGGGTGGTGCCGGCGGTGTTGTAGGGGCCTGGTTGAGGTCTGACCACCGCACTCCTAATACGGCAGTCAGGCTACCGAGGTCACAGAGGCTGGATAGCAACCATGGGTTTGACGGTCTTGAGACTGCCAAACTCATAAGAAGTCCCATAGATAGAGGAATATGCGTCTCAGGAATGTTTTTGTGCAGGAAGGTGCCCCTTCCTGCACAACAGCAAGCCTGCCTGCTTTGGCTTTAGGCAGCCAAAACAGTTCAAGCTCAGGGGAAAAGGCAGGAATGTGCTGTATTCTTTTAAATATGGCGCATTGCTGCCCTTTCCCTGTCGTGCAGAGCAGCAATGTGACTTACTGTGGTGCACTGCGTGACAATCTCTTAAATATGGATGGTCCTCTGAGTTTAGTAATGTCATGGACGATGGAATATATTACTTAGTGACATTAGTAATGTCAACAGTAAAATCACCACTAGGGTAATGTATGATTGAAACATGTCTGCACAATGCAAATATCTTTAAAAAATAAATATATTTTATGAATAATTACCTTTAGCTCAACATGTAAAGACAAAACTTTATTTGGGATCTACCTTAACACCAACTCTTTCGACGGTACCTTACATGAATAAGTTGTTCAGAAAACATTACAGTAATTCTGGTTTTGTGTAAATCACTCCACTGCTCCGATGATGTGCAGCATTGTGCCTGAGAGTCTTGAGGTTCTGTAATTCTCGAGACTGACTCCATTTTATATTTTGCCACCATTTTGCGTTGCCCTCACGTAGGCCTGTGAAAGAGGCCCGGCGAACAAGTGGCCTGGCCTTCTGAGTTCATGTACACATTAACTGGGTTTCTTTCTGACTCTGGAATGAACTGAAAGAAACTGACCTCTTCACCTGAAACTGACCTCGCAAAGCCAATTTCCCTGATCGATCTTTGTCTGAGATTGCCAATCAATGTTCAGGACAACGTTAACTTTTAATTTCCTTGCACATGTTTTATCTTGTTCAGCATCTATTACTGTTTCTTTTTTATGTATCTTCATTACATGGGTTATGCTTTCAATTATAGGTTTGTCTGGCTTTTGGAGATTGAATTTGGGACATTCCTAATGATGAACTTTTGGGTTTGGATACTGTACATGTAATCATGCCATGCCCTGCAGTGCCATCTAAATCAGATTAACCTTTGTGAACTATGTAATTATAATGTTTTGCCCATATCCTGCTAAAATCCCAAAGGCTACTCACCTGCTGACCCTCCAGATTTTCCATTTGTTTAGGAATGTAATTGGTACAACTCCCTTACATGCCTGGGGCAGGATAAAGAGTATACAAGACGTGAAGTAAGACCATTCTAGCAGACTGCCTCAATCAGTTGCTATGGCTTCTGTGTGACGTAGTCTCACCTCATTTAAGGTTAATAAAAATTTTCTTTTATATTTCAGCTTCATGCCGAAATTCTTTATTATTGGTTTGAATGGACTAAGTATCAATGAGACCCCTGAGAAGGAGTTAGAATTTCTTCAAATGGCGCGGCCAACGCGGGCCTCATCAGAGAAGTGGCTATCTGAGGGAGTGGTCTTGTCAGAAGACAGAAATCTACTGAGGAGGACAGGACAGGACTCTACTAAGGAAGTACTCTGTGCACGGAGGTTCTGGGGATTCTTTGTCTCTGCAGCCCAGTATATTTCTGATCTTCCTGATTTTGATCCTCCACATGATGTCACTCCTGACTGAGAACCTTTTTGGCGTGAGTATTTTAAAAAAAAAAGACCGTTAGGTCATTTAGAACTTGGCAGTTAGAATTTGGACAACTATTTGTTTGGTATAGCTTTGGAATTTTGGAATTTGTGTTGGCCAACTTTGGATTTGTATAGGTTTGTATATGCGAATTGCAATTCGTGTAGGCAGGTAATGAGGAGACTTTTCTCTACTTTGCATAAGATTTGAACGGTGCAACGTACGGAGAGTACCTTAAGGACTATTTTGATTATAGTATTTGCATATTCTGCAGTATTTTTGGCATACCTGTTTTCAAGCTCACATCGGAGAATGTGTTGCTTTTTGGAAGGTACCATAGTGTGATGTGAAGTAAATTAGCCGGCTCCCCTAGAGGGAATACCTAAATAGGTTTAGGTATAAAAACATATTTCTTCCTTGGTGATTCTGTATCCCCAGGGAATTAAAATATGGACATAATACATACAAGGATCCTCTGTTTTTTGCAATTTTATGAAGGGAGATATGCAGAGCGATTTTTGGTGTTCTGCCAGCCAAAGCTAGTATATTGAGTGTATCTTGGCTTCTTGGAAATAAAGGTCTGTGGGGCTGTTTTTGCAGTTTTTTGGAACACTATTGAGAATCGCTTCTTGTAAATATGACTTACAACTAGTATTTACAAATGGTTTGGTTTAAGTACAGTCTGTGGGCTGTCCTTTGTTTCTGTCTTGAGTATTGATCTGTGGGTTAAATGTGTGTTTAAATGTCTATGTGGTTTTCCCATTAATGCAACTTCTGTAAGTAAATAGCAATGGCGCTATTTATGAAATAAATGACTAAAAGCGCGCTGTATTGTGTGTCCTGAGTGTTTGACCCCTTTCTGTTTATGTCTGAAATGAGCTCAAATGTGTGTTTGTGGTTTTTACTTGATGTTTTCAGTCTGTTATGCAAAATGTTAGTTAATTAATATTAATCAGAAATGAAATAAAAATCCAGAAATGAACCATGTGATATGCTAAAATAGCTATATGTTGCTATTTAAATTATAGAGTAAGCAATTATGCACATGAACAATGCTTTAAAGATAAAATTAAAATTCCCATTCACTAGGAATAAAAAAGCCCTTAAAAACGAAATTGTGTGTTTTGCAAAAAATAAACTTACAGCATTTTCCTTAGATACATTGTATTAGATATTAACAGGCAAACACATCATCTGAATACATTGGATTTTGCTGTATTGCACACGCATTTTGAAACTTGAAATGTCTTAGTTTTAGTTTTAAATAGACAGCCACCGTGCCCACGTTTTCAACACTAAGAAACAGCTGTTGCTGCCGCTAAGCAAGCAACACGAAGCAATCACGAATAGATAGGAATTTTTTCTCAGTCAGGACTTTCCCAGTTAAACACAGGTGAACCTTTGCATTTCAGAATAGTGTTTTAAAAAGGTTACAAAAATAAGGTTCATTATTTTGTATTACAGGAAAACATTTCAATTAAAGGTTTCCTTTCTTTAAGCATTTTTTGTAAGCACATTTTTGGTTCTAATTTTAAAATAACTGTCCTTTTAAATAAAAGTGGTGCAAAAATTTGTCATGTTTCAAGTTAGGCTTATGTGCTTAGGCTTGTGAATGACTGCGTCTAAATATGATAGGCAAGGGATGCAGCTTGCTATTATATGTGGAATTATTAAAAATGGTTTTATTAAAAGAACAATTACTAATTATGGAAACATTTTTTTTTTAAATAAGTGCTTTTAAAATCGTTTTTTAATATTTATAAAGCTTAATACTCATACTATGACCTCCTAACATTAAAATGTAATTCAAGTTGTGTTGAACCGCAAAAATGAGAACATTTGCATATGGAATTTCACTTGGCGCAGGCGTAAAAAACTCATTTTTCTAAGGATGCACATGAGATATGTCTAATGTCCAATCTCTGCACTCTGTAAAGAACATTCTGAGGATGATTAATATGTAGCACAATAATAGGAAATTTATTTTTAAGTGCCACAAATATCAAAGTCGAATTTGGGTAAATAGACTATTTAAACAGCATTTTTTTTATTTAGAGTAGCTTTTAAAGTGTCTTAGGCTTCAGAAAATGCATACATTTAGGTATGATACAAATGTGCAGGTTGTTCTCATTTGGGTTGCTCTTAATGGCTCAGTGAGCCAATGTGCCCGGTGCAGAGCTTGGGTTTAATAGCAGGGTTGAAGGTTTTAACTCTAGCTGGACCTACTGAGACATTCATCCATTTAAGGTTGATGAAATGAGTACCATTGCATAGGGTGGTAACAAGCATTTGTTCTAAAGCTGGTATGTTGTGCTGTTGTGTTCTGTGAATTATTCATAGTAGATGTTTTTGAGTCTGAGAATAGGAGTGGATTGTGGCACTTAAAGGGAGTAATATATATGGTATGTGGTTTTGGATAGGGTTGGTTATTGCAGGTTAGAAAGAGTTGGGAAGGTTTTTTTTATTTGACAGCTTCAGAGTGAGGAGCCACAGAGTGCGCGAGGCAGATTTTGACCTTAAGGTCTGTCAGGTGGAGGTTAGGAGTAAGTGAAAACAGATGTTCTGCTGAGGTGTTATTCTTAGCTCTTGGAGGACTGTGCTAGGCTTTCATGTATGTCGACATCTGCAGCCTATTAAATCAGGGCCTTGTCTACGAGAACTGCATTCCTGAGCGGCCTCGCTCAAAGCAGGGCCTAAAAGGGGGTGATACATTTGTGTTTCTATTTTTGAAAAATTATGTCCATGTAAGTTGCTTTCATTTACCGGAACAAGAAATGTTGCATTAGTTTTAGAAGATGGTTGGATACAGTTGATATTTTGTGTGTTATGTGAAGTGTCAGCAGTATGTTGAAGCAAGATGTGGTTTTTGTATGACTCCTTTGAAAAGAAATGTTCGTGTGTTTTTCACGTTTTTGCATTTTTGTCCTTCTATGAATTGTTACTGTTGGTCCTGTGTGTCAGAAGCGACACAGTAAGTCGTATTTGACAGCCGATCTCCACTAACTGGTGATCTGCTGTCAAAAGCAGGGTGTGTAAAGTAAAACAAGGTGTAATTTTAATTTTAAGCCTGACAAATTAAGCAGGTCCGAATATTGGGTTTTGGGCTGCATGAAGTGTGTGCGTCACCGCTCATTTACATGTGCTATTGTAATTTGTCTATGCTTTTCGTGCTTGGTATACAGCACGTATATCTGATGGCTTGACATGTGTGTTTTTTATTTTATGTATGTTTTTGTTTTATGTTGCTGCTTTTGATACTATTACATGCTCCCCTGTGTTGTGAAGAGATTTGCATGACGATGCGTATTGCTGCACAACAGTTGGGTGGATTTGCTCTGATACTAAATTTCACAGATGTGATATTTTCATGCTGTGAACAAGACAGACAACACTTCACCAGTGTATGTCAATTTTGGCTATAATAGTATTGAAGAAAAATAAAAGAGATATACAGGATAAAAGTGTGTCACCTGCAGTTAGTCAAGTTACTGCCCCTTCCCTCAAGGAACAGGCAGCCCTAGATTTATGTTTCCTTGATTGGACCTAAGGATGAAATTATAGATCTGTGACTCTTGTACAAGGTGACCTAATTTCTATATTGCATTAGTCTGCATCCTAAGTAGTGTATGTTCCTCAAAGGAAACCAGGTTTCATTTTTCCCTGAAGAAGGAACTGAAACATTAGCTGAGATTACCGTATATGGTGTAGCGGCCAGCGGTAGAGTTAAAATTTGTGTACTATTTTGACTTTTATGTATCACCCATACTCTTGGTTTTGTGTCACAAACTTGACTATCACCTGAGTAATTTCTTGTTCTTCCTATAGATTTTTCTTTTGCCGCTTCTCCCCTTGATCGATGTCCCATTGTGCCTAGTTATTGGGGATTTTAGCGGTGTCCTAGTCCCATTTCCCTTTTCCGTATTCCTTTCACCAGTCAGCCCATTTATTGTTATTAGTGTATTGTTCAGGTTCACACTTCCAGACTGCAGTAATGTACCAGGGACCCCCATATTATGTATAATTCCCTTTTGTATGACCAGACTGGTTTTCAAGAATTTTCTTCAGGCCTACTTTGATGTTTTCCAGTCTGACTGTCAGGGTAGTGATGGACTGGTTAACTGACTTGATACTATAGTAAGACAAGTTTTCCACCTCAATAGGAGATACCTTACGTTTATTTCTTCAAACATGGCATAATTACAATGCCTATTTTAGTTGGTTTTTACCTTTTTGTTCCTGCTGTTTTGAATGTTGGTGGGATCAGATGGGTTTTAAATAGTGGAAATACTAGGACTCTCTAGTCCTTGTCTTTTGTTCCCACATTTTGATCATTAGCCTGTATTGCATCATGCACCTAATACACCATTGTTAAAGGGAGGTATCTGTATGCCTCTGATAAGTTGTTTCATACGTTTCCCTTTTTGATATGTTCTAGATAAGAATTGTAGGAGCACATAGATGTAGTATTTCAAGAAATGTTTACCCCATTATACAATGCTATTGTGTGTGAAGACATACATGCAGATAGAATTCCCCTGTAGCTATCTACCCTTTGATGACAGAAGATAATAGAAAGTACAAGCCAGAAGCACTGTCTTGGCCTTTGTATCCTATGAGAGTAATAGTGCATTCTAGAGTAATCCCATGGCGTATGGCCACTCCCTCAAAGATTGCAGGCCACCTGCTTGCAGTCACCTTGTTAAATACTAGGAATTGTTTTTCTTTACTTGGAAGAAAACTAACAACTGTGTCACATTTCCTACATCACTAGGTTCTGTGGGATCTTCCAGAGTCAAAGGAAGAATGATACCCTGCAGATCGGTGATCAAGACGAATCCTAACTCCCATCAATGATAGCTACAGATGAGAGGCGGACGTCTTGGCCCTACAGTCTCAACACCCAGAAAATAACAAATCTGGACAGCGATTGCCGGTGCTTCATCAACTGCATCTCCAGAGCATCGTGCTTGCTTCATTAGACGGCGGTGGACTCCAGAGAAGTAGGAGGCCTGTTCAACGCAGAACATGAGTTTCAGTGCAAAAGAGCGAAAGAGAAGGATCCCTGTTGTTTTGAGGCTTCAGTTTTCTACCTGTCATGTGCTGGTAACCTCTGACAGTGCGCAGTCCCTTGAGCCCCTTGGCCTGAGTTTTGGCCAACCCCCTTTTCCTTTGCTCCAACGGAATGGCAGTGCACCGGAGGATCTACGGTTGGCAAAAGGCACTACATTTGTGGTACCCATGAAACAGCGGCCCGAGCGTCCTCTGACACTGAATAGTGAGTGTTGGAGCCTGAAAGTGTTGCTGAGCGTGAAAGTCTGTTGCTCTTTCTCGATTAATAGTACTTGGGTCTACACGATGTGATCTGCACCCATGACCACCGAAAAGCATCTGTAGTGCCTGCCGCAGAGGAAAGATATTGGTGCACTGCCTTGAGACATTGAGACTTTCGAGTGAGCTGTGGGTGTTTGCCAGGAGGGCACTCCAACTAAGCAGTACTATTTTCATGAAGAGGCCTGAATCGAGAGGCCCAATGCGGAAGAAGACAATGGAAGCAGATTTGATGGACGATAGAAGCCTGCCAGAGGCTTTGAACGGACTTTGGGCACAGTTGCACCACTGGTTCCAGTGCAATTGTATAAAGTAAATGTTAATTAAGTTCTCATTTGACTGAATTGCCATGGAAGAGGAAGTGGCTCCGCCTCTAGCATCCAAAAATGGTCCACGAGAAGTGAGTCTTTGTGCTACTATGTGTGTTCGGAGACCTGTCCCGAGAGAAGTAGAGAATAATAAGATGCTGTTACAGCAACACCTTGACGACCTAATAAATATCGATATAGACCTAGATTCAGATTAACATGAGTCTTAGGTTATTGCCTACGTAATGGCAAAAGGAGGCTCTGAGGTTCTGTAATTCTCGAGACTGACTCCATTTTATATTTTGCCACCATTTTGTGCTGCCCTCACGTAGGCCTGTGAAAGAGGCCCAGCGAACAAGTGGCCTGGCCTTCTGAGTTCATGTACACATTAACTGGGTTTCTTTCTGACTCTGGAATGAACTGTAAGAAACTAACCTCTTCACCTGAAACTGACCTCGCAAAGCCAATTTCCCTGATCAATCTTTGTCTGAGATTGCCAATCAATGTTCAGGACATCGTTAACTTTTAGTTTCCTTGCACATGTTTTATCTTGTTCAGCATCTATTACTGTTTCTTTTTTATGTTTCTTCATTACATGGGTTATGCTTTCAATTATAGGTTTGTCCGGCTTTTGGAGATTGAATTTGGGACATTCCTAATGATTAACTTTTGGGTTGGGATACTGTACATGTAATCATGCCATGCCCTGCAGTGCCATCTAAATCAGATTAACCTTTGTGAACTATGTAATTATAATGTTTTGCCCATATCCTGCTAAAATCCCTAAGGCTACTCACCTGCTGACCCTCCAGATTTTCCATTTGTTTGGGAATATAATTGGTACAACTCCCTTACATGCCTGGGGCAGGATAAAGACTATATAAGACGTGAAGTAAGACCATTCTAGCAGACTGCCTCATTCAGTTGCTAAGGCTTTTGTGTGACGTAGTCTCACCTCATTTAAGGTTAACAAAAATGTTCTTTTATATTTCAGCTTCATGCCCAAATTCTTTATTATTGGTTTGAATGGACTAAGTATCAATGAGACCCCTGAGAAGGAGTTAGAATTTCTTCAGTCTGAATGAGAGGTGAATGGAAAATGAAGTTCTAGTATGAGTGTGATGTTAAAGAATTCTATGTATGTGTAGATTGAACGGTTTCAAAGGAGAGGCAGTGGATGTAGTGGGATTATTTCCTGATGCTTTTGATGTTGTAATCTTATTTGTATTCATGTTATACTGTTGTTATGGTGGCTTTCTGTTCTTGTTGATGCCCTTGATAACTAACCATGAGCAGAGTAAGGCACTTCGTGTGTCGAAACGCGTAAAGGTGAATAAACTCATGGTTTAAATTCTTTGACCCCCGAGACTGCGTGATTAATTGACATTGGATTGTAATATATATATATATATATATATATATATATATATATATATATATATATATATATATATCCAACGAAAAGGTTGCCCTCAAAGAAAAGCCCGCTCAGGTAGGTAATGTCTTTTTATTTCATATGCAGGACTGCAGCTTGGACAGACAAAATGCACGCACACAGTTTCTTCAGCCGACCGGTTTCGGGCTCCTGCCCTTCGTCAAAGGCTCAATTCTCTGAAACGTGCAACGCCATTCGCGCACTCCTTTAAACCAAGTCTCCGCCCCAGTGGGCGTAGCCGCTCTCACAGCTTCTTGGGACTTGCAGTGCACGTAAGTGTTCCTTCAGTGAGGTGGCACGCTGTTTGTTATCAGAGTTCATATTCATTTCCACAATGGGTTTTCGTGACATATTTACCATGCCAAGCTGCTACCTTGTAGTCCGCATATTGACACCTGTCCCTTCTCACGATCACCACCATGGCATCTCAGGGTCTGCTGTTCCGCAGCGGGGCTCCTCCACGGCTGAGCAAAAGCCGTACATATCCAACGAAAAGGCTCAAAGAAAAGCCCGCTCAGGTAGGTAATGTCTTTTTATTTCATATGCAGGACTGCAGCTTGGACAGACAAAATGCACGCACACAGTTTCTTCAGCCGACCGGTTTCGGGCTCCTGCCCTTCGTCAAAGGCTCAATTCTCTCAAACGTGCAACGCCATTCGCGCACTCCTTTAAACCAAGTCTCCGCCCCAGTGGGCGTAGCCGCTCTCACAGCTTCTTGGGACTTGCAGTGCACGTAAGTGTTCCTTCAGTGAGGTGGCACGCTGTTTGTTATCAGAGTTCATATTCATTTCCACAATGGGTTTTCGTGACATATTTACCATGCCAAGCTGCTACCTTGTAGTCCGCATATTGACACCTGTCCCTTCTCACGATCACCACCATGGCATCTCAGGGTCTGCTGTTCCGCAGCGGGGCTCCTCCACGGCTGAGCAAAAGCCGTACATATCCAACGAAAAGGTTGCCCTCAAAGAAAAGCCCGCTCAGGTAGGTAATGTCTTTTTATTTCATATGCAGGACTGCAGCTTGGACAGACAAAATGCACGCACACAGTTTCTTCAGCCGACCGGTTTCGGGCTCCTGCCCTTCGTCAAAGGCTCAATTCTCTCAAACGTGCAACCGTGGAGGAGCCCCGCTGCGGAACAGCAGACCCTGAGATGCCATGGTGGTGATCGTGAGAAGGGACAGGTGTCAATATGCGGACTACAAGGTAGCAGCTTGGCATGGTAAATATGTCATGAAAACCCATTGTGGAAATGAATATGAACTCTGATAACAAACAGCGTGCCACCTCACTGAAGGAACACTTACGTGCACTGCAAGTCCCAAGAAGCTGTGAGAGCGGCTACGCCCACTGGGGCGGAGACTTGGTTTAAAGGAGTGCGCGAATGGCGTTGCACGTTTGAGAGAATTGAGCCTTTGACGAAGGGCAGGAGCCCGAAACCGGTCGGCTGAAGAAACTGTGTGCGTGCATTTTGTCTGTCCAAGCTGCAGTCCTGCATATGAAATAAAAAGACATTACCTACCTGAGCGGGCTTTTCTTTGAGGGCAACGTTTTCGTTGGATATGTACGGCTTTTGCTCAGCCGTGGAGGAGCCCCGCTGCGGAACAGCAGACCCTGAGATGCCATGGTGGTGATCGTGAGAAGGGACAGGTGTCAATATGCGGACTACAAGGTAGCAGCTTGGCATGGTAAATATGTCACGAAAACCCATTGTGGAAATGAATATGAACTCTGATAACAAACAGCGTGCCACCTCACTGAAGGAACACTTAATTGCACTGCAAGTCCCAAGAAGCTGTGAGAGCGGCTACGCCCACTGGGGCGGAGACTTGGTTTAAAGGAGTGCGCGAATGGCGTTGCACGTTTGAGAGAATTGAGCCTTTGACGAAGGGCAGGAGCCCGAAACCGGTCGGCTGAAGAAACTGTGTGCGTGCATTTTGTCTGTCCAAGCTGCAGTCCTGCATATGAAATAAAAAGACATTACCTACCTGAGCGGGCTTTTCTTTGAGGGCAACCTTTTCGTTGGATATGTACGGCTTTTGCTCAGCCGTGGAGTAGCCCCGCTGCGGAACAGCAGACCCTGAGATGCCATGGTGGTGATCGTGAGAAGGGACAGGTGTCAATATGCGGACTACAAGGTAGCAGCTTGGCATGGTAAATATGTCACGAAAACCCATTGTGGAAATGAATATGAACTCTGATAACAAACAGCGTGCCACCTCACTGAAGGAACACGTACGTGCACTGCAAGTCCCAAGAAGCTGTGAGAGCGGCTACGCCCACTGGGGCGGAGACTTGGTTTAAAGGAGTACGAGAATGGCGTTGCACGTTTGAGAGAATTGAGCCTTTGACGAAGGGCAGGAGCCCAAAACCGGTCGGCTGAAGAAACTGTGTGCGTGCATTTTGTCTGTCCAAGCTGCAGTCCTGCATATGAAATAAAAAGACATTACCTACCTGAGCGGGCTTTTCTTTGAGGGCAACCTTTTCGTTGGATATGTACGGCTTTTGCTCAGCCGTGGAGGAGCCCCGCTGCGGAACAGCAGACCCTGAGATGCCATGGTGGTGATCGTGAGAAGGGACAGGTGTCAATATGCGGACTACAAGGTAGCAGCTTGGCATGGTAAATATGTCACGAAAACCCATTGTGGAAATGAATATGAACTCTGATAACAAACAGCGTGCCACCTCACTGAAGGAACACTTACGTGCACTGCAAGTCCCAAGAAGCTGTGAGAGCGGCTACGCCCACTGGGGTGGAGACTTGGTTTAAAGGAGTGCGCGAATGGCGTTGCACGTTTGAGAGAATTGAGCCTTTGACGAAGGGCAGGAGCCCGAAACCGGTTGCCTGAAGAAACTGTGTGCGTGCATTTTGTCTGTCCAAGCTGCAGTCCTGCATATGAAATAAAAAGACATTACCTAAATGAGCGGGCTTTTCTTTGAACCTTTTCGTTGGATATGTACGGCTTTTGCTCAGCCGTGGAGGAGCCCCGCTGCGGAACAGCAGACCCTGAGATGCCATGGTGGTGATCGTGAGAAGGGACAGGTGTCAATATGCGGACTACAAGGTAGCAGCTTGGCATGGTAAATATGTCACGAAAACCCATTGTGGAAATGAATATGAACTCTGATAACAAACAGCGTGCCACCTCACTGAAGGAACACTTACGTGCACTGCAAGTCCCAAGAAGCTGTGAGAGCGGCTACACCCACTGGGGCGGAGACTTGGTTTAAAGGAGTGCGTGAATGGCGTTGCACGTTTGAGAGAATTGAGCCTTTGACGAAGGGCAGGAGCCCGAAACCGGTCGGCTGAAGAAACTGTGTGCGTGCATTTTGTCTGTCCAAGCTGCAGTCCTGCATATGAAATAAAAAGACATTACCTACCTGAGCAGGCTTTTCTTTGAGGGCAACCTTTTCGTTGGATATGTATGGCTTTTGCTCAGCCGTGGAGGAGCCCCGCTGCGGAACAGCAGACCCTGAGATGCCATGGTGGTGATCGTGAGAAGGGACAGGTGTCAATATGTGGACTACAAGGTAGCAGCTTGGCATGGTAAATATGTCACGAAAACCCATTGTGGAAATGAATATGAACTCTGATAACAAACAGCGTGCCACCTCACTGAAGGAACACTTACGTGCACTGCAAGTCCCAAGAAGCTGTGAGAGCGGCTACGCCCACTGGGGCGGAGACTTGGTTTAAAGGAGTGCGCGAATGGCGTTGCACGTTTGAGAGAATTGAGCCTTTGACGAAGGGCAGGAGCCCGAAACCGGTCGGCTGAAGAAACTGTGTGCGTGCATTTTGTCTGTCCAAGCTGCAGTCCTGCATATGAAATAAAAAGACATTACCTACCTGAGCGGGCTTTTCTTTGAGGGCAACCTTTTCGTTGGATATGTACGGCTTTTGCTCAGCCGTGGAGTAGCCCCGCTGCGGAACAGCAGACCCTGAGATGCCATGGTGGTGATCGTGAGAAGGGACAGGTGTCAATATGCGGACTACAAGGTAGCAGCTTGGCATGGTAAATATGTCACGAAAACCCATTGTGGAAATGAATATGAACTCTGATAACAAACAGCGTGCCACCTCACTGAAGGAACACTTACGTGCACTGCAAGTTCCAAGAAGCTGTGAGAGCGGGTACGCCCACTGGGGCGGAGACTTGGTTTAAAGGAGTGCGCGAATGGCGTTGTACGTTTGAGAGAATTGAGCCTTTGACGAAGGGCAGGAGCCCGAAACCGGTCGGCTGAAGAAACTGTGTGCGTGCATTTTGTCTGTCCAAGCTGCAGTCCTGCATATGAAATAAAAAGACATTACCTACCTGAGCGGGCTTTTCTTTGAGGGCAACCTTTTCGTTGGATATGTACGGCTTTTGCTCAGCCGTGGAGGAGCCCCGCTGCGGAACAGCAGACCCTGAGATGCCATGGTGGTGATCGTGAGAAGGGACAGGTGTCAATATGCGGACTACAAGGTAGCAGCTTGGCATGGTAAATATGTCACGAAAACCCATTGTGGAAATGAATATGAACTCTGATAACAAACAGCGTGCCACCTCACTGAAGGAACACTTACGTGCACTGCAAGTTCCAAGAAGCTGTGAGAGCGGCTACGCCCACTGGGGCGGAGACTTGGTTTAAAGGAGTGCGCGAATGGCGTTGTACGTTTGAGAGAATTGAGTCTTTGACGAAGGGCAGGAGCCCGAAACCGGTCGGCTGAAGAAACTGTGTGCGTGCATTTTGTCTGTCCAAGCTGCAGTCCTGCATATGAAATAAAAAGACATTACCTACCTGAGCGGGCTTTTCTTTGAGGGCAACGTTTTCGTTGGATATGTACGGCTTTTGCTCAGCCGTGGAGGAGCCCCGCTGCGGAATAGCAGACCCTGAGATGCCATGGTGGTGATCGTGAGAAGGGACAGGTGTCAATATGCGGACTACAAGGTAGCAGCTTGGCATGGTAAATATGTCACGAAAACCCATTGTGGAAATGAATATGAACTCTGATAACAAACAGCGTGCCACCTCACTGAAGGAACACTTAATTGCACTGCAAGTCCCAAGAAGCTGTGAGAGCGGCTACGCCCACTGGGGCGGAGACTTGGTTTAAAGGAGTGCGCGAATGGCGTTGCACGTTTGAGAGAATTGAGCCTTTGACGAAGGGCAGGAGCCCGAAACCGGTTGGCTGAAGAAACTGTGTGCGTGCACTTTGTCTGTCCAAGCTGCAGTCCTGTATATGAAATAAAAAGACATTACCTACCTGAGCGG
This sequence comes from Lissotriton helveticus, assembly GCF_964261635.1. Taxonomy (NCBI): domain Eukaryota; kingdom Metazoa; phylum Chordata; class Amphibia; order Caudata; family Salamandridae; genus Lissotriton; species Lissotriton helveticus. Next base: position 1,586,876,228 of record NC_136067.1, on the reverse strand, counting down.
GCTTTTCTTTGAGGGCAACCTTTTCGTTGGATATATATATATATATATATATATATATATATTTCCCGTGGTTATTCTGTGAAAACTATCCAGCGGGCCATTAATAGATTATTATCTGTAACAAGGGAAGAAGAGTTGGCAACTAAGGACAAACTCAAGGTTCCTCTAGTGGATGATACGACAATTAGATCCAGGGTTATCACCACATATAGTAAACAACATAAGGAAATTCGGCGGATTTTCTATAAGAATTGGAATTTGATAACGGGGGATCCTGTTATTGGGAAATATATCACCAATAAGCCCAATATAACGTATAGAAAATCCTTCTCCATGTCAGACAAACTAGAAAGCAATTTACTTAAGAAACCGATTTCCGCTACTTGGGGTGCCCTCAGTGGAGGTTTTAAGAAGTGCTCTGTCTATAAGGCTTGCAGACATGGTTGTAACAAAACCCAATACACAGTGCCTTTTAAAGGCAATCCTGTACAAATCAAAAAACGCATGACATGTAGGACTGAATTCGCAGTCTATGTGCTGCAATGTCCCTGTGAACTCCGGTATGTGGGTAGCACCCGCTTGCCTGTTCACAAGCGGATATTGCAGCACATAAGGGCCATCGTGGGAAAAGATCAGGCTTACCCGGTGGCCCGCCATTTTGAGACTCGACACAATAGTGACCCCTCAGTCTTACAATACTATGTTATTGACTGCGTCATGCCACTCAAGAGAGGAGATAGAGATGCTAAGATCCGTCTATTGGAAACTAGGTATATTATAGAATTGGACAGTAAGACCCCGCGAGGTCTTAACGCGAGTGAAGATTTGTACACATGTTTGTAGTACCAATACATCAAGGGTATTTCAACAGTACTGTCGGAATTCTCGTTAAAGATATATACCTAGTCTCTATTTGTAATTCAAGTAAAATCTGAATGCATAATGAATTGAACAAAGTCATATATAAGGGATAAAGCAATGAATTATAATCGAACTGGTGCAGGAATTATCACAAAGAACTAAATACCTTCCCTTATATCCTTCCTAGATTTTACAAATTTTCTTTATGATGTACATTACAAAATTTTGCACTATTTAGCACTTTATTGGTAGGATTAACAATGAGGATTCTTACTTTTACAACTTGAGCGCATACAACATTGAAAGGACTAGGACATCAACTAATGTATACCCTATTAGGTTATCGATGTTTTCCAATTGGTCTTTTATGTTAACAATAAGATGGTTTTAATGATGATATTTATTAAGGCTTTTATAGAACTGTATATACATTATGAATTTGGCACACATTAATTGCAGTTTGATTGGTCAGTATAAGGAACAATATCTTTTGGAGAACTAGTAATTTTATAAAAAATCAGACACTATGGGCCAGATGTAGGTAGGCTTTTACCGGGTGGTAACGGCCGAATTCGGCCGTTACCACCCGGTAAAAGCAATTTGACATGTAGGTCCCTGTAATTTACAGACTCGGTAAATTTACCGGTAGGTAAATTTACCGAGTATGTAAAATACCGAGTCGGTATCATTACTGATTCCGGACAATTGGTATGTAGGTGGGACTCTTCTGAGTCCCACAAGCAGTACCACATCGGTATTTTACCATCAAATACTACTTGATGGTAAAATACCGTTTCTGGTGTGCATGCACATGTGTGCATGCACACCTATGCCATATGACAGGCAGACCTGCCCTTAGGGCAGGTATGCCTGCCACATGGCACCCGAGCCTCTTTTGGGGGTGCCAGAGGGTGTCAAAGTGACACCCCCTGCACCCTTGTGACAGTCGGTATTTTCCGATGTGGTAAATACCGACCGGTATATGCCCAATCAATCCTATGGGCTTCAAAGCCCATAGGAATGCATGGGCATTAACTGGTCGGTATTTACCACATCGGAAATTACCGACTGTTTCCGATTCGGTAATTGCACATCTGCAATTACCTACATCTCGGTATTTTTATTTTCCGACCTCTTAAATACCGAGTCGGTGTGACTCGGTATTTAAGAGGTCGCTAAATAAAAATTACCTACATCTGGCCCTATGTCTTTTATTGTAAATAATGTAACTGTTTACAAAATTTATTCTTTTATATATACTTTTTTCTCCTGAATACCATTTTGAGGATTGTAACCAACTTTACAATATGTTGAACTAGTTTTGCGTATTTTGCACTGCATATGTGTTGCACAAATCAAATTGTTCCAATTTGGATAACATGGCACTGTGCCATTTATTTAACATAAAGAAAGGTCGGTATATTTACTGGCCATTATAGGGTTAAAAGGGTAGGCTATGTACAACTAGCGCCACCCCTCTTTCACGAGCTCAATAAGTACCCTCATCACTTTCAAGCAATGTATTATGTGATCAAGCCTCTTGCTAGAGGCGAAACGCGTGATGCGGGCTTGCTGGGTGCTATTCTGCTTCACGGAATAAATCACTGATTTTGCACCGAATTTGGGTCCGACTTAACCGTTTTTACAGTTCTGGCAGTGTGACTGAGATACAGCAGCGTCGAATGGAGTGAAAATAATATATATATACATATATATATATATATATATATATATATATATATATATATATATATATATATATATATATATATATATATATATATATATATATACATATATATGTCTTGCTATTTTTCATTTAGTTTTGGAATATTTGGGGTGTTCGAGCCATTTAATAGTAAATTCATTATCTTATGCATACTAGATCAGTCTGGCGCAAATAACTAGTTTCCGATGCATACGTTAAATAATAATGTTGATCTATGGTGGACTGATGGAATATGTGTCGGCTCTTCAAGTCTGAAATGACTACCCCTCGAGAGATACTATGAGGGCCTCAATCCTAATTTGTCTCTAAGCTTCAAAGGGTCTGTCGCAGGTAGTACAAATTGTTGCATAAGCCAGTGGGGTTTAAAGAAATTTGCATATTTGCTGTAGTGGTGGTCTATAAGGACAAGGACACCACCATGTGAATTTAAGGGGTTTGGTGATGCGAGGAGTGTGGCAGATCCCCCAACAAGACCCCAGAGTTGCTTTCAAAATGTTCTACCCAAGTCTAGTGGGTCCAGAAGAGTGACTCTGGGAGAGTTTTACTTGTTTTTTCAGGTATTCGCGGATTTAGGGTTGTAGGCCCAAAATCTCTGAAGTTCATAGGCCTGTGTTTCTTAGTCTTGTGTGAATACTAGGCACCACGTTTAGGGATTTCAATGAAATGCTCATTGTTTTGTGCTATTTAGTATTGCAATTGTGCCAAAGCTCACTGAAATGAAATATCAATACTTAAATGAGTATTCTGAGATGTTTCCTGTTGGTAAAATATTGATGATTATTGAAGGGCTTATGTTCGGCTGTTGAATTTATGATGAAACCCTTGACAAACCCAGTTGACTTGACATTTTTAAAACATACCATGTCTGCTAGGCACATATGGGGTACAATGTTTCTTGGGGTTCGTGTCCGCAGGAGCTCAAATCAATAATGCTGCTTCTGGCACAGGAGGTCCAGTCTGCAATTAGGGGTTTACTAGGTTGCTGGGTTACTTCCTTCTCATGTCTCCTGTAGATTGTAAGGCTGTTTAGGTGGGAATTTGTATTTCCATTTGCTAACTTGTACATAATTGTAATTATGTATGCAGTATTTAGTTTTCTGTGCAATGAGGTACTTTTCCTTTTTAGAAAAAAAGACACTTGTTGGACTTGGATATTTGTTGTAGTGCTGAGTTCTGAGTCTCAAGCCCACAACACCTCCCTGTTGAAGCCTTGGACTGCTCTATCTCCTTTCCTTGAGAGTCAAGTGCTACATCCGGTAGTTAGTTAGCACTTTGAGGATCTGTAGTACAGACCCCAGGACACCAGAAGTGAAGGCCCCTAGTTGTTACGATGGAGCTCAGTGGTTTATGTTTGCGCTGGGACCTCAGACATGGAATTGTCACTAAAGTACCGTGATTATATAATCTAGTGTTCTGGGAGTAGTCTTCTGCTTGACTGTTTCAGTAGAATCATTGTAATAAAGAAGGAAAGTGTCATTATCTGCAGTTCATTACTACTGTGGCAGTGGAGTGACTTCTTTTTTCTTTTAATTTTTTTCCCACTGTATTGACAAACACCAAGCAAACTCCTAAAGGAGTGAGCAACATGAATAGATGTGTTTCATAGTATGCTAAAGTTTGGAATGTGTGAACTATTCTGATTTAAAGATATCCCCTCTATTAAAGTATTACTTTAATAGGGGAAACCCACTGCGGGTAGCTGTCGCGCCTTATAAGTTGAAATAAATAAATTACTTCGGTGGTGATTGCTTAAGAGAAGTCAGACATTTAATAGAGCTGAGAGATGCTGCATATAGAGATGTTTTGAAATATGCTGTATGGATCTACTTTATTAGAAGAATATAAATAACGTTGTGGAAAGGTATACAGTTTATTCAAGGAAATAAAAAGAAGGGGAGTCAATAGATAAATCGGTATAGAGTGAGAGGGAAGGTGTACGTTGCGGGATAGGGCAATCCCTTACTAGGTTGTCCTCCGCGAGAAGAGATGGAAACCAGTTGAACCCTAAAGCTGACCCACCTATTTATGTTACTATGCAAGATCAACAAAGTAGTTCTGCGAGGAGTCATAGAGGAACAGTAGGTAGCAGTAGGGAATGGTCACTTGAGGGAGCTCAAGGAGAAATGTAATAAAGGGTATTTTCCGTATAAACCTAGGGAACCTTGTAGATTCAAATACAAACTAATTAGAAAGGAAGAGGTCATAGTAGTTGAGCATAAAATGAGAAATCTCCCTTTGATTTATAGAAGCGAACACAAGGAGATTTTAAATTATTTGTGCCAGAAGGGTGTAATAGCATGTAATGTTGTTCTTTTCTGCCCCCACAGAGTACAGGATGCCAGACTGGTGTGGAGACGCTGTTTATTCTATATACTTAACAACTATACTATTCACAGAGCGCCGAGCGTCTCACTGTGCCCAGCTCCGGTAGATGCTGCCGTTTGCTGCCCTTCGCGCGCTTTGCTGGCACCTCATGCGCATGCGCCAGTGTTCCGCTCTTGCCTCGGCGCGGCACGTCATCACGCCGTGCGCCGGAGACTAGAGCGCAACACTACATATCTCCTTCTTTTCCAATAACACAAAACATATGTCCCAAGTCACTAGTCACTCATATCATAGTCTCTGAACCGAGAGGGCAGGGTGACTGTCCTCCCTGCTCGGGTTCTTCTTACCGGGGTGAGCTCTTCCCTGTTACCTTCACCGGGAAGATTCCTCACGTCCTTCGGTGCGCCTTTCTCCTTTTCCCCAGCCGGGGCCGCACTCACCACTGTCCCTTCATCTGCCTGTGCTCCTTCGTTCACTTCCTTGTCGTCTAAGGCAGATCTCTCCTTCTGCCTCTCATCACCTTTCTCCATTTCTTCCTCGCCGTTGGTTTGCCACAGTTCCTCATTCTCTTCCTCTTTACCTGCCGGCCATTGCATGATCCTGTTGACCTTTGCCATGCGGTCTTGGGACCATACTCTCCCATCGCTGAGCAAAGCCGCTCTCCCGTACACCTCTTGGACCTGCAGAGGTTTGCTGTACTTGCTTTCGCCTTTTCTTTGGAGGGTTGTCAGTTTGACCTTAACCCATTCCCCTCTTTCCAGGTTCGTGTCTTTGGTGTTGTGTCTCCTGTGTAATGTGCAGCGTACACCTTACGGGCTTTCTCCAGGTTGTGCTGTACTACCGCCGGCGACCATTTGCTTGTCACAGTTTTTTCTCTCCATACTACATTGTCCTTTGTGAAGGGAAGTCTGCCCCTCAGGATCTGGAAGGGGCTGTAACCAAGCGCTGTTGGGGTGATCCTGTACACCCACAGCATGCTCTGAACTTCCATTTCCCAATCTTTCCCTTGCTTTACAGCCGCCTGTATGGATCCCATCAGCACACGGTTAAACCGTTCCACTTGTCCGTTGCATGCGGGATGATACACTGCAGTGTGTTTCGACTTTATCCCGTTCCTCTCCATGTACCTGTTCCATTTATCTGAGGTGAACTGCGGTCCATTGTCACTCAATATTGTCCTCGGTATTCCTTCCCTTAAGAACAATGAGGTGAGGAATCTCAGCACCGTGTCTGTGTCCATGGTTTCTTGCACTTCTATCTCTGGCCATTTGGAGTATTTGTCTATGACCACGCACAGGTATTTGGCAATGCCTTTGTTGTCGAGTACGGGACCCAAAATGTCCACTGCTATGTCTTCCCAGGGGTTCTGTGGTCGCTCAAATTCCCCCAACGCCGGCCTCAGTGGTCTCAGTATCTTATCAGCTCCTTGGCACTGGGCACATTCCCTCACTTGCTTTTCTATCTGACTGTCCATTCCCGGCCACTAGTACATTTGTTTTGCTCTCAGCTTCGTTTTCACAATACCGAGGTGACCTTCGTGAAGTTGATTCAGTAGCAAGGGGATAAGAGTCACTGGGGGTATCACCTTGTCTCCCTGGTATATGAAAATTCCCGAGTCGCTCATCGATATCTCCTCCCGTATCTCATAGTACTTCCTCAGATCCGCTTTGAGGTGCCTTTTTTCTGACCATCCAGAGATCAAATATTGTTTAACCTCCTCCATCTCTCTATCTTCTCCATAGGCCAGGGCCCATTCTTGCCTGCTGATGGTCTTCTCCGCATCCTCCATTACTGCCACCATCTCGTCCGTATCAGGAGGGACTGCAGGTGCTTCCTCCATGGCGGAGGCTCGGCTCAAATAGCCCCGCTACTTTGTTCCTCGTCCCTGGCAGGTACTCCACATCATAGGTATAGTCCAGTAGCTTGAGTGTCATCTTCGCGATGCGTGGAGTGGCGGTGTTGTGGCTGCTTGAAGTTAGCACCTTGACCAATAGTTTGTGGTCTGTTTGTAGTTTGAAGCGGGTGCCCCATACAAATTGTCTAAACTTTCCCATGGCCCAAGTGACGGCCAGCATTTCTTTTTCAATTACGCTATATTTCTGCTCCGTGGGGGACAGCGCTCGGGATGCAAAACTGAGAGTCTCTACACTGCCATCCGCCCTTTCCTGTGCAAGCACCGCTCCCAGTCCTCTTTCACTGGCATCTGTTGTCAATATGGTGCTGCCTGTAGGGTCATATCCGTGCAGGGGTATAGCTCCACTTATGTCATTCTTTAACTCTTCGAATTCACTTTGTGCCTCTTCATCCCATTTGAACTGCGACTTGTCTCTGATGAGCTGGCGGAGTTTGTGAGTCTTGGTGGCAAAGTGTCTGACGAATTTACTATAGTACTCCGCCATCCCGAGGAATGACCGCACTTCTTCCTTGTTGACCGGGGCTCTGGCATCACATATGGCTTTCACGTTTTGTCTTTTGGGGGATATACCTTGGTTCCCTATTTCATGTCCTAGATACGTGACAGATGACATGCCCAGCCTGCACTTACTCCACTCGGCTGTGAGACCTTTTTCTTGAAGCACTGTTAGTACTTTTGTCAGCTTTTTGTCATGATCTTCCTTGCTTGTTCCCATAATCAGGATGTTGTCCTGAAAGTACTGGACACCTGGTAGGTCCTTAAATAGGCGATGCATTAACTTTTGGAACACCGCAGCCGCTGAGGCCAGCCCAAACGGCATGCGGCGGAATTGATAACACCCGAAGGGTGTGATAAATGAGGTTAGTTTCCTGCTTGACGGGTGTAAGTCGATCTGATGATACGCTGATGTGAGGTCAATTGTTGAGAACCATGATACCCCCCTTGTTCTTGCCAGCATTTCCTCGATCCTTGGTAGGGGAAACTTCTCTACTATCAAGCATTTGTTGAGCTCGCGGAGGTCCACACATAACCGTACCTTGCCATTTGGTTTCCTGGCCACGACCAAGGGGGCCAACCATTCTGAGCTGTCAATCGGTTCTATTATCCCTTGTTCTTCCAATCTTTGGAGTTCCTGCTGGACAGCATCTCTAACAGCAATGGGGATGTTCCTGACTTTGTGGGACACCGGACGGGCGTCCTCCTTGAGGAGTATTTTGTGCACGAACTTGTTCAACTTCCCTACAGAGCCTCCAAACACCTTGGGGAAGGTCTGCTTTACCTTGTCTTGCTGTGGCCATCGGCTGTCTTCTGTCAGCAGGATCTGCTCTTTGCCACCTGGATCCAGCTTGATACCCAGGTCTCCCTGGTCTCTCCAGCCGAGCACTGAGGGTCCCCGCTCCGCCACGTACAGCTTGCAGGTCGCAGATCTGCCTCTGAATTCAAATTTCAAGGCTCGGAAACCCACCATGGGAATTGCGTTTTCGGTGTATGAGATGGGACGAATGTCCGGTGGATCTAGCTGGGGACCTAGGACGGGCACAAAGTCTTCCTCCCAAACTGATCGTTGCACTATGGAGTACGGGGACCCCGAGTCAATTGCAATGTGGACTTTCACTCCCCCTATCAACATGTCTGTGCGCGGCTTGTCCGAGCGCCTTCCCGTCACATCCAAAACCTGTTCCTCGATCCATAAGACCATGTCGTCGTTCTCCAGGTCGTCTTCATCCGGGGCTTCCAACGAGGACTGCCCTATGTACTTTACCACGGTTCTCTTCCCTTTCTTGCTGCACACTTTCTCAAAATGGCCGACTAGGCCGCAGAAAGAGCATCTGGCGCGAAATGCAGGACACCGTTTGTCTTGCGCTGAATGATCCGCACTCCCGCACCTGTAGCACGCGAATTTGCTGTCCGTGGGATGTCTTCCGGGAGCTGCTTGTTTCCCTGTCCACCTGGACTCCTGCCTCCTTTCTCCGGCTGTTCCCTTGTACCTCGTGGTTGAGGACGCTTCGTCTATCTTGTTGACCATCTGTCTCTGTGCACTCTCCTTCTTCGCTGATTCCGCACAGCGCTTCGAAAGTTCCGCTTTCTTTACCATGGCTATTACGTCTTTGAGCGATGCCTCTCCTTGTGCCCACAACTTGTCCTGGACAGATTTGTTCGTGGTGTGCATGACAATTTGGTCTTTGATGTATTCATCCTGTAGTTGTGCTGTGTAAGTATCAACCCAGGCGGTAATAGACGGGACTTGCTCACGTAATAGTGATAGGAACACAACAACCCACTTCCGTAGCATAAGACAGTTTCTTTTATTAAGTCAAAATTCATTAAAAAAACACAATGACAATAATTGTTTTTAAAAAGGCAGCATGTGAAAACGTACAATACAAATAAACAATGAAATAAAATACAAAATAAAAGATAATCCACAACAGTCACAATTTCATAAAAACATAATGTTAATTCCTGAGTCAAACATAAATAGGTATGTTGTCGACGCGCGTTTCGGCGACCAGCGCCTTCTTCAAGACAAACAAAACTTTCAGGTTCCTAGGTAAAAAAACATAATTACTAATCCCAACAGTACGATCAATTATATCATGAAAACAAACAGTAACTTTATAATGTCAGTCAATACATTGATTAAAGCAAACACCAAAATATAACATGTCATTTTATCTGTCAAAACAACATAAACGGAAGTGGGAGAAAGGTTTGGTGAATTCCTAAAGTTTGACCATCTGTCTCTGTGCACTCTCCTTCTTCGCTGATTCCGCACAGCGCTCCGAAAGTTCCGCTTTCTTTACCATGGCTATTACGTCTTTGAGCGATGCCTCTCCTTGTGCCCACAACTTGTCCTGGACAGATTTGTTCGTGGTGTGCATGACAATTTGGTCTTTGATGTATTCATCCTGTAGTTGCCCATATTTGCACGTGATGGCTAGTCGCCTCAAAGCTGCCACATAATCATCTATCGACTCTCCTTGCTCCTGCTCCCTTTGTTGGAAGTTGTACCGATCGACGGATACGCATACTGCTGGGCGATAATGATTGTCTAGGTCTTCCAAGGCGTTCTTGAAGACGTCATCGGCTGCGGCTGGTCTCTCCGCTGGCACGATGTTCGCAAACACCCGTGCCCCTTCCGGGCCCAGGTTATGCAGTAGCAACCTTTTCTTCCTAGCGCTGGGGAATACTTCGCCGTTCTCATCCTCCAAGGCTCCTACATAGTTTTTGAAGTACTCCCTCCAGTCCTCCCATTTCATCACGGGTTCCCCCGGTCTGGGTAGGAATGGGACGGGCGCCGTTAGTGATGTCATCTGGCAGCTCATTCTGGGCGCTGTTCTTGGCCCTCCGTCACTGTTCCCTGGGCTGCCTGGCGTGGTGGGGCTCTCCTCTCCGTCTGAGACATCCCCTTGGCTTTTGGGACTGCCAGGTGTGCTGGTAATGCCACTCCGTGCGTCACTGGGGAGGTGTGCCTTTTCTTCCTCCCTGTCACTGTCCCTTCTCTCTGCCAGGGTCTCAGCTATGTGCCCCTCTGCGCGTTGTGCAGGCCTGGACCTGCTCTAGTCTGGTTGGGTGCCACGTGGTTGTAGGTTGCTGTGGTCTGGCGCTGCTGCCACGCTCTGTTGTAAATAGCGTTGTTTCTAAGGGCGTGCTCACTGTGTGGTGCCCCTTTCTGCTGTCTCTGACCTGTTTCCTTGCTTTGTCCTCTGTCCCGCTCCTCCTGTGTTGCTGTGTGGGGCTGGTGGGGTGATCCCAAACCTCGTCGCCACTGTAATGTTGTTCTTTTCTGCCCCCACAGAGTACAGGATGCCAGACTGGTGTGGAAACGCTGTTTATTCTATATACTTAACAACTATACTATTCACAGAGCGCCGAGCGTCTCACTGTGCCCAGCTCCGGTAGATGCTGCCGTTTGCTGCCCTTCGCGCGCTTTGCTGGCGCCTCATGCGCATGTGCCAGTGTTCCGCTCTTGCCTCGGCGCGGCACGTCATCACGCCGTGCGCCGGAGACTAGAGCGCAACACTACATAGCAGCTTTTGAGTCATCATTCTGGTTATTTCTCTAGTTGATATTTCCTTAAAGGGGTCAGGAGACTTTGGAATGTGCACAGTTCTGTCCAGTTTGAACAGAGTGGTTTGCCAAATCTTCATGAGCTGCTATTGACGGAGCACTTGTGTTTACCATACTGGCATTAGCAAGTGTGTCCCATGAAATAAAATTGGGGAGTGTTTGAAGCACACTGTTTCATTTGTAACACTACATCAGTGTAGGCAGATGCTGTTTGGGCAAGCCAACGCCAATTTTGTGGGCAGACGTTAATGCAAGAAGTCTTGGAAGGTGTGTCCAGTGTGGCAGCTCTCCAAAATGTCATTCTTTTTCTTTTGCGAGCCAGGCAAGAACAACATGATAAGAATTTCTAAAAGGATTTGCACCGCTCAGAAAAAAAGTTGGAAACTTAGCAAGCAAAGGTGAAAACAACACACACACACGGCCCCCTCCCCCTCCCTGGCCGAGCTACTGTGCACCCCTGTCCAGGGGCGCCTCGATGCCCTTCATTGGAAACTCAAACTACCTCCCCAAATAAAACAGGCCGCAATAAAATACAGCCTGAAAACTCAAAGTGACTATCACACACTCCGGCGGGCCGCAATGCCCCGCTAAAGCCTGCCCCAGGACTAATTATCCAGGGGCTGTTTAGCCTGGTTTGTAGGGGTGGAGGCGTCTCTACTACTTTTTTGAATTAAAAAAAGTAACTTTCCCAGCAGATTAAGGGAAATCGGATTAAGGCGTGATGAGATTTTAGGAAATTGTTACCCTAGTTATAAACCTTTAGGAATGTAAAACATGATTTGATTGGTCGCCCATTGGTGGCCAGAAATTACACAGCCCGTTAAAAAAATTGAAGAATCTCCTTCACACTTTAAAGCTGAGTAAAGTAAATTTTAATTTGTGTCCCGATTTTACCACTGTTTCTGGATATTCTCAAATATATGAATTTAACTCAAAGTTATTCGCTAGTTTTTATATGTATAATGTAATGAATATTAGCTGTAATTCTGTCTGCTTTTATGATGGTAAAAACCATCAATATTTAAAGTAGTGCTTTACAGCGCAGTTATGTTGTTTCAGTGCACTATAAATAAGGAATGTTGCTGTTATACGATGTAAGGACGCCAGAGGGATGGACGCTTGCTGCGAATTCAATTCGTGACCCGGGGACAGCACTGCATGCGTCAGCAGCAATCGTTTAACTCACTTCATGTTTACAGCACTTACTTACTGCTTCTTTATTTTGGGTCCAGTTGCTGATGGAAAGCTTGGTAGATTCTTTAATTGGGGGGATAAGGCAGCGCTATCTTCAAAGATGCGGCCTTGGAGCGCTTTGAAGGAGGGGTCAGGGGAGTAGAAATGACAGTTGGGTCCCAGTGCTAAAAGCGAGGGCAGCAGCGATTGTCAACCTGCAGCGATGCATGTGTCTGCCAACAAACGTGCACCCCATAAGGAGAAATGTCAAAGATCAGGTGAGGCGGGCATCCGGCTCTCAGACACTCGCCCAGAGGGATGCAGGCGACTCCTGGCCTGGGTGGCAACTGTGGGTGATCTCCCAAAAGCTGAGGTGAAAAGTGGAGATTTTACGGATTTTCTGAAACTTTAGTCAGTCAGTTTTACGTTTTAGGGGAAAAAACAGCACGAGTTGGATGTGGAAGGGCCGACCCACTGTTGTAGGGTCAGTTGACAGGATGCCCTTCTGTTGGTCTGAGACAACTGGTAAGAGTGTATTTTAGGAATAGTATTCGAAAGTAGCTTGCTGCTCGGCTTTCTAGTGCCTAGCGAACCAAGCTGCTTTCAGGGTGCTATTTCCTTTCCTGGAAAGATACTGTCCAGTTCACCTAAGCAGAACAATAAATGAATTACTTGTTACTAAAGACTACAAAGATGACATTCAGGTCTCCGGGTCACATCGGACACATAGAGACCCAAATGTTTCCAACTGATGTAGACCTTTACAACTTTTAGAAGCTAAGGATTCATCCCCGGTCTCCATTGACCGACAGAGATTCCCCGCTCGCACTGCAGAATGGTACAGTCCTGAAAAACATGAATCCATAAAACACAACAAGCTGCCCTTATAGTGACCCACAGAGGTAATGTTGTACCCGCTCGCGGTGCAGAATTGTATAGTCCTGAACTTTGTACTTATGAAGGAATGTTAGCAAGAAAGTCGCCCTCCTAACCCAGACCAACTTATAAAACCCATAACGTCACTTCCTCGGATGTATCAATCAACAGGGCTTGAAAGGGAGGCATTACCACCCATGCCTCTGATGGCGCGTGGTAATCGGCTCAGTTTATTATACTCTCCTGCGCCCATAAACATTCACACTTTGAACCCGTAATCCAACTTTACTTCCTGCCTATCAGAGTTTTATTCACCTTAGGACTTATCTCTGGATACCATGACTTATCATGACTTACCAAATCCTTGTCACTTGTGCCCTAAATCCTAAATCTAAGGATCAAGGGAGTTAGAATAGGTAGAGAATAGCATTTACCTTTCATGAAATAGCCACAGACTCTGGAACAGTTTTAAACACTTTCTCTATGCAATATTTTATGAGTCAAGAACCAAAGCAATGCAGTCAGGGACTTTTCAAGTAAGAAAATAATTATTAATGCAAAAATCTTATGAGACTTCAAGCAAATAGTTTTAAACATTGGTACCTGGGAATGGTGGAAAGGGAAGAACAGCACAATGTCATACCACACAGATTATATTTACGTAGAATGGTGCAAGGACCAACCCTGGCCATTGGCTGGGACAAGTAAAAGCTCCCGACTAATCAGGTGCCTACAGGACAGGACAGGTGCAAGACAGGACAGGTAACCTCCGCTAAGTGCAATGCCAGCGTCAGACCCCTCTCTGCGGCTACTCTCGAAATCCCTTCTGAGTGACAGAGTCTCCTCCGTCAGCAATTTCCCGATTCTTCTTTCAGAGTGCTCGACCCGCCCTCTGAGGTCTTCGGCAAGGTCTGTGACAAGTCGGACAATCTAACTGACTAAGCCTGACTTAGTTATACCATTTCAGAGTGTGTACCACCCCCCTAATGTTGCAAATTCTATGTGTTCCCTTCATTTGATTGGTCAGAAAGACGTGGAGAGGTCATAACACCATACCAGTCTGAGGCCGTTTGCATTGATTCCAATTGATTCAGGTTTCAGCCCATAATTTACTTTCCCATGCATCTTTATTCCTTCCAGCAATATTATTTCATTTCAATATACAATGTATAAAGTTCTGCGCTTTCTCTTCCTCTTGCTACGGGTCACTAGGTAAGATTCCCATGAATGTCGCGGAAAAGATGGGAACTGGCATCGATTCAATGTCAAACCTTCGAGGATTTCAATGTCATCTGCGCATGACCAAAGTTTCAAAATGAAGTTTGCGATTCCCTTCAGGCCCAAATATGAGCTATCAGCAAAGTTAAAGAGAGACATATTAGAATACAAAAAAAAATGAATGCACTGTATGCCACTGCTTTCTATTCTAACCCCATTACTTTATTTTGACTATAGCATTATTGGTTAAGCAGAACACACAAGGTTTTAGTTTCAAGCAAGGATATGCTTTAGCATGGGAAGTTTGAAGCGGCCTTCTTTGGCACTACTGCGCAGCTACAAGAAATTCCCACCAAAAGTGAAAGACATCTACTACGAAGATGCAGTAGACGCATGCGCAAAAGGGTTCCCGCGATTTGGCTGCTATTTTAGGACACTCAGATTACTGGAGGGTGAAACACATAAGCAAGCTTCCCCTAAATACTAAAAATGTTGTGTAGTGCGGTTTTAGTAATCACAAAACATGTTGGTTAATAAGTTACATGTTATTTCGAGAGGGCTGAATACAAGCAAGTTTCTTTACGTATGAAACCTTGCTCCATCACCTCCACCGGACACCCAGACACCCCAGATCTACAGTGGGCATTATTATTTAAGCACGTTTTTTTGGTCTCTCACATTCTGTACATTTCTCGACATTCCATGCTCACAGAAGTTGCTTTCCCAAAGCCACGCCCACCTCCTTAGTAAAAATCCTGGATTCCAACCAGGGCCAAGGCGGGAATACAACAAGCATTTATAATGCAATAGGTCTTGCAATTACATTGTTTTGAGCTATTGACATTGTAAATGTTATTTTTTTTTCCCTTTGTGAAGAATTAATTAAATGGTGTAATGC
The DNA here is from genome assembly GCF_964261635.1 of Lissotriton helveticus. NCBI lineage: Eukaryota > Metazoa > Chordata > Amphibia > Caudata > Salamandridae > Lissotriton > Lissotriton helveticus. The sequence continues at coordinate 1,586,861,162 of NC_136067.1, read as the reverse complement.
AAAGGATTCCTACCTTCAGGGGCATGGCTGCCGCATGCACGCCTCTGTGACAGGAGCAGGTGCAATATCACGGTTTGTTCCTTCCATCGCAAGGTGGACTGGTGTGCTGTATAACATTTTGCATAACATGGCCCCTGGCGCTTAAAAGCCCAAGTCCGTGTCACATTATGAATCACTTTGAATGGACGAAAAGCAGAGTTTCACGTCATACGCTTGAGAATACCTGCTCAACTGCAGTTTCAGCATAAAAGTAACTCTTGCTTTTGATGGGCGAACTCGAAGTGAGAGTAGCAACGCTGCCTAGGAAGGCCAATATTGGGGAATTTAGTAAAACTTTGCTGGCGCAGTAAACCTTCAAGCACCCCTGATATGCACATATTTAAATAGCAGGCCTATTAACCCCCGCGTCCCCCGAGTCACCTAATTAGACTTGTGGACTGCGATTTTTTATTAAATAGAATTTTTTTGCAGACATTGGGAGGAACAGAGAGGCCTGAGATGAACCTGTGCAGCTGTTTTTTTTGGCGTCGCTAATTGCGTACACAAGCCTTGTGCAAACTGTGACAGCGATGGACTGTTTGATGAGGCGAAGGCCACGTTATCATCAGGACACCGTGACTCACTCCGTCTCAGGGAGGGTGGCATCCCTCACCGCTCTGCCACGGAGCGAATACTTCTGAAAGGCCATTGTAAGGTTGTGCAGTCTAGTAGTTGGGATGGGAGGAGCATCGGGGCTGGGGGAAGAGGTGGAGTATGAACAGGAAAGGGCAGTTAGTGTAGGGACAGGGACATGAATGGAAGCAGGCAATAAAGCTCCAATGAATATGTATACTTTGTCTGTCGTTATTGAAGTCACGACATGACAGCTGGCGACGAGGGTGGGATAGGTGTGTCTATCACTCACAGAACCCTGCAGGAGCGCCCCGTCCCGAGCAGCGTCTGAAAAAGAAAAGTGCTGCTGTGGAGAGTGAGGCTGCCGCCTGAATCGAGAGGCCAGCAGCAGGTGACCCTATTCCCCAGTCAGGCGACTGTGTGGAGTCCAAGAGGAGCCGAAACAACAAGCGCCGGGGCGCTTGAGAGAAAAAGCGCTTGTTCGCGCCAAAAACGCGACTCACGCCTGATGCATGCAAGTTGGCACGCGCCGAAAGAGCAGAAGTCGGGAGCCCACTCCGACTCTGCCTGCCACCCCAAGTTGTAAAAGATTGCCCCCTGATAGTGGGTTTGCCCCAAGAAGGCCTGCTGACCAGTGCCATCGAGCATGGTGGAAAACGGAGCTCGAGTGGCACACGACATCGGGATCTCACCCCCGATGCGTGAGATTCAGCAAGTTGTCGCCGAGTGAGCGCGGGACCTAAAGAAGCAAGGTGGGAGCCCACCCCAACCTTACCTGAACGTGGCAGCTGCAGAAAAGGTGTGGAGATCTGGAGAGCGCTGCCCCTGAGACCGGCTGCCGGTGAGTCCTGAAGAAAGAATCAGCCTTGAGAGAAAGAATGGAGATGAAGTCTCGTGTGAGCTGAGAGTTCAGTAACGGCGGCCATTTTGAAGTCAGGCAGCTTTCAGAACATCTCCTATGTGTGGATTGCAAGCGGCCATTTTGAGGTCAGGCAGTGTCAGACATTAAGAAATAAACATTGGTACATGCAAAACAAGCATTGGTAAATGCACCACAAGCAGTGTTGAAGACCAAACAAACACTGGCGAAGACCAAACAAGCATTGGTAGAGACCAGAAGAGAAATCCAACAAGCATTGGTTGAGACAAGGAAATAACAAACAAGCACAAGCAGTGAGCAGTGCAAGGTGAGCGCCCTAAAGAGCACAAGTGCGTTGATATCACGTCAGCCCAGCCATGTCAACTTCACCCGCTCGAAATGGAGGTGATGCAGCCGCGGCTGTGGCTGCTCCTGCCGCGCCCATCATTTCTCATCTACGCCCCCTGGAGCCATTGACACTAGTGGCGGGTGGAAGTATGGGTCCTCGGTGGCAGGAGTGGTTGGAAGATTTTGAAGACTACCTAGAGGGTTCGAAAGTCGCCGGAGACAGGGACAAACTAATTGCACTCCGCAATCTTGTTGGCAAAGAAATTGGGAAAGTGATCAAAGAACTACCGACAGATGATAAAGGGACCTATGATAAAGTACGTGATGCACTTAACAAAAAGTTTGTACACAAAAGAAATGTGGACTACGAGAGGTATGTGTTTCATCAGGCCCGCCAAGATAAAGAAGAAATGATGAGCACCTTCATCTCACGACTGCGTCGACTATCACAATATTGCAATTTTGACTCCTTTTCAACTGACGATGCCATCCGATTGAAAGTCATCGATGGTTGTCATTCAGAAACCCTTCGCAGGCGACTGCTGAGAAAGAGTCATAACCTCGATGAGATTGAAGAGATGACAAGAGTGCATGACCAGGCAGAAGAACATGCAAAGGTCATGGAGACATGACGGGGTGAAAAAAAGGAGCAGGCATACTGGACTTAAAGCTCCGGCCCTCAGAGAAGGTCTGGTGACCATCAGAGAAAGTCTCGCCCAGCGTCTAGACACACACGTCGAAGTCATCAACGCCACGACTCGAGAAGGAGAGGAAAGAGATCGAGCTACACCAGGAAGCCAGAACGTACAAGGAAGTGCTATCCATGTGGGTATGATTTCCCACACACAGATACGTGTCCAGCGATGGGGCAACAGTGCCGTAAGTGTGGACGCATGAACCATTTCGAAATCATGTGTGGAGTATACAACACGGAGAGGAAGAGTGAGAAAACTAGATCTCGGACGGATGAAAGGCGACACCATGCAAAGGCTGTGCAAGACAGGGCAGTGTCGTCCTCTGGCTCGTCACATTCCTGCAGAGAGTCTCACAACTCGCATTGGACTAGGCGGTCAACGTCCAGGGACTCAAGGTCGACTTCTCGAGAGACAAAATACACTGACGAATATGTCTGCATGGTGGCAGACCCGGATCAACTAAAAAAATATCCTCCGCTGGACATCGAAGTGGGGACTCACGCCACTAAATTTGTACTTGATAGTGGAGCGTCGCTAAACTACATGCCAGTGACTGAATACAACAAGATAAGACCGCAGCCCACGTTAAGCCCTGCGCACGTCAGAGTATTCACCTGGATGTCGAAAAAAACACTTCACTGTCTGGGCAAGTTCGCTACAACACTTAAACATGAGTCTACAACAATTCAAGCCTACATTCACGTCATCCATGGACCGGAGGCTGATTGTCTCCTCAGTTTGCCCACAGCTGAAAAACTCAGACTGGTCGAAATATTGTATCGAGTACATGACAATCCCGACATTGTCTGGAAGTTTCCCAAGCTCTTCCAAGGACTTGGCAAAATGAATAAGTGCCTGATTCGCTTACACATAAATAACCAGGTGCGTCCTATTGCTCATCATCCACGGCGAGTCCCTTTTCACCTACAACAGGCAGTGGAGGACGACATTCAGGAACTGCTTCAAGCAGACATTATTGAAAAAACAGACGGTCCCAGACCATGGGTGTCCCCTGTGGTGATCGTCCCCAAGAAGGGCACCCCTGAGAAAGTGAGATTATGTGTGGACATGAGGCTCCCCAACACTGCAATTGAATGGGAACGACATCCATGACCTCACCTGAGCGACATTATAGCAGCGCTAAATGGAGCCAGGGTCTTCTCCAAATTAGATCTCAATAAAGGATATCATCAATTGGAGTTACATGAAAAATCGAGATACATCACAACGTTTGCAACACATTTGGGTCTATTTCGCTATAAAAGACTAAGTTTCGGAATCTCTTCCGCAGCGGAAATCTTTCAAGAGGTGATCCGTCAAACCATCAGGCACATCCCGAATTCACTGAACTACAGTGAAGATATACTGGTGTATGAATCAAATACCCAAGAACATGATCAGGCCCTGGACCGCGTGTGTCATGCCCTCCTGGAAGCAAACCTAACGTTGAACAAAGACAAGTGCGAGTTCCATCAGTCAATGCTCAAGTTCTTTGGTCACGTCTTTTCAGGAGCTGGGATGAAGCCTGACCCCGAGAAAGTGACTGCGCTCAACACCACCAAGAGCCCTCAAGATGTCAGCGACGTCTGATCATTCCTGGGCATGGCCAGCTACTGCTCCAGATACATCAAAGACTATGCAACGATCAGTCATCCCCTTCGTGCTCTCACAAAGCAAGGACAACCGTTTGTGTGGTGCCCCTCGTGTGAGAGGGCATTCCAAGAAATCAAGCAAGCAGTGGAGTCAGCGGATAATCTGGCCTATTTCAACACCAAAAAGAAAACGGAAATAACTGTGGATGCCAGTCCTGTAGGTCTTGGCGCCATTCTGGCTCAATATATCAACGACACGGAGCGACGCTACATCGTGGCATACGCCAGCCGCAGCCTCTCAGATACTGAGAAAGCCTACTCGCAGCCTGAGAAAGAGAGCCTAGCGTTTGTGTGGGCATGTGAACATTTCCATGTGTTCATCGTTGGCAAACATTTTACCATGATCACGGACCACCAAGCTCTTGTCACTATTTTTGGTAACCCCAAGGCCAAGATGCCATCCCGCATTGAGAGGTGGGGTCTAAGATTTCAGGAATACACCTTCACAATCATTCACAAACCCGGGAAGGGTGAGAATCCTGCGGACTACATGTCCATCCAGACATCCACAGACATCCCATGAATCACGCTCATCGATGGCTGAAGAGTACATACATTTTGTGGTGAGTGTAGCCCGACCGCCCGCAGTTCCCCTTGAGGCAATCAGGGAGGCGACGGCCCAAGACAACATCCTCCAGAAAGTAATGTGCCGGTTGTGCACACATCGATGGAGACATGAGAGCAAGGATGAAATGAAAGACTCACAGATACGTCATGAGATGCAAGCCTTCCGTCACGTCAGGGATGAGCTGTCAACCACCTCAGAAGGGCTCTTGCTGAGGGACCACCGGATCGTCATCCCTAGACAGCTACGCCAAGGAGTGGTTAACCTGGCACACGAAGATCATAGAGGAGTGGTTGCCACCAAAAGAACACTAAGAGAGAGAGTTTGGTTCCCGCAACTAGATCAAATAGTTGAGTCCACTTTGAAAGACTGTCCACAATGCCAACTGGTAAAATCAGGCGAGCCTCCAGCTCCCCTTCAGATGACCCCATTGCCGGACGGAGTATGGCAGGAACTCGCCATGGACTTCTATGGACCCCTTCAATCTGGTCGGTATGTGGTGGCAATCATGGATGAATACTCGCGATTCCAAATAGCTCAATATGTGTCATCCACCTATGCCTCCAGTACAATAGCGGTACTGGATGAAGTGTTTGCTGTGTGGGGCGTTCCCAAGGAACTCAAAACGGACAATGGACCTCCTTTCAATAGCCATGAATTCAGTGATTTTGCGAAACACCTAAACTTTCGACATCAGAAGATTACCCCCTTGTGGCTACAAGCAAATGGCACCCTTGAAAGATTCATGGCCACTTTGAAAAAGACTTTCCAACAGGCTACGCTAGAAAAGAAAGATTTGCAGGTGGCTCTGAATGAAGTGTTAAGGGCGTATCGAACCACTCCACACGCCACCACCGGAAAATGTCCTGCCACACTCATGTTAGGTCGACCCATCAGGACACGGATTCCTACATGGGAAGGAGCTCTGGCACCGGTGTCCCTGACACGCATTCATCACGAAGCTGCCAAGGCTGACTGTGCGGAGAAGAACAGAATGAAAACATACGCTGATGCCCGACGGCATGCCAAGCCTCCCTCTTTGCAAACTGGAGATTGTGTAGTGGTCAAACAGGAACAGACCAAGAAGGCGGACTGTAGGTTCAAAGATGAACCCCTCACCGTTACCCAGCACAAAGGCACCATGATTACGGCTGAGTCGGAGCAAAGAAGAATTACTCGCAATGCATCTTACTTTCAGAAATGCACACCAGGTATGAAGGAAATACTTGAGAAAGACACAGTGCAACCAGACATTGGTGAAACAAATCAACCAAGCCCGTCGTTGAGGTTTGGCCAGTCGCAGGGAAATGCGCTGACCGACAGTGGACCCTGTTTCAGGCCATGAAGAGACATTGTCAAACCAAAGAGATTAATCGAAGAAATGGACTAGAAGTGGTTCAAGTTTTTGTTAACAAAGGGGGAGATGTAAGGTTGTGCGGTCTAGTAGTAGGGATGGGAGGAGCATCGGGGCTGGGGGAAGAGGCGGAGTATGAACAGGAAAGGGCAGTTAGTGTAGGGACAGGGACATGAATGGAAGCAGGCAATAAAGCTCCAATGAATATGTATACTTTGTCTGTCGTTATTGAAGTCACGACATGACAGCCATGTGTGTCTTAAGAAAACAAACCTTTCTCAGGGTACAGGTCTACGCTTGAATTCACCCCGTAGGGGTATCATGGCACTGACAGAAAAAACTGATGTTTTTGTTATGCAACCCAACTGTGCTCATGTCATTGACCTTGGAAGGATGCAAGCCTGAGAGGCCCTGCCGGGATTTCTAACAGGAACATTAATCACTAGAGTTATCATAGCATGTTTATTGCTGCCTGAAAGCTAGACGCACAAGTTTGTAACTCTGCAGCAGGTGGATTTAAATCTTCATTATTGCTCAATGCAGTGACCCCCGAGTTAGTAGGTGTATGGGGAGCGGTTGACAGGTGTTTGTGTGTACGAATGTTTGCACGTCTGTTCACGTGTGTCAGTGAGTGCATGAGCAGAGTTGACTCGTGTATGTATGAATGTATGCACGCGTGTCACTGGGTTCAAGGGCAGGGTTGACAGCTGTGAGTGAGTATGTACATTATGTACATGTATGCATGTGTCTGTGGGTTCACGGGCGGGGTTGACTGGTGGTTGTATGTTTCAATGAATGCACTTGTCTCAGTGGGTTCAAGGGCAGGGTTGACAGCTGTTTGTGAGTATATACATTTATGCATGTCAGTGGGTTCACAGGCAGGGTTGACAGCTGTGGGTGAGTATATACATGTATGCATGTGTCAGTGGGTTCACGGGCAGGGTTGATTGGTGTTTGTATGTTTCAATGAATGCACGTGTGTCAGCGAGGTTATGGGTGGGGTTAACAAGTGTGTGTGTGTGTATATGTGTAAGCGAGCGTGTGCGTGCCCGGGCCGCGCCTGACACCTCTCACCTGCGCCTCGGTCAGCCGCAGGGACGACGCCAGCAGGAACCTCTTGCTGCCCACTATGCTGGCGGGAGAACTCCTGCTCGAGCAGGGAGGGCTGCAAAGGAGTCGAGCATGACAGCATGGGCGCGCATGGGAGGGGCGTGCTCGGCATCACACATCAGATCACCATAAAAGATTACCATGTACAGGCGGCTGGAGTAGAGAATGAAAGCCATAGTTAACGAGTGCCTATCCTATATTCAGCTGCACAACCTCCTTTCGTGCGAGCATACAGCACGAAGCTCCCTTTTGCCCCTCGTGGATAAATAAATAAATAAACATGCGCGGCCGAGGGGACACGACGCAAGCCTCTCAGAGAAGAGGGGAACGAGCGAGACAACGTGAAGAGACACAGCGCGTATGCAATGCAACGCTAGGCAGACACCAACCCCGCTTCCAAAGAAAACGGACACAAAACCAACAGCGCACATGCACTGCAATGCTAGGCGAGTGGGTGGGGCCTAAGGTAGACAGGGCGGACACCAACCGCGCTTCCAAAGAAAACGGACACAAAACCAACAACAATAGATCTCGCCAAGGCGAAGCAGCTCATGCGCTGCAACACAGGCAAGACCTAGAAATGTCACAGTTTGCGATTTCTAAAAGTAAGCTTTGCACCCCATAGGTCCCGCCTTTGATTAAGTTAAAGCCATTTGCTTTGCTAATGGTATTGTATAGCTAAGCAAAAGGCTTTAACTTAATGAAAGGCGAGACCTATTGCATTTGTAATGCTTGTTTCTAGTAACTTATGTTCCTGAAGCACTGCACACATTGGGGACACTTTGTCGTTCTTACTATGTATAAGATCTGCAGCATGAGGATCTTTATTTGTGCAATAATATTTGACTACATTGCATGGTGAAAGTGCTGTCTACACAATTCATATTATCATGGTTTGCATCCATTTTCAAACTTATTTCATTACATATTGCCGTTTCTCTCATGCATGTCTCCCTGCAATCTGTTACAGAAAACGAGGTTCCTAGTCGTGTGTAGATCTATGTACCTGCACAATTGAACACTAGCAGTAGTGTGTCACAGGCACAGACGGGGTTACACACTCAATGTCAACTAAATTGATTGACTTGAAGCTCTTTAGCACGCCGAATCAAGCGAGTGCTAGAGCTGTAGACAGTGTCACCCTAAGGATTTATGGGGCCTTGTACAACACACATTTTGGATCCTCTATTCTTTGCCTTTTATTAAACCTTTTTCTGCTATTTCAACTTGCAAGATACCAATCAATATTGGATAATACGTTACAGAAACTAGTCACCCAAAAACAACTGAAATGTGTCTTTGTGAGGACCCCAGAAATCCTGAAAAGGACACCTGCCAGAGAGAGACTGAGGCAAAGGTAGAGGTGGGTAGTGAGGGAGATGTGGACGTAGAGAACTAGACAGCGGCAGAGAAAAATCAGTTTCCCAGGGGGCCCTTGGAAAGTGGGGGCCTTAAAACATCTTTGTCTGCTGAGAGCACTGCTGGAAAACACAGAGTGTTGGTTGCAGTGCTTCTGAGCTGTTTTTCCTAGTGCTCATGCATTCCCTTGTAGAGTTACTGAGATATTGTATGCCATGTCCACCCTTTCTTTTTTACACTTGTACAATGACAACAGAATAGGATCACGGTACAGGCCTTAGTACCAAAGCAGGGCTCTGTACATCTTCTGGTCCTTAACAGACGGGCAAAAAATAGAGGAAACGCACTTTTTTGGTAGGATAGCATGTGCACAGCAGGATGGTACAAAAACTCCCCAAAAAGTTTAGAAAAGGTAACCCAAATTGGCTGTGGGTAGAATTTACTTTTAAAGCAATAAATGGCAGGTGCCAAGAGTACCTCCAACAAGAGTGTGAAGCAGTTTACCTACCACATTTTCTAAAGAAAACCAGTTGAGCACAGGAAGGTTTGCATAAGGTGATGGAATATTAGCCCTGCCCCTGGGTTACATGTACAATGGAAGCATATTGTTAATCACTTGGAAAACTCCAGAGTGATAAAAACCCAAAAGTGCGTGCAAATGTGGAGTCAGTTACATCAGAATTACTCGTAAAAAGGGTGTCTAGTGCCTTCTTGAAGGGGAGGAGCTGATGTATCTACCCAAGATCATCAGTGAGAAAATTCCAGAGGAAATCAGAGATGCCCGAGAATGTTTTAAATTCCTGCTGTGTTTCTGATGCTTTGCAAGGAAACCACAAGTTTTTTTTTCTAGCTTACACCAGTGCTCTAGAAAGAATGACAAAAAGTTATAAAGTGCTGTTTAGAAAAACCAGGAGTGTTACCACTCAGAAATATGTGAGTCAGTATCAGGGTTTTAAATTGTTTTCTTGAAGCAACTGACAACCAATGCAGCTTCCACAGGCTACAGGAGATATGAACAATCTTGAGTAAGTTAAAGGCTGCAGTAGCTGCGGACTGCCACTAACTAACATTGGACTTTAAGTTCCTGGCATCAGACTGTCACTACAGTCAATTTTGGACCTAACCACAGCTTTAACGATCATTGCTCCCACCTTCTGAGATCTTCTGAGATTTATTTAAAACAGTGAGTTGAGGATTATAGGATTTGATGACCTGATTTACTTGACTATCTGGACTTGACTTTTCTGTAATAAATTTGCAAGTCTTCATTAAAGAAACTCCTATGAACTTCATTTTTTTTAACTTAGATTGCAGACTCAGGGTCTCAAAAAGCAGTGAGCTTTGACCAATCCGCAGTACAAATGAGAAAAGAAAACACAGTTTGGTAAATGCCAGGCCCAACCAACTTTTATTTTGAATTTCTTTTATTTACTCTCGCATGATCGAGAAGACCTAGGTAGGCATCTTTCAGTCAATTCAGATTGGGAGAGTGTAACAAGTGGAAAACAATATGTACTTCTACATAATTCTGGAAACTGACAGCTAGTTTGAATATTAATTGCTGTACTATTTGGACATATATGTTAAACAAATATGGGGTCAAGCAAAAGACCTGTGGCAATTCACGGTACACTTTAGTGTTTCCTGTTGAATCCAGGCCAACAACTATCAATGTTCTTATGCATGTCAAAAAAGAGACCGTCATCCATATCATGTAGTCCTTTAAAACACCATCACCCTAACTGATATACCAAACAAAGTGAAGTGGCCGATTGCGTCGAAGGCTAATGAAAGATTCAAGAGCATCTAAAAAGCCACGTCCCCAGATGCAATATACTCAAAATAGCATACTGAGCATTGATTAGAGTAGTATATGTTCTTCTTCGAGAGCAGGCACTCAATTGATTGTGGCACTGTAATATTGGAATATAATGTTCAATCATGTTGGTGCAAATTTGTTGCCAAAAGAAGAGCTTCGATAAAGCATGGAGCCATGCCATGGAGTTGGGTAAAGGTGTCACAGATGCATGGTTGAGGACCAATGCAGTTTATCACCTCAAATTTGGTTAAATGTGTGGAATATAATTGTCCTCGGAAAATATAGGACACTTATTCACAAATATGGAATGTGATTTGGTGCCTGGGCTGCCCCTATGGGCAATTAAAACTCCACCAAATTCTACAATTATGGACTCTTGAAAGGCTTCCAGTCAGGCTTTTTTTTAAAGATTATTATATTTTGTTAAAGTTAAACATCTCCTTTCAATTCTACTTTTCATTTTTTTGTCATTTTGCCATAATGACTTCTATATGTCTGGATGGGAAGTTAGATTCATTTTGGCTTTCAGTTAGCATATTATTATACACTCATCAGCAAATCTTGATCATGTGGTTGGAGGACCTTGGTTTTTCAGCGTTTAAGATAGTGTTATTTCTGGATGTATATGTTTGGGAATTCGATTCATGTTCTAGCCCAGTACCGGTACACATACAGCTGCATAAAGATTCATCCTGTATAGCTTACATTGCAAAGGTGGTTAGGCACTTCTAAGCAATTATGTATTGTGTTTCTTGAACATATATTGCCCTCTGCCTGCAGTCTCTCTCTTCGACAAAGAGAATGCAAGGAATTTGTGTATTTTCACAAGTAATTTGTACCGATGAACATACCTGGATGGGAAGAACCCCAAACCCATGACACTATCCAGACCCTGCACACTTTGCAGTTCTTTTCCTATACTCCCCATCACTGTATGTATATGGCTTACAAGGCATGCTTTTTCTAAACCTAGTCTGCTCTACCTTGTTCTAAGTGTGTCTCTCCCCAAATCCATATGTGTAGCTCTGGTCTCTGTGGGATGTGATTCCACTTGGATTCCATTTGGTTTGCAGCAGTTGGAGGCAGAGGCTAAGCATTGGACATCTAAAGCTCTTGGTGGGGGACTGTTGATCTGATAATCTAAATAAGGAATCCTTTGTGAAATTTGGACTTCATCTTCCTGGTACAAGTGAGAGACCACTTTAGGACACAGTACGTTTGGTGATGAGAATGGAGTAAACTTCCCACTCCCTCAAAGGAAGAATGAAGCTTCTAGTTCTAGTTCCAGTCAGCAGAGCGACATGTACCTCACTTGGGAAAAAGGAGCTGTGTAATAGTTTCATTTTGCTGCTGCACCAATACCTACCAAGATGTATCATCGAAATGGATTGTGAAGGAGCAAAAAAGGTTTGTCTATGCAGATATTGGAAAATAACGTTTAGGAGAATCAGCACTGACTGAAAAACTGGAATGAAGCTGCAATGAGACAAGAAAATCTTTCTGGTAAAGATGAGATGAAGACTTTCAATGAAGTTCTGCAACAAGACATGGAGTAGCCTGAGAAGAGGAGCAGGATGCTGGAGAAGATACCACGAGGACCTGCAATGAGATGAGAAGCAGCATACCGGAGAAGATGCCTTAACACCCTCAGTGAGACAAGGAGCAGCTTGCTGGATAAGATACTGTGAGGACCTGCAATGAGTCGAGGAGCAGCATACAGGAGAAGATGCCTTAACACCCTCAGTGAGACAAGGAGCAGCTTGCTCGAGACAATACCATGAGGCCCTGCAATGAGATGAGGAGCAGCATGCTGATACTGTGAAGATCTGCAATGAGACAAGGAGCAGCGTGCTGGAGAAGATACCGTGAGGACCTGCAACGAGACAAGGAGCAGCATGCTGGGGAAGATACCATGAGGACCTGCAATGAGACGAGGCGCAGCATGCTGGAGAAGATACTGTGAGGACTTGCAATGAGATGAGGAGCAGCATGCTAGAGAAGATGTCATTAACGCCTTCAGTGAGAAAAGGGGTAGCCTGCTGAAGAAGATGCTTTGAAGACGTGCTGTGAAGACCTGCAACAAGACAAAGCGCAGCTTGCTAGTAAGGATGCCATGAAGACGTGCAGTGAGACAAGGAGAGTCCTGCTGTGGAAGATACCATGAAGACTATCAAAATCTGCCTGAGGCATCACCCTTCCCAATACTAATACGAGCCCATAAAAGTGGTGTTGGTGCAGCTGCGTTGTTTGGAGTTATGCCTTATTGGAGTGAATAGTGCAAGGAGGTAATGCAATGGTAATCATTGTGGTCATAAGGGACCCATATGTTTAGGGATAATTGTGCTCTATGGGGATGTGAACAAGCTGTAGCCTATTCTTGGTTGTATTGATGCCAAAGAATATGTGGACATGTTGCATTACCTTGTTTAGATTGTTAGCTTCTGAGGCCTTTCGGACCTTTCTTAGTTCTTCTGTTGGAGGGGAATGCACTAACAAATTGAATTGTTGCGGAAGGGGATAAAAAATGTGGCTATACGATCTCCACTGCCATAGGTGCCTGTGAGTGGGCATTTATTATTTGTGTGCATCACCATATGTTTGGAGTTTGGAAAGAGTACACAAGGAGGAATATTTGTTTTCAAATCTCTGAAGTGTGCGAGGTGTATTTGAAGCCTTATTTTTGGAATGGTCACCAAAATGTTGTAAGGATTAAGGTCTTAGAACAGTGGAAGGGCTTTCCTTGGTACTGGCTTAGAGTGCTATTTTTTACTCCATAGCAATTTGGACAGCAGAGGCACTGTTTGAGGGGATTTTCATCAGCAGGGCTTCTTTGTGACCGCTGACAAACTCTATCTTGTGTTCCTAAGTTGATTATTCTGAATGCAGAAACATTATGAAACTTAGAGGCATATTATCAAGGGCCTATTGCCGCTTTAGCGGCACTTTTATGCTGCTAAAGCGGCGATAATTTTATTGCCATATTAGCAAGCTGCAGCTTACTGGCCTTAGCGTGATTGTTTAGGTGATAGCGGGCAGTTTTTATTATCTCAAAGCATAATTGCGATATTGATCACTAATGACATGCAAATTAGGCATTCCCGTGAAAAAAGACACGCAAACACCACTACCCCATATTATCAAGGTGCTCCTTGAAATTCTGAAGAGCCAAAAAACTGTCTCTAACTGCAGTTAGAGCCCGTTACTTAAGACCAGAAAATAGCTGATCTTAAGAAGTGGGATAAGTCTTGGGCCTACATCTATGCATGTTGTTGGTGCTGGACAGCACTGCAAGCAATGTTGCATTGCTGCCCTGTGACAAAAATACAGTGCAGGAATGCGCACCATCCATTCCTGTGCCCCCGTCATGAAAAGGGTTGCTGCGCGGCAACAGGACAGCAGTGCAACACTTCTCATTACGCCTCCCTTGCAACAGCATGGATGTGTTGTACTCACTGGACAGCGCTCCATGATGCAATTAATGACAGGTACGTCAGGAATCCTAACGTATCTGTCTACACTAAAGTCACGCATTGCTATAGTCGTGTCACAACCATGACACAACTCCAGCAATGCATGGGGCCAGCCTATCCCTTTGGCACTGCCAACCCTCACGCCTGCTATGAGGCAGGCGGAAGGTACTGATGCAGTGCCGTTAATGAGGGGTGCCCGAATGCCGGCATTGTTGGAGATCCATTGGTGGTGGCTGCGCGCTGCGGTGTCATCGTTTGGAAGCATTGGTGGAGTTGACAAGACGTTCTGCGGTGGCTTTGATCCTGCTACGAGGGGGTGCGATGATGGCACTGGCATACGGTGGGCAAGGTGAAGACGCGATTCATCCAATGATGGTAGTGCCAGGAGAGTCCGGAGTCCTGGCTGTTGTGAAAGTGCCCGCTGGCATAGGTGACGTGCTCGACCGTGTGTCTTGCCATGTGGCCTATGTGAGGTGCCTTGCTGCTTGCGTCTGATGTTGGTGACCTTCCCCAGAAGGGGGTGAAACATGAGGTCACCGAGTTGGATGCCGTCGTGGATGGGAGACCCTGGGGTGCAATGAGGTCTACAATGGAATTGGAGAACGGGGGCCTGCACATGAGGGTGCCGCAGAGAATGTTCATGAGCCTGGTCTGGATCTTGGAGTTGCCGTAGTCCATGGTCACCCTTGGGTCATTACAGTGCGTGGTCAGTCGGAGTGTGCTTCTGTAGGTGATGGCAATGCCTCCTCTCTGAGGTTGGGGTGCTCCATGCGGGTGACACTGCAGCCGTCAGTGACGGTGATGGCGATGTCCGGAGCAGAGGTTGATCCTGGCAGGCGAGGTGGCGTCCAGGGTTGATGGCAAAGAGGTTGCTGGCGTCGTATCGGTGGAGTGACCAAGAAGAATGATCCTTGTTGCAGAGCGTATTCCAGGGCTAGTCGGACGCAAACAGAGTTGCCTATGGTTGCCTTTGCCTTGGGAGACGACCATTGCTATGTAGGCAGTACATCGTTAACAACGCAACTCTGACAACGCAGGGTCCGTAACATCTCACTTGAATACAACGTAATTGTAAGGTCAGTAATGGTGTAATTTAGGTATTTCGGATGGGTATGCGTCTCGGATGTAAAATAATACATTTCGGGTGTTTATTGGGGTAACTATGACAAATGGGTGTATTTTGGGGTAAAATATGAAAAATGGGGTGTATTTTGGGGTAAATTATGAAAAATGGGGTGTATTTTGGGGTAAATTATGAAAATGGGGTGTGCATCTGTCTCAAATATGATTTTTGTGTGTGTTTTGGGGGGTTCAAAAAATGAATCCCAGAGTTCACGGTTGGGTTTGTGCTGCAAAGGTTAGTTTTGGATTGCACTCACTGAAGCGGGAACAGTGATCTTTATGTCTGCGCTATGCAACACTCACTCTACTGTTGCAATGTGCCTAGTATTAGTATGCATTTGAATGGAATGCGAGGTGAGGCATGCGTCACAACTACGTATGTGCCTTAGGCACACGAGTGGTACGCCCGCTGTGCATGGGCTTGAGAAGTGTTTTGGGGGGCTAGACAGCTGTGAGCTGGTAAAAGCGGGAAATAACACTAGATGGTGCGTGGACGCGGGGATGTGTGTGTGTGAGCATGTGTTGTTAAGAATTTATTGAGGGAAGTCTTACCTTGAAGGTATGTCCTGTGTCTTTGTAGCTCCTGTTCTCCTGCATCAGCTCCCAGGGAAAGGAAGTAGGCAGCCAGGCTCCCACCCCTGAGTCAATCACAGCACTGCGATGCAGCAGTGGGATTGATAATCGGCAACGGGACAAGTCATGCAGCCTGGGGCCGGAGGGGTGTTCATGTTCTCCATGCAGGCTGCATTGCGAACTCGGAAGTGTGCATGACTGCTTTGGGCAGACTGAGTGGGCTGACCAAACAGTCATTGCGCAATTGAGTGGGCATGCCGATCACCCCATGCTCTGCTCTTTGCATGGAGCAGTCCTACCCACCCTCCCACCCCCTGAGGATACATATCATGAATACATCAGTTAGTTATCCCTTGTTATTAACTTTTGATCTGTTTATTTGGCTTCTCAGTGCACACACTTCCTGCTCCACGCCGCTGCTGCCCCTGTGGCCAGCACCCCTGTCCTCGCCCATTGCTGCATCCCAGCTGATCGTTCCTCCCCACTCCCACACTAAATGGGGGATGCTGTGCAGAAGGTGCGCATAAGCCAAGCCCGTCTGGGTCCGTCCGTGACCCAACCACGACCAACGCCCGGAACTCTGGATCTCGAGCCAGCCACTGCTACAGCTCAGCCACCCTCCACGCACTCAACCACTGAAAACTCAGAGACTGACAACAGGCCTCGCCAAACACGACCCAGAGAACTACACACTTGGATCTCCAGCTGGGCATACAAGCTGCCCTGCTCTGCAAGTCCGACAGACAGGCCCAGGATAGCTGCCTGGTTCACCACCGATCTCCAAGAAGCAGGATGCACCTGCAGATGCCTGGAGAAGAACTAGAGAAACACCAAGACAGCTGATATCTACACCACCTACAAGGACGTCATGACCGACTACCACAACAAAATCCTCAACAACTCCACCAACTACAAGCAACTCTTCAAAGTCATTCATGAATCCACCAATGCACGCAGCAAAGCCACAGACATCACCCTGTCCCAAGACCTCTGCAATGAGCGTGGAACCTACTACCACCTCAAGATCAAAAAACTCTACAACAACTTTGCCGACCAGACACCACAGCCGGACCCCTGCCCCGATATACCAGCCAGCCCACCATTTCCACCTGAATGCCGGGCACAGCCAGATACACCGCCTCGACCACGAAAGGCATCCACTCGGGGGCCCCCACCTACCCCTGCCCTCCTCACATCTACCACAGCACCGAGATCGCCCTACTCGCTGCCACAGACGACATCCGTACCCTCCTGGACCTAGGCCACTCCGCATCCCTCATCCTACTCAACTTTTCAGCGGCATTCAACACCGTCTCCCACCGCACACTAGTCGCCAGACTACAGGACGTGGGCATACAAGACTGTATCCGATTATTCCTCACCGGAAAAAGAAGCCCAAGGATTATAATGCCACCCTTCCTCTCTGATCCCATGTAAATCACCTGCAGAGTCCACAGGGGTCATCTCTGAGCCCGACCCTCTTCAACATCCACACGGTCTCCCTCGCCGCCATCGTCCGACAACATGGCCTCAACATAATTTCCTACGCTGATGACACCCAGCTCATCCTCTCCCTCAGCAAAGACCCAACCACCGCCAGACTCAACTTCCAGAAAGGAATGCATGATGTCGAAGTCTGGATGACCAATTTTGGAAAAGGAGGGTGGTGATGGACAGAGTTTCTGAATGATGCAGAATACTCTTACCAAGTCAATAGATCATGGTTTTAATCCATCACCGTTTTTTAGCTCACTGCACCATCCCAGCTCAGAACCTGGCTATATGCAAATTAGTCTGTTCCTGTCCCAGTGCATGATGGGAACAGGGCAAACCAAACTACCAAGCCAATTCTTATACCGGGAAGGAAACAAGCTTCCGGGGACCGGTTTCTGGCATCACAGCCTTCTTCGGTCCGGCTTGCTTGAATCCTGATGGTGCAATGAGCAAGGGACTCACGTCTGAGTATACCCTCCCACACATAGTGTGGATAAAATCAATTTTGGAAAAGGAGGGTGGTGATGGACAGAGTTTCTGAATGATGCAGAATACTCTTACCAAGTCAATAGATCGTGGTTTTAATCCATCACCGTTTTTTAGCTCACTGCACCATCCCAGCTCAGAACCTGGCTATATGCAAATTAGTCTGTTCCTGTCCCAGTGCATGATGGGAACAGGGCAAACCAAACTACCAAGCCAATTCTTATACCGGGAAGAAAACAAGCTTCCAGGGACCGGTTTCTGGCATCACAGCCTTCTTCGGCCCGGCTTGCTTGAATCCTGATGGTGCAATGAGCAAGGGACTCACGTCTGAGTATACCCTCCCACACATAGTGTGGATAAAACCAATTTTGGAAAAGGAGGGTGGTGATGGACAGAGTTTCTGAATGATGCAGAATACTCTTACCAAGTCAATAGATCATGGTTTTAATCCATCACCGTTTTTTAGCTCACTGCACCATCCCAGCTCAGAACCTGGCTATATGCAAATTAGTCTGTTCCTGTCCCAGTGCATGATGGGAACAGGGCAAACCAAACTACCAAGCCAATTCTTATACCGGGAAGGAAACAAGCTTCCGGGGACCGGTTTCTGGCATCACAGCCTTCTTCGGCCCGGCTTGCTTGAATCCTGATGGTGCAATGAGCAAGGGACTCACGTCTGAGTATACCCTCCCACACATAGTGTGGATAAAACCAATTTTGGAAAAGGAGGGTGGTGATGGACAGAGTTTCTGAATGATGCAGAATACTCTTACCAAGTCAATAGATCATGGTTTTAATCCATCACCGTTTTTTAGCTCACTGCACCATCCCAGCTCAGAACCTGGCTATATGCAAATTAGTCTGTTCCTGTCCCAGTGCATGATGGGAACAGGGCAAACCAAACTACCAAGCCAATTCTTATACCGGGAAGGAAACAAGCTTCCGGGGACCGGTTTCTGGCATCACAGCCTTCTTCGGCCCGGCTTGCTTGAATCCTGATGGTGCAATGAGCAAGGGACTCACGTCTGAGTATACCCTCCCACACATAGTGTGGATAAAATCAATTTTGGAAAAGGAGGGTGGTGATGGACAGAGTTTCTGAATGATGCAGAATACTCTTACCAAGTCAATAGATCATGGTTTTAATCCATCACCGTTTTTTAGCTCACTGCACCATCCCAGCTCAGAACCTGGCTATATGCAAATTAGTCTGTTCCTGTCCCAGTGCATGATGGGAACAGGGCAAACCAAACTACCAAGCCAATTCTTATACCGGGAAGAAAACAAGCTGCCAGGGACCGGTTTCTGGCATCACAGCCTTCTTCGGCCCGGCTTGCTTGAATCCTGATGGTGCAATGAGCAAGGGACTCACGTCTGAGTATACCCTCCCACACATAGTGTGGATAAAACCAATTTTGGAAAAGGAGGGTGGTGATGGACAGAGTTTCTGAATGATGCAGAATACTCTTACCAAGTCAATAGATCATGGTTTTAATCCATCACCGTTTTTTAGCTCACTGCACCATCCCAGCTCAGAACCTGGCTATATGCAAATTAGTCTGTTCCTGTCCCAGTGCATGATGGGAACAGGGCAAACCAAACTACCAAGCCAATTCTTATACCGGGAAGGAAACAAGCTTCCGGGGACCGGTTTCTGGCATCACAGCCTTCTTCGGCCCGGCTTGCTTGAATCCTGATGGTGCAATGAGCAAGGGACTCACGTCTGAGTATACCCTCCCACACATAGTGTGGATAAAACCAATTTTGGAAAAGGAGGGTGGTGATGGACAGCGTTTCTGAATGATGCAGAATACTCTTACCAAGTCAATAGATCATGGTTTTAATCCATCACCGTTTTTTAGCTCACTGCACCATCCCAGCTCAGAACCTGGCTATATGCAAATTAGTCTGTTCCTGTCCCAGTGCATGATGGGAACAGGGCAAGCCAAACTACCAAGCCAATTCTTATACCGGGAAGGAAACAAGCTTCCGGGGACCGGTTTCTGGCATCACAGCCTTCTTCGGCCCGGCTTGCTTGAATCCTGATGGTGCAATGAGCAAGGGACTCACGTCTGAGTATACCCTCCCACACATAGTGTGGATAAAACCAATTTTGGAAAAGGAGGGTGGTGATGGACAGAGTTTCTGAATGATGCAGAATACTCTTACCAAGTCAATAGATCATGGTTTTAATCCATCGCCGTTTTTTAGCTCACTGCACCATCCCAGCTCAGAACCTGGCTATATGCAAATTAGTCTGTTCCTGTCCCAGTGCATGATGGGAACAGGGCAAACCAAACTACCAAGCCAATTCTTATACCGGGAAGGAAACAAGCTTCCGGGGACCGGTTTCTGGCATCACAGCCTTCTTCGGCCCGGCTTGCTTGAATCCTGATGGTGCAATGAGCAAGGGACTCACATCTGAGTATACCCTCCCACACATAGTGTGGATAAAACCAATTTTGGAAAAGGAGGGTGGTGATGGACAGAGTTTCTGAATGATGCAGAATACTCTTACCAAGTCAATAGATCATGGTTTTAATCCATCACCGTGTTTTAGCTCACTGCACCATCCCAGCTCAGAACCTGGCTATATGCAAATTAGTCTGTTCCTGTCCCAGTGCATGATGGGAACAGGGCAAACCAAACTACCAAGCCAATTCTTATACCGGGAAGGAAACAAGCTCCCGGCGACCGGTTTCTGGCATCACAGCCTTCTTCGGCCCGGCTTGCTTGAATCCTGATGGTGCAATGAGCAAGGGACTCACGTCTGAGTATACCCTCCCACACATAGTGTGGATAAAACCAATTTTGGAAAAGGAGGGTGGTGATGGACAGAGTTTCTGAATGATGCAGAATACTCTTACCAAGTCAATAGATCATGGTTTTAATCCATCACCGTTTTTTAGCTCACTGCACCATCCCAGCTCAGAACCTGGCTATATGCAAATTAGTCTGTTCCTGTCCCAGTGCATGATGGGAACAGGGCAAACCAATCTACCAAGCCAATTCTTATACCGGGAAGGAAACAAGCTTCCGGGGACCGGTTTCTGGCATCACAGCCTTCTTCGGCCCGGCTTGCTTGAATCCTGATGGTGCAATGAGCAAGGGACTCACGTCTGAGTATACCCTCCCACACATAGTGTGGATAAAACCAATTTTGGAAAAGGAGGGTGGTGATGGACAGAGTTTCTGAATGATGCAGAATACTCTTACCAAGTCAATAGATAATGGTTTTAATCCATCACCGTTTTTTAGCTCACTGCACCATCCCAGCTCAGAACCTGGCTATATGCAAATTAGTCTGTTCCTGTCCCAGTGCATGATGGGAACAGGGCAAACCAAACTACCAAGCCAATTCTTATACCGGGAAGGAAACAAGCTTCCGGAGACCGGTTTCTGGCATCACAGCCTTCTTCGGCCCGGCTTGCTTGAATCCTGATGGTGCAATGAGCAAGGGACTCACGTCTGAGTATACCCTCCCACACATAGGGTGGATAAAACCAATTTTGGAAAAGGAGGGTGGTGATGGACAGAGTTTCTGAATGATGCAGAATACTCTTACCAAGTCAATAGATCATGGTTTTAATCCATCACCGTTTTTTAGCTCACTGCACCATCCCAGCTCAGAACCTGGCTATATGCAAATTAGTCTGTTCCTGTCCCAGTGCATGATGGGAACAGGGCAAACCAAACTACCAAGCCAATTCTTATACCGGGAAGGAAACAAGCTTCCGGCGACCGGTTTCTGGCATCACAGCCTTCTTCGGCCCGGCTTGCTTGAATCCTGATGGTGCAATGAGCAAGGGACTCACGTCTGAGTATACCCTCCCACACATAGTGTGGATAAAACCAATTTTGGAAAAGGAGGGTGGTGATGGACAGAGTTTCTGAATGATGCAGAATACTCTTACCAAGTCAATAGATCATGGTTTTAATCCATCACCGTTTTTTAGCTCACTGCACCATCCCAGCTCAGAACCTGGCTATATGCAAATTAGTCTGTTCCTGTCCCAGTGCATGATGGGAACAGGGCAAACCAAACTACCAAGCCAATTCTTATACCGGGAAGAAAACAAGCTGCCAGGGACCGGTTTCTGGCATCACAGCCTTCTTCGGCCCGGCTTGCTTGAATCCTGATGGTGCAATGAGCAAGGGACTCACGTCTGAGTATACCCTCCCACACATAGTGTGGATAAAACCAATTTTGGAAAAGGAGGGTGGTGATGGACAGAGTTTCTGAATGATGCAGAATACTCTTACCAAGTCAATAGATCATGGTTTTAATCCATCACCGTTTTTTAGCTCACTGCACCATCCCAGCTCAGAACCTGGCTATATGCAAATTAGTCTGTTCCTGTCCCAGTGCATGATGGGAACAGGGCAAACCAAACTACCAAGCCAATTCTTATACCGGGAAGGAAACAAGCTTCCGGGGACCGGTTTCTGGCATCACAGCCTTCTTCGGCCCGGCTTGCTTGAATCCTGATGGTGCAATGAGCAAGGGACTCACGTCTGAGTATACCCTCCCACACATAGTGTGGATAAAACCAATTTTGGAAAAGGAGGGTGGTGATGGACAGCGTTTCTGAATGATGCAGAATACTCTTACCAAGTCAATAGATCATGGTTTTAATCCATCACCGTTTTTTAGCTCACTGCACCATCCCAGCTCAGAACCTGGCTATATGCAAATTAGTCTGTTCCTGTCCCAGTGCATGATGGGAACAGGGCAAACCAAACTACCAAGCCAATTCTTATACCGGGAAGGAAACAAGCTTCCGGGGACCGGTTTCTGGCATCACAGCCTTCTTCGGCCCGGCTTGCTTGAATCCTGATGGTGCAATGAGCAAGGGACTCACGTCTGAGTATACCCTCCCACACATAGTGTGGATAAAACCAATTTTGGAAAAGGAGGGTGGTGATGGACAGAGTTTCTGAATGATGCAGAATACTCTTACCAAGTCAATAGATCATGGTTTTAATCCATCGCCGTTTTTTAGCTCACTGCACCATCCCAGCTCAGAACCTGGCTATATGCAAATTAGTCTGTTCCTGTCCCAGTGCATGATGGGAACAGGGCAAACCAAACTACCAAGCCAATTCTTATACCGGGAAGGAAACAAGCTTCCGGGGACCGGTTTCTGGCATCACAGCCTTCTTCGGCCCGGCTTGCTTGAATCCTGATGGTGCAATGAGCAAGGGACTCACGTCTGAGTATACCCTCCCACACATAGTGTGGATAAAACCAATTTTGGAAAAGGAGGGTGGTGATGGACAGAGTTTCTGAATGATGCAGAATACTCTTACCAAGTCAATAGATCATGGTTTTAATCCATCACCGTGTTTTAGCTCACTGCACCATCCCAGCTCAGAACCTGGCTATATGCAAATTAGTCTGTTCCTGTCCCAGTGCATGATGGGAACAGGGCAAACCAAACTACCAAGCCAATTCTTATACCGGGAAGGAAACAAGCTCCCGGCGACCGGTTTCTGGCATCACAGCCTTCTTCGGCCCGGCTTGCTTGAATCCTGATGGTGCAATGAGCAAGGGACTCACGTCTGAGTATACCCTCCCACACATAGTGTGGATAAAACCAATTTTGGAAAAGGAGGGTGGTGATGGACAGAGTTTCTGAATGATGCAGAATACTCTTACCAAGTCAATAGATCATGGTTTTAATCCATCACCGTTTTTTAGCTCACTGCACCATCCCAGCTCAGAACCTGGCTATATGCAAATTAGTCTGTTCCTGTCCCAGTGCATGATGGGAACAGGGCAAACCAATCTACCAAGCCAATTCTTATACCGGGAAGGAAACAAGCTTCCGGGGACCGGTTTCTGGCATCACAGCCTTCTTCGGCCCGGCTTGCTTGAATCCTGATGGTGCAATGAGCAAGGGACTCACGTCTGAGTATACCCTCCCACACATAGTGTGGATAAAACCAATTTTGGAAAAGGACGGTGGTGATGGACAGAGTTTCTGAATGATGCAGAATACTCTTACCAAGTCAATAGATAATGGTTTTAATCCATCACCGTTTTTTAGCTCACTGCACCATCCCAGCTCAGAACCTGGCTATATGCAAATTAGTCTGTTCCTGTCCCAGTGCATGATGGGAACAGGGCAAACCAAACTACCAAGCCAATTCTTATACCGGGAAGGAAACAAGCTTCCGGGGACCGGTTTCTGGCATCACAGCCTTCTTCGGCCCGGCTTGCTTGAATCCTGATGGTGCAATGAGCAAGGGACTCACGTCTGAGTATACCCTCCCACACATAGGGTGGATAAAACCAATTTTGGAAAAGGAGGGTGGTGATGGACAGAGTTTCTGAATGATGCAGAATACTCTTACCAAGTCAATAGATCATGGTTTTAATCCATCACCGTTTTTTAGCTCACTGCACCATCCCAGCTCAGAACCTGGCTATATGCAAATTACTCTGTTCCTGTCCCAGTGCATGATGGGAACAGGGCAAACCAAACTACCAAGCCAATTCTTATACCGGGAAGGAAACAAGCTTCCGGCGACCGGTTTCTGGCATCACAGCCTTCTTCGGCCCGGCTTGCTTGAATCCTGATGGTGCAATGAGCAAGGGACTCACGTCTGAGTATACCCTCCCACACATAGTGTGGATAAAACCAATTTTGGAAAAGGAGGGTGGTGATGGACAGAGTTTCTGAATGATGCAGAATACTCTTACCAAGTCAATAGATCATGGTTTTAATCCATCACCGTTTTTTAGCTCACTGCACCATCCCAGCTCAGAACCTGGCTATATGCAAATTAGTCTGTTCCTGTCCCAGTGCATGATGGGAACAGGGCAAACCAAACTACCAAGCCAATTCTTATACCGGGAAGAAAACAAGCTGCCAGGGACCGGTTTCTGGCATCACAGCCTTCTTCGGCCCGGCTTGCTTGAATCCTGATGGTGCAATGAGCAAGGGACTCACGTCTGAGTATACCCTTCCACACATAGTGTGGATAAAACCAATTTTGGAAAAGGAGGGTGGTGATGGACAGAGTTTCTGAATGATGCAGAATACTCTTACCAAGTCAATAGATCATGGTTTTAATCCATCACCGTTTTTTAGCTCACTGCACCATCCCAGCTCAGAACCTGGCTATATGCAAATTAGTCTGTTCCTGTCCCAGTGCATGATGGGAACAGGGCAAACCAAACTACCAAGCCAATTCTTATACCGGGAAGGAAACAAGCTTCCGGGGACCGGTTTCTGGCATCACAGCCTTCTTCGGCCCGGCTTGCTTGAATCCTGATGGTGCAATGAGCAAGGGACTCACGTCTGAGTATACCCTCCCACACATAGTGTGGATAAAACCAATTTTGGAAAAGGAGGGTGGTGATGGACAGCGTTTCTGAATGATGCAGAATACTCTTACCAAGTCAATAGATCATGGTTTTAATCCATCACCGTTTTTTAGCTCACTGCACCATCCCAGCTCAGAACCTGGCTATATGCAAATTAGTCTGTTCCTGTCCCAGTGCATGATGGGAACAGGGCAAACCAAACTACCAAGCCAATTCTTATACCGGGAAGGAAACAAGCTTCCGGGGACCGGTTTCTGGCATCACAGCCTTCTTCGGCCCGACTTGCTTGAATCCTGATGGTGCAATGAGCAAGGGACTCACGTCTGAGTATACCCTCCCACACATAGTGTGGATAAAACCAATTTTGGAAAAGGAGGGTGGTGATGGACAGAGTTTCTGAATGATGCAGAATACTCTTACCAAGTCAATAGATCATGGTTTTAATCCATCGCCGTTTTTTAGCTCACTGCACCATCCCAGCTCAGAACCTGGCTATATGCAAATTAGTCTGTTCCTGTCCCAGTGCATGATGGGAACAGGGCAAACCAAACTACCAAGCCAATTCTTATACCGGGAAGGAAACAAGCTTCCGGGGACCGGTTTCTGGCATCACAGCCTTCTTCGGCCCGGCTTGCTTGAATCCTGATGGTGCAATGAGCAAGGGACTCACGTCTGAGTATACCCTCCCACACATAGTGTGGATAAAACCAATTTTGGAAAAGGAGGGTGGTGATGGACAGAGTTTCTGAATGATGCAGAATACTCTTACCAAGTCAATAGATCATGGTTTTAATCCATCACCGTGTTTTAGCTCACTGCACCATCCCAGCTCAGAACCTGGCTATATGCAAATTAGTCTGTTCCTGTCCCAGTGCATGATGGGAACAGGGCAAACCAAACTACCAAGCCAATTCTTATACCGGGAAGGAAACAAGCTCCCGGCGACCGGTTTCTGGCATCACAGCCTTCTTCGGCCCGGCTTGCTTGAATCCTGATGGTGCAATGAGCAAGGGACTCACGTCTGAGTATACCCTCCCACACATAGTGTGGATAAAACCAATTTTGGAAAAGGAGGGTGGTGATGGACAGAGTTTCTGAATGATGCAGAATACTCTTACCAAGTCAATAGATCATGGTTTTAATCCATCACCGTTTTTTAGCTCACTGCACCATCCCAGCTCAGAACCTGGCTATATGCAAATTAGTCTGTTCCTGTCCCAGTGCATGATGGGAACAGGGCAAACCAATCTACCAAGCCAATTCTTATACCGGGAAGGAAACAAGCTTTCGGGGACCGGTTTCTGGCATCACAGCCTTCTTCGGCCCGGCTTGCTTGAATCCTGATGGTGCAATGAGCAAGGGACTCACGTCTGAGTATACCCTCCCACACATAGGGTGGATAAAACCAATTTTGGAAAAGGAGGGTGGTGATGGACAGAGTTTCTGAATGATGCAGAATACTCTTACCAAGTCAATAGATCATGGTTTTAATCCATCACCGTTTTTTAGCTCACTGCACCATCCCAGCTCAGAACCTGGCTATATGCAAATTAGTCTGTTCCTGTCCCAGTGCATGATGGGAACAGGGCAAACCAAACTACCAAGCCAATTCTTATACCGGGAAGGAAACAAGCTTCCGGCGACCGGTTTCTGGCATCACAGCCTTCTTCGGCCCGGCTTGCTTGAATCCTGATGGTGCAATGAGCAAGGGACTCACGTCTGAGTATACCCTCCCACACATAGTGTGGATAAAACCAATTTTGGAAAAGGAGGGTGGTGATGGACAGAGTTTCTGAATGATGCAGAATACTCTTACCAAGTCAATAGATCATGGTTTTAATCCATCACCGTTTTTTAGCTCACTGCACCATCCCAGCTCAGAACCTGGCTATATGCAAATTAGTCTGTTCCTGTCCCAGTGCATGATGGGAACAGGGCAAACCAAACTACCAAGCCAATTCTTATACCTGGAAGGAAACAAGCTTCCGGGGACCGGTTTCTGGCATCACAGCCTTCTTCGGCCCGGCTTGCTTGAATCCTGATGGTGCAATGAGCAAGGGACTCACGTCTGAGTATACCCTCCCACACATAGTGTGGATAAAACCAATTTTGGAAAAGGAGGGTGGTGATGGACAGAGTTTCTGAATGATTCAGAATACTCTTACCAAGTCAATAGATCATGGTTTTAATCCATCACCATCACCATCACCAACAGCTGCCTGTAGCTCAACACTGAGAAGACTTTTGTTCTCGGATTTGGAACCACCCCTTCAACATGGGACAACAATTGGTATCCGCCACCCTTGAAGTCCACCAACCCCCTTGGACCATGCCAAAAACCTTGGCATCGTACTCGACCCATCCCTCAACATGAACTGGCAGGTCTACGCCGTCACCTCCAGCTGCTTCAACACCCTCTGCATCCTCCGCAAGACCTTCAAATGGAGCCCCACAGAGTCAAGGAAGACAGTCACCCATGCACTCATCACCAGCAGACTTTTACAGTACACCACCGCCAGACTCGTCCTCGGCATCCCCTGGGTACGGACACATCAGCCAAAACCTATGTAGACTCCACTGGCTCCCCGTGGAGAGAAGAGTCACCTTCAAAATCCTCACTCACGCCTACAAATGCCTACACAACAACATATCCAAATACCTCAACGACAGAATCTACTTCCACCTACCCAAATGAGACATCCGAACTAACAACCTCGCACTGGCCAAAACCCTGCACATCCACAAAGTCAGACCAGGCGGAAGATCCTTCTCCCACATTGCATCCAAGACCTGGAACGAGCTACCGGCAGACATCAAAGGTGCACCCTCCCTGAACACCTTCAGGAAGACCCTCAAGACCTGGCTCTTTGGCTAACAGATCTGCGGCAACCCCCTCAGAGCGTTCAGACCCTCACGGGTGAGTAGCATGCTTACAATTCCCACGATTGACTGCTAGATTGAGTTGTCATCTTGTGATGATTGTTCCTCTATGGCACTGCTTGAGGCAGAGTGGGGCAAACCTCTTCCGCCATAGCGGTAGTGCCGCTCTGGGGTTGCGTCATTTACATGTGATAGGCATGAGCGACTCACCCCCCCGGCCCTCCTGCACTAAGCATCCCACCTTCTCATCACTTGGATATTGACCCTGTGGTGGAATGCACTGTGCTCACTCTAAAACTATGACTCAGCCAGCAGTAGCCTAAGCCAGGTGTGATTTTACTGGGCTGGGTACAGCAGTCACCGTGTAGTCCGCTGGTGGACCTCCCGAT
This sequence comes from Lissotriton helveticus, assembly GCF_964261635.1. NCBI lineage: Eukaryota > Metazoa > Chordata > Amphibia > Caudata > Salamandridae > Lissotriton > Lissotriton helveticus. The sequence goes on along the minus strand of NC_136067.1, from coordinate 1,586,833,042 downwards.
GCAGATGATACAGCAGGGCTACCTTAGGCATGTAGTTGCAGCACTCGTTGGGCGTAGCACAGGGGCTTCAACCTCCACAGCGTCTGGCCATCCCAACATAATCCGTCCTGTGATGCAGGGAGACAGCATGCACCATTGGTAATCCATTCCTTGCACCCCGTTGTAGTGGTGAATTGTAGTATGCGATGAGAACCTAACTACGTTGGTGCACCGCAGTGCCTCTACCATTGACTGCTTCAAGGTGCGCAAGGTGGACTTGTCACATAGGTCAGTAACGTGTCTCCATGCGACCTTCCAGACTTCACCACCAGGTACAGGCGATCGTCGCACATCAATGTCTACCGCCACGGGTCATCGACTCCACAGCTACTCCACATCCCACTCCAGGAACCAGACACAGGTCCAGCATGGCATCCAGGCACCAGACGCAAGTCCAGCAAGGCATTTAGGCGCAAGACGCAAGTCCAGGGAGTGGTGCAGAGTAGAGTGGTGCAGAGTGCAATGACATAGAAAAGAGAGGTGCAGAGTAAATTAAAGTGAAGTAGAGTCCAGTGGAGTAGAGTGCAATGGTGCTGAATAGTGTACAGTGGTGTACATTGGTACAGAGTAGAGTGAGTGGTGCGGCGTAAAGTAGAATGGTGTGACATAGAGTACTGTGGTGTGGCACAGAGTTGAGTGGTGAGGCATAGAGTGGTACGGTGTAGAGTGCAGTGGTGTAGAATGAAGCGGCATAGAGTGCAGAAGCATGGAATGCAGTGGCAGAGTTTAGGGGCATAGAGTGCTACAGAGTAGATTAGAGTGGCATAGAGTAGAGTGGTGCAGAGTAGAATAGAGTGGTTTTGAGTGCACTGGTGCATGTACAGTGGAGTGGAGTGGAGTGGTGCAGAGTAGAGTGGCGTAGAGTGCAGTGGTGAAGAGTAGAGTGCAGTGGCTTAGAGTGGTGCAGAGTACATTGGCGTGTAATGCAGTGACGCAGAGTAGAGTGGTGCAGAGGAGAGTGTAGTGGGATAGAGTAGAGTGGGACAGAGTAGAGTGCAGTGTTGTACAGTAGACTGATGCAGTGTAGAGCTGGGAAGTGCGGCATAGAGTGCTGCGGCTTAGAGTGCAGCGGCATACAGTGAAGTGTTGTAGAGTGGTGCAGTGTACATTAGATTCGAATAGATTAAAGTGGTGCCGAATAGATTAGAGTGGTATAGAGTGCAGTTGTACAGAGTAGAGTGCAATGAAGTAAAGTGGTGCAGAGTAGAGTGGTGTAAAGTACAGTGGTGCAGAGTAGTGTGCAGTGGTCTAGAGGGGTGCAGAGTAGAGGGGTGTGGAGCGCCGTGACATAGAGTGGTGAAGAGAAGAGTGCAGTGGCATAGAGTAGAGTAGAGTGGGACAGAGAAGAGCGCAGTGGTGGTCAGTAGAGTGATGTGGTGTAGAGCTGGGAGGTGATGCATAGAGTGGTGTGGCATAGAGTGCAGTGGCGTACAGTGCATTGGTCTAGAGTGGTGCAGAGTAGAGGGGTGTGGAGCACTGTGACATAGAGTGGTGAGGAGAAGAGTGGACTGGCATAGAGTGTAGTGGCGTAGAGAAGAGTGGTGCAGTTTAAAGTGGCATAGAATGCAGTAGTGCAGAGTAGCATGGTGTAGAATGGTGCAGACACGTAGAGTGGTGTAGGAGTATAGACTGCAGGGGCATACAGCGCACTGGTTCAGAGTGGTGCAGAGAAGAGCAGAGTGTCTTGAGTTGAGTGGCGTAGAATTGAGTGGCAGAGAGTTGAGTGGTAGAGAGTGGTGGAAAGCCCAGTGCAGTGGTGTTGAATGAAGTGTTGCAGAGTGGTGCAGAGAAGAATGCAGTGGTGTAGAGTTGTGCAGAGTATAGTGGTGTGTAGTGCTGTGGTGTAGATTGGAGTGCAATAGCGTAGAGTGCAGATGCACAGAGAGCAGTGGCAGAGATTAGAGTGACAGAGAGTAGAGTGAAAGAGAGAAGAGTGGCAGAGATTGCAGTGGAATAGAGTTCAGTGGAACAGTGTGGTGCAGAGAAGAGCAGAGTGGCGTAGAGTGTAGTAGCATGAAGTGCAGTAGAATGGACTGTAGTGGCATGGAGTGGTGCAGAGAAGAGCAGAGTAACATAGAGTGCAGTGGCATAGAGAAGAGTGACGCAGAATGTAGTGACGTAGAGTAGCGTGGCTTAAAGTGCAATGGCACGGACTGGTGCAGAGAAGAATGCACTGGCCTAGAGTGGTGCTGAGTAGAATGCGGTGGTGTGTAGTGCAGTGGCGCAGAATAGAGTACAGTGACATAAAGTGCACTGGTGTAAAGTGCAGTTGCATAGAGTGGTGCAGAGTAGGGTGCAGTGGCATGTAATGCAGTGATGTAGGATAGAGTGCAGTATCGTACAGTGGTGCAGAGACGAACAGAGTGGCATAGAGTGCAGTTGCATAGAGTAGCCTAGCGTATAGTGCAGTGGCATAGAGTGCAGGGGCATAAAGTGGTGAAAAGTGCAGTGGCATAGAGTGGTGCAGAGCAAAGTGCTTTTGCATTGAGTGGCGCAGAGTAGAGTGCAGTGGAATGTAGTGCAGTGGAGTAGAACAGAATGCAATGGTGTACAGTGCAGTGTCACAGAGTAGTGCAGAGTGGCATAGAGTGAAGCGGCACAGACTGCTGTTGCATAGAGTGCAGTGGTGCAGAGTGTTGCAGAGTAGAGTAAAGTGGCGTAGCGTGAAGTGGCATAGAGTGGTGCAGAGAAGAGCAGAGTGGCATAGAGTGCAGGGGTGTTAAGTAGAGTGGCGTACAATGCAGTGGCATGAAGTGCAGTGGCATAGTGTGGTGCAGAGCAGAATGCAGTGATGTACAGTGGTGTGGCACAGAGTAGAGTGCAGTGGCATGTAGTGCAGTGCCAAAGAGTAGAGTGCAGTGGAATAGAATGCAGTGGCATAGAGTGCAGTGGAACAGAGTACAGTGCAGTGGTGTAGAGTAGACCTGAGTACAGTGCAATGGTCTAGAGTAGAGTGGTTCAGAGCAGAGTAGAGTTCAATGGCATACAGGAGAGTGGGCAGAGTAGAGTGCAGCGTAGAGAGTACAGGGCCTGTGGGAGGGATGGTAAAGAAGCTACATAGCCAGTGATGTGGGAGATGGACTGAAAAAACAAGCACACATATGGAGTGCTTGAAAACAAATAAAAAAGTAGCTCCAAAAATGGGAGCAGTGGATGGTCACAAGGATTTGGTCCTTGTTCCAGGAGTGGGTAAAACACAAGAAGAGGACATGACGTCCGCAGGCTGTGACAAAAGGGATTGAAGCAAACAAGAGCGATGCTGGAGCTAACAAACGTAATCAATGGATGGGCTGTATGCCCATAGTGTGTAAACAACTTGTCTCGCAGAGACAGCTACTCATTGTACCTGGTGTGTTTGCAGAGCGCATGTAAAATAGGGTGGGAAAGGATAACATTTGTTGCGACATTTCACTGAGTTGTGAAAAACGAAAATGCTGAAGAAGCTGCAGCCCTGCATATTATCTTGCAGTCCTTAGCAGCAGTGGTACACAGCCAAGTTGCTCTGAGCCAAAACAGAAGGTCACTGGTACGCAAAGTGAAATATTGCAAGGGTGGCTTTATTCTGTTGTGCAATAGAAGAATGAAATACAGACTGGCAGAGCCACAGAGTTGTGAGATAAACAGACACACATATTAGAGCAAGCATAAAAATATATATTTTCCAACTATGGCAGTCACTGGAGGCACATTAATGTGTGTCCGGTGTGTGCACGTAGCATGTATACATCAAATAATCTTGTGCTAGAGTGTATAAGCATGGGTGTTCATCCAGCATTACAGGAAAGAACTTTGGAATAAAAGGATAGTTCAATGAAGCAGAGGTGGATTTCTAAAGTAACTGTATGAGATTGTGCAGTTCAGGCAATGCTTAATTTGAGCTCGGTGTAGGAGGTGGTGTCCACCAGCACTCATCTTTGGAGGTTGCACTTTTTTCCATCAGACTTTAACTCTGAGCAGGAGAGGCAAAAGCACAAACTGAGGAAAGGATGAAGAGAAAGACAGAAAAACAGTATCAATTGGGGATGGCACCCTCAAGGGTGAAATCAAAAGGAGGGAGTGTATGGTGGCAAGAGAAAGAGGCATCAAGTGGAATGAAGACTAGCAGCCTTGGTAGTCACCAATTCCAATATTCTTAGCTGTGCTCAAACTGGATTTTCTATATCCCAGTCTTTGGGTGAAATCAATAAATAACCCCCACCACTGGTTGTATGGGACTTCGCTCATCGACCAGCCAAAGTAAAAAGGAGCAATCATCTACATTTAGCGTGTGGAACTAAATTAATTGATTGGTTCTGCATTCCGTCCATCAATTGTGTGTCTTTTGCTTTCTCGCCCTAAGTGCGTCAGGTATGCCCAGACGTGGGTCCCGGGCTCACTGTGCCACTGGATTCAAACTATCCTAGCTGAATAGGGGTGAAACTCTGAAACCGGTCCTAGGATGCTTGTTTCCGGCCCAGGGAGGACCTGCCTCTCCACACAAGAAAGACTCTCATGCAGGCGCTTGTGGTTTGCCACGTAGATTATGGCAATACCCTAATGACAGGGGCTAAGGATTCGCTCAAGTCTAGACTACAAGTAATTCAGAACACCGCAGTCTATCTAGTTCTCAAGCTTCCACCTTACACCTATTCTGAACCTACACGTAGATCACTGCACTGGCTTGCTCTTAGGAAGCGGGCAATTTTCAAGCTTCTGTGCCTGGTACATAAATTTTGTTAAGGTAAAGGGCTGGCATAACTTCAAAACAAGCTCTCAATCTATCAGGCCAGCAGAAATTTGAGATTCAAGGATCAATTCTTGCTCTGTCCACTTCATATTCACAGTCAGACATGACGGTCGATCCTTCTCATGCTTGGGCCCTCTTTATTGGGACTGGCTTCCGTTTTATATTCGCATCTGCTCTGATTTTGCTACTTAGTACCTGGTTCCTTTGACCGCATTTCTTGTTGTCCTCTTTCGTCTGGGATTGCACTTCAGCTCCGAGATACCCCTGAGGGTGTGATTTGCTGCGCTATATTAAGTTTTAATAACATAAAATTGTCATTTAAAACTACTCCCACTGCTGGTATGACCCACTAATTGTGTCCCATCAATAGTACTACGAGTATGCCTCTGGGGTTGTGTCATTGTTAAATCACCTATACTATTTACAATACATCTTGGATAACAATAAAGTTAACCCCTTCCATGCGGCCGCGATTCTGCGCCTGTGCGGCAAAATCGCAAGTGGGAGGGTTCATGACGGCCCCCAGCCGTCATCAGCACATGAGCGCCGTAGTGCGTGACGGCTTGGAGCCGACATCAGCATGCAAGGGGTTAAATAGCAAATACCCTCCCAGTCAGCAGTTAACTGGAAATAAGCATCCTGTCCGCAAACAAAATAAACTCCAGGAATGACTGCTTCTTCTCCTGCTAAAATTTAAACAGGTCTTCGTAAAACTTCAAATATGTGTTCACAGTTACTTATTCCAATATGTCTTTTTCTACATTGATTTCTTCTCTTGTAACCACATTATTTCCCTTTTAGGAGTCTATCTAATTTTATTTAGGATCAATCATTTGCTTTCTATAGTCATCTTCCTCTTTCTTACAAGCATTCTTTAATATATCTTCTCTATTCACTTTATGAAACAGATGAGCTCTTCTCTCTTCCAATGCTAACATACATTTATTCTCTAATGATCTATTTAAACAGGTTAGATTCTTCTCCTATGGATTAACAGTATCTTTAACTGCTGGGAATCTAGAAATCCCAAAAAACTTTTCATGTCTTTTGCTTGTGGGTGTGGGTTCATTCTTTTCTGAAGAGGAACTTTAGAAAGGATCATGTCGTAGCTTGAAAAATTGTATTAAAAATGTTCCTGCTTATAAAATAAACCTAGTAAAATACTACATGTAATTGCATATGAACGAGGAATGTGATATGTCACATCTTCTGCAACCGACGAAGGTAAATGAGCACATACATAGCAGTCTTTAGTATCTAAAGCTTGGGTATATTCTTGACTAATTTGTTGAAAAACCTTCTTTTGGAACATCCATAAATGAAGCTTTTAGTTATTTCCATCTACTGTGAACGCAGGTGACGTAGGTGCAGGTGTAGATCAAAATGTTTCTATCTGTGGGGTAAAACTAATTCCGACTAAGAGAATTATAAATGCTAGCATACTAACTATTAATATGACAAAAAGCAGTATTCTACACTTAGCCTTCATAATGATACATATCTGTGTACAGTCAGACCTTTAATAGAATATAACAGCAAGCAGATTTAATATTCTGTATTGACTTCTACTTGTGCAAATAAACAACTCATGGTGATTATCTTGCAGTTATTTCTTTCATCATATATATATTATTCTTTGTGAAGCATCCCTATCTCTACTCCATCTTTTTCTACAATGTTATCCCTACTATTCTACTGCAGCCTAAGTCCTAGGGAATTCTTCTTGGGCATCCTCAGTCTCTTAAAGGTGTTATCCCTTCTCTTCTTCTGCATCCTTGGCCTAAGAGAATTCTTCTTAATTCTTTTTTTTCTCTTTCTTGTTAGAAAATAATAGCCAATTTAATTTATCTCGGATGTTTTAATTCAGTTTAACACAGTTCAGTCATTATAATAACAGATTTTGCTGATTGGAAGCAGCAAGGTTCAAATTGTTGACTTTATTTTGTCATTTTTGATCAAAAAGTTAAATTCTAATGCTGTTGTAGTATGGCATTCTATGGAGGTTCAAATAATTCTGATGTCAGCTCATTGAAACGTTGCACTTTTGCATGTGACACAGTTTCTGTTAAGTGAGTATACTCAGGTGCAGAATAACTTCAACAGAGTATTCTTGCTCTCCTGAGTCTCCTTGATATATGTTGATCTTCTTATGACTCACTGGATTCTGTTTCTTCATCAATTGTTTGTGGTGTGCGTGTAACTGATACACTAAATCTCAACTACCTTCGACTACTTGGCCATTCCGATCTCCATAAGGGTCGTTCTTTCCTCACACTCATTCCTTTACCAAGATCATTTGTTTTCTGTGATGGCAATTCATCAGCTCTGCTGCTTGCGGCTCTCAGTTCTCCATTTACAGAGGGTATTTCTACACCATTTTACTAAACATCTGGAACTTGACTGGTAAAGGATGTTGTTGCACTTCACCAACCTGGCCTTTCAGGATGTATAGACACAGGAGATCTTGGACTTGGCTTGAAGGCTACTATTTCTTCCAACAGACACCTCACTCTCTGAGTGTGTGAAGCATACACCGGATTAGACATCCCAGCACATTCACAGCATTGTTCGTAATCAGTATCACTTGGTAGGGTCACTTCCACCTCGGCTTCAGGCAGGATGTTTGCACATGCTTTTTCACCAAAACCCAGTCTGCAGGATTAAGGTCATGACACTGCTTGTGGTTCGCGGTGGCAGTAACAGTTCCAACCTGGTTAGAAACAGATTGAACCACATCAGCCAATCCTTTGCAGTAGTCATTTCATTTAATTTCATGAAGCTTTATTCGGTACATGATACACAATGACCATGTTATGTTATGTTATGTTATGTTATTTCGGCTCTTCTATAGCGCAACAGCTACTCCCGAAGGAGTGTCCCGGCGCTTTGGCGAAGGAAACCTTCAATATGGCAACACAACACGACAACAAAGGAAAATGGCAAGCCTATCTAGTAAAAAGCCAAGTTTTTAGAGCCCTTCTAAAGGACAAAAGACAGGGAGTCTGTCTTAGAAAAAGCGGGAGCTCATTCCACGCACGGGGAGCCAAATGGTGAAAAGAGCGACCGCCCTGTCTAGCTCGTTTGATGGCCGGGACTACCATCTTAGACAGGGAGGCAGACCGTAAGGCTCTGTTTGGTTTATAGAAAGCCAAACGTTTCCTCATATATTTGGGGCCAATGGCATGAAGAGCTTTGAAAGTCAGCGTCAAGCTCTTAAACTGAACTCTCTTGGCTATAGGGAGCCAATGCAGCTCTTGCAACAGAACAGAGGCACTTGCACGTCTAGGGAGCCCGTAAATGGCCCGGGCAGCTGAATTTTGGACTACTTGAAGCCGCCTCACCAGGTACTTTGGAAGCCCTAGGTAGAGGGCATTCGCGTAGTCCAATCTGGACCCTACAAGTGCTTGAACAATGATCCGTCTGTGTTTGATGGATATCAGGGGCAAAAATTTTCTCAGCATCCGAAGGATGCCGAAACACTTCCCCGACAGGCTAGATATTTGGGGCCCATAAGAAAGATCATTGTCAATCATAATACCCAAATTTTTGGCTTTTACGCTTGCCTTAGCAGGTGGAAACAAATCCTGAGGCCACCAACTTTTCCAAACTGGCTCAGAGGAAAAACCGAAAAAAAGCAGCTCCGATTTATCGGAGTTGCATTTTAAACCATGCTCCCTGAACCAGCCGAGACCGCCTCTAGACAGCTTCTGATGTGGCTCCCGTCAAACACCTCATTCCTGTTATGGGTAAACAGGAGTTGGGTGTCGTCGGCATAGGACACGATCTGGGCGCCGAAAGACTCCGCTACCTCTGCAAGGGGGGCCAAAAAGATGTTAAAAAGCAGGGGGCTAAGAATAGACCCCTGCGGGACTCCCACTTCCAGAGGTGCCATAGCTGCGGAGTGAGGAGGCGCCCAGATCGTTTGTCGGCGGTCGGCTAAGAAGGATTTAAGCCAGTTCCACACCGTCCCCCGAAGACCACATTCCCAGAGACGTATTAGGAGGGTTTCGTGGGGAACGGTGTCGAACGCCGCCGACAAGTCCAGCATGACCAACATGGCCTTGCCTCCCGCATCCAACACCTCTCTGATGGCGACAGTGACCTCCAACAACGCGGTCTCCGTGCTGTAGTTTGTACGAAAACCGGATTGGGTGTTGTGCAACAGATCGTTCTCTTCGATGTAGTCCGAGATCGCTCTGTGCACGTGTCTTTCTGCCACCTTCGCCAAGGCAGGAAGGAGAGATATAGGCCGATAATTGGCATGAACGGTGGAGTCTAAAGTTGGTTTTTTTAGAAGAGGCAGAATAAGCGCAGCTTTCCACGCCGAGGGAACCACACCGGATGACAAAGAAGCATTAAGAATGGAGTTGATAGGACCATTTAAGACTGGGGCTATTTTCCTAAGACAGGAGACCGGGCAAGGGTCCAAAGGTGAGCCAGACTTCAGTCCAGTAAGAAGGGCTAATGAGGCGTCAGGGCTTAACGGGGGAAATTCGCAAAGAGTAGGGGCCACCACTGGGTTGGTGAGGTAAAGAGCACCCGTTAAATCCACCTTAGTGCCATTGGAGTAACTGGCAAGGGACTCTTGAATAGTCGTTATTTTTTTAACGAAATAGTGTGCCAAATCCAACAGCCAAGATTTTGAATGGGATTGATCCAAGGTACTAGAGGATGGTGCAGTGAAATCCTTAACAATTTTAAAAATTTCCCTACTTGTGTTGCCCGCCTCGTCAATACGACGTTCCAGATGAAGTTTTTTCTCATTCCAGATCAGTTTGTGGTAGGATCTAGTCAGAGTTTTAAGTTTAGCTTTAGCCGAAGGATTGTAGTCCTTCCGCCAGACTCTTTCGGCTCTCTTGCAATTTTGGCGAGCTTCCCTAAGCTGAGAAGTAAACCAAGGGGCGGAGAGCCTCTTATTACCCACCTTAGTCATTTTCTCAGGAACGAGAGCTGCCAATCTTGCCGTGAGCCATTTGGTAAAATAGAGTAGATCATCTTCAACGTAGCCCGATAAAATACAGGGTGTAGTTTCCATCGCCTGTAATAGGCTCTCATTAGAGAGGAGATGAAAGGGTCGGGACACACGTTTAGAAGAACTCACAAATTTTCTTCTCACAGCAAAATGTAATACATTTGTAAAAACAGGTATAAAACAGGTGAGTGTTTAAAATATCATGCTTTTCCTAAGCTGAATTGATTTACATAAAAACGTAGTGGTATAAAAACATATGTCCGGTGAATTCATGTTAAAAATCAACTTCATGGCATCGTCCACATTATAAATACCGTACTTTATAAACATTGGTTTCAAATAAGCAACCCTAACGTTCAAATAGAGATTGCATATTAACATAAAGTGCAGTGTGCTTTGTTTCGCAAGACCATCACATTGGCAGGGTCCAGCTGGATGCTTCTTTGGTTGAGGGAAAGCCACCAAAACATGAGCTATTCCGAGTCTAAGTCTAGATAAAACAAACCTATGGGCTGGTCTTGTTACAAGGCTCAAATACAGCTGGAAGCCTTCACTTTCAATATGTTTATTATAAAAATTAACTGAAGTGAGGCGACCATTGACAACAAGACGTTTTTGGGCTCTGTACGTCATGAAGATATTATTGATATATCCTGCTTGGAAAGGTTTCCGGCGGAACATGGGTCGACCAATATATTAAGTCCGTAGATAACTTGGAAACTGTCGACAATATATTTAAGCCAGGGTATTTTGGCATAATTATCCAGATCGAGACAATCCCTGATGACACACTGATTAAAGGCTGTCTCCTCCTTGTGCCAAATTGCACGCCAGATCATTAAAGGCCTTAGTTAAATGAGGTCACTTAAGTGGGCACTCCCCACTTCCCTATGGATCAAATCAGTTGAGGCTGATGTAGGTAGGCATAGAAGTTTTTTGATGAAGTTATTTTCTTCCCTCTGCAGGGAGCCTACATTGGTGTAGGCCCACAGCCCCGCCCCATATAATGCAATAGAAACACTCCTTGCCTTATAAATTTGCATCATATCCCTGATTCGTCTGTTGCCGATCTTAGAGGCGAATTTAAATATACCATAGGCACTTTTTACCATCTTGGACCTGACATTTACTAGTTCCTGGGTCCAACTACCATCATACATAAAGGTAACACCCAGATAACAAAATTTTCCACCTGCTGTACTTTCACCCAATCGATAAAAAAAGCATAGCTTTTGTTGCTACTGCCACCACAAATCATGGTGTGAGTTTTACTCTTGTTGATTACCAGCCTCCTTTCTTTAATAAAGTCAGAAAACCGGTTCATCAGGCACTGAAGTCCTATAGGGGTCCGGGACAAAAGCACAGCATCATCTGCATAAAGCAGAACTGGCACATCTGACCCCTTAACCTGTGGTGCATCGGCTTGGACTGTTGTTAGGACTGAGTGAACAGCATTAATAAAAAGGGTAAACAACCCAGTCTTATTCCGCGCTTGACACTGAAGTTTGGGGTACATTCCCCACTTGCCCCGAAGCGCACACATGTTTGCATCTTGTCGTAAAGTCTAGCTAAGAAACAAATAATAGCCTCTGGTGCGCCAAGTTCCAACAGGACTGGCCATAGTATAGAGTGGTCTACCAGATCAAATGCACTGCTTAAATCGGCAAAAGCAAAGATATAAAATACCAGGCTTGGCCTTAGTATACTTGCCGATTAGTAGTTCTAAATTCAGGCATTGATCTAGTGTTCCTCGGCCCTTCCTGAAGCCATATTGAGAGCTCGCAAGAATCCCACACTCATCCGCCCACTCTTCCAGCCTATACAGCAGCACTCTGCTCATGATTTTCACCGACGAGTCAAGCAGGCTAATAGGACGGTAATTACATGCTGCTGACTTGTCACCCTTCTTATAGATAGGGACAATGATGGAATCCCCCATGTAGGTGGAATCAGGGTTGTAACTGCAGCATTTAATACCAAGGTAAGTATAGGTCCCCACAGCAGTGGGACGGTCTTAAATACATCAATGGGTACTCCGTCAGGTCCTTGGGCTTTACCCCCCTTACTGTTCTTGATGCTAATCTCGACCTCGCCCAAGGAGATGTCTAAAGGGATTATAGGCCAGCATCTATGTTCCTCGTCAGAGGGGCCTGTAGCTTGGAATATAGCTGAAAAGTGAGTAACCCAGGCCTCACAACTAACATTGGATGCAAGTTGTGGGACTTAGTCATCCTTAAGGAATGGGGAATTAACCATGGACCAAATCAAAAGACTATCAGAAGTCTCGGCCGCCTGCGACAGGTTATCCCATGCTTCTTGCTGAAGCTCCCGCTTCCTTCTGGATAGTGCCATTTTATATTCGTGTCTCAGGTTTTTCACTAGGTTCTTATCCCTGGGTCTAAGTACTAGAGCCTGTTTCAGTTGGGAGAGTAGAGCTGTACAGGCGTGGTCAAACCAACCCTTTTCACGGGCAGCCTTGCCATTACTTTTTCCAGTAAATATGTCATCGATTATTTTATTAATATTAATCAAATAGTTCACAGTGAAAACCGAGGTATCACCTGATGTTGATAAACCTTCAATATCCGCCAAGGATTTTGATATGATAGACGTCATTACTGTTCCTGATTTTTCCCCCTTCCACCTTAACCTGATCCCATTTGGCCTACAAGGCTCAACATTACATAGGGTTCTGGACACCCGCTGCCTTACGCAATTCCAGATCTCTGTTCTTATTACAATGCGATTATGGTCACTTAGAGTTGAATCCTCGATTACAAAGGTCAAGCAACTTGAGACAGTGTTTGATGAAACCATAACATGGTCAATATAAGAATTAGTTTGCCTCCCAATAAACGTTGGGATAGTTTGGCCACCAACACCTTTAGCAGGCTGCAGTAGCTCTAAGTCATAAGTGGACATAATATTGTTTATTGCTTCGCCATAGGCGTTGTGGGGAAAGTGTGATGTGTTGTCACCGCTATTGTTTTGGACCCCATGTTGGCTCCTGCCCAGCTATGCCCATGCACTGCAGGAGCGAAGAAAACCCCGTTCCTCTGAACCTACCACTCCGTGGCTCACACCATAGATAGTACCGTGGGCCAACGGACTGGCAAGGGACAGGGGGCGGGAATAAGGGAAGGACAGACAAGGGATCCTAGGTCTTCTCTCCAAGGGGAAGGGTCCTTCTGCCGGGACCACGTTACTCCACGTACTGTATCACAGGGGACTGGCTGAATCACCGTCTGCCACACAAAAACAACAGATGTCAGAAGTCTAAATACATCAACCCTCTTTCTCTTCTCATGCCCCCACACACCACCCCATAACACTCCTCCTTACCCACGAATGCTGTGATAATCGCCGGGTGGAGTGCTCCGTCCAGGAGTAAATGCGAAGTCCAGCAGGCAGGGGGCAGGGGGGCAAAATCAGGGGAAGGAAGGGCTAGGCGGCGGGGATCATGCTTCAGGAAACTTGGGACCAATGGGGGCCAGGGGAAGAGGAGGAAAAAGTCATGAAAACGACTGAAAAAACCTCTGTTTGATAGTCCGCTTAGAGTCTTCCTCGCATACCGCAAAAAGGAGACCAAACCAGGTCAACACGGGGAAAAAAGCACAGCACAACACAGGCTTCGTTGTGCGCTGGCCAGGAACCCGGAAACGCCCAAACCGGCACTCCGCCTCCGCACAACGAGGTGGATAGACTGCACAAAGGGGCGGAAGTGCGGGGCAGCGTCAGCAGGACAAACAACACCAGGAATCACCGGGTAATCCAGCCGGACCACCGATTCCCGCAAGAAGCGCCGGAGCCCTAGCCACTCCTTGATCCCAGCCGGGATAAAATGACTCCAACAACACAGAAGGTAGGCACAAACACAAAACGAGACAAAACAAACTAACACACAACTAAACCCAGGAACAAACACGAAAGGCAGAGTCCAGGGGAATCCAGAGGGGGAAAAGGGAATATCAAGAGTCAAAAACAAGAAGGGAAATATCACGAGCCCGTGAATACTGCAAAGTTCCCAAGGTACTAATACAGCTCCCAGCAAGAACCAGGAACCACAATTCTAGATAACGAGCACCGGGAACAGGGAAAATCGGCCTTTTAACCCCACCTAGCACCACATGGGCTCTGTGTACATGGCAAGAGAAAGAGGACTATGAGGCAGAATCCTAACAGTACCCCCTCCCAACGATCCTCCCCACAGGGCAGGGCTTAGACGGATGTTGACGATGGAACATACGGATCAGACGAGGAGAGTGTACTCCCCCAGCCGGCTCCCAAGTGCGGTCCTCAGGGGCATACCCTTTCCAATCTATCAAATAGAAGAGACGCCCCTTCCGTCTTTCCGAATCCAGGATAGCCCGGACCTCATACTCCTTCTGTCCATCCACAATTATAGGGGGAGGAGGCGGCAAGACCTGTGAGGATGGCACAAAGGGCTTCAATAGGGACGTATGAAATACGGGATGAACCCGATAGTCACCGGGCAGGTCTAATTTCATGGCCACGGGATTTATAATCTGTATTATCGGGAATGGTCCCGCATACCTGGGTTGTAATTTACGGGATCCCCCAAGCCTCAGGTTCTTCGTAGCCAACCATACCTGGTCTCCAACTTGATAACCGGGTGCAGGGACACGATGTTTGTCCGCCTGCAACTTCATAGCAGCCTTAGCTGTCAACAACTGCTCCCGGGCGATATCCCATATCTTGCCCAGACGGTTACACACATCATCTATGGCTGGCACACGTCCCGTGGGTTGAATAGCCACCGCCCTGGGATGATAACCTAATGAACAGTAGAAGGGTGTCATGCCTAAGGCTGAGTGCTGACTGTTGTTATACGCAAACCCAGCAATGGGAAGAGCCATAACCCAATCACAGGCCAGCGATGACGTCAAACACCTAAGGTACTGTTCCATAGTCTGATTGGTACGTTCGGTCTGGCCGTCAGATTGTGGATGATATACAGATGACAATCTGACGTCCACCCGCAACACTGAACACAATTCCTTCCAAAAATGGGAAACAAACTGAGCCCCCCTGTCTGTCACCACTGCAGAAGGCAACCCATGGATCCGCACTATAGAAGACATGAAAACCAAAGCCATCTCTCTAGCTGTAGGGATCTTCGGAAGAGGGACAAAATGAGCCATCTTGGTAAACAAATCAACCACCACCAGAATACCAGTGAACCCAGAAACAGAAGGAAGCTCGGTCACAAAATCCATACTGATGGTGTGCCAAGGAGAAGGAGGCACCTCCAAAGGTTGCAACAGACCCGATGGCTTACTATGTGAGGGCTTACTGATGGCGCATACCGGACAGGCCGCAACATACCCCTGAACATCCTTGGCCAACGAATCCCACCAAAACCATCTTGTGCACATCTCCTTCGTCTTAGGGATCCCAGGATGTGCCACCAGGGCAGATGAATGACACCACTCCATGACCTGATCTCTCAAAGAGGGGATACAAACAACCGATCCTCATAATACAACAATTCATCCTGAACTGATGCCTGGGGCAAAGACAACCATGGAGTAAGATCCATCTTACGCAGTTGGTTCTTTACCGATGCAGTGAACACCTCCCCTTCCACCGCCCCAACAATCCTGTCTTCAGATATCATGGGCCTGCTCTCCCTCTCCTGACCCTGCTCTCTGGGGTCTACATGGATACGGGACAAGGCATCAGATTTAACTTGCTGTGCTGCTGGTCTGTACGTAATGATGAAATCGAACTCATTAAAAAAGAGAACCCACCGCATTTGGCGTGGCGTCAAGGCTCGCGCCGAACGGAAAAACTCCAGATTTTTATGGTCCGTATAGATGGTAACGGTGTGTCGTGCCCCCCACAAATAATGTCTCCATTCCTCGAAAGACAGCTTAACTGCTAACAGCTCTCTCTCAGCCACAGTATAATTGCGCTCTGCAGGCAGCAAGGTCTTAGAGAAATAAGCAATAGGATGCATATAACCTGTCTCGACCACTCTTTGGGACAGCACTCCACCAACTGCACACAATGATGCATCCGTCTCCACAAAAAAGGGTAGAGCCGGGTCAGGATGGATCAACACTGGTGCCGATGTAAACGCCCCCAACAACCTCTGAAAAGCCCCCTGCGCCTCTGTAGACCACTCAAAGGATACACCCTTTCGCAGCAGTTGAGTCAGGGGAGCCACAATGTCCGAGAAATGTGAGATAAAACGCCTATAAAAATTGGCGAATCCCAACAACACCTGTATATGCTTTACGGACGTTGGAACAGGCCAGGTGATAATGGCCTCGATCTTTCTTGGATCCATCCGGACCCCTCCGGCAGACACCACAAACCCTAGAAACTCCACCTGCGTGGTGCCAAACTGGCACTTTGCCAGTTTTGCGTATAGATGGTGCTCCCGCAACTTGCGCAGAGCCTGGATCACGTGACGCTGATGCTCGACCCCTGTCTCAGAGAAGATCAGGATGTCATCCAGATACACAATCACGCTCCGATCCAAGAACTCCCGAAGCACCTCATTTATGAAATACTGGAATGCCGCCGGCGCATTGCATAGCCCGAACGGCATTACACAGTATTCATAAAGGCCATGCTTTGTCTTAAACGCTGTCTTCCACTCATCCCCAGTTCGCACACGCACCAGATGATAGGCGCCCCGCAAGTCCAACTTGGTGAACACCTTTGCGCTGCGAAGCTGATCTAGTAACACGGGGATGAGTGGAAGCGGGTATTTGTTCTTGACGGTGGCCTTGTTTAGCGTGCGATAGTCCACACACGCCCGTAAAGTACCTTCCTTCTTCGGAATAAAAAAGATAGCCGAAGAAACAGGCGAACACGATGGACGGATAAACCCCAGACGCAGCATCTCATCGAGATACACCTTCAGGTGCAACTCCTCCGGCTCAGAGAGAGCATACGCCCTACTACAAGGAAGAGGCGCCCCAGGAATAAGATCGATCTTACAATCAAATGATCTGTGTGGGGGCAAGCCCTGCGCCTCTTCTGCGTCGAATACCTCCCTGAACTCCTGATATTGCAAAGGTACTGCATCCATGTCAGTGGCAGCACAGGACAATGACAACTCCTTTCACCTGCATCCTTATAGCAGTGTTTTAAACAATACGAGGAATCAAGAGACACTAGCCTTTGTACCCAATCTATCCTGGGATTGTGCTCCTGCAACCATGGCACACCCAAAACCATCCCGAAAGAGGGAGCGTCAATGAGGTCAAAACACACCATCTCTGAGTGTCCGTTCTCACACACCAGACACAAAGGCACCGTCCTCTTTGTAATTGAGCCCGATGTTAATTCGGTGCCATCGATCGCCCGCACAAGTTCAGGCTGGTCTTTTACGCAACACGGAACATTCCATTTTTTGGCCAACGTGATGTCGAGGAAGTTCCCTGTAGCCCCCGAATCCAACAATACCGATACCGGCACTCTACTCTCTCCGCCAAGTACCAGATGAGCATTAATAATGAAGTACCTAGGGGCCCTATCTACTGCCCCAAGCACCTCATACTGCCGATCCTTCCTTTCATGGTACAAACAGGCCACCCTCTTTCCATAAGAGGATCCAGAGGGTTTCACGGGACATTCCCTCGCAAAGTGCCCACCCTGGCCACAATACAAACACAGACCCATCTCTCTCCTTCGTTTCTTTTCCTCATCGGACAAAGGCCCCCTTACTCCGCCTATCTCCATTGGCTCAGACACACCCTTTGTCTCTCCAGCTCCCAGGGACTTATTATCGGGCTTCACAAACCCTCCCCGTGGCGCCTGATAACGACTCTTCTCCCCCCGTCTCTCCGCTAGGCGATGGTTCAACTTGACTACTAGATCGATAAAAGCTGCACAGTCAAGTGGGGGATCTACTACCTGTGAGACTATGTCCTTCAGATCTTCGGACAATCCCTGATAAAATAAAGAAGTCCTCTTATCCTCGGGCCAATGTGTCTCCGACACCAAACGATTAAAGGTAGCAATGTATGTTAACAGGTCCTGACGTCCTTGTCTTAATTTCAATAGTTCTGCGTCACTTGCCTGCATAAAGGCGTGTTTTGCGAACAAACCACGCATCAGTTCTTTAAATGCAGGATAGTTGGTTAGCACCGGATCATCCTTGTCTACTAGGGGTATAGCCCACTGTGCCGCTGTACCAGCCAAGTATGATATCGTAAACGCCACTTTGGCCGAATCATTGGGAAAAGCAGTTGGTTTGCACATAAAGTGCAGTTGGCATTGATTCATAAAAGTGCCAAATTTGGCGCTATCCCCTGCGAACCTCTCTGGCGGTGCCAATGGTACAGGAACAGGAGTGTTCACAGTAACCGCTACCGGTACCCCCCCACTAGCTCCCTGCCCTTGCCCACCAGAGTATTGGAAAGTGGCTGGATGTATCACCTGAGCCTGAGGAGTCCTAAGCTGCACCCTTTCCCTACTGAGTAGTGCCCCAACCTCTTGCTTCATGGCCACATTCTCTTGTCGCAAATCATGAATCTGGCTTTGGAGGGCAGTCAAAGCACCCATGACATCCTGTAAAGTGGGAGATGTACCGGCCGTAGCCCCCACATCCTCATCCATCGTCGCTCAGGCAGTGCAATTATTACGTGGGCTCGTTATTCTGTTGACTCCTGCCCAGCTATGCCCATGCACTGCAGGAGCGAAGAAAACCCCGTTCCTCTGAACCTACCACTCCGTGGCTCACACCATAGATAGTACCATGGGCCAACGGACTGGCAAGGGACAGGGGGTGGGAATAAGGGAAGGACAGACAAGGGATCCTAGGTCTTCTCTCCAAGGGGAAGGGTCCTTCTGCCGGGACCACGTTACTCCACGTACTGTATCACAGGGGACTGGCTGAATCACCGTCTGCCACACAAAAACAACAGATGTCAGAAGTCTAAATACATCAGCCCTCTTTCTCTTCTCATGCCCCCACACACCACCCCATAACACTCCTCCTTACCCACGAATGCTGTGATAATCGCCGGGTGGAGTGCTCCGTCCAGGAGTAAATGCGAAGTCCAGCAGGCAGGGGGCAGGGGGGCAAAATCAGGGGAAGGAAGGGCTAGGCGCCGGGGATCACGCTTCAGGAGATTTGGGACCAATGGGGGCCAGGGGAAGAGGAGGAAAAAGTTGTGAAAACGACTGAAAAAACCTCCGTTTGATAGTCCGCTTAGAGTCTTCCTCGCATACCGCAAAAAGGAGACCAAACCAGGTCAACACGGGGAAAAAAGCACAGCACAACACAGGCTTCGTTGTGCGCTGGCCAGGAACCCGGAAACGGCCAAACCGGCACTCCGCCTCCGCACAACGAGGTGGATAGACTGCACAAAGGGGCGGAAGTGCGGGGCAGCGTCAGCAGGACAAACAACACCAGGAATCACCGGGTAATCCAGCCGGACCACCGATTCCCGCAAGAAGTGCCGGAGCCCCAGCCACTCCTGGATCCCAGCCGGGATAAAATGACTCCAACAACACAGAAGGTAGGCACAAACACAAAACGAGACACAACAAACTAACACACAACTAAACCCAGGAACAAACACGAAAGGCAGAGTCCAGGGGAATCCAGAGGGGGAAAAGGGAATATCAAGAGTCAAAAACAAGAAGGGAAATATCACGAGCCCGTGAATACTGCAAAGTTCCCAAGGTACTAATACAGCTCCCAGCAAGAACCAGGAACCACAATTCTAGATAACGAGCACCGGGAACAGGGAAAATCGGCCTTTTAACCCCACCTAGCATCACATGGGCTCTGTGTACATGGCAAGAGAAAGAGGACTATGAGGCAGAATACTAACACCCCACAGGCCCTAGAAAGCGACAATGGACAAATCCTAACCGGATGTAGTTAAAAATACATTTTGCTTCTGTTACAAGCTTCACGAGGGCACTTTCTAATTCCTCGATAACAATGTGCCGTGTGTTATCGAAGATATTAATTTAAAAGTTTATTAAAAGCACATCCGGCACTTCCTTTTGTTTTACCCATAAGATTTGTGAGTGGGTTCCTACTGTTATATATTTAACAACTGTCAACAATAAATACACAGATAACAAAATAAGCAAACCACCTTTAGCTCTACCATGTCTTGACTCTGAAGCTTCTAAACTATAGTGAAAAAAACATCAACGTTAGGTTTGATTATGCACCATGTTTCTAGGAAACATAAAATGTCATAAGATCTAATCAGATCCTCCCATCCCAATATCTTTCCTTTAGACGCCCAACCAGCTATGTTTCAGGAAACAATAGAAATTTCCCCTTCTAGACTACTTTAGATTGACCTTGTGCATTAATACAGGTAACAACCTCCATATGGGGTCCGTACTCATCTGGACCAACAATTATATTCTCAATACATATGGATAGCTGATCTTTTACCGTTCTCTCAACAACATGAACAGGTTCAGAGCTTTTGCCACCACCCCTGCTAATCCAGCATTATCAAACTCAATGCATGTAGGTAACTGATCTTCAACCATCCTCTCAACAACAGAGACAGGTTCAGGGCTTTTATCATTGGTCACTACAGGAGCACCATTGAAAATTGGCTCAGGGTCTACACCTGTCCCATCAGTTTATTACTTCTAGCTTGCCGAGTAAAACTCAGGCTCTGCCTACTGACCTTTAGATGTCAATGGTTCATGTCCAGAGAACACAAGCAGTAGTCAAGTTTCATGTCATCTGTGATGTTTACAAGCACTTTTGCTAGCATGGCAGGCAGTCGCATAGCACATTCCATGAAAATTTAATGTGGAGATAATCCAATCCTACTGTCAGGAGTGCTTTGAAGACTCATCAACACCAATGGTAAAGCATCTGGCCATTTCAGAGAAGTCGATGCACAGACCACGGCCAGTCATGACTTCAATGTGTCATTGAACTGTTCAACTATCCCTGAAGCCTCAGGACAATAGTTACAATGCTGTCTTTGTTCAAATTGAAGTGCCACACACACAGCATGCTAAGGACCTCATTATTAAAGTGAGTCTCTCGGTCTGGCTCCAAAGAAACTGTAAATCTGAACCTTGGAATGAGTTCTCGCAACAGCAGTATAGCTATAGTACGACTGTCATTTTTCCATTTTGGATAGGCTTCCACCCATCGGGAGAATATGCACATTATAACCACGATGTACATCAGCCCGTTTCAGACAGGCATTTTGATAGAGTCCAACTGCATCCTATTAATAGGTCCTCCTGATCTCTCCTTATTGCTCAGTGTTACACGGGTTCTCCTCCTTATATTCATTTGCTGACATGTCACACATCTATGCCATAGCTCTTCTGCTAAACTCTGACTATGGGATTAAAGCAATTCTGCCTGAACAGTCTAACCATTGCATCTCTCCCAATATGTGCAGGCCATAGAAATATTGTAAAAAAAAAAAAAATATAGGAAAAAACAAAAACAAAGGTGGTGATGGACGGAGCGTTGACAATACAAACACTCACCCCCAGTCAACTGATCTGGGTTTAATCCATCACCGTTCTTTAGCTCACTCCGCCACCCCAGTTCAGACATGGCCATATGCAAATCAGTCTGACCCTGTGCCTCATGGGAACAGTCCAGCCCGAACTGCCAAGCCATGTCTTCCCTGGACCGGAATCAAGCTTCCCAGGACCGGTTTCTGGCATTACAGCCGTCTTCAGCCGGGCTTGCTTGACTCCAGTGGCAAAGTGAGCAAGGGACTCACGTCTGAGCATACCCTGCCAACTTAAGGCGAACAAAGAAAAACCAAAGGTGGTGATGGACGGAGCGTTGACAATACAAACACTCAACCCCAGTCAACTGATCTGGGTTTAATCCATCACCGTTCTTTAGCTCACTCCGCCACCCCAGTTCAGACATGGCCATATGCAAATCAGTCTGACCCTGTGCCTCATGGGAACAGTCCAGCCCAAACTGCCAAGCCATGTCTTCCCTGGACCGGAATCAAGCTTCCCAGGACCGGTTTCTGGCATTACAGCCGTCTTCAGCCAGGCTTGCTTGACTCCAGTGGCAAAGTGAGCAAGGGACTCACGTCTGAGCATACCCTGCCAACTTAGGGCGAACAAAGAAAAACCAAAGGTGGTGATGGACGGAGTGTTGACAATACAAACACTCACCCCCAGTCAACTGATCTGGGTTTAATCCATCACCGTTCTTTAGCTCACTCCGCCACCCCAGTTCAGACATGGCCATATGCAAATCAGTCTGACCCTGTGCCTCATGGGAACAGTCCAGCCCGAACTGCCAAGCCATGTCTTCCCTGGACCGGAATCAAGCTTCCCAGGACCGGTTTCTGGCATTACAGCCGTCTTCAGCCGGGCTTGCTTGACTCCAGTGGCAAAGTGAGGAAGGGACTCACGTCTGAGCATACCCTGCCAACTTAGGGCGAACAAAGAAAAACCAAAGGTGGTGATGGACGGAGCGTTGACAATACAAACACTCACCCCCAGTCAACTGATCTGGGTTAAATCCATCACCGTTCTTTAGCTCACTCCGCCACCTCAGTTCAGACATGGCCATATGCAAATCAGTATGACCCTGTGCCTCATGGGAACAGTCCAGCCCGAACTGCCAAGTCATGTCTTCCCTGGACCGGAATCAAGCTTCCCAGGACCGGTTTCTGGCATTACAGCCGTCTTCAGCTGGGCTTGCTTGACTCCAGTGGCAAAGTGAGCAAGGGACTCACGTCTGAGCATACCCTGCCAACTTAGGGCGAACAAAGAAAAACCAAAGGTGGTGATGGACGGAGCGTTGACAATACAAACACTCACCCCCAGTCAACTGATCTGGGTTTAATCCATCACCGTTCTTTAGCTCACTCCGCCACCCCAGTTCAGATATGGCCATATGCAAATCAGTCTGACCCTGTGCCTCATGGGAACAGTCCAGCCCAAACTGCCAAGCCATGTCTTCCCTGGACCGGAATCAAGCTTCCCAGGACCGGTTTCTGGCATTACAGCCGTCTTCAGCCGGGCTTGCTTGACTCCAGTGGCAAAGTGAGCAAGGGACTCACGTCTGAGCATACCCTGCCAACTTAGGGCGAACAAAGAAAAACCAAAGGTGGTGATGGATGGAGCGTTGACAATACAATAGAAATATTGTGTCATGGCAAACAACAGGTCATCTGTCAACACAGGTGTTTCATCTGCTGAAGCCCAAATGTCATTGCCGTTTTTTGCACATACTAACCTGATCCATCCCTGTTCAGCTTTTGAAATTCATCCTGCCAACTTTTAATTTCTTCCCACATATCAGCTACTGACAACAGCATTTAAAAAGGCAATGTCCTCATTAGACTCATTAAATGTGTTAAATGTGCATGCCACAATACAGTGCAACTTTATCTCCATATCTATTTCAGCATGTGACATAATCATTGCCACTTCTTGGGGTTGCACATTTAGCTAGAGCAATTTCTTGCAGTATCTTCACAGCTTTTAACAGGTTCATTTTCATGTTCCCCATTGTGTATGGGGGGATCCATGTGATGTCATAAATCCTCTTCGTGACCACAACTGCCCAAAATCATCGACCACACCAAAGCCATACTGACTTTCTGTAAATATAGTCACTCTTAATTGAGCTGAAAAATTAAATGCTCCTGTAAGAGTAATCAGTTCGGCCACTTGTGCAGAAGTAACACCTTGGCGCCAGGATGCTTCTACAAATTCCTGAATTGTACAGACAGCATAATCTGCTCTGAAGTTTCCTTCATTGTCTCTCAAAGATGAGCCATCCCAAAAATTACATAGTCAGGCTTATCAAGGGGTTTGTCTTTAATGTCTGGTCTCAGCTTGGTGCATAGATTTGTAACATCAAGACAGTTATGTTCAACTTCATCCCCATCAATTTCATTTCCAGGGAATGGTAACAGTGTAGCTGATTTGAAAAATTGACAACTGTTCAGGACACCATTCTCAGCAACAAGAATTTGTTGCTCATATTTTGTAATTCTGCTGTTTGTTAAATACTGTGTGTTTGTATGTTTGAGCAGCATTTCTATGAAATGAGGGACCATCACTGTAAGAGGGTGCCCCATCACTATATTTGTCACATATCTCAATACCGACACCAGCTGCCACAACCGTTATCGAGCTGGGCAACCTGTGGCAACAGGGTCAAGGGAAGTTGAAAAATATGCCACAGGTATTTGTGAATCTCAATGTAACCGAGTAAGCGCTGGGAGAGCGCAGCCCTCCCTCTCATTGCAAAAAACTTGAACATTTTACTGTAATCGGGCATTCCCAGTGCCGGGGTGCAACAAAGACTTTCCCTCAGCTCTAGGAACACTTTTCAGCAAACGGTGTCCCATTAAAGTGGATCAGGCACATCTTTGTGCATCAGCCTCAGTAAAGGATTGGCCACTTGGGAAACGTTTGGTAGGCTTCTTGTATACCTGATGCCACAAGTAGGGCATCAATATAATGCACAAGAACTGAATTGAAAGGCATTTTTAAAGTCTCAAGATTCTCTTTCAAGATCTGATTAAAGATTGAAAGGCTCTCTGTACACCCTTGTGGAACTTGGCGCCATGCCAACACTCTATCTCTGAACCTGAATGAGAAAAAGAACTGACTGTCCTCATGCAATGGGATTGAGAAAAAGGCCTGGCAAAGATCTACAATGGTACACCATTCTGCAGTGCAAGGAAACTACAATAATATTGTTGCTGGATTTGGTACCACAGGACAGCATGGAATCACAATACTATTAATCTTTCAAAGATCCCGTAAAATTCTATATTTTCAGCTGGGCTTCTATAACCCCTTGATCGGCAAATTGCAAAGATACAAAAAATCTCTTTTAAAATCCCTTCTTTTAACATCTGGGGTTATTCGAGCCACCATCTCAGGTGTTAGATTATATAGTGGTGTCCTCGGAAAGACTGAATATTGCTGTATTGTAATTTGGACCGGTTCTACACCTTTGATTATTCTGATGTCTTTACCTTACTTTAGTAGATTGTTCACTTTAGTCTCACTATATTTGTCTCGAGCACGAGGTTCACCGAGAGGGCACATTATGATCATGTGAAATGGGGCAGTCCTTATGGGCTAGTTTAAGAATACAGGACGGGGTAGCTAACAGCGCGCGCAAGAGTTAACATACACTGTTTAGTTGTAGCACTTATGAACTAGGAGAGACACACGGATTATTTGGTTGTTGGTGCATTTTTACTAATGGAGCTTTTATTAATGGAGCGTTAATTAAAACCTGCTTTTAACATTGTAGATACCCCCGAAGAAGGTCAAGTGGACCGAAATGCATTGGGTAGAACCTTGAAGTTTTAAGCAATTGCCTGTGATTAAGCCCGGATGGGCACTCTCAGAGTATCAAGATGCTTAAAAATTTGAAAACTTCGTGTCTTTGACGTGATGGTGAAAAAAACGAGTAAACATTGGAATATAACTTGGAATAAAAATTGGATGAACTTGGAGAAAATATGGATTATGTGTGAATATCATTTACATTTGTGCATATGGCTGTGCAACTCCTCTGTGGCACGGATGACCCGTGCCCTTTACAGAGCCTTTACCTGAAAAATCCCATACTTCTAGCTTTCCAGAATCTCACAAGTATGGAGGTAAATCCTCTCCTGTTTTCACCAGATGCAAGCCAACTTTAAATTTAACATCTTCATCATATGTTTGAAATTCAACAACTAAGTTAGAAGTATAATCCAGTTGTGAAGGCTTCATAATCGGTAGTTGGAAATTAAGGGAAATATTGTATGGACCCACCAAACTGGAACCGGCGCGAAAAGCCTCTTAATACTACAAAAAGAATAATGGCAAGGTCAGGATCTGGAAAGTGGAAAGTAGCAGAGCCTCTGCCAGACGAACGTGGCCATCTACCCAGACTGGTCCACGGGATATCATCATTTAGCCCCTGAGTGTCACATCGGAGTCTATATATCCACCTCTGTTCCCTGTGGAAAAAAACGATTATTGTGTGCCCAGCTCTTTGACATATTTTGGCCTATCAATGACCATCCCGTAAATGTCATCCTCAGAGTGACCCAATTTCAGAAAGTGTCTAGTGAGTTTAGTGTTCTCTTTTTTGCATCTAATGGAACTTCGTTGTTCACCTATCCTCACTTTCACCTTGCGTGTTGTCATCCCTATATAAAGTAATTGCATGGACATCGCAATATATAAATCATCCCTTCCGTGTTATAGTTTGTCAAGGCGGTTAGCAATGCCAAGTGAGTCTCAGGTCTATAGATAGTAGTCTAGACATGAAAGCAGAGACAGACCAAGAGCCGCAGGGGTTGATGACCATAATGTGTACTGTCTTGTTGTTGGGGCCACACTACGTGGGCATGTACGTACCATCATATCCTTGATATTCTGACTATGTTTCACTGCAAAGAGAGGCTTTGAGAGGTGTGTGGAGCCAGTGTTTAGAATATGCCAATTCCTATTGAAGGGTTTTTTCACTAGTTCTGTCAAGTGACTATAGGTACTGACACAAACTATCCAATCCATAGGGCTCTTTATTACGGTGTCAAGTAGAGCATCACGGTTATTGTTTCTTGCTTTCTTGCATGCTCTATGTATGACATTAGTGGGATAGGCACGTTCTCGTCAGTGAGAACTCAATGTTTGTGCATGCTCCTTGAATTTCCT
Source organism: Lissotriton helveticus (assembly GCF_964261635.1). Taxonomy (NCBI): domain Eukaryota; kingdom Metazoa; phylum Chordata; class Amphibia; order Caudata; family Salamandridae; genus Lissotriton; species Lissotriton helveticus. The sequence continues at coordinate 1,586,806,664 of NC_136067.1, read as the reverse complement.
TATTTCAGTACTGTTTCAGCGCAGCCTCAAAAAGTGACCCACGGGAAGGTTATTCTTAAGTGAGTGGGGGTGAAATCTGGTGTAGTTAAAAAGTAAATTCCTAGCCAGTGGTTTGGTGTACAATTCAGAGTAAATACCTCCATTCCTTAGATATAGCAACAGATCCAAGAATGGTAAGGAGATTTTACTTTACTCATTTACTTTATTTTTTCATTTCTTTATTGATCTTTTTAAAGTAAAGATGCATGGAGAGTGCACAGTGGTGTATAGCTCATAACAGTATGGATATGCATTCATGACAACAAAAAGAATATTAATCGTACAATGAAACAAGGTACGGAAGTAATCCTCAGAGGAGGCAGGAAAATCTCCAGCAGTTAGTGGGTATGTTCACAGTGCAGTGTATCTGATACGTTCATGTTCACAGTATTTGCAGTAAGCCAGGATTCCTTTTATATTAGCTGTGCTCATGCTCAGCTTGCTAATGCATTCCACATCTCAACACACCAACAGAGCACCCCTTTATCCGCAACCACATGCACTCCTCAGGTTTAATCAAGGGGGTGGGCAAGCAAATAGTTTCTTAATGGCTGCCAAATGTCTCAGGGGCGGGAGGTGGGTGTTAAAAGTGTGGTGTGTAGGTCACACATAGGGGCCCATTACGATGTCGGGCGGATTGCCCCCGCCAGGCTGGCGGTAGCCACCGCCAGCCTGGCGGGGGCAATCCGCCCGACATCGTTGCACTAAAGACCCCCCGCCATATTAGGATGGCGGGGGGGACCTCGGCGGACAGAAAGACCGCCCGCCGCTTTCCCGCCCCGGTCGCCTTGCGGCCGGGGCGGAAAAGGAATAATATGGTGGCGGTGTCTATCAGACACCGCCACCATATTAGGATGCCCTTCCTGACATGCATTTCCGTGGCGGCAATGCCACCACGGAAAGGCATGCGGAGACTCCCTGCGGGGGCCCGTTGTGGGCCCCCTGGTAGTCCGGGGGGTGGGGGGTGCATATGAGGGGTACCTATGGTACCCCCCAGCATTTCAAAGTAAAACATGGCAGGCACCGCGTGGTGCTTGTCATGTTGTGCTTTGAAATGCACAACATGCATTTTTACCATTGCGGCGGGAGGCGCTTTCTGCACCGCCCGCCGCAATGGTAAAAATACAGAATGCGCCCGCCACTGTGGCGGGCGCATCCTAATGCTCAAGGCGGGACCGCCGCTACTATGGCGGGCGGTCCTGTTTTGCACGAGGATGGCGGGCGGGCAAAGTCCGCCCGCCATCCTAATGACCCCCATAGTGTCACAGTGAATCATGTCCCGGAGCCATGCTCTCACTGTCGGTGCATGTGGTCTCTCCAATGGATAGAGGCCTGACGCTTTGCAAGGAGCAGAGTCACTGCTGTGAACCTCCAGATACCTTTTGGGAATGGTTGAACATAGCCCAACAATGCCAGCAGGGGTGAGGGCGGCACCACCAGTCCCACCATAAGAGATACGGGTTGGAGTATATCCATCCAGTGTAGTTGTATTAGTGCGCAGTTCCATGCAACGTGTGGAAAGTCAGCTTCAGCTGTGGCACATCTAGCACATGCATGTGGTGTACCAGGATATATCTTAGCTAGCAGTTTCAGGGTTACATACATTCTGTGTAAATATTTAAAATGCAATAATTTATGTCGATGGTTATTCGAAATGTATCGTGTTTGTGCACAGCAATAGTGCCAAATGCTGTCTGTTATTGGTACACCAAGGTCTCTTTCCCAGGCTATCTGTGCCTTAGCTCCGGCCACAGGGTGAAGAGATAATGATAGGTGGTATAAGCATGAGACTAAGTGAGTGTCATCTGGTGATGCAATGACGAGTGTGAGAGGGGGGAACTCCTCCAGCTCCACCAGCCCATTCGGTTTCGCCACGATCAGAGATTGCTGGACTCTGTATAGTGTGAATCTGCCCATGTACGTACAGTCCCAATGCATGGTGAGTTCTGGTACTGTGAACGGTCGTGAATCTTTAAACAAATCTCCAATTTTGTGAAGGTCCTGCTTGACTAATGTGCGCTTGGTCAGGACTTCAGTAGTGGGGTGTAACCACAAGTTTGTCTGTGAGTGGCAAATGTGGCGAATACAAGGACTCTTTCAGTAGGTAATGCCATAATTTGGTCCATGCCCAACAGGTCGTGGGCAGGCTTTGGATCTCAGCGGGGGAGCACAGCAGTCCCTGTGGTAAAATGGCGGATAGGGAGTTGGGATATATTTGAGAACGCTTGCCCTTGAGACATTGGAGTCAGGCATCAGGGTGATACCAATAATATGTGAAGTGGGTTTTTGCCAACAGGTAATACAGATAAAAATCCAGGGCTCCGAATCCTCCAAGCTCATACGGCATGATTAGTGTGTTCCAGCTTATGCACATCTGTTTACCTGCCGGGACAAGCTGAATAGGCAACGTTCGTAACGTGTCGAAAATGTTTGTGGTTAAGGTGATAGGTATATTTAAAAAGAGGTATTAAACATGTGGCAGCACCACCATTTTTAATATGGCAATTCTGCCAGCTAAGGAGAGGGGAGCCTAATCCATTTCTCAACCTGAGATGACAGGCGGTCCACTGCAGGGCCATAATTTAGCTGGATTACTTCAGGGGCACTGCAGTGCAGATAAGTGCCGAGGTACTTGGGGGTTCTGAACACCATTTCAGGGTGAACTCAAACTCCTCTTGTGCAGTTGCCGGTGTTAGTGGGAACATTTCTAATTTAGTCCAGTTTATCACTAAACCCGAACACATCCCAAATCGGACAACCTCCCTCAGGAGTGGGGATAAATTGTCAGTCGGTTTCCCCACCAACAGCATTATGTTGACGGCATAGAACGACAAAGTCAATGGACCTGTGTGTAATTGCAGCCCCTGGTAAAGGTGTTGTTCCTGTATGTGGCGGGCGAGGGGGTCCATAGCTATAATAAATAGTAGCAGTGAGAGGGAACAGCCCTGTCTAGTGCCACGCGATAAGGGGAATTAGTGTGTTAGTTCACCGTTAAGCTTCAATCGGGCCTCAGCCATGCATTATTCTTAACTATCCATGGATTTTAGGAAACTCTGAGTCCGATAACAACTTCAACCGCTCAACATGAAAAGGCCAAAACACACCTAAACATAAATTCTTTCACAAAATACATACTTCAACACAAACGTAACAGAGACAATTGCAAATCATAGCCCTATTGATACTCACACACTCACTGCAACCGCTATTTGGAACTGCAACTCCTTCAGTCTTCAGGTTCAGGCTTTGAACTTTAAGGACATGGGAAATTTTATTCTAGATTCTTTCTTGCCTGTGACATAAGCCGTCCTCTCGCTTCCACTTGTTCAAGCGTGGTTTTCTACATCTCCATATTCGGGTGAAATTACTGTGTAAGCTTGTAGTCGTATGGACATTTGCTCGTCGAAAAGGAGACGTAAAAAGGAGCAATCATCTTCATTTAGCACGTGGAAATAAATAAATTAAAGTTATTTAGTTTAGTTAATAAAGAGATTTGGTGTGAGTTAAAGGATTTACATTTTTCAATTGCTTTTATAATGTTGTTATTTATTTATTAGAATCTCTTTAAGTGTCAACATTAAAAGTTAGTCTAACAATTGATATTACAATATAAGAAAAATACTACATTAGTCAAAATAACAGACAATATGATAATAATACAGCAAGTGTGTCCAAAAAAGGTATTTCCCTATTCTAAACTAAAGTTGGAATAAGGCAAAACAAGGGTGTCAGTTAAGTAACCCAATGAAGAGTTTAGATGACAGAATCAATGCATAAGCATAAAGCATTTCTAGAAATTAGGCCAAGTTACCTCTCATGCAGAGAGATATAAGACACTCAAAGTAGAGTCACCTGTCAGAGAGAAAGAGTATCAGGCAGAGGTCTCTAGGGTATCTCACATCCTGCTCTAGGAACACACACTAATATAAACACACAACATTCTAGGTGGCAACACCTTTTCTTTCATTTTTGACATCCTTCGATAGGATTTCAGTACACCCCTCTGAATAAGTGAACTCCCTATATTCTCTTGACTGTACAATGGTCTACAGATATTAGTCCTTGAAACAATACATCATCCACATTTTGCGATATGACAGTTTTTCTCATAAGCCATCCTACCTGTTGCACACTTTACCACTGCTAACCAGCACTAAAGTGCTTGTTCTCTTTCCTTTAAACATAGCAGAGTTGGCTTATACTCAATTGGCATATTTAATTACGTTTACGTCCCTGTTAAACTGGCAATTCCTGTGCCCAGGGGCCTGTAAATCCTGTAAATGAAATGCTACTAGTGGGCTTGCAGCACTGATTGTTCCACCCAATTAAGTAACACTTTAAACATTTCTCAGGCCTGCCATTGCACCCTGTGTGTGCAGTTTAAACTGTCATGTCGGCATGGCAAAGTAACCTTTTGCCAGTCCCAAATCTCACTTTTTTAAAGATATGTAATTCACCCCTTGGTTTCACAACCCAGTGGGCAGGGTGCAATGTACTTGAAAAGTGGGACATGTGCTTTTAGTTTTACATGTCCTGGTAGTGAAAACTCTTAAATTTGTTTTTGACTACTGTGATGCCTACTTCTCCCATAGGATAACATTGGAGTTACTTTATTACATTTCATATGCAACAATGACCAATTGGGACCAGATACACAGGTCAAGTTTGGTGTCTAAAGAATTGTAATTGAAAGCACTCTTTAAGCATAAAGCCAGATTTTGAATCACAGTTCTGAAAACGCAATTTTTAAAATGTTGCCGTTTTTTTTGTCCTAACCATTTATTTCCTGCAGCCTGATCCATGATCATATGACAAGGTGTAGCTGGCAGTTGGTCTTTGTGTATTGCTCCAGGCAGTGAGACAAAGGGAAGGTAGGTGTTGGCAGGATTGACCACTCTGAATTAACGAGGGATAGAAGTTGTCACCTATCACACTTGCACAGGGCCTGCCACTTGTCTATTGTGAACCCAGACAAGCAGTGACCACGACAGGAAGGAAGGGGATGCCTGGCATCTCAGGTGGTTGGAAACCTCTAGAAGCTTCTCCAATTTCAAAGTAGGCACTGAGTATAAATATTGGACTCAGACACCAATTCTTCAGTACACTTCTGGACCTATAGACTCTTCCAGGAAGAAGGACTGCTGTGCTGCTGAATGGACTACCACTCTGCTGGACTGCTGCTCTGAAGGCTGCTCCCTTGCTGTCCTCTTGTCTGGGTAAGAAGGATTTGACCTGCCTCTCTGAACCCAGGGCCCCAGAGTGACTCCAAGGGCTAGTTGGCTGTCCTCCTCATCAAAAGCCTCAGGGACCCAACAGGTGTTCAACAACTTTGAACCCAGCACCTGATCTCTGCCTTCTGTGAGTCCTGCCTTCCCAAGTGGTGCCACCTCAGTCCTGGACCCTTGAAAATAAGCTCTATCAGGCCCAGCTGTTGCCTCCATTGGAACTCATGTGAAGGTACGCGAAGCCTGGCAAAGCCTCACCACATCTGCCAGCCTCATTGGAATCAATAGTAAGTGACGCACAGCCCCGGTAAGCTTCACCACACGGCTAACCAGAATCAACACAAAGTATCGTCAAGCCCTGGAATACAGATTCTGTGATAACGACACCGAATGACAAAAAGTCTTGCAAAGTCACACCGAGCAGACCTTGCACCAGGATTACAAGGTACTGTGTTCAGTGGACCTAAGGTGGTCCCTGATGCCAGACCATGCTCCATCGCAGTCAGCCTTAACGTTTGACTTTGTCCTGGTTCGGCACGACTAAATGTTCACAGTTGGTGCTCTGTGCTTTTTGGCACTATTTTCACTAAAACCTTTAAAAATTTCTGATTCCACAGATTTAATTTTTGTTGTTTTGATCTTGTTATATTTATTCAAAATTGTTCTATTTTTCTAAATTGGTTTGAGATTCGTTTTGATGTTGTGTGTTTCACTTTATTACTGTTTGAAGTGCTCCATAAATATTTTACACATTGCCTCTAAGTGAAGCAGGAGTGCTATGCCCCAAACTACCAGAGGGATAAGTGCAGGTTAATTTGGGGTTTGCTTGCTCCTCACCCTGACAAGGATTGTGGCTGCTGCTGGAGTAGGGCTTCACCCCCTCAACCAGTAACCCAATTTCTTGCAGAGGGCATGTGTAGAGAGAGAATCAGTCTTCATCAAATTCAACCAAGGTCAGTTCAAGTATAAGCTCTGCCCCTTCCAGATGCACTTCCCTATCATCAATTATTTGGGAACAAGCTCTGCCTCTGATTTAATCCTATCTCGACTAAGGCCACTCCCACTGCAAAATAATTGCTATCCTAATGACTTAACAGTGGTACTGAGCCCCTCCCTCACTGTCCCACAATGAAATTAGACCTCACCTTCGACAACACAATTTTACGATAGCGGAAAACATCCATGTGTACAATAATATGGGATAAACTATCCCCAGAGACAACTTCTTGGGGGGGGTCTTAAATTCTGTTGCAAATACACCAATTTACATCTTAGCCATCATTGTGACTCCTAGGGAAGCTTGTGTACAAAGCAAGAGTATTTGGGGTGCATGTTAGGAGGCATAAGGTATGTAAGGGGGGACCAAGCTAATTGATTGAGGTCCTGAGAGATTTCTCTAATAGAGTGAACCATTGATTAGTGCCGTCCGGTTGTGTGGCCCTTCACTGTGGTCATTCGGTTCTGGGTCTTTATCAAAGGAAAGGACCGGCATTTTGCTGTCACTTTGAGAGCAAGACCAATGTTCTCAGCCTTCCAAACTGACATTGAGTAGCATTTATATTACAAATGTATACAACCTAAAACCCAAGACAGGTTCGGGCTTTGCTTATAGCAGGGTCAGGGCCTACAGCATTACCCGCTTTCACATGTTGTGCCTGAAACCACTGATCAAATTTTCTTTAAACATCCACATGCAAATATAAAACTGTTGACAGCACATTCCGAATAATCCGCTCCTAGATGATTGAACCATGTAGAAAGGGTTTGGGAATGTGCAATACCTCTGTTCTGAAATTAGTTCCTCTCTGTAATGAGTTCCTCTCTGCCTTATTATCCAGGGTCTGGTGACCCAGAGGTTTGTGTTTGGGTCGCCCTTGTAACAAACCTGAGCGTGGGTGCATACTCAGTTCCTAACAGATGGTTACAATCTACATTCTTCAGGACATATCCAAATCGGTCTAATAAGAACACATATAATCTTGTACCTCTGTTTAAAACTCATGCATGATAAAGATCCCATGGATCATTGAGGTTGACTCAAACCTTCATATAATGTAAATCGCAAGTTCTGAAACATACCTCTGACCCATTTTTCTGAGCATTGATGCTTGTACAGGTGAGGATGTCTGCAATGTGTAAATCCCATGTTTCGAAAATCATTCTTTATTGTCATAAACTCCAGAACTTTGCATAGCAACACCTAAGCACCATTAAACCTAAATATCCACTGTTGTTTCTACAGGATAAGAAGACCCTGTATCAAGCCCCTGATAGCATATGAATCACCAGTTCTGCAAAACACACTTCAGTCCACATTACAAGTCTTGGTTTTGCATGTAAGTAATTTGCTTCCATCAAGGTTTAAAATCCCGAATTTACTGTCAAACCCGGCTTCAGAGGATGCATACATGTTACAAACATGTATGCATCTGCATGCTGGGCATACTCTTCCTTCGTGCATCACTATACTCTCTCAAATACCCTGACATATATAACCACACCAATTTCTTCTTTCCTTACTGGCTGTGGAATGCCTGATTGATGCTCAGGTATGGAGGAGAAGGGTGCCAATACAGGAGACACAGGACAGCCGCATATTGACTCCCAGCTCCTACTACTTCAGAGTGAATTCCAAGGGGTATACCATGCAGAGCTACTATTGGCACACAGTTCTTTACTCCTTGGAGCAAGCTCTACCAAGAAGGAGTCTCACACAATCCACAGTGAGGAGAAATCTTAAACAGTCTACCACGGGCACACAGCTCCATAATCCCCATCTTCCTCAACTATATTGTGATGATAGCAGGAAGCTATGTTTGTTAATGATTTTACTGTATGCATAAGTTCCTGCACTTTGCATGATTCCTTATGGTCCTAGCTGACCTGGACAGGCTATTTTTGTTTTGATGTACTGTAAATAATCTAGGGCAACTTCAACTCTATGAAAACATCAGAACACGTCAAATAAATGTAGTGGCACTAATATTTAGAAAAATACAAAATCATTTTTTTCTATATATGGTAGTATATCCAATATAAAAAGATGTATAAATATGATTATTATAAATCTATAAAGAACTTTGATTTGTACAACATACTAACTACAATCATCCTTCATGCATTCATACTCTTTAGTTGATTTCAAAATTCGATTCTTCTGATAGAGATATAATTTATTGGCAAACTGTGTAGGGTATAACAAAAATGTCATTTGAACACATAATTTTCGGGTCGGCTCCAAGTTGTCTCTTTTCGTTTTGATGAACATGTTTTTGTTGACAGAGTTTGTTTGTTGATCATAGAGGGAAATTTCAAAATCTTCGAAAAGGCATCCAGGATCTGGAGTGGCATCCCTGTATCCATCAGGACCACCCCAACCCTACTCCAATTCAGGAAAGATCTCAAGACAAACCCTCTTTAAGGAACACTATATCATGACAGCAGTAATAAAAGCCCACTTTCACCCCCAGAACCCAGCCAACCCTGTAGTCACTCATTGTCTGTATCTTTGCCTTTGACCCTGTACAGCACGCCACTGCCTTACATCTGTTTGTGAGATACAACTACCATATACACACATCATCTCCAAAACATTGGGCTCGTTTACAGGCTTAACCAGAGCCTATGAAATCAGGGAGCATCAGGGGTACCTTGGTGCCACAGACATGAGAAACCCCAAGGACGAAGGAATATATATTGCCGTAGAGAGGCAGGTCATCCAGTAAGAGAAAAAATATGAAAAGAGAACACTCCTGTGTTATGGTGGGAGTAGAAACACTCACCTCACTTGCCTCTATACACCCAAGCTATAAACTGGGTGTATACACCCAAGCTATAAACTGTCATAGACAAGGATTAGTGAAAGATACATTTACTGAACATTAGTGAAAGCAGGAAGGAAGGTTCTTTGGCCCACATGCATCAACAATGCCATTTGCGATTCCTTATTAGCGAAAAATAAGGATTCGCTAATAAGGAATTGCAAAAGGCTATGCATGAAGAAATCGCTAAAAAAATAGCGATTTCTTAAAATTCCTTAATTGCGATTCTCTAATTGAGAATCGCAATTAAGGAATACCTCCCCATTAATTCCTATGGGCCTAGAGGCCCATAGGAATGAATGGGAAGACATTCTCAATTTGCGATTCTCAAATAGAGAATCGCAAATTGAGAATGCAATTTCAAGGGTGCGAGGGTGTCAAAAGGACACCCTGTTGCACCCCTGAAATCTGCCTATAAGTACATCTTGCACACACACATGCCCCAAGGGCATGGGTGTGTGTAAAATGGAACTTTGAAAAATGCACTTTTGTGCATTTTTCTACGTTTTCGCAAATTACCATGAAGGTCAACTTCATGGTAATTTGCTCCCCTTGTTAGCTAAATCGCTAATTTTTTAAGTTTGATGCATTGCATTTAAGGAATCTCAATTTGAGATTCCTTAAATGCAATCGCAATTTAAGAAATCTCAATTTTGCGATTTCTTAAATTGCGAAAAGTAAAAAAATTATAATGCATCCCAAAAGTTCAAATTGCATTCGCAAACGGACGATTTTTGCAATTCGCACCATTTGCGAATGCAATTTTCAATGATGCATGTGCCCCTTTGATTGTTGGTTTATTGGTGATTTAATAGACATTGGCTTAGCCGCCAAAACATTCCTTTTATTCAGAAAACAAAATGTGTTCACTCGTCATGTTGCAATAATCAATTACATTACATGAAACAGACTAACAACTTTTTTCTCTTCATACCGTTTCAGTGACCTTTTAAAGTAGGTGTTGCTATTACCCAGTTGGCACTCAATTTACTGACCTCCCACGAATGGAAGCCTGAGTTGGACCTGTCAGAAATCTAAATTGTTACCTGGAGATCACCGAATGCCTTTTCAGTGAGCATTCAATTCATCCATCCATCCTGCTATATAAGGTAACTAACTCCAAAATTTAGCGCTTGATATTATAGCTAACACCCCACTTGTGGATGGTATTGGGAAAGCCATTGTTGAGCTTCCATAAACCAGTAGTAACCTGTCCGAAGAGAAAGAACAGGCTCATTTCGAAGGGTCCCTCTTTACAGACTGAAGGTGTGTGCCCTCATCTAGAGAATGTGTTCCACTGTGTGGGTCAGTCTTAAGAGAGTCTGCAGAGGGAAGCCTGAGTTTTCCAGAACCCCAAAGGATGTTTTTTTTCTGGTATCCAGACTTGGGAGGGTCAACCCATGGCTGGGGCAGGAGCTATGGAAAGTCCAGGAGTTGGACAAATGGACCCGAATCTCAGCCCGAGATCTCTGAAGAAGGTTCCCTAGGGTTTCTTGGTCTCTTCTAGACGTCACTCCGTTGAACTAGCCTGATCTGGCTATTGATAGAGATTTATTTGCTGCAGGGTGAACATCATTTGGGGATAAATAAGTTTACAGGGGGACAGTAAGAGAAAGAGAGGCATATTTACTAATTTTCACACAACCCAGGACAGCAACCAAAGTTGTTGGGCTGTATTTCGTGAAAGGGAGAGAGCAGACATTCTCCATATTTACAAAGATATGCACCATTTCTGCTCTTTCCTTACTGGCGCACTGTGCGCTGCCTAGCGCCAAAGCAGGCAACCTTGCACCATAGTGCAAGTGTGTCTGCATTACAGGCAGGATTGTTTTTGCGTAAGAAGGGACACCATCTTGCACAAAAATAATCCTCACAGCATTTTCCTCCTTCTGTGCATGCTGCAAAATACAGCAAACATAGAAAGAGGAAAAAATCTGGAAAAATAAAGATAATTCTCCTCATTACACCTCACTGGGGGAAGGCATAGCAATTTGACACATTCCCAGGAATACTAGCTTTAGTAAATCTGGGAATGTGCAAATCCATGGGTGGATGCATGGGAACGCCCATGCACCACCCATGGAACATCTCCAAAGTTGGAATGTAATGTAACAGATCAAGCAACTGTGCTGCGTTACATTTCTTTACAAGGCTACGTAAAGTGGTGCAAATCACCCCTTCCGTGTGTTTGTAAATATTTCTTAAGTCTTTGCACCTCCTTGTGTGTCGCAAAGGCAATGCAACGGCTTAAAGAATCTGGACCAGAATGTATTAATCTAGATAGTGAAATTGATTGATAGATATCTCGTGGCTAAATTAGCCTTTTGCTCCCAGTTTATGTACAGAGAGGCACCATCAGAGGTGTAAGGAAAATGAACAATGATCAATACATAGAATACTCCTCCTCCCCCTTTATGTATTATGGGTCAGATATACTTAGGGGCATATTTATGTCGGACTTGCACCACATTTACGCCGCCGTTGCGTGATGCAACGGCGGCGTAAACGTGGCGCATCCCTGCGACCCATTTACAACGTGACGCATCTAGGCAAATGCGTTACGTTGTAAAGCCCTGCGCCACATTTGGGCGTTCCGGCGCAGGGTGGGCGTTCCGGGGCAGGTGCGCCTCGCAAAAGTGCCTGCGTGAAATCTACAAGATTTCACGCAGGCACTTGTGTGACGCTGCTACGTCAATTCCTTACGTCTGCTTGAAGCAGGCGTAAGGACTGACGCAGCACGTTAAGTATAGGGCACACCCGAGCATTGCTGGAGTCACGTCGCGCTTGCGACGCACCTCTAGCGATGCGCCGCCCTTATGTCATGATATGCGTCACGCATCTGCCTACCCTTGCGCCACAGCGCACCGTATTGTAAATTCGGGGCATCCGCCGTGACGCAAGGGCAGTTTTGCGTGACGCATTTGTTCTGGCGCATCCCTGCTGATTTGCAGAGATGCGCCAGAACTCATAAATATGCCCTTTAGAATTCACACAACGCAATGCAGCAAGGCAAGTTGCTGAGGTGTGTGGAGTGAATGGGAGAGAGCTGAAGATCACCATAGTTACTAAGATATGATGCTCTTTAGCTCTCTACCTGTGCTGGAACGCCAACACAGCCACCATCGCACCATAGTGCAATGATGTCTGTGTTACAGGCAGAATGGTTTTTGTACTGTAAGGGATACCTTCTTACACAAAAACAATTCTTAGAGGCATATTCGTATATCTATGTGTCCCGCAGAAAGCAGCCCACATGGAAAGAAGTAGTAACAAAGAGAAATAAATAAATTTCTCGCAAGGCTGCATAGTTTGCATTTACTAAACCACTCAAAGCCATGCAACATGGCTTTGTGTGGTTTAGTAAATGCCAAAAATAAAAGTGATGCAACTCAGAGGCAGAAAATATAGTAAATCTGCCCCTGCATTTCTTTATGATAACTGTACTAATACTTTTCGAGTTAGAAGAGCTTTGATGATATTCAATTTGATTTATCTTTTTTCGTCTTTTTTTGCTCTATGGTCTTTGAGTAATCTGCAATGGTGATTTGAGAACTTTCTTTGTACAACGTCTTTAATATTAAGAATATAAGATGATTGATCAAATAAACACACACATAATCCAACATTTAAAATGTGCAATAATATCATTCACACCTCATCCGTATAGTCACCTCCTATGCGTAATGCTCGGTATCTGACACCAGGTGGCAGTAGAGCAAAGTCTTACATTTTTTTCGACGCCTGTAAATGCCGCAAACAGCTGGGAGGAAGAAGGGATCTCAGGGTATTGTTCAAAGGTATGTCTCTTGATAAACCGGATAAAGGAGCGGGGACTATTAGGGTGTATGGTGGGACTGCGAATCAAATGAGTTATAGGAGGATATCTGCTGTTTAGACGTTTGTTTCGACATTCTGAGCAGTTTTGTGTGTGTCTACTTTTCAACCTTACATTACCTTTGTAAATGCATTACGCCTCAAATATGATATTTATATTTAGAAGATGGTGTTGCTTTTTGAACAAGGGTGCACTTGAAATCATCTCTTGCCCCCCTTTATTTGCACCTACACGAGGGGCTGAGGTGACATTTATTTCATGTAATGCACAGCAAGAGAGAGATGATAAAATAAAGAAGGATGCTCAGAAAAATATAAGCCAACTATTACGAGCAAAATTTAGGAAATATATGTACACTCCAATTATACATATATAAATATAGGAAGTAGATCAGTGACTAAGACACAGCTTTAGAGAAGCAGAAGGACACAGAGTTTTGAGTGGAGCAGCCTAAAATGTGGGTAAGTGCGTCTCAAGGCGCAAGATACCCTGTGATCAATACATAAAGCCAGTGGATGTTCCTGCGCTATGGCAGAGGAGCGTCGATGCACCCACCACCCCCGCCGCCCACAGAGACAGACAAAAAAATAAAATGATTATTATTTTATTTCTCATCTGTCCGAGTCTTTGGGCGGGGCCACAGCACTGCAGCAGGGGTTGAGGGAGTGTCGGGCACTGCTGTCAGTACGCATGACGGTTTGACCTGCCGTCTTAGGCCAGCCAAACTGTCATGCGCACTGACTTCTCTCCGACCCAGCTGCTTGTTTGGTGGAAAGACCAGCAGGCACATTCTCCCAGCTCCCAATGGAGCACATGACTAGTGTGCTCTGCCCAAATCCCAAAGCTATTCTCATAGTGAGAGCAGTGTCGGGATTAGTGGCAGGAGAGTCTGGATAGCCTGTACCCAGAGGAGCAGAAGAGTGGTGAGGAGAAGAGCGCTGAGCTTCAGGTAAGTGTTTTTTTCCCTTGTTTGTTTGTTACTGACTCCCTCCCCAGCGCTGCCTCACCATTTTTATAGGACACCAGCTGCTACTGAAAGAGACCCCATCAGGTTGGCAGGAATATACTCACGCCAGAATTACGATTGCTCATGTGAATGAATTTTTTGGGTGAGAAAATTACCCAACACGTTTCGGCCATATGGCCTGGCTCATAGGTAGTGAGTGGTTGAATAGTGGACCTCACATTAAATTAACACACAGTGACAAACAGTCAAACAGGACCTAGAATCTAACGTGGCGAATGGGCGAGATCTTACAGTACACTGTAAATTTATATGAATACATTATTAATTCATTGAATACAGTATTAACCTGATCCCATTATTTCATACATATTGTGGGCATTACCAGAATGATACGTTTGCGTATTGAAACACCCAGAATGGCATCAACAGCTGGTATGGGGCTTAATTGCATATCTCTGCATACCAATGCATAAACAAAAATAATTTCTCTCAATGCACAATGGAGATAGAAGAGATTTAGCCAGATTGTCAGGAGTCAGACCACCACTATTTTGATCCACGTGACATCCCCCTTCCTAAATAATCACACTAGGAATATTGTCTTTCCGTGCAGCACTAGTTGGATTTTTTTCGGTTTTCAACATGTCATCACACAACATTTACTCTCAAACCATTATAACTGGATTTCCTTTAACCTATCGCATGGTCATAATATTTTTTATGGCAAATGTATTTGTATTGTTAATGCCCGACTTACCTTTAATTACTGCTTTCTCATGTACTACCTCATTTATTTGCTACTTAAAGATATCTTTCAATAAGAATGAATCAAACACAGTAATGTAACATAATGAATCACTTGTACAAAACATAAGTAGCACTCAAACTACATATTCTCGTTCCCTTTAAAAAAGATTTTAAAATATTCCAATAAAAACCTTAAGAAGCACATTAACTCAGATATCTCCACCCCCACCCCACGAGCGTCATTAAGGACTACTTTAATATGAATCTCCTAGGCAAGGTTGTACTATCCAATTAGACATAGAATCTTTTGAATTTGTTGTTAAAAATAAATACATTAGTTGAACGTTACATAATTTTAATATCTTTATACCACAATAAAAGGTTCCTTTCTACTGTATACCAGTTCCAACGTTATCTGGCCAGAGCATGTTTCCAATTTCTAATCAGATTAAAAGTAGAACATACATAGCCTGCTCCTCATACGACTGCAGCTTTAAAATCATTGGTAGTTGTTATCATTGCTCCTAAGCCCCACCCGCCATGGACAACTGACCCCTCCTCTACACCCCGCCACTCCGCAGGTGGCAGAGCCATGCTGCTCACATCCATCTGGCCTGGCCTTTTGCCCCAGTCTCCACAGGTGACTGAGAAATCTGGTAAGGCCTGAGCCCCACCCTCTACTGGTCGTTGATGGTACGGCCTGAGCCCCACCCTCTACTGGTCGTTGACAGTATGGCCTGAGCCCCACCCTCTACTGGGCGTTGATGGTACGGCCTGAGCCCCACCCTCTACTGGTCGTTGCCGGTACGGCCTAAGCCCCACCCTCTACTGGTTATTGATCCATCCAAGGCACCCTGCCCTCCACATGCATGACCTCCACAGCTGCAGGGATTGGCCTCCGGTCAGGCCCTACACCCCAAATTTCCACTGGTAGCTCACTCCCAGTGCATATAGCCTTCTGTCATACATAGCAGGGGTGGGATACAGCACTTGGCCTCCAACCAGGCCAGTCATCCCACACTCCGCGAGCAACTGACTCCCCTGGCCAGGTCCTGTGACCCACTGCAAAAAAGTGGCTGACAACCACTGTGCACTACCATCAACCATGTGGAGTGGGGGTGAGCAGAGGGGCCTGGCGTTAGACTAGGCCTTGCATCTAATCTACTGCGTGCTGCTGACTCTTTCATTGCATCCAACCTCTTCAAGATCTGCAAGTGGCTACCCTCTGCTGCATATTTTGACCATGCCTTGTGGGGTGGGTTGTAGAGCCTGGCCTCTGGCCAGGATCTGCTCCCAATTCTCGACTGGTGGCCCTACAGCCAGACCTTGAGCTTCACCCTCCATGGGTTACTAATCCTTGCTGTGCCTGCCCTTTGGCTGTGCAATTTGGGAGTGAGCCTCAGGACCTTGGCTCCAGCCAGGCCCTCCACTCCATTGTCCACAGGCAGAAAGGCCACTGGTCAGAATCTTGGGTCTGAGACGCATCTGGAGCTCCAAAACAGGAAGCACAGATCCAACAATAGGTCAACATAGCTCCATGAAGTTTGCCCTGGGTGGTCCCAAATCCCTGAAGAAAGCATCGCCTCCATGGTTCCCATCAAGGAACAGCAGCATTGGGATGGATATGCTGGAGATCGCGAAGGATCAGCAGATCCCATGGCAAAATCATAAGTGAAGCTCCATTGCCCCCACCCCACATGGGCCTGGGGGTGCTCTTCCTGCCTCCTTATGTGGTCTTTCTGTTTAACTTTCATGATGCCAGTCCTGAGTCCCCATGTCCGGTATTGGTAAGTGCAACTTTTTCCACAATGTTGTTGCTAGCCAGTCAGTTCTGCACTTACAACTTTAGATATACAGTTCCAAAAAGTGTGACAGTCAGTTCTGCACTTACAACTTTGGATACACAGTTCCAAAATGTGTGATAGAAGAAATAGATTTTAGCTAATCAATAGTGAGCATTAAAAAAATATTTGGAGCTATAGATGTCAACGGATCTGGAACTGCAGACCTCCACAAATTAACAGGCCAAATAACTCTAAAATATAATCTCTTCTTGCCCAGCCCAAGGACCTTTTTAAACCCAATTTTGAGAAATTAATTTACTCCAAATCAAGCAACTGTATTTCCTTAAGTAAAGTTTGACTCTTTTATCAAATTTGCACTAATTTCTTTTTTTTAACCAAAGAGCTAAGAATCCTCCATGAATTAAAATGTGAATTAGCACTTATTGGACTGTGCCTTTTTCTTAGCAGCTGCTCCACAGATCAATAAACTTGCCACGAAGAACCCAAAGCAGATTTACTTGTTTTTGAAAAGATTCATGCAGGTTTGTTAAATGGTACCAAACTTATTAGGATGAAAATGCGGCTGCCTTTCCTGTGGAAACTCTGGCCTAACCATACCTACACTGTCGCTATTGCCACCAGTGTAATCGAGTTAGATTTATATCAAGGCATTGAAAATAAGCATGTTCCAATAACACATGCTATTTAGAGTAACTGTACTAATAAATGCACATTCAGACATTTATCACTAAAGGGCAGAAAGCTAGATCTTGATCCAGAAAATGTGCTATTTGTATATTGGTGTACTTCTGCTCAGTAGTTTTTTAAGGTTAACAATGTATGTATATTTCGTGCTGCTGAGGATCCGCAGAGCTGCTAGATTGAAAGACAAAATCTGATTGGCTGCCACATCATCAAAAACGATGTTGCGGCAGCCATTTTAGGATTCAGCGACTCAGTCTCATGCCTTAATAACACATAAAACAACATATGGATGCGGAGTAGGGATACCCTGACCCCCTAGGACTGTTGGGGCAAAGAACTGTATTTTTTTATGGGACAGCAGATTCTTGGACATTCTGCTATGGATCTACGGTCCTGTGAAAAAACAGGGCTGTGAAAAACAAAGAGGTGTCTGACACCCTTTTAATTTTTAACCATTCCCGATGTACCAAAGATGGGAGGATTGTTTTTTTAGAATATTTTAATATTTTAGGGAAGGAGGATGTGTGGCCCATCACAAGCCATTACTAGGCCTTGGGAATACCAGTCCCTAGGGTTGCCTGATATTTTTAAGGAAAGGGAGTGTGCAGGCCCACACCCGGGCCAATTATATGGCCTTAGGATCAGGAACTCCATCCACTGGGGCCGCATCTTTATTTAAAGGGGAGGGGACTTGCTTACCTTGGGTGCCCTAGATCCACCCAGGACAGCCACAGCAATTACAGTCCTTGGGGCTTTCTGGGGGGCCCCGGGGCCCCTATAGCCCCCATCGGCTCCCTTGCCTGCATCCATCTCTGGCGCAGCAAAAGCCAAAATAATTGGTTTGCTCCTGGCTGCGGGAGCATCTTTTTTCTCTGCTCCCGCTGGGTGGGAGCAAACCTGAGTTGGAGTTCTCCCTTCCAACAGGGCAGGAAACAGCACTGCCTCAGGGGATTGGATCCCCAGGACACTTCTGCCATCAGTCATGGTTACAGTTACTTGAAATAACTATAACTGGCAAATTTCAGTGGTGCTTTTTCTTTAAAGCAGTATGTTTTAACTGATATTTTCCCCTAACCATAACATCCCTTTAATCTGTGTTCAGTGATTTCTGAGAGTGAATTTATTGCAAAGTAAGGTATTATTACCATACCTAACTATAATGTCACTTTAATATTTGCTTTTTCAGTGAAGTTCTAGGGTTTTTTAATGTAAAGTAATATTTTAGTACCCTACCTAATGCCAACTCCGTGCAGCGCAAAGAATTTGCCTTTTATTAAAAGAAACATCAACACGAGTTTGAGCCTTTTTAAAATTTTTCAAGCTAAAAAGTGTAGTCAGAGAACCGACCACAAGAGGGCTCTGCACTTCAGCTGAAGAACATAGATCTCTAGCTAGGAGTGCTTTAAAAAAATAAGCTAAACTCTCCTGGGGTCATCAATTTAATGAGCCATGAGACAAACAGTTTTTTTTTAATGTTGCCCGAGTGCTGCTGCACTCACTGCAGCCCACACCCCACAACATTAACAAAAAATGTTTGGTGGTAGGGGCACCACGAGGTGTAAAAAATATATTTAAAAAACCCATTCACTGTATTTTGGGGCATTCCTTTCAATACGTAGTGAATAATAAATGAGCGCCTCCTGTCCTTAATTTATTATTAATTTTTTCACTTATCTAGGGCTTTCCAGTGCCCACCCAGACTTTTATTTTTTGTTGGGGGCAACAGGGGGAGAGCCAGGACCCACTGCCTAGTCGGTCCCTATGCTAGCACCCACCCTGGGAGCTGGCAATTCTTTTCTTTTTTTTATAAATGATGGGGAGAGTTTATGTGGCCCGCTCTGTGAGCTAATACTTGTCCTGCCTCCACTATGGTGGAGGAGTGTCGCCCCACTGCTTTTGATCAGTGCAAAGTAAAAGAAATATAAAATGATAATAACTTTAAGTTATTATCGTTTTATGGGTGGGCGGGGCTGCTTTGCTCTCGGAGCAGGGCAGGGGAGGAGTGGTTTGCCACTCCTAAGGGCGCAATGACTGCTTGGTCAGCCCTCTCGGGCTGCCCAAACCAGTAATGCGCACTTTCCCCATTCGCCATGCAGGCTGCATTACAGCCTACGTGGAGAACATGCCCACTCTTCCAGCTCCTGGCTGATCGCTGTTTCACGACGCTCAGACCAATCACAACGCTGCATTGCAGCGTTGTGATTGGTCAGGGGAGCCTGGCTGTTCTGCCTGGCTTCCTGTCCCACGAGGAGAGCAGGAGCAGAGACGCGGGATCAGCGGCAAGGCAAGTGAATGCATATATATATATATTTTCTATTGCACAACCCCCGCGCCCCCGTGAACCCCAATCCCCTGCGCCCTCCTCACCACCCGCGAGTCATGCCACCCGCCACTGCCTGGAGACTCCATCCCCCGGACCCAAAATTATTGTAAAGGAGAAGAGGGCATGCCTCTCCCCTCACCGAGTCTTTACAGTCCCCAGGGTCATATTATTTTTTAAGAAGAGCGGCCCCCTCCCTGTTCCAATGCTGGCTCTGGGGACCCCATACCCTGGGCCTAAGTTGGGTGCATGAGTGGAGCACCAGTACCACTTGGCTCTGCTGCATGTAACCAACCTGCACCCGGCTCCTGTCCGGCAAGAGCTTTCTCTGTTTCTCTGCCCCCAAGAGCGCTGGCATGGAAAAAATGTGTGCTTCCACCTGATGGGAAATTTTTTGCAGTTCACGCCAGGTGGGAGCACACTTTTTTTCCTCCCTGACTACGCTCTTGCTGGCAGGGAAACTGTGTCCAGGGGATTGGCCCCCAGCGACACAACAATGGAGCCGGCTACTGGGGATGTGGTCCCTGGGGATTTTTGAGGCTTGGGGAAGAGAGCTGCAGACACCCTCCCTTTTACAAAACAGTTGCCCTGGGGGATGGTGTCTCCAGGCTTTACAATGCTCACTCCCTCCCCCGGGAGCTTTGGAGGCTCAGGGAGTGGGGACTCCATGCGGCTCCGTACCCCTTCCCCTTCAATTGAACATCAGCCCAGGGTGATGGGGTCTCCAGGGCCTCCAAGCAGCTTGCGGGAGGGAGACCAAGCACCCATCTATGTAAAATATACAAATGCCCTGCCCCCCCAAACTGTGGCCCACCTTGGGATTTTTTAAGCGCAAATTTGCAGCAATTGTCTTATTTCTGATTTTGGCCCTGGTATCCCTGAACCCTTATTCCTTTTTTATGTTTTTTTCCTGGATTCAGAACTGAGTCCTGAGTTTTAAGATGGTTGCTGTCACATCGTTGTTAATGTGGTGGCAGATTTCATCTTGAGCTCTGTCAGCTCTGCGAATCCTCTGCGGCATAAAATATACAAAGTTTTTTAGGCTTAATTTCTTAAAATCTACTGAACAGATTTCCACCAAATCACAAAAGCACGCTTTTTGGCACAAGATATAGCTCTCTGCCAAATTTGTACAAATCCATTCAGCCATTTGGGCTGTAGCTGTGCCTAAATTTCCTATGGAAAAATGAAGGGGTAAAATACATTTTGGGACGCCTATTTTGCCTGACGAATCACAGCGACACTTTCCCCGAAGAAGTGAGGTGGAACAGACTTTTTGGGGGAAAGTTTTGTGAGAATTCATCAAAACTGTAATAGGATAGATAGATAGATTCATAGATAGATAGATAGATAGATAGATAGATAGATGGATAGACAGACAGACAGACAGACAGACAGACAGACAGACAGACAGACAGACAGACAGATAGACAGATAGACAGATAGACAGATAGACAGATAGACAGATAGACAGATAGACAGATAGACAGATAGATAGATAGATAGATAGATAGATAGATAGATAGATAGATAGATAGATAGATAGATAGATAGATAGATAGATAGATAGATAATTGTTTTGTTGGGAATTTGGTGTGTTAACATTTAAAATGTGTTTTCATACAATGGTGAGTATCATTACAAGTGAATTTTAAAAGGGAAAGCAGCATTGCAAGAAAACTAAAACGTGTAGTTGAAAATGTGCTTTTCTACAGAGTAGGTTGAACAAGACTAGAAATGAGAAAATAACGTGCAATGTGGGACAGTGTATTTAACCTTATGCTTACAGGGTTTTGCTTTCACAATGTTTATTTTCACACACTGGAGAATATTTGTTGTTGTTTACTTGCCTTAATTAATGCTCTGAGATCAGCAATGTAATTGTGAAAGCATTTCTGAACAAAATCCTCCCTGTGAATTACAGAAAATATTTCAATGTGAATCCTTCTCTTCTGTGAAATACAAGCTTTGGAACCACTGGCAAACATTCAATAAAACGACTAACTGATTTATATACTATTAAAATCTGAAGTTCAAAGGGAGTTAAGATTTAAATTAAAAGAGCTGCATGAACTCTGGCATAAAACTGCAGGAAACATTTCTAACGTTAAATCATGAGTACTACATTCAGTTCTAGAGGCCATCTCCATTGGCGAATTAAGACAGACCAGAGAAACCCTTGAGACTGGTGATGAAACTAATACTTGGCTCCAACCAGAGTCTTAGGAAGAGAGTCTCAAAAGTCTGACTATAGATATGCTTATGACAGCCGGACATATAACTTTTATTTTGAAATAGATAAATTGGACAGTCCACTCTCCTGTGTCTCACCTATGTGGTCAGGGGTCCCCCAAAACCTTGTCAGACCTGGGTGGACATAGCAATATTTTACTTCTCCTTCCAGGAACCCATGCTAATAATGACTCCTGCAACAATATCACTGTGGTTTTTCAAGTACTTTCAGGGTATCACTGCAGGTACGCATGTGTCTTGCAGTTTTGTCCTAAAGCTATTGTTGCCTAAAACTGTGGGGTGTATTTATTGAAAAATCACGCAACACAGCATTACCTTGCTGTACTGCACTGCGTGATCGGTAAAGAGTATATCTAACATTATATGGCACATTCCTGTCTTTTCCCTGTGTTGGCACACAATGCATTGCCAAGCGCCAACCCAGGGCCAAAGTAACGAGGAGAAATAATGATGTTTCTAGTTCGTACGCCTCCCCTGGGAATGCATCACAGGTTTGACGCATTCCCAAGTCTACCACTTAGGTACATCTGGGAATGCCAAAGTTATGGTGTTGTGCTGTCACGCCCAGCATCAAGCATCAAGCTGCACAGCCACAAAAGCACACGTTGGCAGAATCAGGCAACAAGTATCCAGCTTTCATGCAAGTAATCAATTGCAATCCACGGTTATTGTAAAAGTTTTCAAAGTTCACAACGGAGGCAGCATGATTTCCAAATTTAAATTCTGATGAAATGCCCATTCAGGCTTTTTTCAGCGGCATGCCAGAATACATGTATCATCCTGGGCAACTGTGCGATTGTTCACCCAATGCATTTCAGGCAATGAACCCTTTTTTCAGGGGTAACTGCAGTATAAAAACAAACCATCAGCAACCAATAGTACACAATAATAAATCCTTTCGAATTGTATAATCTGTGAAGTGAATGCTCTATTACTTACCGGTAATCTTCATTACTCCGGGTCCCGTTGTCCTCGTCCCATTCATAACAAAGTGGAGATGACCATCTCCCGACAGAAAAACCAAGAGGAATGCTGGGACCCTAATACTGCCCCTCCCACCGGGAGTACATAAGCAGTACTTACCCAGCATCCCGTCTGTACAACCAAGCCCAGACAGGAAGGCCGGCCGTCCGGGAGGGAGGGAGGGGAGTATGAATAGGACGAGGACAACTGAACCCAGAGTAATGAATATTACCAGTAAGTAATAGAGCATTACCCCCAGGTCCCTAATGTCCTCGTCCCATTCATAACAAAGTGGGAATACCATAGCAGAAAACGGCCTTCTGCACCCACAATCACACCCAGAAACCACAAAAAAGCAGCAGACCAAGGGTGCACAGAGAAGGAGGGAAAGGGAGACCGCAGGAAAAAAACGGCCCGCAACCCAGAACAGGACAGCAGGGACAAGGACCTGAGACAAACAGAAGGCCAGGGCCCCAACAAGGAGGCCGCCAACCAGAGAAACTGGAGACAGGGCAACCGGGACCAAGACTCAAAGGAAATGCCAAAGCAACCCACCGGACAAGGCTGCAAAGCCCAGAACCAACAGGAAGGCACACAGGACCCGGCAGCCACACGGACACAGAGCAAACCGAGACAGTCCCAAAGAATGCCAAAGAAAGAACGGCCAACAGAGCGCAGGCACAAGCACCCAGACCAACAAGGAAGGAGAAAGCACAGGCCAGAAACCGGCAAACCACACCTAACCAAAAGACCCGGCTCCAAAGAGTCCTGAGGAGGAAAACCCACAAAACCCTGCCGAGGAGGCCCAGGAAACAACAAGATTCCAGGAGCCGAACAGGAGTGACAACTGAACCAAACCAAAAGACAGGGAAGGGGAAAGACATCTGAAAACCCTAGGAGGCCAAAAAAAAACCAGGGAAGGAGGCCATTAAACAAACCAGGAAGGCCACCAAACCCAGAACAGCACGGGCAGAGGAGACCAACCCAAAGACCACTGCCCAGAGACACACCCAGTCATGGGAACCAGATGAGACCAGAACAACCCAGGGAGTAAACACACCCGAGTGCAGACAGACTGGGAAGCAAACAGCACCCAGCAGCTCCGGAGGCCAGGCAGGCACCAACCCAGCCCGACCATGCACAAAAACTGAGAGCAGACGACAGCAGGAGCAGACAGGGGAGCACGGCCACAGGCCACCAACCTGGAGAACTGCAGAACAGAAGAGGGGAAACAGGCGGCACGCCAGGACAAGGCAGCAGCAAAAGACAGCCAGGCCCATACAGCAGCGGCACGAACCCCAGGGACCAAAAGGCGAACCACCACCGGAAAACAAACCGGGTGCGGGAGGGAGGGGGACACCAGGGAAAAGAAGAGCAGGCCCCCAACCACACCAGCCAGAAAAAATGCCACCAGGCACCCCCAGGAGGCCCCAGCCAGGAACAAACCAGGCAGGAACTACAACAGAACCAGGAGGGGCAGCCAGGAAACACCAGAAGTAAGCCAAAGGCAAGCACAGGGAGAGCCAGGGCAGATGCAACCAGACCCCAGAAGCAACCCAAGCACACAGAAGGCCCCGGGACAAACACCCGAAGCCCAAGGCTGGAGCAAAGTAGAACAGAACAGCCGCACCCAAGGCAGCACGAGCCACCCAGGAGCAGGCAGAGGGGGCAAAGCACCCCAGAGAGCACCAGGCACGACACCGGGAAGGAGCAAGAGAAACCAGGTGCAGCCCAAGGGACGGGAGGAACAAAGCCAGGAACCAGGAGGCCCAAACGCCGACCAACCATGCAGAAGCCAGGAAGCAGAGGCAAAGAACCAGGACACCCAAGCGGAGCAGAGGCCACAACACAACAACCAGCCTGCAGCGGAGGCAAGGGCACCAGAAAAAGGGCAGACACAGCACACCCAAGGACAGGCCAGGCCACCCGCACCAGCGACACCCGGAGAAGCAGGGATGCAGAGGGACAGCAAAGAAAAGCGGAGAAAACCGCGGCTGGTCAACAGGAACCCAGGGGGGTCAACATGACTCACTCCGCAGCAGCCCAAGGAGCATGAACACCGACCCACCACCAGCTGGGGGAACAGAGTCACACCCTCAACAGACCGCCGCCGAAGAAGCGAGAGGCGACCGAAACAAGAGCAGCAGAGGGCAAGGCGTAAGCAAGCAGGCAGGGAGACACCAACAACACAGGGAACCCAAGGAGCAAGCACAGGCAGAGCCAGCGAAAAAAAAAGGAACCAGCCACCACAGAGGTGACAGGAACCCACGTCAAGCAGAGGCAGAAATAAGCGACCCAAAGGGAGAAGACCCCCGGTACGCCCTACCCCATAGAACAAACGAGAGCAGGGGCGAGCAGGAGGCAAGGCTGCAGGCCAGCGACAGAAACTCCAACCACGCAGACCAAGGAAGAGGAGCCCAGGAACCAGCGCAAACAACAAGCACCAGACCTGGAATCACAGCGCCCAACTGTAAGCGAAAAACCAGGACAGCAACGCTATTCTACAACACCTGTATCAACAATAAGCACCCGAAGGCAGATGGTCAGCGCCTAGACACGGGCATACTGGCACTACCCGAAAACACACAGTACGTACACGTAACGACACGGCCACCACACAACACACCAAGAATGTGTCTTCACCCAAACAGACCCTGGGCCAGACTTCCAAGCACTGAAGACGGGGGGTGGGAGCACCAGGACAGAGAGCACGGAGGCTGCAGCAGGCAACCAGAGAGGACAGCAGCCCCCACAGGAAGACCCCCCCCTGAGAGGAGCCAACAGAACACGCACACACAGGAAGCGCAGACCCAACCCAAGGCACACTCGACCAGGGCAACGAACCCCGAGAGCAGCGCAGGGTGCAGCGGCAGCAGCAGGACAAGTAGGTGAGGACAGAAACAGGGATGTAGCTCAGTGTCGGAGCGCATGCAGCGCTGCATGAGGCCCCGGGTTCAAACCCCAGCATCCCGAGGAGTATCGCTGCTTAACGTGGCAGATACCAGAAGGCCGGCCCATCTACAATCCAGGACTGGAACCAGCACGCAAACATAGGTGCCAGAAGAAAAAGGAGCGAATCCATCACCGTTCTTTAGCCCACTCTGCCACCCCAGTTCAGACATGGCTATATGCAAATCAGTCTGACCCTGTGCCTCATGGGAACAGTCCAGCCGGAAATGCCAAGCCATGTCTTCCCTGGACCGGAAACAAGCTTCCGAGGACCGGTTTCTCGCATTCCAGCCGTCTTCAGCCCGGCTTGCTTGAATCCAGTGGCAAAGTGAGCAAGGGACTCACGTGGTACAAAAGGGGGTGGTGATGGACGGAGCATCTGAATCAATCAAACACTCACAACCAGTCAAAAGATCTGGGTTTAATCCATCACCGTTCTTTAGCCCACTCTGCCACCCCAGTTCAGA
The DNA here is from genome assembly GCF_964261635.1 of Lissotriton helveticus. NCBI lineage: Eukaryota > Metazoa > Chordata > Amphibia > Caudata > Salamandridae > Lissotriton > Lissotriton helveticus. The sequence continues at coordinate 1,586,780,589 of NC_136067.1, read as the reverse complement.
CATGGCTATATGCAAATCAGTCTGACCCTGTGCCTCATGGGAACAGTCCAGCCCGAACTACCAAGCCATGTCTTCCCTGGACCGGAAACAAGCTTCCGAGGACCGGTTTCTGGCATTCCAGCCGTCTTCAGCCCGGCTTGATTGAATCCAGTGGCAAAGTGAGCAAGGGACTCACGTCTGAGCATACCCTGCCACACTTATGGTGGCCAAAAGTGGTACAAAAGGGGGTGGTGATGGACGGAGCATCTGAATCAATCAAACACTCACACCCAGTCAAAAGATCTGGGTTTAATCCATCACCGTTCTTTAGCCCACTCTGCCACCCCAGTTCAGACATGGCTATATGCAAATCAGTCTGACCCTGTGCCTCATGGGAACAGTCCAGCCCGAACTGCCAAGCCATGTCTTCCCTGGACCGGAAACAAGCTTCCGAGGACCGGTTTCTGGCATTCCAGCCGTCTTCAGCCCGGCTTGCTTGAATCCAGTGGCAAAGTGAGCAAGGGACTCACGTCTGAGCATACCCTGCCACACTTATGGTGCCCAAAAGTCGTACAAAAGGGGGTGGTGATGGACGGAGCATCTGAATCAATCAAACACTCACACCCAGTCAAAAGATCTGGGTTTAATCCAACCAAGGCATTATTAAAAAAAAGTAATAATAAATGTCAAGATACTGGTGCCTTAAGTGCAATGTGTCCCATGCAGCACTGTGTGTGCAAAAACGATCACCACAAACCGAGCATGAACCAAACCGATAACGAACGTAAACTTACAGTACGGCCAATATATAATCTAAGACCCCAGTGTCTTAACGTCTTGGCTGGCAGCGAGACTGCTGCCTCCAAATGCCACAAAGATGGCGCGCCAAATTAACTCGTGGCTAACTAACCTGTATGTGCACCACAGATGAAACCCATCCATCCTAAGGACTGCCATGAAGTGCAAACAGAACACATGATCGCAAACCCGTCCCGAAAAAAACATAAAACCTCCCTGAACATGCTGTGCATATCTGTTTAAACCATGCTGACGCACAATCAAATGAAAGTATACTGTGAACCTCTAATAATGGGAACTCAAATATATGAACAGTGCGAAATTAAATAAAACACTGGTGATATCAAATTCACATGAAAAGCGATAATAATTCACTCATATTTTACTATTAAAACTTAACATGACATGAGAAAATATTGACATGAAAAACGATTTCTCAACTGAATAACTGCTTGATGTTTTGCAACTTGGTTTTCCCAGGTGGCCTCCGAGATGGTATTTCGCTTTTATTCCATTCTTAGTTCAGGGTGCGGTCGAAGGAAGGGACAGAACATAGCATGCTTAAACAGTAGAATGCGCACGTTATTGAACTCAAAGTTCAACAGTTTTGAAAATGTTCTCAAAGGCAAAAATTTGAAGTGCAAGCTTGAATCCTGCTCTGTCCCAATAGCCACGAGCATGAAATTCCAAAGTTAAGCTGTTGCGCCGCTGTGCCCTGCGTCAAGCAGCACAGCCACAAAAGCACACGTCGGCAAAATCATGCAACACGAATCCAGCTTTCACCCAATAATCAATTAAAATCTATGTTAATTGTACAAGTTTTCAAAGTTCACAACAGAGGCAGCATGATTTCCAACTTTAAATGCTGAAGAAATGCCCATCCATGCCTTTTCAATGGCGTGTCCTATACAGTTACCCAGGATGGGTAACTGTATGAGTGTTCACCCAATGCATTTCGGGCAATGAAGCCCTTCTTCAGGGGTAATGCAGTATAACAACAGACCATCAACAACCAACAGTAAACTATGATAAAGCATTTTGAATTGTATAGTCAGTGAAGTGAATACACACCACCAATCACTGAACATAAACCAATGGGCTGAATTGTGCTCCGTGTAAACTAAGGGAATATTTAAAAAACTCAATACAGAATATCAAGATTCTTGTGCCCTAAATGCAATGTGCCACATGCGAAACCCATGCAACCCTGGGTGTGTAAAAACAATCATCACAACCCGAGCATGAACCAAAACGATAACGAACGTAAATTTACTGTCTGGCCAATATTTAATCTAAGACCCCAGTGTCTTAATGCTGCGACCAGCAGCGAGCCTGCTTCATCCAAACACCACAAAGATTATCTCCAAACAAACTCCTAATTAGCGAATTTGTTACATGCACCACAGGTGAAAATCATCCATCTTAAGGCCTGCTATGAAGTTCAAACAAAATATGTGACTGCAAAACCGTTAAATACCTCCATGAACATGTCAAGCATATCTGTATAACCCGTTGGCTGCTGCTGTCGGCCAACGGTCATCGCGCGCACTACCTCGGTAGTGCTGCGCACGTCCATTGGCCGACGCGGCCCCGTCCATTTCTTAGAACATTCCGCACTAGCGCGGAACGTTCAGTGCAGCCAACGGGTTAAACCATGCTGATGCATACATTTCAAATGAAAATACACTGATAACCTCAAATAATAATGGGAACTCAAATATATGAACAGTACGAAATTAAATAAAACCCTGGTTGTATCAAATTCACATGAAAACCGATAATAATTCACTCATATATTACTATTGAAAACTCTCTGGGAATGCACCACAATGCATGGGTGGATGCATGAGAACACCCATGTTCCACCCATGGAACGCCTCCCTGGGGTCAGAGTATAGTAATGCAGTTATTTGCGCTGCGTTGCATTACTCTAGATTAATCAAACCATCAAGGCCATGCAAGCTGGCCATTTATAGCTTGATAAATCTAACATAAGAGCTGCGTGGCTCTTGCGTCACATTGCGTGGTACAAGGGCAACGCAAGTCTTTTATAAATGTTGCCCTAAATTCATTACTGTATGAAGAAGAGCTAGTTCTGTGTGTACTGAGATTGCTCCTTCTTTTCTCTGTACGTCTAACAAGGCTACAATGTAAAGAATGTTTGTAAAGATAAATATTTCAAAAAGAATAATATTGACTTTGGAGCGAGACACAGCAGATTCACTTACTGGACTGAAGAAAACAAGAATCAACCATGATAATAAGTAGCAGTATGAGGGGCGTGGCTTGACAGCCTGGAAGATAGCCGCTTTTCCCTGATGCTCATGAAGCTGGCTGCATTCCTTAAGTTATAACCTCAATATGCCAGGCTGCTGACAAGAAAAAGAAAGGACAGGGAACATCGGTGTAGCTGGGGAGTCAGGAGCTGTTTTAATATTTTTAATTTAGCACAGTTATGTTAATGAAGTCATCCCTCCTTTTTCACACTTGCATCAGCTTGCAGTTTCCCACCTAAATCAACGTTATGCATGCAGCTCTGGCGGCCTCAGCAGTTGACATCTGAGGCCCAGAGTGGTCCAGTTTCAAGAAAATAAACTACAAGTGGAGTAAAATATATTAATTGCGAATATCCTTCATTATTCAATATCATTCTTTTTCCCAAATCAGTAAATTCTGTACACGGACAAGGAAGTGAACAAAGGTTCTTTGGGGTCAATTAGGATGGCGAACGGATCGCCACGGCCATGCAGGCGGTGGCGATGCGTGGCGGACGGGAAGACCGTCCGCCACTTTTCCGCCACGGTCGCCTTGCAACCGCGGCGGAAAAGCTCTAATATGGTGGCGGTGGATGCGCTGCCACGAAAATGCATACAGTCCTTGCTTTGGGGGCCCGGTGTGTGCCCCCAGGGTGAAGGGGTGGTGGGCGGTGCACATGGGGGGTACCTATGGTACCCCCCTGTGTTTCAAAATACAACATGGCAGGCACCGCACCGTGCCAGTCATGTTGTGCTTTGAAACGCACAACATGCATTTTTAACACTACAGCGTGCGGTGCTCCGCCATGTTAAAAATGCGAGATGCACCCGCCACTGTGGCGGGTGCATCCTAATTCCACGGACGGGACCTCCGCCCCTGTGGCGGACCGTCCCGTCCTCAGACAGGATGGCGGACAGACTTTGTCCATCCACCATCCTAATTGACCCGTTTTTTCTGTTTTAAAACTCCTGGTCTGGTTCTACAAAAGAAAATAACAGAACACTTCCCTATAGAAAATCATAATATTACGAATAACAATAGGAGGGTAAGCACATCTGAAATGGAGCTGAGCGGTCAGCAGTGCCGGAAGGACGATCTCAAAAGATAATTGTCAGGCCCAGCTAAAAGGCCCAAAAAGATATAAGCCCAGATTTACTAAACTGTCAAACAACGCAGCACAGCGACAAGTTGTGAGACAGGGAGAGAGCAGGAAAGAGCCATATCTATGAAGATAGGGCACTATCCTGCTCTCTTCCTAGTGTGGGCTGCCAAGTGCCATACATACAAATTGCAGTATAGTGCAAAGGGTGCTGTTTAATGCAGCACACATGCAAAGTGGGAAAAGTTAGGAGAAATAAAGCATTTCTCCTTTTAACACCTGCTTCAAAGTGACAGTGATGTTTGTGCAAAACCCTGTCTAATAATGTTAGTAGATAGGGTTTTGTGTAAAAAAAAATTGGTGCTTGCATGGGACCTTCTATGTACCACTCATGGAACACCCCGTTACACAGAGTAATGAAAGACAGCTCTTTGTGCTGCTTTGCATTACTTTCATGCAACTTTCTAGAGAAAAACAAGTTTTGCCCTGGAAAGTAAATCCAATAAAAACATTTTGGTCAGGTTTTCGTCACTTTTGTGGTGCAGACCCAGCGCACAAGGTTTGCAATTCTGGCCAATAGTTTCACCAACAAAATCTTCCATTCCATCAAGTTCTAACTCCGTTAAAGTTGGAACTTGAGGGAAGAAATTAAAGCACTGATCTCAATTATGATAAATGCAAATCTATCTATGTAAAGATTTGGCAAGTGTCACTGCTTTGCCGCAAGAAAGTCAGACGCAGAGCAGAGAATAAGCAAGGTATCAGATGGCATTGTTAATTATGAGGATATGACAAAAGATATAGACTTACAGAAGGTTTGGAAAATAGAAAAAAGAAAGCACAATCTGTAGTAAATAATGTACTCCAGCACAAAGGTACTGGTAAGTGAAAGTTCATATAATCATGAATGGAGCAGCCAATGATCACTGCGAGTCCACAGAGGTCTCTCCAATCCTAATGATTTTTCCTAAAACCCACACAACCTTTTATTCACCACAATCCCCCCACTCCATTCCATCCCCATCCTGACACCTCCCAGGTTCACAAAGCAGAATATAACACACCTTCTCTCTTTAGCAAAACAAAAAAATATAAACAAAACAGCGATCGAGGTATACCTAAAACCAGTAATAAAAATAAAAATGGATATTAGAATATATGAGCAAGTATATAAAGTATGAATTATAAGAGATGTATACAACATATGTTGATATTTAAGATACTCAAACATTTTGCAAATAAATACTTGACCCTTCAACTTCTCCTTAAAACATATTTCAATTTCATTGGAATATATACTATATCCAACATAAGTTAATATTTGACACACTCTGAAAACTTTGTAGGTAAACCTTTGTCCTCGAACTTAACACATTTTCAATTTCAATACAATGCAACTATTTTTGGAGCATTTTCAGATTCACTCGGCATCACACTATCCTCACATAATGGCACATCCATGAACACATTACTCTCATCCAACTTCCTGTGAAACAACTCATTATCTTTCGACTCCACACACAAAGAAGCTCTACATGCTGAAACCCTGCTCACATTTAAAACCTTCTTTCCTTGTACTTTCATAGCCTTATCATAAAAGTCCACAACATTAACAACATCTGACCATTTCCATAACTCTTTTCTGAATACTATAGGCTTCCTGATCTGAACCCAGTCACCCAGACGAATTTTAACACCCAAAGGTTTTCCTCTGCTTTTATCCATATCTTTCCTTATTTTCTTTTGATAAACTTCAATACGTTCCCTGGTTTTCTCATAATCAAAGCCCACATCTGAATCACCTTTCCAATCCTACAACCTCCATGGAGCCAACTTGGTGTCCAATGTCCCGCCATGGAGCAATTCAAAAGGCGAACAACCGGTAACAGAATTAGGCATTGTACAATATGACAACAAAGTGGCCTGTAAAACTTTCCTCTAAGGCAAGCCCCCTTTACATGCCTATTGTATGGACTCTCTAGCAACTCAATTAAATCTCTCCATCTGACCATTAGATTGGGGATAATAATTAGCAGTTTTCTTATGTTTTACCCCACCCTTGATAAGTCGTCTTCAGAAACCTTACTAACAAACTGGGGCCATTGTCCGAAACCAATTCTTCCGGAAGCCCATCTCTACAAAAACAACCTCCAAAAACTTAATGGTTATCTCAGAAGTTATTTTTCCGGTCATCTTAACTTCAGGACACTTTGATAAATAGCCAAATAAAACAATGGCAAAAGCTTCTTTCTGGGGATCGTACAAAGTGGACCCAAAATGTTTACACCCAACGCCCTACAGAGACCAGGAGCAAACTCAATGGGAGAAGATTCAGAAACATGGTTTCACTGGTTTGTCGCTGTTGGCACACAATTTGCACACTGTCACCAAATCCTCACCATACCACCAGTAGAATTCCTGAATGAACCTCTTGGTTGTGGATATTCCAATACGTCCTTCATGACCAATAAGAAAACTCTCTCTCCTTAAACCTACATGTAGCACAACTTTGTTAACAAACAACAAACAAAATTAATTGAACATCAACTTATTTCTAATTTTGGGAATTACTGTTGTTTCTCACTCAACATCCTCTCATCTGGCCAACCTTTTCTCATGTATTCACATACCAATGTAATTTCAACATCTTTTCTCAATTAACTTTCCAAGACTTGCCTAGAAATCACTACAAACTCATCACTAGAATGATTCCATCCATTGACGACTTCCATTGTATAAGCCACTTCACAATCATTAGCAGTCTCATTTTCCACTGTTTTCACATTCAAAGGTAAATGAGACCAAAAATCTGCATGAACATTCCATCTTTTTGGCGGATATTCAATTCTAAATTGATACTATTGCAACTTTGCAGCCAATTGTGCCAGGCTAGCTGTTAAACTCCTGCCACCTCCTGGAGAATGAACATAAACCAGTTGTTTGTGATCCATTCTTATCATAAACTGCATTCCCCACAAGAACTGCCTGAAATGGTCTGTCGGCCCGGTACATTCTAATAACTCTTTTTCTATCACAGAGTAATTCCTTTCTGACTCTCTCAATGCATGAGATGCACACGATACCACATGCTCTTCAGAATTTTTTCTCTGTGACAAAGTGGTCCCCAATCCATAACTGTTGGCATGAACAGGCACAATACACTCTTTTCCTAATTCAAATGACTCAAGAAAAGGAGCATTACCCATCTCTTTTTTAAGTTCCACAAAAGCATTGTTCTGGCCAACATCCCACAAAATGTATTGTTCTTTCTTAAGAATTGGTGTAGACACTCAACTTTTGAAGCATAGTTGTCGAAAATGTTGGGTAAAACTCTGTTACACCCAAACATGATAGTAATAGTTCTTTTGTTATTGGAACAGAAGCATTCTCCCCTGCCTTGATATGATTTTGTTTTGGATATCCTCTTTTGTAATACAATGACCACGATAGTCCGCCTCCTCATGTTTCAATTTACATTTAGATTCCTTCAGAATAAAAACCATTCTGGCTGAAACGTTGGAGAACCTTTCTTAGATTAGACAAATGTTCCTCCTCTCCCTACCGTACACCAAACTGTCATATTGGAATGCTACAGCACCTTAAATAACTTCCAACATTTCCTTCATCAATCTTTGAACTACAGACTCAGCACCAGTCAACTCAAAAGGCATTCTGCAGAATTAAGCGTAAATAGAAAAGGGCCCCCTGCTACTAATGAGGAGTTCCTCTAGGCAGGGAAATCGTACACAATGTAAATTCCTAGGGCGCAGACGGTGCATTACAGCGCGTGTTGCATCAATTCAACACTGCGTCACTACAGTCCGAGGAACACTGATTCCAAGACGCCCGGACTTACACTTAATCATCCATCTTTTGAAAACAAGGAATCTTTCAGACAACCTTCATCATGTTTTTACATTTACATATTGATCATCCTTACAGTGGGCCATGCTCATTCTGATGCAGCTAGGCGGAATGTTTGGATTAGTGCTGTAACTGACTCAGACCTCTTGGACTTGGGCGGATAGCTTCTGTTTTAAAGGATATTGCATTTTATCTGCTGTGGCTTTTCCTGAAGAAAGCACTGCTGTGCCGAAATGTGGGTAGGATATTATCCTGGATTGCATCCACTAAGTGACACAGACACCAATTAAACATGAACCTTATAGCCTGCATTCATGGATTTCTCTGAAATTAAGGTTTAAATCACAAATCCTCAAAATGGCAATACATCTTTGAATATGAATATGAAAGATCTATAGGGGTTGGTTTTGCCTTTGTTGTATACATTACGATGGTTAAGTATGAATGATGACATGGATGTGGTGTGTTTGTGGATTGTTTTAGATTTGTTTTGTACATATATTTATTGTTAAGGTTTTAATAAAAAATATTTTTGTATTTTTGCAATATACACATTGTGTTTTCGTCTTTCCTTATGTCAGAGAATTAATATAGTTGTGTTCTGTATTATTCTGCAGAATTGAAACATACCTTCTGGCGTGATGAAAGCAGTCAAATGGTGTGACTCTTCGGTAACTCAATCTGGTGGTAAGCACTGGCAAGATCTAAAGTTGAAAAAATAGTTTCCCCAGCTAGAGTTCAAACTAGTTCATGTAGGTTAGGCAATCGCTGCCTGTCAATATATATTGACTGTGATCCGCACACAAATAGAGATCTCTCTAATGCTTCATAGCAATGACCAGTGGTGAAACCCATGGTGACAATTGTATCCGCGTAATGACTTCCTTATTGCATAAATCCTGTAACATTTCTTTTAGTCTCTCTCTGTATGTAAGAGGAACTCTATGTCTGACTGGCACCACAGTTTTCAAGAATCTATTTTGTGTCTAACACCAACAAACTTCCAAATACCAAAATTTGCACAGTAAACCTCAGGAAATTCAGCTCTTTTTTCATTCTTGGACAGTTCATGTTTTACATTAACCACAGCATAAACAGGTAGAACAGCACTAGGGTCTAACTTTATGTTGAGTTCTTGTTGATGAGGCCATCCCAAAATTGAATCAACTTTGATGGCCGCATACATTTTCTTAGGAGTCTTTCTCTCCTTAGAACTCATGTTTGCCCAAAAATAACCGAGTAGATTAATTTTGTGACAAGTATAGCTGCCAGGACAGATGTCGGGCTCTATCAATTTTTCATCCAGCCAATTCAATTCCCATAAAGCTTTACAGATAATGCTGTACCAGGCAAATTAATCTACCATGACATCCACAGTTTTCCCATTTATTTCGACCACACATTTAGGAAAACTGCTTACAACTCTACCCTTAATACATAACATCGCATTAGGATTTACCACCTCATCCTCATATTCATTCATCACACAGTTGACACTTGTTTCAGGTTTGCTCCTACACACTCTGCCAAACGTTCCTTTTTTCCTCAAGAGTTACAAGATTTCTCAACCTCAGGACATCTTTTAAAATTCCCAAGGTGGAAATTACTGTCACATCTATAACAACTAGTAAACATTTTCTTTTTGTTAGCAACCAGTTTATTGTCTTTGTCACTCATAATCACAATGACCACAGCACTAGATTCAGGTCTTTTCAATCTTCACCATGATTTTCACTACAGCCTTTAATCTTGCACACAAACTTCTCTGATCGTTCAAGGCTCTTAGCAATATTAACAGTGGCATTTAATGTCATGTCAGTTCCTACCCACCGCCTTTCTTTCACTTTTTTACTTTTAGTTTTAATCATGACCTGGTCCCTCAACACCTGGTCATATGTTATGGTCTCGGACTCGCATGATGATGCTAATGCCCTAAGAGCCGATACATAAAGCTCTATGCTTTCTTCTATTTGTACAAATGAATAACACTTGAATCTTTCCATAACAGAGTTAACTTTGTCTTACCATATCTTTTGGTCAGTTGATTTACAGTGTAATTGAAAACATTTAAAATCTCCTGAATTTTCCACTGGCGGTATAGTTTTAAATTCTTGAGACCCACTATACCTAAAGTATGTTTTAATAAAGCTAAACTTCTTTGAGGAGTACAATCTTCCTTTTCCAAAACATCAACACAGGCCAGTTGGGGATCACCTTTAGTTTGTAAAAAGGATGGTGTTGGAGCGAAACTAGACATATTGCATCAATAGAGTATTAGACCCAATTCACATATGACTAAAACACAAGACTTATGTTGTACAATCTGTACATTTCCCAAATAACCACCACAAGAGAATTCTTAATTAAAACTTTCATAAATTTGTAGGCAAAATAAAGATGGTCGAGCGTCTCACAGTGAACACACTCCTGCATTCAACTGTATAGTGGTTGGTAAATAGTGGTCAACTCCTGAATATGTCCCTTCAAATGTTTTCAAACATGCCCAAAACAATACATAATTGTGTGTGATGGTAAGCGTGTCACTGTTGCCAAACTCCTTTATTCAACAAAATTGATTTATAAGCTGGCTTTTGTATGGTGAGCGTATCACAGAAACAATGGAAATTCAGTACACTTCTGGAAAATAAGTTTTTTTTTAATGCGCTTTGGTGAAATATCACAGTGGATACGCTCTAACAATGAAAATTCAACATGCCGCTCCACTCTGAATGCACTTTGGGTCCAATTAAAGATGGATGCTGATGTGCACCTTACGTGACTATGTGCATCTAAGTGTGACACACTAGATGCTTTGTGGGACAAGGCTTGAAGACGCAGCTGGATCTGTGCTCTCCAGCCACACACTGGAACTGTGTTGGCGGAGATGAAAGAGTGTGAGGCTTACACTGTACAAGAATAACAGTGCAGTCTTTTCCATAAAAACTCCACATGCAGGTCGAACAATCTGCTAGGTATGTGCACAATAACAGTCATCAAGTGCACAGGTCACAATTTCCCCAAAATCCGCTTGAGGAAACCTGGATTTCTTCTTTCCGGTGGGCTGCACTCAAACCCAAAGGTGCTTCAAAGGATCTAGTGACTGTTCCTACTCCTATCCTTATCGCTAATATGTATTAAATGACATACTCCAGCACAAAGGATTACTGGTAAGTGAAAGGAGCAGCCAATGATCACTGCGGAGCAATGGAGGTCTCTCCAATACTAACCGTTTTTCCTTGAACCCCACAACCTTCTATTCACCACATTCCACCCATTCCACTCCATCCACATCCTGCCCCTCCCTGGTTCCGAATGCAGAATATAACATAATCCAATGCTTTTGGAATCCCTGAGGGGTATGAAGGCCAGGATATATGATATCCTTTCTTAAGTTGCATCTTCCAGCTATGTGGGGTCTTTTAAGCTTAATGACTATCTGTAATCAAAGAGCTAATACAGTGACTCCTAGATATAGGTCGCTACTTTTGAGGTATAAAAGTGAGCTAGATTGTTTTATTTCTTGCTGGTTATTGACTTGATGATAAATATTTTTTGTAGCTAAAGAAGAGAAATAAGTGCTTTGGAGGAACCATAACGTTTTTATTTCACTGGATGTCTCGAGAGACATTTCCAACAAAAGGAAGGTGTTTTTAATCTTCTCCAATAAACGAAAGACATAAACACCAGGAATGGATTGATTTATCCTTGACTTTTTAAGGTCACCTACAAGGATACATCTTCCACCAAGAGATTGCTAACAGAAATAAGACTGAAGCGATGGATTCACTACCAATGTGGTCTCTTGACATGCTTCTTTCCATTTTTTCTTGATTGCTTGTGAATGGCCTACTTAAGCACTTAATTCAAGGATTTTTGTTTCTCTTAATGTGTGCCAATTGTTTAGGTTTCTATGTTTTTCTTTGTAGTCCTCGTCCTATGTGAAGCGAGTGTGATCCTCTGCGCTGTAGTTTGTTTTCTCATGTAATCCAGAGAAGATTGCCTATTACTGTGCATAACTCCTCTTCCTATTTTTCCTCTACTTGTGGTTATACACTATGGTAAGTGTTTGCAATTGTTGTCCTACATGTTTTTTTACATCTTTAATTGGTCAACAATAGTTCTCTATTTATTGTTATAATCAAACATTTCACTTAGGCAACTATTTGAGGTTAGGCCATTTTGTGATTCAGAACTGCTTGTCTTCAATTGTTTGGTGTTTTATCAACCCCTGTCATTATTAAACTTGCCTTTAGCTTCCATGTATGTCATTTTGTCCTTAATCCTTATTTTAGTCCTATTCTTGTTCCTTGGTGTTTTTCTCTTTAGGTTTTTTGGTAGTTATGCTTGTTGTTGGTTCAGTTCTAAAGTTCTCTGACAAATGGTTATGTTGAGGGAAGCTTTAAAGGCATATACTTCTTTTTATGTCTCCATTAAGAGTAGTTACTTGTAATGTTAGGGGCTCAAAGATACGTTAAGAGGCAAAGGGTAATCTTCCATTTAGCAAAACATAAAGCTCAAGTGGTGTTTTTGCGAGAAAATCATTTATTACAGGATGAAATAGGGAAAAAACAATGGGTTGCAGAAATAGTGTGTTCACCAGCTATAAATAATAAAAATGTTGTTGCTGTATTCTTTCATAGGGTTTTACATTTGGACAATATCTCAAGGAAGCTACCTCAGAGGGCCAGTGGGTTGCCGTGGAACTTAAAATTAATGGTTTATTTTTTTATAATTATGATTGCATATGGTCCTAATTGTCCATGTACAGTCTTTTGGAAAAATATGCTTTCCAAACGTTTGCCATATTCTAAGGATTGGATCGTGATGGGTGGGGATTGCAATCATAATATGAATCCTGTAGGAGCTCCTATATACAATACGATCCTATTATAGCAAAAAAGGACTTGCAATAAAGTGAAAAAGCATAGAGCCTTATAAGAACTCTGGACATTGTTTCTACATTGTAGAGAATTTAGGGCCAGATGTATCAAAGGGTTTTACCTATTCTGTGTCAATGGGAAAATGTGTTCACATATGACCCTTACGTTTTTAACTCCTGTATATAATACACAAACAAGTATAGATTATATTTTGTAGAGTAAGGTTTTGATTAGGTTACTGGCTAAGCTGAAATAAGAGCCCCCATAACAGTGGTATTGTGTGTTTTACTGAATAAACATACATTTAACAGATGGCATTTTAAAAATTCATTGTGATAAGACAAAATATATTTATCTGAATTTAAATTGTTCTTTAGAGATATTTTAAAACTTTATTTATACTGGATATTCTTCCATGAGCGTTGTATGGGACACCTTCAAGTCTGCTGCCAGAGATTTTCTTATTAACTTCGTTGCTGCTTAAAAATAAAAGAGGCCAATAAGGCATGAGAAATTAATTTGCAAGAGATTAAAAAGTTAGAACATGATTATTATATATCTCAAAATAATAAAGAATGCTGGAATAAATATTTAGCAGCAAAAATAAATTCAATAAAAGATCTACTAAATAGGTTTGAGTGTATTTTTTAAAAACGGATGCATGATACTGTTCAAAATGGACCTGGGAGGCTATTAGAAAATTACTTAAAAAAGAAAAACAAGAATCCTGGGATAACATTATTATTAATGAGGATGAACTTAAAGTCTTCAAAGATAAAGACATTTCTGAATGTTTCATAGATTGTTATAGGAAATTGTATACTCCAAAGAAGGTGCTTTAGACAGTGAGTTAAAGAAATATTTTAAAACCTTAGGTCCGAAAGTAGGAACATATATAGCTTTCATGAGATTGATAGTTATTTTAAAAATTGAAGAAATTAAAGATACTCTTGTTTGGCTCCCAAAAGACATGGCTCCTGGGAAGATGGCTTTACTGTAGAGTTTTTGCATAACATTTTCAAAGCTATTAACTCCCATATTTATTGCCTTCTATAATTACTTTCCCTTTATGGGAAAAGCTGAAGATACTTTTACAGAGGCCATGTTGTGTTTAATCCCTAAGAAGGATAGAGATCCATCCTTTTGTAAAAAAATTACCATCCTATCTCCTGAATTAATGTAGTTTGAAAAGTTTTTTGCTAAGATATTGACTTTAGAACTTGAAACAGTGGTTCCAAATTTAATAAGGCTTGAGCAATCCGGTTTTGTTAAAGGAATGAATATGGCTAGGACATTTTTGAATATTATATATGGAGCTTTTAAATAAAGATTCAACTGCTGCTATAACACTTGATGCTGAAAAGGCCTTTGACTCAGAAAATTGGGACTTCATGATGAAGGCTCCTAAATGGCAGGTTCTAAATGGCAGATCTTTGGGGAACATATACTCTATTTTCCTAATATATTCATCACCTAGAACCTCAGTTTGAACAATGGAATTTTGACTTACTTAACAACGGGGAACACATCTAGGTTGTCCACTATTCCCACATTTTCGTTAGATCTTTTTTAGGAATACTATGGACAAAATACATCTGTTTTCGGTTATTCTTCCAAATCCAATCAGAGTAAATTCACAGCTTATGCAGATGACATTTTATTATTTATTTCTAAACCTGAGTTATCTCTACCAACTTTGTTTCAGGGGTTATCAGGTTTTTTGATGTTTCAGGTTATGTATTCAATGTGGCAAGGTCTGCGGTATTACTCCTAACCAAATATTGTTTTGAATGACCTTTTCAACAAGTGGGACTATAATAAAATGTTTTGGTACTTGATATACCAACTCTATTCACAACACTTTCAAATGTAACCTAGAGCAAAAAAGAAATATACTAGATAATGTATTTATATATTTCTTGGTGCGGACATTTAGATATAATCAAAATGATGTTTCTCCCCATTATAAAATATTTTCTAGATAGGCTGCTGATCAACATTGGCGGATCCTTTTTCTCTAATAGACAGCTTACTGTCCATAATGTTATAAAACAATAAAATGCAAAAAATTCTCTGAACATTTTTTAAAAGACTAAGGGGCCGATTCCGATCCGGGTCGGAAGGGCACCAAACGCAATCCGGCCGGAAAAGCTACGAGCTGTACGCTTGTTTTCCGCCCGACTCATACAGCTATATGACCGAGCCAGTACGATGCGAGCTACGTGAAAATCACCGACCGAGTCGCTTCCAGGTTCAAACTGCTACGTACGTCTCGGCTGTATTATAACCATGGCATGCAATGGATGCGATTTACGACCGAGCCAGTACGATGCACGCATCGGAGAGCCGGTGCGAGCCCAAGTGTCCGGCTCGCAAAACGTCCGGGAAGTTGCCTTTGGGGGTCCGTGTCGGAGCTCCTGTCACCCATAGCTCTACAACTCAGACACAGGGGGAGATCCAAGGGTCTCCCCAACACAGGCATGTATTGTGCGGATGGCACCTACACGTACCCACTGTAGGGGGCACACTTGCGCGAGACGTACCCATTCAGTCAATGGGAGCAGATGTACGCGTCGTGCGACCGGCTCCCATTGACTTCTATGGGAGTCCAACCGAACTGAATCCAGTAGCATACGGCCGCATCGTACTCGCTCGCTCAGACTGCCGGACTCCGGCTCGGTCGGAAAACACCCCGGATCCGGCTTGGTCGGAGGGCTTTCTGACCCAGATCTAAGGAGGGGGGAAGCGGAAGGAGGTCAACTTTACCAGGCCTTCTGTTTGAAACAAGTCTCAAACATTCAGTTTGGGAAAACTCTGTTTTTTTCAGGACTATTTAGATCCCTCTTTATATACAGAGTTTTTATTTATGTCACAGCTTCTTAAGTGGATTTTAGGACCAATAAAATACATATTTTTCATTGTCTCTGTTTGGTATTCTTCTAGATTAAGCACAGTTTCCTCAATGTTTCAAGATTCTATGTTTATTGTTTTTTCTAAATTAAAACACATTTATAAATTACTCACTTAATGGAGAAAACAGTATGAAAACTTCAGTAATAGAATCCCAAATAGTTTCTAATGAATATTAGTTGACAGTGTTTAATAATAGTAGTATTATATTTGGTAAACAGGTTAAACTATTTTTACATTTCTAACTTCAATCTCATACACAACAGATAAACCTGATACAGGATTAAAATGGGCAAGTCTTTTACAAACCAATTGGTTTTAGAATTGCAGGATAGGACCTTGACTAAAATGTACTGTACCACACGCTCTGCAACAGCCACCCAGACATTATTTTGCTTTATAACAAATTATTTTATACACCTACTTAACAGTGGTGTAACGAAACTTGAGGGCCACCCCTGCAAAGCACGTAGAGGGGGCCCGTCCTGCGGCCCGGCCCACCTCCTACCACTTTGCCCTACCACCCAGAAATCTAGTATATTTAGATTTGAAACCTCCAACATTGAAATGAAATGCCTCTATATTGTCTTTTTCTACGTTCTAATGAGAAAGTGGGAAACACTTAACATACGAGCTTTGCCATTTGTAACGATACTGTCAAAAGCAAATTATTTAACTGAGGCACCAATCATAACAATGCCAAGGAGCTATCCTATTGCCTCAAGAACACTGGCTGGAGAACAAAGAACAACCATGATGGGTCTGAAATAAAATTGACATTAATGGACAATAACTTGAAAATTTGAAAGACAATCCCAAACCTGCAAATCCATAAAAACTCAACTGACAACATACATGAGAAGTACACAAGATATAAAATATTAACTTTGATACTGTATCACAGTTTTGCAATAATTTTAAGTAACTATGCATTAAATTCATTCATTCAGACAGGCATTTCCCTAATGTGGGCCCCTGGTACACACTAGCGTTAATTCTTGGGGACCGTGATTTATTTTTGACTAATAGATTTTGAAAAAAACAGAGAAAGGAACGCAGAAAATGGAGGAAAAATGACAAAAGGAGAAAGCAAAGCCTCCCTACAACCGAGAGGAAAACCTGCAAGAGTGACACAAAGTGAGAAGTAGTGTAGGGTAATGAAAGAAAGAGGCAAGATGTGGAATCAAGATGAGACTGCCTTGGTATTTGGCAACCTGAGCATTCAGAAGCGTCGGGCTCCTAAGAAAAACTTTGGACCCTTGCACTTATATTTTCACAAATTAAGCACTGCAAGCAGCGGCAGATGCACACATACAATGACACAAACACATCGAAACACAGCGACACGCTTATAAAAATAAACTGCTCTGTCAGCATCTGTTGATACAGGCAGGGCTGGCTACACTAAAGAACTCCCAATGTGTGCAGGGACAACTATCACTTTGTTTTCTCTACTGCTCGTCAAACACAGACATGTAAACAGCGGCGTACAGAGAACCAGTGACTTAAAGACTCAGGTTTACTAAAGAGCAACCAATGTCTGTAGGGATAACTGTCACTGTGTGTGCTCCATAGCCCATCTACACAGATACATACATACAGTGACATGCAGACACATATGTGGCATATAGTCCCTGGTGGGGTAAAGCAAAATGTTTGGGCCCTCCAGCAGAATGTGATGAGGGACTCCTGAGTGTGTCATTCCTCACAGATATTCATTGGCTTCGGACTGAATGGGGCCCCTGAATAACTGGGGGCCACATAAGGGTGACACCTTCACCCCCAGCGTAACAGGCAATTCAGAGGCCTTCATTACAACCCCGAGAGACACTTGAACACACTTTCTCTGTAAGCTACCAAGGACTGCAGGAGCAGCTGCCGCCATGTGTGCTCCACTGCTCATTTCTTACTCTTAGGCCTACGCACACAGTGGTAAGTAGACAATCTAGTGTTACACAGGCTCAAAGAGACACACGCACAGTGGCACACAAACATAGAGGTTCACAGAGAACAAAGTGGCACACAAGCACATAGACAGATATGGGCAGAAGAACTGTCAGTGTCTACAGGGTCAACTGCCATTGGGCATGTATGCATGTGAGTGTTCTACAATGCTAACCTCACAGAGAAAGGTACAGGTAAACAGAGGCACACACAGACACACACAATGACACACAGACTTACTGTGGTACAGGCACACAAATATGCAGGCACAGGGTGGCACACACAAAGACACACAGACAGCAATAGGCACAGAAACTAGCATACTGTAACACCCAGACTAACAGTGCCACACAAATGTGCACTGTGGTAACAAACAGTAACACAGTGTGCAATATTCACACACAACCACACACACAAACATACACTGTAGTACTCACACATGTGGCTATACCTACACCAGTGCAAAAGAAACAATTGATGGACGGAACAATTGCTGGACAATGCAAACCTTTGCCCCCAGCCACAAGGATCTGGGTTAAATCCATCATTATTTTACTCACCACACCACCCCAGTTTGGACCCAGCCATATGCAAATCAGTCTTGACCCTATTCCTTGTGGGAACAGTCCAGCCCGAACTGCCAAGCCAGATCGTCCCTGGACCGGAAACAAGCATCCTGGGACCCGTTTCAGGGCATCACCCTTCATCCGCTATGCGAGCTTGAATCCAGTGGTGTAGTGAGCACAGGAACAACGTCTGGGCATGCCCTTCCCACTTAGGGCGACATATGCAAAATAAATAATCCATAATTATTTTGCTCACCACACCACCCCAGTTTGGACCCAGCCATATGCAAATCAGTCCAACAATTGTTTCTTTTGCATATGTCACTCTAAATGGGAAGGGTATGCCTAGACGTGGGTCCTGTGCTCACTACACCACTGGATTCAAGCTATCCTGGCTGATGAAGGGTGATGCCCTGAAACCAGTCCCAGGAAGCTTGTTTCCGGTCCAGGGAGAACTTGGCTTGGCAATTTGGGCTGGACTGTTCCCTCAAGGAACAGGGTCAAGACTGATTTGCATATAAACTGGTAATGGCATGGGTAGCACAAAAAAAAAACAATGGATTTAGGCACAGATCTCTGTACAGGGTTGAATGTTTGACATTGTTCAGCATTCTGTCCATCAACTGTTCTTTTTGCATTTGTCAGCCTGAGTGGGGGATGTATGCCCAGATGTGGGTCCCTTGCTCTCCAAGTCACTGGAGCCAAGCTAGCCTGGCCGATGAGGGGTAAAACTCCGAAACCGTTTCCGGTGCAGGGATGGCCTGGCAGTTGGGCTAGACTTTTCCCATGAGGAGCAGGGTCAAGACTGATTTGCATATGGCTAGGTTTAAACTGGAATGCTATGGGGAGCCAAAAAAACTACCGATTTAGGCCCAGATCTCAGGTGAATGTAAGCATTCTGTCCATCAGCTGTTCTTTTTGCAACTGTCTGCGAGTGCAGGCACACCCACAGCTGCCCTTTTCTCCAGGGGGGTGTAAGACATATATAGTGTTTTAGTGAAGGTAAACTCCTTCTAGTTGATAGATGTGTGGCCCCATTAAGATGACTTGCAACAGACTTAGCGGCTCACTGAGCTACCTAACTTGATTTGTGGGGCATTGTTATTGCTGTGATCCCTCGAAATCGACTTAAAACACATTGTACAAGAGAAACAGGTGTATTCGGGTAAATTCCCTGGTATCTGTGACAGGCCTCAATAATTGAATGCACAGTCTCACAATTTCAGAATTGTAATATGAATTGTTAATTATTTATAACAAATCGTTGTTAATATTTATCTTAAACAGCTAACAATCATTGACAAATACAATAGTACTCACAGGTTTTAGGTGTATATCACATATTGTGTTATATATATATATCTGAATGCAAAACTAAAATACCGGCCGAGTGGCACACTATGGGAATCACAGAAATGTATGTTACTTGTCTCCTTTTAGAAAGCCCCTACTTTTTTCATTCCACTGAAAGACCTGTCTGCACTTATTTCTATATGATTGATGGCAGCCAACCGCTGTGGGTGCTTCCCGAAGCCTGGTTGGAGCACTTTCTTTCATGCAGTGCAAGCACACACTTTAAAGGGACTGAAGGTGCATCGCTGGACAATTTGCGCTTGCATTTACTGTTGAACATATTAATGCAGTAAGATATGAGGCAGTTTTTAATGAGTGTAATATTTCAAGACTTTATATTCCCACTGCTTTATAAACCTTACATTCTCACTAAACTAGTTTGCTTTAAAATACACTATTTGCTAATCTTTTTCTCATTTTCACATTTGCCCATTAAGCGTGTTCGCTTCACTCGCTACCTAAAAGCCAATTTTAGACACCCACGACTTTCAAATATCACCAGCCTGCACCGCTTCCAATTATGGGTGGGCGTGGTTTTCGGGCGAATTTTGGAACAGATTTTTTGTACTTGTGTATCAGAATTATGATTGCATCGTGGGCGATAGAAAAACAGCCTAAAGCCCAATATAGTTGATTTTAGGGGTATTGTCAGGGACCAGGCAATGTACTTACTTTAATGTTAAACGTATTAGGGTAACTACATTACCTGGACCCCTGACAGAGCTCTTGAAAGCAACTTCGCTAGCAGGGAAGCCTTAGTGTATGCATGTGGCGCTTGGTTGCAGGGTTCTTAAGGCACAAGCATCACAGCGTGTCTCCTCTGCCGGAGAACTTGCTTTCAAGCAATGTCGTGGGCTGAGCAGTATCATTATCCGAATGCAGTTACCATTAATGGACTTACATTGCCCAGCCCTGGTGTTGACGTCATTGGTACTATTTCTCCGGGCAACTGCCCTTAACTCTGGAGCAGACAGATGTGAAACTAGTGGAATAGGGCAGACTTATCTGACGTTTCAGATCTGCAAACTACGGATGATAAAAAACAACTCCAATACCTTCTAGTAACAGCATGCAGAAATACAGAAGACCGCAGCAGTCCCTATACCAGTCTTTTATGTGTGACACAGGTGTGTGCAGTCTGTTTCATAGGTTTTAACTTTTAAATTGGTTATGGGAGATATTAAAAATGTGTTCCTTCTACATAAAAAAACAACAACTTTCAAATGAACAAAAGCACCTTGAGAGAATGGGATAAATACAATTGCCAAAGCGTAGCCGTGAAAATACTGAGCAACAGAAAGTAAAGGATGGCAATAGAGTTCTTTAAATAGTGCTTGAAACCGCAAACTTGATGCTTCATGGCATTGTAATTGTAATAACACGTTTCATCATCACTCAGCTGAATCACGCTCATTAAATGAATCTGGCTTACAGCTACACCAATATGCCGATGGCACACAACTGTACTTCATTTTTTTATATCTCTTTCTGACATTTCTTCTCTAATCCCTTTCTTCTCATTATTTTTTTAAACTGCGATCACATCTCTATTTTTAAGATATCTAGTTCCTCCACTACAGCCCTACCTCTCCCTGCAGGCATGGCTCATCAGCTCTAGTTCTGCATTCTGTATTCCTTTAAAGCGCTCTTCGATGTGCCTAGTACACCTGGTGGTAGGGCACTATTAGATCTCTCATGGTTCTCTGTAGAGCACTATATAAAACGGTTAAGTTCATGAATAAGTCATTACCCCCCTTTATAAACCTGGCATTAAATGTTGTGCAGCGGTCTGCAGCAGGCGCTCTAATCCACCGCACTAGTTTTTTCTAACGAAGAAGAAACCATAGACCAAATCTTAATATGTCGTGCGAGTGAGTTCAGTGTCCTAAGCACCTGTAGCTGAGATTTGTGAGCGACCTGAAGGTCACATGACCAATTCTTAATATGTCGTGCGAGTTAGTACACTGTGCTAAGCATTTAATGTTTATAGAGGCCGAGGCCCGTCACCGTCCATGGCGCGCACTGTTGCTTTCTTGCTTCAGCATCCTACTGCCTCTTCCTCTGCTGAGAGTGAGGGGGCCCAGCCTGGAGCATGGGGGGGGGGGGGGAGGCCTGCAGGGGCCTATGTTAATACCCCCCTGTAATTTAATGTTTAAATGGAGGCCATCACCGTCTGTGGCGCGCGCGCACACTGTTTAGTTTAGGCTTGCTGCCTTAAGTTGCAGCCGTCTTCCTCTGCTGAGACTGAGAGTGAGGGGGCCCCTGGAGCATGGCCCCCCCGCACCGCGTGGGCTGTGGGGGCCTGTGTTACGCCCCTGCTACTTAACTTTATTCCTGGAAACATTTGTGACAGGACTCATGTTGGTCATGTAATTCCTCTCCTGGAACACTTATCCATTTGTTTTTGTTAATGTCCTAAAATTCACAAATTCTGGAAACATATTTGCCAAAAGGTTAAGGATATTAATAGTCATATAATTCTCTTCTCATATATTTTTGGGTGTATGTCATGAATATTACTACAACCAAGTTTATCAATCTGAATTGATATGTTTTTTCCTAGCACTATTCAAGTTATAAGCCCAAATTGGAATATCAGCTGATGGGGTTTCTGAGAGGGTTTGGTGAAATTTGGTGTGCATTCTTCACAGACTAGCTACATTTAATGTTAAACCTTTGCAATTAGCCACTGACGATATAAAATCTGGAGCCGTTGACCAATTACCTCAATAAATCAGCTTAACTGTCATATTTAGAAAATGAAATAGAATGCCACTATAATAACTACGTATCTTTTCCTTTTACTGAGACTTATTTTTCTTCTGTTTTTAGTGACTATGTTAGTTTTAATGACAGGATTGTGTTTTCTGTAAATAATTGCAGGCCCCTGGTTTGGGAATTTAAATTATATTTCTAAATTTACAAACAAATTGATTCAATGTATGCAAAGTTTACCCTCACTTGTATAGTGTCACCTGATATATTGGGCTTTATAATATTTGTTAGTGCAATTGTTAAATTTTCTCTCTAGCAATAATTAGTCTATAATATGCACACTTTATTTTTATTCCTAACTTTGGGGTCAATTAGGATGGCGGACGGACAAAGTCCGTCCGCCATCCTGTTGGAGGACGGGACCGTCCGCCACAGGGGCGGAGGTCCCGTACCTCGAATTAGAATGCAGCCGCCACAGTGGTGGGTGCATCCCCCATTTTTAACATTGCGGCGGGCACCAGCACCGCCCTCCGCAATGCTAAAAATGCATGTTGTGCGTTTCAAAGCACAACATGACAGGCGGTGCCTGCCATGTTGTATGTTGAAACGCAGGGGGGTACCATAGGTACCCCCCATGTGCACCCCCCACCCCCCTTCACCCTGGGGGCCCGCAACGGGCCCCCAAAGCAAAGACCATCTGCCTTTTCGTGGCGCCAAGGCCGCCATGGAAAGGCATTGCCCACAGCACATCCTAATATGGCTGGCGGTGTCTGATAGACACCGCCACCATATTAGACCTTTTCCGCCGCGGTCGCAAGGCGACCGTGGCGGAAAAGAGGCGGACAGTCTTCCCGTCCGCCGCGGTCCCCCCGCCATTGTAATATGACGGGGGGGGGGGAATAGGTGGCGGACGGGCACGGATGGCGGACGGATCGCCACCGCCTGCATGGTGGTGGCAATCCGTCCGCCATCCTAATCGGCCCCCTTGTTTATTATAATGTATTGCCATTGTTTTGTATTCTTGCTTCAAGTAATATGAATAATGTTTTATCCTTATTTTTACTTTTCTCTTTCAATAAAATTAAAACTTTAGAACTTGACAAAATGATTAGTAGTATCATTAGTTCTGTCATCACATGTAAACAGCATAAATCATCTCTATCAAGTTTATGAATTAATTAACTGAGAAATCAATTAGTTACATAATGGTTAGCCTCTACTGGCCAGATGCACTATTTACTGGTCGCAAAATACTGGTCACAATTTGCAACCAGTATTTTTGCCACCATGAAAGACCTATGTACTAAGAGGTCAGTTCCTAAAATTCCAAATCATAGTGTACAGCAATCTCACCTACCTCATGAACATTAATAATTTAGGTCACAAATTGCAATTCACAATGAATGGAAGCCATTGCAGGTATGGTGGCTTGCTAGAGTCAGCAGACCAATCTGTCTGTCACTGCTTTTAAATAAATTAATCTTTTTTTAAAAAATGCAGACAGTTTTCCTCAAAGGAAACATTGACACATATGATACTGATTCGGTATTTGGAAGGGAAGTCTGCAGCATCCCCTTCTACTTACCAAATTGGTATCCATTCAGAATCCCATTACCTGAATCAGAAATGGGGATCAGTACATTGAAACAAACTTTCTAACAGTCACACATACAGAATTGGAGTGTCTGAGACTGTTAAAATGCTGTGTATATCTGGTTCTACAAATCCGTATAAAGATTTTATGGTGCTAAATTGTTATCTGCGATACTTAGCATGAGATTAGTCTGTATTGGTAAAGCCAATGCTATTATTGACAAATTAAATGTAATGCATGAATACATTACTGAATCTAACACACTGCCTGCAAGAGTAAGAGTTTCTAATGTATGTTTTTAGAACAGGCTTTAGTGAGTTTTATTGTGACATTCACCGGGTTGTCCCTTTAGACTGAGAATAAAGGAAAGGTCTCGTGGGATTCTGACACCAGGAGTCATATCATGAAGAGCTGCACTTTTGAAAAAAACCCACAGGTGCTTGGTTCTGCCCTCATCCAACACACCTCTTCATGACAGGGCACAAAATCTTGCTGGTTTGAAGAAAATCTTACTTTATTTATGACTAGTTTTCTTCCAGGACATTAAAAGTAGACCTCCAATAATGCAATGCTCACCATTTCCTATGCACTCGTGACCTTTCTAGTTATATATTGGCATTAAATGGCACTTTTCTGCTCAGGAGAAGGTGCAAAAACTTTGTTCTTGCTGGATGCTTTGAAATTATAGAGAAAATTATTTAAATGATTTAAAAAACTAGATCTTAAATAAAGTGTAGTTGAGGTCACTGGGGTAGTAGTGCACGATGCTGACAAGGCATAATAATCTTCAATGAAAATATTTAACAACAGGAAACCTCGAGGGGGATGTTTTTATTGGAAGTCACCTTGCTAATGATAAGCGCTAATTAAACATGCAGAGGCAGCATTAACTGATATGAAGATTAGAAATGTCTTATCCATCTAGCTGAGTGGATTCAGAATCCCCATCATCATGGCTGGCTCCCCGAGGCACATTCCTTGTCAGGACGTTTGTGCCCTGCAAGTTTACCCAATATTGTTCCGGTGCTTATATTTTATAAAAAAGTATGCATTCATTTTATCATTCCATTTGATGATGCGTAATATATGAACTCGAAACATATATAGGCCAGAGTTAACATCTAAAACTCTTTGTGAAAAGAAGCTTACAATAGAGCCACACAAAACCAGTAAGAACCAAGGACGGGCAGGCCTTTTATTCTAGTTGTTGCAGCAGTCAGACTATAAAGTGTACTGTAGCCGTTCTTCGTACGACCACTGTAGTGGAACTGCAGAATAGATTTTGCAGTTGACAAGTGGCATTTAACTTCCAATCCCTGGGTGCACATTCCACACCATCTATTAGGGATTTACAGGCAAGTTAAAGGTGGCAATCACAATTAAGCCAATGTAACCATCTTTAATAGGGGAGTACAGCCACTTTACCCCTGGTAAGCAGGGGTAAAGTGCACAAAGTCAAAAGCCAGAAAAGCAGGTAGGGCAAACATCTAGTGGGACATCGCACAAAAGATGATCATTTCCTATGACTAAATGCATAGAAGATCAATAGGTCTCAAACAGTGGCATCCTGTGATTAGATATTTGCAACATCCAATTGCAGATCAATATGTACACAATGCTAATTCCTTTACTAATGCCTACCTTAATGTTTATCCTAAAACACAATACAATGTGTTTACAAAAGTTATTAAGTGACCCATATCAAAAATTGGAATTGTGTGTTAGAAAAGATAGTTTTCATTTCTTTTGACTACATTCTAGACATACTTCTGTAAACTGTACAAACTGAAAAAATAACCACCATTCTGAGGTAGCTCATCAAAACTTCCAAAATTGCCTTACGGAAGTAGCAGCAACTATTTGAATTTGCAGACATAAAAGAGGTGGGAGTGATGTGAGGCCAACCATGAATTGTTTTTCTGTCTTTTGGCCAGAGTCTTTGGGACACAGCCTATACCATCTACAACTGTAAAAAATCTGGGAATCTATTTTGATGATAAACTTTCCTTTAAAACCCTTGGGTCCAACTTACCAATATTTCAAGCAACCCAGCTATCAAATTTTCTGTGCTGCATTGTGGGGAAGGGAGGGAGTAGAACAGGGCCATGGCGTTCTTTCTCTCAACTCCTGGGATGGCACACCTTTGGAAATCATGCGACAATGCACACACCCTTGCACCGCAGTGCAAGGCTGTGTGCGCCATGTCAAAGATAGGTTTTGTTCTGGAAGGGAACCCTTCCAGTATGAAATTGTAAGCCATGAGATAGTTTAGCACTTCTCCCACTTTGTACTTGTGTTGTACATTGCAGTACACAAGGAAAGTTTGAAAAGTTCTGAGAAAACAAAATGTTTCCCAATCTTTATGTTAGTGTGATAGGGATTTAAGCCAAAGGTGGTTGCATGGGAACGCCCATGTACCTCCCACGCAACACCAATTTGGCACAAAATAGAGCAGAGCATTACTTCAGCTACTTTCCAATGCAAATCAGGATCTACATTGTAAAATAATTCTCATTATAGCGCTTTGCCCTGAATTTGCATCACTTATGTGTTAGTGAATTCACCCCAGGTAGCTAATGTAGATTCCACATGTTTCTTTCACTTAAACGTTTTAAGGAAAGTGCTTGTGTTCCGGTTCCAGTTTGAGTGAGTGCGAATGAGCGCAGACTGAGCAGTCTGAGCGGGGCAGAGAGGAGAGGAGTGCAGCTGCGGCTTCCTGGTGTGAATCGTGTGATTGCGGCTGGCTCCTGCTCCCGCTTCTGCCTTGGTGTCTTTGGCTTCTTCTCTTGGCTTCTTCTTTGCGTCTTCTCTGTGGATGGCTCCCGCTTCTGCCTTCTGCTTTGGCGTCTTCTCCACGGCTGGCGTCTTTTTTGCGGCTGGCTCCCGCTTCTGCTTTGGCGTTTTCTGCTCTGGCGGCCAGTCTCACAGCGGGATTAGATTGGATTGGATTCCTGGTGCCTCTGGGGTACTGCGGTTATCCCGCTAATATTCCCAACAATACTGCCAACAACGGGATCCTAATCCTGGGACAGATAAAGAAAAAAAAACTGTGAGTGCGGGCAGAGCTGGGTGGGAGCTGGGTTGCCCTTGGGTTCCTTTGAACCCTCTGAACTACCTTGCAATTCTGCTGCATTAAATACCACATTAAAGCACACAAAAGTATTATAGCTCCATCTTGATTTGGGCAAACTTTGTTCATAGTTAAAAACATCAATGACAATAATAAGAGAACCATTTACAAATTAGCAGTATGAGCTAAATTAGGCACGCATAGGAGCTGAGGTGAGGTTCAAGAGCTGGAACTGGGACAGAGGAGGAGAGGTTGTGATCATATCGGAGCAATACCATCACATTGTGCCTCATTGCCTCATTGCCCTGTTTCACCACCGTAACTGCTCCCGTGCGCTGCAGTGCTGCAGACGTGAACACTGTGGAGAATGTGGAATTAAAAGAAAGCTGAGAAGCAGGCCAAAAGGCACTCCGTTATTGAGTGCCGCCGCGAGTTACAGTGGCGGAAACCGTAGCTGTAGAGAGTGTGTCAGGTGGCCGCAGGGGTGGCACAGTTGATCTGGGTGCAGCCTGCGTTTTCCCTGAGGCCCTGCTCGCGTTTGGACTATTGGAGCACAAAAAAGTAAAGATACTGGTAAAGGTACTGGTTGTAGTGGCTTCACTTTGTGCTTAGTAGGTTTTGGAAACAAGGGTACCCTATAAAGCGAACCTGGGGTAGAGACGTATTTTAGAAAAACAATGGTTCAGTGGTGGCCTAATTAGGTCCTTAGGAGAATAGAGTGTATCATTAATTCACGCTGGGGAGGTAGATGTGTAGGTAAACACAAATTCAATTATTTATTTACATTTCTTAACATGCATCATGGCGTTTCAGGTGCTCATATGAGTGACAAAGTGCATAAGTGACACAAGTGAACATAGTGAAGACGAAACAGAATGTCACACAACAACAAGGTATAGACCACAAAAATATACAAGTAGAGTGGGGGTATTTCCTTTGGTGGGTCGACGACGTTTCGATCTATATTAATTTTAGATCATCTTCAGGACTGGTGAGCTTCCTGAAACTGCAAGGAGGTAAGTATTAGCAAGGAGACCTACACAGTATTTTCTTAGCGTAGTGATTTTAGTGCTCCCAGTGGCATGACTAGTTTCCATGCACGTTTATCTAAAAAAGGCGCTAGCAACCGGACCGGGTGTGGGCTGCGCTGGGTCTTATTCACGGGGGTGCGGGGCATTTAGTTCCATGCATGAACAAATCGTTTTAAATTTTTTAACTTACTTTATAATTAATATTACAAGCGGGACAATCCCTCTTGGCAAAGTTTTGGGAGCTTGAATCAATGTGTCTGGGATATCTGATGGCCGGTGTTGGATTCTGAAAGGAAGAAGGGGAAGTGGTTGCCCTATCATAGTACCAAGCATGCTGAGTATACTATTATTTTATAGGGATTTGGACTTACTTGTACGCAATTTACAAAGGGAGTCCAATAGTCATGGTAGTTAGAGGGGTGGTAATCAACAAACTACCTTGAACCGTTTGGAATGCAAATGGATTTTCTATTGCAAGACTATTGAAAAAGGACTCAATTCCCTTGGCGAATGGAATATGTGTATCTGAATACAACCCCCGTAAAACACCATCCTGTAGCTGACCATATGAATATGTTGTGCAATCATGCAATAATGTTGTTTTGCTGTAAACAATTCTAATGCAAACTGTGTATATACAATATTGAATGCCCTGACATAGTGTAACTCTCCTTCCACATAGGTCTAATCGTAACACCTTACACTTTAATCACTGGCGTCCACCCTCTATTTAATAAACCCCATTTATATGGTGTACATATTGGACTAAGCAATAATTGCTGATTAGGTTTTACACAAGAATACAATGACCTTTGTTTAGTTATAAGGCTCCAACATTAGGAGATCGTTATCCTTCTAATGGAGGGTGTCCACCCTCTACTCATGCGCAATGCAGGATATCTGCATGAACTACAACTGTGTTGTGTTGTCACGCATGCGCATAGACAGGACGCTCAGCACCTGCGCGTACAACCCGGAAAAACAAGTATCGTGCTATCACGCGCACTCCAATGTGAGAGCAGCAAGAAGCAAGGCACTCGGACCCCCATTCTCTGCCGCCAAACCGTCAGGATTAAGTAAGTCTGCCGCTAGTCAATTCCTTCCTTCGCCCGCACTAATGGCTGCGTTCTATTGACTGTAATCTTGCTCCCCCAGCTCCAGGCGGTACGTTTGAATAGGACCAACTGATCCCTTTCATAGCGAGCAAGCCGGTATTCAGACCCTCCTTGTCGGAAAAGTTTCTAAATCATACCCAGTAAGTCTCTCTGATTGTTTAGCGGCTTCGCCTAATTAATCCAACCACTGACGTGAATTCCATTTCTGATCACATTGCATTTCTGACCCTTGCCCCCCCAGCTCTAAAAAAGCCCGAATAGGACATACTCATGTAGTCTCCAGTGAACGGCGAGACACATAGAATCCTGTAACTACTCAGACTCAGTAAGTCCTTTTATCACCGCAAGTGGTTTCCTTCCAGAAATGTGTTCCCCTATCTCTAGAACCAGTTTATTTATTTAATTACAACTTCTACCTCTATTTTAACTGCCCCAACTAGTAAAATAATGAATAAACCCGCTTCCGGCTGACCCCGGTCTATGTGTGTTTGAAATTCCTGTGCTAATTAAATATTAATTGTATAATTTGTACATTAGTTTGCAGCGGAATAATCTACCGCTCTTGCAGAAATCTTGCCACCTCTAACTACCATGACTTTTGGACTCCCTTTGTAAATTGCGTACAAGTAAGTCCAAATCCCCGTAAAATAATAGTATACTCAGCATGCTTGGTACTATGATAGGGCAACCACTTCCCCTTCTTCCTTTCAGAATCCAACACCGGCCATCAGATATCCCAGACACATTGATTCAAGCTCCCAAAACTTTGCCAAGAGGGATTGTCCCGCTTGTATAATTAATTATAAAGTAATAATTATAAAGTAAGTTAAAAA
Source organism: Lissotriton helveticus (assembly GCF_964261635.1). Classification (NCBI taxonomy): domain Eukaryota; kingdom Metazoa; phylum Chordata; class Amphibia; order Caudata; family Salamandridae; genus Lissotriton; species Lissotriton helveticus. The sequence goes on along the minus strand of NC_136067.1, from coordinate 1,586,750,582 downwards.
ATTTAAAACGATTTGTTCATGCATGGAACTAAATGCCCCGCACCCCCGTGAATAAGACCCAGCGCAGCCCACACCCGGTCCGGTTGCTAGCACATTTTTTAGATAAACGTGCATGGAAACTAGTCATGCCACTGGGAGCACTAAAATCACTACGCTAAGAAAATACTCTGTAGGTCTCCTTGCTAATACTTACCTCCTTGCAGTTTCAGGAAGCTCACCAGTCCTGAAGATGATCTAAAATTAATATAGATCGAAACGTCGTCGACCCACCCAAGGAAATACCCCCACTCTACTTGTATATTTTTGTGGTCTATACCTTGTTGTTGTGTGACATTCTGTTTCGTCTTCACTATGTTCACTTGTGTCACGTTATGCACTTTGTCACTCATATGAGCACCTGAAACGCCATGATGCATGTTAAGAAATGTAAATAAATAATTGAATTTGTGTTTACCTACACATCTAGCTCCCCAGCGTGAATTAATTTTACGCTCTATTTTCCTAAGGACCTAATTAGGCAACCCCTGAACCATTGTTTTTCTAAAATACATCCCTTTGCGCTTAGGCAGAGAAAGAGCCTCTGGTAATAGCACAAGAAGAACAAGAAAAATACAAGCATTAAAGCACCAAAAATAAAAACAAATGCAGTAGGAGGGAATTAATCCCTAATTTCTCCCATTGCACGAATGTTTGAAACGTCTTCAAAAATTACATATAAATTTGATTTTATGAAGGATCCATTGGAGGCTATTATGTCAAAGCAAACAGCAGTAGAAGCAAGCAATCTCCAAACACCGATTAAACCGGATAATAAAAATGTACAAAATCTCGGTCAAGTTTCAGATGCACAAACACTGAGCAAGTGTATATACCCTTCAGAAATGGAAAAAATTGTAAAAGTAAACATAACAAAGGGTCATGTCACAGATATTGAAATGTTAAGTGTAGTCCAAGCAACCCAAAAGGAACAGAGTGATTTGGATGCACCTGAAAGATCGTTAGATATATTGACTGTCAGTATCCTGTCACCTTTGGAGGTAAATGTAATAATCGAGAAAATCAAATGGGAACCTGGCACAGAGACTAACACAATATTACCAATATGGCATTTAGGTCAATCCTTTTTGTTTGTACCAGTAAAGTGATGATTAATCGCTATGAAGGTCACTGTGATGCAGATGCTTTGGATCCTGATTGGTAACATGCTGGTATGTAACCCACCGTTATATAACCCATTAATGCATGACATACAAAGAACACACAGATCGGTAAACACAATATGATGCTTCATTAATTAGTAATGCACAATTCCTTTTGTTTCAATAGTTGTGTGGTCATAGGAGGATTATGAAATAGAGCCTGCGTAAGGATCGGCCATTACCAAAGAATGGAGACGATTTTGTTTTATCTGTGGGAAAATAAGCATATTACATATTTCTACAATGCAATTGGCCAGTCATCACCAGTCCTCAAATAATCTGCTTTATTTTTATGGGGGTGAACAGAGTTCAATGAGCTATTTAAGAAAGCTCGGGCTGCGTTCTACATAGGGCACACCACTCTGGTCTGCATAAAATGGGTCCTTTGTAGATTCTTGGCTGCAGCGCACCTTTTAAAAGGTGTGTCACACGCAGATCTGGTCATTGAACCCCAAAACAGATGATGCTTTCACCCCAGGGCACCTGCAAACTTATGTCTGTCATAGGTGCAAATCATTAGTGAAGGGTGACCCGGCTGTTACAAGCAGGCAATCTGTCTTTCACTGTGAAGGCGCCACCTGGCTGAGAGATCCTCCTATAATGGGTTGCAGTGAATGACTGCATCCGCCTGCAAGGGGATGTCTGATGGGGGGGTCCATGGAACTCCCTTCATCCCCTTGCAGGAGCGTACTCATTGCACGCCACTTCCATGTGGTGCACAGTCAATGTGCCTCCTGACCATTTTGCCTCATCGCCGTATCAATAATACAGAATACAGTGCAGGCACAAAGGCAACATGTATCACTTATTAGCATTAAGGGACATCCCCATGCTAAGGAGGGAAAGCCTCCTTAGAATCATGCCAGCACAGGCATCTCTAGCCCCTTCTGTAATAACAAAGTGCCCCAGGGTCACAGAAAGCAGGCACACAATCCCATTGCGACCCCTGGGCACTTTCAGGCACATGCATCAATATTGCTTTTTGCCATTCCTTAATTGCGAAAAATCGCAATTAAGGAATTGCAAAATGCAATGCATCAAGAAATCGCTAAATAAATTGTGATTTCTTAATATTCCCTAATTGCGACTCGCAAATTGCGAGTCGCAATTAAGGAATACCTTCCCATTCATTCCTATTGGCCTAGAGGCCCATAGGAATGAATGGGAAGATATTCTCAATTTGCGATTAGCAATTAGCGAATCGCAAATTGAGAATGCGATTTCAAGGGTGCAGGGCTGTCCAAAGGACACCCTGTTGCACCCCTGAAATCAATCTGTGCACATATGTTGTGCACACACATGCCCTAAGGGCATGTGTGTGCACAACATGAAACTTTGAAAAATGCACAAAAGTGCATTTTTCAAAGTTTTCGCAAATTACCATGAGGTTCAACCTCATGGTAATTTGCTCCCTCTAATTACGAAATCACAATTTTTTTTGAAGTTTCATGCATTGCATTTAAGGAATCGAAAAATGCGATTCCTTAAATGCAATCGCAATTTGAGAATTCGCAAATATTTGCGAATTCTCAAATTGCGACGGCCTTCACCCTTCATGCATTCCAAAAGCAGATTTTGCGATCGCAAACGGCAGATTTTTGCGAATCGCACTATTTGCGATCGCAAAATCCTTTGATGCATGTGCCTGTTTAAGTGTTACAGTCCCTGGTGTTTTGCCATTAGAACAGAAGACCACATCCTGTGACTTGTACATTAAACGGTCCAGGAAAAACCCTCAGCACAGACTCTCTTCTCTTCCCATAATTCATGATTGATTCAATATCCTGCAACAGCATGTCCACCACTCTCAGGTCTCAGAGCGCGTTTTTTCTTTAATGTTCCTTTAATCATTGTGGACTTTTGTGCATTGTAAAAGGAAATTACCACTCACTTGAGGCAAGCATTTCTTTAGAATTGATGTATGTTCCTCATAGATCTGACATACCCTTCTGTTTCAAGGGACACCGAACCGCAAAAAGCATCCTTTTCAAAAAAATATCTAGATTTCTGGCAAATTTGGAGATTGCATGGGAAAAAGTGTTTTGGGAACCCCCCCCCCTTTTCTTGGCCTTTTCTGCGAATCCTGCCGAAATTCTTTTTTAAAAAATGAGCGCGGTCTCCCGCCCTTCGTTAATTATAGACCTCCAGGTGGACCAGGTCCCAGGGGCATGTCCCAAATAAATGAGGGGGGCGCATGAGCCCCCCTTCCTGGGGTTTATAATGTCCCAGGACCACAACCTTCCCAGGGCTCACTCATATTAATGCGGGTGGCCTCTCGGACTGCCCCAGGCCCTAGGGACCTTTCTGGGGCCAAATGCAAAATATAAATCAGGGGGCCCCATAGACCACTTCCTCTTCGGGCAGGCCGAAAACAAAACAAAGGAGGGCGGGCCACACACTCCCTCCCTGGAGACAATAATGGCCATGGGGACTACCAACCCCCCCATCCAAAGGCAGGCTTCTGCAATTTCCCTGGGTGCCCACCCCAGGGACATTGCAGTTTGCTATGTCTTAGCGGGAGCATTACCGCTTCCGCAAAGCCATAGTAAATGCTGCTCCGCTTTCAGCAAGTAAGCGCATTAAAAATGCTATTGCATGATGAAAGCAGAGCAGAATTGCTTTTGGACAGACGAAACTGCATGTTCAGCAGCTCCCTCTGTCCAAAAGCAATGTCGGCTCGTGCATGACACAGGGAGCCAGCAGGGACCCCATGTGCCTTGAGGCTCCCCCGGGGTCGCCAACTGAACAAAGTGGGTGCCCTGGGTGGGACCAGGGCACCCACACTACTGTCCGAGTCCCAGGGATGGGGACCCAGGGGCCGAAATCGGCCAGGAGGGGGCCACACAGCCCCCTCCCTTTATTGAAATAAAATAAAAAGGCCTTTACTTATTAAAAAACAATTGGGATGGGGTCCCTTGGGCCAAAATCAGGCTGGGGGGGGGAGCATGCGGTCCCCCTCCCCTATTCAAAATAGGCCTGACCCCAGAGAATGGAGTCCCCGGGGCCAAAATTGTCTGAGGGATGGGGGGCCATAAGGCTCCCCTCCCCAAATGAATGTTATGTTATGTTATGTTATGTTACGTCTATTTATTGTGCGCGCAGCGACTCCAGCCAAGGAGCGTCCCGGCGCAAAGACAAGGTAGCTCGTAACACAACGGGATGTAAAAAGAGGCAAATAAACAGCTAAAACAGGAGCAGGGACACAGACAACTAAAACAAGAAGGTTTTTATCGCCTTCCGGAAAGTCAGAAGGTCCTCAAGCAAGCGGATTTCAACAGGCAAGGAGTTCCATGCTGACGCAGCCAGTACCCGAAACGAGCGGCCTCCCATGCGGCTAAGCCTAAATCTGGGAACCACCGCAAGGGCCAGACCTTGGGAGCGGAGGCAACGGGCAGGAACATAGAAAGACAAACAATTCGACAGGATTTCCGGGCCTGTACCTCTCAAGATTTTAAAAGCGAGGCACAGGACTTTAAAGAGAATACGCTTCCTAACCGGAAGCCAGTGTAGGGAGCGAAGGACACCTGTCACTGAGCAAAATCTTGGTAAGCCGACGATCGCCCTCGCCGCAGCATTCTGAACCCGTTGTAATCGGGTTAGTTCAGCCTGATTGGCCCCAGCCAGGAGAGAGCTGGCATAATCCAGGCGAGAGATGATAGTGGCCTGGATCACCAGCTGCCTGGTCGGGGCGTCAAAGAACTTGAGAACAGGTCTCAAGCCCCTCAGGAGACCGAAACAGCAGGCCGCAGTTCTTTTCGTATGGCCTATAAAAGAGAGGCCCGCATCCAGCCATATCCCCAGATTTTTCACTTCCGATACCGGGATCGGAGTGGGACCCAACTCTGGAGGCCACCAGTGGTCACCCCACAGCTCCACTCCCTTCCCGACGACCAACACCTCTGTTTTAGTGGCGTTTAGCTGAAGGCAGTTGCCTGTCAGCCAACTAGCCACCGCCTTCAGTCCGGACTGAAACCTGGGGGCCTCAATTTCCGCATCCCCGCTGAGCGTAACCGCCAGCTGAGTGTCGTCGGCATACGAGACCAGGGTAAGGCCCCACTGCCTGGCGACATCAGCCAGCGGCCTCACGTAGAGATTGAACAACGTGGGACTCAGCGAGGACCCTTGCGGAACCCCCATGGCCAGTGGATGGTAACTGGACTTGAAGGGAGGGATGGCAACACAGAAGGAGCGGTCGTCTAAGAAGGAGCGGAACCATTGCAATACCACACCGCCAATGCCGGTCTCCTCGAGCCGACGCAGGAGGATGCTGTGGTCTACCGTATCAAAGGCGGCGCTGAGATCTAACAGAATAAGCGCCGCCGTTTGACCAGCATCCAACCTTGCCCGGAGATGTTCCACCATCACAAGTAACGCAGTTTCCGTACTGTGCCCAGCACGGAATCCGTTTTGTGTGGGGTCGAGGGCATTGGTCCGAGTCAGATGTTCAGACAGGGCCAAATTGACGTGGGCTTCAGTGATCTTGGCTGGCCAGGGTAGCAGCGAGATGGGGCGATAGCTTTCAGGCTTAGAGGGGTCCAGGGTAGGCTTTTTAATAATCGGGGATACCACGGCTTGTTTCCACTTAGATGGTACAATTCCCGATTCCAAGGAGAGATTGACAAGGGAGCATACAACTGTACGCCCCATAAAAGCCTGGTCTCGAAAGAGAGCAGGCCTTACTGGGTCAGATGGAGACCCAGATTTAACTTGCAACGCAAGTTTGTCAAAACCGTCCAAGGCAAGGGGGGGGAAAACAAGCAGTGTGGTCTGATGGTGAACCCGATTAATACTTTCCACAGTGGACCCTATGCTAGGGAATGTCCTGTAGATGGCTAGGACCTTCCCCAAAAAATAAGAGGCAAGGGATTCACAGTGGGAAAGGGAGCTTACGGTTGTAGTGGTAGTCCGCTTCGCCATAAGTTGTTTTACGGCCTTAAAAATAGCCTTTGACGGATTTGGGCTGTTCCGGAATTCGGTAGCATAGAAGGCCGCACGAGCCCTGCAGATAGCTCGATGGTAGAGCTTAACGGACCTGGTATATGCGGCTGGAATAACAAAAATAAAAATTAAAAAAGATTGGCAAGTCACTAGAGGCCCCGCCCCTTTTCCACAACTTTGTAAATGTGCCTCCTGGGGCTCTTCTGGTTGTGGGATGATGTCCATTACGCTCAAGAGGGAGCTTGGGGACCAACAACCCCTACTGTTACCTCCAGTAAGTCCCATAGAGTGTGATTGCTGAGAGGACTTTGGAGGCCATGCCCCCTTTCTCCACCGCTCTACAAAAGCGCCTCCTGGTGCCCTTCCGGTTGGGAGATGAAGTCCCCTTGACTCCAGAGGGTTCTTGGGGACCGAAAAGCCCTCCTGTTACCTCCAGGAAGTCCCACAGAGTGCGTTTACTGAGATGACTTTGGAGGCTATGCCCCCTTTCGCCACCACTAAGCAAATGTGACTCCTGGTGCAATTCTGGTTTGGAGATGATGTCCCCTTGGCTCCAGAGGGTATTTGGGGGCCAACAAGCCCTCCTGTTAACTCGAGTAAGTCTCACAGAGCGCGATTACTGGGAGAACTTCGAAGGCCCCGCCTCCTTTCTCCACCACTCTGTAAACGTGCCCCCTGGTGCACTACTGGTTGGGAGATAAAGTCCCCTTGGCTCCAGAGGGCCCCTGGGGGCCAACAAGCCCTTCTGTTACCTCCAGTAATCCGACCCATCGAAATTGCCGAGAGGAGTTCAGAGGCCACGCCCCCTTAACCAATATCTACCTTCCTGCCAAATTTGGTGTAAATTCATTCAGCAGTTCGGGCTGTAGCCATGTCTAAAGTTCCTATGGAAATTAACATAGAGAAAACGTGTTTTTGGACCCGACCCCTTTTTCTCAGCCCCCGCTTAACAGATCACCACAAACTTTCAAGACAGCAGCTGACGTGAGCGTCAAAGTTTTGAGAATTTCGCTAGGATTTATCAAACGACGCCAAACTTATTGGCAAATCAAAAAAACGCTCTTCCTATGAAAACTACATCTATAAGTACCTACTTGTGACCTCAAGTAGGTAACATATACTTATATTTTTATCTATGGACTACAGTACTGTGTGGTGAAGCGTGAGTAGTAAAAACCCATTTAATATACTTACCTATGTGGTACTTAACTGTGCTATAAAGATTGCAGACTAAAGGTCATGCAGAGTAATGTCTGAGGAGTGAATTGGGTTGACTATTTAACTATGTTGCATATGTGAGGTAGTTGGGGAAGTTTTTTCAGCTTTTGAACTGGTTCACAATTTTCCTTGGACTGATAATCTTCCAGACATTTAGTGAGGGGATTGCCCTCACTCAGCATGCAGTATTCCCCATAGTTCCCATAGTTCCCCACCAGCGTCGGATTGGTAACGCGGGCATTCGGGCAATGCCCGAGGGGCCGATGTCTGAGTTTTTTTAGCAGTCTGGGGGGCCATTTGGGCACTGTCTCTATTGTTCGATCAGCCACCGGCCCAGTGGGTGTCTGAGTGGCCATTCTATAGGCAGATGTGCTACATTACCTCCGTTTTGCAACAGGCAGAGGTGTCACTCCCTTTGTCTCGCTGGCCGGCCCCTTAATGTGTGCACATACTGAGCGGGGGCCTGAGTAGAAGTGGCCTCACTTGTTTCACCATTGCAAACTAACGCGTGCATTTTTTTACCTCCCCCCAAAGTTTTTTTATAAGATTACGCCAAAGCAGTGATTTGACTGAGGAGTGAATATGCAAATGTGGGCCGATTTTTTTTGCGTGCCCGGGCCTATTTTCAATCCCAATCCAACCCTGCTCCCCACAATCACTGATATTGCTTAACATCTAAATTAAATGTACCTCAGGTATCAGAGATTATGTTCTATGCATATGTTGATGATATGCATCTCGTTTTTCTTATTTATGAAGAGAATACAGTGGTAGAAAACCCATACTGATGAAATTCAGGACTTGATGTATGGGAGTTGAATGAGTAGACCTATTCAGATTGTGTGCAAGCACCCTTATATTGGTTGTGCATGTGGTGACATTCATGTCCGAGAGTGCTTTATTTAGTTATTATCAGAAGCTAAAACTTTGACATTTGTTTTTAACAATACACTATCTATGCAGAGGCAAGCAGTCTGGTTGACCAAAATGTGTAGGTTATATATCCACATTCTAGGCAACTTATGATCTATTCCTGTACGAAAAGCAAAGGCAACTATAGCTTAAGCAATCATAGACTCAAATATTGCGGACTAATACAAAAAAATCAACTATGCAGGGTGAGCAGTAGTGCAACATGTGTGCAGAGAAAAATTATACATTGAAAAGGCTACATTGGACGAACCTTCCGTAGAGAATTAAGGCTCCCATTAGGATGGTGGGCGGACTTTGCCCGTCCGCCATCCTCCCGGTAGAAGGGACCGCCTGCCATAAAGGCGGGGGTCCTGTGGGTGGAATTAGGATGCGCCCGCCACAGTGGCGGGAGCATCCTTTATCTTTACCATTGGGGGCGGTGCTGAAAGCACCTCCCGCTGCAATGGTAAACAAACATGTTGTGCATTTCAATGCACAACGTGACAGGCACCGCGTGGTGCCTGCCATGTTGTTCTTTCAAATGCTGGGGGGTACCATAGGTACCCCTCATGTGCACCCCCAAACCCCAAAGCAGACTCCGCATGCCTTTCCGTGGCGGTATTGCCGCCACGGAAAGGCATTGCAAAATGCCCATTGTGATATGGCTGGTGGTGTCTGATAGACACCGCCACCATATAAACCCTTCTCCACCCCGGTCGCAAGGCGACCGGGGCGGAAAAGTGGCGGACGGTCTTTCCGTCCTCCGCGGACCCCCAGCCATGTTAATATGGCGGGGGGTCATTTGTGCACGGATGGCGGGTGGATCGCCCCCGCCAGGCCGGCGGTGGCTGCCGCCGGCCTGGCGGGGGCAATCCGCCCACCATCCTAATGGGCCCCCAAGTATTTTGTCCTTGATGATTAAAATAGCTTGATAGGAATAATCCACTCACTGCAAGCTCAGAATTGGGGTTTATACTCTTACAAATAACCTTAGATCCTTGGATTAAAACTTGTTGGTAGTCCCACATGTTTCTAAAGGTCTGATGGGCAGCTGATTGCTTAAGGTGATGGATTCAAGGTTTGTAATGGTAATTCAAAGGAGCTGGAATTAATCCGTGAGTTCAGCTGTTTTAAAAACAGATTGAATACGTTTTTGTTTTAGGCTGATCTCCCTGTGAGTGTTGTCATACCAGCTCCTGTATACTTCTTCTTCGTTTTTGATGCTTCACATACTTAACCAAATGGTTAACAAAATACCAGTTTAAGTACCTACTGGATGAATATAATCAGTGATAGGGATGGAAAGGAAGTCACATCATTTGTCAGTTACCAACTGGCTGATATACAAGAAGGGTTCAGTCAGCAGTAATCAGTTGTTTTATCTCAAGGCTCCAGTCTTCTGAGGAAGCATAGTATGAACAACTCAGTATTCAAAAGGCTCAAAACCTCAAGCCTGCCAAGTGTGCCAAGCAAAGTGTAATGTACAAATATGTCCCTTCAAAATTTAGAAACCAGCATCACAAATCGGGTCATTGGAAAGTGCACTTATTCCAACCAACAAATGTATGCACCATCACAACCTTTTCTTTTGCAGGCTCATTTGGAACAAAGCCTCAATCTCTATGATCAACCATGGGATTTGTCTTACAATGATTATTTTGCTCCATAAATGACTGAAGTCAGTTGGTGTGAATTGAATCTTTATTGTCATTCTTTTGAGGCACTCTGATATTCAAGATAGTAGGTGATATTTAGGCCAGAAAATCAGACAAAGGTTTTAGCATTATATGCGTAACGATGTAAAAAACCAGAGGAGGGATGTGGAGTTTAGGGTGAAAATATGTGGTCAAAAGACTAGGCCTTGTGGAAAGCCACCAGATAAGGGTGACAAAGGTGTATACGTGAAGCTTGAGAAGCTCCAGGAAATTAAAAAGGAGTGAGCTGAGAGATACTAAGAAAAGTCCAATATAGTTCCAATAATACCGATATTGTTAATGGTAGGGAGCACAGTGGAATTTCCTAAAAAGTTAAATAGAGCAGAGAGGTCAAGAATATAAGGATGTATAAGGGATGGTAGAGGTTGTAAGAATTAATGAATCTTGCCATGTAGGAAAGGGCTATTTCAATGGCGTCTAGAGCTCAGATGCTGATTCAAGAGAATCAAGAAGTTTGTGTGTGATGAGAAAGGAGTTGAAACAGTAGGCAATCAAACCTAAAACTGTGGAGAAAAATGCGAATTTGGAGACTACGCTATGTCTAACAGGACAACAAAGTTCATCTGTGGCATTTTGTACTAAAGGCAGTACCAGGGCAGATTTACAACACAGTGGATTGTTTGCTATATTGAGAAAGTAGTTAACGAACAAAGCTAAGGAGGACAGAATACACGAGAGGAAGGTTATGGGTTTAACTTTAACAATTTAAGGATTGAATGGGTCCAATGGCAAGTGTTGTATTGGCCTTTTGGGTAATATGACACTCTGGCACTGCCAGGTGTGCTGGCTTGAAAGGACGAAAGTGTGTTTTTTTTTGGCCCTGGCATGGCCCAAGGAAACAAAGCAACCTGTCCATACACTGGCCAGCCCACATCGACCAGCCAAAGTGCCCAATAGGCCAGTTTAACACTGCGTATGGCGCACAAGAAGGCTCAGCAGTTTTATTTATGGGACAATTAGGTGGAGGAGGTAGAAAAGAGTACAGAATTTCTGGTGCTCAACATTTTTAGTTAAAAATCTTGTGGCTGGGCAGAAGAGTGGCCCAGTGAGGTGCAGAGAGACTGAAGTATGGGTAGTATGGGTGAGTCATTGAAGAAGTGGGCATAATGAAGAGTTGAAGTCCTGCAAGTAAGTAGATTTGACAGCCGGGGGCATTCATGTGAGCATTTATGGAATGTTTACAAGCATTTAGTTGTTCTGAAGTCTTAGGGGCCGATTATGCCCGCCATCGTAGCAGGGATCGGGACGCCCACCTGTAAGGAGGTCCCACACCCCTAATTACGATGTGACCGCCACTGTGGCGGTTGCATCCAGCAATTTAACATTGCGGTGGGTGCTGCTGGCTGCAGCACCCGCCGCACTGCTAAATGGCCATGTCGTGCATTTCCATGCACAACGTGGAAGGCACAACGCGGTGATTGCCAACTTGTGCATGGAAATGTCGGGGTACCCCCCTCCAGTGCCCAACTACCTCACCCCAAACCAAAGGGGGGCCCACAAAGGGCCCCCGAAACCAATCCCCACCAGCCTTTCCATGGGGCTTATTATAGCCCACATTGTAATTTGGCGGATGGTCCTTGCTAGGTACCGCCGCCATTTTACGATTGTGGACCGTCCGCAAAGTAATCGGAGTGATTGCCTTTATCGGAAGAGTGGCGGGCGGTTTTTCTGCCCACCACAGTCGCAGGCTGAGTTCCCCCGCCATCCTCATTTGTCGGGGGGAAATAAACTTCCAGTGCCGGAGGGCCCACTACCACACGGCTGGCGGTTGGCGGGACTTCCGCCATCATAATCGGCCCCTTAGTTTTGAGGAATTGCACTTTTTTGTTTTTCAGTGATTAGATGTTAAGGGATGATTTCAGTCAATGATCAAGGTTTCAGATCAGGTAGGGTGAATCAAAAACATCAGTCTAAAGTGTCATAAAAATACTCAAATGATGTGGAATTTAGCATAGATTCAAGATCATAATGGATCTGGTTGTAGATTCTAAGCAGAATGTTTGTGATTGGGCTCTTTCCAGGGACTGAGGAGATGTGGGTACTAAATGACGTTTAAAAGAGCATGGTCAGGTAAATTCCGGTTACTGGTAGTTTAGAAGTGGATTAGCATTTTATAAATTTGTGTGCACACATGCACAGTTTTGATGTGAATTATCAGAGAGGATTAGTGTAAATTGCATCTTTTGGCACCTGAGAATGTAAAAGGGGACTAACAAACCACTTATTTAGAAGATAATGCAGGTTAGGGTGTGAGGTTTCAATCACACAGGCTTATGTGTATATTTTGGGTTTTTATAAAGTGTTGGCTTTTGGTTAGATTGGTAGCAAAGAAGCCATACAGTTAACGGGACAGGAACATGAATTTTTTAATTGGGGTGGGAAATGTCAGTATAGGCAATCGACCAGGCAGTTTAGCTTTCAGGGATATCAGTCATTGAGAAAGAGGTTGCCAGACAATTGCCGGACAAAATAACATGCATTCTGGTGCCAAAGACGAACAATCTCCCAAAAGTGGAGAACATGGATGTACAGCCTGGGGTGTAGGGGCACTTATCACACAAATAGGAATGATGGCAGTACAGACACAATAAAATACACTCATCACTCAAATGTAAGGGAGCACAACAGAGCATACACAATACAATACAGTTTTGGGTGCAGGGACCGAAATCACTCAAATGGGGGCAGTAGTAGCATGGACACAATCAAATGCAGTTTGAGGTGCAAGAGCGCCATTCAGTCTAATGGGTGGACTGGAAGTATAGCCACAACATAATACTCTTTGGGGTGCAAGAAACCAGTTTCTGAAATGAGGGGGGAAAGTGGAAGCAAATACTCAATGCAAGGTGATTTGGCATCAAACACTCAAAGGAGAAGGTGGCATTATGAACAGAATACAACACAGTTTGGGGTAGCTGGACATCAATCACTCCCACGGAGACGTGGGAGTAGAGATATAATACAATAGGGTTGTATTGAAACCGGTCCTAGGATGCTTGTTTCCAGTCCAGGGAAGACCTGGCTTGGCAGTTCGGGCTCGACTGTCCCTTTGAGGAACAGGGTCAAGATTGATTTTCATATGGCTGGGTCGGAACTGGGGTAGTTAAGTAAGCTAAAGAACGATGGTGGATTCAACCCAGATCTCTAAATGGGATGAGTGTCTGAAAAATGTCAGCGCTCAGTTCATCATCTTCTTGCGTTTGCTTTGTAGGACTCCAGTCATTCAAATGTGGCTCATGGCACTATAGAATCAGAAAGTGATGTCTGGGTTACAGAGGCACTGATACCTTTTTTAGTTTAAAGGAAGTTTATTTCAGGAAAAGATTGCAACCAGAAAACATACAATATAATCATAATACAAAGTAAACAGCAATCAAATATAAAGTATTATATCACAATATTAAGAAGGGGAAAAGGAAGGGAAGAAAGAAAGAAAATGAAAGAAAGAAAGAAAGAAAGAAAAAAAGAAAGAAAGAAAGAAAGAAAGAAAGAAAAAAAGAAAGAAATTGGATGGGGCAGGAAAAAACAGATCAGTATGCAAAGTGCTTAAGATATATCTAAAGAGATAAACGTTGCTAAGTAAAATTCCTCACTGTAAACAATGAGAAAGTGCTTATATAGTACAAACATACATTTCCATAAAAACAATATCAACATCATGGAGGTTTGGGGACTTCCTCAATAGCAGGAGTATGTAAGGTGTGGTAAATAAATAAATAAATACCGGTACTATTTTTCTATGCATTAAAGGTAAAAGGATAGCTCAATAAATAAGAGGCAGAATCCGTGGTATCTGAGTCATACGGGCTTTAATTAAGTGGCTCGAGCCAATGGACATCGGGTTCCATCACCTGCTAAGGCTCAGGAAGGGACAAATCTAGACCTCGATCTCCACATTTCATTAACATCATTCAATATATATAGTAAAACAGTACAGTTGCATTGAATACAGTAGGCGTAACAAGTGACAAACGGAAGATAAGAACATATGGGCGTGAAAAGAAGGCGTGCACAAGGCGTGCACGGAGGTGTGTGATGTAGACGTCACAGAAGTGTCATAAGTGGGTGGACACATGGAGGGGGCTTCATGGGCAGCTGGAACCTTTAACCTACTGGTGCGCGCAAACGAGTCATGACGTGTAACTGGGGAGAGCTGGGGGCCGCTGACTTCTAGCACTAGAAGAGGAGACTGAAGTCTGGGATGTCAGAACGACCTGTACCTATAGCATATCTGATATCTTGTGTTTAGAGTACATGTTGCTTGATTCTAAAGGTCATCAGGGCAAAGGATACTTGTCACTAAAGCTAGTGTGTGCATATATTTCTTCATGTATTGCGTGAACTATGGATATTCTATGGATACTAATTCAGGAAATCACTTGCATGGAGACAGGAAGACTAGACTATAGATGGATGTGTTTATGCTGTTCGTTAGCTAGGAATGTGAAGCCGGGGAGCTGAACAGATAACTGTAGGCATAACATATTCTTGGCAGGCAGGCCAGGCCGGGCACCGCGTTGCTTGGCAGGAAGTAAGTGAAGGGTCAGGGATGCGGGCGGGGCTGCATCTCTCGGAGTGGTTCAGGAGACTTGAGGCTTGAATCTGGTGTCCGGGCCCTGTGAGGCCTAGAAACGGGTGCAACTCGACGATTTAACGTGCACAATGTAAAGACGTTGGCAACATAGGCCTGAAAGCCTAATTCACGTTGCTTTCAGGAGAACTGGATAACTGACATACTAACGTTGGACGCAACTGTAAATGCGTCTTTATATTCGGCCATGGAGGGAAAATATGCATATTACTCATGCACATATATTACATGTTGGGGAGCACGTAGGGACACATAACAGGGCAAAATTCAATTTTCCTCATTCCCTCCTTGTTCCCTACGTTTCCTTCAGGAAACATCAATATTCATGAGACCATCTATCTGTTCATACAGCATCATTTGCTTGTCTTTTATCTGCTGAGAATGGGACTTTGGACGTGGAATACAAGATGTAGCGCACAAGCCGCAAATCGCTGGGCCACATTGTAAACAGAGACAACAACTGAATATGATCATTACTACTATTCCTAGCAATGACAATACTTTCCATCCCCAGGCAGATATTACACTCCAGAGCCAGCCGGACCAAGTCCAGGTGCCTGGATTCTGGTGTAGCTGATGGGCTATTTTATGAAGTCTAGTTATTGCTGAATACACAGACGGTGCGTTATTAGGAATAAAAACGCAACAACTAGATCCGATGACTCTACAAGCTCCGCCCCTATCGGCCAGTATGACGTCAAGAACAAGGCGGTTCTGAAGAACAACAAATCTCATAGCAGACTGCTCTTCCGTTAAGTTACCTAGGGCGGAAGTAGTCTCATTCACTACTGCTTCAAGGGTTCTGGTTAACCTGCGTATTAACTTACTATTCTGGACAGGACCTATGAAGAAGAAGAAACCTTTATTGAAATCCGTATACTGTTCTAATGCAGTTTCAGTCTGATCGACAATTGGGGACTCGATCTCCCTTCTATGTCTGACGTGTACTAGATGTGTATTTCGGTGATAATCGGATGGGGCTAGGAAAACTGGTGGCAGTAGGAAGGCAATGTAACATGTTCCATCCCAATCTAGGGGCAAACGTACATATGCGGTCTGACCACATATAAAATAAGAATGACGTGAGGCTTTGAAAGTAGATTTCCCACTGTCACTATACTTGACCACAGTAGTACAATCACTGTGTCCTAGATGTACTGAACCATTCTTTCTAACACATAATTCGCCTTTCACTGGTAGAACTGTTATAGAAGGCAAGTCTGGAGTGGTCTCGGACTGAACATTCAAAACCATGAGGTTAGAGGAAAAATTACCTAGATCATATACTTCATTTTCTAGATCCGACCCTGTCCTATGGAAAAGACCGTCCTGGTCTGGGAAACAGGTCCTATTCAGAAGGGACTTATCGTCTAAGGATGACGTTAATGTAAACCATGCTCCACACGAACCATTGTGTGAAAACGGATAGGGAAAGAGTGGCAGAGCTCCCTTAACTGTCTGGAAAGGGGGGAGTCGACCACATACCCAGCAGTTAGTGGCATTGCTGGTCTGATGTGAATAGTGTAACATACGGATAAAAGTATTGTTGCGCATTGCAAGTCGATAGGATAACTCGTGAGGGGGTAGTTCACTAAACGTGTGCTCTACTGTATCATTAGAGGAAAGGTGTACATGTGAACCAAGAGGAGGAAAGAATACATGTAGCATATAACTTATACATGTGATCGTAAGACTCAGAAATAACATAAACAATAACGTAACAACGCATCTGCTTCGCAGAGTTTTACAGTATTTCATTTTCTTGGAGTTTCGTCTATCTCTCTCACTATGTGGGTCTATCTTATACATGTCAGGAACCTGTCTAACCGCTTCACCCGAGGGGAACTTAAACAATTAAACGCTGTCTGACTTACTAGACCTCAATTTTAATTTATACTCCTGCTGCGGAGTTTTCTCTAACAGGGGAAGTTTAGAGTCAGTATCGGGGCAGTCCTTGAAAAAAGTCTTTGGACGCAGTCCATGGAAACGCTTGATGTGACTGGAGTGGAGCCAGCCTTTTCTTCCTTCTAGCTTTACAGCGGTCCTTGTGGTCA
The DNA here is from genome assembly GCF_964261635.1 of Lissotriton helveticus. Classification (NCBI taxonomy): domain Eukaryota; kingdom Metazoa; phylum Chordata; class Amphibia; order Caudata; family Salamandridae; genus Lissotriton; species Lissotriton helveticus. The sequence continues at coordinate 1,586,733,955 of NC_136067.1, read as the reverse complement.
TCAGAACAAGTTTCGGCTCCTTCCAGCGGGGCTCCAGCGTGCTTGAACGATCGAAGTTGCGGACCAAAACAAGGTCACCTGGAACGACCTCGTGCGGTTTCACCTGGGTGTTGTCTGGAAAGGCAGCCGCGACCTGTGAACGACAAGAGAGTAGTGCAGACATCAAGGAAGCTAGGTAATCTGTCAGCATGTTACTGTCAACATCGGTGATTTTACGAGGCGTAGGTGTACCCCACATGTTCGGGGGACGACCGAACACTACTTCATAGGGTGACAAACCAGATCGGGAGTGAGCGACCATTCTCATATAGAAGAGGGCAACCGGCAGGGCTACCATTCAATCTACACCTTTTTCTGCACAGACCTTCGCTAATCGTGTTTTCAGAGTTTGATTGTGTCTCTCGACGAGGCCAGCTGCCTCTGGGTGTCGTACACAGTGGAACTTCCACTGGTACCCTAACAGAAGTGATACTTGCTTCATGAGTTCGGACGAGAATGGCTGTCCGTTATCTGAATACACGACCCGGGGCAAACCATAGCGAGGGAAGAACTCACGAACCAACTGCTTGGCAGTGGTCGCGGCAGTATAATCTGGGACTGGATATGCTTCTGTCCATCTGGACAAAGCGCATACAACTACGAGGACATACTTGAAACCTCGACATCGATCCATCTGGATATAATCCATCTGGAGGACTTCAAAAGGGTGGTCAGGAGGATGGAATCCACCTTGTTCCACGGGAACACCTTTACCTGGATTGAACTGACAACAGATCATGCAGGTACGCACTTTCTGCTTCGCTGCTGCTCGTAAATGCTTGTTAAACCAGAGGTTCTGGATGCTGTCTAACATGGCTTTTTCTCCTAAGTGTGCTGGACTGTGTGCTGTATTAATGATGACTTGAACCATAGAGTCGCGGAGAAACCATGTGGCCTTTCCCTTCGTCAACCATCCCTGATCTGTCTGGACCCCTCCTTGTTCAGACCATTTCTTGATTTCGTCTGGAGTAGCATGTGTCTGTATGTCTAGTACGTCTTGTGTAGGATCCTTAACTGTCATACAAGTCGTCTGGACTGGAACGTCTGTCTTTGTCGTGTCAGCTGGAATGTCTGGAGTCTGAGCTGTAAGCTTGGCTGTTCGATCTGCCAGGTCGTTACCCTGGGAAATGGTGTCAGTGGCTTTCGTATGTGCTTTGCACTTCATAATGGCGATAGCTGTCGGTAAATGTATTGCTTCTAACAGAGCTTGAATGAGGGGGCCATGCTGAATCTTGGCTCCATGAGAGGTCATGAAACCTCTTTCTTGCCAGAGGACTCCAAAGTCGTGTAAAACTCCGAATGCATAACGTGAATCTGTATATATGTTTACTTTCAGGTTCTTGGCTCGTATGCAGGCTTGGGTCAGAGCGATGAGCTCTGCTGCTTGAGCAGACAGGGTGTCAATACGATGTGTTTCTATGACTTCAGTTTCAGTAGTCACTGCATATGCGGCCACTAACTCTCCAGTACTTGTTCTCATACATGAACCATCCACATAAAGTGTCAGGTCGGGGTCAGGTAATGCAATGTCCGTCAAGTCTTGTCTTGGTTTTGTCATGGTGTTAATAACTTCCACACAGTCATGTGTTGCAGGGTTTGGGGTAATCGAGGGTAACAGTGTAGCAGGATTTAATATGTTGCAGCGTCTGATTTCTATGTGTGGCTGAAACAGTGTCAGTTCATATCCTGTTAATCGTGCAATTGTCAAGTGCTGAGTCTGTGTTCGGTTTAAAAGAACTTCCACGGAGTGTGGAACCTGTACTGTCAGGGAGTGTCCTAACACTATGGAATCACTTTGCCTAATAGCTAGAGCTGTGGCTGCAACTGATTTAAGGCACGCAGGCAAAGCCTGGGCTACTGGATCTAATGTGCTAGAAAAATAAGCACAAGGCTTGTGTTGTCCTGCTTGATCTTGTGTGAGAACAGATAATGCTGTACCATCACGTTCAGAGACAAAAAGTGTAAAAGGTTTACTGTAGTTTGGTGTCGCTAAGACAGGTGCTTGGCATAAAACTTTCTTTAATTCATTAAAAACAAGTGTATGTTCCTGGGTCCAAGGGAGGACAGTCGATGTCGCTGCCTCCTGTGTTGTTAACTGTATCAGTGGCTTGGCTAGATATGCGTACTGAGGAATCCATTGTCTGCAGTAAGAAGTGAGGCCGATAAAAGCTCGTACCTCCTTCTGTGTCTTAGGCTGAGGAAGATGTGCAATCAACTGGATACGGTCAGGTGTCAACTGTCTACCCCTCTTGGACAGCAAGTGTCCAAGGTATACCACTTGCTGGACACAGAATTGCAGTTTCGAAGGGGACACCTTGTGCCCCATTTCTGCCAGAAAATACAAGACTGTCAGTGATGCACGTTCGCAGTCACGTTCTGTACGGGCTGTGATCAATAGGTCATCGACATACTGGAGCAGGGCAGTGTCAGTTGGCATGTGAATACTGTCTAGTTGTCGTTTAAGTGCTTGACTGTAAATACTAGGACTTTCTGTGAACCCTTGAGGTGCACGTGTGAATTTATAGCTTCTTCCATTTAAACAGAATCCGAAAAGGAACTGGCTGTCTGGATGAATGGGGACACTAAAGAAAGCGTTCTTGAGATCGATAACAGTAAAGAACGTAGCTTCGGAATCAATGGCAGTCAATAGGGAAGAGATATCTGGAACCACTGGGTACTGGGGTATGATACATTTATTAAGTTCTCGAAGGTCAATTACTAGTCGATAAACTGGAGGTGCATTTGGGTCAGTACGTTTAAGAATCGGAATGATTGGAGAATTACATACATTGGAGTCAGTTTCTACAACTACTCCTTGAGCAATGAGCTCGTCAATAATTTTCGATAAGGCTGCTACAGCCTCAGGTGGTAACTTGTATTGTCGAATTCGGGGTAATACAACTACTTGTTTCAGAGTGACACGATATGGTGTAATGTGCATACAACCTACATCAGTTGGACCTTGCGCCCATAAATGCTGTGGTACATTCAATAATCTTGGATCAAAATCTCTTAACACATAATGTCCTTTAAAATCACGTAAAAACAATCTCACTCCTTCCGGAGAACAACAGATTACTGCACCCAATTCTTTCAATGTTTTAATACCTAGTAAGTTTTCTGGACATGATTTCGTAAGTAACAAGTCTGTAGTTGGGGACAATGGACCAACTTCTAGGGAGACTGGTTTCGATATTTCGTTAACAATAGGCTTTCCTGAAAATCCCAGGGAAACATTTCTTGAGCCTGAGAGAGGAGCCCCTGGAACCTCGTCATGACTGATGGTAGTCCTACTTGCCCCTGTATCAATCAGAAATTTTCTGTCTTTCCCTAATACTTGACTGTGTACATAGGGACCCTCTTGATCTACAGGAACCTCGATGAGAGGCAAGCCAACCTCCCTCTCTAGGCTGTTTCATGAATACTGCTGAAATTCTGGATAATCTGACTGCGCATACTGGTACATCTGCTGTGTAACGTGTTGTGTGGCAGCTATAGGCTGCGGTACTGTAACTGTCTGTTGTGCGTTCTGCGGTGGTTGCGTGTTTTGCGGAACATGTTCCTGTCTAGGAGGACGCGGTCTCTCTTTCGTCTTACCAGTAGCTATGTTGTGTTTCAGAACTGCACTTTCGTTTATATAGTGACCTGGCTGTTTACAATAATTGCATGTCCCTTTAACGGGAGCTGCAGTATGACTGGTCTGATTCGTACCCCTCTTCTGACTATCTGCTGGAACAGACTGTGCAACTAGTACTTTCATTTTTGTGTCTTTCATACGTCTCCTTTCGTGTTCTTGCTCTTCTCTGATTCGATTCTGATGGTACTGTAACATTTGTAGCATTTGGGACGGGGTATTAGCTTGCCAGGTACTCTCGACTTTCAGTACTCGATTTTTAACTTGCGGTAAAGAATTCTCAACTAGTTTGGTAACAAAAAGATGGGGATACGACTCACTACTTGTTTTCAAGCCGCTATTAATAATGAAACATTTCTCAAATCTGGAATAAAAATCACTAGTGTCTTCATCTTGTTTCTGTTTACAGGCTGAGATAGCATCCCAGTCTTCCTTTTTCGTGCTTAATAATCTTGGCAAGACTTGAATTAACAATTCGGGCAATGCTTTGGCTTTTTCCCCCTGAGACCGGTACCAGGAACTCGTGTGTTATCTTCGTTCTCTAATCCTGCCCAGTCAATCTTTTTCTCTCCCACCTCCCATTCTTTTTCTTTAAGTTTTTCATATATGCCCGCAGGCAACAGGACCTTTAACATTTTAATGATATCAGGATACGTGTATTCTCCCATACGGAGCATGTCTTTTAATTCACGGTGGAACCCTGCTGGATCTTTATCGTGACAGGGTACTAACTTTTTCATTTTCAGTAGTTCTATTTTCGTTAAAGGGGTGTAAACAAATACTCGTTCGAGCTCACCTCCCGTTCCCTCAACAGGATGCACTTCTCGCAAGGGATTCTGTCTGTCTATGTAAAATGTCTTTCTTACTGGGGGTGGAACAGGAACAAAATGTGGAGTCAGGAACGTTCTGTATTTGTGACGTTGTTCTAAAATGACATTAATCAAATCGGTACCTAGGCCTTTCCATCGGTTTAGGAGTAACTCGTCCAATACATTATATAAAGGACCTGGATCAGAATGCTGATTCTCGTACAATGTAATGAGGTGTTGGATCATGTACATACCCACCAGTCGCTGTTCGTCTGGGGGAAGTTTCAGAAACATTTGGGCCACTACTTCGTCTGAAAATGTACTAGAATCACTAGTCCATCGGACTGCTGATCGGGCTAGTTCCTGTTCATGCATGGTACTAAGCTCACTGTAACCTATTCGTAGTTTCAGAACTTTATCGGTAGCCTGGAATAAATGTTCGAGAGAACACTGTTCTGGTACGGGAGGAAGAAAAGCTTTCTTGCATTCTAGGCGTGTGTGTCTGTCAAAAGGTCTCGTCCTACCTACGTACGCTATTCTGTTTGGATTCTCGGTGTCTACATCTTCGTCTGAAGTGTCATTCTCCTTCTCGGTTACTCCCATTGCTTTCTCCCTTTCGTGTATGCGTAGAATTTCTTTACGAATCTTTCTGTACATGGTTTCTATACAAGTTTGTTTACTGTGTTTTCCTTCTGCTATATTGTCACTCCACCTTGTCAGGGCTTTCATCTCGTCTTTATCAGGATGATCTTGTTCTCTTATTAAACAATTTATCAAAAACTGCAAAATCATACTTTGAATCTCGACTTTCCTGTGTGCCATAGCTTCGTGAATACTTTCTGGTTTCTCCCCTGTTCGGATGAAATGATATATTCTGTCTAAATGTTCCTTCATATCTGGTATGGTAGTCAAAAAATTCGCAACTCGTCGTAAACGTACGGAATATAATATCATCTTATCTTCGCCTGGCACTGGATCATATCTACAATCAGTAAGGTAGTGTTTGAGGGCTGCGTATGTAGCCACTTTTGGCGTGCGCTGTAATGCTGCTTCTCTTAGTGTCATTCGTTTTACTTGAGGCGGGGTGATAGGAATACCTCCCCCTGCTCCTCCTGAACTAGAATCATCAATTAATACGGAGTGTGCCGTTGCTGGTAAAGTGACTGGTAAAGTAGGCATACGCAATGTGGGTTGGTCCTGGGGTACTGGCAGATTCCCGGGACCAATAGCTGGAGGAACAGTAATTACGTTATTAACAGGGTGATGAGCAGGCGGAGTAGGATTCGGATTTGCATATTCTGGGACAGTGTCGTCTAAATAGGAAGAAAGGAAAATTTCAGCTGCGGTCGGTTTATGACGTAGCTTAGTCGGGACCAATGGTGGCGGTAAATTACAGGGTGTTTCCGGGGTCGCCTTAGGCAAACCCTCGGCGAGAAGGGGATACATACCTTTAATAAGGGCATTTCTTTGTCTGTCTGACTGTTCTGCTCTAACTCGTTCACCTTCTTCTAGTAGTTCCCTTTCTTGGGCTTTTTCTGAGGATTCCCTACTTAATTCTGCTTTTCTGAATTCTTTTTCTGTTCTTTTATGCGATTCTTTATGCCATAATTCTATGGCATCTTTCTGGGATTGTCTGGCTTTCTTTTTCCATAATGCTTCCTCTACTCTCATGATGCACTCGGCATCCCATGTTCCTGAAACAGGCCATCTATATTTCTCATCCAGATTCTTGGTATAATCTACCCATAAGTCTAAGTACAGTATGGCATCTAAGCCATGTTTATGATACATGAAATGTCCAGGACTGTCCCTAGGTGGGACAGGAACTGATTCTTCGAGTAACCCTTTTCTGGTTCCTATCTGACGTAACTTTGAAAACAGAGGCATATTTGAACGTACTTGAACTTGAACACAATACACAATGAACACAGTAATGAATAGCAAAACAAATCATTCATACCACGACATCAATACACATTAATAACAGTTCGAACAGATACTACCTAGTAACATTAAAAACATAATACTTCGAAAACATAATACTGGAATTCTCGAGAGATTTATACTAGAAAAACAGATTTTACTGGATGCACTGCTAAAACAGTACAGAACATACCGGTCTCGTAAAGAGACACGTCATACCGTATCCACCTAGGTGAACACGTCGGACCGGATCTGTGTACCCAAACCCGTCGGACCGGGCACAAATTAATGAACCCGTCTAGATACGTTCCCAGCAACGGTACTCACCGGGAAGCAAAACTGAAGGCCTCGGAAACTCGACTGGACTGGACTGCTACGACGTCTGGTTACTACGCACTACGCATGCGCTTCGGGCTTCGGAAACAGGTGGGCCTCAGGATACCTCGGACCTTGCTCTCTCGGCTTGGGCTCTGGTCGGGACGCTCCGCCTTCCTCACCGCCTCGTCTGGATGCCGGACCGCAGTCTCCGTCTCCTCCGTGGGCCTGAGGGAGATTAAGCAGGAAAACCTGCAGGTGCACAGTAGGGGTCCGTCACGGCTGTAGAAGGGTCAGGGGGCCTGCGTTACATCGCCGGCACGTGGGGAAGGGGCTCGTCCCTGTTCGGGCGCCATTATGTGGTAAATAAATAAATAAATACCGGTACTATTTTTCTATGCATTAAAGGTAAAAGGATAGCTCAATAAATAAGAGGCAGAATCCATGGTATCTGAGTCATACGGGCTTTAATTAAGTGGCTCGAGCCAATGGACATCGGGTTCCATCACCTGCTAAGGCTCAGGAAGGGACAAATCTAGACCTCGATCTCCACATTTCATTAACATCATTCAATATATATAGTAAAACAGTACAGTTGCATTGAATACAGTAGGCGTAACAAGTGACAAACGGAAGATAAGAACATATGGGCGTGAAAAGAAGGCGTGCACAAGGCGTGCACGGAGGTGTGTGATGTAGACGTCACAGAAGTGTCATAAGTGGGTGGACACATGGAGGGGGCTTCATGGGCAGCTGGAACCTTTAACCTACTGGTGCGCGCAAACGAGTCATGACGTGTAACTGGGGAGAGCTGGGGGCCGCTGACTTCTAGCACTAGAAGAGGAGACTGAAGTCTGGGATGTCAGAACGACCTGTACCTATAGCATATCTGATATCTTGTGTTTAGAGTACACGTTGCTTGATTCTAAAGGTCATCAGGGCAAAGGATACTTGTCACTAAAGCTAGTGTGTGCATATATTTCTTCATGTATTGCGTGAACTATGGATATTCTATGGATACTAATTCAGGAAATCACTTGCATGGAGACAGGAAGACTAGACTATAGATGGATGTGTTTATGCTGTTCGTTAGCTAGGAATGTGAAGCCGGGGAGCTGAACAGATAACTGTAGGCATAACATATTCTTGGCAGGCAGGCCAGGCCGGGCACCGCGTTGCTTGGCAGGAAGTAAGTGAAGGGTCAGGGATGCGGGCGGGGCTGCATCTCTTGGAGTGGTTCAGGAGACTTGAGGCTTGAATCTGGTGTCCGGGCCCTGTGAGGCCTAGAAACGGGTGCAACTCGACGATTTAACGTGCACAATGTAAAGACGTTGGCAACATAGGCCTGAAAGCTTAATTCACGTTGCTTTCAGGAGAACTGGATAACTGACATACTAACGTTGGACGCAACTGTAAATGCGTCTTTATATTCGGCCATGGAGGGAAAATATGCATATTACTCATGCACATATATTACATGTTGGGGAGCACGTAGGGACACATAACAGGGCAAAATTCAATTTTCCTCAAAGGAACCGGAAGAAGCAGAAACATCAAGAAAATTAGTAATCGGTAGCCATAAGAGGTCACGTTTAATAGCAAGAGAAAGGGGGGAGACATAAGCTCTATCCAATCTGTAATTATAGCAGACACCATACCATCAAGCTTGAAAAGAGACGTTTGATGTATCTTTCCAAGATTTAGTGATCTGCTGAAAAGCCACCGCCAAGAGCAGGTCGATAATAGAAGTATTAATGGTCAGAGAAGACCATACATCAGATAAGCTACCTAGGAAAATGTGAGTGAGAGAATAAGGAAAATGTGTAGAAAAAATGGAATTAATTTGCTGCCATACTTTAGACCAAAATAAATGAATAAGCGGACAAGTGAAAAGCATATGTTTGAGATCTGCACATGGATTGGAGCAGGACCAACACGTGGAGGGGATAGATGAATCAATAGTGTGTAATCGGGCAGGAGTGATCAAAAGCCTATTGTAAACAAAAAATAAAGCCTGAGTAGTATTAGCTGCTCTAGAAGACCTTCTTATTTTATTCCAAATGTCATGCCATAACGAACTAGAAAAAGTATCAGCCAAGTCAGATTCCCAATCTTGTTCTGTCGTGGATTTATCTCTAACTATGGAAAATCATGTATTTTTTTATAAATTTGTGAAGCTGAAGGTGAAGACAAAAGGAAAGGAAGAGTGAGAGAGCAGGCTACAGGGGGAGAAGAAGGAGTAAGAAAAGAATTATATGACGTTTGGAGAGCCACGCGTAACAGATTATATTTATTAAGAAAGGAATGAGGGAGAGCAAAAAGAGATTGAAGGGACGAGAAAGGAAGGCAAAGGCCATCTTAAAAGAATTGATGAACCCAAAAAAGACCACGAGAATGCCAATCCTTCCAGAAAAATGTTCTGTTATTAATTTTAACAGGAGGATTGTACCATATGGGAGACTTTAAAAATTGAGCTCGATCGTCAAGACCATTAAGGAAAAAAGGCAAGAAGAGTTTCCTAGCAGTTTTAAGAATAGGAAGAGACATCTTAGGTGGAACGCAAGAAAGAGAAATAAATTCTTTGAAAGTAAAAGGGTGGAAGAAGGAGGATTCAATTGCAACCCATATCGGAAATGAGGAAATACCTGACTCCGAGTCTAATAAAAAAGAAGTTGAATGGGAAAGGAAAAATGAAGAGTGATAGGACGCGAAATCCGGAAAGTTAACTCCACCTAGAAACGTGGGACGTTTAAGTTTGGTAAAAGACATCCTAGCTTTCTTGTGTTGCCATAGAAATTTTGAAAGAACAGAATAGATGGTTTTAAAACAAGACTTGGGAAGATTAACAGGAAGGTTAGAAAGAAAAAATAAAATTACCGGAACCAACATCATTTTACTAGAGTCTAATCTGCCCCACCAGGCTAAAAATAGGGTGTGCCATCTAGTCGTGGAGGCTGTTATAATGTCGATTAAGTTTTTAATATTCAAAGCCACTGTATTTGATTAAGTTTTTAATATTTAAAGCCACTGTATAGAGGCACTGATACCTGAAAAGAAAGGGATGGTGTTAGTGCATAAACAGTATCATACAACTGTATATCAGAATTGCCCTAGTCCTGCCAAACTCCAAATTAGCTTAATTATAAAGAGTTTGATAGGTTAAAGTATTGTTGCGCCCACTTCCCCCCTAGATAGTAGCGGCCTAACTACATAAAGCACAAGCAGCACACATACTGCTTCACAACCATTCAAATTCGGGGAAATGTAATCATGGTCTATTTCAGTCTGAGCTGTGACTCAAACAAATTCAATTGCATACAACTAACAATGCAAACAAATGGGATGTGCCCAAGATCTGTACGCAGGCTCACCACTGTTTCATATCAACCTGGTCAGGTGGGCTTGAAAAGCAAGTCCGGACCTTCTCAATTCAAACTTGATTTTCTTTTTTTCTTGTATGTGAACCAGCCCAAAGCAATATGTCTGTTAGCCATGTCCTTCGTGAGATGTAGACACCCGTCAGAGTGCCTTACCTAGATTATGGAGCCTAAATATATTTAAGATGGATGTGTTTTGGGGCCTGGACTGATTGTATCGTTTTTGGTCTAAAAACTGAAATCTGAATAAGGCACCTCCCAGAAGCACTGCCTCTGTGTTATTTCAGAAGACCTCCTCTATGCAGGGAAAGCCAATCCAGGACTCCTTAATTCGGCTAAAAAACTATTTTCTTGTTTCCCTGGTGTACATCAGTCCAAAGAAGTATGGCTGCCTTTTGAGGCCTTGGTGAGGGGCGGGTGTCCCTTGGTGTGCCTGATGTGGGTATAGAGCCCGGAAGTCTGGAAGAGGGAAGAGGACTGCCCGCTGCCTGATCGGATAGGCTCTACAAGGTGGAAGTCATATAAACAGTTTTTCTCCTTTGATGGTAGAAAGCTACATCTTGCACTATAAATTACAAGGGCAAGTTTCCTTGAGTAGTTGAATTTGGGAAACAACCTTTACAGCGCAACTTTTACAATGCACTACCATTACAACGCAGTCTTTACATCGCAAAATCCCTTACATTGCATGCCATAACAACGCAACCATTACATCGCATTACACTACAATGCATACCATTACAACGCATGTCATTACAACGCAGTCATTACAACACAAACCATTACAACGCATATCATTACAACGCATAGTACCCTTACACTATCCAAAACGTACCCTACCGTTGCACCCCCTGGAGTTAGAATAGTAATTTTTACCCCTACACTATTCAACACATACCCTATTGTTGCACCCCCTGGAGTTAGAATAGTAATTTTTACCCCTGTAGTGTAGTTCCTATATTCCCAATAGGCTCTGCGCATTGGAATAATATAAACAGCAGTTTAGACGTAGGACTGAGGTTATCTAGGTCTCTACTGACTATATTAGAGTATATCTCTAGAGTCGTGTGAAAATAATAGACAGCTATTTCACTCAGCCAATCGTGCATGCTTAATTTCACTAGGAGTCCAGAGAAATAGAGAGACGGGCGTTTTCAAGAAAAGTTGTTATTTATTGAGCAGTCTTCTTTCTCATGCAAGAGAAATGAATTGCCACTATTGCAATACTTATCATGAAGTAAAGTGCGTACAGTAAAATTAGTATTATCAAATAATACTGTAAAAGCATTGATATGGTTTCTTAGCTATATGATACTTTAAAACGGATAAAATATATACATACATAAAAACATTGACTAACGTACTCAACTGGTGCTTCTAATATACGCCTACCTGGTGTACCTGACCTAAGCCTAATACGTGGGAAGGAGTAAGTAAGTTGCAGTTTAAGTTAAGTTGGTTTTTTGCCAAGAATCTGAATCAAGAATTCTCTTAAGGATTTAATCAGCTCCGTACCTTGGTTATAAAATGAAGGAGGTCTTGTATCTCGTGTCTCAGGACTCGATCTCCCAGAAACCCGCAAGGGTGACTGGAAACACCGGAGCTGGATTTCTCGGCAGGAGAAAAGACAGCGTCTCTCTCAGTGCGTCAAATGGGAGGGTCGGCTTCCTTCAGCACTCGCATCAGCTGGGCGTCGGGCAAGTAGATAGCCGCTCTGCTCCAAACCACCGTGTGTTTGCTTAAGGCAACATTGGTATATTTATACCTGAAAGGTGCCGGCTTTGACGTAAGGTTGGACTTAAGACGTCACTAAGAACTAACAGTTCTTTCTGGACTCCAGGAGTTCTTGTGCAAATCAAAACAAAAGCAGGGGGAATTCCCGGGCTGCTGGAGGCTTGGTTTGTTTAAAGAACGCGTTGTACTTTCTAGGAGTCTATGGGAGTAGCCTTGCCTTATTTGGACTGCATGGGCTATGACTAAATTTGGCGATACAAAAGGGGATGATGGACGGAGCGTTTGAGCAAATCAAACACTCACCCCAAGTCAACTGATCTGGAATTAATCCATCACCATTCTTTAGCCCACTCAGCCACCCCATTTCAGACATGGCTATATGCAAATCAGTCTGACCCTGTGCCTCATGGGAACAGTCCAGCCCGAACTGCCAAGCCATGTCTTCCATGGACCGGAAACAAGCATCCTGGGACCGGTTTCGGATTCATAATCCTCATCAGCCAGGCTATCTCGAATCCAGTGGCCAAGTGAGCAAGGGACTCACGTCTGAGCATACCCTGCCACACTTAGGGCGAACAAAGCGATACAAAAGGGGATGATGGATGGAGCGTTTGAGCAAATCAAACACTCACCCCCAGTCAACTGATCTGGGTTTAATCCATCACCATTCTCACCCCCAGTCAACTGATCTGGGTTTAATCCATCACCATTTCTGACCCCCAGTCAACTGACTAAATATGGACATGATTCTTATGCCTTTATAAGGATAAGTTTTGTTATAACCACATAAGGGCATGAATCTGGGATATTTAATTAGGGTCCTAGATAGATTCACAACACCCACTCCACGTATTAATGTCCATCATTACTAAATACTAAGCAATACTAAAGATATAACGATGCATGTGTGTTTTCCAACCCACTCCAAAATCCATAAATAGCATTCGATATGGTAAATACACGAAAATGAGTATTGGTACTGTACGTTTTCAAGCAGTTGTATCATTCAGATAATGCATATATAAATATTGGCTGAATGAATTGCGAAAATTACAATATGAAATGGCTCTTAATTACAGAAAAGAAAAGGTTGCGACCATTTCATCACATATTTATACAATACTGTACATGTGCTTGAGGCTGAGGTAAAATATTGTCTCTAGTGTCTCTAGTGTCTCTAAAAATAGAAGCTCTGTTCTCTAAGAATAGTTCTACTTTAAGCAGAGTACCATGTGCCAGAAAAAAGGTAAATATTTTGGAAGTGAAAATAATTTCGCTTTCAGGGGTAAAAATAGTTCCAATTGTTTTCAGTAGTGTTGTTTATCAAAACTGAAGGCCGAATTCAGAGTTCAGGGAACGCTGTGTGCTCGTTGTTTTAAAAGTTATTCTCGTTGTTAGGGGAGAACATCATATCAGACAGGCTTGCGAAAAATTGGTCTACAACATCAGGTGAAAGTTCGACCAGATTCGAAAAAGCTGAAACAGTGCATATGAGAGAATGATTGCTATCATCGATGTCTGGATCAGCAATGCTCTCAGAAGGTTGTACCTGTGTGGTGCTGCTCTCATCTCGTACTTCACCGCCACCTAATCGTAATGGTGCAGTCTCAACGAATGCCGTCATCAGAATAGGTAGCCGCTGGGGTCAACACGTTGCATGAGCCGTTACCGAACCAAGCAAAGTATCGATATCCGTTGGTACTGCTGATGGTAGTGTAAGACAGACGTCCAACGCGCATTCTTCTCCGCATAGCAGACATCGAAGCACAGGTAAGATGCAATCTTGCCAGATTGGTCTGAATGAAAGAAACCAAGTTGTATTCAGATCTCTTAGCTAATCCGAGGACTCTAGTGATCCGGTCTCGGTAGCGTATTGCTAGGATTGTTTCTTCCATTGTAGCTGGAGTTTTGTCTGTGGCTTGGCTTGCCATATCGGAGCAGAAGGATCAAAAATAAAATTCCTGCTACGAGTCCCAAAAGAAGAGGCAGGCCGCCGAATAACGAATGCACAAAATTCGGGAAAATGCCCAGAACTGTTTCAAAGGGGGCTAACAGTCCCGAAAAAATTGTCTTAAATACATGTGCGATGCCACTAGTATCAGACATGTTTAAAATTTCACCTAACATTTCTACGAAATGTACGGGGCAATTTGTTGATAATACGGAATGTATCTATGCCGCTGTCCTTGCAACTTGCAGATCATACGTCTCTTTGGACGAGGTTAAAGGCACGGTTTCCTGTAAAAGAATAGACTTCATTCTGCTTAAAGTATCAATTCGAATAGAAGAGATATTCAAAGAAGGCCATATTGCCGCCTCCATGTCTGGATTACCGTTTGGATACAATACTTGCATACAGCAAATGACCCTGGAAGTAACGGTTATGAGATAGGCTTTTACTGGCACCATGCCACAACAGCTTTGGTCACTTATTAGAAGAGTAGCTGTCATTGGAAAGCTGTCTGAAAAAGGGCTCTATATGTGTTGCAGGAGTGCCATGCAGATGACATGAAAGGTTATTTGATGAACCTTCGCAGGCTCCATGCAAGTTAATATCTTGACACAGAAGTGTACCGCTTAGTGATTTTTTACAATTGTTACCACTAAGGAATACCTCTTTTTTCCCTTCACTATAACATTTATGTGTATAAGGTAATTTCCAGATTGATTTGGTGTATCCTTTACCCAACCCTTCATACAGGCCTGCTGGTATATAATTTTGGCAATATTTAAACTGGAAAGTTGTTATTGGGATTGTAATCGTTCCATGTATTATGCATTCAATGACAGGTCTCTCTGACATTGTCAATGGTAATCTCTCAAGTTTTTCAATGCTCAGAATTGTATAATCTGCTCCTTTTTGTGCCAAACTGATTTGTTTATCAGTAAGGTTAAAGATAGAAAATAATGACGTTGTGTTGATTAGACGCCATGGCATGTAGCCTGAACGCAGGTTTTGCAACGTCCAGCCTAGCTGTACAATAGAACGTAATTGGGACTGACCATGTTGTAACATTAGCAAGTCCTGCTCTATTATATCAATAGCAGATGATGCAATGCTGTCCAGTGAATAAATTCTGGAGGACAGATCGTTAACCCATTGTCCACTACAGAAAGGGATTTTTCCAAATTTATACGATCAATTTCTCGTATTTTTTCTGCAGTTTCAATTTGCGTCACTTTCCAAGCTTCGTTGTAAGCAGCGTATATACCGGCGTATATGAAACGTTTTTGACGCTGTTTGCGAGGTCCCATTATGAAATCTCGCAAGTCAGCACCTTCTTTAAGTAAAGTCAAGTGTTGCTTAGTTTCTGGCAGTGTGAATTTCTGTAGCCACTCAAGGCATAGTTTTCCTACACTATATGTTGTAACTATCCCTGGATGTTGTCTCTGGGAGTATTTTGGGTCTGGCCTGTTCTGTTTGAACCCCTGTGTTTTAATCAGGAATCTATCTTGACAGTTATTAGTGTCTGTGGGCCAGATCAACCATTTTCTCCAATCAGGATTTGTTCTGTTTTGGTGTAAAATATGGGATACGTCTATCTCCACATCTGTAGTGCTATTACTATCAGGTATGGGCTTCGGAATAGATGGTTTGTTTACGTGTTTTATCTTGGCTTAACCAAGACAGGTTGTCTGTTGAATGGTGTCATTCAAGAATATTATCTGTTCTGGGATCATGCAGGCTCTAAATAATGCTTCTAGACCTTGTACGTGCCAGTCTTTTGAACCCCAGATGGTTTTTGTTTCAATGTTGTTTTTCCAAAATTAAAAACCAAATGTAGACATTTTATCATAAGATTTTTCAGAATAAATCAATTTAGTATTTGTCAACATTGTTTTCATTCCTGTCTTATTTAACATTTTAAAATAAAACGTTTCTGGATTACTGTTGTTAAACCCTGAGAAGTATGTGAATTTCTCATAAAATGTTTTCGAGCTGCCTTTTGGCGGTGTTGGACAATGTTCCCATTGATTATAAGTTAAAACATTTCTAGGTTGGGCAGATTTATGCAAATAGTGATGACCATAGTGGTTAAAACAGTACATTTCTTCATAGTTCGATGAACCCTGTAAATAATCATGTTCTGTAAATTTTGCTGACATTACTAAATCTGCCATCATATTATTAATATTTTCAAATTCCAATCATCAGAGAAAGTACTTGGTGTCACAAAGTCACTTAAGGAAACCTTAAATTGATGTGGATATTTCAAGAGCTCAATCGGGCCATAGATGTCATAATCCGTTTTGTCCCAAGCTACCCCACCAGGTATTGGATTGGCTGTGATGTTCACTGATGACAGTTCTCTTTTTTTCGATGTGTGAGGATCTGTGAGGCTTTAGGACCAAGTTGATGTTCTGACTTGCTGTGTCCATTGTACTATGTTTTCCATCAATAAATCTACCCAAACATAAAACCATGATGAGCCAAAGCAGGAGGAAAAGTACACCTAACACAATCCAAAATTCAATCCATGGTGAAATCAGATATGTTTCTTTTAGTTGATGAAAGAGTTCAGTCATTTTTTCTTTGAACGTTTTTGTTGCTGCCGTTTCTTCATGCTCACTTGGATCATCAGAAAAGTCATCGAAATTGATGAAGTAGCCAGATGCAGTTCTGTCAATTGTTGGAATTGCTTCCGGAATTTCATTTGTCTTTGCATTTTTCTTTGTTTCATTAGCATAGTCTGATGCTACATCATTGTAGACTGGTGTTTCTTGACGAACTGTTGCAATTTGGGTTTCAAGAGGCACAAGTTCCATGGCTTTGTTGCATAGTCCTTTTTTATTCACTGCAGGTTTATCAAATGTGATTAGTCTCTCAGTTGAACCTCTTGGATTGTAGCAAGATTTGGTCTTCTGCTATTTCTTGGGAGTCCACTGGGCCTACTACTTATAATTGGCCACATGATTGTGGTTTTACCAGGTCGATGGATACAACTCTGTTCTCCTTTTTACCAGCAAGGGGTGGTCGTACTACTGATCTTGTTCCGCTGACAGCTAAGACAGGTACTGCTTTTCTGTAAGAAGGCCCAAATTCCTTCTTCACTGTGATCTTTTCTCTGACTAGATCCCCAATCTTTGGAATCCAGACAGGTCTTGCTGGGACAGGTGGTTTCTCTTCAGTGTCTGTTGGCTTTAACTTTATATTACTCAGACTTCTTCTTGTTTCATTTAAGTCCTGTAAAACAGCCAAACGTTCTTTGATATCAAAGGGGTTTTTCTTCTACCACTGAAGTCTGACAATCTAGATCCTGGATGTGCATTCTAGTCCCGAACAATAGTGTGTAAGGAGTGAAGCCTTTTAGAGAATTTCTTGGCAGATTGTTAAGACTACGTTGGACACTTGTTAAATGTTTGACCCACCCATCACCCGAACCTAACACCCTCGCCGTTATAGATTGCTTTATGTCACGGTTTTTTCTTTCCACTACCGCATTTCCCTCAGGATGGAAGGGAGAAGAGTACCGCAATGCAATGCCCATGCTAGTCATGGCCTCTTTGTAAGCTCGAGAGCTAAACGCAGGATCCTGATCAGAATGTAGCATGCCAATTGTGTATGTGCCGATAAAGACTCGCAAATCTTTTATAACAGTTCTAGCGTCAGCCGAGCGCTGGGGCCACATTTTAAGTGAATCTAGTCTTAATAATTATGGGAACTCATTTCTCCAGCTGGATTTCTGCGTATAGATAGCCTGATGCTTTCTAATAAAGGAGTCCTGGCAGTAGTCTGGTCCGGTTCACAACTGCGATCTCTGTTGCAGTCTGGACAATCCATTGCAAATTTGTAATTTTGCAGGCTCATCCCCGTCCACCAGTATTCTGATTGTAATTCTTTCAGAGATTTCACGATCTCTTGGTGCCTTAGACCCTGTCCCATGTGTGCTTCTTGAATCAAGTAAGCCCTCCGATTCGTGTTTGGAATTAATCTGTCCCCCACTCCAGGGATTTGAGCAAAAGGAACGGAATTTGCATCAATTATGTATGTATTATTGAGTGGATAGTTGAGAGGTAATGCTGCACAGTCGCCTTTTAATGAGGCTTTTACCGCCAGCATGGTTTCTCCATCTATGTGTTTTTTAGAACGTTTTTTTGTGGCTACGGAAGCCGGTTGAACCGCTGCCGCTGTGGCTCTATTAGCCAATGAATTCCCTGCAACGTGAACGCCATCACGTTGATGACTCAGTTTATGTATCACGTGAGTCTTTTGTAGTTCTTTCTGTAAAATAACTATCTGTTCCCAGAGCTTTTTATGCTTTATTGTGGCACCTATCTCATCTTTGTAACCGTTTTTGACCCAAGTCTGCATGTCATTATTGTAAGACCGGACGCAGAAATGCGAATCGCACACTATTAGTGTGGGGAATTCGCGATCGGCATTTTCAAGCGCCATCTTTAAAGATCTTATTTCAGCTCGCTGAGCTGTACAGTTTCTGAGTGATTCAGTTTTTGTGATTAACGGTCTGAATTTACCTAAGCGCCAGCGACCTTTAACAATCGCGCACGCTGCATTGTAAGTTTGTTTTCCCACAACGTAGTGTTGTGCAAATCTGTCTGTGTAAATCACACAGGTGTATTGTTCTAGAGGCAGAATCTCGATCGGCAGAGGATATTCATTTTTGTATTCTAGATCTTCTAGTCTTTTCATTTTTGGATCAAAAGCGTGTTTCACGTCTTCTGCAGCAAGAGAATTTTCCCATTGTATCCATTTTGGATCTAATGCCACTGCATTTGGAATTCGTGGTCTCGTTACTGCCTCAAGGGATGATTCTGCTGTTAAAACAGATATGCTTTTGCCTTGGGCTAGGGCTCTTTCTTTTGCTACAGCAGTTTGAACCGCAGTTAGTATTTTTTCAGTAGAACTGAATTTCATTTCAGCTTGTGTGTACAAATGTGATTTGTAAGCTATTGGTACCGTTTCTCCCTCATTAGAGGTTAGGTACGTGAATCCGCATCTTCCTGGGATGACTCGGATTACAAGGTTGCGTTCATTTGCGCGTGTTTGCAATTTTGTTTTAGTTAACATGTCTGTTTGTAATGATCTTACAATTTCATTGTGTTTCTGAGTCCAATTAATTGGTTTGAAATCAGGTTTTATTAATTCATAGAGAGGTTTAACCCTCTCTGCATAATTTAGAATGTATGTTCTTCCGAAATTCAGGAAACATAGAATTGATTGTAAGTTTTTCGGCGTTTTTGGAGCTTGGAGTACTGCACATTTCTCTAAAAAAATTGTCTGCTAGGCTTTTGCCTTCACTTGATAATTCATATCCTAAAAACAGGACAGTTAGATGGGCAATTCGTGACTTCTTAAAGTTGAATTTATACCCTTCAGCTGCGAACCCAAGTATTATGGTGTTAACTCTTTTCAAGTGTATATCCAGGTCGTCGTCTGTAAGATAGATGTCATCGACATATGATAATGCCTCATCATCATACATTTGTAGTAACTCTGTAACCCTTGCTGAGAATAATCCTGGGCTATTCTTGAATCCCTGTGGGAGTCGACAGAATTGTTTTTGCGCTCCTATTGTTGAGAAAGCGGTCAAATACCTGCTTTTAGGTGCTATGTTTTGACAAAAGAAGCCATTTGAGATATCTAATGTCGTTTTATATTTTTTGTGCACGATGTTATTCATTAGTGCTGCACTGTGTGAGTTTTGTACTGCAAATGTTTCGCAACATGAGTTAAGGTGTCTGTAGTCCAAAACTAGACGATATGAATCGTCTGGCTTGGAGACAGGAAACAAAGGATTGTTCATTTGTGAGGTGCATGTTTCAATCACCCCCTGATATTCAAGTTGATCTAAGATCTCCCTGACTTGTTTTTTAGCTTCTTGCTTAACAGGATACTGCCTTTGTGCAGTGGGTTGATTTTTTAACTGGATTTTATGGTGAGGAGAATCCTCATGCCATCCTACATGATTTTTATATAATGCAGGAGCTTGGGCCACTGCCCATTTCCTAGCAAAAATATATTTTTTATGAATTGGAATGTGATTTGAGAAGGCAGGCATAATCATTTCTTCGCCATGAGGGCATTCCCTGACAAACTCTGGTGGCCAGTATTTCTCAGCTAACAGGATGTCATAGCCTTTTGAAAGGTTATCCCAAAAGAGACCCTTTACTTTCCTAGTCTTGTCTCCCTCTGTACGTAATGTTATTTCATATAATTTATGGGGTTTGCTAACTCTGGTGTCTGCAGTTTCCACTTGAATGTATTCATTCGTGTCCACTGTCTCCAGAAGATTCATCAGGATCTTGCGAGCTATGGTTACTTCTGCTGCGCTGTCTAGCATTGTCTGGGCCCACTATCCGTTTTTCAGTTGTGTCCTCAGAATCCTCAGCATGTTTTATTTTAATACTAGCTACCTTCTTCTTTGGAAACTGTTATTTTTTACTTTGACGAGCAGGTTCCTTGTCTTTGGACTTGACGTGCTCTTCTTTGTGTTCTGACCAACCTCTTCTTTCCGATTTCTGTGAGGAAGTCTGAAAAGATCGAGAGGGACGTGTATCAATATCTTGATATCTGTCAGGTTTCCCTAATTTATCCCTATCTCTAAGGTTGTATCTTTTCTCAGAGGGCTCCCTCTGGGGAGACTTGCCTCCTCGTTCTGGAGATCTATCTCTCCGTTGAGGAGACCTTCCTCTGGACTGGAACCATTTTTCTCTGGGAGAGGATTTGTATTACCCTCCCAACTCTTTTTTGAAGTATTGAGATTATTTTTAATATAGGTTTTTTCAGGATTTTCAGTTAGTTGGGGTTTTAGTGGTTTCCCACCCAAACTATCTCTACCTAGTTCTTCATAGGATTTTTCTATGATTCTGGCAAGTTCAAAAGGTTGTTCTGCTATATCTGTTTCTTTCAATTTCTGGAGGTATTTTATATCGTCCATTGCCAATTGAACTAATTCTCTGTATGCCTTTGTTAATTCTTTTATTTAAACTAAAAGTTCTTCACTTGACATCTTTTCAATGTCAGAATGTGGTGTGTAGCTGGCTAGGACTCGCCACGTGGCTCCTGGTCTACCTAGTGGACCGAGCCTGGTGATGTGATTTTGATGTTTTAGGGCGCCATTAAACCAGAGCAGGTGCTCTTGGTATGTTAGTGGGATCTCAACGTCCTCGAAAGGAGCGTATTCATCCGGAGGTTCCTCTATTTTGTAATAGTGGAAATCTTGTGTCACAGCGTGTGCTGCTGGAAAATGTGCCTCTACCACGAATATGACTGTACCACCTCTCGGTGATAGTCCATTTTCTACCAGTTTAAGAGTTATAGTTCTTCTTACATTTACCGGAATGATTATAGCATTCAGGTCTTCTTCTCGCTAGGAGTTGAGCTTCTATTCTAGCTCTCTCTCTTTCGTCTTCACTTTCTCCCATTTTACTGACAGAAAGTTTTGTTGCAGATCAAGTTTCAAGGGAAACAAAGATTAGGTGCACAATATTTTGGAACACTGTATCCTTCAACGTTGACTAAACCAAAAACTAATACATAGGAATCTCTTCCTACTAAGTTCCGGCGGATATTAACCTTTTACCCACTCCAGACGTCTTTTGGAGTATTTACGGGAAAAAGGGATCTGTGTGAAAAGCACGACTGAGTTACTCTAGTGTCTTGCGTTAGATTATCGCCTTACCAAACGTTGGGCGCCATGTAGTGTAGTTCCTATATTCCCAATAAGCTCTGCGCATTGGAATAATATAAACAGCAGTTTAGACGTAGAACTGAGGTCATCTAGGTCTCTACTACCTATATTAGACTTAATTAGTTTTGCCAGCCAGCTCGGAGGTCACTAGAAACTTTCTTGAGTAAACAGGAAGGAGTTAACTTCCCTGAATAGACAAGAAGGGATTAGCTTCTGACAACCGCATAAACATGACAACTTTGCTCCCTCAGAATAAAGAGTATATCTCTAGAGTCGTGTGAAAACAATAGACAGCTATTTCACTCAGTCAATCGTGCATGCTTAATTTCACCAGGAGTGCAGAGAAATAGAGAGACGGGCGTTTTCAATAAAAGTTGTTATTTATTGAGCAGTCTTCTTTCTCATGCAAGAGAAATGAATTGCCACTATTGCAATACTTATCATGAAGTAAAGTGCGTACAGTAAAAGTAGTATTATGAAATAATACTGTAAAAGCATTGATATGGTTTCTTAGCCATATGATACTTTAAAACGGATAAAATATATACATACATAAAAACATTGACTAACGGTCTCAACTGGTGCCTCTCATATACACCTACCCCGGTGTACCTGACCTAAGCCTAATACGTGGGAAGGAGTAAGTAAGTTGCAGTTTAAGTTACGTTGGTTTTTTGCCGAGAATCTGAATCAAGAATTCTCTTAAGGATTTAATCAGCTCTGTACTTTGGTTATAGAATGAAGGAGGTCTTGTATCTCGTGTCTCAGGACTCTATCTCCCAGAAACACGCAAGGGTGACTGGAAACACCGGAGCTGGATTTCTCGGCAGGAGAAAAGACAGCGTCTCTCTCAGTGCATCAAATGGGAGGGTCGGCTTCCTTCAGCACTCGCATCAGCTGGGCGTCGGGCAAGTAGATAGCCGCTCTGCTCCAAACCACCGTGTGTTTGCTTAAGGCAACGTTGGTATATTTATACCTGAAAGGTGCCGGGTTTGACGTAAGGTTGGACATAAGACGTCACTAAGAACTAACAGTTCTTTCTGGACTCCAGGAGTTCTTGTGCAAATCAAAACAAAGCAGGGGGAATTCCCGGGCTGCTGGAGGCTTGGTTTGTTTAAAGAACGCGTTGTACTTTCTAGGAGTCTATGGGAGTAGCCTTGCCGTATTTGGACTGCATGGGCTATGACTAAATATGGAAATGATTCTTATGCCTTTATAAGGATATGTTTTGTTATAACCACATAAGGGCATGAATTGGGGATATTTAATTAGGGTCCTAGATAGATTCACAACACCCCTACACTATCCAACACTTACCCTACTGTTACACCCCCTGGATTTAGAATAGTAATTTTTACCCCTACACTATCCAACACTTACCCTACTGTTGCACCCCCTGGAGTTAGAATAGTAATTTTTACCTCTACACTATCCAACACTTACACTACTGTTGTACCCCCTGGAGTTAGAATAGTAATTTTTACCCCTATACTATCCAATAGTTACCATACATGCAATGTAATGGTATGCGGTGTAAAGGTAGTATGCAATGTAATGGAATGCGTTGTAAAGGTAGTTTTAGACAATTCGTTGTAATGGCATGCATTGTAATGAAATGCATTGTAAAGGATGTTGCGATGTGAAAAATGCGTTGTGAAGGCATGCGTTGTAAAAGTATGCATTGAAACGTCATACAACCGTAGAATTTAGTAGCAGCCGGGTCATTTCTCCATTCTGCAGGAATTTATTATCCTCTGAAAAAGCCTTGTGTCACAAATCCCCTCATAAGTGCTTTACATGTTTCTGGATGTTGTTCAGCAACAGGGTTCAAGACTATGTTGAGCAAATAGGGTGCACCAAAGTGGTATTGCGTACATTATGGGCAAGACCAATACCCCTACGACCAGGTCATGATATGGTAGTAGTTAGTGATCGTGGGCACAGCTATTAAACTGAACCACACTAGTGAGATCGCCGACTGGCTCCCCTTCTTTAAATCTGTGTAGTCTGCTTTACCTAGGTCCCCTAAATTCCCTCAGTTATGGATTCACATTCCCTTCTGTGAAGTAGGAAAGTTACCTTGTGTCCCCATTACCAGGATCAAACCATTTTCAGAAGTTCAGCTCGTGGCTTGACAGGGGAGACACCTAAACAAAGGACTTTATCCAAGGGAAAGTGGGCCATTTGTGAATTCTGGCCTAGATTTGCTCAAATCTCTGATTCAGATAACTCCCAGACTTAAAGACAGCTCATTTCATATCTCATCAGGGTTAAATAGGCCACAAATGTATGGACAAGTGTTTGTTTTTGCTTTTTGTTCCAATGGTCTGCTCGTGTCTGCCCTAGAGAGAACACTACAACAAAGTTATATGGGGGTCAGTTAATTGCAGAAGCCCTGTAAATAAATATGGGGAATTGTCACAGTGAGCACAACAGTCCCTGCAATCATCTGTTCGTGTTATTTTATATTCGCCATAGCCCAAGGGATAAAGGGCTTTATTTATAGCACATTTAATAACAGTTTTTACTGATTGCTCAACACTTTCAACTCTACCGACTGCACGATGCAAAGAAATTCTTTGAGAAAGCAACACTTACAGAACAATGGCTTGGTACAAAAGGCAGCAAATTATGATGGAGAAAACAACACTGCTTTACAAGAAAGCGTAAAGGATTAAAAGCACATACGTAATTGAAATTACTTAAACATTCCGCTGGAGAAAATCTACTGACCGTGGAATGATGTAGAACACTTGCAACCTGCGTAGTGTTGTTTACAAAATTATCCTAATGAGTAAAGGGGTCAGAGTTTCCTGCCACATGTGGTGTTTAATCATCACACAGCGCCCTCCATTTTCTCCACAGTTGGGTCCCCTATACATAATTAATGTTTCTTACATATTAGCGGAACAACGTCTGGGAGAGGAGTACATTGTGTAACAGTGATCCACACGTGACAGGAGTTAAAGACCACATTACAGAGAGACGGGGAGGCAGTTTGGGGTTCAAACCCAGGGGATTATAAAGTGCAATACGCAAATTATACTGATTAACCCTTGCCTGTCAGGGGTAATTTGCGCAGTGTAATTATTTGCAACTAAAATACAATACATTGTAATCCATCCTACAGAAGGATTGAGGGTTTCTTGTCCCAAGGATATTTTGAGACAATCCCAGTAAAATAACGCACCATCCCGCACATTTTGGCTCAGATTTACTATGCCCTTGCGTTGTCATTGCGTCACACAAGGTGACACAAGGCAACCCAAGCTCTCTAGTACCTATGTGCTGAGTTGTAAGGTCTAGTACCTTAGTGCTGTGTGTAGGGTTGTCTACCCTATTGTTGTGTTGCAGGATCATGTATTCTGGACTGGTTTGGTACGAAGTGTGTGTGTTGTGGGGTTTGAGTGCCCTAGTGCTGAGTTGTGAGGTCAAGTACATTAGTACTGTGTGTAGGGTTGCCTACCCTAATGCTACGTTGCAGGATCATGTGTCCTTGTATGGTATGAAGTGTGTGTAGTAGGGTTTGAGTACCCTAGTGCTGAGTTATAAGGTACCTTAGTGCTGTGTAGGGTTGTCTATCCTAGTGCTGCTTTGCAGGATCTTGTATCCTTGTATAGAATGAAGTGTGCGTTGTAGGGTCATGTATCTTAGTGCTGAGTTGTAGGTCGTGTATCCTGTTACAGTAAGAAGTGAGTTGCCATAGACTCTTGTTCTTGTCAGGAGTACAGTGTGGGTTGCATGAGGCTCCACGCCCTTTCTGGTTATAGTATGCTCATGTCATTAAATTCCCTAAGTAAAGGGGATGGGTGTGAATTTAATGCTTGAGGAATGCTCTTTCAATCTTTTGTGGACTTTAATATGTTTAATGCTTTAGGAATATTCGATCCTTCTCATCTTTAGTTTGTTTAATTAACTTTTTGATAATTCAGCCTGTATTTTCTTCTCATATTTTTATCCTTTAGGTTTATATGATTCGCCTTTTGCTTTGTGTATTAATGTTGTCAAAAGTTTCCAAAAGGAAAGGAGGTATGTTGTGACGTAATTGTTGCCACACACCCTTTCCATAGTTACACTTTCCCTACTGCTCAGCCAGGATGAGTGTTGAAGTGCTTGGTGATGTAGTGGAATGCCCGGGTGTCTGGTGAGGTGCTGAGTGTCAGTTGGAGTGTGCAGACTGAGTGGCAGGGAGGCTGCTCCTTGAGGGGCTAGACTTCCTTTCTTCTATATACTTACTTACCTGAAATTTACCATCTTGATAACTTGTAACTGAATCTTAATAAGTCATCATCTACAATCTACTCTACAGCTACCATGGACCTCTTTTACATTACTACACATTCCATGGGTGGAGTGTGGTTATTCCCACATATCTGCCCATGGATTTTGGAGCATTTCCAGATTTACTAGGAATAGTAAACTTGGGAATGTGTCAAAATACTATGCTATCCCAACTGAGGCGTAACAAGGCAAAATATGTTTATTTTTCCTTGTTATTTCCTCTTTCTATGTGTGATGCATTGAAAGAGAAAAATTCCTCTGATGATTGTTTTGTGCACCTACAAAAAACAACTGCCTTTAATGTAGGCACCATTATACTATGTTGCAAGGGTGCCTGCATTGGTTGTAGGCTGCACACAATGCGCCAGCGCAGGGAGAGAGAACGAATGCACCATATCTTATTAATATGGCACATTCCCGCTCTCTCCATTTGTCATTGCGAGCCAGCAAGTTGTCTTTCTGCAGTGCCTTGCATCAAATGTTAGAGAATCTGTCCCTAGCACTTTAACATTGATAAAAATGCGGATTGATTTAATGGCACCATTATGGAGTGTTAGTCATGGTCTGGTCCACTTGCCCACTAAAAGTACCGCTAGATACATATGCCCACAGGAATGACTAGGTCCATTAGTCCACTAACAAATGTGGTTAAGTCCTCATGCCTCCTGAACTGTTATAGTTTAGTTGACATGCCCACAAATAGGCATGGCTAATTTCACATGCCCACATAACAGATACAGCCTAGCTGGCATATCCATTTAATAGGTAATACCAAATTTACATGCCAACTGTCCCAGAACGTCCACTTTCGCATGTACTCTAATGCTCATGTACTCTTGGCCTCTCACATGCACGGCCAGTCCACATGAAGACTGAGAGATTGGGCAATTCCCCACATGCTCAGTTGTAGATTATGCCTTACCCACATGGCACCTGACATGCACAGCTATCTACCACATACCAAGGAACACATATGGGTTAGTCCACATTCCCAGAATCAGATTGATTCACAGATCATAATCTGAGTCTGACTAATTTATTCTCCTTCACCCAGTCATAGCACAATTCTTGTCTGCCCAAATACCACTGTTCAGGTTGAATGGGGGAGAACCATGCTGCGTACTGAGCTGCAGGCCAATTATTGACTCCATAGAAGGCGCACTGCCTCCCTGTAACGGAGTATGGATAGGCAGACATGATATTTAGACTGCAGATGCATTTCTGTTTGAATGGAGAGGTGGTATGGTAATTTGTTACTTCAACAGTTGCAGCACTACACTAGTACCACAAGACCTCCAAAGGGCCCTTGTGGGGTACAAGGGCTGTCGTGGGGAGACTGAAGAAATGGGCAGAGTTAAACCATATTGTACCTCCAGAGCAGAGGGGTTTTAGAAAAGGCCACTCCATGATCAACCACTGCTTTTGCCTGTAGTCGTTGGCGCGGACGTCTGTGGAGCAAAGGGGCTGTTTGTGCTGTAGCTTCGTAGTCTTCCGTGCCACATTTGATTTGGTGGCCCGGATCCATTTATAGGAAACCTTGACTGAACTAGATATCCTCAAGAGCTACATGTGTCTTATCCAGGAACTACATTCCCGAAATTGGGCCCAGATAATAAGGGACTTGGAGGGGACCCAGACAATCCTGATCAATAATGGGTTAAAGCAGGGTAGTGTCCTTGCCCTTTACTTTTCTCCTTGTTTACACCCAATCTACCTACATTCCTTATTGCAGCTAGGTGCGTTAGCCGCAACATGGATGGAAACCACATAACGTCTTCTATATGCAGATGACCTCATGATCTTCAATCTATGGGAGATAGGCATGCAAAGAAAGCTGGATCTATTTCGGAATCATTGTAATAATAAAAAACTGGTGGTAAACGTAGAAAAAATAAAGGTACTGAGATTTGGTAAAAAACCTGTAAAGTTTACGTGGCATATAGACCCCACAACACTTGAATCTGAAAGTGAATACAAGTACCTTGGTATTTGGTTTCGAGATCCTTAAAGTGGGGTGTGCATCTGGAATCCCTAAAAGCAATAGCCCTTACTTTGATCAGGGGGCTGAAAAAACATAATAGGGATTATGGTGAGATGTCCCATAGGCCTGATGTAAAAGCCTATGCAGCAATGGCATGCCCTCAGTTACAGTATGGGGCTAAAATATTGGGTCTGAAGGGTAAAAGTAGTTGGAACCTTGAGGAGGGGAAATGCTTGAAAAGTTTACTCTCCTTGCCAGGTTCGACCATGATACAGACAATAAAGTTAGAGACAGCCGCCGCGCCATGGAGTGTTTTAGCCTTCGCAGCAGTAATTAGATTCTGGCAACACGTGGACGCCGTTGAGGGCTGAAAGGTCTCCCTTTGGTGTAAAAATGAAATAGCGCAAAGTGATCTGAAATGGACCATGGAGATGAAGAAAAATGTAGGGGGCATATGCAGGGGAATTAAGGTTAATATGTGCCCCTGGAGGCTGGAAATTGAGACGGAGTAAGCTTCGGTCCCAAATAAAGGTACTGTCTAGAGAACTGGATTCGCAATACATAAAGGTACAATGCTCAGTCCAGTGAATGATTGCCTCCTGGCATAATGAAGAATGGTTTCCGTTTTTGGATTTATTATCTAACCGTTGGCTTAGATGTGAGTTATTAAGGCTAAGGATTGAAATTAATCCATGTTACTCAACTGAAAAAGTTAATGATAGATTCAGCTGGTAACTGTTCTCGTGGACTGATCACTGTATATGATTTTTTGCATATTCTTATTGACTGAATTCTGGCCCTTTGGGAGGAGCATTTTAGGCCCATTGTTTTTAAATTATGCCATTAATAATTGTGTGCAAGCCGTAGCATTTTTAACTGGCATGTACTTTTTGGGTGTAGCATGTGTTATGGGGTGAATCATATCTGCCATAAAAAAGTTTTATGGGGATTGTGAGCAAGTCAAGTAGTCTGTAAGAACATTTGTGGTATTCATTTTTATAAGTCTTTGTCTAAGACCCTTTAGCCTGAGCTGTTTTATGTCATTAGGTAAATGGTTCTACATATGGCTGCTATTCTAATATTTTAGCGTTTTTCGGCCGTTTTAATGTGTGTTTTTATCAATAGATGTGATGTTGTATGTTGTTTATTGCTTAAAGACTTAACATTTTCTTGTTCTTGACTTGACTTGACTTCAGACAAAGCTCTGTTCTGCATGGTGAGGGGGGTAAGGTAATTTGCTGCTTCAACAGTTGCAGCAGCACAATACTACCGCATGGCCTCCAAAGGGCACTGGAGGGGTACAAGGGCTGTCATGCTACCAGTGGCATCCATAAGATTGTACTTCTCAAACATTTTGGACAGTAAATAATCTTCTAACCGCCTATGGTGTAGTAACTGACACTATCTGGAAGAGCGAAAGGCCACATGCCCCTCCAGAGGTCTCATTGGAAGAAGGGAACAATGGTGAGGTTAGTGTCACTGCTGCATTGTTCTTCACCTACTACATATTTGTGGGAAACTTATGCATTTTAAAAATGGTATAAAGTAAGAAAAGTTGTTGCTGAAATCTCAGTCTATCTATAGCTAAAATAGATGATATCTACTTCCAAAATCAACATATAGGGGTTGAGCACAAATATGGGATCAATAACAAACACCAGAATTGTCAAACAGTGTTTGCACCCAAGCCATGCAACAACCTCCTTCAACACATCCGAGCCTCCTCCTAACTTCTTGAGTTCCTCTGGAAGCTGAAGACCTGGCTCTTCGTATACGATCCTTGGGGACCTCACACCTACACACCTGACCAAGCGTCTGGATACCCTCTTGAATGATTAGTACATTATACAAATCAATATAATATAACATATTTTCAGCTCTCCACTGCATCCCTTCCTTATCACTCACATCCAACATTTGTACGTTTCAAGCCTGAATGGCACAGAACAGCTTTATTCATATAGGTTATTGCTTACAATTTCTCAAAACAGTCTTCAACAAAATAAAATAAAATGCGATACAACATACAGAATTAGCATGACAAACCAAAAATGTGTCACTAAAATAAGCACGTAAAATGATTGTTTATGTACAAGATGGGTATCAAAAACCTGTTATTCACTGCTCTGATTTCAGAGCACTGAAGAAAGTTTAACTGTGCAGACAGTATGTCTGTGGATCCACTGTCAGTGAGGTGCTAGCACTTTGCTCTCAATGTGAGATTGAAGAGCACTACTTCATTTTGGGTGGGGGAGGGAATATGCTAAGATTGGCGTGGGGTTGTTGAAGTGTCAGGCAGGGTAACAGAAGGGAATGCAGAGAGGGATGTATTGGAGGGTGGCAGGACACCAGGTATATTTTTGGTATAGCCAAGTGAGAGTGACAAAGGAAATGTGCATCTTGTGGTGTTAGAGGGTGGCAGGACCCCAAGTAATTTTTTCTAGTTTTGAAAAAAATATATTTGGTTGGGGATAGGGGTAATGTCAAGGCCAGTGGTGAGGGTGGGTGGCACAACACCAAATAATTATTATATTGAAGTGGTGAAGGGGAATCTAGCTAATGCATGACTCCCTCATGAGTTCTTTGCACCAGCTCTACTCATCTGAGCAGGAGAAGACAGTGTGGCCTTTTGCAACATAAAATTGTATGTCACAGTTGCCATTCTAAAATTCTATATAATACCCATTTTCTACTGCCGCTCTGAAATGTTGCCCCCTGAGATGCACTAATAACATATGAAGCAATCAACTCCTCCATCAGCAGAGGAAGCGTCCATGATTTTTTAGTTATACAAATAAGATTAACCTATTGCTTAAAAAACAACCTTGAGCCTAAGGACTTTAACTATAGACCTATCACACTTCTTCCTGCTTTTGCTAAAATAATGGAACACTTTATGGACAATTGGCGTACAAGTAGAAAAGAAAATACTGGTTTTCTTAACCACTTATTGGTAGAATGTTGTGGGGGCTACAGTACTGAGATCACTTTAGTAGTACTGCTGTATTAATTACGCAGGGACTGTGATATGGTCTTCTCCGACAGTATTATGTCACTTGGTCTACATGCAGTACAGCACGGTGGACCACACCTGAAAAAGATTGGATTTATGGAGCCAGCACTAGACTGGATTATTTAATCTCTTGTCTCTGTGTCACTCTAAAGAATGGAATCTGAACGGTGGAGTGCTTTAAGGGTCTGCTCTCTCCTGTCATCTTCACTGTACATGCTCAACTTCTGATTTTCAGCTTCAGATTCCAGGTGTTGTGCTTCACGGATTCCAATTAGGTATGAACATATGGCCTCAGACCTAGGCTTCCCCTCAGGAATTACCTGGTGGTAGCCAGGAGCTTGATGGTGGCACACTTTCAAGCCTAACAGAGACAAGACAGAGGTTTTGATCTCTAGTGGCAACTCTGGTAGCAACTCTTAGTTGGACAAGGTCTTTATATTCTTTCTCTGTAGGTGAAAGTTTTTTGCTTTCCGAATCTGTGAAAAATCATGTTTTTTGGCTAGATAAACACATGTGACTGAACACTCAAATGCATAAAACATGGGCCTCTAGTCTCAACCTGTTGAAAACCTTGAAGATAATTCTTCCATTTCTTCGGCAGATCAACTGGTTCTCATTTTTCAGTGTTACAGTCCTTTCCTGCCTGGATTGAGGCAACAGCCCAGTGCTTAATTTGAGCTGATGGTTTCCGGTGCTCAGCACCGGCACTTAAATGTCAACACCAGCACTTACAACAGCTGCTACATGGTGGTGCTGTTCGGGTGATTTAAAGATAAGCAGAACAATAGTTGTTTGAATAATTCAATAAAAATTAAAAACAACTAATACCACTGCCCAAGCCATTCCTATAGCTTTGGGGGCCTCAACAGTCTGAATTGTCACATTTGTAGCTGTAGATGTGTAGGAAGTAGAGCTTTGCTAGGTTTAAAACACAAGACAAACCACAGACATCATTAGTGTAGCGGTGGTGTGGAAGCATTACTAACGTTAACATGCGCACCTGGGACACATTCCGTAGACACGTGACTAGCTGTTTTCACAGAAAGTAGAACTTTTGATAACAAGCAGATGTTCATTTACCATGCAAATGTTTGACGTAATTACAGCTAGACATGAATAGAAGAAGCTGTCTGTCGCATTGTAAGTCGAAGCTCAGATTCCAGTTCCACAGAGTGGGCTGACCTTCCGCAGGTGTGTTTGCTTTTTATATTGAAGTCTGTACTATATTGCCAGCTGAAGTTGTGTTGTCTTTTATTTAATTCTGCAACATTTGGCAGAACCAGACAGGAGTTCATCTCAACTTTTCCAGACTGCACCTAAGAGAGCCGCTGCCTGCCGCAATTGGTAAGCAGACGCCAAGTCTTCAGGGATTATCGAGGATATTGGCACTATATGTGACATAGAGTATCCTCATAGACAATATTTTAATTGTATTGCTGACCCAGACAAAGATAGATCGCACCCACCTTCGATGGATTCCTCAGTGCATTGGTTGGCTAGGCAATTTAGAAACTGGAAACAAAGATGGGGGTTAGTGGACTCGTGGAGCTGTATGCACACAGAAAATAGGGATTATTCATACTTTTTAGGGCTGCATGATCTGCGCGTGCAATTGAATACATTTTTGTGTCATCCTGCAGTGCATAGTGAAGTCGGAAATATGGAGTATTTATGCTTAACAATCTCTGACCACAGTCCTGTTTTACTATTAGTGGGTTGGAATAGTGAACGGGCAAGAATACCAGACTCGCATTTGTGCCTTGAGGCATTGAAAGATCCAGTGTTCCTTGATGTTATTGGAAAGGCAGTGGTGAATTATTTTAATGAAAATTAGGCTACTTCTGGGTACCCTCTGACAGAGAGGGTTGTGTTGAAGTCTGAACTCAAGAGCTGAGTCTGAGAGTCCATTATTTATACCCTGTGCCAATTTTGACATAGGAGAAGGGTCTGGAGGTTTCAACTTCTCTGATGTGTCGGACATCCCCTTCCTCCCTATCATGGCCCCAGCTTGTCTGGAGATACAAAAGACTGGTACCAAATCATTTGTGAGTGTGTTCAAGCCTTTGTGATGTGCAAGTGTGGTAGGTGACTCCTCCCCTTCATTAAGTCAGAGTGGCCCATCCCGCTAATACCTAGCCTGCTTTTGTCTTACGGTCTGGGAGCAATACACAAAGACCAAATGCCAGCTACACCTAGCCATATGACCCAAATGTTTAGGAGAAGAAAATGTCAACTTTCTAAAAAATACCGAATCGGTAAAATTATTTATTCGGTAATAAGGAATCACCTTCCCATTCATTCCTATGGGCCTGGAGGACCATAGGAATGAATTGGAAGTTATTCACTATTACCGAATCGGTAATAGGGGAGCATATTCAAGTGTGGCAGGGTGTCACATTGACATCCTGTTGCACCCCTGATTCATTCATGTGAGCCCACGTGGCGCACATACATACCCTAAGGGCATGTATGTCTGCCACATGGCACTGAGAAAAAAGCAAAAAATCGCTTTATTTAAGGTATTCTGTATTTACCACCAACTTGTAGTTGGTGGTAAATAACGAATCCTGATGGCAAAGATGCACTCACTTGAGTGCCACCTACATAGCTTTTAAGGATTCTGTAATTTACCGATTCCTTAAAATTAGGATTTGGTATTTTACCGATTCCTTAAAATAAGGAATCGGTAAATTACCGAATCCCTAAAACCTGCCTCCTATATTAGAAAAGGCTAAATACCGGTCGGTAACGGGATAATTACCGATTTTTGGCCGTTACCGACTGGTATTTAGCTACCTACATATGGCTATCTGTGCTGTAACCTCTGGTCCTTACATCCATAATGAAATAGGTGCCCTATGACCCACAGAGAAAATGTAAGACGTTTTCAAGTCAGTGATGACATTTTTATGTCAGTAAGACAAAACCAGTGTATTGCTTGACATATGACTGCAGAACCAGGCAGATTTCTAAACAATCCGTGTTTTCTTAGCTATAATTGTGAAGGAAAAGTCCTGATTGTACTAAAGGCAAAATTATGATTTCTTAACGTTCTAACTTTAGTATAGGAACCATGAATCACAAAAAACTACACTTCCCAGCAAACCCTGAGTCACATACTAAAGGTTGAGAGGAAGTGAAAACACCAAATCAGACATTAGCTAAATTTATAAATATCAGTAGCCTGGAAGTAACAGCATCTTTTCTTGATTTGAACATCAGAAGAAACCACATAGAAACAACTGAAGTTTTGAAGAAACACTAGAAGAGGTGTCAGGATTATCCAGGAATCTTGACTCTTGTGTTCTGTTGAGATGAAGTTTTAGGAATTACTAGCAACTGAAACTGAAATGCCCAACACTAGTGAAGCCATTCTTCATGTGTCTGGTAACAGAAAAGAACAACCCTGAATGAGAATAATGTCTTCTAGTAACACATAGAGCTATATCACTTGAGATTATTTCAAAAGGAGCTCATGCATGTTAGTGAGAATAATTTTGCAGTGATAATGAGTCACTGTCAGATCATGTTTGGAACAAATATAGAGTTAATTTAACATCCCATATTGAGGAACAACAGATTTTAGACAGTGGAATATCTGATATTCATCTAGAAATTTACAACCTAAAATATGTTGCTCTATGAGTTTGTCCTCAAAAAGTTCAGGGCTACCAGGATAGCTGATATGTAGCCATTAAATAGTCCTGAAAGATGGGCTGTGAGTTGTCAGTGAGTTCTGAACTGACATTTGCTATTTGTTTTAATAAACCAACCAATTCAAAGCTTGCCAAGCTTTCTTGTAAGTCTTGATGGTACATGATTCGCCTTGAAAAACCGCTTCCGGGTCATTGCTGCTGTGTACCTGATTTCGGAGATGGCGTCGAAGTGAAGAGGGGAGAGAGCCGCACACAGGGGAGAAGAGCATAATTAGGCAATCCTTAGAACACAGCCGGGGTGCAGGTTTCAGTGAGAAGACGCTTATGATAGGGCTGAAGGTGATTTGCTAAATCTCGGTCCGTAAAGATTTTGATTAAATGAGAAACTAATAATGAAACCAACTCAGAACAGAGTTTCAGACATCCGATAACTTTTCATTTAAAATGTTCTCGGATATGCCACAGCACTACGTCTTTGTGAATTTAAAGCTATGGTTGATTCTTTCAAACTACACGGAACACAAGCGGCTTTGGTTCAGGAATCAACACTTAAGTCTTGTTCAAGGGACAATTTCTAGTCTTTACTTTGGTAGACGAAGCTAATGAACTTTTCCAGTCCATTAGTAAGAAGCGATGAGATAAAAGGGATTCTAAAAGAACTTAAAATCAGTTTTCTAATAGTAGTGGCCCCAAGATATAGGGATCACAGATGTGATTAATTTCTTTGGCCTTCTCCCTATTGCCTTTTCTGTTATTCCTTTTGTTTTAGTTCTCTTTATCGTCTTTAGTTTTTTTTCTATGTTTCCTAAAGTGGTAAAACTGCAGGCAATAGGCTGTTGTAGCGTTGCCAACGGAGAAGCATTCATGGGTGCAAGTCCAAGGTGTTGAAGGGTTTCTACGGAGTCACAGAACTATGCTTGGGATCATAGAACCTTAGTAGGCAGGGACTGAGTCATTCTACCACCTAAGTAACCATGAGCCCAGCACTGGCTATCTATAGTGTCTCACTTGCCCTCCTACTCACTCACAGAGGAACAATTGATTAGACGCCCCAGAACACAACACTCCAGACCCTCTCAGGAGTCATGGTTGCAAGTAAAGTTTAAAATGTTTATTTTAAATATTGTGCTCTAGTATGCAGTATACTTGCCACAATAAGTAAGAAGATGTCTAACACAAATACGGTCAGCATAGTAAATAGTCCATAAATCATAGACAGAGCTGTCATTATATGACTGGCTAGCCTAACCCCCTCTCCTCCTACAGAAGCAAAACTATTATATGTCAGAAGATCTCTGGGTGTTGGCAGCAGACCCCGTACCTTAGCATGCACAGATGAAAGTTCTATATCTCAGTTGCTGTAAAAATATCTTCCCTGGAAACATCCCTCTCCAAGTGTGTTGTTACCTATTTTGTGCACAGCTATATGATAAAGTTTGTGATCCCAGACAACAGCTGCATTTGTGTTTTTTTGTCTAGGGGCTGAGGACTGACCAGAACAAAATAACGATAGGCATTGTTGTTTGACCTTGTCTACATTGTGCAGACTAAATTCCGCAAAAGAACAGAGCGCGAAAACAACGGCAGGTTCTGTGTGAAGGTACAGTGTGGCACAAAGTAAAATACGTTTGTATAGTAACATGCGCAAAGCAGAGGACAGTCTGCAACGTGCTCATGCTAAAATAGAGAAAACGACAATGGGCCTGCATGGGACATATGACAAAGGCACCTAGCTGGGGGGTAGAGGATGGGTTGGAGAAGGGAGTTTCAAAGCCAACTCTTCATGAGAGTCTAGGGCAGGTAGGGCTCTCGGAGAATTCTGCTCCATTGGTGGTAGGGCTGCATGGGGTGGGAGTGGGCTTGGAGGTCAGGGGGTGAGAGGTTTCAGGGGGCATCATAAATATGAAGCAAAATGTATAGAATTATTTGCAAGGAAGCCTATTCTCTCCATAATAAGATTTGACTCTAAGATCTTTAGAATTATTTCATGCAATGCCAATGGTTTAAATAATTGAATTAAATTTCGGGTGATGCTCCGTTGGTTCAGATCATTAAATACAAATTTAGTATTTTTGCAGGAAACACACCTAAAAGCTAAGAGTTCTCCCTTCATAACAACAGATTATATTCAGCCCGCATTTCTTGCTTCTTCACATGCTGCAATTAGAGGGGTAGCAATAATAGTTGTGAAAGAATTACCATGCAAAATACTTGGAGTATTCAGAGACCCAGGCATCAGATGGAATTGGGTGAAATCCAAGATACAAAATCAATTGATAAACTTCATAAGCTATTATGGTCCCATAGAGAACTCACCCTCGGCCTTCGAAGCTATATACAATATCGTGAAAGAGACGCCTGGCTCTCTAGAGATGGGGGTGATTTTAACCTACTCCCAAATATTTCTTTAGAATTGTCTTGCACTAATAAGCACCAAACCAAACCCCAAAACTATCAAGATATTACGATTACTAAAGCAAAATTGAGTGCGGGTGGATCCATGGCATATCAACCACCCACAAGAAAGACAATATACCTGCCATTTTAAAAGATATAACTCAGCCTCTTGTATTGATTTTTTTTAGCATCTCACACCCAATGTATAGATCAAACAGAAATAATTATCAATGCATTTTCAGACCACTAGGTAATCACATTAGATCTCAGCTTACCATCTCCACAGTTGCAGGGCTCCAAATAGGTCTTTATTAAAACATCACTTACTAATTAAAACTATGTAGAACAGAAGCATGAAACTTTGGAGGAATATTTAAAACATAATATCAACTCATCTTCTGACTTCGTGGTATGGGTAGCATTGAAAGCATTCTTTAGGTGAAAGGTCATTGCCCTCCAGGCAAATCAAAGACTGTTACAAAAGATGTAACTCCCACAGCTGCAGACTGCATTAAACCAGGCCAACATGGCATATAATCTCACTCCAACTGTGGGAACCAAAAGAGAGGTAGCTCAGGCAGGTTGTAATTTTCAAGATTATTACCCGCCAACTGAAATATTAAATCATAACTCATATTTCCAAAAATTATATGAAGAGAACAAGCATATGGAGAAATACATGGCCTTTTTAGTAAAGCGTAAAACTAACACTAATGTAATCAAGACAATTATAGATCCAGAGACAGGTTCATTAGTATCTCACCCTCTAGCATTAGCAGAGGCTTTTAGAGATCACTATTCAAAACTTTAGTCAAATGCTTATAGCCCCTCTGCAGCGACAATCAAAAGCTGGCTAGATGGCATTAGTATGCCAAAAATATCAATCGAACAGAAGGAAACTATGACCACTCCGATAACTATGACTGAAGTGCAACTTGCAGGTAACTCTTCACCTAAAGCTAAAGCCTGCGGTAAAGATGGAATACCCGTGGAAGTTTATAAAACTCTTTTCCACAGTTAAATACACTTTAGTCATGCTTTTAAAAAAGATTCTTTCAGGTTGCAAAATTCCAAGTCCATTTATAGAATCTGAAATCATCAGCTTTCTAAAAAACAATAAGCTGGACGAAGATGTAAATTCCTATAGTTTGATCAGCCTACTCAACAGTGATTATAAATTATGCAAATTAGTTAGCACTGGCAACGTAATCAATTTTCCATAAAGATTAAAACAGTTTCCTTCTTTGTAGGAGTACTACTTTTACAACATCTACATGACCCCCCGCACCGCCATCGCCAGACAGCATGGGCTCAGCATAGTATCCTACGCCGATGACACCCAGCTCATCATCTCCCTCACAAAGGACCCAGAAGACACCAGACTCTGCTTCCAGGAAGGAATGAAGGACGTCAAAGCCTGGATGAACAAAAGCTGCTTGAAGCTCAACTCAGAGAAGACATAGGTCCTCGTCCTTTGACCCTCCTCCTCGGCCTGGAACAACTCCTGGTGGCCTTCCACCCTCGGGAACCCACCCACTCCATCAGACCACGCCCAAAACATCGCCATCATCCTAGACTCCTCACTCACCATGACCCGCCAGATCAACGCCATCGCTTCCGCCTGTTTCAACTCCCTCCGCATCCTCTGAAAAACCTTCAAGTGGATCCCCCTGAATGCAGAAAGACCATCACCCACGCACTCATAACCAGCAGACTGGACTACGGCAAAGCCCTCTACGTCAAAATCAACAGAACCTTGCTACACAAGCTCCAAACCATCCAGAACACTGCAGCCAGACTCGTCCTCGGATCCCCACGACACGAGCACATGACCCAGCACCTAGGAGACCTCCACTGGCTCCCCGTCGAGAAGAGAGTAACCTTCAAATTACTCACCCACGCATATAAATCTGTCCACAATATCGGACCTAAATACCTCAACGAGCGAGTCTCCTTCCACGTACCCAAAAGGAACCTCCGCTCTGCTGACCTCGCCCTGGCAGAGAACCCTCGCATCCGCAGAACCAGAGCAGGTGGAAGAGCCTTCCCCTACGTCGCAGCAAAGGCCTGAAATGAGCTCCCAGTCAACACCAGACGCTCCCCTACTCTGCACACCTTCAGGAAGAGCCTCAAGTCCTGGCTCTTCGCCTGAACCGGAGCTACACCTCCCCCGCCCCTGCAGCTTGAGACCCTCATGGGTGAGTAGCATGTTTTATAAAACCCTGTCTGATCGATTGATTGATTACTTTTAATTGAAATTACTTGATACAAGCAATTGACTATTTTACAGCTCTAAAAATCAAGGCAATGCACATAATGAAAGACACAGAAAAGGTGTTTGACCTGATCCAATGGGAAGTTTTATTTGCTAATCTTTTCAGATTTGTATTCCCTCCTAGTTTCACCCAGTTACTTCAAGATTTTTATTCTAATGCAAAGGCCTATATAATCATTAATAATATACCAGCAGGAGAGGTCAGAATCAGACGTGGAAAGTGTCAATGATGCCGCTAGATAGAAGGTTCCAAGGATCCTTAGTAATCGATTTACCAGCATCGAGGAAGAATATGCGGTCCCTCGGTTCCACTCCCATGGGAAACTCATGGAATGCATATCTTTAGGATTATGTCTGGGCCAAAAAACACTTACGGCTTTTAGCGGCATGGGGCGGGCGTCCCGCCACCACAGTGTCCCCGCACCGCCAAGAGTGGCTGCCGCCCGCCAGATTACAAGTAATTGTGTAGTCTAGCGGGCAGGTGAGTGGCGGGACGGTGCCTTTGAAAAAGGCATGCAATGTGAATGCCACACAGATTCCTGCACGGCATGGACTGTAAAGTCTATGCTGTGCAGGAACTAGGGCGCATGCACACAGGCAGCCCTGCATGCATACCCAGGCTGAGGAGGCACATGGCCCCCCTTAGGGACCCCTTTGTTTCAGCACCGCCAGCCTTTTCATTGTGGAAAGACCTCTATGAAAACGCTGGCAGTCCTGAAACTTGTAATATGCATGGCGGTACCACAGCTGTACCCCTGCATTTTACAATGGCCCTGACCACCGTGCCACTGCCAGTAAATGGTGGTTCCTTCACGGAGCCAGTGGTCCAATTACGGTTCGACTGCCCAACTCGTTATGAGGCAGTCGTACCGCCAGTGCGGCAGTGGCTGGACTGCCACCACCGCACCACCACGGGTCTGACAGTGCGACTTGTAATTAGGCCCTTAGCCATTGGATCAACTTGGGATTTTGGAGGGTGGGAGACTGCTATCAAAATCATGAATGTATTCAGTGGCAGACTCTTAACAAGAATAACCCCACTTTTAGTTCCTTTTTTCTGTTTAGTTATACACAAGGTAAAAACGTTTGTGCAGGCTATAAAACAGACACACTGTTATTATCCAAATACATCATAAAGCTTACTTTACGTCTGGATTAATGGGTGTAAGAAACTGGTATAGAATTTTTACATCAAAATATAGGGGAAAAGCTGATTTCAGTTGTTCGAAATAAATCAGCTTCTTCAACGGACTGTAAAGTTAATCTCGTCCAATAGAAATTTCATAACCACCTAAGGCCACTCACGCTGCCAACTACAAGAGAATGGTGTTTCTTAGCAAATGGCTTCTCTATTATGCGTCGACTAAAATTTTAAAAAATGCACTGGGGGAATCATTGGCATGCTTTAGGTGCGCTCAGGGAAATGGAAACTGGCTTCATACAATATTTACTTGTACCAGAATACCTGATGCCTACGTGGCATTATTTGGTATCATGAAAGTATAACGATTTATCAATAGGACAACGTCAATTTATTTGTATTTCCACATAAATAGCAAGGTCTTTAATTTTAGCAAATTGGAAGTCAGATATGTCCTACACATGATCAAGTGATTACAAAAATGCATGGGGTTAAACTACGTGAAAATCTCTATGCTAAGAGAGTTTGATCTTTAAGACGATTCAGAAAACTTGGGATGATGGAGATGATATATAGATTTCGAGAGACCTTGAGAGACTGCTTTTCATGTAATTTTAGTGCCATAATGAATTGACTGCTATGATTTTATTATGTATTTTTTTATTTATACAATGAATGGGGTTTGATGTATTTTTTTAAAAGTCTTGATGGTACATGGGCCCAGGAAGATTATATGAGGCTAGCGGCTGAAGATAAAAGGCCCCAACAGTGACCAAGAATACCAAAAGGTTTCAAAGTCATAAGCTATAGAACAGCAGATAGATTTAGATTGTGACTCTTGTGGTGAGGAACTTGAAGGATGTGAGGGTGAATTGAAAGCAATAAAGATATATGTTTGGCAATTTGGAGGAGAGATCAGAACTAGGCCTGAGGCTTCCAGAGTGGGGAAACTAGAACCACAAAGGTCATCTGTATAAGACTCTTAGTCAGACACCTCAAAATCAAGACAAAAAGAGAAACAGCATACATGTGACCAATCTTGCAAGAATATGACTGTGGCAAGAGAATACTGAAGAAGTAGGGCAATTGTGAGTTCCAACTCAAGACAGTTCTGTTGTCAACAGCCTCCAGTGAATATTCAGTGCTTCGAAAACTAGTGTATGAAGTTTCTTGTCATAATGGAAAATATTAAAACAATTCTTCCCTAACTAAAATGTTTTGGTGGAGAGAGAACTACCAAAATGCATTTGCTAGCCATACTAGGGGTTTAGAATTGGCTTGTTGTCCATCTGCAAAAGTACAGTGAAATTAATTTTCTCCTTGGTGAAATTGAATGACAAAGGAGCCTGCAAAACATCCAAACAATTGACAAGAATTGGCAATTCCTTTACAGATCATATCACAAAAGTTGAGTACTGACCACTCCAAGGAACGTGTCTTAATAGACTTGATCTGGGAACAAGACAAAGAGGGAATGGCCGTTCCAGAAAACTAAATGGTCTTGTCACCATGTCATGTCTTCTCATCTATGACTAAGGATACTTTGTCTCTATAGAGAGATCCTTCCACAAATGTCTGACCTTAAGTAATTAGCATGCATGGTAAAGAAGAGCTCGTGAAAATATAGCTGAAATATTGAATGCTAAAAGCCCTATCATTCTGGCCAAATTGCCTGAAAGATGTGTGTGAATATGAAATCATCCTTATTTATTTTTTTACAAAAGTTATCACTGGAAGTTGGAAGATTTTCTACTTCAATTCTACAGAGTCCTGACGGTCTAGCTTTACCATCCATTCTCCTGGTAAAACAACTCCCTGAGATGAACTATGCCCTCCGTTTTGAAGTGACAGTTCTTTTTTTTGTTCTTTTTCATTATTTGGTTACATTTGGTACAAAATACATAATCTCCATCAACATATTTACATTTGAGAGAAACATGTCAGCCCACACAGGACAGCCACGGTGATATCAGCATTCCGTGTCTATGTGTAAAGAACTTTACACTTTCTACTAAAAATAAATAGAAAAATCTGAAATACTAATAGAAAGGTTTGAACCCATAGTATAAAGGAAATAGAAAAATCTATAAAGGCATTTCTGAGCGTGTCACACTTTCTATGAAAGGAACAGAAAAGTCTGGAAAGACAAGTGATGAAAACAGAAGATTTGGATAGACAAATGATAGAAATAATAGACTATGAAAGGGAACCGTTATAGTGTTTACAGGATCCCCGGAATAACTCCTAAACTACACATTAAACATAGAGCACTAATTGCATGTTCAATAACCCTCGTTTTTATATCTAA
This sequence comes from Lissotriton helveticus, assembly GCF_964261635.1. Lineage (NCBI taxonomy): Eukaryota > Metazoa > Chordata > Amphibia > Caudata > Salamandridae > Lissotriton > Lissotriton helveticus. The sequence goes on along the minus strand of NC_136067.1, from coordinate 1,586,691,419 downwards.
ATAAAGAGGTCGGTGCATTGAACAATATGGTGAGCGTGACAACACTAGCTCGCTTGTTCTTGTGCCGCCTAACGAGTAACAATTAGCCACTCCAGAGCAGGTGCCGCCCACTTCTGGGTGCTCCCCACCTGGGACAGAAATGACCTCACTCATGATGTTAGAGTGAAAGACTGTTATAAATTTATACTTGTATAGCGCAGTCCTCACCCGCAAGGGTCTCAAGGCGCTTGTACGAATACCGCTGTGGAACCCATCCTGGATTTTCCTGTGAGGTGTCCACTCCTGGGCACCCCCAAGGTGGAGGCCAGGCATCCTTAGCGTTGTGGGGGCCGTTGTGGAGATTAAGCAAGCTATTGCCCAGAGTTGCAGACTGGGACTCCATGATTGGAATAGGCACCGCCGAGGCGGGGAATTGAACCCTGGTCCCGGGCTAGACCTCTGCATCAGGGTCTGCCGCTCTAACCATTGAGCCATGCTTCTCCACTGTTACAGTGCTTCAGATGTCACAAGGACCAGACGTAGCTGCCAGGTTTTCTGGTACATGAGTGATGTGCTGCTCCAGTCCAGGTTGTTCTCAGAAGTCCTGGACTTGTAGTCCTGCCAGGGCCGGCTCTAGGGCGGTGCGACCGGTGCCACCGCACCGGATGCTGACTTCGCATGGGGGCGCCTGTTTGCTAGTTTATATTGTGCTTTAAAGCACCTGCTGCCGCGTTCCTGGCCTCCAGCAATTTTCAAGCAACAATTAAAATGTCAAGAAAACTCCGGTGATTAATGTTCTTCCTGGTGAGATGGGAGTTTTGTCTAATAGAAGTTTTGACTCGTAGAATTTTTGATCCATGGTAAGGTAGCGCAGAGGGTTAATATCCCTGCTGTAAAGAACATGAACCATGCAGATCACAAAGTGAATGTAATAATGCAAACAGGTCAGTGGGTTACTGATTTCGTCAGAGACTTCCTTTTGTTATTTGCAGTTTACTGTGAAATATTAACTGTCATCAAAGAACTGCATGCAGACTTCAAAGTGTATATTAGAGCGTATAGATTTTTTCCGCAGACTTTCGTTCTAATTTTGCAAAAAGGGTTCATTTGGGTACAAATCAGTTCTTGTTATTAAAGAGAGCCCCAATCTATTGTGTTACATTTTAAATTCAGATTTTGTGCTTCTCCAGACCAAGTACTCTTCAACTATATTGCTGTGAATCCACCCCTTGCTGTCATCTGTTTTATTTGACATTTCCTATACACTGATTTACACACCTATCATTGATAGTCCCTGTGTAATGTGTGTGTTATGTAAAGTGCTCTGACACCCTTCACTTTTAGAAGTGATGCAATAACATTAATACAATGCATTTGAGAGAGAGTGGTTATGGAGACTGTTAAAGGGTGGTAGGGAGGGAATCCGTGTCGGAGGTGGTCATTGGGGGGCACCAAAAAACATTGTCGCACTGGGCGCCACCAGTGCTAAAGCCGGCCCTGAGTTCAGCTTTATAATTTGAAAAAACATAGACTAAAGCAGCACACCACGCTTTTATACAATGATTGGCGTGTCCGTTTCAATGAGTGGATGTAATTAGGTATTCACTTCGCTAATCTGCACAGCTACAGTTTTGGGCATAGTTCTGATGGTTTACACCATGCTGCAGCAGAGACACATTGTATAACTAAACTGAACAGCATGGAGCCCAGCAGGACTAGAGAATAATTTGCGTAAACAGTGTTCTCTTGACCCCGACAACTAGCTGACGTCACTACCAGTATTTAGCGATACTGGAGGATGCTTTTTTTTATTCCTGGTATAAACTTCAGGTGGGTGTGGGGGGTGCAGGTGGCAGGGGCTAGTGGAAAGCTTTGTGCCACTTTTCACTTTTGTTGCAGGGGTCCCCAGTAAAAAAAAAAATGCCCCCCAACCTGGCGGCCTAGTGCCCGCTACGGCAAGTCCGGGCCTGTTGGGTGTCTCACATCAGGTCACCCTGGGAACAGAAACTTACCACTGAATGTTTACAAAATCAGTTTTCCAAAACAGAATGACATGCAATAATGTATTTTTGGCCATTATCTCGAAACGATATCATGTATAAACACCATGTCACAATGTCAGTTTAATGTACTACTTTTAAATATTGCATTTCCCAAAAACACGTCCACGGTGCCATGGGGAAACAGCTGACGTCAATGCTGGCGGTTCTTCACGGTTACAAGTGATCTGTGATTCCATGGACAGTACTGCTATGGTCGGAAGCACAAACTGACGCAGGGGTTGCCTTGGCTACAGGACTTCCGGTGTGTCTCAACTCCATTGCACTTATTAAACCCATTAATACATGTGAGGCACTGAGGTGGGAGAATGCGGCTGCACAATGGTCCCCAGGAGATTTGGGAAAGCGTCCCTGACATTACAGAGCTTCACACACAAACATGCAGACACACACACCGCATTCACAGCCTCCGCCTGCACTCCACCAGACAGGGAATTATTGCTGCAAATGAAAGAAAGGCCAGTTCCGTGTCTCTCAGTAAACGTGGCATCCAAACAAACACTGGAGAATAATTTCACACCATATAACAATCCACTGTTCAGCCCAGCACAAAAGGAATCGCTTGCTGCACAGCTTTTTAAATTAAGTTCTGAACAGCCTTTGTTATTACTATTGGGACCAGACCTTAATAATCTAGTACTATAGATTCTGTACATTCACTTGCAGGGATAATGCAGGTTCCTTTTGTATAAGGTGACATACCCAAAGATGTATCATGTGCTTCAAAGCATTTTCTCCTGAAATACTTCCTATCATTTGCTCATTTATAAAAAAAAAAAGGTTGGAGTCTGGGGCTGTTTATGTGCGACTCTATCCCCAAAAGGCAGTAGATCACTTTAGATTAAAAAAATGGTCAGTGCATACCGCCACGTGAAGGTACATAATCACGGGTGGGGGTTTACAGCACGAGGTTATAACTGCCTTAGAGTTTACATAGGAGAAATTATATCAACATTATTATTACAATTTAAAACAATGTATTGAATATAAATTAGTCATAATCTGTGCTATTTTTTCCCGTTTATATAGTGCTTTACATGAGCACGAGTTGCGATACACAAGGACACATAGGGGCAGATTTACAATTACTGGCGCATCCATGCATATCGGCAGGGATGCGCCAGTAATTGTACGTCGCAGCTCCGCCACCCATGATGCGCCGCATTGTAAATGTGGCGCACCATGGGGCAAAAACGGCACAGATGTGTCACGCATCTGTGCCGTAAAAGCGGCGCATTGCTGGAGTTGCGTCGCAAGCGCGACGCAGCTCCAGCACTGATCAGGGGGGCCCTATGTGCACAATGCTGCGTCAATCCTTACGCCTGCTTCAAGCAGGCGCAGGGTTTTGATGCAGCAGGGGCCCAAAAGCGACTGAGTGAAATCTTGTAGATTTCACTCAGCCACTTTTGGGGGGCGTTCCTGCGCCGGAACGCCTCCCCCTGCGATGGTACGCCTCTTTTGGCGCAGGGCTTTACAACATGACGCATCTGAGAGATGCGTCATGTTGTAAATACCCCGCACCATGGGGCATCTTTTGCGCCACCGCCGTGTCACAAAACTGACGCAACGGCGGCGTAAAAGCGGGAAGCAAGGGGCTTGTAAATCTGCCCCATACATTTTTGGTAGGCGCGGGAAGATTAAGAGGCAGATTTACGTTGCCTGACGCATCTCTGCAAATCGGCAGAAATGCGCCAGGAAAGATACGGCACGCAAGTTCATCCTTGGGCCACCCATGATGCGCCGCATTTACAATGCGGCGCACCATGGCGCAGGAATGAACAGATGCGTGTCGCATCTTGGGCGTAAAGTTGGTGCAGTGCTGAAGTTGTGTTGCGTGCGGCACGCAACTCCACCACTTTTCCAACTTGCCCTATCTTTAACTTGGTGCGTCAAGCCTTACGCCTGCTTCAAGCAGGTGCAAGGTTTTGACGCATCAGCGTTGGGAAAGTGCCTCAGTGAAATCTTGTAGATTTCACTGAGTCACTTTCCAGGGGCGTTCCTGCGACGGAACGCCCCCCCCCCCCTGCACCGGAACGCCTACATGAAACCTGACGCAGGTTTCATGTGGCGCAGGGCCTTACACCGTGACGCATCTCCATAGATGCGTCACTTTGTAAATGCCTCGTAGGGATGCGCCACATTTACGCCGCCTTGCGTGACGCATCAGCGGCGTAAACGTGGCGCAAGGGGCTTGTAAATCTGCCCCTCTGTGATTTTGCCCAGAATCACAGGATGGTGAGCCAACGCCGAGACTCGAACCTGATGGGGTGGTAGAATGGAATGAGGAAAGTCTTGAGTTCTTTCTTGAAGGTCATAAACAGGGGTGCCAGTATTAATTTGGAGGGAGGGGTAACTCCAGAGGGAGGCCAAATAGATAAGAAGGGTTATTTTCTCCATTTTTGTTTTCTTGGGCTCACTATAGGTTTAGCTGTGAGTGATACAACTGAGTCAGCCAAGGAGAGTTTTCCTGCTTGGTATTCTTGTTCCCAAGTGTACATCCTCTGTAATGACACAGAAATGTGGTAATTTATTGCAAAACAGGAAGGAGAGTCCAAGTAGATATCGAGGAGTAGGGATGAGAGGTCGTGTTTGTGCTCTCCGTTGAGCAACCATAATGTGAAGAGAACCCTAATGGAAGGAACCCAATAGAGTTGAAAAAGAAAGAAATAATCGTGGAGCAGAGGGCCACTCACAGCATTGGGCACCAGAGACCTTACACCTGCTGCTCTAATCATAGTTATGACCCTGAGGGAGGGGCTTTGAGTGAGATATGTGCTGGCTGTGGTAAGCCATCGACATGAGAAAGGATGAGGGCCCGCATTGTTGTTCAGAAAGTTGGTTTGGAAAAATGATCTCATTTTGCGCCATTGTATTTGGGAAATTTGGTGATGTGATCTTTGAGGTAAAGAGGCCAAATCCTTACTGACAAAAGTAATGTTTGAATTACATAGGGTAATCCACTTCTCTTCCTCAATGAGTACATGCCATCATGAGGCATGAAGACATTCTCACAGATCATTTGAAGCCCCTGGCTCAATTCAGGAGTCCTTCTTTTAAGCCCCCCTTTCCATGGCCCCAACTCTGCCCCTCTTTTCTCCAATAACATTGAGAGGAGTCATCACCACATCCTGACCTACCACAAAACCATGATGTAACTCTCCTGGGTACGCAGGATGGATGTCATAAATATAATGAGAGAAGAATAAACATACTGTAATCCAAATATTACTGCCATCTTGTGCTTCCTTGCTCAATTCATAACACTATGAGAATATAACCAAGATGAAAACACATGTTGATCAATGAATATCTTACACAAGGAAACACCAAAAACTCGTAAAAGCAAACACCCATGAGGTTTTAATGCAGTAACAAAAATAACATATCGAAGGCCAGAAGCCAATAGAATGGTCTGACCCACAGATGTGGCACCCTTCTCAGAAACTTGCATATGGCAATGAGTCACAAAAGTGGAAAAGAAGGCCAAATTCCCAGTCCTACACACATCCATGATATGAATGCCAATGGCTGAAGCCCAAGAAGTTGCAACCCTTCTAGTGGAGTGTTTCAGACTCACAAGAGGAAGCTCAACACCCCTCAATTGAATTCATATGCCTTCGCAATGGGAGAGGAGACCTATCGGCTAGGAATGGCAGTAGCTGGTTTCAGACCATGCTTAGCAGGACCATAATTAATAAAAAGTTCATCACGGGCCAAGAAGTTAGCAGTGTATTCCAGAGAGCACACCACTGCTCTATGAACATTGAGACTCACCAGGAAGGCAGGAGCAGCCCCTGGCCAAAATGAAGGAAAGATCACCTCTTGATCCAGGTGAAAGTCAGAGAGAACTTTGTGCAAAAAGCAGGATGGAGAACTAGAGCATCAGGCAGGCCACAAGTAATGTGAGGTACAACAAACAATCATACATTTCCCAACCGCAACATAGATAAAATGGGCACAAAACAGACCACTCTGTATGTAAGAAAGTCCATCAAGTCCATCAGGGTCTGATTCAATAGCCAAAATCATGGAATCTGCATGATGTCCAGAACGAGAGGTAAATCCCAAGGGGAAATAATAACCTTCCAATGAAGGTTAATAAGGAGAAAAACCTTCAACAATTTAGGAACCAAAGAAAACGGAACCCCCAAACCACCCTAAGAGCCCTGAAATCCTTAATATCTACCCACTGTAACTTTAGCACAGCAACTGCCAACCATTAGAGCATTAATCCGGTGGGAAAACCAGTATATGAGCCGGAGGATAGGACAAACAGCTTGGACAGGCAGCAGGACTGAAAAGTAACTATTTGGTGGACGTATGCTTTCCAAGTGGACAGCCACACAGCAGTTTCACCAGAAAGTCCCATTTGCAACCAGACATAGACTTTCAGTTCCCAAACCGCCAACTTCAGACTGTACAGAGACAGGGCCAGGAGAGGCCTGGTAGGTTAAAGGACAAGGCACCAATAGCGGAATTCAAGCAGAAGCCAGTGCCGACTTCAGGAGCGGCAGAAACCACCACCTGCAAGACCTATACATGAGGACCATAATGACGGTGCCAACCATGCCCTGTGTAATCAATGGAAAAGTCACAAAAGTATAAAGGGGATAACTGGGCCACGTCCACCCACTCCTCCAGTTGGGCTTAAAAACGAACAAAAAATGAGTCACCACCCTACTGAAACTCATGCCAAACAAGTCCACTACAGGACAGCGAAATATGTGACACATATACTTGAATGCTTTGCAAAAGATGCACATGTCCTATGAGATAGAGAAAACTCGACTGAGATGTCTCACCTCCTGATTTTCAACCAACTCATATGAACAGCTAGAAGGGAGAGAGTCGACCTCTCAGGCCAGTGCATAATCTGATCTGCCAAGAGGGCTAGAATATCCCCCTGATTCCCCTTCTGTCCCAGTCAGGGCTTCCAGGACCATCAGATAAGGGGCAACGGCCAAGAGTGTCCTGCTGACAGCCTATAGGTCCCTCAACTCGGAAGTCTGCTGTGCCTGTAAAAGAGCCCAGTATCACAGCGTTTCCATCCCTTGGGATGTGGCCACCAACCCAAAGCACTGGTATGTGTTGCTAGAACACAAGAAACAGAAGTGCACACTTTTTAGCTAGTAACACCTGTGCAGTCCCCACTGGAGGTGACAATATCATTGGAGGCATGACCTGCATCTCGCCATAACTCTCTGACTCTCTACAATAGACAGTCTGCAGCTATTACTTTAAAGGCTAATTATGGTACCTGGCTCATGGCACAAAACACTCTTGACCCTGGACTCTCACCAGTCCAGAACAGGCACCACCTTGCAACTTGCCAGTGACTTTAAACAGGACTATAGCAAAAGTAGCCTTCATGCCGTAAGAAACACCTTTTCCACGGTGGTGCAAAATCCACCCCAACAAACTCCAGCAATTGAGCATGGGCCAAGATGTGACTTGGTCAGGTTTGCCAACAAGCTATTCATGCCCTGGAAACAATCTATTGAGTAGCAGACAAAAAAACAAGGATATGGTGATGGTTCTTCCGCAAGTTATCGGAGGAAGGTGGGGGGAGAGAGGACCATCGAAAAGAAGGCATACAACAGATGGCTTTATAGAAGCCAGGGGTGTCAAATGGCTCATAGCAGTGATATAATGCATCACAGTTTCATGACTAGTGGGTACAGTCTTTATTGCTTGGTTAATAAAAACCATTGCAAAGTGATGCTCAATATAAACACATTATAAAACACATAAAACATTCATATCTGAACTGTCTAAAAGTTGTGCATAGCAGAGTTTATCATCTAAAAGTCCATTTAAAATGACACATGTAAAGCTTATAACCCTCTAAACCATGCATTAATTAGGCTAAGTTGGGAGAGGAACCCCTCAGCTATCCTACTACTCAAGATTGTTGGCCCCATGAGCATATATGCGCTGGAGCTTAGCAGCAAATGCATAGAGGTTAGAGTGCCTAGGGGAGAGCAGTGATTAAAGTGCACATCCTAATGGTAAGGTCTATGTTGGCCACGAAGCAGCCATAATAAACAACCATCCCTTTGTACAGAGAGAAAGCAATGTCATTAAAGTGCTAGTGACTTCTCCCACTTGCACCTCTCCCGCAAGTTGCATAAAACTACGTGGGGACTAAAGTGCAATTGCACCAGTTAAGTTGTCTATAACAATGTGCCTAATTTAAGGCTAAATGCACATTGCAGTTTATAAATTGGGCTGATGAACCTACTTTGTAACTAGAGCAAGTTTGTCTAGTAGTGCTCTGCCCTCCCAAAAAAGGCACACCCCTACTTCCACTAGAAGTTGCTTTAAACTGTGTGAGGGTTAGGTGCAAGCGCAAATTAAAAACAAAGGGCATTATCAGGATTAAAATGCAAATGCATATTGTATACTCTAAGACAATATCAAAGCAATTTATTTTGAGTTAGTCTTACAAGGGTCAAAAGCAAATGGTATTTGGTGTTGTTTTAGCCTCATCAACTCTCTCCAGAATGACCTTCTGTGCCGAGTAAGATTAGGCCAAAGGAACCCGTTGGCTTTAGAGAAACTATGAGCCCTGTGATACTACAGGTCACTCAACATTGCAATCTAGTCTCTTATAACTGTTCTGCCCTCCCCTACTACCACTGGATCCTTAGCCATAGGCTTTTCCCCAAACCTCTGGAGGAATTTCACCTTTGCACAGTTCAACAAGGTATATATTGGTTCAAAACAGGTCATCACTGCATCCCTACATTACCTTAATCCTCGCTCATTCCATGCTGTTCCTCCAGAACCGAACTACACCACAAGCAGAGTTCATGGAGAATTTCCTCCGACCCTTGTGTGAGAAGTTGGCCTGGTATATGATGCTCACTAGTTCTAGTGATCACCTTGTACCATGCCAAGCAACCCTTATGGTGGAGGTTGTAAAGTCAACCTTATAGACAAGCTATCCTAGGGGTAGCATGGACTAAGCAGTCTTAGGCTAAACTCTGTAAAGGCATGTGAAGCAAGCTGTTTTACCATACACAATCCCCTTGAATACCAAATGAAAGGACACCACACAGATATATATTGAAAATATATATAGATTTATTTCTACAATTATCCCCTATACTCTTTATGAGCACAGAAGCAATAACGTTAAAACAAAACACAGTTTAAATATACAAAAGTTGCACGAATATGGATGAGCCCTAGGGGCCACCTAAACCATATACTAAAATAGTGGTATAAGGACCACTATGGGGAAAGTGAAGAGGCCTAGGGCCTGGGGAATCGCTGGAGCTGTTCGGGACTAGCAGTGATGAAGTCGGGAAAGGCCCGCGGGACTCGGGTGCAATGCGGAAAGCGCACGCCTGCACCAATGCAATGTCAATGGTGCGTAAAAGTTACAAAGTTAATGTTTTAGGAACCTTCCGTTGAACCTACAAGGACAAAACTTTAGACACAGGCACTAGAGGTATATACCAGTGTGGGAACACCGGCGTTGCTGAGTTACCTCACCCACAGGAAGCGGGTGAACAGGTGTGAAGTAGTGTCGGGTTTCGTCACGCAGGTCGATGGTGCTTGGAGCTGAAGATGCTGCAGGCGGGTCGTCGAGGAGAGTTCCGGTGGATCCAAGGGTGGATCTGAAGAGTTGAAGACCTGAAAGCAGAGGGGACAATGTTCAAAGTCACTAGCCAGTGACTACCGTGGAACCAGGATGGAACCAGGCGATGTCGGGTGCAAACAGGTGATGAAGTGAAGATTGTCTCTGCAGCCACGTGGACACGAAGAGGTCAAGGACGTCCAGGAGTCGATCACGAGCTGTCCCACGCAGGCTCTCACTGATGGCGGTGTCGGCAACTTGATTGGAGCAAACAGGCCTTGGTTAAAGCAAGCCATGCAGGAATCGATGCAAGCTTCTCACTCGGACCAGCAAGGTCAGAGCGGGTGCTCCTTTTTAGGGGAGCAAGGGCCAGTCTGGAGCAACCAGACCTGTGGTGTAAGTCATAGTTTTCGTCGCCAAGATGGCCGCTAGCCACGTGGCAAGTGGCCGGGATGGCGCGTCGAGTGGGAAAGTGCAAAAGGGCCCCACGCAGATCATGGAGATGCTGAGGGGCTGATCTTTGGTGCAATGGCTGCTCGGTGTTGAGGCTTCTCAAACCCCAAAGCACAGCATCGAGGGTGCCTCAGGTGCTGCGCAGTCAGCTTCTCGGGGGTCTTCCAAGAGGTCCGGTCCCACGTCTCTCGGTGCCTCCACGGGTCCCTTCTTTGCAGGGACTGTGGATCGGGCTGTGAGATGTCTAGAAGTCTGGGTCTTGTCAGGCTTTGGGCTCGGGCTCCGGCGGGAGGCGGCGGCAAAGCAGACGTCGAGTTGCTGGTTGGTGCCTGTATTCACAGGGTGGTCACTCCTTGGCCACAAGGGAGATTCTCTTCCGTCTTCTGTGCAGCAGAATGTAAAAGTCCAGTCTTCTTCTTATTTTAAGTCGAGTTTAGGATGATCTGAAGTCTCAGGACACAGCTCCTACTCTTATTCGAATTCTAGGGGCCGGATCACCTACTAGGTCCCTCCTCTGGGTGGGACCAGGAAGGGGGGCGGTTACACCCCCTTTTCCTTTGTGCAGTTTCGCGCCAGGACTGGGGCTGGAAGGCCCCAGCACCGGTTTGAACTGGCAAATGCACGGGGACACCTTGTGTGCCCCAGGCACGTCTGATTCTATTCAGCCCTGTCCTACCCAATACACAAAATCCTGTCTGGGGTGGTGCTAGCACCTCCCAAGGCAGGAAACCCTTTGTCCAAGCCTCCCTCGCTGGAAGGACTCCCAGCAGCAGGAGGTCAGACTTGTGTCTGTGGTGGCAGCATCCATTTTGTGATGCTGAGGCTCTGTTTAACTTTAACCGGGGTTCAGGTTAGGTACATGTCGTGTCCCTCTAGAAGGGTGGAATGCTACCCCCGTCGCCAGAACTGGCGAGGGGGTGGTATTCCAATTCGTATGACACCTTACTCGACATGTTTTGATAAAGCCAAACCAAAGATAGCATTTAACCGCGAGGATTATAATGCACTTAAGAGTATATGGTATGGTATTATCATGAAACAGCTAAAGGACATGGTTCCGAAAGCTGCAGACAGGCTCAGCTCATGCCAGAGCACCATCTCACATATTTCCAAGCACTCTGCCTCCAGGATTGATGAGGCCTTCCATAGGAGTGGCTGATAGGAACATATGTGTCCATTTTAGGTTAGGTATAGGCATACTACACCTAAGTAAGGGGTGATTACACCGACTTACCCCAGCTGAGTGATCAGCCAGTTGTGTCAAATATGGAGGCCAGGCCAGGGGTGGCACAATACGTGCTGCAGCGCCTGGTAGGCCTTGGAAGCACCTATGCCCTGGGTACCTGGGGTACACTGTTACAGGGGCCAATAAGGTGAACCAATTCTAATTGTGTATGTACCTAAGGTACATGGAGTCCATTTTAAGGAGAGAGCAATTAGCCTGGGGCCCTGAATAGCAGGATCCCAGGCCAACTAAGTCAAAAACCAGCTAAACACTAGGCAAAAAGTTTGGGGGTAACAATAGTCAGATATCTACCTTCCTACACAACCCCCCCCCCAAACGAAAGGAGATAAGGCTATCGTTGACCAGGTAAGCCTATATTGCCTAAGTGGCCATATAAGGAAGTACAAGCTCTGGCTTGGTTACCCCCTGTCTCATGGTCCACTAAGCAATCCCTCACCCTAAGGGTATCTGAGGGTCTCCACCATAGGGAATCTCTACCTGTGGTGTGTCTTGGCAAAGTTAAAGGCTGATGTTGAGATGGAGTACTGAAGTGAGGTTCCTCTGTAGGACTCAGCTTCCTCCAATCACTCTCCACCATGTAAGCCTTTCTTTCTTTGACTGAGTTGCACTGTGCTCTCAGGGTCAACCTCTGGCTACCTAAAGCTGGAGGCTGGGTCCCTTTGGTTGGCTTACTGGAGGAACAGTTCAGGTTTGGGCCCTTTGGGTCCCAGGTTTGGCTGTGCCCAACAGAATCCATCTGTGGGAGGTCCCTAACTAATTTTAAGGGGGATCCCTCAGGAGTTTTTAAAGTTTTCACCTGGCTAGGGCTGCTAGCTTTGGTGCCCCTAATCTGTTGATGTGGGTGCTTTATTTGACAGGGGGCCTTTTGGGGCTCACTGTCCTTCTTGTCCTCTGCAGCCCTGGGCTGACTAAGGCAAGGTAGAGAGGGGCAGGATACCTGCTCCAGACTGGGTCCCACCGGAGAAGGGTCAACTGACATCAGAGGCTCTGTCAGGCTAGGCCTGGCCACCTCTGGGGCTGTTCCTTCATCAGGGGTAAGATCAGTTCCCTGAGGAGGCTGATCCTTTCCTAAAGTCTGGTGGGAGGGAGATTTCTCTTCCTCCTCAATGCTCTCTGTTTGTGTGGAGTGATCCATCTTTTCAGGCTTCACAACACATGAATCAGTTTGAGTTTGGGCTGTGGCCATCCCAGCCCCACCAACCTTTTCAGGAAGGGACTCAGTTTGGGTATGGGCTGTTACCATAACAGCTCTGCTAACTTTCTCAGGAAGAATTTCTACTGAAGATGGGGATGAGATTTGCTCAGCCCTACCAACCTTTTCAGGAAGGACATCTTGTATTAGGGCTGTGGCCAACACAGCCCCACTAACCTTTCCATGGAGATTTACCATTTTAGAATGGGTTTGTTGTTCAACCTCAGCCCAGGCTGAGATTTCCAAATCATTCCCCAGTAGACAATCTACAGGCAAGTTTGAGGACACTGCCACTCTCTTTGGGCCAGTGACTCCTCCCCAGCTGAGATTTACCACTGCTATGGGATGATTTTTCTGAACTCCATCAATGTTTGTCACCTGGTATGTGGCACCAGGTAAAAGTTGCCTAGAGGGGACTAGATTCTCAGTCACCATGGTGATACTAGCCCCTGTGTCTCTGTAGGCCTCAACTTTCAAACCATTGATGAGGGGTTCTTGTCTATACTTGCTCAAAGTATTTGGGCAATCAGTGAAATTGGCCAACCCCATGCCAGTCTCATAGACAAGATCAGTTGGGGACCTGGTTAGACCAGAGTCCACCTGTGTTCCAAAGGTAAACCCACCCAAACTCTTGGGGGTGCTCCCACCACCTGGGGGACCACTGCTAACAGTGACAGGAGGTGTTGGAGCTTTACCTGGAGGTATATTTTCCTTATTGCTATTCCTTGGACAACAGCTGTCTGTTTTCCAGTGGCCAGGCTGTTTACAGTCATGGCAGTAAGGTTTCTTCTGGGTAGAGGAGTTGTTTTGGGACCCACCCCCATCCTTGGAGTTTTGGGGCCCTGGGGAAGTCTTCTCTTTTGATTTATCCCCACCCTTCTCTTGAGGCTTGGTAGTCTCTTTCTTTTGGTCACCACCCTGGTTCTTAGGCCTGATCCTGGTTCTGACCCATTTGTCTGCCCTCTTACCCAATTCTTGTGGAGAGGTCAGATCAGAGTCCACTAGGTGATGATGTAGAAGCTGATTTTGACAATTACTTAAGATTTGCTCTCTCATAATTAAATTATACAATCCTGTATAGTCTGTAACCTTACTTCCCAGCAACCAGCCCTCCAGAGCCTTAGTGGCACATTCAACAAATTCAGACCAGTCCTGAGTCTGTGTCTTCTGGGTGTCTCTGAACATTAACCTGTACTGTTCAGTGGTTAAGCCTAACCCATCAATCAGAGCACTCTTCAGGACCAGGTAGTTTCTAGACTCCCCATCACTAACTGTGAGGAGTCTGTCTCGGCCTCTACCTTCAAAGGAGAGCCACACGATTTCTGCCAACTGATCCTGAGGGACCTGCTGTACTTTGCAGGCTCTCTCAAGTGCAGTCATCCATTTGTGGATATCATCCCCAACTTTGTAGGGGGGCACAATCTTACTCAGGTTTCTATTGTCATAGGACCTGTCTTTATCCTTAGGGATAGTGCTGCCACCAGTGGATCCTAATCCACCCTCTCTAGGCTGCCTTGCTCTAGCAAGTTTCTCTTTGGCCAGGGCAACTTCTAATTCTTGCTTCTGGATCCTAAGTTCAGCCTCTCTCGTTTTGGCCTCATGTTTCCTTCTGTGAGGGCTAGTCAACTCCCTTCTGGAGTGACCATGAGAACCTCTAGAAGCATGGGAGGTTTTGGATTCACCTGAGTGATTCCTCCTCCTCCTGGGCTCCTGGTTAAGTCCATTTGGGGGTCTGAATAGGTTGGACCCACCATCAGTCCCAAATAAGCTTAAGTTAGTCTGGTTAAGCCTGCTGACTAGCACCTGACTATTTCTCTCATCATCAGACCCACTTTCCTCCTCCTCTTCCTCTTCTTCCTCATCCTCAGGCTGAGTATCCCCAGAGGTCTGGTTATCCTCATCTATCTGGATGACAGGGACAGGGGCATCAGTGCTATCATCTTCTCTTCAGTGGGAGAGCCTCCATCTCCAGTCCCTGAGGGGCCTGGTTTAGAGTTCAGGATGATCTGAAGTCTCAGGACACAGCTCCTACTCTTATTTGAATTCTAGGGGCCGGATCACCTACTAGGTCCCTCCTCTGGGTGGGACCAGGAAGTGGGGCTGTTACACCCCCTTTTCCTTTGTGCAGTTTCGCGCCAAGGCTGGGGCTGGACAGCCCCAGCACCGGTTTGAACTGGCAAATGCACGGGGACACCTTGTGTGCCCCAGGCATGTCTGATTCTATTCAGCCCTGTCCTACCCAATACACAAAATCCTGTCTGGGGTGGTGCTAGCACCTCCCAAGGCAGGAAACCCTTTGTCCAAGCTGCCCTCGCTGGAAGGACTCCCAGCCGCAGGAGGTCAGACTTGTGTCTGTGGTGGCAGCATCCATTTTGTGATGCTGAGACTCTGTTTAACTTGAACCGGGGTTCAGGTTAGGTACATGTCGTGTCCCTCTAGAAGGGTGGAATGCTACCCCCGTCGCCAGAACTGGCGAGGGGGTAGTATTCCAATTCCTATGACACCTTACTCGACATGTTTTGATAAAGCCAAACCAAAGATAGCATTTAACCGCGAGGATTATAATGCACTTAAGAGTATATGGTATGGCATTATCATGAAACAGCTAAAGGACATGGTTCCGAAAGCTGCAGACAGGCTCAGCTCATGCCAGAGCACCATCTCACATATTTCCAAGCACTCTGCCTCCAGGATTGATGAGGCCTTCCATAGGAGTGGCTGATAGGAACATATGTGTCCATTTTAGGTTAGGTATAGGCATACTACACCTAAGTAAGGGGTGATTACACCGACTTACCCCAGCTGAGTGATCAGCCAGTTGTGTCAAATATGGAGGCCAGGCCAGGCCAGGGGTGGCACAATACGTGCTGCACCCCCTGCTAGGCCTTGGAAGCACCTATGCCCTGGGTACCTGGGGTACACTGTTACAGGGGCCAATAAGGTGAACCAATTCCAATTGTGTATGTACCTAAGGTACATGGAGTCCATTTTAAGGAGAGAGCAATTAGCCTGGGGCCCTGAATAGCAGGATCCCAGGCCAACTAAGTTAAAAACCAGCTAAACACTAGGCAAAAAGTTTGGGGGTAACCATAGTCAGATATCCACCTTCCTACACCTTGTTCAAGTAGCGAGCAGATCTCTTGTCCATTCCGTCTTTTCCACAGGGAGTAATGTCTTAAGATAGGTAAGATCCCCAGCCTGTTTTCAGGAAATGCGCCCTTGACCTGATTGCATTAGAAGTCTCTTAGTTAGCACTGTGGTTTCAGTCTGGCATAACTACGGAGTGTCATTACGTGAAAGGAAGGGAGCAGGAGAGCGCCATATCTTCAAAGACATGGCTCTCTCCTCCCCTTTCCCTTGTGCCGGTGCTGATTTCAGCTGCCATGAGCCATGCACATACCTTAGCGCCGCAGCGCTATAGTGTGTGCATGAGTGTAGCATATTTTCTGTACAGGAAGGGTACCGTTCCTGTAGAAAATACTACGCTAGGCACAATGCAAAACTTTTCCCCCTTTGTATGCATGCCGCACAGTGCAACACGCATGCAAAGTCGAACAAGCATTTACAATGCAACGGTCTCGCCTTTGCAAAAGTTAGAGCTATTGGCATTGTAAATGACAATTTTTTTTTATGTGTTGGTTTTGAAAACAGATAAATAAATGGCATTGTCATTTACAATGTCAATAGCTTAATCTCTCGCAAATGCCACACACACACAGAGCCCCACACACACACAGCCCAACACACACACACACAGAACCCAACACACTCACACACAGAGCCCCACACACTATATGCGGAGTCATGCATAGGTAAATGTATATTTATACAAACCCTCCGCCCCAAAATAAAAAAAAAAAGAAATTCTCAACCCCCAATCCTGTATCACTAAACCAACGTAAGCGATTCTAGAATGTTCCTAGAAAGTGTAATTAGGTTTGCTTGGGTTTTGAGAGTGAGTGGCTGACCCTCCCCACCCGCAGCCACAGTGACCTGCAGTGCGCACACTTTCATCCCCACCACCATAGCAGCAGGGACAATTCAGTGGATGCTTGTCCTGCAAGTTACCGAATTCACTCATTTCTTTATTTATCCCAGTCCTGCGTGGCAGGAGCACCCCAGGTGTGTGACTCTCCCGGCCCCAGCACTATAGCACGCAGTGGCGTGACCTGCAGGGTAACTCTCGCACTGCACACAACTGCAGAAGGCTCCAGTGCCCGTTTCAGAGCAGCAGCATTTCAGGCGAGTGTAATCCTCTGCGCAGGCCTACTGCACTCTAGGTGAAAGGGTGTCTTCTACGTGTGACCTCGGCTCACACGTGCATTTCCTCCCCTGCGAGCAGGAATGCTTTATCTGGGCATTCATGGTAACATTTAGAGAAGACACTACAAAGAAGTAGATTTTTAAAAAATAAATTGATGGACGTTATGTACCCTGTTCAAGCACAGCTATTTGTAGGTGTGAGACTCCTAACATTTTTTAGCCATTTTTGGCTTAAAAACCCTGAGCCGCCCGCCTGAATATTTGGTATGTAATGGAGGTAGGGGGTGATTCCAAGTAGGAGCGCGACTACCGGTGCACCCCCACACTGCATCTTTCTGCTCCCCATGCACACCTGCTTCCCCACCACAAGGGGGCACAAGTGCACTGAATCCTCAATGCACACTTTACACACGCGGCAGAGGCATATAAAACAACAATAGCTCTAGTGTAAAAATAACCACGCTCCATCATGAACGTCATTTAGGGGTCCTGACTTGCCTCCTGCGATCCCCTAGCACTGTGTTTTTGTGACCCATGCCCCCGTGGGATGTAACAAACTTGTAACACAATAATTTATTGTTGCAGGTGGTTCATACCTTAGTAAAAATGCATTTGTGTGTCTCCTGCTTCCCCTGAGCATGGAGGGAGTAAGAAATACAGGCGATAGGAGGAGGGATGGGCGCTTAAAAATAAATAAAAGCTTAAAGCAAATTGTGAAGTAATGAGGAGACGAGGAGGACTGGTTTCATGGCTGCGCTCTCTACGACCCTGCAATCTGTATTCTGAAGTGCTGTCCTTTGGCTAGCCTGTGCGGGATATACTCATGCACGTTCCGGGGCGCACCTTCCCGCTCCGCCGTGTGTTGTTGCTGCTCAGTCCCTCGGAAGCGGCCGCAGATGGCTCACAGCTCTCGGTGGCGGTTTCCTGCACGGCCCGGCATGGGGCGGCGACTGCTGGGGCCTCGGACCCGTGTGGCGGCTTTACCGCAGGCCCCCAGTGCAGCACCCGGCTATGACACGGCCCTGCAGGTGTCTGCGGCCATTCGGGCAAACCAGCGACGTTGGAGAGAGGCGCTGGGAGCGGCGGCAGAGCAGGTGAGATCCCAGACCCACTGACCCTTTGCGAGAGCACCTTGCAGTAGAGTACATCCCATGGGTAGTTCCACTGAGCCACTGTAGCTTCTTACAGCCACACCCCAACCAGATCCAACGTGCGGGGGCGCACTCTGGGGCAGATACGGTGAGTGTGTGTGTGTTGTGTGTGCCTGCGTGTGTGCCTTCCTGTGCCTGCGTGTGTGCCTGTGTGTGCCTGCGTGTGTGCCTGCCTGTGCCCGCGTGTGTGCCTGCCTGTGCCTGCGTGTGCATGTGTTGTGAACAGCCGGCCGGGATCGGAGCGCCTGACCTGATCCGATTCCGGCCGGCTGCGTGCGCGTGACAGTCTGTTGTCTCTGCCTAGTCCTTGACAGGGAAAATGACTGAAATGACTTCAATAGATCGCTTTGCGACAGCAGGGGCTTTCGCCCCTGCAATCGCAGGCGCGACCTAAAAAGGAAGGAGAAATTAAAACATTTCTCCTTCCTTGCGCCTAGTTGAAAAGGGCGCAGTTTTCTCATGCTAAACTCAGTCTACTATTTTTAGTAAATTGGGTTTAGCGTGAGAAACATTGGGTGGTTGCATGGGAATGCGCATGCATCACCCTCGGTACGCCCCCATGGTGCAAAGTAATACAAAGCAGCGCGCATTATTTTGCATTATTTCCAGTGTTAAAAAAGTTTAGCTTTAGAAAGTTAATTAGGAAAGAAAGATTTTGTGCTGTTTAGCATCACTATTGTGAAGCAAACGTGGCACATAATCTTACTAAATCCCCCCTAGGAGGGCACAGGGCCTGTTGCAGATAGACCTGTGCAAGGGAACTTGGCCTGTCTTCCAGTTCAGACCAGAGATGATAGCCCAGATGCCCTCAGTGCCAGCTTTAGTATGTGACAACAGATTGTGAACAATGCCTTTTGTGCAAATGTTTGTTTGGCAATGCCGTACTCCAGCCTGATTTGGGCTCGTGATGTGTATGATGGTAATTGGAAGATTGGCCTCTATACATTTAGTATAATTTTGTCAAGGATGCCACTGTCCCTTCCCCTGAGGGCCTCACTTCCACAGATCACTGTTGGGAGGACGTTTGCTTGAGCCAACTGTAACATTATTGGGCCTTTCAATTTATTGCAGAGACCTCAGGCCAAAAGAAAGTGCATTGCCTTTCTTTCTTATTTCTTACAGTTGACCACTGCACCATCCATTCCTGTTTAAATGAACCCCAAGATACTTGAAGCGTTGTACTGTTGCAATTTGTTGGCTTCCCAAGAACCAGGTGTGCCTCTCTGCCCTTTTGCTTGAACTACTCATATTTTGGTTTTCTTATTATTAATATTAAGTCAGTTTCATACTGAGTTGGCCAAAGCTGCAACAAGGAGGTGCTGTAGACCAAACTTGGTTCTACTGATGAGGCCCAAGTTATCCCCGTGCAGGAGGTTTGACAGCTGAGGCCCCCTCAGTTCAGGAGGGTGGAAGTTCACTTTATTTAAAATAGGAGATATGTCTGGTAGGAGCAGTTTGAACACGTTTGGTGCTAATACAGAGCCCTGCTTAAGGCTTTGAGTTGCTTTGACTGCTCTTGGCCGGTGGGAACTGTCCCCTCTGACCCACGTACAAGTGTGCAGTGGTTCAAGGGACCTTAACAGGGAGTATGGAATATTCAAGTTAGCCAGCTTCCTCCAGAGCCTCCCTAGATCAACCCTATCAAATGCTAACTTTCATTAAGGAGAGTGCCATGATCTTAACTGAGGTCCCTGTATGTTTAGTGAAGCCAGTTTGATTTGGTGGTATGATGGTGTTTACCTTTGCCCAGTGCTGTTGCTCTTCCAATTATTCTCCTGTGAAGTACTTAGAATCATTTTTGATTAGAGCCACCAGGTGATAGTTTCCAGGGTCCCCCTTGTCCCCTCCATTGAAGATTGGTGAGAGTATCGAACCATGTCATGAGGATGGGATGCAATGCTTCTGAATAACGAGGTTGAAAAGAGGGGTTAGTTGAGCTGTCCATAATGTTGGATCATCCTTATATATAACTGGCAGGATTCCATTCAGGCCCCGCGCCCCTTCTCTCTGTCTCTCTGCAATTTACCTCTGGATGGTATATGTGGCGATAGTGCACATTGCCAGTGAGAGGTTGAAAATATTTTAGACGGCTCTAAGTCTTCTGTGCTTGTATGTTCCACAGCGCATCAGGATTGTAGTGGTTGAACAGAAATTGTGTAGGATCATCCTTGAATTCATAACATTGCCAGTTATCCAGGGATGGTTTACAAAATTTGTAGTGAAGTTTTCCCAGCTAGTCAAAGGTATTTCTTCCACTCTCTGTGTAGATAACAGTACTAGTTTGGCTCTTTGCACCAGTTTTGAGAGAGAGGCAGCTGTGCATCTAATGGGTAAATGGTCAAAATATCGATTCCAAAATATAGACAAACCAAAATATCGAGTCCAAAATATAGAATGGACAAAATATTGAATGGACAGAATATAGACATCAAAAATATTGTTTTGAAGGTAAGTAATGTAATATCGATTTTAAAAATATAGACAGTCAAAATATCGAAGTACATAACATAGTTTATTAAAAATATGGAATTTTTAATAATATCGATTTTTTAAAGTGTTTTTTATGTTAGTATATGTGTGAAAAGTGTATATATTTTTGTAATTTATTTTAAGTAATTAATTTAATGTTATTTAATTATTGTGTAATTTAATTCTGTAGCGGGTTGTGGGTTCATAGGGGAATAGGGTGGGAAGTAATTTAATTATAATTAATTAAATATGTTAATTAATTAATTTGTATTTATTTTGATTAAATAGTTAATTCGTTTCTAATTGGTAATTAATTAATTTATAAATGATTATTTTTTATTAATTTATTAATTGATAATTATGTGCATAATATTAATTTATTTTCTGTAGCGGGTTGTGGGTTTATAGGGGAATAGGGTGGGAAGTAATTTAATTATAATTAATTAAATATGTTAATTAATTAATTGGTATTTATTTAGAATAAATTGTTAATTAATTTTTAATTGGTAATTAATTAATTATTAATTGATAATTATTTTTTATTAATTGATTAATTGTTAATTATGTGAATTAAATTAATTTATTTTCTGTAGCGGGTTGTGGGTTTATAGGGGAATAGGGTGGGAAGCAATTTAATTATAATTAATTAAATATGTTAATTAATTGGTATTTATTTTGATTAAATAGTTAATTAATTTTTAATTGGTAATTAATTAATTTATAAATGATTATTTTTTATTAATTGATTAATTGATAATTATGTGAATAATATTAATTTATTTTCTGTAGCGGGTTGTGGGTTTATAGGGGAATAGGGTCGGAAGGAATTTAATTATAATTAATTAAATATGTTAAATAATTTATTGGAATTTATTTTGAACAAATTGTTAATTAAGTAATTTTTACCCCTTTGCTATCCAACGCTTTCCCTACTGTTGCACTCTCTGGAGTGGGAATAGTAATTTTTACCCCTACGCTATCCATCGCTTTCCCTACTGTTGCACTCTCTGGAGTGGGAATAGTAATTTTTACCCCTACGCTATCCAACGCTTTCCCTACTGTTGCACTCTCTGGAGTGGGAATAGTAATTTTTACCTCTGCGCTATCCAACGCTTTCCCTACTGTTGCACTCTCTGGAGTGGGAATAGTCATTTTTACCCCTACGCTATCCAATGCCCTCCCTACTGTTGCACTCTCTGTTGTGGGAATAGTAACTTTTACCCCTACGCTATCCAACGCTTTCCCTACTGTTGCACTCTCTGGAGTGGGAATAGTAATTTTTACCTCTGCGCTATCCAACGCTTTCCCTACTGTTGCACTCTCTGGAGTGGGAATAGTAATTTTTACCCCTACGCTATCCAATGCCCTCCCTACTGTTGCACTCTCTGTTGTGGGAATAGTAATTTTTACCCCTACGCTATCCAACGCTTTCCCTACTGTTGCACTCTCTGGAGTGGGAATAGTAATTTTTACCCCTACGCTATCCAACGCTTTACCTACTGTTGCACTCTCTGGAGTGGGAATAGTAATTTTTACCTCTGCGCTATCCAACGCTTTCCCTACTGTTGCACTCTCTGGAGTGGGAATAGTATTTTTTACCCCTGCGCTATCCAACGCTTTCCCTACTGTTGACTCTCTGGAGTGGGAATAGTCATTTTTACCCCTACGCTATCCAACGCTTTCCCTACTGTTGCACTCTCTGGAGTGGGAATAGTAATGTTCACACCCCCGCTATCCTACGGTAATAATATTGTGTATTTTTTATTGATATTATGTTAATATATAGATATATATGTTTCAACAAATATGATTGTATTTTCTTTTTTTTATAAGTTAAATTAGTTATTTAATAATTTTAAGGTAATTTAAGTATTTTTAAGTATATTTTAGCTATTTATTTTTAATATTTTTTTAATTTTACATTACTTTTAAGAAATTCGATATTTTTATAATGTATATATATATAAACGATATTTTGGGTTCGATATTTTGGTACTTACCTGTTTGTAGATAGGAATTCGATATTTTGTCTGTCGATATTTTGGAATCTATATTTTGGGTAGTCTATATTTTGTCCCTCGATATTTAGTCAGTGATCCATCTAATGCAATTGAGATTAATTGTATAGCCTTGAAAACCTTGATCAGCCACAGTTGCCTGATCTTTTAAACTCATTTCCAAGGTTATCTCCTGTGGTCGATGATCGCTTTTCAATCTCTCCCCAAAGCCAAAAGCGGTGACAGCCTGCTGCAGTAGAAGGCTCACAAAGGTGTATTCGATAAGGGATGTCCCAAAGTTGGTTGAAAAGGAAAGACCAGGTGGTTTATCAGCCGTTATACAACCGTTCAGTGCTCTGAGGCCAAGGTCTTCGAGGTTACCTTGTAATATCTGACCTCTTATATCTTTGTTATGCCTCTGAGCAATTTCTTGATTGGGTGTCATCAAACGTGTGTCTTAGGCATATGTAACCTCATTTTTGGGAAGGATGCTCGTCAGCCACATGTTAAAATTGCCTCAATCATTTTGTAGTTGTGCCTCTCTATGCTTTGCCCCAAAACCAGGTCTATCAACTTGTCAGTTATCTCTGTCCTTGATCTTGCATTTGAGTAATTATAAAAATTCACCATTGTGATTTTCTTAGACAGCTATTTAATATTTTAAGGACGATATCTACTACTTGCAATCCATCATCACAGCTTTCCTGCTCCAGGCATTCAATTGCACTAGTGGCAGATACATATATTGTGAGCCCTTCCTTACAGAGGCCATACATATTTGCTTTTTCACAGATTCAAAGAAATTGACAAAGCCCTACAGGTGAAATGCCTTCTTTGACCAAGTTTCCTGCAGAAGCACTACTTGAAACAAGTGAAGATATTGAAGGGTTTCTGTGTCTTTTAGCTTGTGGGCCAACTGCTGATATTCCGGGACCATACTGTGAGCCCCTTGTCTGTGTGCGGGCTGGACGGTTATTTTGTCATCTTAAAAGCCTGGCTGTGTTTAGAGCCCCCGACAGCCAGCCCCATTCAGCTACTGCTTTACGGTTTTGGACAGGCTTATCCGAAGGCCTTCAAGCATATTGCATTGAAGGGCTTGGGGATT
Source organism: Lissotriton helveticus (assembly GCF_964261635.1). Lineage (NCBI taxonomy): Eukaryota > Metazoa > Chordata > Amphibia > Caudata > Salamandridae > Lissotriton > Lissotriton helveticus. Next base: position 1,586,667,919 of record NC_136067.1, on the reverse strand, counting down.
TGCTCAATGCATTTCTTAAAACAGAATAGACATTGCTGGGTCGAGTCAGTGTAAGCCCATCCTTCCTTTCAACTTCCAAAACATACAGACATCCCCTACACTTTATTGGAGTGATTAGGATCTCCCAGTTTCTGAGACTCTCAGCCTCTTTCAAAACCTTCCGGGCCAACTCAATCATACCCCAAGTTGCTTTGGTGGTTTCATTACGCTGTCCTGATTTGATAAATTCTATTGAAACAATATCTTGTGATGTGACCTCACCAAGTGTGTCTATAGAATGGATACGCCTAAGAAATTTGCCCCTCTTTAGGATGTCAAAAAGTCCCCATGAAGTGTATTTCAGATAAAGTAGCGTGCAAACTACTTCCTGTGAGTATCTCAATTCTTCCGTAGGGCCAGCATATTGTACTTACAACAGTTAAAATCTGCTCTCCTGGGGGTTAACAGTTAAATTTTCCCTTGTAGGGTGAGGTCCGTGATTCAACCTGCTGTGAGTTGTTTGTGTGTTGAAGTTATCGACCTTAGCCCTGATGCGTGTAGCAATTGCTTCTTCGTAAATTGCTGTGTTGAGCACTTAAGATAAGATGAGGCTCCTTGATGATATTTGTCTTTGTTTTAACCAGCACATTCGGACAGATGGTCAGGGGAGGATAGCATTTAAGGTCTGATCATTTACCATAACCGAATCTGGAAGATTCAGAGTATCTGCTTGCTGGGCATATCCTTTGATGCTAGGCGTTTCAGTGTTGGCTTTCTGCTCTGTATCCATTGCCTATGGGACCTATCTCATATCTAAGGCCGTTATTTATTTATTTGATCGTGAGACTTTTGTTTGTGGGCAAGTGAGGGTGATCTGTTTCTTGTACTAAAAATTGGGTAGGCCGCCAAACTTCTTGCCTAAGGAAGTCTTTTGTTGCAACCCTTCCTATTTTTTTATTTTCTTAGATTTTTACATCCAGTCCTTTATTTGATGACCCCTATCAGGCCCTTGTGTGCTTCTTAATAGTGCTGGTGGATCGCTGCAGCAGTGAAGCACTTCCATAAAACAGCCAGTCAAGCAGAGTGCCAATCCTTGTGGGACAGCATTCCTTACTCCTGTCAGAGTTCTTCCCATGTCCAGTAGTGTACTGTCTTGGTAAGGTAAGAGCCCCAGTACCCAGTACCCAAATGTGCCTTTGAAGTATGGGATGACTTCAATGCAGCTCCTTGAAATACACAGTTTCACTTTCATCACAGCCATATCTGCCAGGATATCTGTGGGGGTAATCAGCATGTTGTGTGGGACACAGGACATTGCCTATTCAGATGTAAGTGTCAGCTCTCAGTCCCCCTTCTGGCTCGGGAAGGGTATCAGAATGCAGATAAGTATAGATGAGTCCTATGGCACACCCATCCTTCCTGGGTTTGTGGCTGTCTAGAGGGAATGCGCAATGTGTAGCTATCATCCAGCCCAGACATGTTTTGGAGACAGATGCAGGGCACACAGAGCAGTAAGAGCAGAGAAATGTCCACTTTCTAAAAGTGGTATTTCTAAAATAGTAATGCTAAATCCAAATTTACCATTGAGGAGGATGTATCATTTCCATTCCAAAGATATGAAACACAATGCAGCTTTCTATTCTCATTATTTATTTCATGCATAAACCAGTGCTTAATTTGAGCAGGAGCTTTCCGGTGCTCAGCACCGGCACCTAATCCTCAGCACCGGTGCTTATGGCACCAATGAAGGACCCACTCATTTGGAACGCGGGTGATGTTCCCCATAATCACAGGATTTTGAGCCACGTCAAGACTCGAACCCGGTTCCCTAGATCCAAAATCAGCAGCTCTAGCCATTAGGTCAAGTCCTTTCCAGAATAATAAGTGCTGGGCTCTAGTCAGGAGGCAGTTTACACCAGAATATTTCTCCTGTTAACGCTACCTCCTGAGTAGAGCCCCGGCACTTTTTATTTGACAAATTAACCACTGGCATAAACCAATAAAACCAACAGGCCTTTTTAAGTATCTTTAATTGTGGTGAAAAAAGTAGTAGCCCTCTCACTTTTCATTGTCAACAACTTGGCAAAGCCTTAACCCTTCTGATTTTGTGAAGCCTCATGTTTATAGGCACATATAGGACCATTGTTGGTCCTTATGATTAGAGCCTGTTAGTGTACAAATTGTCACTTGGTATCTCACAAATAATGGAAGCAGACTACCGTCACAGGTTTGGATCACTGCTGTTATATTTCTTTAGGGTTCACAGATTGCACTATGTTTAATCTTCTAAATTCTAAAGGACCTGCTCCAATTCATAATTACAGCTAAAATTACAGCTAATCGAAGCGCTTGGAGGATCTCTTTGGAGCTTAATCAGGGCATAACAGTCAAAGCGCAAAACATAACTCATCTTCCACAAGGAAAGGCAAAACAATGGGATTGGGGTCTCCAACAACTAAGTGTTATATTCTTTAGTAAGTGATGGAAAATCAAAAACGAAGCAAAGTACAGTGGAACTGTAGCACTGTTTAATAATTAACACGGATATCTGAAATCTTTGGAATATAGGGCTTTTTAAAGCAATGTTTGCTTGCAATCATTGAGGGGGTAGGCTCATTTCCAAAGAGCTAATTCTTAACATTGGCAGATTAAAGGGATTCTCTCCATTGTTCTATTATGCAGATATTTCACATTTCCGCAGTGCACGTTATGCAGATATTTTCTGTATTCATAATGCACAATTTCAATATTTTTGATTTCCATATGCAGGTATTGCCATACCTCACTGTGCCCCTCAAATTATGTATTCGTTAGCACCACATTGCCCTATTAATCGTATGTTGACATGTTAATTAGACTAAACTTGGGGGCATATTAACAAGGGCTTTATCTCCGCTTTTTTTAGCTTAAAAAGCCAAAAAAGCAGAGATAAAAGTATCGCCCTATTTACAAGAGGGTGCTAACATGCATAATCGGATGTTAGGACCCTTTTTCCAGACGCCTGCCTTTGCATCTCTAATGAGATACAATGTGGGCATGACTGGGCGTACCCCGGATGGACTACCTTGTAAAATATCGCTGATGTTCACATTGCGATATTTACCAGGCAGCCCACGGAATTTTAGCACACGTTAGATTTTGGCAAAAAAAAGCAGTTTTTGCCAAAACTAACGTCTGCTAAAATCCTGACTTACCTATGCTAAACATAGGGGGTGGATTATACTGATACAACCACAGGATCCTATCAGCAAGGTTATCGCTGTTTTGCAGGGAATATCGCTGGATGTTCCCTGCAAAATAGCGATTTCCCCGCTATCACTGGATTTCTTATCGCCGTTGTGAAAAGCGTTAATGATCCAGCGCTATCACGGCGGCGAAATCCAGCGATAGGATAAACATGGCTAAACGTGCTTACCGAAGTTTATCTCTAATCGTTGTTCATATGCCCCTTGGACATTAAGTAACTCCGAATAGGAAATTGCAGCTGAACCTATAGTCCTGGTCATGTTTTAACTAGAATGGGTGGGCTTATGCTTGACGGTGGCTGGTGTAGTTGGAGCTGACATACACCTAAAATCAGTGATGGTAAGGTATGAGAACTGAGGGGCACGTTATCAAGACAGGCGATAAAATTATCGCCGCTTTAGCGGCAGAAAACTGCCGCTAAAACGGCGATAATGGGCTTGACAATATGCTCTATGGTATTCCAATTGAAGCTCAGGTTATTTGTCCTTCACATCTAACATGGGCTTCAATTGGAATTCTGTAGAGCATATTATCAAGCCGATTATCGCCGTTTTAACGGCAGTTTTCTGCCGCTAAAGCAGCGATCAATTGATCGCCTGTCTTGATAATATGCCCCTGAGTCTACTGAATAAGGACTTTCATCTCTAAAAATTCATTCACAGTAAATGCAGTAGGAGTGTAGAGAGTTAGAGAAGAGGGAGCTGGGGATGCGTTTAAAAATCCATTGATACAAATAATTTTCTGAGACTAGTAATTTCATATTTGTCTTGAACTAAAGAAAATCTTGCCTTGTTATACAAAAAGATCTTATTTTAAGCATATTTATGGTGCCATTTTAATATGTATTTTGTCAAAGTTTATCGGTATGAGGTAAGCTTTTTTTTCTTTTTTTTTAACCATTGGGTATAACACCTTTTAGTGAAGAAGAAATGGTGACTTCTCTCTTACACCGTTACCTTCTGCTAGTTGTTGTAAAATAGTAAAAGTAAACTGAAGCCATAAAAGCACTGCATGATTTTTAAATTAAACTTGTAAGGTCAATTGAAGATATTCAAATATGATGACATTACACTTGTAAGGTCTTGAAGACATTCAAAGATGATGGCACCAGTTATGGTCATGTTGGAGAAGGGCAAGCTGACAAGATCAAAAATGTCAAACAAATGGTAACAAGCCTATGGAAGCAGTGACTGAAGATTTCGATGTTGTGATGCACTGAGCAGCAGTTGGGGAATTCCTTTGTAGTGCTGCTAAGCTCTGTCTGTGAGACCTAAGAAGATCTGCTAACTCAAAAATATATTTCACCGTGTGAGGTTGGGGTGGGGGGTGGGGAGGCTTATGTCCAGTAGTACCTAAAAGGCACCCTACCACCATATATTCCCCCAGTCTCATCACCCAAAAAAGAAGGGGTCACTGATGCTGCTGCCGATGTCCCGCGGTGTTTTCACACACTCTGATGAACAATAGCTGCTTATAGCCTCCAAAGGCAAGCTGGAAATTCACTTTCTGTAGTGGGGTCCAGCTCCTCTTCCCTGCCACCGTGTGATATGGCTACTCACCTGGTGACTATACCAAGGTAGCCGATGTGGTGTGACACATGTGGCACCGTGTCAGTTGGCAAGTCCCCATAAGTGCTTCATTAGGAGACAAGTACTACAGTTATGACTCTGTGGAACTGGCTGTTATAATACTAAAACCGGAGTCTTTCTTTGATACCACTGGTATATATAAGAAGGGTTCCAAGAGGCGGGATCATTAGGCATGGCCAGTGACAGCTGAGGTAGGTAAGCATGGAGACAGGAAAAAGAAAGCAGGGAGACTGCTAAGGCACTGGAGCAAGATGACAGGAGCCAGAGGTTTGAAGAAAACCAGGAGACTACTCTGGTGTGGGAGCAGGGTGTGGGGAGAAAGAAGTGGAAGGCATGCTAGGAGTTTATAGGCCTATAAGCCATGCCTAGAGATAAATACACTAAGACTTTCAAATGGAGGAAATATTAGCGTTTTGCTAATTTCTGCCACAAGAGGGGCTAATTGGTAAGATCCGAACCATGGTGATGTTTTAAAGTATTTACTCCTTTGGCTGGTTCATTTGCAGAAGAGACAAATTGAATTAAGCTAATCTGCAACAAATCAGTATTTCTTTATGAGATCTAGTAGGAGTTTTCTGTAGAAAGAGCAATACCTTTTCAAAATGATTAGCGAGACTATATTAATTCATGTGCACCATTTAATCCAAATGTGACTTTTACAAGGAAAAGTTAATTTTCCTCCAAGATAAAAAAAAATCAAGCACATAGCCAAGGCTGTATGCAGGCCTTGTGAAGTATTGCAAAAAGATCAAGTAACTGCATTTTGACTGAATTGTGAAATCACAAAAGAAAATATAAATAAGGTAAGTCGTCCGGCATGAAGAATTTTACCTGTCATAATTTACAAACACAGGTTAATTTAGAGGGATATACCCACATCAGCATGCACAGATCCGACCATGTAAAGCCTAAAGAAAGACAGGAATGATAAAATCTTCAAATGTGAAAATGCGGGTATGACAATTTGCAGACACTGTTGAGTTTAGATACAATGCATTCTTATAATAGAACGGTGATCCGAGCAAGATGGTCACAGGCGGAATAGTGGGGTTTGGCAGAATTTTCCAGAGTATTTTAGAGATGCAAAAAAACTGTCTGAAGACATTGTTGCAGGTGTGTCATTGGTCAGCAAGATTGGGGGGAGGGGTGCGCTTCCGAATTTCCAATAATTACACTGGTTTATAATGTTAAATTACATTAAACGACAAGCAGGGTACAGACGAGAGCCTTAAGGGGCAGCGGAAAGGCAGAGGACTGCGGGTTGGTAGGGGTACTAAGTGGGAGAAAGCACATTATCTTGTGAAAGAACCAACTTTTGGAAGTCTTTCTAAAAAAAAGAGGACTGTGTGTGTGCGTTTTTGTCTGTGTGTAAAAATTCCTATTGAAACCAGACAGACACCGTGCCATACCCGATTGAAAGCACCTGTACCCAACTATTTACCACAAAATGCATTTATTTGGGGGGTATAAACCCCCCCCCCCCCTCCCCCCGCCCTGAAAAGATGCCCCTGAATTGTTGAGATTTGGAAAAGTTGGCATTGAGTTGAAAAACAAGGCTCTTGACTAAGTAAGATTCCCCAGAGCATCAGGCAGAACAACGGGTCACAAAGATCTTCCCTGTCACCAACAACCATCAGTTCTAATTTTACGTATTTTTTTTTTTTTTAAGTTTAGAAAGCTTTATTAAGTAGGATATACAAAGTAAAACATCTTTACAAAAACAAATGGCAATGAAAAGAGATAGAAATATTAAAATGTAACAATATATAATGCAAACCCCAAAAGGGATATAACAACTGTACCAAGGAACAAAGCTTTTTAAAGGTGTTTTGTTTTGTGGGAAGGAGAGGAGAAAGAGAAAGAAAGAGAGGGGAAAGAGAGGAAGAAAAGGAATGGAATCTAGAGTACAAAATCAATACTTGAAATTGCTATAAGAAAATAAAAATGAAATGAAAAAATAAACATCAATGAAAGAGAAGGGAATAAAGAGGTAAAATTCAGGGAACATGTCTGGAAAGGAAATCAGTTAAAGGCAACCATAACAAGTCTTTTTTGATTAATAAAGGTACAGTGGTCGCATAAGAGGTTCCACCAACCAGTATATGAAATCTTTGAAGTATCTTTCCAGTTTGTTGTAATTATCTGAAAGGAAATAGCTATAAAAAGATCTATGAACTTACGTACATTACAATAAACATTCCATATAGGGGAGGAACCACCCCAAAAAATATGCACAATCTCAAAGGGATAGTCTGTGGCTAAAATGTCATTTAGTTTTGACCAGATACAAGACCAAAGGGACTTAACCAACGGGCAATGAAAAAACATGTGGATAAAATCACTATTACCATGTGAGCAGGACCAACATTTTTTGGAATAAAGTAACTTTAATTTATGTAAATCGGAAGGAGCAAAAAAAAGTCTATTGTAAAAAAAAAAAAAAGTCTGTGTGGTGCTGGTGGAACAGGAGACAGTATGTATTTTAGACCAAATAGTGTCCCAAACCTGTAGAGAGAATTCTTGAGCTAGGTCTCTTTCCCATAAGAGCTCAAGTTTAGATTCGAGCCCATCAGTATTGGGATGGGAAAGTATTTTATATATAGCAGCAGCTTTCAAAGGAATAGAAAAATCTGGTGGAGGTGAGAGAGTCGGGACGGTGGAGGTCAGGGAATTACTCTGAAAAATAAAAGAGGTTAGTGTGTGTTTAAGCAAGGGAAATTGGGAGGAGCGTGCATTAGAAAGATGTAAAGCGTCACAGATGTCTGGGAAAGTTCTCAAGGAATTATCTTTCAGTAAATGATCATAAGTGATGATACCTTTGTCAATCCATTCTTTCCAGAAAAGCGCTTTGTTATTAATCTTTAGGGATTCATTGTAACAAATCGGAGTTAAAAAGAAAAGGTTAGCTTGTGAGAGAAAAGAGCGAAACAATGAAAGAGCTAGTGCTTTCGAGTGTTTAAATATGGGAGTGAGAAATCGCTTCGGAGGTTGAGATAAGCGAGTAGCTGTAAGGAAAGAAAAAGGAGCGAGTTGCGCAAGTTCTATTGAGCTCCAGGCTGTTAAGGGAGGAGAAGATGACTATGTTAGGAAAGGCCAAATTTGTTTTAGAGTAAAGGCCGAGTGAAATCTAGAAATATTAGGAAAATTAGCCCCACCTAAATCTTTGGGTTGTTGGAGGCGAGAGAGAGAAATTCTGGCTTTGCGATTATTCCATAGAAATTTTGTTAGGAGACGATTAATGGTTATGAAGAAAAAATAATAAAGATAAAAGTTGACAATAGGGAGTATCATAATTTTAACAGTTGCTAGCCTTCCCCACCAAGATATGAAAAGGGGGGACCAACCGTCTATGAGTGAAGAGACTTTTTTAAAGATATCCTTATGATTGAGTTTAATGGTTTCTCTAATAGTATTGGCATAAAGAATACCTAAACACTTAATGTGTCTGGGATTCCATTCAAAGCCAGAACCCTGGAACATATGAGAAAGGCAGAATTTGTTAAGAGGTAGGACTTCAGATTTGTCTATATTCAGTTTGTATCCAGAGACTAAAGAGTAATCATTTAGTAAAGAGAAAAGTGCAGGTAAAGAAGTGGCCGGATTAGAAATATATAGCAAAATATCGTCTGCATAAGCAGTAAACTTAATCTCAATATTCTTATATGTGAAGCCAGTATAGGATGATGAGCCTTGTATTTTTTCCAAGAAAGGTTCTAAAGCGAGGATGAAAAGAAGGGAGAGAGGGGACAACCTTGTCTGGTTCCTCAGTGAAGGGAAAAATATTGAGATTGAGCGCCATTGACCCAAATAGAAGTAGAAGGATCAGAATACAGCAGAATACAGCAGTTGAATATAATGAATAATGGGGGGACTGAAACCATGCCATCTCAGCGCTCCAAACATAAAATCCCAACTGACCCTATCGAAGGCTTTTTCAGCATCTAATGTAATAGCTGCGACAGAGGAGTCCATCTCTGAAGCAAGTTGTATGATGTTAAGTAGAGTTCTTGAGTTATCAGTAATAGATCTACCTTTGACAAACCCAGACTGGTAGATATTGACAAGATCAGGGATGACTTTATTAATACGAGTGGCTAAAATGTTGGCGTAAAGTTTACAATCTGTATTAATTAAAGAGATGTGCCGATAATTTTTGCAAAGGGAGGGATCTTTGTCTTTTTTAGGAATTAGGCAAAGCATTGCCTGTGTGAAGGATCCCCTAGATTCACCTTTAGCAAGAAAGTGTTTGATTAAAGAAAGTAAATGTGGTATTAAAACATGTTTAAAGTGGAGATAAAAATGCACAGTAAAGCCATCAGGACCAGGTGTTTTGTCTTTGGGCAGAAGAATAACAGCATTAAATATTTCCTTGTCCGAGATAGTAATATCAAGGGATGAGAGATCCACAGGATTATCAAGGGATTTGGGGATAGATTGAAAGAAAGAGTCAATTTGACCGGAAGAAGGACTAGATTCTGGAGTGTATAGGGCAGAGTAGTATTGGACAAAACAGTCAAGGATTTTAGCATCAGTAGACTGACGAACTCCCTGAGTATCAGTGATAGCCACAATCTTATATGTTTGCTTTTTAATTTTATGATAGTTCGCAAGTGATTTGCCTGCTTTGTTGCGCCCTCCATACATTTTAGCGTTAAATTTGAGAAGGTTATTGGAAGCAGAATCCCAGGAATGTTTATTGTATTGCATTTTCGCTTTGATAAGGGAAGATAGTGTGTCAGAGGAGTTAGTGGTGAGGAAAAGGTGTTCAAGTTCTTTAATTTGTTTAAGGATTTGAGATGATTGTGAGAGGGACTTTTTCCTCTTTCGGGATACAATGTCAATAATACAGCGTCTAGCAGCAGCCTTGAAGGCATCCCAAATGAAGTGAAAATCAGAGGTAGAGTTTAGATTATTGTGAAAGAATTCTTCCATGAAAAGTTTAAAGTGTTCAGTAAACTGAGAATCTAAGAGAAGAGAGTTGTTAAAGCGCCAGCGTCGAGAGGCAGGAGTAGGTGAGGGATAATCCATGTCTAAAATAACAGGAGCGTGTCCTGAAATAAGAATAGATCCTATTTCTGAATTAGTCATAAATTGGAAGGCATGTTCAGTAAGGAAAATATAGTCAATGCGGGAGTGAGATGCATGCACTGGAGAACAAAAGGAGAATTCAAGTGAATAAGGATGGTATATTCTCCAGGAATCTATAAGGCCTCTGGAAGAGATGGTTTTATAAAAGGATTTTTGCATCTTAATAGGGACATATCTTGTTTGTGATTTCCGGTCCAAAAAGCGACCCATGAATTGATTACAATTGCCCCCCACAATTAAATTGTCAGTTGCATGTGAAGAAAGAAGTGAGGAGAAATCATTCCAAAAAGTTAAATCAATACCATTAGGGCCATAAACGTTACAACAGGAAAGTTGTACATTATTAAGTACTAGTATCTAAAAACAACCATCTACCATTAGTGTCATGAAACTCATTTTGTAACTGAACAGTCAACGATTTATGAAACAAAATTATAACACCATTTTTGTTGTTAACAGCTGGAGAGCAAAAGGCGTCTCCTACCCATTGTTTACGCAATGAAGACAGATCTTGTAAGGTAAGGTGCGTTTCTTGCGTGAGAGCTACTTGACATTTCAATCTCGCTAAATGAGATAAAATACTTTGCTTTTTGATAGGATTTTGCATACCTTTAACATTCCAAGAGATAATGCGAAGACCACTCATTACTTAAAGTAAAATAAGAATAGGCAAAAGTATGTAGAGCAGTCAGAAAACAGTAGGAAAAAACAGGAAAAGATAGAAAAATTGTCAAAAAAGTGATGAGAACAAAGAAGAGCAAAAGGAGAAGAAAATGATCCATATGACCACCATTGGAAAAAGAACCAGAACAGATCGAGAGAACTATAAAAATTCCTAGGCTGAAATAAAAAAAGAAGAGAATGTAGAAAGGGGTAAGTTAGAAAAGTGTTACCAGAGAGAGGAAAGAAAAAGAGGTACAACCACCACAAAAACATGATAAAATGAGAAAATTAAAAATGAAGAGATGAATACCACATAAGAAGAGAAGGAAAAGGGAAAAGGGAGGGAAGAAGGAGAGAAAAAGGGCAGGAGAGAAACAGGGAGGGAGAGGAACACAGGTGTCCAGAAAAAGAAGATAGGGAAGAGGAGATGTCAAAAAGCACCAGGGCTTCAGTCATATTAAGCAAAAAAATGAAAAACAGTAATGTGAGAGGGGGGATGACACAGACAGAGATAACCATCGCATAAAAAGGGGCACCGAGGAATAACATAAAACTTTACATAGCTATTAAAAGGGAAAATAGAAGGGAAAAAAAACCTCCTATGTAAAAAGGTAATGAATAAAAGTGACAAAAAGGAAGGGGACTTACCAAACGCTAGAGCGACTAACAACAATTTGGGTCAGACAGTGTGATCAGACAGATGGTGGAGATGGGGGTCTTCAAACAACAGCACAGAGTGGGTCAATATAAAAGGAATAAGGAACAAACATAATACAATTAGAAAACATGGCAAGACAAATTAGATCCAAAAATATAAAATGGAAAGGTTAGTACATAGCAAAATAGACAATCAGGTTTTATTAAGTTCCATAAGTTCTGCTCGATGAGTATAGATGACTTTCCGAAGGTCGACGGGATCTTCAAAGGAAAATGTTCTGTCTTTATAAGTCACCTTGATGAAACAGGGGTGTATAAGACCATATCGGGCGTTCATGGATTTCAAAGCTGGTCTAAGATCGAGAAATTCTTTGCGTCTGGTGGCTGTTGGTTTCGATACATCTTGACTGAAGAAGATCCGATGGCCAGACCAGAACAGCTGTTTAGATTGCTTGGTGGCGTTGAGGATAGCCATAAGGTCAGAGTACAACACGAAATAGGCGATAATACCTCTAGGTTTAGTAGAAGAAGAGGCAATTTGAGGACCAAGTCGATGCGCTCGCTCAATATTAAGATCCATTGACTTTGGAAGGCCGACGATTGGTAAGACTTGAGACTTCAGAAAAGAGATCACGTCCGATCCCTCAGAACCCTCCGGGATACCATAGATGCGTAAGTCATTGCGCCTATTGCGATTTTCTAAGTCCTCTGTAACTTTCTTGAGTTGAGCGACTTCTGAGGAGAGGCTTTCAATCTGGTGATAACATCTTGAGCATCACTTATCTTGGCTGTTTGCCAAACCTGACTGGCGCTGCTATTTACAAAGGGCTCCTTGAACCCACGCCTCGCGGAACCCGCTCCGCGGGTCCCGCTTCAGATTTTTGCCTGTCTAACTGCTCCTGGCTTACCTGCTTGGCTGTTCCTGTGGGGGCGTGTGAGGCGTCTGAGGCTGCAGGGCTGCGAGCGCGAACCGGGACTCACCTTCCCAGGAGTCCCGGTCCCAGAGGCTGAGTCACCTGGCCCCGCTCTCCCTGAACGCCCCGCCCCCACCTTCCAACAACTGAAAAGGCGCCTGGATCCTTCCTTTGTGGGACGCTGTTTGCCAAACCTGACCGGCGCTGCTATTTACAAAGGGCTCCTTGAACCCACGCCTCGCGGAACCCGCTCCGCGGGTCCCGCTTCGGATTTTTGCCTGTCTAACTGCTCCTGGCTTACCTGCTTGGCTGTTCCTGTGGGGGCGTGTGAGGCGTCTGAGGCTGCAGGGCTGCGAGCGCGAACCGGGACTCACCTTCCCAGGAGTCCCGGTCCCAGAGGCTGAGTCACCTGGCCCCGCTCTCCCTGAACGCCCCGCCCCCACCTTCCAACAACTGAAAAGGCGCCTGGATCCTTCCTTTGTGGGACGCTGTTTGCCAAACCTGACCGGCGCTGCTATTTACAAAGGGCTCCTTGAACCCACGCCTCGCGGAACCCGCTCCGCGGGTCCCGCTTCGGATTTTTGCCTGTCTAACTGCTCCTGGCTTACCTGCTTGGCTGTTCCTGTGGGGGCGTGTGAGGCGTCTGAGGCTGCAGGGCTGCGAGCGCGAACCGGGACTCACCTTCCCAGGAGTCCCGGTCCCAGAGGCTGAGTCACCTGGCCCCGCTCTCCCTGAACGCCCCGCCCCCACCTTCCAACAACTGAAAAGGCGCCTGGATCCTTCCTTTGTGGGACGCTGTTTGCCAAACCTGACCGGCGCTGCTATTTACAAAGGGCTCCTTGAACCCACGCCTCGCGGAAACCTCTCCGCGGGTCCCGCTTCGGATTTTTGCCTGTCTAACTGCTCCTGGCTTACCTGCTTGGCTGTTCCTGTGGGGGCGTGTGAGGCGTCTGAGGCTGCAGGGCTGCGAGCGCGAACCGGGACTCACCTTCCCAGGAGTCCCGGTCCCAGAGGCTGAGTCACCTGGCCCCGCTCTCCCTGAACGCCCCGCCCCCACCTTCCAACAACTGAAAAGGCGCCTGGATCCTTCCTTTGTGGGACGCTGTTTGCCAAACCTGACCGGCGCTGCTATTTACAAAGGGCTCCTTGAACCCACGCCTCGCGGAACCCGCTCCGCGGGTCCCGCTTCGGATTTTTGCCTGTCTAACTGCTCCTGGCTTACCTGCTTGGCTGTTCCTGTGGGGGCGTGTGAGGCGTCTGAGGCTGCAGGGCTGCGAGCGCGAACCGGGACTCACCTTCCCAGGAGTCCCGGTCCCAGAGGCTGAGTCACCTGGCCCCGCTCTCCCTGAACGCCCCGCCCCCACCTTCAAACTTATCTTTTGTTCCACATCGGAGAGTCTTGAGTTCAAACCTGACCATTTTTCTTCGATTCTTTGAAGCGTAGCTGAGGTGTCAGACATAAAGGGGCGAAGAAGATGTAACTCCTCCATAACATCCTCTAACGTGAGAGGAAGAGGCGATTTAGATGGGGAGGAATCTTTTTTTAGACGCTTACTGGTGTTTGCTGTAGAATCCTTGCGACCTCCTGAAGAAGTTCCTGCGGTCCCATGTTGTTTGGTATATTGCGAATGATCCATTATGAAAAAAAAAAGGATACGATATTCACAATTAATTACTTATATGGAGAAAGAGTGGGCACCAACTACCACCAAAAATGAGTAGCAAGGAACAAAGTCAATAAAGGCACGTAATGATCTGCCCCAGCAACGTTGATATGCATAAAAAACACTGGCCAAAAACAGTTCAGCTACTGCGTGAACGGGAAGCAAGTAAAGGCAGACTACTGATGATTAGAGAGACCCAGCTGAGCAAAACAGAGTATTTCAGGAAATCATACCACAAAAAAACCAAAAAAAAAACGCATGCACTTCCAGTGAAAGCAGACCCAGCCCTTTGTCAAATTACTCCATTGGGAGAACAGGAGTAGTAAAATGAGGGTGATGACGGAGCCATCTTGAAAGGAAGAGGCTTTATTTGAGGCACACCAGTCAGAAGAAAGCAAATAATTATATAAAACAGTCAATGTATTATATCTGGGAGAATAATGTGGCGTATTTAATGACAGAGCGCCTTCTGTTGAGGAGAATACATTCCATTACGTGCTCTGCGCAGTTGAAAATCGCAAAATGGCGGCCGTAATAATGAAAGCTGAGGTAGTAGAATAAAGTTGAAAATAGAAAGCTAATGCGGCATAATTTGCGTCAAAAAAGCGACCTGTATACTACTGGCCACTTCCCACGCAACATACCGCCTCGAGGGAACCTTCACTTTGGTTTTAGGGTCCCTTTGATTAAAAAAACGGCACTTGGCGCTCCGGAGCTCCTTAGGGCGCGGCCATCTTGGAGCCGTCACCGCGCGCTAGCCACGTATTTATTTTTAAACAGTGATTTCCCACCCAGTCACAGCCATGCCCTGTTCAGTGCTGAAAGTTAGCAACTTGCCAAGTATAACACCCAGGTTACAAGTCACACAGGGTATAATCTGGCTGAAATCTTCGTACAAGTGGAAGAGGAAGCCAAGCTTATTCAAATCATCCAGAATCATTAACAGCAACAATTCTGTACCAAGATGGAGTCTGAACTGTACATTAAACTCACAAGTGACACAAACAGTTCAGGTAGCTTCCAAACAACACTCAGACAAACCATTTGATGGCTTTAGTACTATTTCTTTTTAGAGAGGATGCACTGACATAAGTTATGTCCCCTTTACTAGAGATTGATTGATTAAAGGTCCATATCAGGTGTCCATAGTAGGTGGTCTGAGGAGTGAACCATACATTACACCTAATCTGATGACCACTTTATGTCGACCCAATCTTCAACTTTAAGGTCTTCAACTTTGTTACTAGAGACTTACCCATCTATTCCAAAAGCATCTTTCTCTGTTTCTTCAGCAGTGGTTTATTTGTAAAAGAATGAGTGCCGGTGCTCAAAGCTCTGCTCAGAAACACACAGTTGGGGCTAATAAAGAGTTAGCACACTGAATACCAATACTGCGTAGTCTTCAATTCACCTCAAGTCATTTTAATCCACTGCCAGACATTCCCTGCCCATTTATGTCACTCTTGTGGGTTCCTGCTTTTTCCCACTGTGATGATTTTTCTGTCTTTCTTTTCATCCTTCTTTCAGCTTTCTGGGTTTTCCCTCTTGTCCTCTGGAAAAGTCCAAAGAGGACAAATAAGTGCTAGTCCCCAAAAAGAAGTGCTGGTGGGCCCCACTGGCAACCACCAGCTCAAATTAAGCACTTGTCTTCACACTCCCAAGAACCAGTTTGCCTTCATCCCTGTTTCACTTGGTTCCTTTTACCTAGATGTCTTCATCACTCTTCACCCCTCTTCGTAACCCACTTTAAGGCCTCATCCCTCCCTCCCCGTCCTGGCCCTTTCATGCGCATGCTGCCCCCTGACTATGCCCTTCCCAACCCTGCAACTCCCCGTGCCTCTATGTCAATAAGTGTCCCTATTCCAGTGCCCGACTCTCCTCTTCATCTTCCTGTCTGGTTGTCTCACTGAACCACTGAGACCCTAACCAAGTGTCTTTCTGACCCATTATGTTTATTTCCACGTGTGCAAATCTGTGTGTGGGTTACTATCTCTGTGTGCTACCCCCATCATTTTGCATCTTTTCTTTCCCTAACCCTCCCTATGACGGTGCTTTCCTATCCCTGTGCTCCTCCTAACTGTCCCAGTACTTCTCTATCTGACTGTCTCCCAATGCATGTGCCACTCCACACCAAAACCTTCCAGTAACAAAACCTTCCCATTAAAATTCCTCATGCATGTTGTGCCAGAGAAATGCCTCAGGCCACAAACCCGTGAGGTTGATGCTATGTGCTCATGTGGAAAGGGTTAAAGAAACCTAGCACTGAATTTGCAACGGATTACTCTCGCAGGTCTGACCCAGAAAAGACAAATTCATACTGCACTCACTCATAAATGTAACTAAACCGAGAGTGGAGACCAAAGACTCTAAGAAGCCATCATTTTTTGAAGGATTGCGTCGAATCGTAGTCAAGTACAGAAAGAGCATTTTGATTTAATAAGTCAACTTCTCAGCACTTCAGAATAACATAAATGAAAACATCTCCTTTTTAGGTCTCGTGACCTACAATGGGCGCAAGCGCATTGAGGGATCGAGAATTCAAGTGCTCGAAATCCTCGTCAAACCAAGGGCTTCTTGCACTTCAGTTTTCTTAGAGTTCACGTGAATCACGTGAACAAACAAGCACGCGCATTCACGGCTGCACAGCACATCAAAGGGCTTCGCCCAGCGTGCGCTCTGCGGCTTCTCCTCCCCTAATTGAATCATGGCTGGCTGGCAGTACTTTCAGTTTCCCGGCCGGCCTGCTCTTAACGCTTGTTGTATTAGTCACCCCCTCCCAGTGCGCTCCCCGCTGTTTTAGCCCTGGGCGTTTGCAAAATCAGGTTTCTTTCATCAGAAGTGGTTGTCGTTCATTGCTATTAGTTTTACTATCGTTCATTGCTATTAGTTTTACTAGCTTGTTTATATTTCGCCTATCTCCCAGCTTTTATATTTTTTTAAAAAACGCATGCTTTTCTTTAACAATTCTTGCCCTGCCATCCGCAACAGAGTTGGAGAATGCGTTTCGTCCATCACACTGAAAGCCCGCTGTGATCGTGTGCCTTTTTCTCCGCTTTTATTGTGGTAAAATGTTGCCGTAATTGCTTTGAAAAAGCGTCCTTGCAGCTTTTCAACTATTGTTTGTACCACCACACAAGTGCTCAGGTTACCACGGCATTGCCACTTGTTGTATTAGTTGATGTAAACATACAATGTTCTCCACTGTACTTGGCAGCCGCTTTTATTTTGAGCATGACGGGATGCACACAGTTTGCAGCAGGTATGGCATTCTCTCGAGTCTTCCATGCGAGTTAATAGAAAATGTGACTTTTAATTTAACAGCCTGAGGTCTGCGTCCAGCAAGCACTGAATGTGCACTCTGTGCATCCAGGGGCTTTCCAGACTAGTCCCCGCTGCTCTCCGAGAATGTAGCTTGATTTCTTTCACTTCTCATCGCGTGGGAAATCTTAGGCACAATAGCCCATAGTTGCTTCCGGCCTCTACCACCCTCGGACACAAATGCAGCAGCGTTACCTTTAAACAGATGCGCAGTCGGTGCTTTCACACCCCCTTCAACACACATGCTGTGCGTATATGCTGGTTTTTTTTTGTTGTCAAGCTTTGTAAAAAAAAGAAAAATCACCATAGTCTTCATAAACTAAAATGCTGCACGTTTTAACAAGCCATTTTGGGTGTGGTCCGTTCGCATCTGTCTGCTTAGACCCATATTTTGTCTATAGAAGCTTCTACCTTTTGTGTTTTTAGACTGGCATGTCTCCTGTCTCCACTGAGGCATGTGTGTTATGTTTTCTCACCCTCAATAAGAATTGAACCCTTTGGGGACTAGAACTACAGAACCGTTTGTTTTCCGTGTTTTTAGACACTCTACCTTTTTTGTGTTCATACACTACACCTAGAAAGCCGTTTTGTGTTTTTAGACAACTGTCAATTTTGTGTTCAGTTTCTTCTCTCATGCCTGCCGATGCTCGTGGGCAGATTGTCCAATTTTACAAGATTGCAATCTGTCCCCTCAGAAACCCTTTGTTGTCAGGTCTCGTGCATAGGACCGCCTCTGCTAAAGAGACCTGCAAAGAGGCGAGCTAAGGTTTGGTCTGTCACATAAACCTTCATGGTAATACGCAAGCTTTCCCAGGCGCACGCTTGGCCTCACTCACACCCCGTATGCCTGCTCCCCCTCCCCTGCCCCCCACGCCTCGCACCAGACTGGCAGCCTGCGGCCACTGACAACAATAAAGGCTTTGATCTATCTCACACCCCTCTCCCACTCCCTCCTCCCACTTGCTCCTACTGACCATGTAAAGGGGACGACACTGGAACAATGGCTGCCTGGCCAGGAATGGCCTTCTGTCGACCCCTTCTTACATCCTCCAGACATGGCTGAGGCAGCTTCTTCCTGCAGTTTGTTCTTAGGTCCATGCACACCACAACTTCGCCTTGCTTTGTTGTATTTTTGCATTGTTAATGTTCACATTTGTTCGCAATGCGCCATGTGCCTTTCGTTTCTGTCTCACTCTCCTACCCTTCACTGTCTTGGCCTCTCCACTCTTCCTCTATTTCTGTGTCACTCTCTCCTGTCCCTTCACTGTCTTGACCTCTCCACTCTTCCTCAGTTTCCGCCTCACTCTCTCCTGCCCCTTCACTGTCTTGGCCTCTCCACTCTTCCTCTATTTCTGTCTCACTCTATCCTGCCCCTTCACTGTCTTGGCCTCTCCACTCTACCTCAGTTTCCGCCTCACTCTCTCCTGCCCCTTCACTGTCTTGGCCTCTCCACTCTTCCTCTATTTCTGTCTCACTCTCTCCTGCCCCTTCACTGTCTTGGCCTCTCCACTCTTCCTCTATTTCTGTCCCACTCTCTCCTGCCCCATCCCTGTCTTGGCCTCTCCACCCTTCCTCTATTTGTCTCACTCTCTCCTGCCCCTTCACTGTCTTGGCCTCTCCACTCATCCTCTATTTCTGTCTCACCCTCTCCTACCCCTTCACTGTCTTGGCCTCTCCACTCTTCCTCTATTTCTGTTTCACTCTCTCCTGCCCCTTCACGGTCTTGGCCTGTCCACTCTTCCTCAGTTTCCGCCTCACTCTCTCCTGCCCCTTCACTGTCTTGGCCTCTCCACTCTTCCTCTATTTCTGTCTCACTCTCTCCTGCCCCTTCACTGTCTTGGCCTCTCCACTCTTCCTCTATTTCTGTCTCACTCTCTCCTGCCCCCTCACTGTCTTGGCCTCTCCACTCTTCCTCTATTTCTGTCTCAAACTCTCCTGCACCTTCACTGTCTTGGCCTTCCACTCTTCCTCTATTTCTGTCTCGCTCTCTCCTGCCCCTTCCCTGTCTTGGCCACTCCACTCTTCCTCTATTTCTGTCTCACTCTCTCCTGCCCCTTCACTGTCTTGGCCTCTCCACTCTTCCTCTATTTCTGTCTCACTCTCTCCTGCCCCTTCACTGTCTTGGCCTCTCCACTCTTCCTCTATTTCTGTCTCACTCTCTCCTGCCCCTTCACTGTCTTGGCCTCTCCACTCTTCCTCTATTTCTGTCTCACTCTCTCCTGCCCCTTCCCTGTCTTGGCCTCTCCACTCTTCCTCTGTTTCCGCCTCATTCTCTCCTGCCCCCTTCCTGTCTTGGCCTCTCTACTCTTCCTCAGTTTCCGCCTCACTCTCTCCTGCCCCTTCACTGTCTTGGCCTCTCCACTCTTCCTCATTTTCCGTCTCACTCTCTCCTGCCCCTTCACTGTCTTGACCTTTCCACTCTTGCTCTATTTCTGTCTCACACACCCACACTCCCTCACACACCCACACTCCCTCACCCCCTCACACACCCCCTTACACCCTCACCCTCACATGCCCTCACCCTCCCCTCACACCCCCCTCACCCTCACACCCCCTCACCCCCCTCACCCTTACACCCCCTCACCCGCACACACCCTCACACACCCTCACTCACCCTCACACCCTCACCCTCACACCCCCTCACCCTCCCAACCCTCTCACCCTCACACACCATCACAACCTCGCCCTCACCCTCACACCCACTCACACACCCTCACATACCCTCACACACCCTCACTCACCCTCACTCACCCTCACTCACTCACCCTCATACACCCTCATCAGCATAGCATAACAAAACATAGCATGGCATAATAAAAAAAGCATAGGATACACAACCTCTCACCCTCACCCTCGCTCTAACACACTCACCCTCACTCACCCTCACTCACCCACCCACCCTCCCTCACTCACCCACCCTCACTCACCCACCCTCACTCACCCACCCTTCACCAGCATAGCATAACAAAACATAGCATAGCATAACAAAACAAAGCATCGGATAGGAAAACATAGCATAGCATAACAAAGCATAGCATAACAAAACACAACAAAACATACCATAGCATAACAAAACATAGCATAACAAAACAAAGCATAGCAAAACAAAACATAGAATAGTATAACAAAGCATAGCATAGCAAAACAAAACATAGCAAAACACAACACAGCATAGCATAACTAAACATAGCATAACAAAACATAGCATAACAAAACATAGCAAAACAAAACATAGCAAGACACAACAAACCATAGCATATATAACAAAGCATAGCATAGCATAGCATACCTAAACACAACAAAGCATAGAATAGCATAACAAAGCACAACATAGCATAGCATAACAAAACAAAGCTTAGCATAGCATAACAAAGCATAGCATAACAAAACATAGCATAACTAAACATAGCATAACAAAACATAGCATAACAAAACAAAGCATAGCATAATTAAACACAACAAAACATAGCATAACAAAATATAGCATAGCATAACATTGTTATTTGTAATATCAATACATGTAAGTCACGTAAATACAACACATATTGCATTACAAATGCTATAGGTGTCACATTTGCGAAAGTTATAACTATTGCCATGGTAAATGACAAAGCTATTAATTTCGCTATTTTCAAAAACAAAACCTAAATGAAAAATTTGTCGTTTACAAGACCAATAGCTCAAACTTTCCTAATACGAGACCTATTGCATTGCAAATGCTTGTTATAGCTTAAATCTACATGGGTATTCTAATTCAAGGATATTATACAATTTTCTTTGTTTTTTTATGGAAATGGCACCAACATCTTTGTGCATAGAAAACAATAGCAAACAAAAAGATTCAGTCAAAAGTAATGGAAATGACTCTTCAAAGCTATGGTGCCAGAATATTGTAGGAACCACACAAAGTGTGATGGGAGGCTGCTTGCAATAAGTCTAACTACTGGCAATAGCTCAGGGTAGCACTCCAAACCATCATTCTTTTGCTCACCATAGCACCTCAGATGGACACAGCCATATGTAAATCAGTCTTAACCCTGTTCCTCATGGAAACAGTCCAGACAGAACAGCCAAGCCAAGTTCTCCGGGTCCCGGAACGCAAGCAACCCAGGACTTGTTTCACCCTATTTATGAGCTCATCAGCCGGGTACAGCTTGGTTGCGGTGACACAGTGAAGCATAGGACCCACATCTGGGTATACCCATGCCACTTGGGCATTATAGGCTCATCAGCTGGTTACAGCTGGGAGGGCCTTGATTGGAAGTTCAGGCTGGACTGTTCTGATGAGGAACAGGGTCAAGACTGAATTCTATATTTTTGGCTACAGCAGTGACCACCATGGCCAAACCTCTCCTATGGCCCAAAATTTAGATGGGTTGACATGTAGCCATGTTTTATACTGTCCGTTTCCGTCAGGTGAAGCCTGGTGGTGAAGGACATTAAAATGTAAATAATACTCCGCCTGCTATGGGAGATGAAAGCCATGGAGAAAGGAGCATATTTTTTTTCTTATTTTGAAAAATAAAATCCCATTTTGGGATTTTATTTTCAAAATAAATAAAAAAAATTAGGTGCAGGATCGTGTCATGCTGACGCAACTGTGCCCCAAACAGGGATATTCATTATCAGGAACCGCTGTGATGGCAGTTCCTGCAAATGCTTTATGAATGACCTCCAGCTGCGCAGTCATTTATAAATTCGGCAGGTGGTCCCTCCACCAGGTGGACAGAGTAATCTACAATGGAACAATCGGCCATCTGCCAAAATATAAATCGGCCCCATAGTGTTTCCAGGAAGTCTCATGATATAAGACTGGTAAAATAGTTCCCGTAGTTAAAACACTTGGGGGCAGATTTACTACTTTTGGCGCATCTCTACTAATTAGCAGGGATGCGCCAGAAGAGTTGCAACGCATCTGCCCACCCGTGTGCCACCACTGATGCGCTGCATTTACAATGCGGCGCACCGTGGCGCACGGATGGGCAGATGCGTGTCGCATCCCCCCGCGGAAGGGCGTCGCAGCTCCAGCAAGGCTCGGGGTGCCCCTATCCCTAACATGCTGCGTCAATCCTTACACCTGCTTCAAGCAAGCGCAGGGTTTTGACGCAGCATGGCCATAAAAGTGACTGCGTGAAATCTTGTAGATTTCACTCAGCCACTTTTGCGAGGCGTTCCTGCGCCGAAACGCCCCCCCCCCCCTGTGCTGGCACACCCACATGTGGTGCAGGGCTTTACAACGTGATGCATCAACCTAGATGCGTCACGTTGTAAATACCCCACAGCATGGCGCTGCCTTTGCGCTGCCGCTTCGTCACAAAAGTAACGCAACGGCGGCGCAAATGTGGCGTAAGGGACTTGTAAATCTGCCCCCTGGTATAGAGGGATAGATGACTGACGGAGTCAGTGAGTGAGTGTGTGTGTGCATTAGTTCTCAGGTCAGAGGCTTGAGGAACCACAAAATAGCTTAAACTGTTAATATGCCCACTGCAAAGTACTGCCTCTGACATGTACCTCCCACATTTGTATTCTTATGTGAGATAGGTCAGTGGGTTAATGAGTTTGTTTGGAGAGACAGAGATTCTTGAGTAATTGACCATGCATCTGTAGCATTCATCAAGCTAAGGAGCAGCAGTTCACTAAGTGGTAAAATATGTGAATGATTTGTGCGCCAGTTGCAATTGGGAGAGGATGTGGCCTAACAGCTACAGCGGTCAACCTCAAAGCTGGGGATCGGGTTCGAGTTCCGGCAGGGACACTCAACATCCTGTGATTCTGGGTAAATTACGTAATCTCCTTGTGGCTATCAATATGAATGTGTCAGTCTAACACATCTGGTGCTCATGAAAAGCGCCCTTATGCCTTCGAGTCGAGTGTGTGCTATATAAAACAAAGCAAATGCATTGTATGGAACCTGCAAGGCATATGTTAGAATGCTCACAGTTATTAACTTAACATGTTGTCAATTGAAGGTTGCATAAAAGGCTTGCATTCATTAGTAAATACTGCTTGTGTTTGTATAAATGGTTACAATAAAGAAAGAATAGACCTACAAATCATATATAGATACATAGCTTGAAAAATAATACTTTCATTGGCAATTCCTCCTGTGCAAACTTCTGAAGGGACAAATACGTATATAAATAGCATGTTCAGTGCGTCTTTGTTTTCCCAATGGGCACTCAAGTCTGCCAGCAAAGTGTGAGTGGTGAGCATCAAGCTGTGCTATTTAATTTGCAACTGCTTGCTGCCAGACAGGACACACCTCAAACAAAAGCGAGAAAATAATTTACTGGGTATCTGTGCTGTGGGGTTTTGTGTCCTGTCGTAGAGTACAGTAGGCCATACCCCTGATCCGCAAACTACTGCTGCAATATAACTTACTTATAAGTCCCTAGTAAAGGGCTACTACATGTACACAGGGCCTGTAAATTAAATGCAACTACTGTGGCTGCAGCACAAACCTAAACCTTCCTTTTAATACATATAAATCACCCCTTAGGGCAGGGTGCAGTATACCTATAAAGTTGGACATGTACTTGTAAGTTTTACTTTTCCTGGTAGTGAAAATTTCTTAAATTCGTTTTTACTAATGTAAGGCCGACCTCTCCAATAGGATAACAGTTGGTTATTTTATTACATTTAATAAGAGCTAAATTCTAATTCAAAACAGGTAGAAACGTCATGTTTAGTTTAAAAAATAATTGTAATTTCCAATCATCTTCAATGGTAAAATTGGATTTTAAGTTTCAATTCTGAAAATGCCACTATTAGAGAGTTGACATTTTCTTTTCCTATCCATTTGGTACCTGCGCCCTGTGTCTTTGGTCACATGGCTGAATAGTTGGCAGTTGGCCTTTGTGTATTCCTCCCAAACAGTGAGACAAAGGAGACTAGGAGTTGTCAGGAGGGCCTGCAGGGAGGAAGGGTGGGACAAAGCTGTCCCCTGCCCCACTTGCATTTCAAAGGGCTGCCTCCAGCACACTCACAAAGGAACTTGACATCAGCCTATTATCACCCTAGACTACTTGGAACCAGAGAAATTTGCAGAACCGGATGGTGGGATAGCATATACGTCTCTCATACTTCAAAGGCTGGCAACAGGTATAAGTATTGGACCCTCAGACCCCCTCTTCCGTTCACTTCTGGGCCTGTGGAGGACCCCAAGAAGGACTACCATGTACTTCAGAGGACTACCCTGCTGCATGAGGTCTGATTTGTACCTCAGAGGGCTGCCCGGCTGCTACCAGAGGCCTGTCCTGCTGCTTAAAGCCTGCCTTGTAGCCTCAGAGCACTGCCCTACTGCTTGAGGCTTGCCTTGCTGCTTGATCCCAGGGGTACCAGATTGACTCCAAGAGCTAGTTGGATGGCCTCCTGTTCTGAGCTGCAGGGACACAATAAGCTCCAACAACCTTGAACCCACACCTGAACCCTGCGGCCT
Source organism: Lissotriton helveticus (assembly GCF_964261635.1). NCBI lineage: Eukaryota > Metazoa > Chordata > Amphibia > Caudata > Salamandridae > Lissotriton > Lissotriton helveticus. Next base: position 1,586,643,363 of record NC_136067.1, on the reverse strand, counting down.
CGCTGAACTTTACCTACTGGAGTTATTTTCCTTCAAACAATCTTTGAAATAAGAAGGTAAAATGAGACCGGGCCCAAGCCACCTTGTGCATCCAAACAGCGCTCCATCAGGGTCAGCCATATCTGTTGACTTAGCCCTATTCTGACGCAACAAGATGTCTGCTGTTGGCGCTTTGATCTTTTAGGTGCTAATTTTATTAAAAACTTTTAAAAATTCATAACTCTCGTTTTACTGATTGGATTTAATTCCTTTCAGTGTCATTTTGTTTAGTAACATTTTCTCTATTTTTCTAAATTGGTTTGGGGTTTTTCTTAAGTTGTGCTTTTACTTTATTACTGTTTGAGTGCTGCATAAATACTTTAAACATTGCCTCTAAGTGAAGGCTGGCTGCTTTTCTGCCAAACTAACAGTTGGTTAAGTACTGGTTTGTGGTAGCCAAACATCAATAATGTTCTTAACACCAGTATCTTATGCTCTCCAATGTTATCCTTAGGCAGTTCGGCTCCGGGATCTCTTGTCGATCTAGCGGTAAGAAACTACTCTCCCCATGAATAACTCAATAATTTAGCAGAGTACAATTCAAAATAGAAACTGGTACCACTCAAGAACTGAGTTCTAGATCAGAATTATGTTTAAAAGGATTAATACAGGAATTGTTAAATACACAATACAGAATAAATGCATATTTTCACCATACAAGCACAGATGCAGAATGCAGAATCATAAAATCATAATAAATCCCAAATACATGTCTGCAGATTCTAAGTTTCAAACTCATCAAGAATACTGACATCATCCTAAGTGAGGAAAAAAGTGTCTCAAAATAACAGGACAGAGTCTCGGAAGGAAAATCAGAAGTTGGGCATGTGATGGAGCGAGGTGGCAAACACATAATTTTGTGTACCCCTCGTGAGATAAATGTCCCATAATATTAACATTTACTGATTGCATGTTTTGCGAAATTAACCAACCGTAGAGTAAAGTGCACACATTATTTTTATTTTTACACATGGGGAGAACTAACTTGCTTGCATGATGCAAATAAACCCAGCTAATATGTATTGTGATCGTGTTGTGAACTAACGTGCAGCTTATTCGTAAATAAACGCAATTTAAATGTGCTTACTGTACACGTTTCTATGTTAAAAGGTGGTCAAAATTGTAAGTATAAAACGCATTTATGTGGCTTATGTGCTAGGTAACAATTAATTGGGAAATATTAGTAAGGTGCGAGTTAAAACAGAATGGGTTTGAATTCAATAACTAATGTAAATCTGTGTTTGTTTTCACGATAGTTCCAAAAGTGGCTTCTGAGGCCTAGCTAAAAAATGGACGGTCAGGTAAACTGTGAGCAAGAGTTGAACTGCGCAGGCACGCTAAAACCTGCAAGTCAGAGTGAACTGCCTGTGCTCGAGGAGGTTCAAGGCTGCTGTAGCCCGGAACCTAGGAAGGGTGCCAACCCTGGACGATGTAATGCTCTGAGCCTGGGAGAGTTTGACGATGTTTCAAGTACACGGAAATGTCTAGGCCACGGACTAACTTAAACAATAACCCTTTCTATCTTGCTGACATGTTGAGAAAATGATGCTGTAATGGTGAGGAGATGTTCACCCACCCCGATTTTGTCCAATCAGAGACGTAATAAATGATGGTAGTTACATTTTAGATAGATTAAGTTAGGGATTTAGGGTATATAAACCCCTGGTTTTGTTTAGTTGGGGTCGCTTTTTCCATTTCCATCGGCGATGCTGCCCGATTGCTGACCGATTCTTGGATGTAAGAACTTTAACATTTACTTTACTTGTTTGCTTTGCAGGATTGAAGGATAAGATGAGGGTGTTAGTTAGGGATGTTAGGAGAATAATGAATTTAGGAACTATCTGTTCTTTGCTAATTTTTAACTGTCTTCTAAAATAAAGCGATTTTTCTTGAGCTCAAATAAAATGATCATTTGAAATAAAGTTTAAGTTTTACTGAATAAAGATTTACTAATGCATAAAATATCAGACATGATAAAGTTTTGTTCTGAATAAAAATTAGATAAATGAAGAAGTAAAAGCTGGTCTTTGATTCTTCCTACGCCTAATTTTTATTCTAGTAGATCCATTGCCACTATGGTGGTGTGTCTGAATAATTAAAGTCTGAATAAAACCATGGTAAATGTTTTAAATCTGCAGGTGTAAATAATGAATAGTTAAATAGGTTTAGACGCTCCACCAAATGTTACAGCATTTCTCCATTGCGATTCACCAGAGCCTTGAAGCCGAGTGTAAGTGAACAGGGTAAATGCGCAGTGTTATGGGCCCCACTGATGCATGATTTGTGTGTTTTAAGGTTTCAGGGAAATGGTGAGTATTAATTAGAAATGATTTCTGGAGCCGCGCTGTAGCACATGAACCTTCAAAACCCAAGTTTTTTATACAAAATCTGTGCTCTACAACAAGAAAAACTGCACATTTAGTATGGTATGATCATGGTTAGATCACACTGGCAAATCATTTATCCATCATAGTAATGAAAACATCTTAACACTAACCCTTTTCTTAAGGTAAAGAAATCTTCTGCTTGAACCATTTCTCAAACAATAGCTCATAGAATTCCGCACGCCTGCATCAGAACTTCCAGCAAAAATCCCTCAAAATGAAACATCAGCTACACAATAAAAAGTTTAATTCATAAGACATGCTCTCTACTTCAATTGCCCTTTTACGTCATAGCAGAGGATGCTCCGCAGAAACTGTAGAGAGGGAAGACACACAGCGGGTCTCCTATTGGGAGGGGAATAAACAAGAGCAAGACAAGCAGAACACCAGAAACGACATCCATTTTAAATAAATGGTGTCACGCAGGAAAATGTGGCATTTCTAATACTATGTTATTAATCACACTTCTAAGCATAATGAACAAATCGTTTTGTGTGCAACATCATGAGTTCATTGCATCATTAAATCACTTACTCGCACAAATAAGTTGTCACCCAAAGTTGCTTATTAAAAAACCTTCTACAACCTCAGTGGCTTTTGTAGTTTACCCTGACTGGAAGTGTAGTTGTTGCTTAAGACGGGTATTCATCCCCTCAATCAAAAATTTTCTAGATTTTGATACTGGAATGCAGCATATTCTGATTCTAGTGCAGTAGTGCAGATGGTGCAGGTATAAGCATTGCTTACAGAAGTGGTACCAAAAACAGAAAGGCGCCTTTAAACAAAATGTTGTGGTAACATTGATACAGAAATTAAATTGGGCCATCAGTAATCTGCAAGGTGTTCCATAGTAAACATTTAATTGGGCCAACATTTAATCAACACTGGTAGCAGAGTATTGGCTGCTTGTGCTAGTTCCACAGACCTCGCCTAAATTGTGAAGGCCAACTTAATTTACCAGGAAAAATCGTAACACATAACTAGGGTAACCAGCACTGTAATACTGTTTCCCTACTCAAATGATTGTTTTAACTATTTGGAAGAATGATTAAAGTTGCAAGATCCCGTGTCAGAACCCCGTTTAGAGAGCAATGGGGCAAGCAGGAGTTACTGGGCCAAGTAATTGGGGGAGAGGACTTTCACTCCTGATTTCCCGGGGCCCAGCCTACAATGGATCATGAGTAACTGAGCCAAGTACCCCCTCAGCACATGCCTCTCAATAGTATTGTGATCCGTGTGGTTCAAGGTTCCCACGGGTGAGACAGATTCAGGGGAGGGAACACAGGTACACAACTTAAAATACACACAGCAGAAGCAATAAATTGTTGTCCAAACAAACACTCACTTTTAGGACAAACGCAAGTATTTTACTTTACCACTACTAACACAAAGGTAAAAGCGACATTCACAAACAACTACACAGTCCTCCTGAGGCCGAGGCTCTAGTGTTTCATAGGGGAGTTCCCTGTGTCCCACTCCCTCCCCGCTCTAGCGATAGTGGTTATTCCCCAATCAATATAGGGAAGATTCAGGGTAAGCCCTACCTGCAGTCTGAATCTGAAGAGTCCACTCCGACTCTGTATTAAAGTCAAAAGGGTTCCAGCTGCAAAGAGCTTCTAGAAAGCAAGTTTCCCCGGGCCTGCAGGATCGGAGCGACCGGAGTTCTTGAATGTATCCCCTCCGTAGGTGCTAGAGCTGCAGCAGCTGATTCAAATGAGTTGACTGCACACGGCCCAAGTGGGCTTTGCTCAGCAGTCCTTCAGTTCCTCACACACAATTGGGTAACTGCAACAACCACAGGTGAGGCAAAATAGTACGAAGGTCCTGATGCTGATCCTGCATCCTGGTGTAGATATGTGGGGATGCCCACTGGAGGCTCATTTCTCTGGTGATGATTCCGATTGAGTCACACTTCTTGCTGGTACCGGTGACCTCTACTGGTATACAGGGTAACAGTATCTAGTTCACAATGAGTGTGATTCGATCGGCACAGCAGATTCCTTCACGGCGTTCCCTTCTGGCATACGAGGTCACTGGACGCAGGGGCTATGGCTCACTCCTCACAGCAATCTGTCCCCAGCAGTCCCTCCTGGCATACGAGGTTACCCATCTCTCACTGCACACGGGCTCCTGCCCGATCCGCATAGCAATTTTACAGTTCACTTTGCTGTGTCCCCTCCTGGTATACTGGGTTGCCGACTCCTCACGGCACAAGGGCAATGACCCGTACAGCTCAGTGATGTCCACTGTTCACTTCATGGCAGCCCTCTTCTGTCATATGAGAGTCACCAACTTCTTCCTATACACAGACAAAGACCTTATCAATACAGCCTTCTCACACCCTGCAAAGGGAGTCTTCTCGACAGTATTCCCCACTGTACCTCACTCTCTCCAACATTCTCTTCTTCCTCACAAGGCACACTGGTCTTGACAAGCAGTCATGAGCTGATGCTCCAGACTCTAGGGCAGGTGAGTTCCCTAGATGATATCCCCTCACCCAGCTGGGAGACTAGCAGGCCTTGAATCCCAGTCCTGGTCACGGGTAGAAGTCTTGCAGAGCTTCTCCTCCTCGCACAGCCCGACTGGCTGCTTCACAGTGGACAATTTTTAAGGACTCAATCTTCCTTCCTTATGGTCCATTTCCAGTCACCAAATGTGATTTAGAGTCTGAGTCTTTGATGTTTACTTTAGGGGTCTGCTTCCTTTTGAAATGCCAACTCAGCTGTCCTCTCTTCGGCCAGAAAGCAGTCTGTAACTGCAGGAGAGTTTCCATAGATGATGACCCCACAACACATGCCAACGAGTCCACTTCTGGATGTCAGCCACAGTGAAATGAGTATGAAATGTTATCCCAGGGCCTTAGCCATACTCCTTATAATTCTCTTATCAGCCCCATCTCCTTACTGAGATATGTCCAGACCCCTTTCTTTCGATCTCTCTCTGAATCAAAGAGCACACTTTGAAGAGTACTGGGGAAGCCAGGCAATACCTTCTCCAGTGTGTCCTACCCAGTTTACAGGAATGCAGCAACAAACAAATCTGCCTCGCGGGATTCTTCTATCTCCCCATCTCATGTTATACCATGCAGCCCTGGGTCTCCCAAAACAATTGGTACATCTGTTGTACCATTTACATGTAGACATACACCCAGCACATGTATTCAACCTACACGCACTGCACAGCTCTACACCCTTCATGTATTGTACCACTCACAGGCATACATGCACCCGGTATATGAACATAACATATAAGCACTGGACATTATACTGCATTATCCCTGTATGGTACTTTTCTCAGGCATACGTACACACAGCGCAGGTACACCACTCATGCACTGCACAGCACAGCACACCAAACCAAGGAAGCTCAAGGGTGAGTTAAGCACAAAGCAGCAGAACTTTAAATGAGTGAGCCTGTGGGCTTCGCTCCAATGACACAGGAAAAAAGCCCTGTTAACTCCTACTGATCACTACATGGTATGTTGCCACCAATGCACTTGTGGTACTTAACTCCTTGTAAAGGCACTAGCCTTCCACCATATTGTGGGCAGCACTTTGGGTGGCCCTCTGGGTCCAAGAAGGCAGCAATCAACGAGACAGGTCCTTGTAATGGCGCACATGCATTATCCATGTTTGACTATGACATCAAAAAATCAGCATAAGGGATCCAGACATCAGTACAGTTGGGGTTTTCATGGCAGGGGTACACACTTATTACCATGTGAAGGAATTTTCCTTCCCAACACCCTGCTTGCCTGAACTCACTGCGTCGTCAGCTGCAGCCTCTACTGGTTCAGGTACATCACAAGCTAATTATATTTAAGAACATTTTGATCAAACACCTTTGACAGTAAGGTAGGAAGGCCTATCACTAGTCTTCCTGTGAGCAAGTGCAAAACTAAAACTTGAGGAAGAGCACATATTTAAAATATGTATGAAATAGGCATGTTCAAAGTAAAAGACAAATATGAGTTTAATAAGAACCAGCTAACATACAAAACTTATATTATTAAATATGCAATGAGTGAAGTAAATTCCATTACGTGCAACGAGAAAGACATATGTGTTTGCTCTGTACCTTAAGAAGTAAACATGGATATAAAAAATAAAAAGTTTGCATCTTTTCCCACTTGTATGCCATTTACTCTAAACATTTCTACCGTTCTGCCCACGAGATTTTATTGGTCAAATGCCTTTTCTTGTTAATCTAATAAACTATATGCCATTTCCTTCGTTTTTTTCAATGGTAGAATTTGCTCTGTTGAGAAGATTTTCCAGTAGGCCTGCTACCGTTTATTTTGCACCAGCCTATGGCGTCACACTTTCATTCTCTTCCTCAATTAAATCCAGTGATTGATCATTTCCACTTCACTCACTAAGGGGTTGATTTATATGTTGCAGGTATGTATAGTCTGTTGCAACAGCGACAGAATATACATTCCGCCAACATGAAGGTCTTTCGGCATAGAAGCAATCCCACCCTCAATGCAGGCACCCTTGCACAATGGTGCAAGGATGTCTGCATTGGTGCTAGGCAACCACAAGTGCGTCAGCATAGAGAGAGAGCTTAAGGGTGCCGTATCTTCGAAGATATGGTGCTTTTTCGCTGTCTCCTGCTTATGAAATGAAGGGATGTATGACATTACAACGCATGCTTTTACCACGCATGCCTTTACATCGCAGTTTTTACAACGCATGCTGTTACAATGCATAGCCCTAAGGGGTGCTGGATAGTGAATAGTTTAATTTACTATTCCAACTCCAGTCCCCGTGGATAGTAGGGAAGGTGTTGGATAGTAAATTAAATCCATTCCCTATCCTAGAGCGCCCCCCAGTGCAATGCCTTGTAATGACATGCGTTGTAATAGTTGCGTGGTAAAAGTTGCGTTGTAAAGGATGTTCCCCGAAATGGAGCTCAGCAAGTTTGCTTGCTGTCCTGTATTGAGTGAAAATTTGGTAACTATGCCCCTAATACCTGAGTTTAAATGGATGATACAGATGGAAGCTCAGGGTAGGACCACAGGTGCAGGGAGAGACCAGGTGAAAGCACTTTGCCACGTGCTAAACATCGGAGTGTCACTAGTAGAGTGAAAAAACAATAAAGTGATGGATGGAATGCTTGAATTAATCTCACCAACTGGCAATTGCTCAATGCCGCATCCAAATCCCTCGCTTTTCACCTATCATGCCACCTCAGTTTGGACCCAGCCATATGCCAATCGGTCTTAACCCTTTACCTCATGGGAATAGTCCAGCAGGATGTCCAGGCCTGGTCCTCCCTAAACCGGAACACAAGCAACCCAGGACCTGTTTTGCTCTTATTGGGGCTCTTCTGCCGGTTATAGCTTGGTTCCAGTGGCACAGTGAGCTTGCGATCCATGTCTGGGCATACCAAGCGCACTTAGGGCATCAAATGCAAAAACAACAAGATGACGAATGGAATGTTTGAAATAATCTCAGCCACTGTCTATCACTCAGGCTGCATCCCAATCCATCATTTTTTGCCCACTAGGCCATCTCAGTTTGGACTCAGCCATAACCAAATCAGTCTTGACCCTGTGCCTCATGGGAACAGTCCAGTCCAAACTGCCACGCCAGGTCCTCCCTAAACCAGAACAAAACCAGCCCAGGACCAGTATTGCCCTTATTAGGGCTCTTCAGAGAGGTATAGCTTGATTTCATTGCCTCAGTGAGCCCTGGACGCACGTCTGGGCATACCTGGCGCACTTAGGGTGTCAAATGCAAAAACAGCAAGGCGATGGAATTAATGCTTGAATCAATCTCGGCTTTGGCATGGTGTGCAAAATCACAATGAATTGGGATGTGTCCCCAAGTGATTGGCAGTGGATGGGATTAATTCAAGCATTCCTTCCATCACTGCTTTGTATACTTATAGTGCCGTCCTAAATGGGACGGGTATTCCCATAAATGGCTCCGATGCGCACTGTCACTGGATCCAAGCTGTGCCTGGCTGATGAGCCCATAAGTAGGGCGAAACCAGTCCTGTATTGCTTCTTTTCCAGTTCAGGTAGGACCAGGCTTGGCAGTATGGGTGATCCAGCGGGCTATAGGAAATATGTCATAAGCTACACTACCCAACTCCACAATATACACCATTAATCAATAATCAATCACAAGGCCCATAAATTTAACATGACCTATTTTGATCAACTGAATCAAGCGACCTAATTAACCTATTCACAAATTATATACATTTATATACAACCGCGGTAAATGAATTCATCACACTTTACAAACCCTAGAAATTAATTAAGCCACTGTGGCGATAAGATCTTGCTAATGGTAACCTAAACTCATGAAATAACAAGACCAGCTTGTTTTCCAAAGTAAGATTTTTATTAGCTACTTATTTGGAATTTTGCATTAGAAATTTTATTAAAGTATTTTATTTGAATCATTGCAAATGGTTATGACAGTTTTATGTAATTCAAAATATTATTGCAAATGAAAATTATCAGTTTGGCATTTTCAAAACTTAAGTCCCTAACTAAGTTAACTGTAATAAAGAATTAAAGAGTAAAGTCTTTGAGGGCTCTTACGTGCTCCAAGGAAAGTTTATCTGCACGACACCCTCATCAAAAGGTCAGCAAGAAGCAGCGTAACTCTTCCACGGGCAAGAGTTTTTATACCTTTCTACGCTAAGCTAATCTAAGAAAAAGTATAATTTTCTGCTGAAATCGGAGCCCATTGGTCAAAAAGTGACAGGCGACGTGTCACCACATTTTTAGAATCTCAGTTCCGTCACGTTCTTAGAGTCCATTGTCTCTAGTTTTCAAGCAACGCAGCTTCCTCCAGTTTGCAACATAAAGTACAAGAAAGTTTTGGCTTCCTCGGATATAAAATTGTCACAGGCCTTCTTGCCGGTTCTTGGCCTTGCTCGACTAAAGGAAAATCAGCTCATCACGACAAATTGTTTTCAGGCAGGAGGAACTCTTTGCCAACATGGACTCTCTCTGGCTCCAAGCAGATTTTTAGTAAACGCGAATATTCACTAGGCCCAAGAATAGAGTGACACCACATAGACAGGAAAGCAAAAATAAGCACATGCCATTTCTTTAAATCAGCCGCTATTAGTCAGGACACAACAATAGACACGATTAATTTTATTATTTTCCACAAACAAGGAAATGCAACAAAAATGCACATTTATGAGCACATATGTTAGTAACCCTTGTGTAATGCAACTTATATCTAGGTTGAATTAATACACACACAGCACAAATTATTAATATAATTATTCTTGATTATGGAAATGTGACTTCACGAGTTGAAATGAAAAACATTTCTGAATCTCGCTCCATCAACTCCCTCATCTGGTGATTCCCAAATCACCACACCACACCCAAAATTTAGCAAATTTTATCTTAAACGAAAATGGTTCAATTTCACTGTGTTAGTATTTCTAAAGACTTGTTTCAGCAAAATCCTTGCAACTGTCATATTGAGCTCTGTGTAACTCCTCAAGCTCTACCTCCCTCTCCTGCTCCTTGTTGATTTTGTAAATTCTCTTCTTTTCCCTCATGTGCTTCTTTCTCTTGTGTAACATGCAACTGATCTTTGTCAAAACTATCTAAAAAATTATCACAAACAAAGGTATTAGAATCTTGCCAAGAACTGAACCACCAATTTCTTGAAACCAGGTTTTGATAGCTTGAAATCTTTTTGAAAGACGTTCTGAAAAACTCATCCTCTTCTAGGGGAACTATTTCTGAGTGCATCTCTGTGATGTTTCTAATGTACATTTCAATATTCTTACTCTCGTCTGGGATGTAGGTACAGCAGTGCTGCACATGTAAAATGCCACAGACTCCTCCCTCTTTTGCTAGGAGTATGTCCAGGGCAAGGTGATTTTGCATCACCATCGATCTAACCGCAATGACCTGAACATCCACTAACCGGAAACCACCCGCTGTGTCAGTGGACAGTCTGTCAAAAATTGTGGACAGTAGAAACCACCGCAATGGAGCGCACACCGCTAGCCCCTCCTCCGGATCGCCCCTCGGGACTCTGGTACTTGTAGTTCAATAGTGGATCACCCAGGTGGGTGCAAGTCGGTACTTGTTGGACTGATGAATCTCTAGACCCGATACATGTCCCGGGTTTTTGGGTATCGCCCGAGACATGGCTCGGGTTTCGGGATAACTTCCCTCATCAGTAGAGAAATGGTTAGGGGTGGAGGAGAAGGCCGCCAAACAACCGTCAATGGCCTCGATGCCCGAACCGGCACGCAGGGCAGCATCCAGGAGCCCGTCGGCTCAAAGCTCAAGGGAGCCAATTAGTAGAAACCACCGCAATGGAGCGCACACCGCTAGCCCCTCCTCCGGATCGGCCCTCTGGACTCTGGTACTTGTAGTTCAATAGTGGATCACCCAGGTGGGTGCAAGTCGGTACTTGTTGGACTGATGAATCTCTAGACCCGATACATGTCCCGGGTTTTTGGGTATCGCCCGAGACATGGCTCGGGTTTCGGGATAACTTCCCTCATCAGTAGAGAAATGGTTAGGGGTGGAGGAGAAGGCCGCCAAACAACCGTCAATGGCCTCGATGCCCGAACCGGCACGCAGGGCAGCATCCAGGAGCCCGTCGGCTCAAAGCTCAAGGGAGCCAATTAGTAGAAACCACCGCAATGGAGCGCACACCGCTAGCCCCTCCTCCGGATCGCCCCTCGGGACTCTGGTACTTGTAGTTCAATAGTGGATCACCCAGGTGGGTGCAAGTCGGTACTTGTTGGACTGATGAATCTCTAGACCCGATACATGTCCCGGGTTTTTGGGTATCGCCCGAGACATGGCCAGGGTTTCGGGATAACTTCCCTCATCAGTAGAGAAATGGTTAGGGGTGGAGGAGAAGGCCGCCAAACAACCGTCAATGGCCTCGATGCCCGAACCGGCACGCAGGGCAGCATCCAGGAGCCCGTCGGCTCAAAGCTCAAGGGAGCCAATTAGTAGAAACCACCGCAATGGAGCGCACACCGCTAGCCCCTCCTCCGGATCGCCCCTCGGGACTCTGGTACTTGTAGTTCAATAGTGGATCACCCAGGTGGGTGCAAGTCGGTACTTGTTGGACTGATGAATCTCTAGACCCGATACATGTCCCGGGTTTTTGGGTATCGCCCGAGACATGGCTCGGGTTTCGGGATAACTTCCCTCATCAGTAGAGAAATGGTTAGGGGTGGAGGAGAAGGCCGCCAAACAACCGTCAATGGCCTCGATGCCCGAACCGGCACGCAGGGCAGCATCCAGGAGCCCGTCGGCTCAAAGCTCAAGGGAGCCAATTAGTAGAAACCACCGCAATGGAGCGCACACCGCTAGCCCCTCCTCCGGATCGCCCCTCGGGACTCTGGTACTTGTAATTCAATAGTGGATCACCCAGGTGGGTGCAAGTCGGTACTTGTTGGACTGATGAATCTCTAGACCCGATACATGTCCCATTGCGGTGGTTTCTATTAATTGGCTCCCTTGAGCTTTGAGCCGACGGGCTCCTGGATGCTGCCCTGCGTGCCGGTTCGGGCATCGAGGCCATTGACGGTTGTTTGGCGGCCTTCTCCTCCACCCCTAACCATTTCTCTACTGATGAGGGAAGTTATCCCGAAACCGGAGCCATGTCTCGGGCGATACCCAAAAACCCGGGACATGTATCGGGTCTAGAGATTCATCAGTCCAACAAGTACCGACTTGCACCCACCTGGGTGATCCACTATTGAACTACAAGTGCCAGAATCCCGAGGGGCGATCCGGAGGAGGGGCTAGCGGTGTGCGCTCCATTGCGGTGGTTTCTATTAATTGGCTCCCTTGAGCTTTGAGCCGACGGGCTCCTGGATGCTGCCCTGCGTGCCGGTTCGGGCATCGAGGCCATTGACGGTTGTTTGGCGGCCTTCTCCTCCACCCCTAACCATTTCTCTACTGATGAGGGAAGTTATCCCGAAACCCGAGCCATGTCTCGGGCGATACCCAAAAACCCGGGACATGTATCGGGTCTAGAGATTCATCAGTCCAACAAGTACCGACTTGCACCCACCTGGTGATCCACTATTGAACTACAAGTGCCAGAATCCCGAGGGGCGATCCGGAGGAGGGGCTAGCGGTGTGCGCTCCATTGCGGTGGTTTCTATTAATTGGCTCCCTTGAGCTTTGAGCCGACGGGCTCCTGGATGCTGCCCTGCGTGCCGGTTCGGGCATCGAGGCCATTGACGGTTGTTTGGCGGCCTTCTCCTCCACCCCTAACCATTTCTCTACTGATGAGGGAAGTTATCCCGAAACCCGAGCCATGTCTCGGGCGATACCCAAAAACCCGGGACATGTATCGGGTCTAGAGATTCATCAGTCCAACAAGTACCGACTTGCACCCACCTGGGTGATCCACTATTGAACTACAAGTGCCAGAATCCCGAGGGGCGATCCGGAGGAGGGGCTAGCGGTGTGCGCTCCATTGCGGTGGTTTCTATTAATTGTCTCCCTTGAGCTTTGAGCCGACGGGCTCCTGGATGCTGCCCTGCGTGCCGGTTCGGGCATCGAGGCCATTGACGGTTGTTTGGCGGCCTTCTCCTCCACCCCTAACCATTTCTCTACTGATGAGGGAAGTTATCCCGAAACCCGAGCCATGTCTCGGGCGATACCCAAAAACCCGGGACATGTATCGGGTCTAGAGATTCCTCAGTCCAACAAGTACCGACTTGCACCCACCTGGGTGATCCACTATTGAACTACAAGTGCCAGAATCCCGAGGGGCGATCCGGAGGAGGGGCTAGCGGTGTGCGCTCCATTGCGGTGGTTTCTATTAATTGGCTCCCTTGAGCTTTGAGCCGACGGGCTCCTGGATGCTGCCCTGCGTGCCGGTTCGGGCATCGAGGCCATTGACGGTTGTTTGGCGGCCTTCTCCTCCACCCCTAACCATTTCTCTACTGATGAGGGAAGTTATCCCGAAACCCGAGCCATGTCTCGGGCGATACCCAAAAACCCGGGACATGTATCGGGTCTAGAGATTCATCAGTCCAACAAGTACCGACTTGCACCCACCTGGGTGATCCACTATTGAACTACAAGTGCCAGAATCCCGAGGGGCGATCCGGAGGAGGGGCTAGCGGTGTGCGCTCCATTGCGGTGGTTTCTATTAATTGGCTCCCTTGAGCTTTGAGCCGACGGGCTCCTGGATGCTGCCCTGCGTGCCGGTTCGGGCATCGAGGCCATTGACGGTTGTTTGGCGGCCTTCTCCTCCACCCCTAACCATTTCTCTACTGATGAGAGAAGTTATCCCGAAACCCGAGCCATGTCTCGGGCGATACCCAAAAACCCGGGACATGTATCGGGTCTAGAGATTCATCAGTCCAACAAGTACCGACTTGCACCCACCTAGGTGATCCACTATTGAACTACAAGTGCCAGAATCCCGAGGGGCGATCCGGAGGAGGGGCTAGCGGTGTGCGCTCCATTGCGGTGGTTTCTAACAATTGTGGACAATTTCCTGATTCTTCCTGCATTCAAGGTTATACATACTAAAGGTATTTCTGCTTCAAAAATGTCTCCCAGAATTTCTGAAAAACTCTCTCTTCTATATCTATGTGCATGGTTACTGATTTCAAATGAACCCTCTGCATTTCTGTCAACATGGAATATTTTGGGGAAAACAAGACCAACAAAACATGTCCCGTACCAATGGTCCGGGAGATTATAATAAGCTTTGTCTCCACAGATAAAATAAATCCCAGGAAAAATTGGATCTCTGCCACCTTTGAATCCCCAACCCCCCATGATTTGATAAGTGTCCTCACAATTGCTAGCTCCTACAAAGTAATTATCAAAAAGGGTATTATCTCTCCTAATGCAAAGCTTGCCACTAATTGGTTTGTCTATGTGAATTGCAACATTGTCAAAAGATTTGCCATTAAACTTTTCATCCTCTTTTTGCCAGAACGTTGATTTGGTCTGTTTGACCATCTCATTTCTTTTATAAATCGCTCTTCTCTCCTCAACAAGATTCAGGAAAGTCTTTTCCTCAGCTCTCAATTTGCAGGTTAGATTATTTCTGTAAGCATACTCATAGGTGAGTTCATTAGTGACTAAAAAGAATTCCCTCATCTGTTTGGCTTTCTTGTGTTTATTTAAAGCATTCTCAATTTTCAGATTAGCAAAGATCTCGTCATAGTTTGAATAATAGTACTCTAAGCAACCAGTCTGGTAAAATAAGCTAGCTATCACACTGCAGGTTATGCCATAAGTAAGAGGAAGCATATTGTATGTCACTCCCTCAGAAACAGAAGCAGGCAACTTTACGCAGATATAGCAATCTTTAACACCCATAACTTTGACATACTCTCCCAAAAGCCTTGAAAATGTATTGCTAGAAAAATCACCAACAGACCTATCCTGATAAACATCTGGTCTGTGATCAATAACCTTGTTAGCTTTGTTTGTTTCACTATGTTTGTCTTGACTAACTGAAGCTTTGCTTGTCATGTTGACCTTGTACCTCTCCTTATCGATCCCGAAAGGAAAGATGACAGCTAAAACTAACCAGAGCAGAATTAATATGAGCACACACACCAGAGTCATCTTGCAGCATTTCTTGAAGATGGAACATTTTGAAGTACCACACGTCATAACAAAAGGCATTTTTTTTTAGAACCTTATTTACAAAAAGAGAAAACAAAAATGTTCAAAAATTTCAAAAATACCTAAGATTTTAAACACCCCCCTTTTAAAATTTGTTTTTTTTTGTTGTTTTTTTTAAAACCCTCTAACAATCTTTCTTTGACCTTGCGTCACAAGTTATTCTCCAACTAAATAACATTTCTTCAACCTTGTGTCACCTAACACAATTTCTTCAGCCTTATGCCAAAAACAGAAACCTTAACACTTAAATTCTAACAGATTAGTACTTCAATCATTGTCACTATTTTCCTCAATCTCTTCCTGACTGCTACTGTTTATCTCAATTACAGTTGGTATAATCAGATATGGCCATTCAGGAGATTTATATTTTTGATTTGGCTTCAAAACTCTCTTTGTCTTTCTAGCCACTACTTCTATTTTCTTTCCTTTTTCTGCTTTCTTTTCAGGATCGTCTTGACTCGTGATTTCATTCACCTGCTCTTTCGATCTCTTTATTAACCTGACTCTCAACCCTCCGTTTTCAGTTGGCCAGGTCTCTCCTTTTCTCAAGATTTTTCTTTTTGGCTCAGTCACATTAGATTCTGTTTTCCAGGATCTTTTCTTCACTCTTTCCCTTTGACACTCTTCATCACTCTCTCCAGAATCACTGTCAGAAATTTCAATTCTTGACTCAGGATCTTTTCTACTTGGCAGTCTCACTCCGTTAGGAACAACACTCCTTCTCCCATCACTGGTACTCGGCAATTCGTCTTCCTCCACTTCTTCAATTACCTTTAACCTCCCAGTTCCGGACTTCTCGTTCCTGCTTTCAGAGCTTGTTTCCTGCTTTTCGATACTCTCCTGGTCTTGCTTCTGGACTTGATCAGATTCTTTTGACGTTTCTGCTTCTTTTCCTTTATCTTGATTAGGTTCCTTTGCCTCTCTCACTTCTTTGTCAGATTCTTCTGCTGATTCTTTGTCTAGCAGATTTTCCTCATCTTCAGAATCTATTTCAATAATTTTTAAGTCTTTTCCAATCAAATCTCCATTTACAGATGGTTTTTCCAGATGTCGACCTCTCTGTCGATCTTCAGAATCTGGACTTCTTTCAGCTTCTTCTTCAGAATCTGAATCATCTGTTGTTTCACTTTCTTCGTCAGAGTTTTCAGGTGTAGGTATCGGAATAGTGTGACTGGGATGAATCCACCTTTTTATTCCTCTACACTTTACTGCATTTGTTGTCACAAGAATCACCTGCCTTGGTTTCTGCCACCTTGGGACCAAGCAGTTTCTTCTTCGATGAACCTTTGTTCTGACCCAATCTCCAGGTCTCAGATCATGTGTCTGCACTTTGTCTTTTGATTGTACTTCAGTTCCCACCTGATTAGACACAGAAGTCAGTACGTCAGACACCTTTTTGCAGTATTCCAAAATTGCACTGTCATTAATGCTAAACAGTTTTCCTGCTGGTACAAAAGCTTGTCTCATGACTCTGCCCATAAGAATTTCATGAGGACTCAGACCTGTCTTTTTATCTGGTGTACTTCTTAGAGTCATCAAAACAAGTGGAAGAGCATCTGTCCATTTTATGCCTGTATCAAGACACATTTTTCCAATTCTATTTTTTATTGTTCCATTAATCTGCTCAACTCCTCCAGATGCCTCTGGCCTGTATGCACAATGCAACTTCTGCTCAATGTGTAATGCTTCACAGATCAATTTCAACAGTTTGTTATCAAAATGTCCTCCTCTATCACTCTCAATAGTCACAGGGAAACCATACCTCGGGATAATTTCACGTAGAAGCAACTTTGCCACTGTAATTGAATCACAGTGACGTGTGGGAAATGCCTCTACCCACCTTGAAAACAAACACACAATCACCAAAACATATTTCAAACAGTTGTGTCTGGGCATCTCAATGAAATCCATTTGTAATCTGGTGAAAGGACCACCCTCCCGACCTATTGTTCCCGTTCCCACAACTGATTTCCTGTTTGGGTTCATTTGCTGACAAGTCAAACACCTTTGGCAGAGAGACTCTGCAATTGTCCTGAATTTGGTATTAAACCATGTCTCTTTAAAAAGCCTAATCATAGAATCTCTTCCAATATGACCAGGGCCATGGTACATTCTGGCCATGTCAGCAATCATGCAATTTGGTAAAACTATTCTGCCATCTTTGTAAATCCAAACTCCATCCCCATCTCGCTGTCTGCATTCTGCTTTCAACCATGAGTTTTTCTCCTCATCATCAGCTTCATTTTGCAAGTCCCTGATTTCCTGCCATGTCTCAACAATTGATGTTAGCATCAGTGAACTTGAACCAAATTCTTTGTTTTTCCCCCGATTCAGTGCATAATTATTCCTTGCACAATACTTTGTGATTTCATCCGCATAAGCATTGCCTCTGGTGATAAAATCCTCACCTTTTCTGTGTGCTGCACATTTTACTACAGCAATCTCTTTTGGCAGCTGTATGCCATCAATTAGTCTTTTGATAAATTCTGCATTTCTGATTGGTGAACCTGCTGATGTCATATAGCCTCTCTGAGACCAGAGCTGTCCATAATCATGCACAACTCCGTACCCATACTGGCTATCTGTAATTATGGTAACTCTCAAATCTTTTGCCAATTCACATGCACGAATTAAAGCAATTAACTCAGCCACCTGTGCTGAACGAATTCCCTCAAGACATGATGCTTCTTCAACATCTGCCACTGTGCAGACTGAGTATGCTGCTCTCAAAACACCTCCTTCTGATCTTAAACAGGAGCCATCCACAAAGTAGACAAAATCTGACTCAGGCAATGGTACATCTTTAATGCCCTGCCTTGGCTTGGTACAGTATTCCATGACATCCAAGCACTCATGCTCCACATCATTTTTATCAATATTTTCAGTATCAGGTAACAGTGTGGAAGGATTTAAATTCACACACCTTGCTATTGACACATTGTCTGATCCCAGAATAATTTTCTCATATTTTGTCAACCTGTTGCTTGTCAGGTGCTGCGTTTTACTTCTTGTAAGAAGAATTTCAACTGAATGGGGAACATAAACTTTTACAGGAAATCCCATTATGATTCCTTCACTCTGCTCAAGGCTAACACTTGTTGCTGCAACTGCTTTTAAGCAACCTGGTAAGGCTTTTGAAACTGGGTCAAGAACTGCTGAGAAGTAAGCAATAGGCTTTCTCATGTTTCCATGTCTCTGAATTAACACAGACAAGGCACATCCCTCTCTTTCACTGCAATACAGCTCAAAACCTTTTTTGTAATCTGGCATGCCCAGAGCTGGAGCTTCACATAGACTTCTTTTTAGTTTCTCAAAAGCTTCCAACTCAATGTCATTAAGCACAATTGGATCTTTTACATTTGATTTTGTCAATCTTGGCAGTGGTTTCGCAATTACTGAAAATCTACTGATCCATTGACGACAGTAACCAACCATTCCCAAGAACATTCTCACTTGTTTTTGTGTTCTTGGAGGTTGCATTCCCTGAATCATTTTAATTCTCTCGATTGTCACTTGTCTCATTCCTTTTGTAATTCTATGGCCAAGATATTTTACTTCTTGTTTACAAAACTGCAACTTTGCAGGAGACACTTTATGTCCCTCGTCTGCCAGATGATTCAAAAGAGTTATTGTATCTGTTACACAATTGTCTCTTGTTTTTGCTGCAATCGACAAATCGTCAATGTACTGAACTAATGTCGATCTGCCAGGTAGATTCAAATCTTCCAAAGATCTCTTTAACAGTTCATTAAGATAGAAGGACTCTCTGTATACCCTTGAGGAATTCTGCACCATGCGAGGGTCCTACTCTGGAATCTGAAAGCAAAGATTTCCTGGCTCTGTGGATGCAATGGAACAGTAAAGAACGCATTGCAAAGATCAATGACAGTATACCATTCTGCATCATGTGGAATCTGGTAAAGAATGACTGCTGGGTTTGGAACAACTGGGCAACAAGGAACAACAATTTGGTTAATTTTTCTCAAATCCTGAACTATTCTGTACGTTCCATTTGGCTTTTTGATCCCCATAATCGGTGAGTTACAAGGGCTGCTCTCAATTTCTTTCAAAACACCTTGTTTAATTAATTTTTCAATCACAGGAATAACACCCTCAATTGTTTTGGCTTTCATTTTATATTGAGGAATATTTAGAAATTCAATTCCCTGCTTCACTGTAATTTTGACTGGATCGACATGCTTCATCAGACCCATTTCGTTTCCAGTCAAATCCCAAATTTCAGATTTAACTGTCTTTTTCAGTTCCTCTGGTAAATTTTCTTTATCAAAGGTAGGAAACAATCTCGTTTCTTCTGCCTCAACCATTAGCATAGTCAGTCTGTACAACCCATCTTCCTCCATGGTTTGTAATTCAATTCCATCAGGTGAGCAATATATTCTGCAATTCATTTTGCACAATATATCTCTCCCCAGCAAATTCACAGGACTGCTATTGCAAACTACAAATCTGTGTTTGTCTCTAAAATTGCCAATCTCCACATTCACAGGCTCTGTAAGGTCTGTTTTCATTTGTTGATTACTTACTCCGACTACTTGGATGGTATCCCCATTGAGAGGTAGGTTTTCAATTTCCACTGATCTAACAGTAGAACGGGTAGCACCAGTGTCCACAAGAAAAGTGATTTCTACATCATTTACTTTTCCATTTACAAATGGACCAGACTGGTCAACCTCAACAGTGGCTCCAATCACACACTCTTCCCCCTCTCTCGGGCACCGTCAGAAGCAGTCATCAGAATCACTTCCTTGGTTTCCTGTTAACAAAAATTGTCCTGTTGCATTTTGCAAATTTTGTCTTTGAGTTCTTATTACCTGATCACCTCTGCTGAATCCAATATCTGGATTGTATTTCTGACCTCCCCCACAACTAGGAAAAGGAGGTAGTGGAATCTGATTCTGCTGTTGTGTCAACTGCTGCTGTAGCTGTCGCTGAAGACTCAGGTCATTTAGCTGACGCTGTAGCCTTAGCTGTTGCTGCAGATCAACATCATTTTGCATCTGTGGGTTTAATGATGTATTTTTAAAATTTCTGGGAGGGTTTTTACACTCGTTCTTCCAATGACCGATTTCGCCGCAATTAAAACAAGGTAACTTTTGTTTTAATTCTTCAATTTTTGCATTAAACTTTGGCTTGTTGAAATTATTGAAATTATTTTTAAACTTTCCCTGACCCTGATTCTGATTCTGCACAAAATTTCCATTTTTATTGTCAAGGCTTGCAATCTGTTGCTCAGCCACTTTCACCTGTGCCCACATCGCCTTCTCTTTTAACTTCTTTTGCTTAGCCTCCAACTCATCACTGCAGTATTTTGCCTTCCTCAAAATATCATCAACTGAATTTGATTGCCATCCAACAATATTATTCCTGATCATTTCTCCAATTTCTGGTCTAAGACCATAAACGAATCTGTAGATAAAGTGACTCATGTCCTTTTCATCTAACTTTTCATAGCCACTGTATTGTTTGAAAACCAGTAATAACCTTTCATAAAATGAATGAACTGATTCTTTTGGTTCCTGATTTGTCCTGTCTATTTTAACCCAATCAACTTGTTTTGGGGCAATTTTCTTTTTCAACCAATAAATCACTTTGTTATAGAGATCCATGACCTCTGGTGCTGGAGCACCCGTTTCTTTAATTCGATCTGGTTCAGCTTTTGGCCAACTCACAGCAATTTTACATTCTGTCCAAAGATCCGATGGGACAACAATGTCGAAAAATCCATCCAGATCAATCCACAGAACCTTTGAAACCTTAATGAACCTGTCTACCTGTCGGTACCATTCCACAGGCTTTTCTCTTAGGTGAGGAAAATCATTAGTGAAAAGCAAAATATCCTGTCTTGACCATGGGACATGTACGTACCCTCCACCTGCAATTTCCCTCATTGGAAACTGTTTAGACAGATTATCCAACTTATCCAACCTCTCATCTTCCCTCTTTTTGGTCCATTTCACTCTCCATTTACTCAAGTCACCCAATTTCTTAATGTATACGATTAATTCTTTTATGTGAGTAATTCTCCCTCCTGTATTGAAGTTTCCAATGTCCTTCTCTGTAAAGTCTAATCTGTAATGTTTTCCCAGATTTTTCTGTTTGCTCAAATCAATTTCTAATTCTGCTGCCAGTTCTTCCAATTGATCGTATTTATTCTTTGTTTTCCATTGAATGCTTTTACTGATGAGCAAGAGTTCATCATCGCGATAGAACTTTAAACTGTCAGGACCAATTGTGCCAATTATTAATTCTTCCAAGTCTGCTTTTAATTTTGCAACATCAAGTTTTGGATTCGATTAAAAGTCAAGTCAGGCATTTTTGATTTTTCACGATGTATTTCAGACAAATCTGAATAGAATTTTTCAGCTACTTTTTGAATTTCTGCATTTAATAAAATTGTTAAACCTGGCTGTTTAATTTCCTTTTGATCGAAAACAGGCTGAACAGGACCAATCGTTACTGGAACTGTCACTGCTTCCATGCTTTTAGTTATCTGCCGAATTAATTCTTCTTTTGACCGCAAGTATTCTGAAGTATTTGCAACTTCCTCATTTCTGTCAGTTCTCATTAAATTTCTAGGGGCTTCCCTTTCCATTGGAAAACTTCTACTCTGATTAAAAACACTAGAATTAGTTCTTGTTTCAAATCGTTCTGGAGTTCCAAAAGATTCAGAATTATTTGGGTACAATTTTGGTGATTCATTTATTGGAGGTGCACTAGGTGAGGTTCCAGTAGAAACCATCGGAGTGGACCATGAACAAGGCGGCCTCAATGGGACATTTCTATTTTTTGTCGTATAAATTTCCTCTAAGACTGCGTCTTCTGATTCACTTTCTACAACAGCGTTATTTTTCTTTTCAGATCTCTTTTCACCTGGAGACCCTAAAACCATTTCTCTAATTAAATAGAGACCATCGCACCCTGTCTCCACATACGCATTCTATCTTCATGCGTTTCTCGTCTGTAACTCAGTGTTTTCGGAGGTCTTTTTATCCCACTTGCTTCTTTCTGAAGTTGAAACATCTCATCCTCCCATTCAACTAAAGCTTCAAATTGTGTTGGTCTAGGTCGTGGTACAAGAGCTGACATCTTTTCTCTTAAATTTCTTTAAATTTTTATGTTAAAAGAACCATCATCCGGCCAAACCAGTACGCCGTCATCCTTTGTGTAATGCTTCCAAACATCAAACCACAGAACAGTATGATAACCATATTCACCTTCCATATACGCTGCAGGTGTCTTGTATTTATGAAGTAATTTACCACCTCGCGTCTGAATTTTCTTGTCAGGTGAAATAAAATTCTTACATTTTTGAAGCATCGAAGTCTTTTTCTCAACATGTTTATAATAATAAGTCATTTTTAAATCAAATACGCTTAATCAGAAATGATCGTAAATGTTTCCTGGTTGTTCCGCAACACCAACCAATCCGAGCGCGAAACACACCAACAAGCCAATCAGGTTCGAGCTACGTCACCACCTTGCTCGACCAGTAAAAACAGAGCTTCCCACAAAAGCCAATCAGTGTTCAGCTCGACAAAGTCACGTGAGTCAATCAGAGTACAGTTTGTGACGTATGGTACCCAATCACTGCGCAGACCGTGTGACGTACACAGCCGCTGCGGTTTCTCGCGTCTCACTCTCAGCGCTCACCCCTCCTTCACAAAAACTTTTCACAGCGCCATTTTAAAGACACTTTTTCAGTGAAATTCGATTAACAACAACAAAAAGAACAAACCATTTGTCTGTTTCTCTAAAATAAAGTGATAGTTTTACAGACATACAAGAAATTCTTTGCGTGGAATAGACGACGCTATTCTCACAGAATATACAATTATCGATAAAGTAAACTTTTACTCTACCCTTCAAACAGGTAATAGCGAACGCGCTTCCCTCTGAATGCACGTAAAATAGCAATTCAAAGTTTGACACGAACGAAATTACAGAACCATTTACGCACTTTCAAGCGGAAAGTATCCCTAACCATACACACATGAAATCTTGGCAGGACTCTAACCCACCATAGATAACATGAATCGTCAGTAAAATAAACGACGTTACTTTACCCTTCACTCAAGTTCGAATATATTCTATTACTTTTCTCACAGTGAGTTTTAGAACGGGCTCATTGTCCCTATACTCAAAGCTTCAATTTCATAGACAATCCTCACTATGCATACATTCTATCTGACACACCTATATCCCTAACGCGTGTTGTACGACGACAACACTTGTGATATGCGACGATACCACTATTCTGAAACAGATCAAATGCACTGTGTGACTTCACTCTTGTCACACCACTCTGTACCGGTACAACTAGGAATTTTCACACTACAGGAAAAAACCTTTTGACTACACATAACGCAAATGAACGAACTCAACATATGTTAATAATCGATCCTATGTAACTACCATGTAACATGTCGGTTACAATAGCAACCATCAAGTCTGCTACCAGGAAATTGATCCAGCGGGCTATAGGAAATATGTCATAAGCTACACTACCCAACTCCACAATATACACCATTAATCAATAATCAATCACAAGGCCCATAAATCTAACATGACATATTTTGACCAACTGAATCAAGCGACCTAATTAACCTATTCACAAATGATATACATTTATATACAACCGCGGTAAATGAATTCATCACACTTTACAAACCCTAGAAATTAATTAAGCCACTGTGGCGATAAGATCTTGCTAATGGTAACCTAAACTCATGAAATAACAAGACCAGCTTGTTTTCCAAAGTAAGATTTTTATTAGCTACTTATTTGGAATTTTGCATTAGAAATTTTATTAAAGTATTTTATTTGAATCATTGCAAATGGTTATGACAGTTTTATATAATTCAAAATATTATTGCAAATGAAAATTATCAGTTTGGCATTTTCAAAACCTAAGTCTCTAACTAAGTTAACTATAATAAAGAATTAAAGAGTAAAGTCTTTGAGGGCTCTTACGTGCTCCAAGGAAAGTTTATCTGCACGACACCCTCATCAAAAGGTCAGCAAGAAGCAGCGTAACTCTTCCACGGGGCAAGAGTTTTTATACCTTTCTACGCTAAGGTAATCTAAGAAAAAGTATAATTTTCTGCTGAAATCGGAGCCCAATTGGTCAAAAAGTGACAGGCGACGTGTCACCACCTTTTTAGAATCTCAGTTCCGTCACGTTCTTAGAGTCCATTGTCTCTAGTTTTCAAGCAACGCAGCTTCCTCCAGTTTGCAACATAAAGTACAAGAAAGTTTTGGCTTCCTCGGATATAAAATTGTCACAGGCCTTCTTGCCGGTTCCTGGCCTTGGCCTTGCTCGACTAAAGGAAAATCAGCTCATCGCGACAAATTGTTTTCAGGCAGGAGGAACTCTTTGCCAACATGGACTCTTTCTGGCTCCAAGCAGATTTTTAGTAAACGCGAATATTCACTAGGCCCATAGCCACTTTCAATCTATCATATAAACAAACACAAAAGAATAATTAATGCAAGAAATACAGTTTGTTCTGTTGCCACCCGCCATTACTAATAGTTAACCCATTAGTCTAAATTACCTAGCTGAAGCGTACAAATAAAGCAGCATTTATATCTACCATTCTTCATTTAATCCAGCAGGATTCTTTATGCACCTGTAAAGAATAGAGTGACACCACATAGACAGGAAAGCAAAAATAAGCACATGCCATTTCTTTAAATCAGCCGCTATTAGTCATGACACAACAATAGACACGATTAATTTTATTATTTTCCACAAACAAGGAAATGCAACAAAAATGCACATTTATGAGCACATATGTTAGTAACCCTTGTGTAATGCAACTTATATCTAGGTTGAATTAATACACACACAGCACAAATTATTATTATAATTATTCTTGATTATGGAAATGTGACTTCACGAGTTGAAATGAAAAACATTTCTGAATCTCGCTCCATCATGGGCTGGACTGTTCCCATTGGAGCAGGGTCCAGACTGATTTAACTGTAGCTGGGTCCAAACTGAGGTGGCATGGTCTGCACAATAATGATGGATTGGGATGTGGCCCGAGTGATTATCAGTAGCTGAGATTAATTCAAGCATTCCATCCATCACTGTTTTGTATCCTTATTGTGTCGCCCTAAACGGATCGGATGCTCACAAATCAGACCTGTGTAAAACTGTGTCACTAGAACCAAGCTGTACCTGGCTGATGAGCCCATAACTAGGGCAAAACCAGTCCTGGGTTGCTTGTTTTCCACTTAAGGGAGGGCCTAGCTTGGCAGTTTGGGCTATACCATTCCTATTGGAGCAGGGTCAAGCAGGATTTGTATGTAGCTTGGTCCAAACTGAGGTGGCATGGTGTGCAAAATAACAATAGATTCTGATGCAGCCAGAGGGATTACCAGTGGCTGAGGTTAATTCAAGCATTCCATCCATCCACAAACCGGTCCTCGGAAGCTTGTTTCCGGTCCAGGGAAGGCATGGCTTGGCAGTTCGGGCTGGACTGTTCCCATGAGGCACAGGGTCAGACTGATTTGCATATAGCCATGTCTGAACTGGGGTGGCAGAGTGGGCTAAAGAACGGTGATGGATCAAACCCAGATCTTTTGACTGGGTGTGAGTGTTTGATTGGTTCAGATGCTCTGTCCATCACCACACCCTTTTGTACCGCTTAAACCAAAGAGGGCGGGTGCTTTTCACAGAATCTCTGCAACATGCTTGGAAAATTTTGAATTTATTCTTGGAGACGGTCTTCCAGGCCACCCGATTCACCTGCATAGAGCGGATTGGAAAAGGACTGCTGCCTGGAAATTAGATGCTGCTGCTACCCGAGCATGGAAGGACGTGTGAATGCAGATGGAGCGGTATGTGGGCATCGTAGTGTTGAACGGCTGTGCTTTAACAGCCATGGAGATTTAGAGGCGGGTACTGGGGCTAACTGCCACCCAGTCTGGGTAGTCGCCGAACGTCAATTATCCCAGGACCACCCTTCCCAGGTTGATGCCACGGCTGAGATCAGGCAGGGGCCTTTGAAAGGCCCAATTGGTCTGAGCCGCCCAGTCACACAATGAGGCACAATAGCGACGAAAGATGGAGGAGCTACCGGTGCACGCTGAAGGCTTGTGTGGAGTAGTAAACTACGACATAAACAATGAGGTATAAGTTCCTCCCCCAGGCGAGAAAAACTGCCCGAGAAACACAGCAGAATGCCATCTTCTGGTGGGTGCAGCCCCCTACGTACTGTAAAGCAAGGACTGCTATGCTGAGGGGGTCATCTGGCTCCTCATCCATAATATCAAGCAGCCTTTAAGAGTGTGGCTTGGCAGCGAATATCAATAGGGAGGCATGTGCCCTGGGGGAGGCTTCGGCCTCAACCTGGAGTCTTGAAATTGAAAACCAAGGGTCACAGAACTGAGGAGTAAGTGATGCCTGAAAAATATGTTTGAGGGTAATCAAGACAACGGACCTGACCAACTGCTGGGTCAATGCCAATACTTAAGATTGAAGACATTGAAACTCTATACATACTGCAACAAATTATTTAGCTGTCGATACAGGTGCTGAGGCTGGTCTTGTGCTCCATCAGAGGACATGTCGTGCTGCCCTGGGACATAACAGACTTTCGGCTCCAGGGTCTGGTGGGTCCCGAAGGAGGGGGTGAAAAGGGATGCACTGATACCTCGTAGGTTACATTACCTGTTGAGGAAATTCTTCACCATTACACTACAAGCCTTTTCCATCATCTGTATATAACCATGTCACAGACCATCATGGTGAGAGATAAGTCCCCACAAATTCCTCTCTAAGGCACCTTTGATAAATACACCGGCGCTGGCTTCTCCACGACGACAGGTGGGGTGGACTGAAGGTCCTACTGAGCCACCTCATCCGATGACCCACACTCAACAGACCTTAAAATACAAGCCACACAGTCCTGCAGAGATGCACTGTAAACTAAGATCGGAGAGGTGGGCTTTGACCTATAAGTGCTTTGCCAAGACCTACGAAATGTTATTGAGAGAAACTTGGCTACTGAAGCCAGGGTCACTGAGACAGAAGAATTACTTGCTGATATAAAGTGAAAATTCAACCCCTTGTCAGAAGTAACGAGGACACTGGAGCTGAGAACTGAAGACACTGAGGGCCGGGCATGCCTCAGCAATCTTTAATTTCTCAGGAGTATGGTCGCTGACAATCGAGCACTACACCTCAAGCAGCAGTGGATCCGTGAATGGGTCCCAGTGGGCAGCCTGTCATAATACTTCATAAGCGAGTAGTCGCAGTACGCCCTGGCACAGAAGCTGCCACCCAGCACCCCACTACATACATCATTGCCCACATCCTCAAGTATAAATATAGGAATGAAATCTTAATTGCTGCCAGAAAATCTAGAAGATCCCAATCTGAATCACAATGGATTATGATTTTTCCGGATTTCACAAAACATGTATAAATCCTTAGAGGCAGTAAAGCAAAAACTACAGGCCAAGGAGCTCCAAACAAATGCTAATCTACCCACTCTTCCTGTAGGTTATTTTCCAGAACCACTCATTCTTTTCAGGACTCCCCAGGAAGCTTGGGAGTGGGAGGAGGATAGACCAAACATGGAGGTCCATCGCCTACTCTTGCAAGGGGTGAACTGAGTGGAGGAGAGGAACAAATCTACGTCCAAGCTGCAATACGGACCCAGGGGAGGTAGAATTAGATTGAGACTGTGCACTCTAGATAGACTGATGACCAGCCACTGCAAGTAAGAGCGGTGGGGCCAGCTTGGGGGTGGGGGGATTTTGAGAGACGACCACAAGGGAAAATTAAATAAATCATTAATCTTCCCTCGCGGTCCTTTCTCGAAATCCCCCCAGCTGGCCCCACCGCCTCACCGCTCTTACCTGCAGCGGCTGCAGCTGCTGATGACTTCAGAATCTAAAGAGGGCGCCAACAACAGAACAGCGGGTTCTCAAGATAAACAAATCAGTGACCAGGTATTGCACCGGGACTCAGACATCATGGCATCCGTAGTCTATATAGCCGGAAGAAAATGAAGCACTTTAACTCTATTGTTTCAGGACCTCATTCCCTCTCCCTCCCTAGTATATACAGATGGTACTTAAGTAGAGCAAGGGGTTTTGCGTAACCCTCGCTTGGTTCTCCTTTAGGGTTGAATTCAACTTGAACCACATGGCTCCTCCCCTTCTTTTTTGTCATCAGTGAGGGGTTTTCTGTTTGTGTTTTAGGTTGACATACTTCACATCCCGAAGTATGGGGTGGGAGAGATGAGTTTATGTAGATGTAACCAGTCACCTCAGCTAAACTACCTAATGGAAAATAAGGAAGTTGCAAGGGATTTTCCAAGGTGGAGTATAAATCAATCATGCAACCCATGACCACAGTGTGGTGTGTCTCTTGGATTGTTAACAACCTCCTCAATAAGGCACAAAGGGGTGCACTACTTAGAACTGCTAATTAATGTGGGTTTGATAAACTCACTTGACAAAAGCACCCTTGATGGGCAATCTTTGTCCCGTCCTAAACAAGTATGAATTCACTTCAAAAACTTGCTTGCCGTTTGAGAGAGGGTACCTAGGGGTACCAATACTAGTGCACAACCCATTGCCAATGGTGGTAATGCTCATATGAAAAGATGTGGGTGGGAGATATGCTATGGTAACAGGCACCTTGTATAACCAGCCCATCAATGTGCTCTGTCTATACTCCACCACTAGTGTCTACGGATCTCCTTAGTAAAATCACATCTGTCCTCTTACAGGCACCACCTAACCTCACGATTATCAGAGGGGACTTCAATGGGCTGATGGACTAGTGAAAGACCAGACAATACCTCCACTGGCGGTGACCACGGGAACCACTCCGCTAGCTAACTTTACTGATAGAACAGCTAGACGACTTTAGTCACTATTCAGGACATAGAGCTAATTGGACATTACAACCTATACCCATTCTCTCATGCAGATGACTGTGGGCCATGGGTTGAGGAGAGAGGGTTCCAGATTAGCACCCAATGCATTAAAAACCAGGGGATTCACCTCACAAAAAAGGAGGAAGCAGCCTGCACTAAAAACATACTCCTTTTATTATAAGGAAAACACAAAGATATGCAGTTCTGGATGTTACTACCCTTGTCAATGATGGGGAGAAATCGCCTTATTAAAAATGATAATTTTACCTAAGATTTGGAATATATTGCAGAACAATCCCTTCTCCTTACCCTGGAACTATCTCCAGACCCTGACATCTGTGTTTAGAACCTTCTTATGGAATAAGGCCATATTAGGATCTCTATTGCAAAATGTTGCAAACTGACGTACAACAGAGTTCTAGCAATGATTGATCCAACGTAATAATTTAGAGCAGCTATTTGATAGTAGTGAATGACTTGATTCACACCCAAATATGGGATCATGGTAGATCCTGCATATGAAGTCAAACTCTGAGCCCTGGGGGAGAAATCCCAATCAACCTCCTGCATGGAGGAAGGTTACCCTCAGAAATACCACCAGCAACAAGAGTAGTTTATGAAACTTGAAAAGCCTCCAATAGATATACTGGTTGAGCGGGTCAGGCATGGAACAGACCCCTCTGTGGTTGGATATCATTTTCCCAGAGATGTTGCGCTTGGACGGCTTTTTAAGGCTAGGATCTTCTCAGTATCTATAATTAGGAGTTGTGACCAGGGGTGGCAACCTGGACATATTCACAGAAATTAGGGAGGAACACAGGTTGGTACAGACCGAGTTCTACACAGACCTCAAACTGAGGCATACATTGAACCTCTGTATAACTAACATAGATGAGATTCTGGAATAAAGCCCCCTGGAGCAAAACTGGTGATGTCTACTATCACCCAAAAAGGTAACAGACACGGGGCAGCCTGGAAGTCTGCCAATGGCCGTTTGGATGATGATAAATGAATGTTCACACTTATGGTTCCACGCGAAGCATCTGTCACAAACAGGCTTCATCTCATGCAGTTGAAATACATCCATAGGGTATATCAGACTTCTGAGCGTCGCTGGCGTTTTCAGGTGGTACTGGGACTGGAATGCTTACGATGTCGGACAGTGGTAGAGAACATTATACAAACTCTTTGGACTGTGGAGTCCTTTGGTCAGAGGTCTTTTGCACACTACAGTCTATAATGGGAAGGCCGGTGAATCAGCACCCAAAACTAGCTTTACTTAATGTGCTTGAGGATGAGGGCTTCACAAACGCAGAGAAGATATTTTTGAGAATCTGTTTAACTGTGGGAAAAAGAGAAACTGATCAAAATTTGAAATGTCACGCACCTACTACTAACTTGGTGCAAAAATCGGGCACCAATAGATGCTGAGTTCTTGAATTCACAAAACACAGACTCGAAGTTCTATCCAAAAGCATAAACATTTAGGGAACAAATGGCCGAAATGCTACAGAGATGGGATAGATAGCTCAGACTCAGTTTGAAGGACTCCTGGTCTACACTTGGATGGCACTGGTTCGCTTGATACATACATCTATTTGTGATTCTTTACCCATGGGACCGGATCATTCACTGGATTCTAGATCTGAATTGTGTATGTAACTCAGAAAAATTATGTAGGTTTCTTTTTGCATCTTGCTTTTTATGTTTAAGGAAATAATTGTAAATTCTAAATAAAGATTTTTGTTAAAACAATGATTAAATAAATGTCATTCATGATATGGTATGTTATCTTGCACTACTTTATTTATAGGTGTTTGTAAAATGCTTTCCCACCAGTAATATGGTCTAACATGCTACCTGAGGGGCGGCTTTCCACACCATTCTTGACATAAGGGCCGAAGTCAAGATAGTTAGGCATCTTTGAGACTAGTGTTTGTATATTCTAGACAGCCAGAAAGTATAAACAGATTTTAGGCACTGTAAAAGTTAGAGGAAAGTGCTTTATTAGGCCTTAACTTTGATCTTTTGATTTTACTAAAATGATATGTCTAAAAAACTTGCATACAGGAACTTTCAGCTAGTCCTCTCCATCCATTGATTAATTGATGTATGAATCAGATTTTTCTTCTGCTCACTACAGAATACAGAATGGGGTAGTGGGTGAGCCCACTCCACCCTTTGGCGTGGAGAAGTGTGGCTCAATGGTTAGAGCGGCAGACCCTGATGCAGAGGTCTAGCCCGGGACCAGGGTTCAATTCCCCGCCTCTGCAGGTCTTGAGCTCAAAAATTCCATGGACCTGATAATTCTCGCCTCTGTGCCTATTCCAATCATGGAGTCCCACTCTGCAACTCTGGGCAATAGCTTGCTTAATCTCCACAACGACCCCCACAACGCTAAGGATGCCTGGCCTCCACCTTGGGGGTGCCCAGGAGTGGACACCTCACAGGGAAAGCCAAGATGGGTTCCACAGCGGTATTCGTACAAGCGCCTTGAGACCCTTGCGGGTGAGTAGTGCGCTATACAAGTATCAATTTACATTTACAACTTCACTGTGAGTGACGGCATAGTGCCCTTTTAGGAGGAGCACATCCACACACAAAGTGGTTCCTTTAAGTGCCAGGGACTCCTACGGCAATGTGTGTTTTTAAGACCAAAACATTTTTGCTTTTAGCCAATGTTTAATTTTCACATTGACGAGGGCCCAATAGCTTACCCCACAATAATGTTTTGCAAACAAAACAAGCATTGAGGAAGCCGAAAGGCTGGCAGAAACACCTGGCCTTTTGGTTTTTAACAATGCTTGTTTTGTTTTTTGAGCTATTACACGTGCAGTTCATACCACGCCGGCTGCCCTCTCCAACAAGCACAAGTAACTAAAGGAAATGCTAAAATCACAAAGCAGGCCGTTTGGTTTTACCAATGCTTGCTTTATTTTTTGAGGTATTACACGTGCAGTTCATACCACGCCGGCTGCCCTCTCCAACAAGCACAAGTAACTAAAGGAAATGATAAAATCCCACAGCAGCGCACAGTGTTGGCGTCACACGTTGCCTAAACAGTGGTTCACGTTTACAGCAACTCGTCCGTCCACTCCCCTCGGTACCAGCAGCGCTGGCAGGTTGTGACTTTAGAACGTCATTGAAATGTACGCTGAAAGCCCAATGCTGCTTGTTAAAGGGGCTCGCTTCGGCATTTAGGTATGTAAATCCCATGCTGCAATTTAACATTTGGCGGGACTATGGGGACGCGCCTCTGTTATGTCTGATGTGCTTTCTAGGACTCCTTGAGCTTCTAGAAAGAACGCCCCTGGCTAATATTTCCAGGAATGGCAAACAGGGACTATGTACATGCCAAGGGACACGCTGCCGACAACTTTCCAACGTAGTCAGTTGTTTGAAATTTGGAGAGGAAAAATAAGATTGTGTGACGTGTTTTTCCAAGGGAGAGTTCGCGAGTCAAGACCCAGTTCTCGGCGTGCAGTCGCTGTCACTGAAGTTCCACAGCAGCCCCGCAGGAGAGCTCTGGTTTTAGGCCCTCGCGCAATCGCGCATGCATTATTTAGTTTCATCACAACCGGCTTGAGAAACATCTGCAGCACGTCCTGGCATTTGAAGCCTCTTGCCCTAGATTTTCAGACAGAAATAGGCCGCTCTTGCTTAATGAGGAGAAAAGGTGCTAATTCGTTAATTTACATCTGCCTGGAAATTCAAACTACTAACGTTTTCTTCGCTTTTAATACACATACGGCGTTATTTTATTTGATGATAATATGCCGCAGGATAATGATGAACGAGATAGATGCAAATAATTAATAATGTTTTTTAAAAAGTAGTATCCGTTACTATTAATAAATTGCATTCGCTTGATAATTTGTTTATGTTTGAAGTATGTGAGATGCGTAGGCCTGATCACATTACTTGTCCTGCATCCATTCCCTGTGATTACTAGTGTGCATGCTGGCTAAAATAATGTTTATGCTATGGGGTACACGATAAGTTAAGGTCTTATCACAGCTTACTGTCATCTTTCTAGACCATTTTACATAATCATTTAAGGTATTCCTATAGTTGAAAGATACTTCTTGGCATTAATATTGCAGTTTTCTTTACCAGGTACCCCCTGGTAATCAAACAATCAATCAATCATTATTTGTAAAGTGCTGCTTGTCACCCGAGAGAGTATCCAGGCGCTTGCCTTAGAGAGTAAAATGCTCTCATATGTTACTTTACTTTGGTCACTCTAAGTGCTGTTCCAGATCTGCCAACTTACATGATGCCGCCATATGTCACATGATATTGACTCCCTTCATGCGGTCTGCTGGTGTACACCCAATATCATACGGTTAAGCATAACATTAGCTGAAACCTCTGCAGTAGTGTGCTTGCAGCTCGCACCATTTTCAAAAGCTTTTATTTATGTTTTTGGGGAGGGCCTACTGGGCCCTAATCCCAACTCCTGCACTAGGATCCTCTCCCTTTTATGCCGTTCCATGGCTGGAAGACCAGTTTGAGGTTCTAGGCCCAGCTCCCTTACAGTGCCCGGCCTCATGATGAACATTTTTGGAAGGTTGAAAGGTTTGCTGTTGACATGAATCATATTTGCATGGGAAGGCCCACTTAGATAGGTCTCTCACAAATGGAGGCCCAAGTGCCCCTTCTATCTCTGCTCTGACTCTCCCACCATCCCTCCTATTTCTTTGCCTTCCTACTCAATCTTGTGTCCAAACGTCTTTTGAGGTCACATGATTGTTAGATCCCTTTTGCTCCCCTTTCTTGGCCAATTTTCTCTTATATACCATTCAATAGTCCAATCACACGCCTATAATCAAATATAAGACTCTAAGCAAAGTGCTGCTTCCTATCTGCTCATTAACACACCATTGGGACCAAAAACCTACTTGTCAAGAGTTCAGTCATACCTCATGAAAATCTGTTCCTTCTATGTGCCATGAAAAGTGGCAACCAATGGTGCCATATCACCATATTACAAGAATCAAAAAGGGCCTTGACTCCTTACTCAGAATGGCTGAGTCCAACCAAAACTATTAAACAAAACACGAGCCAATACTGGAGTATCAATTCACAAAACCACAAAGTTTCAAATAAGTCCAGTGGGTCGCTCACTACTTATCCTACCAGCGTGTAGCCCCGATGCGTTGTGGTCCTTGTAGTCAGCATCAGCGGGTGCGCCTCTGCCTGGGTCTTGAGGAAAAATCAGTCGCGTTGGCCATCCCTGGACACCGGTGTTTCGAGGTTGTTGCCTCTCGTCAGCAGGGAGTAGAAAAGTGTGAAGGGGTGCTGCGTAGGCTGCCAAAAATATTTTCAGGTTTGGTACCGCTCGTGGCACGTAGGAGCGTAACCCGGGCTCGTCAGCCCCACCGGCTCAAGGGAGCCTGAATATACAAGTAAGTCCAGTGGGTCGCTCACTACTTATCCTACCAGCGTGTAGCCCCGATGCGTTGTGGTCCTTGTAGTCAGCATCAGCGGGTGCGCCTCTGCCTGGGTCTTGAGGAAAAATCAGTCGCGTTGGCCATCCCTGGACACCGGTGTTTCGAGGTTGTTGCCTCTCGTCAGCAGGGAGTAGAAAAGTGTGAAGGGGTGCTGCGTAGGCTGCCAAAAATATTTTCAGGTTTGGTACCGCTCGTGGCACGTAGGAGCGTAACCCGGGCTCGTCAGCCCCACCGGCTCAAGGGAGCCTGAATATACAAGTAAGTCCAGTGGGTCGCTCACTACTTATCCTACCAGCGTGTAGCCCCGATGCGTTGTGGTCCTTGTAGTCAGCATCAGCGGGTGCGCCTCTGCCTGGGTCTTGAGGAAAAATCAGTCGCGTTGGCCATCCCTGGACACCGGTGTTTCGAGGTTGTTGCCTCTCGTCAGCAGGGAGTAGAAAAGTGTGAAGGGGTGCTGCGTAGGCTGCCAAAAATATTTTCAGGTTTGGTACCGCTCGTGGCACGTAGGAGCGTAACCCGGGCTCGTCAGCCCCACCGGCTCAAGGGAGCCTGAATATACAAGTAAGTCCAGTGGGTCGCTCACTACTTATCCTACCAGCGTGTAGCCCCGATGCGTTGTGGTCCTTGTAGTCAGCATCAGCGGGAGTAGAAAAGTGTGAAGGGGTTACGCTCCTACGTGCCACGAGCGGTACCAGACCTGAAAATATTTTTGGCAGCCTACGCAGCACCCCTTCACACATTCCTACTCCCTGCTGACGAGAGGCAACAACCTCGAAACACCGGTGTCCAGGGATGGCCAACGCGACTGATTTTTCTTCGAGACCCGGGCAGAGGCGCACCCGCTGATGCTGACTGCAAGGACCACAACGCACTGGGGCTACACGCTGGTAGGATAAGTAGTGAGCGACCCACTGGACTTACTTTTACATTCAGGCTCCCTTGAGCCGGTGGGGCTGACGGGCCCGGGTTACGCTCCTACGTGCCACGAGCGGTACCAGACCCGGAAATATTTTTGGCAGCCTACGCAGCACCCCTTCACACATTCCTACTCCCTGCTGACGAGAGGCAACAACCTCGAAACACCGGTGTCCAGGGATGGCCAACGCGACTGATTTTTCTTCGAGACCCGGGCAGAGGCGCACCCGCTGATGCTGACTGCAAGGACCACAACGCACTGGGGCTACACGCTGGTAGGATAAGTAGTGAGCGACCCACTGGACTTACTTTT
This sequence comes from Lissotriton helveticus, assembly GCF_964261635.1. Classification (NCBI taxonomy): domain Eukaryota; kingdom Metazoa; phylum Chordata; class Amphibia; order Caudata; family Salamandridae; genus Lissotriton; species Lissotriton helveticus. Next base: position 1,586,607,712 of record NC_136067.1, on the reverse strand, counting down.
ACATTCAGGCTCCCTTGAGCCGGTGGGGCTGACGGGCCCGGGTTACGCTCCTACGTGCCACGAGCGGTACCAGACCCGGAAATATTTTTGGCAGCCTACGCAGCACCCCTTCACACATTCCTACTCCCTGCTGACGAGAGGCAACAACCTCGAAACACCGGTGTCCAGGGATGGCCAACGCGACTGATTTTTCTTCGAGACCCGGGCAGAGGCGCACCCGCTGATGCTGACTGCAAGGACCACAACGCACTGGGGCTACACGCTGGTAGGATAAGTAGTGAGCGACCCACTGGACTTACTTTTACATTCAGGCTCCCTTGAGCCGGTGGGGCTGACGGGCCCGGGTTACGCTCCTACGTGCCACGAGCGGTACCAGACCCGGAAATATTTTTGGCAGCCTACGCAGCACCCCTTCACACATTCCTACTCCCTGCTGACGAGAGGCAACAACCTCGAAACACCGGTGTCCAGGGATGGCCAACGCGACTGATTTTTCTTCGAGACCCGGGCAGAGGCGCACCCGCTGATGCTGACTGCAAGGACCACAACGCACTGGGGCTACACGCTGGTAGGATAAGTAGTGAGCGACCCACTGGACTTACTTTTACATTCAGGCTCCCTTGAGCCGGTGGGGCTGACGGGCCCGGGTTACGCTCCTACGTGCCACGAGCGGTACCAGACCCGGAAATATTTTTGGCAGCCTACGCAGCACCCCTTCACACATTCCTACTCCCTGCTGACGAGAGGCAACAACCTCGAAACACCGGTGTCCAGGGATGGCCAACGCGACTGATTTTTCTTCGAGACCCGGGCAGAGGCGCACCCGCTGATGCTGACTGCAAGGACCACAACGCACTGGGGCTACACGCTGGTAGGATAAGTAGTGAGCGACCCACTGGACTTACTTTTACATTCAGGCTCCCTTGAGCCGGTGGGGCTGACGGGCCCGGGTTACGCTCCTACGTGCCACGAGCGGTACCAGACCCGGAAATATTTTTGGCAGCCTACGCAGCACCCCTTCACACATTCCTACTCCCTGCTGACGAGAGGCAACAACCTCGAAACACCGGTGTCCAGGGATGGCCAACGCGACTGATTTTTCTTCGAGACCCGGGCAGAGGCGCACCCGCTGATGCTGACTGCAAGGACCACAACGCACTGGGGCTACACGCTGGTAGGATAAGTAGTGAGCGACCCACTGGACTTACTTTTACATTCAGGCTCCCTTGAGCCGGTGGGGCTGACGGGCCCGGGTTACGCTCCTACGTGCCACGAGCGGTACCAGACCCGGAAATATTTTTGGCAGCCTACGCAGCACCCCTTCACACATTCCTACTCCCTGCTGACGAGAGGCAACAACCTCGAAACACCGGTGTCCAGGGATGGCCAACGCGACTGATTTTTCTTCGAGACCCGGGCAGAGGCGCACCCGCTGATGCTGACTGCAAGGACCACAACGCACTGGGGCTACACGCTGGTAGGATAAGTAGTGAGCGACCCACTGGACTTACTTTTACATTCAGGCTCCCTTGAGCCGGTGGGGCTGACGGGCCCGGGTTACGCTCCTACGTGCCACGAGCGGTACCAGACCCGGAAATATTTTTGGCAGCCTACGCAGCACCCCTTCACACATTCCTACTCCCTGCTGACGAGAGGCAACAACCTCGAAACACCGGTGTCCAGGGATGGCCAACGCGACTGATTTTTCTTCGAGACCCGGGCAGAGGCGCACCCGCTGATGCTGACTGCAAGGACCACAACGCACTGGGGCTACACGCTGGTAGGATAAGTAGTGAGCGACCCACTGGACTTACTTTTACATTCAGGCTCCCTTGAGCCGGTGGGGCTGACGGGCCCGGGTTACGCTCCTACGTGCCACGAGCGGTACCAGACCCGGAAATATTTTTGGCAGCCTACGCAGCACCCCTTCACACATTCCTACTCCCTGCTGACGAGAGGCAACAACCTCGAAACACCGGTGTCCAGGGATGGCCAACGCGACTGATTTTTCTTCGAGACCCGGGCAGAGGCGCACCCGCTGATGCTGACTGCAAGGACCACAACGCACTGGGGCTACACGCTGGTAGGATAAGTAGTGAGCGACCCACTGGACTTACTTTTACATTCAGGCTCCCTTGAGCCGGTGGGGCTGACGGGCCCGGGTTACGCTCCTACGTGCCACGAGCGGTACCAGACCCGGAAATATTTTTGGCAGCCTACGCAGCACCCCTTCACACATTCCTACTCCCTGCTGACGAGAGGCAACAACCTCGAAACACCGGTGTCCAGGGATGGCCAACGCGACTGATTTTTCTTCGAGACCCGGGCAGAGGCGCACCCGCTGATGCTGACTGCAAGGACCACAACGCACTGGGGCTACACGCTGGTAGGATAAGTAGTGAGCGACCCACTGGACTTACTTTTACATTCAGGCTCCCTTGAGCCGGTGGGGCTGACGGGCCCGGGTTACGCTCCTACGTGCCACGAGCGGTACCAGACCCGGAAATATTTTTGGCAGCCTACGCAGCACCCCTTCACACATTCCTACTCCCTGCTGACGAGAGGCAACAACCTCGAAACACCGGTGTCCAGGGATGGCCAACGCGACTGATTTTTCTTCGAGACCCGGGCAGAGGCGCACCCGCTGATGCTGACTGCAAGGACCACAACGCACTGGGGCTACACGCTGGTAGGATAAGTAGTGAGCGACCCACTGGACTTACTTTTACATTCAGGCTCCCTTGAGCCGGTGGGGCTGACGGGCCCGGGTTACGCTCCTACGTGCCACGAGCGGTACCAGACCCGGAAATATTTTTGGCAGCCTACGCAGCACCCCTTCACACATTCCTACTCCCTGCTGACGAGAGGCAACAACCTCGAAACACCGGTGTCCAGGGATGGCCAACGCGACTGATTTTTCTTCGAGACCCGGGCAGAGGCGCACCCGCTGATGCTGACTGCAAGGACCACAACGCACTGGGGCTACACGCTGGTAGGATAAGTAGTGAGCGACCCACTGGACTTACTTTTACATTCAGGCTCCCTTGAGCCGGTGGGGCTGACGGGCCCGGGTTACGCTCCTACGTGCCACGAGCGGTACCAGACCCGGAAATATTTTTGGCAGCCTACGCAGCACCCCTTCACACATTCCTACTCCCTGCTGACGAGAGGCAACAACCTCGAAACACCGGTGTCCAGGGATGGCCAACGCGACTGATTTTTCTTCGAGACCCGGGCAGAGGCGCACCCGCTGATGCTGACTGCAAGGACCACAACGCACTGGGGCTACACGCTGGTAGGATAAGTAGTGAGCGACCCACTGGACTTACTTTTACATTCAGGCTCCCTTGAGCCGGTGGGGCTGACGGGCCCGGGTTACGCTCCTACGTGCCACGAGCGGTACCAGACCCGGAAATATTTTTGGCAGCCTACGCAGCACCCCTTCACACATTCCTACTCCCTGCTGACGAGAGGCAACAACCTCGAAACACCGGTGTCCAGGGATGGCCAACGCGACTGATTTTTCTTCGAGACCCGGGCAGAGGCGCACCCGCTGATGCTGACTGCAAGGACCACAACGCACTGGGGCTACACGCTGGTAGGATAAGTAGTGAGCGACCCACTGGACTTACTTTTACATTCAGGCTCCCTTGAGCCGGTGGGGCTGACGGGCCCGGGTTACGCTCCTACGTGCCACGAGCGGTACCAGACCCGGAAATATTTTTGGCAGCCTACGCAGCACCCCTTCACACATTCCTACTCCCTGCTGACGAGAGGCAACAACCTCGAAACACCGGTGTCCAGGGATGGCCAACGCGACTGATTTTTCTTCGAGACCCGGGCAGAGGCGCACCCGCTGATGCTGACTGCAAGGACCACAACGCACTGGGGCTACACGCTGGTAGGATAAGTAGTGAGCGACCCACTGGACTTACTTTTACATTCAGGCTCCCTTGAGCCGGTGGGGCTGACGGGCCCGGGTTACGCTCCTACGTGCCACGAGCGGTACCAGACCCGGAAATATTTTTGGCAGCCTACGCAGCACCCCTTCACACATTCCTACTCCCTGCTGACGAGAGGCAACAACCTCGAAACACCGGTGTCCAGGGATGGCCAACGCGACTGATTTTTCTTCGAGACCCGGGCAGAGGCGCACCCGCTGATGCTGACTGCAAGGACCACAACGCACTGGGGCTACACGCTGGTAGGATAAGTAGTGAGCGACCCACTGGACTCACAAAGTTTCAAAGAAAGCTGCTTTGATTCAAGCAAAAACAACCTGTTTTTCTTTTACACCATACAAGTATATTCTATTTTATTAAACGTTCATTTTTCTTTTTTTAGCACACTATTTGTCGTGCATGGAAAATACAAAATACAAAATGTAAAAGGTTTTATATACAATATATACAAACATATGAATACACAATTTCAAACACACTTGGCCATTCATTCATACACCATCTATTCAAAACAGTAGAAAAAATGATAAGAAAACAGTGCGTCCAAGCATCGCTAAATAAATCAGTTCAAAATATTTCTTTTCATATTTTTGCAAACTATTGTAGTTGTAATTTGTCACAAGATCTCTCGTGAACCCAAATGAATGCAAAGACTGGTAACCAGATGCTGGACAGAAAGTGGTCGACGCGTTTCAAACCCCTATAATTAAAGTGGGGTTCTCCTCAGGACCGGAATGGTTCTGAAACAACAAAATAACTGGCTTTAGCGCGTATGTTCAGAACATAAACGACTACATAAAAGAAGGGATCAACTACCTGAGTTCAACTGAAGCTTCCTACCTTCTTCCAAGAACAAAAACGCAATCAATGGCGGGCAGTTAAGTTTCCCAATGGAGTTGTATTTCCCACAAGATGTGATGTCAGCGGCTGTGCGGAAAAAACAATACACGCGACAACATTTACTATTGTGTCACACTCTCCCAATTCATTCGTTCTGGTCATGTGCAATCGCGGGAAGCGTTTGAACTTACCCGCTGTCACACGGCTTCACGCTAGCTGCTCTTTCATTAGTTTCATGGGCGTCTGCTCCTTTCCTGAAAAAATGGAGCGAAATGGGCGTTAGCTGTCTGGAGCTTCAAACGCGGACGTGGTGGGTGACCGCAAAGCGGGAAGACATACCAATGCGGGAGTAAGGCATCAGTCCTCCTCCTTGGGCGATGTGCATGGTAGACACAACTGGAGCCCTCGAGTGGAAGTGTTGCCTCAGTACTTCCTGGATCGTCACAGATGTCCGGGGTTTCTGGGATTTGTAGTTCCAGTGCAGGTATAGCAAGGAAGTAGAACAAAGCCCGGCCTGGACTATGCAGCATGTTGGTCAGTTAGGCTTAAACAGTAGGCTTATAAATTTCAGAAATTTCGTTTAATCCCCGCGTAGCGGTGTTAAACTTCATTATAAGCATTGCCTCACGTTGAGACAGTTGGGCGTCAGCGTCACCACCCCTGGGGTCTTTTTCAATTTTGGACAGCACTGTCCAGCGCAAGTCTGTGTTTTCATGCTTGCACTTGGCCCAATGGTTGACTAATGGGGCATTCTCCACCCCCCTGCGGATGCGCGATTTATGTTGCGTAATCCTGTTTCTGATTTCCTGTGTTGTTTTCCCAATGTAGACTAAAGGGCATGGGCACACAATTGCATATACAACGTTCTTTGATTTACAATTGGTAAAGGTTTCGTGCCTCCAATGAATATTGTCGAATGTGAAAACTGAGTCCTCAATAGTCTCAATACAACAAGTGCATGTCCCGCACTTGTGGTGTCCTTTAGGTGGAGGTAATCCAAACAGGCTTTGTAATGTGGGAGCCTTGGTGATTGGTAATGCCGCCCTCACAACATAATTGGCCACACTTTTGTCCTTTTTGTAAGCAAAAAGTGGTGGCACTGAGAAATCTTCATGCAGGTTCTTTAGCAAATGCCAGTTGGACGTAATGAGCTTCCTGTGTAAGTTTGTGGCTGGACAGAAAGTGGTGACACACACCATCCTTTTAACATCTGGTTTGATTCTTTTTTCCAACAGAGTCTCACGGGGAGTCCACCAGGCTCGTTTGAGGGAATTTTTTAATAGTTTTTTTGGGTACCCTCTCTGAATAAGTCGATTTTTCAATTGTTCTGCGTGTATGAAATATTCTTCCTTGCTGGAACAATTTCTGTGGATTCTCAGAAATTGCCCATATGGCAAATTTTGTTTCAAGCTCCGAGGGTGGTTGCTGGAAAAATGCAACGCTTTATTCCTGTCGGAGGGTTTCCGGAACAACGTTGTGCTTAAACCTCCATCGGAAGGTTCCACTTTGACGTCCAAATAGTTGATGGATTCATTTGATGCTGAGACCGAGAACTGGATGTCAATCGTTCTTGAATTCAACCAACAAACGAATTGACTCAGGTCTTCATGTCCTCCTGTCCAGACCATGAATATGTCATCAATGTACCGCATGTAGTGGGAAATGTTGCTGCCAAAAGGATTAGTTTGGTATATAAATTTTTCCTCAAATAGCCCCATGAACATTATGGCTAGCTCTGGAGCAAAGGGGCAACCCATCGCCACCCCCTTGATTTGATAAAAAAATTCAGCATCAAACGTAAAAAAGTTTTTTTGCAGTGCAAACCGTGCAAGGTCAAGTATAAACTTAGTGGGAACTCTTACTGGTCTTACCCTTTTATCCAAGAACACAGTCAAAGTTTCCAGTGCTTGTTCTTGGGGAATCTGGGTGTATAGAGACACCACATCCAGTGTAACTAGGAGTTGTCTATTCCGATCGAATTTGATGGTGGAAATACGATTTAGGAAAGCAGTGGTATCTTGGAGATGAGCGGGAATTGTCTGTATGAAGGGTTTCAAAAAATGGTCAATATATTTGGCAATAGGTTCAAACAGAGATTCGCACCCTGAAATTATGGGTCGTCCTGGTGGATTTATCTCGTCTTTGTGCAATTTAGGAAGCACATAGAACACCGGTGTCCTGGGATTTTTATTCTGTAGGAATGCTAACTCCTTTGGTCCTATAATTCCTTCATCAAAACCTCTTTGGATGATGTCAAATAATTGATTTTTTAATTCTGATGTAGGATCCTTCCCGATGCGTCTATAGCAGTTCTGATCGTCAAGCTGGCGGTGTGCTTCTAGTTTGTATTTGTTAATATCCCATATCACCACAGCTCCGCCCTTATCGGCCTGTTTCACTACAATAGTATTGTCATTCTTCACTGCTACTAGGGCATCCTTTTCAGCTTTAGACAGGTTAAACTTCACAAATGACTTCTTTTTTTCTATCGACGAAATCCCTGATAACACAGTTGTTTCAAATGTTAAAACTTCCTTTGGGATTTTAGGTCCTTTTGGACAGAATGTCGACTTTCTCTTAAGGCCTGTTGTTTCTTCCTGTGTGTTTTCGGTGATATCTTGAAAAAATGTTTTTAGACGGATTTTCCTGCAGAACTCCAATGTCTCTAGTTTCATTCTAGTGAAGTCCGTCGGTCTTGATGGGACAAAATTGAGTCCTTTAGTTAGGATAGATGTTTCTGCTTCTGAGAGCATCCTGTTTGATAAATTGTAAATAGGTGAGATTTCTAATTGTTGTAAGATTTCTGGCGCGTCTTCATTTGCCATGGTTGTGTGAAACGGACTCGGCCTCTGGATTTCTGTTGACCCCGTCCTAAAAAAGGCTGTTGGGTTTGCGCTTGTTGCTGGTACTGATTGGGTCGATTTCCTGCCCTGTTTTGATTTGGTCGACTGCTGTTATCTGGTTCGCTCCCTGAGGAAGATGTTGTGTCCGAGAAAGTTAGAAATTTTCGGCGTGATCGTCCTTGATTATCCTGCAAGAAGCGTCGAGAATCGGAATGCGTGTAAAAGTCCTTGTTGAGATATGGGTAAATTGATTCTAATGAGAAGTTTTTTTTGTCCAATTCGAATTTATTGTTTTTTTGAGTCACTGTGAAGTCCTTAAATTCTAGTATTTCTTTATCAATTTTCTCCAGGAGAGTTTTGGAGTCTGTTATTAGTTGGTTGGTCTCAATTTCCCTTTTTAAAGTCTCTATCTCCTCTAGTTCCTTAAGCGATGTCCTATGTGCAGTCTCGATGGTGAGGACCATGAGATCCCTGCTGCACTTTGTCTCAATGCCGCTGAAACCTTTTTTGTACACTGGATCGTCCGTAAATACAACTGGTATATTACGGATCACAAGGCCCGCTGGAATGGTGCCAGACCGAAGGTGTTGAAGTAAAAAATGACCGTGCAGGTCTGTCCGGATTTGTTTTTTGCGTAACCGAGTCAGTTTATCAGACTCGTTCTGAGTATTAGCTGTGAGGCTGAGAGCCGCAGAAGCGAACACAGGAGGATCCCTAATTAAATTTTGAATATGTTCTTCACTAAAAGCTAGTGTGTCCCTTTCAGCCATATCATACAAGTGAGACAATTAGACAAAACACACATAAACAATATGAGTGACGTGAGTGACGTGAGTGGAAGAGAGTGAAAGATTCCCCGTGGGGGAAAGTGATTACCTAACTGAGTCCCCAAACACGATTGCCCTTGCTATACCTGCACTGGAACTACAAATCCCAGAAACCCCGGACATCTATGACGATCCAGGAAGTACTGAGGCAACACTTCCACTCGAGGGCTCCAGTTGTGTCTACCATGCACATCGCCCAAGGAGGAGGACTGATGCCTTACTCCCGCATTGGTATGTCTTCCCGCTTTGCGGTCACCCACCACGTCCGCGTTTGAAGCTCCAGACAGCTAACGCCCATTTCGCTCCATTTTTTCAGGAAAGGAGCAGACGCCCATGAAACTAATGAAAGAGCAGCTAGCGTGAAGCCGTGTGACAGCGGGTAAGTTCAAACGCTTCCCGCGATTGCACATGACCAGAACGAATGAATTGGGAGAGTGTGACACAATAGTAAATGTTGTCGCGTGTATTGTTTTTTCCGCACAGCCGCTGACATCACATCTTGTGGGAAATACAACTCCATTGGGAAACTTAACTGCCCGCCATTGATTGCGTTTTTGTTCTTGGAAGAAGGTAGGAAGCTTCAGTTGAACTCAGGTAGTTGATCCCTTCTTTTATGTAGTCGTTTATGTTCTGAACATACGCGCTAAAGCCAGTTATTTTGTTGTTTCAGAACCATTCCGGTCCTGAGGAGAACCCCACTTTAATTATAGGGGTTTGAAACGCGTCGACCACTTTCTGTCCAGCATCTGGTTACCAGTCTTTGCATTCATTTGGGTTCACGAGAGATCTTGTGACAAATTACAACTACAATAGTTTGCAAAAATATGAAAAGAAATATTTTGAACTGATTTATTTAGCGATGCTTGGACGCACTGTTTTCTTATCATTTTTTCTACTGTTTTGAATAGATGGTGTATGAATGAATGGCCAAGTGTGTTTGAAATTGTGTATTCATATGTTTGTATATATTGTATATAAAACCTTTTGCATTTTGTATTTTGTATTTTCCATGCACGACAAATAGTGTGCTAAAAAAAGAAAAATGAACGTTTAATAAAATAGAATAAACTTGTATGGTGTAAAAGAAAAACAGGTTGTTTTTGCTTGAATCAAAGCAGCTTTCTTTGAAACTTTGTGGTTTTGTGAATTGATACTCCAGTATTGGCTCGTGTTTTGTTTAATAATATCACCATATTAGGCATAACATTCTTTATCATGCAACGTATCACGTTTTTGTGATATACTCATGTTCCTTTTTAACAAAGATTATTCTGCCAAACCGAATTTCTGTCAAAATAACACATTTGACTTACTGTCAGATATGTCAATTTGGGTTTGACTAATTTGTACGTGTTCTCACGGTCAGAGCACATACACTGGCCCCTGAACAGAAGTAGTGCCCCAGTGTGCAGAGTCTAAAAATCAGCAATACAATTCAGCAAAAATGGGGATAACCACACAAAAAGGGACATTTTCTCATACCCACATTTAACATTTTCCATTCCACCAGTCTCCATCCTTGTTTATACATGCTGTCATGCATGTTTTTGTCATAAGCATGGTGACTTGATAAATAATTTCTGCAGCACCCGCGATTGTGTATATCACATCCTAGTGTGGTGTGCCAGGGGCAACTCCTCATACAAACACCAATGCAATGGTAAGTGGCATGACAGCACCTTGGGTGGTGCTGCCAGGGTGCCACCTTAATAAGGTCCTGTTTTGGAAATGTGCCTTTTTTGGGGCACACCGGTGTGGGGTTCACCCTTCTCTTTGTCCATGGGTCATTTGACCAACAAAATAGAGATTGACACTGGAGCTGAAATTCAAAATAACAACTTTATTCACTCACGAGTGAGACCACGTCCCTACAACACCTTTGAGTGTTCCAGGAGGTAGTGACTTAAATACACAGACATTCAGCTTTTTATACTAGTTTTTCTGCACTGGTAAGCACGTAGTTACAAATAGAAGGTACAGGTCTACACAGGAATAACTACCGGCAAATGTGGAAATCACTTAGTTAGCAAAGTGGGAGGGGGAGCAGGAGTGCTTATGGCAGCACTAAGAGATTGACAGTTGAGTCTGAGACCAGGTGTTCTGGCAGCTACAAACTCTTCAGCATGCATATTGCTTTTAGCTGAGTTAGGAAGTTAACTAAAATAAACAGCACAGGCATGGGAAAAGATGAGCAGCAGAGGATGGAAGAATTGCATAGCTGAAAAAATGGATGCCACAAACAAGATGGTTTCAGCTTATGCTAACAGAGATTATTTGCAATTTCCACAGACGGCCCTTTTAGCATATGCTGAAGACATCTTCCCATACTTTTGATGGAATACAGAAAACATTGTGCACATCTATCTGCATTAATTCATTAATTTCTTGGTCCATTGCCAAGCGAGCATTTACATTTGTGACATTTCGTTTAGTCGGTATACATGAGGTACAAGTAGAAATACAAAAGAAACAAAGCATTGGGCCACATTGTATACATAAGCAAGAAACTAAAAGAATTGCAGTAAATATACATAGGGCTGACAATAATTTCCAGCCCCATACAGTAAACATAGTCCACAGCCATCCAGTCAAAGTCCATGTCCCTGAATCCTGATGGATTTCAGTGGCTATTTTGTGCAGCTTGGAAATCGCTTCAAAAACTGGAGGGGCGTGGTCGGGGATATATAAACAGCAGCTGCTCCTGCTGCTGCGGCATGCTCCACCAAGGTTGGCCAGGATGACGTCAAGGACCATTCTATTTTGGAGCGCCACGATTCTCGCAATTTTGAGTTCTTCTGTGATATTTCCAAGTGCCATGGCTGTCTGATTGGTTACAGCCTCCACAAGACATGTCACGCACCTTATCTTTCTGCTGTTTAAGGCCGCACCAAGAAAGAAGAATAGTTCCAAATTAAAGTCAACGTACTGCTGCAGTGTAGTATCAGTTTGATCCACCTCATTATGATTTATTGTCCTCTTATATCGGCTCTTAGAAATGTCATTATACAGTTTATAGTCTTTATGGTAGGATGCAGGTGCCAAAAACACAGGTGGTAGCAAAAAGGACATGTAGCAGCTTCCAGATCACCCAATAGGTAGGTGGTAAAATACTTTACTTCCACAAATGAAATAGGTGTTATGTGATGACAAAACACTGCTATTGTTTATTCCAGTAACATTTAACACCATAGTACAGTCACCTTTTCCCACAGGAATACTGCCAATACTGCTCATGCAAAGGTCTGCTCGAGCTCTAGTAACAATTATAACAGGAGGTCAATTACCCTTGACAGTTCGAGTGTTAGGGAAAACATAGTACGTGGAGGAATTCCTTTGGCGATACTCCTCCATTTCCCAATCAGTTCCTTTAGCTTACGGATCTCCTTCCTCATCAGGGTAACAAGCTTTTTTGAGCTGGGCATTCAGTCCACCTACATCAGCATAAGTAATATTAGCAACTTTAGAAGCCCATAATAGCGCAAACCAGGCTTTGCTGGCGCCTTGTGTGGAAACAGCAGAGGAATAAGAGGCGCTCCTCCCTTTTTCTGATGAGCTGGCATCATTCCACACACCCAACAGTTGGAGATGTTCGTAGCATTATGGTTGTGATGCATCATTTGAAAGAACGTATTGTTGAGGTAGGACATTCTGTGCTTTTGCTCATGATAAGGAAGAGTGTAATAGATGTGCCCAATGGGGACAGGAGTAGTAGCAGTCAGTAGATTTCGTGCAGGAGCTACTCCCTCTACAGCCCATGTTATTGTAGCGATGATGACAACAATCAAAGTGAGTCCAATAATGAACATGCTCTTTCGATCACAAACTCTTGCAGCAGTTGATTTCTTCTCCGTAGGTATGTTCATCTTGCCGCTGAACAACAGAACACATGGGGCCCTATGGTCCTGGGAAGACGTTGGTTTCTTCGCTGAGGTTGAGGCGAGTAGCCACTGAAAGAGTACCTCCTTTATAACTCAGTCTTTCACTAACCCAGGACAGTGGCCCAAACAGTCTTTTTCAGCAACACTTTTCGACAGTGTGTCGCATGGACCCAGTTCTTCCGGTTGGTCACTCGCACTGCAGTTCTGGTAGCCAAAGGGACCTTCTCAGGACCACCCCAACGAGGCTCCAAGGAGCTGGGCCGCTGAAAGGACTTTGTTAAAACAAAGTCCCAGGGCCATAGATTATGGCCCTCACCCTGCAACCTGTCTGGAAGGGTCTCCCGAACCTGTTGATAAATAGAAGACAAACTGTCAGTCAACTGAGACAAATAGTCGTTCATCAATACGCTGTGTGTGGCCTAATCGTTTGGGGGCAACTCCTGGTTTTTGTGTGTTACGGCTGGCCTCGGCCGGGATGAGGCCCCACTGCTTATGATGCCTTTGTATTCAGATGGCATTGTGGCACCCACAAGGGTTGACGAGCCGGACTTCACTTACCAGCATTCAATGCGCACACGTCCACATGGGCGGGAACATTTAATTGTGCGCGAGCGTTCCTGCGGCTGCTGTTCCCATCTACCAGTGATCAAGGACAGTTGATGCCCGAAACGCGTCTGGTGCTATTTG